>NW_027362761.1:1146765543-1147965543 GCF_046119375.1 Phyllobates terribilis | reverse complement strand
GGCATTCTCTTGATGAGCTTCAAGAGGTAGTCACCAGAAATGGTCTTCCAACAATCTTGAAGGAGTTCCCAGAGATGCTTAGCACTTGTTGGCCCTTTTGCCTTCACTCTGCGGTCCAGCTCACCCCAAACCATCTTGATTGGGTTCAGGTCTGGTGACTGTGGAGGCCAGGTCATCTGGCGTAGCACCCCATCACTCTCCTGTTTGGTCAAATAGCGCTTACACAGCCTGGAGGTGTGTTTGGGGTCATTGTCCTGTTGAAAAATAAATGATGGTCCAACTAAACGCAAACCAGATGGAATAGCATGCCGCTGCAAAATGCTGTGGTAGCCATGCTGGTTCAGTATGCCTTCAATTTTGAATAAATCCCCAACAGTGTCACCAGCAAAGCACCCCCACACCATCACACCTCCTCCTCCATGCTTCACGGTGGGAACCAGGCATGTAGAGTCCATCCGTTCACCTTTTCTGCGTCGCACAAAGACACCGTGGTTGGAACCAAAGATCTCAAATTTGGACTCATCAGACCAAAGCACAGATTTCCACTGGTCTAATGTCCATTCCTTGTGTTCTTTAGCCCAAACAAGTCTCTTCTGCTTGTTGCCTGTCCTTGGCAGTGGTTTCCTAGCAGCTATTTTACCATGAAGGCCTGCTGCACAAAGTCTCCTCTTAACAGTTGTTGAAGAGATGTGTCTGCTGCTAGAACTCTGTGTGGCATTGACCTGGTCTCTGATCTGAGCTGCTGTTAACCTGAGATTTCTGAGGCTGGTGACTCAGATAAACTTATCCTCAGAAGCAGAGGTGACTCTTGGTCTTCCTTTCCTGGGGCCTTCCTCATGTGAGCCAGTTTCTTTGTAGCGCTTGATGGTTTTTGCAACTGCACTTGGGGACACTTTCAAAGTTTTCCCAATTTTTCGCACTGAATGACCTTCATTTCTTAAAGTAATGATGGCCACTCGTTTTTTTTCACTTAGCTGCTTTTTTCTTGCCATAATACACATTCTAACAGTCTATTCAGTAGGACTATCAGCTGTGCATCCACCAGACTTCTGCACAACACAACAGATGGTCCCAACCCCATTTATAAGGCAAGAAATCCCACTTATTAAACCTGTCAGGGCACACCTGTGAAGTGAAAACCATTTCCGGTGACTACCTCTTGAAGCTCATCAAGAGAATGCCAAGAGTGTGCAAAGCAGTCATCAAAGCAAAAGGTGGCTACTTTGAAGAACCTAGAATAGAAGACATATTTTCAGTTGTTTCACACTTTAAGTATATAATTCCACATGTGTTAATTCATAGTTTTGATGCCTTCAGTGTGAATGTACAATTTTCATAGTCATGAAAATACAGAAAAATCTTTAAATGAGAAGCTGTGTCCAAACTTTTGGTCTGTACTGTATATTACCAGATTTCATTATGCAAACTTAATATATTAGTAACTATATATCTTTTACCTGATGGAGCACTTACTTTTAGAATCCATGTTGAAATGCATGTCTAATTCTTTTCAAAAGCTTTCCCATCTGAAATTAAAATGAGCATTTTTAGGGGGCCTGGATAAAATGTTTATCTTAATTTCAGGATTATAAAGTGTAAGGTTGCGCTACTTATTATCCTGGGGGATACTCGCTTCGCTGCGTCAATCAACTCACATATGATCAGCTTTCCGTTTTCCAACAATGCTCAGCAGTTTATTACACATCATAAACAGCTTATTTCCGGGTCCAACTCCGTGACCCGCCGACACACTGATAAAGTCCACGAGCCCAAGTGGCAGACCGGCCCACTTGGCTCTTATTACAGCCTTCCGCAAGGTAGTACTAGACAATGTCCATGTAAATGTCCATAACGCAAGAGTATTTCCTTTTGCCGGCTTCAGCTGTAATAGTCCATTTCCTACACCACCACTGTGGCTTTACGGCTTCCCACACGTGGTCTCCAGCCGTTACTCCCGTCCAAGGCTTACTGGCATATTGCACATTTCATATCCAGGCTTCACCCTCCAGGACGCTTGTGTGGCACTCCGAGGCTTACTGGCATCCCCCCACACTTTCACACAGGGATCCAGGCTTCACCTCCACCGGAGTCCACCAGGCCTCTTGTGTGGCACTCCGAGGCTTACTGGCATCCCCCACACACTCACACAGAGGTCCAGGCTTCACCTCCACCGGAACACCACCAGGCCACTCCAGGCCTCACACGAGCGGTGTTCCCACCACACACAGGGAACAGCCTCATGCCTCTCACACGGTGCCCACACAGGAGCTCCCAACACACAGGAACTCCTACACACCGGAACACACCCCCACAGGAACACACAGGGTTTATATATACTGCAGCGCACACACACACACAGATAGGACCTTAACTGTGTGCATAAGGACCTGTGTGATGTCACTGTCATGTGACCAGTCAGTTAAAGGGGAAGGTACATGGTCCTTCAAACACACTGAACCATTAAAGGGATGTCTGCTACATCACATATTCCCCCCCTCTGTTCAAACTTGTGGGGTTGAACACATAATATACACAAACAGTCTATATCCCACAGTTCACACTGAGACCATGCACTTGACCCTTGCGTTGTCCAGCCCCTGGAACATTAGTCATTGACATTAGCCCACTCCTTAGGGACCTACCATCTGTCAATGTCATCGACTCCGTCAAGTCACATTTCCGGGTCGTAAACTTGTCAGACTTTCCCCGCTCCCAGCGGCACCCCCGCTCTCAGCGGTCAGTCGTAACCTTGTCAGGTCTCCCCCGCTCCCAGCGGTCAGTCGAAACCCTACCAGGTCTCCCCTCTCCCAGCGGTCAATACAACAGTGTGACTCTACATAGTTCCGTCCTCTATTGGGTCGATTGTATGGGCCACTCAACCCTGAGTCACTGGAGGTCTCACTACCTCCAAACCCACTCCCAGGACATCTTGAAAGGTCCCTAACCTCAGCTGCTCTGATATTTAGGGAGCCCTTTCTCTGTCTGGTCTCACACTTTCTAGACGGCTGCCATCTTCTGCTGCTCAGATGATGCTGTCTATTTACTCGCAGTCTAGCGAGATTCAACTTTTCCACCTCTCGCAGGTAGGTCACTCGGTACTCCACCAGCATGCTCATATCTGCAAGACTTTCTTCCGTTCCTACAGCGTAGAACGACACCATGCCGTCTTCATCCGGCATCCAGTCCCGACGATCACGTGGACTGCTTACTTTTACCACACCAGACTTTTTCACCATCATCTGCATGGCTCGGCCATTTCTCCCAATGAGCTCTCTCACCAGAACATGAGGCACCCGGATGACCTCTTCTCGCGGACTGTGAGCCTTTCTCATCAGCTCCAGTTGTCTAGCGGCTTGCTCCGTCTTCAACCGGAGAAACCGCTTCGTGCGAATACATCGCCAATGTATGTCACTCAGGATCACCACCCTCTTCACTGTGACTTCATTCGTGGACAGGACCACCAGCTGTCTAGCCTCTGAGGTCAAGTACACCTTACAGGCTCCCACGGCCTTCTTAAACTCTTCATGCACGAACTCACGGGTGCATTCTTCCCTCAAGTCCTCGGGTACATCTACGAGGCACTTGTACCGAGACGTTTCAGTCTCACCAGTGGTCCAGACGATCAACCAGCTCAGGTTTCAGGGACAACTGACTTCCAGCTTCTTCACCCTGGATGCTTCCCCTGAGCTGACTCACAGCTACAACTTCCCAACTTTTCGTCTTGACCACCTCCACTTCACCTTTATCTTCCAACACCATACTCTTAGCTCTCCTCAGGTCCACCTTCTCATGGTCTAAGGGAGGAAGTGCAACTTGTTTGCCTTTTCCCTTCTCCAAGGAGACCTCGTTCACCACGTGACACTTTGCTAGGCGACCTTTGAGCTCTAAAACTTCTCCTTCCAGCTCAGTTACTCGCCTCTCAGCAGTCCATCTCTGAAGCTCTTCCTGCTTCAACTGCTCTTCCAGCAGCAGAGCTCTCTCAGACCTCTCCGTCTCCAATGCGCCCACTCGGCTCTCAATAGCCAGTCTCTCACGCTTCTCTTGCGTCCACTGGGCTTGTAGCAACTCCTTGAGCTGCTTGATCTTGGCTCCGACATCCAACGAACCCTCCGAGCCCACATCACTCGAGGTGGTATCTGCTTCATACCTCCCATCACCAGCGGTCAACTTCTGGCCCTGGTCTGTGGCTTTTCCGATGGACTCCTCCATCTTCTCTCGCTCAGCTTCCATCTTGCTGACTGTTTCCTTAAGGTACGTCTCCGCCTTCTGGAGAGTATCACAGGACATCTGTAGCTCCTTCACCTGAGCTTCCAGATCTAGGGTCTTTCCCCGGAGATCATCATTCTCCTCACGGATATCTTGCAGAGTGGTCTCAACCACTTGGCGCTCTTGCTCTGCATCCGCCTTATCCTCCTCTAGTTTTTCCTTCACCTTGAGGAGATCCTCATAATCTCTCTCACTCTGTTGCAGTTCCCTACTGCGTTCACCACACTCCTTCTTGGAGTCACACAGCTCCTGGTTGAGCTGTTTGCGCAGTCATTCTAGGATTTGTTCACGTCCAGAAACACCATCCTGCCGCGCCTCCTTCTCAAGCTTCAACTGCAAAACCTCTTCCTTGATTTTGCGGCGGTCCTCCTTAATTGCGTGGAACATCTCCTTCCACTGGACAACTTCCTCGTTGCTCCCCTTTAGATCTCGCTGTAAGTTCTTCACAACCTGGTAGACCCTCTGCCTTTCAGACTGCAGGCTCCGCTGGTCTGAGGACACGTTCTCCAGGTCCGTCACCTCCTCTTCTGCCTCTGAAGGAGGATCCACACTTGAAACAATGGCACACACCATTACATTTTCTTTACTTTCACTTTCAGCAAAGAGTACAGGAGCAACCTTTTTGTGGCCTCTGCGCCGTCTACAACGAGAGGTGGACTCTCTCCCCTCGTCTAGCCCCTCCTGACTGACCTCTCCTTTTACTTCCGTAGTGTCACCGTCAGCTATGGGGTCTGTGTCACTTCCACTGGAGCTACCCCGTTATCAACGGTCACCTTGTCATTTTTAGGAGGTACCCACCCACAATCATCAACAATTTCCAGTTTTTTACACTCCACACTCTTGTGAAAATCCGCCCCTTTTTTAGACTCCGCCCCCTTTTTAACAACCACACCTGTAAGGGAATTTTTACAAAAAACATCAGCGACAGTCTTAGGACTCAGTTCACAAGATCTCTTACCACCTCCCCGGGCACTCTGGGACAACACAGGCACCCCCGGAGAGTCCATAGAATGGTCCACTGCCGCCATTCTATACGGTGCCCACAGCTCCTGCGGTTCCCGCACCATGTCCAGTAAGAGTTTCTCAAATACCTGCTCCGGTCCCAACCGGCCCTTCAAACGCTCAATAGCTCCAGACACCTCTGTTGCTTTGCTCACAGCCATCACGGTACACTGTTCACACTTGAACTTCACCGCTCTCCCCGAAAAAATTTTCGTGGCTCCGCCGAGCCACCGCAAAACAGGATTTGAGTGCGACGTCAATCTTCGCAACCCCGCCGAGTTGCAGCAAGATGCTTTGAACTTCGTGAGCCCCGTCGAGCCACAGCAAACCAGGTTTGAGTGCGACGACGACCTTCACAATCCCGCCGAGTTGCAGCAAGAGGCTTTGACCTTCGTGAGCCCCGCCGAGCCACAGCAAACCAGGTTTGAGTGCGACGACGACCTTCACAACCCCGCCGAGTTGCAGCCAGATGCTCCACCACACTCGTCGACCTGTACAGTTGCTCCCAGCAACCAGACTGCAATTGCCCCTAGTAACCAGACTGCAATTGCTCCCAGCAACCAGACTGCAGAGTGCCCCTAGCAACCAGACTGCAGCTGCCTGCACTCTCAAACCACAAGTAAGGCAGCGCTACTTATTATCCTCGGGGATACTCTCTTCGCTGCGTCAATCAACTCACATATGATCAGCTTTCCGTTTTCCAACAATGCTCAGCAGTTTATTACACATCATAAACAGCTTATTTCCGGGTCCAACTCCGTGACCCGCCGACACACTGATAAAGTCCACGAGCCCAAGTGGCAGACCGGCCCACTTGGCTCTTATTACAGCCTTCCGCAAGGTAGTACTAGACAATGTCCATGTAAATGTCCATAACGCAAGAGTATTACCTTTTGCCGGCTTCAGCTGTAATAGTCCATTTCCTACGCCACCACTGTGGCTTTACGGCTTCCCACACGTGGTCTCCAGCCGTTACTCCCGTCCAAGGCTTACTGGCATATTGCACATTTCATATCCAGGCTTCACCCTCCAGGACGCTTGTGTGGCACTCCGAGGCTTACTGGCATCCCCCCACACTTTCACACAGGGATCCAGGCTTCACCTCCACCGGAGTCTACCAGGCCTCTTGTGTGGCACTCCGAGGCTTACTGGCATCCCCCACACACTCACACAGGGGTCCAGGCTTCACCTCCACCGGAACACCACCAGGCCACTCCAGGCCTCACACGAGCGGTGTTCCCACCACACACAGGGAATAGCCTCGTGCCTCTCACACGGTGCCCACACAGGAGCTCCCAACACACAGGAACTCCTACACACCGGAACACACCCCCACAGGAGCACACAGGGTTTATATATACTGCAGCGCACACACACAGCTACAGATAGGACCTTAACTGTGTGCATAAGGACCTGTGTGATGTCACGGTCATGTGACCAGTCAGTTAAAAGGGAAGGTACATGGTCCTTCAAACACACTGAACCATTAAAGGGATGTCTGCTACATCACAAAAGTCATTTTGATTTTCAAAGTAAGCACATTGGCCTCATCAGATCTAAGATAGCTACTTAAAGAGAACCTTTCACAAAAGCAACATTTGAACACAGAAAAAATATAAGTGTGATTACTGACAGTTCCGGACAGGCAGTGGAGGCGAGGGGGCAGTACAGCAGAGCTGACAGTGCTATGCAAGGAGGGGCGCTGATAGAAGGTTTTGTAATGTTACAGCTAAACTCTGTTCCACTGCCAGTACCCTAGGCGTAAGTCATCTATGCTTTTTATTCATGCAGGAGAATAAACCAGGAGATCGGAGCTGTAGCATTACATTTCACACACTGAGAAACCTAACCTATGATTGGGGCGTGTTCTTTTTCAGCTATGTTGCTGCCTGCTTATGATTGGGCAACTTATACAGGGAGAAGAAGTACATGCCCCCCAGTGAAAACTCTCTGATAATACCCATTTGGACTTACCAAAAGTTAACTCATTAGGTGCCAAATACTTTGATTGCTAAGTGGAGAGGATATGGAAAAAAAACAAAAATGTTTTATTCCGCTCTGTAAGATTACATTTTGTGTCCATTTGGACATGTAACATTTGGTGAAAGATTCTGTAAATATGTCATTTGAAAGACTCAACTGTTTTTTATTTTATTTTACCATATTAACAAGCAATAAAGTATCTTTTGTATTCTTGATTCTTGAAATTTAGCTGTGGGCAAAGGAGCAAGTTCGATCATCTGCACTAGACAAATACGTCTGTGAGACACAGCAGCGGATCATTCAAGGGGTCCTAATCCGACTAAGTGGTCTCAGCGAGGAGTAAGTGAACAGAAATCCGATGATCATATTATATTATAGCACCTGGAGTTTTTTTTTAAATTGCTTTGTATTAGGCTGTTTAAAGGGAACCTGTCACCAGAAAAACTCTATCAACATGCAGATATGGGCTTAATCTGCAGATTAATAGTATTCTAATGCTGCCCGTGACTGAAACTGAATGCTGCTGGGGAGAATAAAGTTCATTTTCTCCCCCTCGTTCGGCTACGTGCAGGCACCGGCCAGCATTAACCTGCAGATTAACCCCATATCTGCAGGTTAATAGCATTTTTTTAAAGGTGACAGGTTCCCTTTAATTGCTCTCTATTATTACATCTATATTTTTTTATTTCACTGCACTTTGTTAAATTTTGATACATGTTGGAGCTCAATAATGCTTATATCCCATTTCTCTTCACATTTAACTATGTTTTTCTCAATATCTGAAATGAAATCAGAATAAACCTTTCCCGTTTTAGGTCAATTAGGATTACCATCATTTTTTATATTTGCCAAATGTCAGAATAATGAGAGAGAGAGAATGTTTTAAGGCATTTTTATTATTTACTGCAAAGTCAAAAGTTTACATACACTAAGAGTACTATGCCTTTAAACAATTTTGGACTGCCCATATGATGATGTCATGTGTTTGGAAGCTTCTGATAGTGTTTTTGGCAACATCTGAGTTACTAGATCCACACCTGTGAATGTATTTTAATGCACACCTGAAACACACTGCTTCTTTGTGTATCATCATGGGAAAGTCTAAAGAAATCAGCCAAGATATCAGGAAGAGAATTGTGGATAATGACCATCGTTACGTTTGGAGGAAAAAGGGAGAAGCTTGGAAGCCTAAAAACACCGTCCCAACTGTGAAACATGGGGGTGGCAGCATCATGTTGGGTTATTTTGCTGCAGGAGGGACTGGTGCACTTCACAACAATAGATGGCATCATGAGAAAAGAAGATTATGTGGCAATACTGAAGCAGAATCTCAAGACATCAGCCAGGAAGTTAAAGCTTGGGCGGAAATGGGTCTTCCAAATGGACAATGACACAAAGCATACTGCCAGAATGGTAATAAAGTGGCTTTAGGATAACAAAGTCAATGTTTTGGAGTGCCCATCACAAAGCCCTGATCTCAATCCTATTGAAAATGTATGGCCAAAGCTGAAAAGGCAAGTGCGAGCAAGGCTACCTACAAACCTGGATAAGTTACACCAGTTTTGTCAGGAGGAATGGGCCCATTCTCTCTCTCTCATTATTCTGGCTTTTGGCAAATATTAAAAATTATGGTAATCCTAATTGACCTAAAACGGGAAAGGTTTATTCTGATTTCATGTCAGATATTGAGAAAAACATGCATATGTGTCTTTTTATATAGTGTATGTAAACTTCTGGTTTTTCATAGGAGGGCGACTAAGGTAATAAAGGGAATGGAGGGACTAGAATACCCAGAGAGGTTGTCAAAATTAGGCCTATTTACGTTGGAAAAGAGAAGGCTTAGGGGAGACCTCATAAACATGTATAAATACATCAGGGGGCAGTACAGAGATCTCTCCCATGACCTGTTTATACCAAGGATGGTGACAAAGACGAGGGGGCACACGATGCGTCTGGAGGAAAGGAGGTTCCTGCACCAGCATAGAAGGGGATTCTTTACGGTCAGAGCCGTGAGACTCTGGAACTCTCTGGGAGAGGAAGTGGTGATGTCCAACTCACTTAATGAGTTCAAGAGAGGCCTGGACGCCTTTCTTGAGAACAATAAAATTACATCTTATGTTTAATGATAGTTAATTAATCCAGGGATTTAATCTGACTGCCAGATTGGAGTCGGGAAGTGAATTTTTCCTCAATGATTAAATTGGCCTATACCGCATGGGGTTTTTTTTGCCTTCCCCTGGATCAACGCTGCGGAATAGCTGCAGTGCACAAGAAATAGGCTGAACTGGATGGACGCTTGTCTTTTTTCGGCCTATGTAACTATGTAACTGTACTTGCACACACAGAAAAGGTCTGGCTTGGCTATTGAAATTTGCAGTCAGCTAGCCCCCTACACATACAGATAAGTTATGTGCCGACATTGGAAATGCTCCATTAGACGCAAACTATGAAAACAGCTGGAATAAGTGACCCATCAGCTATGCAAATGGAAGAAGAGAAGCCCCATTGATTATTAAGGAGGTCTGTTTGCTGTCCATTTTTTAGAAATGAAGAAAAAGTTCTGGATGCAGGACTTTTTGTCCATTCTTAAAAAAATAGATACCAAATAGACCCCATATTAATCAATAGGACCCCTCTGCTTCCTTCTGCATAACTGATGCAACAGAATACTTATTCCATCTGTCTTTTCCTTAAAGGAATGTCCTAACGAACATGTGACCAGAGCCTTACTGAAAAATGGTGGCATGCTCCATAGTCTGCTAAATTGAAGGTAGTCTTCTCTTGAAGCATTGTACCAATCCAGTCCCATCAAACAAATGTGTACCGTGGCCCCATAAACATTAAAAGGAATGCTCTGATGTATCGTGAGGGTAGGGGGGGTCATAAACATCAATTGGTAAAAGTTCTTGTTGTAGGATCTTTAGCAATTCTCCCTTCTATGTTCTTTCAGTTCTAATAAATTTGCGCTTCAAAGACATAAGTTCTTGCTGAGATCCGTCCTGCGCACAATCAGTCTGCGGAACATGTCCATGGCAACCTTGACCCAAATGAGGATGTCTAGGAAGATTGTCATTGTCCAGGAGTTGAAGGAGCAGCATGCCCTGGAGAAATGCAAATGGCATTTGCAGGATGAAGAACAGTGGCAGACTCAGAAAGATATGGTAATTGCAGATATCACATACAATGCCTGTGTTCAATGTCCTGACATATATGTAGATAGCGGCAACATCCAGAATGTAAGGAATATCTGCAATAAAATGAAATACTGCACTGCTGATTTAAAGGGGTTTTCCCACGAACCCAGTACATTTTAATTGTTAGATTTTGAGATAATAATAACTTCCACATTTAGATGTGTTAAAAAAAAATTTCTGTACTGAGATAATCTTATAAATGTGCCCCTGCTGTGTACTGTGTAATGGCTGTGTCCAACCATGCAGAGCTGCTCTAGTTCATGGTTGGCACGTATCACAGCTCTAGGGTGGAGGGGAAGCATAAGTCACGTATGATAAGTGAGTATACAGACCCGACATAGCAGGTGCTTGCAACTGCTGCTTTCTGAAATAGCACATTATTCTGCCTGTTTCATCACAGGAGCGAGTGTTTCTACCGCGTCTACAGCCCTTTGAGCTCATGATAAATCAAGTTTGTGACGTATTAGCTCAGCAGCCGCTTGCGTTAATACCTCACTCCTGTGATAAAACAGGCCAGGAGTTGTGTTATCAAGCAGTTGTGAGCACCTGCTGTGTCGAGTTTGTATACTCAATTATCCTAAGCTCCAACCATGAACTGGAGCATCTCTGTATGGTTGGACACTGCAAATAACATAGTACGTAGCAGGGGCAAAGTTATAAGATTATCTCAGCACAGGAATATTTTTTTAACACATCCATTTGTGAAAGTTATTATTATTACAAAATCTATTAATTAAAATGTACTTTGTTCATGGGACAAACATTTTAAGCACAGGGAGAGGAAACTAGGCCCAGGGGGCAGAGTCTGCAGGGCGGCTCTCTTGAGTTCTCCCCACTCAGCTCAGCTGGAGTGACAGGTCCCTTCCTACGCTGCCAGCTCTGTCCCGTGTGCTTGAATGTGATGAAAAATGGCAGTACTATATACAGCCACTACCCAATGTATGGAACTGTGCCGCTTCAATTGTATCATAATCTGATTGGTGGTGATGGTGCTGGCAGTCCAACTATCAACAATCTGATAACGGCTTATCCTAAGGATAGGTGATCAATACTAACCCTTAAGGTAAGATAGTAGGTTACGAGGGAGTTTAACCCCTTCACCGCCATGACATACCTTTATGGGATTGTATGGGTTTATGGTAGCAATTTTCCATTTACTGCAATATATATATAGTTCGTGATTGAATCTCTTTAATAGGAAGCTCACATCCTAGAAGAAGAAATCAAACTGGAAGAAGAGACCTGGCAAGCTCACAGTGATTTTCAGCAGCAGCTGCTTCTAGATTTGACAGATGCAAATAATGGCATCCAGCAGCACATGGAGCGAACAATTGGACAAATGCTCATACACCATGCACAACAAGAAGCAGCAAAGACTATGATGGAAGATAACAGCGAGTTTAAGGTATTGGCGATGCCCCATGCTCTTCTGCCACCAGGAAATTAACCATCTCAAGGACCCTTTCTTTTTAAAGCTATACTTACCTTCTGCCCTCTCCCTTAGGTACTCACATTGAGGTGTTAGATATTGGAGGAGGATTATTTCAAATTAAACACATAGTCCATGCATCCTCCAGAAATGAAGCTGAGGCCTGAGTGTAATTTTTTTTTTTGGAAGATGCATTGTCCAGCAGCCCCTTAATGCTTCAGATTAGTGGGGTGTGTGGAGGTCCAAGATCAGATGCTTATTAAGCCAGGAACACCTCGGGGTGATTATATTTGGCCCGCAACATCGTATGGAGCACTATGTGGGCCATTATACTGCATGGAGGACTATGTGGAGCCCATTATACTGTATGGAGGACTATGTGGGGCCCATTATACTGTATGGAGGACTATGTGGGGCCCATTATACTGTATGGAGGACTATGTGGGGCCCATTATACTGTATGGAGGACTATGTGGGGCCCATTATACTGTATGGAGGACTATGTGGGGCCCATTATACTGTATGGAGGACTATGTGGGGCCCATTATACTGTATGGAGGACTATGTGGGGCCCATTATACTGTATGGAGGACTATGTGGGGCCCATTATACTGTATGGAGGACTATGTGGGGCCCATTATACTGTATGGAGGACTATGTGGGGCCCATTATACTGTATGGAGGACTATGTGGGGCCCATTATACTGTATGGAGGACTATGTGGGGCCCATTATACTGTATGGAGGACTATGTGGGGCCCATTATACTGTATGGAGGACTATGTGGGGCCCATTATACTGTATGGAGGACTATGTGGGGCCCATTATACTGTATGGAGGACTATGTGGGGCCCATTATACTGTATGGAGGACTATGTGGGGCCCATTATACTGTATGGAGGACTATGTGGGGCCCATTATACTGTATGGAGGACTATGTGGGGCCCATTATACTGTATGGAGGACTATGTGGGGCCCATTATACTGTATGGAGGACTATGTGGGGCCCATTATACTGTATGGAGGACTATGTGGGGCCCATTATACTGTATGGAGGACTATGTGGGGCCCATTATACCGTATGGAGGACTATGTGGGCCATTATACTGTATGGAGGACTATGTGGGGCCCATTACACTGTATGGAGGACTATGTGGGGTCCATTATTCTTCATGGAGGACTATGCGGGCCATTATACTGTATGGAGGACTATGTGGGGCCCATTATACCATATGGAGGACTATGTGGGGCCCATTATTCTGTATGGAGGACTATGTGGGTCCATTATTCTGTATGGAGGACTATGTGGGGCCATTATAATGTATGGAGGACTATGTGGGTCCATTATACTGTATGGAGAACTATATGGATCCCATTATAATGTAAGGAGGACTGTGTGGGGCCATTGTTCTGTATGGAGGACTGTGTGGGTCCATTATACTGTATGGAGGACTGTGTGGATCCATTATTCTGTATGGAGGACTATGTGGATCCATTATTCTGTATGGAGGACTATGTGGGGCCATTATTCTGTATGGAGGACTATGTGGGGCCCATTAAACTGTATGGAGGGTTGTATGGGGATCACAGTTGGGGTCACCATACTTTGCCAGGGGAGTTGAGGGGGGATACAGTAGGGTCATCATACCATATGTGTGGGGGGTACTGGGGAGGAATTCACGGTGGGGTATCATATCGTGTTTGGGGGGCACTTTTGTTGGTATCATAGGGGCAATGAAAGGGCAATCTAGAGGCTGCAATAGGAGGAAAATTACTCTGTAAGGCCTGCAAAGTTGTGAGATAGGCTCCTCTGTGACTCCACCAAATGGTAAGATTTTTTTTTTCTAATAAATATCAAGGTTGGCCCGCGACTTTGTCCAAATGTTTAATTTTGGCCGTCTGTGTATTTGAGTTTGACATCCCTGCTTTAAGCCATGTATGTAGGGAATATAACTCAGGACATCAGTGCAGAACATACGTAATGATGAAGGACCGTGACATGCTTGTAAACGTATAACGCACCATTCCGGATGTCAGCAGCCCAGTACAAAATGCGGTTTAAGTTGTGGAAATTAATAATTGAACGGCGGCCAGATGGTGTGTTTTTTTGTGCATGGACAAAATGAAATTCAGCTTCCATGAATGGAATTGTGCTTGAATTTTCTGCTTCACTTCCCAGAACGTGCGCTTTATGCAAACACGTACGTCGGCCTTCATTTTCTTTTATATTGTTGATCGGCAGGAACGACTGGTGGAAGCTGCAGTGGAGAGCGTGTACGTCACAAGCACCAGCCTCAGCAAGGTAGTCCAAGGCTACAATCAAAGTACGGAACAAATCCTGAAGGATCATGAAAAAGAAAAGAGTAAACAGCTGAAGACAATAAAAGGTCATCTCCACATTGAGTAGAGTCGTCAAGTTTCCGCTCCACTCTTAAAGATGATGACTCATTAGAAAATGACATTTTTTATGTTAAATGTATTTAACTAAAATTTAATTAAAAAGTTACACTGTTTTTTTTTCGTATCACAATCTGTATGAAAAAGACTAGAAATCTTGCAGTTTTCACACTGGCCACTGGGGCTATTTTAGACTCATATTTCCTGTTCTTTCACGAAAACTTTTCAGAAGTCTCATTATCATCACAGGCAGTTTTACAATGACAGGTAATACATCCATAAAACAGCCCGCCTTCTCCCCCTCACTTCACATTGACCTTTGCACATTCTCATTAGATGCTTCAATACAAAACATACGGTCTGAGGCAGTCTACTGCTGCTAATGTGCATGTGAATTTCCCAAAAAATAAATAAAAAAAACAGGATGTGTAAGTCTACATTAACCCCAGTGGCCAGTATAAAAATTGCAAGATTTCTATTTTTGTGATATGAAAAATAAAAAAAAATGCCCAAAAATTTAAGAAATACAATAAAAAACTAATTTGACCCTCAGATCATTTTCTGATGACCCATTCCCTTTAAACCATCTTTGGCAGCATGGAAGCACTGCTGAAATAATGGGCGCCATCTGAATATACAGTAGTTTGTGTGTCCTTCCTGTCTTTGTGATCACATTTTTGCCAGTACTCCAAAAACCTGCTGACAGGTGATGAATAAATCTTTCCGAGAAGAATTTCCACTCAGACAGCTTTGATAAAACCTTTGGTCATGTTAACACCTTTTTTTTAGCTTTCACAAAGGTCCTATGTTTCAAACGCGCCACCGAATATATATATATATATATATGCCAAATATATTGAACTCTTACTGCTGGGTCGCTCCATAGATTGTATCTAATAGCTCATGGTGTCAGTATCAGGAAGCCCAGTGATCTGCTCATCATTCAGAGACCACCTACCAAACAGGCATTGTCCGAAGCGTACAAGCCCATTCATATTGATGCAAAAATGCTTCATTTTATATGGGACCTGCCACCTTTCGCGACCAGTCTGTTTTGGTAAATTATTGTACCTTGACTGCCCTTCTTGTCCCACCCGGTTATGTCACCACTCCTGCCAGCCTGTACCATCAGCCAGTGGCTGACTCTATGGAGCCAACCCAGGGGCCCCTCTGAAAGTCCAGATCTTTGTTCAGGGTTTAAGTGGTGAAGGCCAGGTATCTGGCACAAGTCTATCCATGGTAGTCATCATGGACCACTGACAAAGCGACTCAACAGTTAAATGGCAACACCTAGTTGACTGACAATTCATTGATAAATTTCTTGGAGAAATAACAGAGCAAAGGCACAACACTGAGTTTAAGAAACAATTGCCAGATTTCATGGGAAATACAAGTATTAACTATAACAGGAGAAATGACAGCGCTTCTTTAAAATTTTATTTTTTTAGAACAAATATATGATGATTTTTTATTTTTAAACAGAAGCTGCATCAAAACTGAGAAGTGACTACAAGATCGCCAAAACCAAGCCAAAGAAGAAACTTCCAGAACCATCATCAAGTTATGATCTCCATGAAAGGTTTGTAAACTTCTCTTCATTTTACAACATTTTTGATAAATCTGTGCCATAGGCCATAATAAGGAAAATGCTGAAATGCCATTATCCAAGGTGGGCAACCCCTTTTAAGAATGGGTGGTCTTCTCTATATATGGCAGACTTGCACTGTGTCACTTCATTAGAGATATTCACATTTATTGCTTTTTCAGCACAGTATGTGAAATCTCTCCTTGCAGTTCAACTGGGCGTCTCTTCAGAGTCTTCTCTGGGGGCTTGTGCTTTCACTCTTCCCTCCTAGATACCACCAATCACAGGTCAACAGTGTCTGAGACTGCTAGACTACTAGATAAGTTGCTGAGCTGTGATTAGCAGAATCCAGGAGGAAGGATTGAAAGCACACACCCACAGGAGATTCTGAAGAAACACCCAGTTGAACTACTTGAAGAGATTTCACATAATGCGCTCCAAAAGCAATAAACGTGAATATCTCTGTAATGGAGTGACACAGCTCAAAACAGAAACAGGTATCGGAATCCGTGCAACTCAGGGATTTTTACTAGGCATTTGACTCAATTACTTGAGCAAGTGACAGACTCTCTTTAAGGCCCTGGCCCCAGTATCAGTATTTGGTCAGTATTCGGTCAGTATTTTTTCTCAGGAGTGGGAGCCAAAACCAGGTGAGGAGCAATCGGAGAAAAGGTATAATAGAAACAAGTCATCAATTCTGCATTTATCACCCACTCCTGGTTTTGTCTCCCACTTCTGAGAAAAAATACTGACCAAATACTTATAGTGGGGCCGTGGCCTACACATGTTCATATGTTCATCAAGTCAGGAGAAAAGATCTACAAAGAGCAGCTCCCTCTCTGTAGGACTCATGTGAATGGATTCCATGTAATATCACATTTGCTATTGTTGTGGTTATACAATAAAAATGTACTTTGCTTGCCATGTCTCCAAGTGACAACAACTGATCAGCAGTGTATTCAGCTACTAGACTAGTAGTAATCTTTTGATCTCCAGCAAGTAACGCAGATAAAATGAGCCCTTTAATGTACTACTTGTATATAAGATGAGCCAGTATTATTCTTCTGGTTATAACAGACAGTTAACCACCATGCAACTGTAATATAGTGGAGAGCGGAGGATGTGGTTCTTCAGCTTTCCACGGCACTCACTGCTGAATGTCGCCATCTGCTGAGCAAACCAAGTAAACAGGAACTAAAAGATGGGGGAACTATGTCCGGAGGGAAGAATTTGAAGGGGATGATGGGTCAGGTGACAGCTGTGGTGAAGTTGTCAAATATAAAATGCCGGAGTGGCAAGCGGGAAGTCAGTCAATGCCAACCTGTGAGACTGAGTAGATGCGTGAGCAGTGTAGCACACTAGTATCCAACTGAGAAGCAGGGCGACAGGAGAGTGGCTTGATACCGGGGCAGGAGAGACGTTGTTGGTCAAGCACCGAAGACCAGACTTCACCAGCCAGGACCAGAAATTCAGACTCAACAGGTCAAGTACCTAAGATCGGACGCTGGCCTTTGGAAGAGGCAGGACGTATATCATGCTGACAAGGGGACCCTAGTGAACCGGGCCGTTACTTCCAGAGTAGATGTGTGGGCCGGGGGAATGAAGGCTGCCAATGCTACAATACACGGGGTACTAAGGGGCTCACAAATGGGGGGGACTTTCAAGCTATAGTACCGGTGACCCACATTAGTGCCAGGGTAACAATCAAAGACGCTTGAAGAGCATACAACCGCAACGGGCCTAATGTTGGGAGTGACGCCCGATGAGCTAAGACGGAGAGACATTAATATTAGTTTAACTGTTAAATAACCAAATAGTGTATGCAAATAGAACCTAGAATAAGATATTGCGTTAAGTGTCGAAAAGTACTATACTGCTTTATTGTCATTACTTGTAAGACTGTGTTTTCGTGTTCCTGTACATCTGCATAACCATATGTTCCTATAGTTAGACTTCCTCTCTGTTGTAGAAAAATAAATTGCTTTGGTTGACTGCGTCCGCATCCTTACCATCTGCGTCCTCGCATCCTAGTAACCTGTTCAAACAACATTTCCCTCCATCACATTTGTAGCATTTTGTAGATGAAGCCTTGATAAATATTGTCATTCTGTTTTGTTAGACTGATTTCCCAACAAAAGCTATTGCTGGAAAAGTTCAGACTCTTTCAAAAGATTCGTTTTGACTCCCTGAGACAGAAGAAATCTGTTCTACATCTTGTGGAAGGACAGCTGGAGAACAAGCTGAAGGTAGATGGTTTATGGTTTTCTTCATTCCGTGAGAATGATGGAGGAATATAAAAAATATATATTATCACTTTGAACCATAGACTTTTGCATCTGTTTGTCTCACTTTGCTTTAAATTTCCATTCCTCTTTTCAGGATGCAGAACAGGAGTTTATTGCCGAGCTGGCCACGTTGGCTAGGATCCGACTCACTGACAATAATTCTTCAGTGAACAGGAACGTGCCATCCGGTTAGTAGCTGGAACACATTTGTTTGTAGGTAGGAGGGTATACTTTGTAGAAAAACATCTTGAAGTGCATTGGTTCATACTTGCTCTTTATCAGTAATGGATACGTTTCACACTTGCATCAAGGCTTCCATCTTTGATGGATCTGCAAAGGAATCATTTTTAAACATAACCATGATTTCCATAATTTCCAATGTAACAATAGTACATGCAAATATTAAAGTTTTTGACACATCTTATTAAAGGAGTTGTACTAAGTTCTACCACAGGGTAAGTTAAAAGAGAAATGTGCTTTCAACAAAGTGTATATAAATTATTAGGACATGCAAATATAAGAAATCAGAAATTTTGCTTCTTTCTCCACTTATGAGCCACTTCTCCCGCTCCCCCCTGCCTTCTGAACTCACCATCCACCCTGAAAAAAACCAACACAACTCAGTATCAAGAAGGATGTGCCAGCATAGTGAGGTGTCTGATCAAACGAACTATTATACTCAATGGAGAAGGGAGGGAAAAGTATTGAGGAAACTGGCAGAGGAAGACACAGATCGTGCTGAGCTTTCTAACAAGTCTTTTATCTCATCTCAGCGCTGGATTCACATCCACAGAGCTCAGTACTGCTGAATATTGTCCTCCATGATGCTGTTGCTTTTTTCTGTGCATTAACTAAGGAATGTAAAGCAGGAATCTCTCACTATGCGCTGTGACGTGCTTGGGAGTTATTATAAAAGCTCGTCTCCTCCCGACAGTTTAAAGTTTTTTGCAAATGAACAGATGTATCCTTCATTTTGACCAATTTTCCCCTCTGCAGACTCTAGGTTATATAATATCCAAATATAGTGTTTTGCAACATGTGTACACACAAGATAGATTATTATGAAAAGTTAGTTGAAAACAGAGATACCCTTTAAATACAGAACACAGGCTTCTCTCATGAGATCAGTCTGATGTGCGGTGATTCCACAAACTTTTGGGTGCTATAACATTTTGCTCCCTGGGTGTAGATGCCTTACTTTAATCATGCATTGTCTTACAGGACCAGAACCTTCCAATAAGATTCCCTCCATGAAGAAGATAAAATGACAAAGTAGACGTGTCAGCAGAAGTAACTAAGGAGGGACGTACAATAATACACATGACTATGAAACCCTCTTCTTTCTACATCTGTATTCTGCGAGATCAATACTTTCTACTTTGGCGCACAGCTTCATATTTAAGGATGAACACCCGGATCTGCCAAAACAATGACAACTATAAGACCACATCTACTAAGGGAAAACCTGTGACAATTTAGAGCCTGTAATAAAATATGGGAAAGGAAGTAGCAGAAATCACAGCAACTGCTAAGAAATGAATAAGATAACAATATACCATCATTTTATGATCTTGGAGGACTAATCTCGGGGATCCATAGATTCTAAGAATGAAGGCGCTGCAATCATTCTTGAGAAAGCAGAAATTAGAGGAGAGCCCCATCTCCAGAAGCACAACTCCAACAGCGAAACTTTCTAGAACATCTCCTCCCTGAACTTGGTAATAATGATGGCGGCGCTAGAAGAACACTTCATTGTTTTTCTTACCTATAACATCATGGTATCAATATCAGATATGCCATATAAATAACATAGAATCATAGAATGTTAGAGTTGGAGGGGACCTCAAGGGTCATCATGTCCAACCCCCTGCTCAATGCAGGATTCACTAAACCATCTCAGACAGATGTCTTTCCAGCCTTTGTTTCCATTGAAGGGGAACTCACCACCTCTCGTGGCCGCCTGTTCCACTCATTGATCACCCTCACTGTCAAAAAGTTTTTTCTAATATCTAATCTGTATCTTCTCCCTTTCAGTTTTATCCCATTGCTTCTCGTGTTTCCATGTGCAAATGAGAATAAGGATGATCCCTCTACACTGTGACAGCCCTTCAGATATTTGTAGTCTCCTGTTAGCCTTCTTTTTTGCAATCTAAACATTCCCAAATCCTTTAACCGTTCCTTGTAGGACATTGTTTGCCGTCCGCTCACCATCCTGGTCGCTCTTCTCTGAACTTGCTCCAGTTTCTTCATGTCTTTTTTAAGATGCAATGCACAACACTGGACACAGTATTCCAGATGAGGTCTGACCAAGGAGGAGTAGAGGGGAAAAAATATTACTTATAAATGAGTATACAGTATATGCACCAAGGTGCTGGGACACCCTCCAGTAGATAATATGATTTCCCATTTTACATCAATAGACATTACTAAGGAGTCGGCTTCTTTGCAGTTATAACAGCTCCCGCTCTTCTGGGAAGACTTTCTACAAGATTTTTGAGGCGTCTGTGGGAATTTTTGCTCATTCTTCCAAAAAAGCATTTGTGAAGTCAGACACGGATGTTGAGGAGAGGGCCAGGCTCACAATCTCCATTATAGTTCTTCCCAAAGGGGTTGGATGTGTTTGAGGTTAGGACTCTTTGTGGCCGGTCATGTTCTTCTGCACCAAATTCCACCAACCATGTATTTATGGACCTTGTGCACTGAGCACAGTCATGGGGAACCGAAAAGGGCCTTCCCCAAAACGGTTCTCACAAAGCTGGAAGCTGCAATTGTCCAAAATGTCTTGTGCTGAAGCGTTAAGATTTCCCTTAAACGAAGAGACTGAGGCCGACCCCTAAAAAATCAAGCACTATAGCATTATGCCTACTCCACAAACTGTACAGCAGGCACAATGCAGTCAGGCGGGTAACGTTCTCCTGGCATTCGCCAAACCCAGACTCCTCCATCAGACGCCAGATAGAGAAATGTGATCCGTTACTGCACAGAGCACGTTTCCTCCAGAGTCCAGTGGTGGCGGCTTTACACCACTCCATCTGGCACTCAGCATTGTGCTTGGTAGTATAAGGCTGCATGCAGCTGCTCGGCCTTGAAGTTCCCAGCAGTGGCACAATGTTTGTGTCGATGTTAAAGGGATTCTGTCATCACAGGATGACTGTTCAAACTAAGTCCCGCTGCTTAGTGCTTCACAGCGGGGCCAGTCATTTAAATACACCTTCCCTCCTGCTTGTTGTCCCTCTATCTCCACCTTCCCTCCTTATTTGATTGACAGCTCTGGCTTCATAGAGCCAGGGAAAGGCGGAGATAGATGGAAAACAAGCAGGTGGGAAGGTGTATTTAAATGATTGGCCTCGCCATGATGCACAGAGCGTCAGTACTTGGTTTGAACAGTCATTTTGTGCTGACCGTGCCAATAATATCGGTGGAGGTCTGGACTCTGCAGTTATGGAGTCAGCAGAGCGTTGGTGATTTTCTGCCCTCTGCTCCTCAGCACTTGGCTCCCCGCTCTGTAATGTTACCTGGTCTCCACTTCGTGGCTGAGTTGCTCCGATTCCTTCCACTTCTCAAGAAATGTCATGAACGGACTTGTTACCCCGGTGGCTCCTATTACAGGACCGCGTTGGTATCAGTGAGCTCTGCACCACCGGCTGTTCTGTCACATGTTAGCAATGGCAGACGGATGGCGGGGGGGGGAGATGTTATACACTGGGTGGGTGGGGGGCCAGATGTTAGACACCGAGGGGGTGAGGGGCTGTATGTAATACACCGGGGGGCAGATTTATACAATGGGGGGGAAGGGGTGAGGGCCCGCATGTTATACACTGGGGGGGGTGAGTGGCCAGATGTAATACAATGGTAGGGGGGCAGGTATCATGCAATGGGGGGGGAGTGAGGGTCCAGATGTTATACACAGGTTTTGCACCCACTATCCCTTAAGTTATTGTTCAGTAAAAGACAGTTTATTTTTGGGTGGTGGTCTCCCTCAATGAACTCTACAACATCTGGTCCTGGCCAGCCGAATTCACCGGCATCATTCGGTCTAGTGCCCCTATAGCTAAAGTCCATACACCCAGCCAGGAACCCCATTTTCATGTAACGTGCCGGGGCGTGAAGCTCGAGTTCCTTTCCCACGGCTAGCGCCCCACACCACGTTGCAGCTGCATAAATCTTTCTTTAGTAAGCTGCCTCTAGTCGTATAATTAACCGTATAGAGGAAAGTTGGGGATTTGGAGCTTTGAATCATCGAAAAATGAAACTGGGGCTGCTATAAAGACATGACAGAATTTTGAACCTTTTATTATTGACAACCAACATGGCAGTAATAGACCTTAAAGGGAGGAGGCAAGAGACCTGAGGAAGGCTTATTGATTATCACATTTCCCAGAAACCGACATAAGAGCCCTCAATAAGAGAAAACTAAAGGATCCTATATTAACAGCTTTTTATAAATGTATATTTGAGGACTTTCTTTTTAAACATGGTACTTTAAAAAAAAAATAGAAGATTGATGTTTTCAATATTTATTGCCTGTATAGTACATTTATTTTATTATTTTCATTAAAAAATGTTTATTCCTGTCTATTTCTCTGGTGTCTTTTCTTTACTGTGTATATACAGTAGATAATGTGTCCAATACTTAGACCCCCGACTCATCATTTCACATTTTTTAAGTCATTATCTTCTCATCTTTCTTTTTTGTCCTGCCGAATATTGTGCCAAATTCATCTTGCAGCACGATGTAGGAGCAATTTTTGCACAAATTCAAATTTTTTTTGTTTCTTTTGCGCCTTTTTGAGAATTAAAATTCATACGATCCTTTAAAAAGTTTCATTTTAGTCTTATAAAAAAAAAAAAAAAATAGAAAAAATACACCAGGGAGGTACTGAAGTACATTTGCACAAAAAAATGTACGACCTTCTAAAATCTTGAAAAATTTAGGCAGAAACATGTGGAATTGGCTGACAACGTGAACGAAAAAGAAAAGTATCAGAGAGCTTGATAAAGGCGCAAAGCAAAAAGTGAATTAGGGAAAAAAAATATGCAAATAGAAAATAGAAAATCACTCCAAAAAAAGCTCAAATTCAATGATGAATGAGTTATTTTATATAAAAAGGTTAAGTAATATGAATTTGCCTTCCTTGTTATCCTAGGTTTATAGAAAATGTTGGTATGCAGGAAGTGGACCTTTCTTAACTTGCGTTCTGGTGAGGTTCACTACCCCTCCACCTTCTGTATTCTTTAAAAAAAAATCACATTTCATATACAGGGAAAGGCAAGTATGGACCATTAGACAGAAAACATTTTTACTTTTTTTTTATTACTTTTTTTGTGTTTTATTTTGTTACTATTTCATTAGTGTAGTAGACACCAATAAATCTAATGGGCCAAACCGACCTAGAATACACCAAAATTAATGAAGGCAAAAAACAACTATAAGACCCAAAGTTGAAAAATTGCCAATACTTTAATGAAATACATATTAAAAAATACATACAATAATAATAAAAGCAAGACACACCACAGATGAAAAAAGTGGTGGGGTGCCTGGACCCATAATGTGTGTAAGCTGACAACTATGTCATTCAGATAGCTAACATAAGCATATAATTAATAATCAATGCAAAACACGGTATTCAATATCTCGAGCAACAGAGAAGAAATATATATACTTATCACACAGAATAATAACAATCCATAAATATATGCATTAGTAATTAGCAGATAGCCTCTGTTGGTCCAATATCCCAGTACAGTCACATATATAAATATCAATGCCCAAAAGGACTATAAAAAAGACTGAGATATAACCATAGTTACCAATGAGCTCAGGTCAGAGGTCCAGGCACCCACCACGCACCCGACGCGCGTTTTGCACAGGAAATGCTTCGTCCAGGGGTGATGGGATGCTGGAATGGGTAGATATATGTAGGGATACCTGGCCAATGCCGTTCCAATTAGTTATCATATGCACCTGCGTCGTAATAATCAACCGCTACCTAACCTGTGATTACCGTTGCCATTAATACCTGTGTGCTGTTTCACTACCGCAGAGGAGCGTTGTCTCCGTACCGTACATCGTGCCCCGGAACTTCCAGGTTCAAACGTAGTTGAGAGAAAGTTCTTCCCGTTATGTGACACAAATGGTCACATGATCGGGACTGAATCACGTGATTCATATTCTATCCTATTCAACGCATGCGCAATAGCTGCCATTCTAACCAAGACAGACAGGGTTCCCAAAGACACAAAAAGAATGGATATAGAGATCCAAGAAGAATATATGACAAAACAGATAGTTAGTGAATGTGCGATGAACATAAAAAGAGTATATGAGTAGAGTGAAAAATGAATAGAATAAGATGGACATAACCAAAAAAAAGAGAAAGGCAAAAAGAACAAATATTCTTTTATTATTGTTAAAGAAATAAGAAGACACCACCCACGTGAAGTGACCAGTGCAAACATAAATACAATACAAGAAAAAATAATAATGATAAATAAAGTGCAGCGTGTTAAAGTGGCATGTGCTATAATTATAAACACAAAGTGACAAGTGATATAATTGTGAACCTGTGTAATATAAAAAATAATAAAAATAAATATAAAATAAAAAATATTAAAATAATGAATATATGTGCAAGTGTATAAAAACAAAAAAACAATAAAACCTTAAAGTGACATGTGCATGTGGACACATATATAGTACAAGTCCATAAAAATGCAAATAAGAATGTATTGATAATGCCCCATATGCATTAAATGACATAACAATCAGTCCTTAAAGTGACACGTGCACATAGACACGTAGTGTAGTAAAAAACTATGTAAAAAAATAAATAAATAAAATATATATATATATATATATATATAGAGTGTCCTAAAAGTAACATGTGTTATGAACATTAGCATATTAATATAAGAACAATTATGTATATAAACACAAAGTGACATGTGCAAAAAATATGTGCAAAAAATGCATATATAGCACCAATCCATGATAATGAAAGACTGTACACAAATATACTACATATATCGCACAAATCCATAACAGTAAGAAATGAGAATGTATTGACAATGCCCCATATGCATTAAAAAATATATAACAATCAATCCTTAAAGTGACACGTGCATAGTATGTAGAAAACAAACTATGTAAAAATATAAATATATAAGAAGGTGTCCTAAAGGTAACATGTGTTATGAGTGTTAGCATATTAATATAATTATGCACATCAACACAAAGTGACGTGTGCAAAAAGTATGTGCAAAAAATGCATAAGTAGCACCGACCCATGATAATAAAAGGCTATATACAAATAGAGTACCTCATGTACTAAAAGTGACATGTGCTATATATATATATATATATATATATACCTATGTCAAGGAACATGTTATGTGCATAAATTAAGTAATGCATCTCAACGTGGTGCAATAAGCAGTAAAAAGACACACACCATAGCAAAAACAGCACAAAGATGCACATGAGATGCACATGAATCAATCAAACAGCCGGCATACGGTATCAATTGCAGAAAGGCCTAGGAATCCCAAAACCCCAAGGAAAACAACAACATACAACATATTGTCCCCTCGTAAAAGGGGACAATAAAAGTGGAATAAAAATGAAATAAAACCAGCAAAACGTAGGACTCAGGTCAAAAGGTGGAAAGAACCTCCATGAAAGTACGGGGAAATTCAAAGGAAAGGTACAAAGCTGTTATGATCTTTGAGTCCGTAGGGGGCTAAAGTATTCAATTTATAAATCCATTTTGTTTCTTTTTGAGCCAATAATTTCTTCCAATTACCCCCTCTGGGGCTCCAAAAAACATGATCAATGCCTCTAAAGACACCAATCCAGTTGGATCAGAATTGTGAGTCACTTTAAAGTGACGGGGGATCTTTTTTAATAAAGATAAATCCTCCACTTGTCCGGACCCCTCGATGTCCAGGACGTGTTCACGATTCCGCCTCCTGAATTCCCGTGTCGTCATTCCTATATATATCAGACCACACGGACATGTGGTAGTACAATTGATGTTGTAAGTGATTTTATATCTTGAACCCTTGGAATCAAGACAGGATTACGTAGTGTCCACATTCTTGCAGGCAACACATTTATGGCATGGTGAACATCCCCATTTAGGACCTTTTGAGCCAAAGATGAATCCCGTCCCTAGTCCCTTATGGTAACTATGAACCAAGTGATCACGAAGATTCTTGGCTCTTCTGTAAGTGATGGATGGCTTGGTGTCAATAAATTCAGAGATCGTTTTGTCCAATGATAGGACAGCCCAATGCTTCTGCATGATCGCATACATCTCCTCACTATGAGAATTATAATCAAAGACAAAGCGTACCTTTGAATCCAATTGCATAGTACGTGATTTATTTTTAAGAAGGTCAGTTCTTTCACTGTGGCGAGCTCTTGCATAAGCTCTACAAATAGACTTCTTCCCGTATCCCCGGTCATTAAACCATCTATACAGATCATCAGCCTGTTTTTCAAAAAGACGAGTATTGGAACATATCCTCCTTGCTCTAAGGAATTGTCCAACTGGTATGTTGTTGATCAGATGTTTCGGATGTTGCGATAAAGCATGGAGGAGGGTGTTGGCAGAAGTACTTTTCCGGAACAGGTCCTTCTCGATATTCCCAGCACCGTCCACCTGTATCAAGATATCGAGAAATTCAATGCATTTCTTGCTGCTTTTGTAAGTTAGCTTGACATTCAGGTCATTGTTATTAAGGTCACTGAAAAAAATCTCGAGTTCATCCTGTGAACCCTGCCAAATTAGGAGCACATCATCGATGTAACGCCACCATGATATCACCCGATTCGCCAAGGTAGACGGGCAAGTCTGAAAAATGCTTCTCTCCCACAGCCCCAGGAACAAATTAGCATACGAGGGCGCTCAAGACGCCCCCATAGCTGTGCCCTGGCGCTGCAGGTAGAGAACATCCCGAAACAAGAAAAAATTATGCGTTAGGACAAAATCCAAGGCGGCCAGGAGAAATGAACTCAAATCTCCATCAAGATTACTGAAACTCAAGAAAAAACGCACGGCCTCTATGCCATCTCTGTGTCGGATAGATGTATATAGTGACTCCACATCACATGTAACCAAACACATATTTGGCTCAAGTTGAAGACTGTCTAATTTCCTCAATACATCATTGGTATCCTTAAGGTAAGACGGAAGGGTCTCAACCATAGGTCGTAAATAATAATCTATTAATTTGCATAAAGGATCACAAATGCTGTTTATCCCTGATACTATCGGCCTACTTGGAGGTGTTAGGGGATCCTTGTGAATTTTCGGCAGGAGGTAGATTCCTGTTCGTCAATCCAAAGGCCTTCCATTTGTTTCGTAGTAAGAATCCCTTTATCCACTGCATCTGATAGCAATGTGTGTAGTTCACTCCTAAATTTAGACAATGGGTTAAATGTCAATCTATGATAGCAATCACCATTTCTAAGTAGCCTATACATCTCCTTCTCATACATGGCCGTCGGCCAAATGACCACGTTACCCCCTTTATCGGATGGTTTAATAACCACTCCCTTAAGGGATTCAAGGTCCCTCAAGGCCTGCCTTTCTTGTATATTAAGGTTGTCCCCCTTAATAGTTTCTGGTACCTTTTCAAGATCCTGCACAACCAATCGAACAAAGAGATCAATTTCAGGAAATCCTGTTATATGAGGGAACCTCTTGGACTTAGGAAGAAGTTGTTGTGGGTATGTGAGCCCACTGGTACCCAACGATTCCTCCTCCAATTCCTCCAGTATCCTCAATGTCTCAATTTCAGTAGGTGTAGATAGATCAGATTTGTTGTAATATAACTTGCTGAATATCAATTTCCTAGCAAAAAGCTGCAGGTCCTTCACAGCTGCAAATCGATTAAAACGAGATGATGGAGAAAAAGAAAGACCACGGCTCAGTACAGAGATTTGATCACTTGATAGTACAACATCTGACAAATTAATTACCTTGAGGGAGGCTTTTTGGTGATTGCCCCCAGACATTTCCTGGCGTCTCTTCCCATTAAATCTACGGTATTGATCAGCACGACGTTTCTTATATCGAAGATAATATCCTTCATTATCCGCAGAAGAAAAAGAAGAAGAAACACTCAATGCACCAGTAGCTGATGTGTCCCTCGAACTTCCAATGGAGGCCTCGGCTTTGTTGTTTTTTTTTTTGCAAAATTCCATCTAAAGACTCTATTTTGTTTCTTGTCTTGTAAGTCTCTCTGAAACTTTTTATTTTTGATGTTAGATATCTGGTTTTCCCACTCCACACAACTCTTTTCAATCTCTCTTTTATATTCCTCCATCTCCTCCTTGGAGCACTCCGTTTGTAGTTTCTTCTGAACTTCAATTTGTGTACTGCCTACCATATGAGACCCAGTGCCTCTCCACTATACTCTGCCACTTCTCTGGACCACCAATAAGCCTCGCAGTTCATCTAAGGTACTTCCTGCACTGCATCAACCCCTCTGTATAAGCTTTACATCACTCTGTGACAACTTCCTGACTGCCTATCATTGTTCCCCTATAGTGCAGCCAGAGCCTCCTGCCACATGTGACCCTAGGAAACCCAGTGCATGTTCTGCCGCACCTGACTATATGACACCGAGTGCTTCTCCATAATACTCTACTACCACCCCTCTGGACCACCATTAAGCCCCTTGGCTTACCTAAGGCACGACCGCTCAGTGTAAGTACTCCTCGTACTACAGTAACCCCTCTGTGCTTGCTTTGCATCACTCTGTGACCACCTCCATTGCTCACTTTTGCTCAGCCCCTTAGGACGCTAACCTCAATCGCAGCCGCCACGGACAGCTCAACCAGAGCATCCTGCTGCACCCACCACGCTCAGACCCAGGTGACTCTCAGCAACGACACCCATCCTCTGGACCCATCACAGGTCAATGAACTTACACACTAAAGCACGTCCACAAAAGGGCGGGTACCTCACCAAGGTCAGACCCCACTTAAACAGGGTCCCCAGACAGGACTCAGCTCACCCTGCTTCTTCCTTCTCAGGATATTGGCCATGTTCGAATCTGACAAAGCGGTTGAATATGACTAATACACTGTGAAGTCTACAGGCCCTACAGGCTCCACAGACAAGATCAACGAAAAAGTGGGCCAATCACATCCGGCAGGAGGTACGTGATCACACCCCTGATCACCAAACTGTGTGCACAACTCTATACTAAAAAAATCGTCTTACTCCCATTATATTCTCTCCCCCCCCCCTCCTCCCTAGCTATATCCAAAAAGAAGCAGCTGACATAAAAAAATCCCACTACGCTGAGGATCGATCACCACGTCTGACCAGGTCTCCGCACCAATACCTCCATCAAGGAAAACCGGGATCATATGCCAGCACTGACCCATTTCCATTGAACTACCTACTGGCCTATTGAACTGATATTCATATATTGAAATCTATGAACTCTATTTTATTTTATTGTATCTATTGAAAATTTACTGTACACACCCGGACCTAGTGTACTTTTTACGGACTATCTTATATCCAATTCTATTCCAATTTTACACATTTAAATAATTTGTAACCCAATGAAGGAATTTTAACTAATTACCTCGTCAACCTAATCCATTCCACTATCGCTGGCGCAATTTAAAAAAACTCTAAATCATCAATACATTCTTATTTGCATTTTTATGGACTTGTACTATATATGTGTCCACATGCACATGTCACTTTAAGGTTTTATTGTTTTTTTGTTTTTATACACTTGCA
Source organism: Phyllobates terribilis (assembly GCF_046119375.1). Taxonomy (NCBI): domain Eukaryota; kingdom Metazoa; phylum Chordata; class Amphibia; order Anura; family Dendrobatidae; genus Phyllobates; species Phyllobates terribilis. Next base: position 1,147,935,632 of record NW_027362761.1, on the reverse strand, counting down.
CATATATTCATTATTTTAATATTTTTTATTTTATATTTATTTTTATTATTTTTTATATTACACAGGTTCACAATTATATCACTTGTCACTTTGTGTTTATAATTATAGCACATGCCACTTTAACACGCTGCACTTTATTTATCATTATTATTTTTTCTTGTATTGTATTTATGTTTGCACTGGTCACTTCACGTGGGTGGTGTCTTCTTATTTCTTTAACAATAATAAAAGAATATTTGTTCTTTTTGCCTTTCTCTTTTTTTTGGTTATGTCCATCTTATTCTATTCATTTTTCACTCTACTCATATACTCTTTTTATGTTCATCGCACATTCACTAACTATCTGTTTTGTCATATATTCTTCTTGGATCTCTATATCCATTCTTTTTGTGTCTTTGGGAACCCTGTCTGTCTTGGTTAGAATGGCAGCTATTGCGCATGCATTGAATAGGATAGAATATGAATCACGTGATTCAGTCCCGATCATGTGACCATTTGTGTCACATGACGGGAAGAACTTTCTCTCAACTACGTTTGAACCTGGAAGTTCCGGGGCACGATGTACGGTACGGAGACAACGCTCCTCTGCGGTAGTGAAACAGCACACAGGTATTAATGGCAACGGTAATCACAGGTTAGGTAGCGGTTGATTATTACGACGCAGGTGCATATGATAACTAATTGGAACGGCATTGGCCAGGTATCCCTACATATATCTACCCATTCCAGCATCCCATCACCCCTGGACGAAGCATTTCCTGTGCAAAACGCGCGTCGGGTGCGTGGTGGGTGCCTGGACCTCTGACCTGAGCTCATTGGTAACTATGGTTATATCTCAGTCTTTTTTATAGTCCTTTTGGGCATTGATATTTATATATGTGACTGTACTGGGATATTGGACCAACAGAGGCTATCTGCTAACTACTAATGCATATATTTATGGATTGTTATTATTCTCTGTGATAAGTATATATATTCTCTGTTGCTCGAGATATTGAATACCGTGTTTTGTATTGATTATTAATTATATGCTTATGTTAGCTATCTGAATGACATAGTTGTCAGCTTACACACATTATGGGTCCAGGCACCCCACCACTTTTTTCATCTGTGGTGTGTCTTGCTTTTATTATTATTGTATGTATTTTTTAATATGTATTTCATTAAAGTATTGGCAATTTTTCAACTTTGGGTCTTATAGTTGTTTTTTGCCTTCATTAATTTTGGTGTATTCTATTTCATTAGTGTAGCAAAACTGAAGAAATGGGCTTATCACACATGTTGGTTGGTGCACATTCACACTGTGGCCATTTAACAAATAAAACCAATGAATGGATACCCTGCGGTAAATAAATAGTAATACTTTATATTATTTATATGTACTATTTAGCTAACACTATTTTGATCAAAAAAGCGTAATGCCATCCCACCTTGGCAAGGTTTAGCCAATCAAGATGGACCCTAACTCTATTATTTCACCTCACTATGTGCCAGCAGGCCTCCAAATAGACGTGGGCAGAGCAGGACCTACGATCATGGCCAAATGTGTTGGCACCCTTTAAATTGTTCGAGAAAATTAAGTATTTCTCCCAGAAAATTATTGTAATTACACACGCTTTGTTATACACATGTTTATTCCCTTTGTGTTTATTGGAACACAAAAAAACAGAGAAAAAAAGGCAAATTGGACATAATTTCACACAAAACCCGGACAAAATTGCTGGCACTTCTCCAAAATTGTGTGTAAACGTTGTTTCAAAATTGCGATGCTCATTCAAACTCACCTGCGGCGAGTAACAGGTGTAGGCAATAGGAAAATCACACCTGATACCAGATAAAAAGGGAGAAAAAAGTTGTCACAATCTTTGCATTGTGTGTCTGTATGTGCCACACTTAGCAAGGAGAACAGAAGGAGGAGAAGAGAACTGTCTGAGAACCAAAATTGTTAAAAAATATCAACAATCTCAAGGTTACAAGTCCATCTCCAGAGATGTTGATGTTCCCTTGTTCACGGTACACATTATGAGAGAGATACTAATACTTTGGTGCTGTAAAATGGTCGTAATAAGGGGAGGGTGCTGCCAAAGGAAGCAAAGTTTGGGTCTCCATTGACTTTTATGGGGTTGGGGTTCAAGTTCAGGTAGAGTTCTGGTATCTGAAACGAATCATGGACTAAAGTTCGGTTGAACCCAATGAACCTGAATATCCATGGCTCCGCTCATCCCTAGTCGCAGTGTCAGAAAGCTGGGTTTGCATCCTAGGTCATGGGTCTTCCAGCAGGACAATGACCCCAAACTTATTTCAAGAAGCCCCCAGAAATGGATGGAAACAAAGTGCTGGAGAGGTCTGAAGTGGCAGCAATGAATCTGGATCTAAATCCCATTGATCACCTGTGGAGAGATCTTAAAATTGCTGTTGGGAGAAGGCGCCTTCAAATATGAGAGACCTGGAGCAGTTTGCAAAAGATGAGGGGTCCAAAATTCCAGCTGAGAGGTGTAAGAAGCTTTGTTGATGGTTATAGGGAGCGATTTATTGCAGTTATTTATTCCTAAGGGTATGCAACCAAATATTAAGTTGAGGGGGCCAACAATTTTGTCCGGACCATTTTTGGGGTTTTGTATGAAATTCTGCCCAGTTTGCCTTTTTTGCTCTGTTTTTTTTTTGTTTTGTTCCAATAAACACTAAGGAAATAAATGTGTATAATAAAACACGTGTAACTGCAATAATTTTCTGGGAGAAATACTTCATTATCTGGAACAATTTCAAGGCGCGCCAACACTTTCGGCCATGACTGTATTTGTACGTCAGTTATATTAATAAAAGGGGCTGCTGTGGCCTACTTATTCTATTATCACAGGGTGTGTGTCTGTATTAAACAGGAATGGGGAAAAGGGAGAGAAGAAAAGGGGGATTCATTAGATAAATTATGGGTTCTTTTGTTACAGGAAAAATCTCTTTGTACCGTATTAGCCGGTAGATAGAAAAATATAAAAATTTGAGAGTCCTCAGTGGTTGATACCTTTAATGGCTGACTAAAAAGGTGATAACAAATAGCAGCTTTCGAGACTACTCAGGTCTCTTCATTTTTGGGATCTTTTGTCCAAGACACATGCATTACCCGAGACACGATTTCTCTATAACGGTCTGTAGTGCACTCTAGTGGATGCTTTAGGAACTGCATCATTGACTGGGTAGTTAGTAAGATACTTACACAGATTAGTACTTTTAGCAAAAAATATATATTTTTTTATTGTTTGCAATGTTTAGTTCTTACGGCATTTTGACGATCTTTGAGTCGCTGTTTTCCCCATTTTGATGCACAGACATAATATTCCAATTACTCTAGAATTGAGCAGTCCAGGTTTTCAAGACTATTAAAAAAGCCTGATTTAGTGGGGTGACTGCCCCAAAGTTCTGTCTATAGGGGGAGGGGTTTTTTTATTTTATGAGGGGCTCCTCATAATTCGGATGTGCCGCTCTACACAATGTGCTGTTGCCAGGACCTGATAAGGAAAGAATAACAGGGGCAGCAGGGTGGCTCAGTGGTTAACACTGCAGCCTTGCAGCGCTGGAGTCCTGGGCTTGAATCCCACCATGGACAACATCTGCAAGGAGTTTGTATGTTCTCCCTGTGTTTGCGTGGGTTTCTTCCAGGTTCTCCAGTTTCCTCCCACACTCCAAAGACATACTGATAGGGAATCTAGATTATGAGCCCCAATGGGGACAGCAATGATAATGTAAAGTGCTGCAGAATATGTTGGTGCTATATGAAAAAAAAATTAAGATGACTGCATTCAGTAAATTCTGGGGTCTAAATTCATTCTGGGGTTTGTTCTAGGGTCTGTATTTATTTTAAGGGCATGTTCTGCCCTTTCAGGCCCAACACAAGGTATAAAATAAAAAAAAAAGATAATTTAGTATGACTATTCTATAAATGAGTAAATTGCAAAGTCTCTCCTATTGATTACAATGATAATCACACGGACGGCAATGCGTGCCAGAGACCCATGAACTTGTGTGAGTCATTTTGATCCATAATTCAGATAAAAAAATGTCCGTCTCTTTTTTTTTTTTGTGAGCACTCAGTCCACAAAACAACACAGACATTTGAACAGCTTCATAAATTATAATGGGCATATGTTCTATCCATGAAAAACACGGACATGATTCATGGACATCTGGATGAGGCCTAAGATCCATAGCAAGTGGATTTTCACTGAGGATTGAAAAATCCATATTTAACACAGGCAGATTAGTGTCATAGATCCATCAGTGATTTTGCTGCTGATTCATGGCAAAATCTGTGACTGATTTCTTCTGCTAAATTTCTGGTCGCATGTGAAAATAACCTAAAGCATCTGCTCCAGGCGCTAAATTGTGATAGAGAATGGGTGGACTCAATTAAGAAAAACAATGGCAAACATTCACTTGTCACGTCCGCTGTGAGGATGAGACGGTGCTAGTTTCTTGATGTGTGTTTTGCAGCAAAATCGACTCCAAAATCCATTTAACAAAAACTCCAAATATGCTTTAGTCAGGAATGTTGCTGTGACATCACAAGTATTTCTGTAAATTAAAGGGGTTGTCTGGTCTTCTGGTAAAAGTCTGTAGTCACACCATGCCGACTTCTGAATCCTGACAGAGTACAGTGCCCGATTTGCACACATGCGGTCACATGCCGACTAGACGTGCTCGGTTTCTCTCAGTTCACTTGCATTGATCGAGTTCGGACACGTCTAGTCAGAATGTGTATGTTTTGCGGAGAGGGATTGCTGGATAAAGAAGTTAGAATTGGCAAAAAATGAAGCAAGCGGTCTCTACAATGTAGATAGGGTAAGAATCCAGAGCACTGAACTTTACAGCAGCATCGACATTGATTCCAGCAAGCTGTCTCTATCACTACCATACAGAAAAGGGTAGAACACTATGAACCTTTCTAACTTCACTGTAGGGTCTGGTATTCACAGCGGCATTGACACTGATTGGAGTAAGTTGTCTCACTCTCTAAGGCCTCATTCACACTTCCGTGTTGAACGTATGTGTTGTATCTGTTTTTTTTCACGGATACGACATGTACCCATTATAATCTATGGTGCTATTTACATGGCCGTGTTTTTTCCACGATTACGGATTCCGTTTTTTTCTGGGATCATGAACGAAAAGGGCCAATACAAGTCTATGGCTCCCTGAAAAACACATCTGTGTGTTGTCTGTATTTAACATGGTAAATGTTAGAAGAAGCTTTGTCATTTATTCATTCATCCGTAAACACTTGATGACACACTGACAAAATACTGATGGTAAAAACGGACACACTGATCCACAACACTGATGAGACCGGTGTCATTTTTTCACATAGATGTTTAAACACAGAAATGTGAAAGAGACCTGAGGCGTAGGAAAGGGGAGAAATCAGAGCTCTATAAACTGCTTCACTCAAGGGTCCTGTGATCACAGCAGCATCAGCACAGATTCAAGCAAGCTATATCAATCTACAGTCTAGAAAGGGAAAAAAATTAAGAGCAGTTTTAATTTTTTTGCTTGACGGTAGAGTCCTGAGATCACAGCAGCATCGGCATTGATTCCAGCAAGCTGTCTATATCATTACCATATAGAAAAGGGTAGAACACTATGAACGTTTTCTAACTTCACTGTAAGGTCCTGAAATCACAGCAGCATTGTCTCGCTTTCTAAGGCCTCATTCACACGTCCGTGTTGCACATACTTGTTGTATCTGTGTTTTTCACCGATACGACATGTGCTCATCATAATCTATGGCGCTATTCACCATGCTTTTTCCGAGATCACACATGAAAAGACATATCCGTTTTTTGTTCCGGTATCATGGATGAAAAAGGCCAATACAAGTCTACGTGTCCGTGAAAAACATGTACAGTACACAGATGGCATCAGTTTGCCTCCTTGTGGGGTCTGTATTTCACCTTGAAAAAAATTGGAGAAGCTTTATCCATCCTTAAAAAACACTGATGGTAAAAACAGACACATGGATGACACACTGATCCAAAACCACTGATGACACCGGTACAATTTTTTCACATACGTGTTTAAACACGGACATGTAAATGAGGTCTGAGGCGTAGGAATGGGGCGAAATGAGAGCGCTATGAACTTTTCTTGTTTCATTCTAGGGTCCTGTGATCACAGCAGCATCAGCACTGATTGAAGAAAGCTATTTGACTATACAGTATAGGAAAGGGAAAATAGCACTTTTTACATTTTTTCCTTGAATATAGAGTCCTGAGATCACAGCAGCATCAGCATTGATTCCAGCTGCCGTCTCTCCCACTATAGTGTAGTGCGAAGGTGCCCGACTCCTCTACTAAAAAGACAATGGGAAAGCGCCATCCATTTGCAATGTTCCTCATTATTTATTTCATACTCTTCGAATTCTGTAATAGAATCACATCTAGAACATCATACGCAACTGTTAAGTAAAAATGCAATGTGAAATACAAACAAACAAAAAAAAAAAACCTTTGTACAAAACTGTAAAAATTAGGCAGCTACATTAGACTGACAGTATCAAAATCCCATGCAAACGGGGTCATTGCGTTGCATGGCTTAAAGAAAGCTGTATGTGCGAATATTCCCAGTGGTTAAACGTACAGAACTGTACAGTTAGTCAGGTTTTTTTTTTTTTTTTTTACATGGATGATATCTCCTGCTGTGTTATAGTTACAATAAAAAGACTAAAAAATAAGTTAAACATGATACATAAAGTTATCTACCGCATACATAAAATTGTTCACATTTCTTAAGTTATCGGTGGCAAAGTCATTCTTGGCATTGTGTCTAGATGACGGTTGGCATGTATTAAACTCACAGGCTACATCTTCAAAATAAATAACGCAAAACCATGCACAACATACAACTAAATGGTGGAAAGTAACAACCAGATAGCTACAAGACAAAGCCGATGTCTCTAGTCTAATACAGTGATGGGTGTGTTCCATGCTGTAAGGTGAGGCGAGTCATTTCCGAGCATTTCACCACACTATGACCATCTTTTTCTATACAAAACAGACCATTTTTTTTATTTTATTATTATTATTATTTTTCATTAGTAGCAAAAAACATTGTGGGCTCAATAACACTGACATAGAATTGAATTAACGTTCTGGTGAGGATCTTCTTCATCAGCTTTCTCCATTCCGAATATATTCAGCCGAGGCTTGTGATGTTTGACCGACCTCCTGGTGGGTTAACGATGCGGTGTCCTGTGCGACGAGGGTTGCTATCGTCAATCTGTGCCCCTGGTGTGTTCAAAGGAATAATAAAAGACATATTTTTATTATTACGAATAGTATATAGTAGTGTTGGTACAAATCTACTTGCATGTTCCACTCCATCTCCGCTGCACTGGAGAAGAAGAGCCACCACAGCATCTGTGGCCCTTCTTCGGATTAGTCAGCCTGGCGTAAGGTCCCATGTGCGTCATGCAGCTATGATGACTTAGCACTAGATTGACTAATCAATAAAAGAGACGGGGATGCCGGCAGGTAAGAGGCGGTACTCTCGCTCTAGTGCCGTACACTGTCGTGTCCGCTAGAATGTGACGTGTCAATAAATGTGCACTAACTCTAGTCTATAGTTTGGACTATTTCGGCCAAATGCTAGACTTGGCCCTCCTAACTATTCCATGATTAGATCATTTTACAAGGATATTTTTTATAGGCTTCCCTTTGCAAAACAAGTATTCATATGTATTGTGAGTTGGTGCCATCTTATAGGTTTCTAGTTGTGCAACTAAATGATCATCATGGCATCGTCTTCTTGGCACATCAACCTCATCTATAGAGGTGAGCGAATATGCTAAAATTGAAATACAACAGATTTGCTCAAAATTGGTCAGAAAAGTCGACTTGTATAGAATAAATTTGGAGTGAATCGAATTGGCTAGGAAGGAGTTAAATAAAAAACAACCTTTATTCTCTTGGCCCTCTCAATACCTCTCCACTAGCCACCAGTCCTCTGATCGGCTCCTCTGTCTTCTCTCTTCGTCTCTTTCCAGGACTCCAGCTCTGCCTTTCTTCATTAGGCTACACGCTGTCAAGTGCGGAGCGATGCACACTATTGATGTCATGTGATATTGTGGGGCCCAGTGAAGAACGGTAGTGCCAAGAGGCCAGGAAGGAGAAGAAGAGAGAATATAGAAGACAGAGGAGCCGGTCACAGGACTTTTCGGAAGGGGGAAAAAATAAGGAGAAGGACAAAGACAGGTCAGTATGAGATTTTTATTTACCCCTTAAAACATTCAGAAACTAGGAAAATGGTGGCTGGCCAGCTCCATTTTGTTAGAATTTGTGAATACAGAATAATGAAAAATTTGGATTATGGCAGATCTAAATTTTTTGACAATTTTTTTAACTAAACTGATTATTTTGTCTTTAATCATGGATAGTACAGACCACTGTAGTGTTGGCGCTGACGTGGCCAAACTATGTCACCTTTATTTCTCAGACCATTTGATTTGATGACAGGCCTTGAGTTTAGTCTTTTTATCACGGTAATCCACAAAAATTGGGTATTTGGCAATTCAATATTTCAGGGAAGTCATAATATTCTGACTTTTCACAGTGAAGAAGACAGCAGCATGTGAGCATGTATTAGGAATGTTTGTTCTGCTAGAAAGTGACACTATAGATACTGCTTTAGGTTATAATTTATGATGAGACCAACTGGACGTTACCAGAAATTTTTCTCTGGGGGAGTGTACTTTGTCCTCTGCATGAGGTTGACCAATGATAAGCAGGAGGTGTCATGCCGGGGGAAAAAAGAACACGCCTCCATAAGGTCAGAATAACATGTTTTCTCCTGTGAGATTTAATGGTAGACAGCCCTGCTCTGTAGTATAGAGCAAAGATGAATATGATTACAAACACTTCTTGTAGTTTTCAGCTACAGCAGTCAGTGTTGAGAGAGGGGGAATATAGCTGAGCTGACAACACTAAGAGGAGAGCTGCTGATATATTTGTAATGACATTTAACTCACCTTTTCTCCCTCTCCCCCTCACACTGACTGCCATGAGAGGTGACCTGGAAGTGTTTGTAATGACACTCAGTTCTGCTCTATACCACACAGTAACTGCACAGATCAAGACTGACAGCAGGGCTGTCTATCATTACATCTCACAGAAAGAGGCATGTTCTTCTGACCATCGGGGGGGGTGTTCTTTTTTCACCTGCATGACACCTCCTGTTTATGATTGCTCAATGTCATGAAGGAGAGGAAGCACGCTGCTCCAGATAAGAAGCTCTGGTAACAGTTGGGCTTATAATAAATTATAACCTAAACTTTACAAGCTAATATCTCTGTAAATGGAAAAGAGAAATGAAGAAATAAAAAAGATGGGTTTTTTTCAGCTCTGCAGGCTTCATTCCATGATGTGGCCAGTTTAACATGCTCATACTAATGAAATGTCCTCTTTAAATGGATTCTCCTAGAAATATGATAAAACAAATTAGATATTTTTAAATATTAAACTGAGATAGATGTTCATTCTCAGTCAGCTAAAGAAACGTGTTTCTTCTCCTGTGGTCCATCTCCGCTCAGAGTCCTGTCAGGATGACTGAACAGAGGAATACTAGTTCACAATACCTGACAGGACACAGCTCTCACCTGACGTCTGCCTTGAGCAGTGTCGATGATCTACGTGAGGATAGACCCCACGTTAGGTCAATAAGGCAAGACTGCTGCTTTTCGGGATGTGACATGGGCAGTAAATTGCCAGTAGATGTGACACACATTTTGGCACACAACCCACACTGAAACGCATGTTAAACCCAACACATGCAAACAAACTCGAAGAGAAATATTACTATATTATTGTTCTGGTAGGATATTGACAATTTTGCTATCACATTACTGAACCTCTTTCTGTTCTAACAAGCTGACTCCGATGATACTAGCATCAAGGATTCCATTTTTACAGTAGCCCTGAAAGTGATTAACACTGGTAGCAAACATTTGCCCTTTCAAAACAAGAATTCGGATGGTGATGAGGAAGGAAAAAAGTGCAGACAGTAGGGTGACCCTATTAGAGGAGAAAAGAAAAAAAAAATCACAAATGGTATTGCTCACCTAAAAGGTTATGGGGGAACCACCAAAACAAGAATGACAGATCTAAATGACCTAAGGGGTAACGTTTCTCCTTGTAGACAGTGACATCATTTCTACATCTGATTTGAAGGCTATGTAACCAACTTTTTTTTTTTTTAACTCATCTGCATTTAAATTCAAAGATGAAGCCAGCCTGCTACAAGTCGTACCCATAGTTTTCAGCTGCTATGCAGAGCTGTGTCTCCATGGTAACAGACAACAAACTTACTGTGTAGTCTGACCCCGCCCTCACATGTTCTTCTGTCATCTGCCTTTTACTTACATACTTTACTAGGTAAAAACTTGCTGTATTTTTTTTTTTTGTTCGTTTTTCGTGGCACTGGAACAATTGCAAAAGGGATGTAGCCAACCCATTAATGATGCAGACTATTTTCATTTCTGCTCTTTTGTTTTTCCCTTCCCTTCTTTCAAGAGAAATATCTTTTTTTCTTTTAACACTGCCATGCGAAAATTCCAAGTGAGGTGAAATGCTCCAAAAATCCACAATTACAGTAATGTGTTTTAGGATTTCATTTTTACAGCACTAAAAAAAAAAAACCCGGGCAGCACAATTCTCCAGGTCAGTATCCTTATGGTAAAGCTTGTATGATTGTTTTATTTCTTTTTATTGGCTTAAAAAAAATTCTGAACTTTGTTAAAAAAAATTTTTTTAAAAAATTGCTTTGTGTCCCTAATTTCCAAAACCAATAACTTGTTTTTTTATTTTTCCATCAATGGAGCTGTGTGAAGGCTTGGTTTTTTTTTTGCATGCCAAGCAGTATTTTTTAATTGCCCCATTTTGGCTACATAAGGTATTTTTATCTTACTTTATTCCATTTTTTGGGATGTGTGGTGACTACAGTTCAAGTTCACTCTTCTCTAAAGTTGGGGTTCATAACTCTGAGCACAGACTTCTTCCGGAAGTCTGTTTTAGTGGAGAGGGAGACTTTTGCAGCCCCCTAGTCCTTACTATGATCATTTTACAGCACCAAAGTTTGGGTCCCCATTGACTTCTATGAGGTTCGGGGTCAAGTTCGGGTACCCGAACTTAACTTTGGACTAAAGTTTGCTCGAACCCGACGAACCTGTCCATCCACGGGTCCGCTCATCCCTAGCGGTGATCAAAAAATATCAATTTTGCCATAAATTAAAAAAAAAAAAAAAGTAATTTAGGTTATGGGTTAAATAATTTTTTACTTTCATAAATCAAACTTTTACAGACATGTCAATCCCAAATATGCTCATTTTATTATTTTCTTACTTTATTTTTGGATGGGGGGGGGGGAGAATAGATGATTAGAATTTATGTGGTGCTATTTTTTAATAACTTTTTTTTTTTTTTTTTACTTTTCACTATTTTTCACTCCTTCTCGTCCAATAAAACCTGAGATTATTTGATGGCTTATACTATATACTTAAATACCTCAGTATTGCAGTACATAGTGAAAATCACGATCTTGTATGAAGCCCTGGCTGATGCTGCCGAGTGCGGGTGAGGGCGATGGGGCAATAGGAATTGCACCGTTTAAATTCTGCTGTCATGGATTGACAGTGGCATTTAGGTGGTTAGAAAGCAATGATTAGAGCTAGCTCCATTGGCTGCTGTCATACCTGCCCTTAAAGAAGCAGGTTCAGCTGCATGGCGGAATACCACATCACGGGACAAGAAAGGGTTAAATATATTGCATTCCCCAAGTATAATAATAATTAAAAAAAAAACACAATTCATAATTATGTCATTCGTTTTACCTGATAAACTGAAGTTTGATTGATGAAGATTCCTGATTGGTGGAGGCTGGGGTTTGGGTTTGGAGGGTGACGACTTAGCTGAAGGGGCGGGGGTCGAATACTTTGGAATGGCTGGAACTTCATACACTGGTCCATCATACATCCCGCGGGACACTGCTTGCAATCCGCTCACCTATAATATATCCACTAATTAATAAATTAATAATTAATAAATGACAGCTTCATTATGCCCTGCTGTCAACTGTATGGTGCCTAAATAATACTGCCATACAATTGCATAAATAAAAATGCTATACAGTCCAATCCACTGCAAATATATTTTCTTGGTGCTAATTAGCTGTGCCGTACCAAGCCTAGATCAATATCATCATACAGTATTCAAATACTATCAGCGCTCAGGAAAAAACAGCTATAGTAATCTAAAGAAAGAAATCAATGACTATTAAAAGGGTTGTACACCTTTGGGGACTTTTTTTTCTCACTTAATTGCATTTTTGCCCAAAATTCTTAATATAATTGGGTTTCATTATACATTTTGCATCGTTTTCCTTCCACAGCCTCGATGGTTGCACTGTCTATTGCTGGCTGCAGAATGAGTTAACTGAGAATCTGTCAGTAAGCTCATTCTAACAGTCCAATAGGAGAGTTTATAACTCTCTAATCTGTTTTTTTTTCACTCCTAAGCTGATTTATCACGGCAGACCACATCAAAGTTGAATGTGGAGGGGAACAAAAGCAAAACTGTGCATAATGTTTAATGTAACCCAATTGAAAAAAATATTTTTAGCCCCAAATATTTGTTTTTAAATAAAAAAAAATAGGTGGAGTCCCAGAGAAGAGCAAAGATGGATGCTCTTGTGCTATCATACCGGTGCAAATGGTAGTCCTGGTCCCAGGGACTGAAAGCAGCAGACGTTTGGTGCAAAAACAGTCAAATCTACCCTATAAATGAATGCCGTCATCATAGATAAAGGTTCAGAGGCAAGGAGCCATTATGAATATGGTGGACATGCCTTGTTCCTTGTCTTGATGCGCTGATAAATATATTCTGGGAACGGTTTCCGGGGAATAAACCGCCCCATTCCTTGGTTGACATGTAGGTTCCCATCTTCAAACACAATCTTTCCTTGGCTGATAACAATGAGCGGGGCCCCGTGGCACTCCATTCCTTCAAAGATGTTGTATTCTACCGCCTGTCGGTGAAAATAAGAAATAAACTATTCAACCGATTTGTACGTCTAAAGTGTCAAATCTGATCATTATTACATGTTACATTGAGGGCCCCCTTTCTAGAACAGAGGAGGCCTTGGACCGCCACAAGGACCAGGGTTTGGTAGGACGTCACCATCTGCACCCACCATAGTCCCCACCACATAACCTCAGACTCACCGATTTGTGACTTTTTGCCGAAATAGTTTTCATCTTGTCGGGATCCCAAATAACCACATCAGCATCGGAGCCGACTGCGATTCTCCCTTTCCTTGGATAGAGGTTGAATATTTTAGCAGCGTTTGTACTTGTGACTGCAACAAACTGGTTCTCGTCCATTTTACCATTGGCCTATGACAAAAAGAAGTAATGTCGTCACTTAAGTTACATCAATGTGACTAAGAAAACCTAGTGACATGTAAGTAAGGAGCCGCGATATTGTGAGACGCCCCTTACTGGTTCTCTTTAAATCCCATTGCTCCCAGTGTATAACATCCGGTCCCTCACCCCCAGTGTATAACATCCGGTCCCTCACCCCCAGTGTATAACATCCGGCCCCTCACCCCCAGTGTATAACATCCGGCCCCTCGCTCCCAGTGTATAACATCCGGCCCCTCGCCTCCCGGTGTATAACATCCGGTCCCTCATCAGCGGTGTATAACATTCGGCCCCTCACCCCCAGTGTATAACATCCGGCCCCTCAACCCCAGTGTATAACATCCGGCCCCTCGCTCCCAGTGTATAACATCCGGCCCCTCGCTCCCCAGTGTATAACATCCTGCCCCTCGCCCCCCAGTGTATAACATCCGGCCCCTCGCCCCCAGTGTATAACATCCGGCCCCTCGTTCCCAGTGTATAACATCCGGCCTCTCGCCCCCAGTGTATAACATCCGGCCCCTCGCTCCCAGTGTATAACATCCAGCACCTCGCTCCCAGTGTATAACATCCTGCCCCTCGCCCCCCAGTGTATAACATCCGGCCCCTCGCCCCCAGTGTATAACATCCGGCCCCTCGCCCCCCAGTGTATAACATCCGGCCCCTCGCTCCCAGTGTATAACTTCCGGCCCCTCGCCCCCCAGTGTATAACATCCGGCCCCTCGCTCCCAGTGTATAACATCCGGCCCCTCGCCTCCCGGTGTATAACATCCGGTCCCTCATCAGCGGTGTATAACATTCGGCCCCTCACCCCCAGTGTATAACATCCGGCCCCTCAACCCCAGTGTATAGCATCCGGCCCCTCGCTCCCAGTGTATAACATCCGGCCCCTCGCTCCCCAGTGTATAACATCCTGCCCCTCGCCCCCCAGTGTATAACATCCGGCCCCTCGCCCCCAGTGTATAACATCCGGCCCCTCGTTCCCAGTGTATAACATCCGGCCTCTCGCCCCCAGTGTATAACATCCGGCCCCTCGCTCCCAGTGTATAACATCCAGCACCTCGCTCCCAGTGTATAACATCCTGCCCCTCGCCCCCCAGTGTATAACATCCGGCCCCTCGCCCCCAGTGTATAACATCCGGCCCCTCGCCCCCCAGTGTATAACATCCGGCCCCTCGCTCCCAGTGTATAACATCCTGCCCCTCGCCCCCCAGTGTATAACATCCAGCCCCTCGCCCCCAGTGTATAACATCCGGCCCCTCGTTCCCAGTGTATAACATCCGGCCCCTCGTTCCCAGTGTATAACATCCTGCCCCTCGTTCCCAGTGTATAACATCCGGCCCCTCGCCCCCCAGTGTATAACATCCGGTCCCTCGCCCCCCAGTATATAACATCCTGCCCCTCGTTCCCAGTGTATAACATCCGGCCCCTCACCCTCAGTGTATAACATCCGGCCCCTCGCTCCCAGTATATAACATCCGGCCCCTCGCCCCCCAGTGTATAACATCCTGCCCCTCGTTCCCAGTGTATAACATCCGGCCCCTCGCCCCCCAGTGTATAACATCCGGCCCCTCGCCCCCCAGTGTATAACATCCTGCCCCTCGTTCCCAGTGTATAACATCCGGCCCCTCGCCCCCCAGTGTATAACATCCAGCCCCTCGCCCCCCCAGTGTATAACATCCTGCCCCTCGTTCCCAGTGTATAACATCCGGCCCCTCACCCTCAGTGTATAACATCCGGCCCCTCGCTCCCAGTGTATAACATCCGGTCCCTCGCCCCCCAGTGTATAACATCCTGCCCCTCGTTCCCAGTGTATAACATCCGGCCCCTCGCCCCCCAGTGTATAACATCCGGTCCCTCGCCCCCCAGTGTATAACATCCAGCCCCTCGTTCCCAGTGTATAACATCCGGCCCCTCGCCCCCCAGTGTATAACATCCGGCCCCTCGCCCCCCAGTGTATAACATCCTGCCCCTCGTTCCCAGTGTATAACATCCGGCCCCTCGCCCCCCAGTGTATAACATCCGGTCCCTCGCCCCCCAGTATATAACATCCTGCCCCTCGTTCCCAGTGTATAACATCCGGCCCCTCGCTCCCAGTGTATAACATCCTGCCCCTCGCCCCCCAGTGTATAACATCCGGCCCCTCGTCCCCAGTGTATAACATCCGGCCCCTCGTTCCCAGTGTATAACATCCTGCCCCTCGTTCCCAGTGTATAACATCCGGCCCCTCGCCCCCCAGTGTATAACATCCGGTCCCTCGCCCCCCAGTATATAACATCCTGCCCCTCGTTCCCAGTGTATAACATCCGGCCCCTCACCCTCAGTGTATAACATCTGGCCCCTCGCTCCCAGTATATAACATCCGGCCCCTCGCCCCCCAGTGTATAACATCCTGCCCCTCGTTCCCAGTGTATAACATCCGGCCCCTCGCCCCCCAGTGTATAACATCCGGCCCCTTGCCCCCCAGTGTATAACATCCTGCCCCTCATTCCCAGTGTATAACATCCGGCCCCTCGCCCCCCAGTGTATAACATCCAGCCCCTCGCCCCCCCAGTGTATAACATCCGGCCCCTCGCTCCCAGTGTATAACATCCGGCCCCTTGCCTCCCGGTGTATAACATCCGGTCCCTCATCAGCGGTGTATAACATTCGGCCCCTCACCCCCAGTGTATAACATCCGGCCCCTCAACCCCAGTGTATAACATCCGGCCCCTCGCTCCCAGTGTATAACATCCGGCCCCTCGCTCCCAGTGTATAACATCCAGCACCTCGCTCCCAGTGTATAACATCCTGCCCCTCGCCCCCCAGTGTATAACATCCGGCCCCTCGCCCCCAGTGTATAACATCCGGCCCCTCGCCCCCCAGTGTATAACATCCGGCCCCTCGCTCCCAGTGTATAACATCCTGCCCCTCGCCCCCCAGTGTATAACATCCGGCCCCTCGCCCCCAGTGTATAACATCCGGCCCCTCGTTCCCAGTGTATAACATCCGGCCCCTCGTTCCCAGTGTATAACATCCTGCCCCTCGTTCCCAGTGTATAACATCCGGCCCCTCGCCCCCCAGTGTATAACATCCGGTCCCTCGCCCCCCAGTATATAACATCCTGCCCCTCGTTCCCAGTGTATAACATCCGGCCCCTCACCCTCAGTGTATAACATCCGGCCCCTCGCTCCCAGTATATAACATCCGGCCCCTCGCCCCCCAGTGTATAACATCCTGCCCCTCGTTCCCAGTGTATAACATCCGGCCCCTCGCCCCCCAGTGTATAACATCCGGCCCCTTGCCCCCTAGTGTATAACATCCTGCCCCTCGTTCCCAGTGTATAACATCCGGCCCCTCGCCCCCCAGTGTATAACATCCAGCCCCTCGCCCCCCCAGTGTATAACATCCTGCCCCTCGTTCCCAGTGTATAACATCCGGCCCCTCACCCTCAGTGTATAACATCCGGCCCCTCGCCCCCCAGTGTATAACATCCGGCCCCTCGCCCCCCAGTGTATAACATCCTGCCCCTCGTTCCCAGTGTATAACATCCGGCCCCTCGCCCCCCAGTGTATAACATCCGGTCCCTCGCCCCCCAGTATATAACATCCTGCCCCTCGTTCCCAGTGTATAACATCCGGCCCCTCGCTCCCAGTGTATAACATCCTGCCCCTCGCCCCCCAGTGTATAACATCCGGCCCCTCGCCCCCAGTGTATAACATCCGGCCCCTCGTTCCCAGTGTATAACATCCGGCCCCTCGTTCCCAGTGTATAACATCCTGCCCCTCGTTCCCAGTGTATAACATCCGGCCCCTCGCCCCCCAGTGTATAACATTCGGTCCCTCGCCCCCCAGTATATAACATCCTGCCCCTCGTTCCCAGTGTATAACATCCGGCCCCTCACCCTCAGTGTATAACATCCGGCCCCTCGCTCCCAGTATATAACATCCGGCCCCTCGCCCCCCAGTGTATAACATCCTGCCCCTCGTTCCCAGTGTATAACATCCGGCCCCTCGCCCCCCAGTGTATAACATCCGGCCCCTTGCCCCCCAGTGTATAACATCCTGCCCCTCATTCCCAGTGTATAACATCCGGCCCCTCGCCCCCCAGTGTATAACATCCAGCCCCTCGCCCCCCCAGTGTATAACATCCTGCCCCTCGTTCCCAGTGTATAACTTCCGGCCCCTCGCCCCCCAGTGTATAACATCCGGCCCCTCGCTCCCAGTGTATAACATCCGGCCCCTCGCCTCCCGGTGTATAACATCCGGTCCCTCATCAGCGGTGTATAACATTCGGCCCCTCACCCCCAGTGTATAACATCCGGCCCCTCAACCCCAGTGTATAACATCCGGCCCCTCGCTCCCAGTGTATAACATCCGGCCCCTCGCTCCCCAGTGTATAACATCCTGCCCCTCGCCCCCCAGTGTATAACATCCGGCCCCTCGCCCCCAGTGTATAACATCCGGCCCCTCGTTCCCAGTGTATAACATCCGGCCTCTCGCCCCCAGTGTATAACATCCGGCCCCTCGCTCCCAGTGTATAACATCCAGCACCTCGCTCCCAGTGTATAACATCCTGCCCCTCGCCCCCCAGTGTATAACATCCGGCCCCTCGCCCCCAGTGTATAACATCCGGCCCCTCGCCCCCCAGTGTATAACATCCGGTCCCTCGCCCCCCAGTATATAACATCCTGCCCCTCGTTCCCAGTGTATAACATCCAGCCCCTCACCCTCAGTGTATAACATCCGGCCCCTCGCTCCCAGTATATAACATCCGGCCCCTCGCCCCCCAGTGTATAACATCCTGCCCCTCGTTCCCAGTGTATGACATCCGGCCCCTCGCCCCCCAGTGTATAACATCCGGCCCCTTGCCCCCCAGTGTATAACATCCTGCCCCTCATTCCCAGTGTATAACATCCGGCCCCTCGCCCCCCAGTGTATAACATCCAGCCCCTCGCCCCCCCAGTGTATAACATCCTGCCCCTCGTTCCCAGTGTATAACATCCGGCCCCTCACCCTCAGTGTATAACATCCGGCCCCTCGCTCCCAGTGTATAACATCCGGTCCCTCGCCCCCCAGTGTATAACATCCTGCCCCTCGTTCCCAGTGTATAACATCCGGCCCCTCGCCCCCCAGTGTATAACATCCGGTCCCTCGCCCCCCAGTGTATAACATCCAGCCCCTCGTTCCCAGTGTATAACATCCGGCCCCTCGCCCCCCAGTGTATAACATCCGGCCCCTCGCCCCCCAGTGTATAACATCCTGCCCCTCGTTCCCAGTGTATAACATCCGGCCCCTCGCCCCCCAGTGTATAACATCCGGTCCCTCGCCCCCCAGTATATAACATCCTGCCCCTCGTTCCCAGTGTATAACATCCGGCCCCTCACCCTCAGTGTATAACATCCGGCCCCTCGCTCCCAGTGTATAACATCCGGCCCCTCGCCCCCCAGTGTATAACATCCTGCCCCTCGTTCCCAGTGTATAACATCCGGCCCCTCGCCCCCCAGTGTATAACATCCAGCCCCTCGCCCCCCCAGTGTATAACATCCTGCCCCTCGTTCCCAGTGTATAACTTCCGGCCCCTCGCCCCCCAGTGTATAACATCCGGCCCCTCGCTCCCAGTGTATAACATCCGGCCCCTCGCCTCCCGGTGTATAACATCCGGTCCCTCATCAGCGGTGTATAACATTCGGCCCCTCACCCCCAGTGTATAACATCCGGCCCCTCAACCCCAGTGTATAACATCCGGCCCCTCGCTCCCAGTGTATAACATCCGGCCCCTCGCTCCCCAGTGTATAACATCCTGCCCCTCGCCCCCCAGTGTATAACATCCGGCCCCTCGCCCCCAGTGTATAACATCCGGCCCCTCGTTCCCAGTGTATAACATCCGGCCTCTCGCCCCCAGTGTATAACATCCGGCCCCTCGCTCCCAGTGTATAACATCCGGCCCCTCGCTCCCAGTGTATAACATCCTGCCCCTCGCCCCCCAGTGTATAACATCCGGCCCCTCGCCCCCAGTGTATAACATCCGGCCCCTCGCCCCCCAGTGTATAACATCCGGTCCCTCGCCCCCCAGTATATAACATCCTGCCCCTCGTTCCCAGTGTATAACATCCGGCCCCTCACCCTCAGTGTATAACATCCGGCCCCTCGCTCCCAGTATATAACATCCGGCCCCTCGCCCCCCAGTGTATAACATCCTGCCCCTCGTTCCCAGTGTATAACATCCGGCCCCTCGCCCCCCAGTGTATAACATCCGGCCCCTTGCCCCCCAGTGTATAACATCCTGCCCCTCATTCCCAGTGTATAACATCCGGCCCCTCGCCCCCCAGTGTATAACATCCAGCCCCTCGCCCCCCCAGTGTATAACATCCTGCCCCTCGTTCCCAGTGTATAACATCCGGCCCCTCACCCTCAGTGTATAACATCCGGCCCCTCGCTCCCAGTGTATAACATCCGGTCCCTCGCCCCCCAGTGTATAACATCCTGCCCCTCGTTCCCAGTGTATAACATCCGGCCCCTCGCCCCCCAGTGTATAACATCCGGTCCCTCGCCCCCCAGTGTATAACATCCAGCCCCTCGTTCCCAGTGTATAACATCCGGCCCCTCGCCCCCCAGTGTATAACATCCGGCCCCTCGCCCCCCAGTGTATAACATCCTGCCCCTCGTTCCCAGTGTATAACATCCGGCCCCTCGCCCCCCAGTGTATAACATCCGGTCCCTCGCCCCCCAGTATATAACATCCTGCCCCTCGTTCCCAGTGTATAACATCCGGCCCCTCACCCTCAGTGTATAACATCCGGCCCCTCGCTCCCAGTGTATAACATCCGGCCCCTCGCCCCCCAGTGTATAACATCCTGCCCCTCGTTCCCAGTGTATAACATCCGGCCCCTCGCCCCCCAGTGTATAACATCCGGCCCCTCGCCCCCCAGTGTATAACATCCTGCCCCTCGTTCCCAGTGTATAACATCGGCCCCTCGCCCCCCAGTGTATAACATCCGGTCCCTCGCCCCCCCAGTGTATAACATCCAGCCCCTCGTTCCCAGTGTATAACATCCGGCCCCTCGCCCCCCAGTGTATAACATCCGGCCCCTCGCCCCCAGTGTATAACATCCAGCCCCTTGTTCCCAGTGTATAACATCCGGCCCCTCGCCCCCCAGTGTATAACATCCGGCCCCTCGCCCCCAGTGTATAACATCCGGCCCCTCGCCCCCAGTGTATAACATCCGGCCCCTCGCTCCCAGTGTATAACATCCGGCCCCTCATCCCGGGTGTATAACATTCGGCCTCTCGCCCCCAGTGTATAACATCCGGCTCCTAGCCATGCCATCTGCCATTGCTAACATGTGACAGAACAGCCGGTGGTGCAGAGCTCACTGATACCAGTGCGGTCCTGTAATAGGAGCCACAGGGGTAACAAGTCCGTTAATGACATTCCTTCCCTCCTAAATCTTCCCCCATCCCCTGTGAGTGATATTATTGAGGAGTGGAAGGAACCGCAGCAACTCAGTCATGAAGTGGAGACCCCGTCACATTACAGAACGAGGTGCCGAGTGCTGAAGAGTAGAGGACAGAAAAGTCACCATCGCTCTGCTGACTCCGTATCTGCAGAGTCCAGACCTCCTAACATCAGCACAAACACTGCGCCCCCACCGGGAGCTTCATGCAGCCTTACATCACCAAGCACAATGACGTGTGTCAGATGGAGTGGTGTAAAGCCGCCACCACTGGACTCTGATCCATCACTCCACAGATCACATTTCAACAGTTCCATATTTCTATATCTGGCATCTGATAGATGAATCTGAGTTTGGTGAGTGCCAGGAGAACGTCACCTGCCTGACTGCATTGTGCCTGCTGTACAGTTTGGTGTAGGAGGGGTAATACCATGATCCTGTTTTTCAGGGGTCGGCCTCAGTCCCTTAGTTCCAGTGATGGTAAATCATAAAGTGGACCTGCAGCGGGATGTCTGTTACTGCCTCTCGCTGCTCTCCCTTTTATCTCCTATCTCAGTAATGTAAAATTTTATGTTCACTGAAGTCAGATTTTACCAGCGAACAGATCGTTAATGATCAGTCCAGAAGGAGAAAGAAGTGGATTCCTTTGATGGGATTTATTACAAAGTTTCTTATTTTCACTTGTATTATTAATATATGAAAAAGAATGTAAATAACGGTTACTATTTAATACTTCAGCAAACCAAATTATTAAACATAGTTTGATAGCCTGTTTAAACAGGTCGACCGCGCTTCCATGTGCACAGAACAATCAATAATAGAGCAGTAATATATCATCGGGTGCACATAAAAATGTCATTGTTCTCGACAGCACATCTGTTTACAGAGGATGATGTGCTGCCGAGAAAGATTTTTTTTTTACATGAAAATATCTTTCCCAATAATGCCGATCACCTCTTCTCCTCTTCCGTGGTTAATTCCCCAAACTCCTGTTTGCTAATATTGAGGGGGTCTGTGGAGACAGGAGCCCAGCAGCAGTTCCCACCCAATAGCTGAGGGAATGGGTCCAACTAGGGCTGGCCTCCCTCCTTCCAGGGGCCTCATAAAAAGCGACATGGACTGCACACCCCCCTGTATACATAAAATATATGTAGCGCAAATGTATCTTCAGTAGATTCTCACCACAGCCCTGTCCCAAACAATCGTCATTCTTTCTTCGATTCCGTTCACCCCCTCGGGAATTAGAGTGAAGTTATCTTTTCCTATGGCTTTCTGGGCAGTGCTGTAGGAGCAGTGACCACTTCCGGTCACCTGCAGATCTCCGCTGAAAAAGAGTTTTTCATATTAGGTCAATGTATGTAAATTTAACAAAAAAAAAAATCACATTATAGAGAATTTCTGGTAAGAACATGAAGTAAAAGTCTGATCAGAAAAATGTGAAAAGGATAAATGGGTAAGAAAAAAAAAAAAAAAAACTGTACCAGCAGCCACCACTAGAGGGAGCTTAAGAGTGTCCCGTGAACTGGTTTATGATTCAGTTCAATATGTTCAACCGCTCCACCTGGTGGTGGATTCAAGTAGTCAGAATCTTATGAATGAACTTTAGGTGAATGCAGAAGATTTGCACTATCAGAAAAATTAAACAATGAAATGAACCAGTACTGAATGCTGACATGGAGTCAATAATACAAAGAACAATTACATTTAAGATTTGGTCTTTTCTTGAAAATTAAAGGGAGTGTATCATCCAAAAATGGTCTATTGTTTAAATCAGGTTATTGTGTTATGAGTATTAAAAG
This sequence comes from Phyllobates terribilis, assembly GCF_046119375.1. Lineage (NCBI taxonomy): Eukaryota > Metazoa > Chordata > Amphibia > Anura > Dendrobatidae > Phyllobates > Phyllobates terribilis. Next base: position 1,147,912,945 of record NW_027362761.1, on the reverse strand, counting down.
AAAATGTACATTTTTTTTTTCATATCACAGTTTCATTTGAAGAATCAAACATCTTGCAATTTTGACACTGGCCACTTTTTAGATAATTAGTTTCAGGAGGGTTTTCAGCAGGCTCATTATCATCAGAGACAGGATTACAATTACAGGTAACATCTCTATACATAGCTGATAACACAGGATCCACCAATCACAATCAGCTCCCTCATCCTTCACAAAGAGCTTTATACACGCTCATTAGATGCTTCAATGACCATTGTGGCTAATGTACATGTATTGTTTCCTGAAACAACTGAAAGATAGAGTCTAAAAAAGCTCCAGTGGCCAGGGTGAAAACTGCAAGATTTTTATTTTTAATACAGTTTGTTATATGTAAAAAAAAATTGCTAAGTTAAAAAATATATATAAAAATTAGTACAAAAACCTGAATAAAACGATAATTTTCTGATGATTGGTTCCCTATATGGCCATGTTCACATATTCAGAATTTGGTCAGTATTTGGTGTTCTACCGTATTAACATCCAAGGGTGGTCCAATAGGTGAGGACTTATATCGTTCTGTATTCCTTACATCTATATTTATATAGTGGCTTAGGACTATGGATTTCCTATAGATCTGTACACCGCTCGGAAAGGGGACAGTGCTCAGCTGAACCCTTTGGCGTTTTCAATTTTGTGATCAATAATGGCCCCCGCAACTAAACCCCAACCTATAAATGTTTCTGTCACGTAACTATCACATAGAACACCAACAAAACACTTATGTAAGGCACAGGTATGAAAAAATAAAGTCAAATCAATTCATTCAAATTAAATGAAAAATCAGACAAAAAAGAGTTCATATAAAATACAGGACAAGACAAAAACAGTCACAGAAATAACAGGAGAAACTTGGGATACCCAAATCTATATCAATGAACATACAGTAGATATCAATAATGGCCACAAGAGGGCATATTGCTCCTATACAGCTAGTATGGCCATGTATTCAAGACGTAAATATAGGGATGTTGAAAATCATAACTTTAAAGATAGAAAGAAAAAATGGACCATATCAGACAGGAAATTTTCTCCCAATCCCCTAATACCATGCACGGTCCTCCCTCTCCCATTGCATCTAGCTCACTCTCTGTCTTTGAACCAGTCACGGAAGAAGTAGTAATCAGGCTCCTTGCATTTTCTCGCCCTACTACCAGCACCAGTGACCCTATTCCCTCATATTTCCTTCAGTCCCTTTCCCCGGAAGTCACCACTCACCTAACTAAAATATTTAATCTCTCTCTCTCATCCGGTATCTTTCCCTCGTCATTTAAACACGCCAGCATACATCCATTACTTAAAAAGCCATCCCTCGACCAAAACTGTGCTGCTAACTACAGACCTGTGTCTAATCTTCCCTTCATCTCTAAACTCCTGGAACGCTTGGTCCACTCCCATCTAATCCGCTCTCAGATAACTCTCTTCTTGACCCTCTACAATCCGGCTTCGGCTCTTTACACTCCACTGAAACTGGCCTCACTAAAGTCTCTAATGATCTACTAACAGCTAAATGATCACTACTCCCTGCGGATTCTCCTGGATCTCTCTGCAGCATTCGACACTGTGGATCACCAGCTCCTCCTCACTATGCTCCGCACTATTGGGCTCAAAGACAACGTTCTCTCCTGGTTCTCCTCCTACCTATCTGAACGCTCCTTCACTGTGTCTTTTGCCGGCTCCTCTTCCTCCCCTTTTCCCCTTACTGTCGGGGTTTCTCAAGGATCAGTCCTAGGCCCCCTCCTCTTCTCCTTATACACCACCCCTATTGGACAAACAATTAGTAGATTTGGTTTTCAGTACCATCTCTGAGCTGAGGACACCCAATTATACACATAGTCTCCTGACCTCACACATGAATTATTACAAAACACCAGTGATTGTCTTTCCACTGTCTCTAACATTATGTCACTCTCGTCTGGACTACTGCAACTCTCTACTAATCGATCTCCCTCTTACCAAACTCTACCCTCTCCAATCTGTCCTAAATGCAGCAGCCAAGATCATATTCCTCACCAGCCACTACACCGACGCCTCTACCCTGTGCCAGTCATTACACTGGTTGCCCATCCGTTTCAATATAAACTCATCACCTTCACCCACAAAGCGCTCCATGCTTCAACGCCGCCCTACATCTCCTCCCTCTTCTCAGTGTACCACCCTACCCGTGCCCTCTGTTCTGTTAATGACCCAAGATTAACATCCTCAATAATCTGAACCTCCCACTCCTGTCTCCAAGACTTCTGACATGCTGCGCCAACTCTATGCAACACACTAGCCAGGACTCTTCGTTTAGTCCCCAATACCAACAGTTTTAAGCATGCCCTAAAAATGCATTTCTTTAGACTGGTCTATCGTCTCACCTCACTTATCTAACAATCCCTTTTTCTTCCCATACAACACTTCCTTCCAAATCAGGACCCTCGGGTCATCTGTTCACACGCTCCCATGTACTTAATAGACTTCTGTGTCTGTACTTGTTCACATACTGGTTGGTGACTGGTTCATTTAGCATCATGTGATTACCCTATTTACTACATTGATGGTTGACCGTACAACAAAAGCAATTGTTACCATCCACCTTTCGTGTCTCCCCCATTTCCTCATAGATTGTAAGCTTGTCAGCAGGGTCCTCACTCCTCCTGGTATCTGTTGATTTATGTGATTATTGTTATTCTGTAATGTCTTTTATTGTATGTACAAATCCCCTCTAAAATGTAAAGTGCTGGGGCATATATTGGCGCTACGGAAATTTAATTATTCTTAAAATTATTATTATATAGACACAATGTATATACACTACAGAGATGGCACCAGATGAAGCCTTTGTAAAGGCGAAACGTGCACTGGTTTTGGTGTTCTCTTTCTCTTATTTTGCGCAGTGCTGGTAATTACTGCCCATATGGAGATTTGGTTAATTAAATTACAGCTGTATCTGGAGTGTATATACTTTTTGGCTTTCTTTAAAATTAGAATTTTCATTTGCATGATAGATGGATCATTCTCTGAGCAAGTGATTACTGGTCGTATAAGGTACTGAATGCCCTCTTTTGGCCAATATTGATATCTATATTCATTTATTCAGCCTCCTAACTTTCCACCACTTATTTGTGACTGCTTTTATCTTGACCTGTGTTTTTTTATGTCTTTAATGGCTTTTCATTCGACCATATAAAAGTGGTTTTATGTTTTACCAAACTATGTCTTGGATAAGTGAAGGGTTTTGTTGATATTCTATGAACAGAGGTAACACCTATGGATTGTGCCTATAGGTGGCTTATGTAACCTTCAAAAGATTTATAGAATGATAGAGACACTTTAAATCACAACATTGCGTTTGCACTTTATTATAATCAACTGTAATAAAAAATGTTATTACAGTATAGATCGTTTTTTATTGTATATCTGCTTTTTTTTTTTTTTTTTTTAATTTAGAGCATATTTGCATTTTCAGACACGACCTTGCGACAACAGCGCCTCCAAGTGGAGGACGGCTATTCATGTTTTCTGGTAGTGAAGATGAAATGTTAAGTCTATAGCACGGAATGATACTTTGGAGAATTGTGTGCTTCCATTTTGGACAAATTTGGAGCTGAAGCTTTTAACAGACCATCCGGTAGCCCCCATGCAAATAGGGGGACCACATACTTTTTTTTTTATATATACTTAAATACATGTATTTTTTGTTAAAAATCATTTTCGCAATTGGGTTTCATTACAAATGTTGCACCTTTCGGCTTCTACAGGCTCTTTTGTTTTCCTGCACAATCAACTTTGATGTGATCTGTGGTCATAAATCAGCGGAAAGGAGCTCAGAATAAGACAGATAACAGAGTTAGAAATTTCTCCTAGTGAGCTGACTGACAGATTATCAGTTAACTCATTCCGCACCCAGCAATAAACAGTTCAACACATAGCGGCTATAGAAGGCAAACGGTGCAAAAATTTTAATGAAGCACAATTGCAAAAAAAAAAATGTCACTCCAGCTATATTTACTTAAAGCATAGCCGTTATTTTATTATTATTTTTTATAAATCAATCGTACACAAGAAAATAATAAATTTTGTAATATATCATATTTGAAAACTCCACTTCTTTCTTCTCCTTCTCTCTTCACAAGTAAAATCTGTATTCAGTGACGACAGATTTTCACATGACTGAGATAGGAGATGACAGTTGGTGCTCATAAGGTTCTATGGAGAGGTTTTAGGAGAACTTCCCTCTTCCCCTCCATAGAATTTTTAAAAGCACCAACTGTCATTTCCCCTCTCAGTAATGTGAAAATCTGTCTTCACTGAATACAGATTTTACTTGTGAATTGAGGATTTTGAGAATACAGTCCTGGAGGAGAAAGAAGCCGATTTCTCTGATAAGATATATTACAAAGTTACTTATTTTTATGTGTACTATTGATTTATGAAATAAAAATGAAAATAACGGTTACACTTTAAGTAACAGTGGACATCCCCTTAGAGTGTAACGTCCATCCCTAAAAGGATTGAGGATTTGAAGTTCATTGTACCTAATCTTTGTTTCCCCCAAAATCATATGTTTGGTGAGAATCAGGAGGCCATAAATTATACATAAGAGCATTATTAAAAAAAAAACATTGAATATTGACCCAATTTAATCACCACTAGGGGTCAGGAAAGATTTTTATTTAGGGTTATTTATCTTCATCAGATTGAATATTTTTTTCTCTTTTGTCATCTCAATCTCCTGGTTGAATTGAGATTTTTTTTTTTTGTAAAAAAGACTATTTCTGTAATTATGATTTTCTATATAAGACATCGATGTGTTTGATGTTTTCCATTCCTGACCACAAGAGGATGCTATTGTCCTTAATAAATATGGGTAGCTTTCTGCTGGAAGCCATACGGGCACTTTACTACTTCTCATCAGGTATGAGAGACCAGCAATGCTAAACCTCTAAAAGACCCTCATCTGTCATAATTTGGGTACTCCAGTGATGACCGCTGCAGCCAATCACAGACTGACAACACCTCATGGCTGGAGCTCCAGATAAGACCCTTGAGGGGTGACCAGATAAACGCTGCCACCAGGGAATTACTAAAGGTGAGTATACGGAGTTAATTTTCATGATTCTGTTTTCCGCGGAGGTCAGAGTTCCATCTCACTGATTATTCATTTAATAGAATAGACAACCATATAATACAATGTAGTATGGAGTCAACCAGAATGGGCTTTTGGAAATAGCATTTTTGGTCCATTATTGGGGGGGATAGGGGTTGACTCCTTTCCTTCAAATCTTACCATGCAAGCATAGTGTTCAGGTAGTCTGGTGTGGTGGGATCCGGACTGAGCGGTGGGGCGGTGACAAAGGCTGCAGCTTTCGCCCAGTTTTTGCTCCAGTAATGGGTTCCATCTGTTCCTAAACTTGCCGTAATTGGCTCACCAAACACCAATGCACCTTCATTTAAGTAAAAAATAAATAAATTGAGAACTCTGTGACCAGCAATCCAATACACAGACATGTTCACTCTTACCTTACCGCTAATTTTGTTAAAGAATCAAAAGTTATCCCCTATTCTATGAACTTACTGATCGTTGAGGGTCCAGCTACTGGGACCACCAGTGACCCTGAGAAAAGGGCTTTGAAAACCAAGAAATCGCATGTGTAGCCCCTTCTTGATTGGAATAGAGGTACGCATGCTCAATCTCTGCACCATTAACTGTCTACGGGACTGTTGGAGAAAGCGAAGTCCAGTGTTCATCTATTTCCGAGTGTCCCATATACAATGAATGGAGCAAAGCTGAGTTAAAACAGGGCTTTGCAGGGTCCCATTTCTTGGGTTCCAGCACCCCGATCTATGGGGTCGTTGGGCATCCCAGTTTTTGGACCCTCAGTAAGTTATTCCTCTCCTCTCAGGATAGGGGAATAACCCTTTAAAGGGAATCTATCAGCAGGTTTTTGCTATCTCATCTGAGAGCAGTATGATGTAGGCAAAGAGAAGCTGAATCCAATGATATATCACTTAGATTACTGGGTGCAGCCATTCTGACACAATCAGAGTTTTTAGATTTAGCAGGAAGCAGAGCTGAGAAACCTAACCGCACCCATACCAGGCTCTGTGTATACAATGTCCATAGACAGTGAGCTGCTTATCACAGACTAGCATGCATGTGCTGCTGTATCCCAGCAATGATAAACTCCTGGTGCTAAAACAATCATTGCAAGCAAACAAAACATCGGAGCTTGATAAGAGAGGCAGCGCTGAAATCTGTGTTTTAACCCCTACAGCATGTTGTGTTCAGATTACATAGCAAAAACCTCCTGAAAGATTCCCTTTAAGGACTCAAATTTCTTACCATCCAAATTATGTTCGCAAAACCCTTGAAAGGTAGCAATTCACATAGAGACACATTTAGCAGAGATACAGTACAGACCAAAAGTTTGGACACACCTCTTTTAAAGATTTTTCTGTATTTTCTTGACTATGAAAATTGTACATTCACACTGAAGGCATCAAAACTATGAATTAACACATGTGGAATTATATACTTAACAAAAAAGTGTGAAACAACTGAAAATATGTCTTATATTCTAGGTTCTTCAAAGTAGCCACCTTTTGCTTTGATGACTACTTTGCACACTCTTGGCATTCTCTTGATGAGCTTCAAGAGGTAGTCACCAGAAATGGTCTTCACTTCACAGGTGTGCCCTCTCAGGTTTAATAAGTGGGATTTCTTGCCTTATAAATGTGGTTGGGACCACCAGTTGTGTTGTGCAGAAGTCTGGTGGATACACAGCTGATAGTCCTACTGAATAGACTGTTAGAATTTGTATTATGGCAAGAAAAAAGCAGCTAAGTAAAGAAAAACGAGTGGCCATCATTACTTTAAGAAATGAAGGTCAGTTAGTCCAAAAAATTGGGAAAACTTTGAAAGTGTCCCCAAGTGCAGTTGCAAAAACCATCAAGCGCTACAAAGAAACTGGCTCACATGAGGACCGCCCCAGGAAAGGAAGACCAAGAGTCACCTCTGCTTCTGAGGATAAGTTTATCTGAGTCAACAGCCTCAGAAATCGCAGGTTAACAGCAGCTCAGATTAGAGACCAGGCCAATGCCACACAGAGTTCTAGCAGTAGACACATCTCTTCAACAACTGTTAAGAGGAGACTTTGTGCAGCAGGCCTTCATGGTAAAATAGCTGCTAGGAAACCACTGCTAAGGACAGGCAACAAGCAGAAGAGACTTGTTTGGGCTAAAGAACACAAGGAATGGACATTAGACCAGTGGAAATCTGTGCTTTGGTCTGATGAGTCCAAATTTGAGATCTTTGGTTCCAACCACCATGTTTTTGTGCGACGCAGAAAAGGTGAACGGATGGACTCTACATGCCCGGTTCCCACCGTGAAGCATGGAGGAGGAGGTGTGATGGTGTGGGGGTGCTTCGCTGGGGACACTGTTGGGGATTTATTCAAAATTGAAGGCATACTGAACCAGCATGGCTACCACAGCATCTTGCAGCGGCATGCTATTCCATCCGGTTTGCGTTTAGTTGGACCATCATTTATTTTTCAACAGGACAATGACCCCAAACACACCTCCAGGCTGTGTAAGGGCTATTTGACCAAGAAGGAGAGTGATGGGGGGCTACGCCAGATGACCTGGCCTCCACAGTCACCAGACCTGAACCCAATCGAGATGGTTTGGGGTGAGCTGGACCGCAGAGTGAAGGCAAAAGGGCCAACAAGTGCTAAGCGTCTCTGGGAACTCCTTCAAGATTGTTGGAAGACCATTTCCGGTGACTACCTCTTGAAGCTCATCAAGAGAATGCCAAGAGTGTGCAAAGCAGTCATCAAAGCAAAAGGTGGCTACTTTGAAGAACCTAGAATATAAGACATATTTTCAGTTGTTTCACACTTTTTTGTTAAGTATATAATTCCACATGTGTTAATTCATAGTTTTGATGCCTTCAGTGTGAATGTACAATTTTCAGAGTCATGAAAATACAGAAAAATCTTTAAATGGGAAGGTGTGTCCAAACTTTTGGTCTGTACTGTATATACGGACAGGATAGCAAAATCCTGTTTTTAGTTTTTTAAAGCTAGTCCGTCTCGTGATGCTCATCTCAAGATATGTGAAGGAAAGGCAAGAAAGGGCACTTTTGTGCAGAATTATAGCAGTTCTATTTTACTTTTATCAAATTGAACAATTTGTAGTTAAGAACTATAAAGTATTTTACAAAGTCTGGAGAAACACGTCACAATATAACACAAGTATCGATCATTGTAATAATAAAAAAAAAGAGGATGTGACCAATGTGCAGACTTGCCTGCAGGACTAGGACTGGTGGTATGAATTACCTTTCTTCCTGGCTTGTGCAATGACATCAGCAGAGCTCTTGCTCATCACTTTGGTTATATAGACAGGGGCGTTGATTTGGCTTGCTATGGCAATGGCTCGGAATACTGCCTCGGCTTCAAGCTGGAAGAAGAAAAATATAGCAAATCTTTAAAGGGGTTTTATCACATAGTTACATAGTTACATAGTTTATAAGGCCGAAAAAAGACAAGCGTCCATCCAGTTCAGCCTATTTCTTGTGCACTGCAGCTATTCCGCAGCGTTGATCCAGGGGAAGGCAAAAAAAAAAACCATGCGGTATAGGCCAATTTACATCATTGAGGAAAAATTCACTTCCCGACACCAATCTGGCAGTCAGATTAAATCCCTGGATTAATTAACTAAGCATAAGATGTAATTTTATTGTTCTCAAGAAAGGCGTCCAGGCCTCTCTTGAACTCATTAAGTGAGTTGGACATCACCACTTCCTCTCCCAGAGAGTTCCAGAGTCTCACGGCTCTGACCGTAAAGAATCCCCTTCTATGCTGGTGCAGGAACCTCCTTTCCTCCAGACGCATAGTGTGCCCCCTCGTCTTTGTCACCATCCTTGGTATAAACAGGTCATGGGAGAGATCTCTGTACTGCCCCCTGATGTATTTATACATGTTTATGAGGTCTCCCCTAAGCCTTCTCTTTTCCAGCGTAAATAGGCCGAATTTTGACAACCTCTCTGGGTATTCTAGTCCCTCCATTCCCTTTATTACCTTAGTCGTCCTCCTTTGTACCCTCTCTAGCTCCAATATGTCTTTCCTGAGCACCGGAGCCCAGAACTGTGCACAATATTCTAAGTGCGGCCTTACCAGCGCTTTATACAGAGGAAGAACAATGTTCTCATCATATGCCCCTATTCCTCTTCTGATGCATGCCATGACTCTATTTGCCTTCGCAGCTGCTGCCTGACACTGGGCACTCCAATTTAATTTGCTATTAACCAAGACGCCCAGGTCCTTCTCCATGTCAGATTTCCCCAAAGGTTTCCCATTTAATATGTATGGGTGGCTGCTGTTTTTCTTTCCCATGTGCATAACCTTACATTTATCGGCATTGAACCCCATTTGCCATTTTTTGGCCCAACTCCCCAATTTATCTAAATCCTCCTGTAGCTGTGCCCTATCCTCATCTGTATTAACTACTTTACAAAGTTTAGTATCATCTGCAAATATTGCTATTTTACTATGCAACCCTTCCATTAGATCATTAATCATTAATCACGAACAAAGTTAATTTTAATCAACATTTTAATCAATTGATCTTGGAATAATAATAAATTCCACAATTGGATGTGTTTAAATAAAATGTTCCTGTGCTGAGATAATCTTATAAATGTGTCCCTGCTGTGTACTGTGTAATGGCTGTGTCTGACCGTGCAGGAACATGGTCTGATCATACCACAGTTCCTGGGCAGGGGAGGAAGCAAAAGAGTATACAGATAGGACAGCAGGGGATCACAGATGATTCTTTCTTTGATATAAAAGATTGCTTAAAAACAGGCAGGGAAATGTTTGGCCTCACAGAAAGAATCAGCTGTGATCCCCTGCTGTAATGTCTGTATACTCTTTTGCTTCCTCCCCTGCCCAGGAGATGTGGTATGATCAGACCATGTTCTGTACGGTCAGACACAGCCATTACACAGTACACAGCAGGGGCACATTTATAAGATTATCTCAGCACAGGAACATTTATTTTAACACATCCAATTGTGGAACTTAATTTTATTCCAAGAACTATTGATTAAAATGTGCTTTATAGTGGAAAAAACCCTTTAACACCTAATTCCACTTGCAAAATCAATTTTCTGAAATCTAATACATGAAATATGCAGAGGTTGTAGTCTGCATAAGGGGAACCATATCAGAAGTGAATAGAGAATTAACAAGGCAGACAACCCAGACATAAAGCATCGACTAAAAGAGGTATTATCAAAGCATGCACAAATATCTCTACATTATTTTTTAACCAGTTCCAAAACGCCTATAGACTTTAAACATCCAGGCGGTCCTCACTTTACTCTGCAGTGACACTGAAAAACGTCAATGCAGAGTAAAGCTGCTAAAGTTGAACAAAATCATACAGGAGTGGGGAGCCGGCTGTCAGACACAGCCTGACTCCACAGAAAGAAGGCAGAAATGGTTATTACCATCTTTGCTGTCACGATCGCTGTATTCACAGCGTTGAACAAGCGCTGTGTATACAGTGTACAGTATAGTAAGCACAAACAGCTCTTCTTCCTCTGGACCAGTGATCAGATTGCCGGGTGTAGGGAGGGAGGAGGAGCTGTTGGGTCCTAGGAAACCCAGTCAGCTCTGCTATGCAGCCAGGAGGCTGAATTTCCCTGTGACTGGGGATAATATACTAGACCCAGGTACATCGGAAACCAGTAATAAGAATATGTTGGGCAGAACAGTGGCTCGGTGGTTAGCACTGCTGCCTTGCAGTGCTGGGGTCCTGGGTTCAAATCCAACCAAGGACAACATCTGCAAGGAGTTTGTATGTTCTCCCCATGTTTGCGTGGGTTTCCTCCAGGTTCTCCAGTTTCCTCCAACACTCCAAAGACATACTGATAGGGAATTTAGATTGTGAGCCCCAATGGGGACAGCAATGATAATGTCTGTAAAGCGCTGTGGAATTAATGGCACTATATAAGTGAATAAAATATATAAAAAATAAATGTTAAAGTGCTCCCCAAAGGTCTTTAACTAAAAAAGCAATAAAAAAAAAAAGACATCACCAGTAAAAATTGCAGACCCCATAAAAATAAAATAATTTTTATGAAAAGAGAAATTTTTTTTAGATCTGTTAAAAGCACATCTATGATAAAGCCTGGTCATGAATGGGGAATACTGATCCTCAACTGGTTAATAAACGCGTATATAGGCAAAAATAAAGAGGGGAAATTTGCTGCAGTGCTTCTGGGCGTACTTTATAGAACTTCCACACTGAAGTTAGTAATAAATCAGTATGCGGTAAACTCCTTAGCACCCTCTAGTGGTGGCTGTACACGGAAGTGCATCACAATTAACATAGCAAATATTAAGCGTAATTGTTGCTCAATTATTATTATTATTTTTTTTAGTTCTGTAAGATCAATAAATGAATCCACATAAAACAATGCACCTAAAAAGTGACATGGTATTTAAAGGTGATGATTCACATGTTAGCAGGTTTTTATATAAGGAGGTGGTGGTATATTACTGTATAGGCTCTTATCTCCCCAAAAAATGAAGCATTTTTTTTTTATAGAGATCAAATTTCCCTGTTATTGGAAATCTAGTGTGGAAGAAATATGCAAAACGGCTGAAAGTGCAAGGGGGGCGTGTCAGTAAACTTAGACTGATTCTTCCAAATGTGCTGACAAGTCCTCGTGATTTGCATAGACAGTCATGGCCGAAAGTGTTGGCACCCTTGAAATTGTTCCAGAAAATGAAGTATTTCTCCCAGACAATTATCGAAATTACACTTTTTGTTATACACGCTTATCTCCGATTAAAAAAAGGCAAATTTCACATAATTTTACACAAAACTCCAAAAATGGTCTGGACAAAATTGTTGGCTCCCTCAAATTAACCCCTTTACCCCCAAAGGTTGTTTGCACGTTAATGGCCGGACTAATTTTTACAATTCTGACCACTGTCACTTTATGAGGTAATTACTCTGGAACACTTCAACGGATCCCCCTGATTCTGAGATTTTTTTTTGTGACATATTGTACTTCATGATAGTGGTAAAATTTATTTGATATGACGCGTTTATTTGTGAAAAAAAATCAGAAATTTGGCAAAAATTTTGCAATTTTCAAACTTTGAATTGTCATGCCCTTAAATCAGAGAGATATGTCACACAAAATAGTTAATAAATAACATTTCTCACATGTCTACTTTACATCAGCACAATTTTGGAAACAATTTTTTTTTTGTTAGGAAGTTATAAGGATTAAAAGTTGACCAGCGATGTCTAATTTTTCCAACGAAATTTACAAAACCATTTTTTTAGGGACCACATCAGGTGCTTCACAGGAATTTTTGGAATGTGGAAGAAAACAATGAACATTTAACTTTTTTTCACAAAAATGTTACTTTAGACCCAATTTTTTTTATTTTCACAAGGGTGACGGAAAATTGGACACCAAAATTTGTTGTGCAATTTCTCCTGAGTAAGCCGATACCCCATATGTGGGGGAAACCACTGTTTGGGCGCACGGCAGGGCTCGGAAGGGAAGGAGCACCATTTGACTTTTTGAATGTAAAATTTGTTTGAATAATTAGCGGACGCCATGTTGCGTTTGGAGAGCCCCTGATGTGCCTAAACAGTGGAAACCCCCACAAGTGACACCATTTTGGAAACTAAACCCCTCAGGGAACTTATGTAGATGTGTGGTGAGCACCCTGAACCCCCAAGTGCTTCACAGAAGTTTATAACATGGAGCCGTGAAAATAAAAAAATCTAACTTTTTCCACAAAAATGATCTTTTAGCCCAACATTTTTTTATTTTCACAAGGTTAAAAGGAGAAAATGGACCCCAAAAACTGTTGTCCAATTTCTTCTGAGTACGCCGATACCCCATATGTGGGGAAAATACACTGTCTGGGCGCACGGCAGAGTTCAGAAGGGAAGGAGCACTGTGTGACTTTTTGAATGCAAAATTGGCTGGAATCGAGAGCGGACGCCATGTCGCGTTTGGAGAGCCCCTGATGTGCCTAAATAGTGGAAACCTCCCACAAGTGACCCCATTTTGGAAACTACACCCCTCAAGGATTTTATCAAGGGGTATAGTGAACATTTTGAACCCAGAGGTACGACACAGAATTTGATAACATTAGGTTATCATATTGAATATGTTGTCATTAGTCTTGAGCGCAAGTGCTCGCTACTTGAGTTTGCATCGGGTACTCAGGTATGCGCCATGTATCGCGGGTGCTCAAGTGACATGCTCGAGTCCCCGCCCGCATGTTTCCCGGTTATTAGACACCCAAAAAAACATGCGGGGATTGCTCGTGTATGGCAGGCAATCCCCGCGTTGTTTTTTTGACTGTGTAACAATATCAGTAATATGTGAACTCAGAATTTATAACGCACTGTACATTTTTATCTTTAAAGTGTTTTCAATCATTCAAAAATAAAGATGCACGATATTGCGTTTTTTTACCAATAATTTTTCTTAAGAAACTGTGATGGAAAGCTTTTTATTACTGAAATGGCAAAAAAATCTGCTGACAGGACGCCCAGAGGGAACATGATGAAAATTTTATCATCCCCATCGTAACTTTACATTAAATACAGTCGCTTGATCTTTCAAGGACGTTTCTGAGAGTGGCGAGCCTGAATAATTCACTGCTCAAAATGTAGCTGATTCACAGTAAAATGGAGAAGATCCAGTGAGCACCAGGCATGAGTAATATACCCTTTTTCCTTATGCAGCAGATCTACCCTCAGGGAATATCATCAAGTCTGGTCCAGGAGACCATAGGAACACTCGAGAAGACGTGCAGAGGAACGGCAGAGGCCTGGAAGGCAAGCATCTGTTCTTATTTTAATTTAAAACTACTATGGGACCATTTTTATTCTAAAAAAAATAGGCTACTGGACAACTCCTTTAATGACCATCCAATGTCTTATGAAGGTGGGCATTGGTAATCCTTAGTAGAGGGGGTTTTGTGCCTCCTCCTAAAACAGGCTCCTTCACTAATGCTCTGGTTCCCAGTGTTAAAGGGAATTTATCATGGGGTCTTTTGCTGCTTTATCTGGATGCAGCATGATGTAGGGACATAGACCCTGACTCCAGCGATATGTCACTTACTGGGCTGCTTGCTGCAGTTTTGATAAAATCACTATTTTTTTTTCTATCAGTTGTCTGACTGTGGAGCTCTGTATAACCATTCATGCAGTCCCTCATAAGGACACTGCCACCACCATTTTTCTCTTTAGGCGCCATGTAGTTTTCTAATATAATTTTTCTACATGCATGGTACCTACAGTAAAGCATGGTGGTAGCAGTGTCTTTATTTGGGGCTGCGTGAGTTCTTCTGGTGTTGGAGAGCTACATTTCATTGATGGTATCATGAATTCACAGATATACTGTTCTATATCAAAATAGAAGATGCTGCCATCACTCCATGCACTTGGTAGACGTGCACTTTTCCAACATGAAAATTAGCCAAAACATACATGTTGCATTTCTGAAGAAGAACAGGGTCAAGTGATTGAGTGGTAAAATGTCTCCTGATCTGACCCAACAGAACCTATGAGGAATGCTGAAGGGACAAGATGTCATCACTCTCCATCTAGCATCCAGGCTCCAAGAAAGGTCGTTCTTGAAGAATGGAAGAAGGTAGATTTTGCAATATGTCGCCAACTTGTTCATTCCATGCCTACAAGACTTGGCCCTGTCTTTAAAAATCATGGAGGTCATACAAAATACTAGATGTAGTAGTTTTTGATGTGGGGTGTACTCATTTTTGCATAAACTAATTTGAGTAAAACTGAAGATTTTGTAATAAATGTTATATTATTAACCTTACTTTCATGTTATATGTTAAAAAATGTTCTATGAAACTCAGTCTTGTCAAAATTTTGGAAATTGAGATGTTGATTAAAATCTTACCTTGCAAAGGGGATGTACTCATTTATGCTAAGCACTGTGTGCATATATTATATAATATATATATATATATATATATATATATATATATATATTTATATATATATATATACATATATAGTACAGACCAAAATTTTGGACACACCTTCTCATTTAAAGATTTTTCTGTATTTTCATGACTTTGAAAATTGTACATTCACACTGAAGGCATCAGAACTATGAATTATCACATGTGGAATTATATACTTAACAAAAAAGTGTGAAACAACTGAAAATATGTCTTATATTCTAGGTTCTTCAAAGTAGCCACCTTTTGCTTTGATGACTGCTTTGCACACTCTTGGCATTCTCTTGATGAGCTTCAAGAGGTAGTCACCGGAAATGGTTTTCACTTCACAGGTGTGCCCTGTCAGGTTTAATAAGTGGGATTTCTTGCCTTATAAATGGGGTTGGATCATCAGTTGTGTTGTGCAGAAGTCTGGTGGATACACAGCTGATAGTCCTACTGAATAGACTGTTAGAATTTGTATTATGGCAAGAAAAAAGCAGCTAAGTAAAGAAAAACGAGTGGCCATCATTACTTTAAGAAATGAAGGTCAGTCAGTCCGAAAAATTGGGAAAACTTTGAAAGTGTCCCCAAGTGCAGTTGCAAAAACCATGAAGCGCTACAAAGAAACTTGCTCACATGAGGACGGCCCCAGGAAAGGAAGACCAAGAGTCACCTCTGCTTTTGAGGATAAGTTTATCCGAGTCACCAGCCTCAGAAATCGCAGGTTAACAGCAGCTCAGATTAGAGACCAGGTCAATGCCACACAGAGTTCTAGCAGCAGACACATCTCTACAACAACTGTTAAGAGGAGACTTTGTGCAGCAGGCCTTCATGGTAAAATAGCTGCTAGGAAACCACTGCTAAGAACAGGCAACAAGCAGAAGAGACTTGTTTGGGCTAAAGAACACAAGGAATGGACATTACATAGTTACATAGTTACATAGTTTATAAGGCCGAAAAAAGACAAGCGTCCATCCAGTTCAGCCTATTTCTTGTGCACTGCAGCTATTCCGCAGCGTTGATCCAGGGGAAGGCAAAAAAAAACCATGCGGTATAGGCCAATTTACATTATTGAGGAAAAATTCACTTCTCGACACCAATCTGGCTGTCAGATTAAATCCCTGGATTAATTAACTATCACTAAGCATAAGATGTAATTTTATTGTTCTCAAGAAAGGCGTCCAGGCCTCTCTTGAACTCATTAAGTGAGTTGGACATCACCACTTCCTCTCCCAGAGAGTTCCAGAGTCTCACAGCTCTGACCGTAAAGAATCCCCTTCTATGCTGGTGCAGGAACCTCCTTTCCTCCAGACGCATAGTGTGCCCCCTCATCTTTGTCACCATCCTTGGTATAAACAGGTCATGGGAGAGATCTCTGTACTGCCCCCTGATGTATTTATACATGTTTATGAGGTCTCCCCTAAGCCTTCCCTTTTCCAACGTAAATAGGCCGAATTTTGACAACCTCTCTGGGTATTCTAGTCCCTCCATTCCCTTTATTACCTTAGTCGCCCTCCTTTGTACCCTCTCTAGCTCCAATATGTCTTTCCTGAGCACCGGAGCCCAGAACTGTGCACAATATTCTAAGTGAGGCCTTACCAGCGCTCTATACTGAGGAAGACCAGTGGACATTATACATTAGACCAGTGGAAATCTGTGCTTTGGTCTGATGAGTCCAAATTTGAGATCTTTGCTTCCAACCACCATGTCTTTGTGCGACGCAGAAAAGGTGAACGGATGGACTCTACATGCCTGGTTCCCACCGTGAAGCATGGAGGAGGAGGTGTGATGGTGTGGGGGTGCTTTGCTGGTGACACTGTTGGGGATTTATTCAAAATTGAAGGCATACTGAACCAGCATGGCTACCACAGCATCTTGCAGCGGCATGCTATTCCATCCGGTTTGCGTTTAGTTGGACCATCATTTATTTTTCAACAGGACAATGACCCCAAACACACCTCCAGGCTGTGTAAGGGCTATTTGACCAAGAGGGAGAGTGATGGGGTGCTACGCCAGGTGACCTGGCCTCCACAGTCACCAGACCTGAACCCAATCGAGATGGTTTGGGGTGAGCTGGACCGCAGAGTGAAGGCAAAAGGGCCAACAAGTGCTAAGCATCTCTGGGAACTCCTTCAAGATTGTTGGAAGACCATTTCCGGTGACTACCTCTTGAAGCTCATCAAGAGAATGCCAAGAGTGTGCAAAGCAGTCATCAAAGCAAAAGGTGGCTACTTTGAAGAACCTAGAATATAAGACATATTTTCAGGTGTCTCACACTTTTTTGTTAAGTATATAATTCCACATGTGTTAATTCATAGTTTTGATGCCTTCAGTGTGAATGTACAATTTTCATAGTCATGAAAATACAGAAAAATCTTTAAATGAGAAGGTTTGTCCAAACTTTTGGTCTGTACTGTATATATATATATATATATATATATACATACATACACTTATTATACACAGTAATTGATATGTATTGCTAAACAGCGCCATAAGATAATACAAATTTCCCCAACATGAATTTTTTTTTCCTTAAACGGCCATGAAAGAAAATCTAGAGTTATGAATGCTACAAATTAAAAGTCAGAGGTGAAAACAAACAAAAAAAATTTGCTTGTCCATAAGGCCCTTTCAGGCCATTGTCATGTAGCTGTCTACCTTCAGTCACCACTAGAGGGAGCTTAATTGCTTACTGCAGACCGAATATACATTTAACTCAATGATAAGACAGTATACGGTAAACTTTTAGGCTAAGTGCCCACGATGCAGAAATGCTCCGGATTATTTCTGCATCTCCCTGGCAGGAAAAACGCATGCGGATTGTACATGGGGATTGTACATGCGGATTGTACATGCGTTTTTCCCGCCAGGTAGAAGCGGTTGTGAAGCGTTCTTCACATGCATTTCCGCATGCGGGTAGTCAAGCGCTTTTCCAAACGATTTTAGCATCACTTGGAAAGTGCTTGACAACTTGGTCACACTGTATAAATCCATGCAACCGGCATATATAGTGTGACCAAGTTACGATGCTGCAAATGCAAATGCATCATCAATAGAAAAAAAAAAAAGAATAAAATAGTAAAAAATAAAAAAAAAACATTATACTCACCTTCTGATGGCCCCCTGTCTCCTTATCCAGTGTCTTCGGCGGCTCGCGGTGGTGTAAAAGGACCTTCCATGACGTCATTTAGTCATGTGACAGGTCACGTGACATCATGGAAGGTCCTTTTACACCACCGCAAGCCACCGAAGACACCGGACACACCGTACAGGACACTGGGGGCCATCAGAAGGTGAGTATAATGTTTTTTTTTATTTTAATTCTTTTTTAACTACAGGTTCTATGGTACCCGGGTCTGGATGAGAGTCTCCTCTTCTCCAGACCCGGCTACCAACCACACATTGAATCGCTCAATATCCGCATGTGCACATGTAGTCATGTGGATATTAAGCGATTCAATGCAAGTCAATGGCAGCAATTACGCTGCGTGTCCGCAAAATTAATTGACATGCTGCGAATTTTTCCACAACGATAATCCGCAGCGGAAATTTCCGCAGCATGTGCACAGAACATGCGGATTATCATTGGAGACCATGGGGCGCGTATTACCAAGCGTTTTCGCTGCGGAAATTCCGCGGCAAAAACGCTTGAAAAACGCATAGTGGGCACGCAGCCTTAGGCTCCCTCTAGTGGTGGCTGTCAGTAGCCAGAATGTTATTTTTTTTTTATATTTTTAACTAGTCAAGGAATTAGGAGCTCTGAATCCAACCAATATGAAGATTTATTTCACTCCGATGTAAATTATATTTTTTTACATATGAAAAGTTTAACTGGTGTTAAATGATTGAATAGCAGAAATAAGCACAATGAACGTACCTCCTCGGGTCGGCTCAGAGCATGTCCTTCTGGGCCAGTTATGCCCATTTCTAATATCCGCTTTTGTTCCTATTCAATAAAAATAGAAAAAAAAAAAAAGATTTTTTTTTATGTTGAAACAATACAAGATTGCATCAGTTGCCCATTTACTGATCGGCTTTAATATCGCACATCACTTTGATCAATGCAAATGTGTAGGAACAGGGACAAAGGATCCTTATTCATGTGATTAATGGAGATCTTTTACTTATCAATATTGACTCTTGAAAAGTTTTAGAAACAACGAAGTGTGGAATACGATGCAACATATATTCTACCAATGTAATCCACCGCTTTTACTGCAATATACCACAACCTCTATGGAGGAATATGGCGGTCGCAGCGCTCACAGTGCAGCCTGGTGTAACACTTAGTGCTGCATTCCAAAATGTGCTCCATTATGTTTAAAGGGTTGGATGTGATAGGAAAAACATTGCCGATTTCTGGTCAGTCTTTACTTCCCACTGAGTCATTTTCAGGTGACTGTTGCAATCAATCACTAGCTTTATTAGGTCAGTGATTGTCAGAGGGGGTCATCTGTCACTGTCATTTCTGCCGTACGAAACAGAGACAAGTGGAGTAGTGACGAGCGAACGTGCTCGCCACTGCTCGATCCTCAATTAAGTATCATGGGTGCTCGAGCGCCATGCTCGAGTCCCCACCCCGCATGTTTCACAGCTGTTAGATAACCAATAAACAAGCAGGGATTGCCTGACATGCACGGTAATGCAGTAGCCATGTTGGCTACTTGCATTACTGTGATTGGCCGGCCGCATCACTCATGAGGTCTTATATGAGACCCGGTGACGCGATGCTCGGCACACTGTCCTCTGGAAGCAGTTCAGGGAGAGTTGTTATAGGAGGGAGAGCTTAGATTAATGTTCAACCCCCCATAAATATTATGAAGGTGCACCCTTTGGTACCTTCCATGTGGCACTAAAGGGCATTTTTAACCTTTAACCTATTAAATAAATCATTTTAAAAAATTACGTGGGGTCCCCCCTATTTTTGATAACCAGCCAAGGTAAAGCATACAGTTGGGGGCTGATATTATCAAGCTGGGAAGGTCCATGGATATTGGGCCCTTCCCAGCCTAAAAATACCAGCCACAGCCGTTCCAGAATTGGCGCATTACATTAGATGCACCAATTCTGGCACTTTGCCTGGCTCTTCTCGATTGCCCTGGTGCAGTAATATTTTTTGGGGTTGATGTCAGCTGGCATCAAGTCCAGGGGTTAGTAATAGAGAGGAGTCCATCAGACACCCCCATTACTAACCCGGTAATATAAAATACCCCTAGCTGTCTGCTTTACCTTGGCTGGTTATCAAAAAAGGGGGGACCCCACATCATTTTTCTAAATTATTTATTTAGTTCTCAGCAGCAACCTGGGAGTCAGAGATGCATCCAAGTGTCTTCCCCATGCTGTTCCCATTCGATTTGAGCGCTGTTTCCATCCATTTCAGCAATTTTCATGCCCCCCTCCTGTTAAGGTCTTTCAGAAAAATTGTTGCGTTTCCCCTTGACCTCCATTATGCTCATTACTCGAGTCGAGCCTGTCCGAACGTCCGACCTGCTCGATTAGAGTAACGAGCACCCGATCACGTTAGGCGTTAATAAACCATCTCTGCCTTCTTTATGGGGAGTCCAGCTGTGTTTGACTGCCAGCTCCGCGCTCCTGAAGCTGCACAATGTCATACAGCTGCTATACTATGCATCATGGCAGTGCAGAGAGTGGATTGCATGGACATCTGTAGTCTATGGGTGGTCCAGAAGTAGTTAAAGTCATATCTATGTGTTTTTTTGTCATGTAAAAATTAACTATGAAAGAAAAAGTGTTGCAATTTACTTCTTTGCCACTAGATGTCAGCCAGCTACACACCAGGCTAATTCTTGATTTACGACCTGTAGTAAAACTGAAGTCAGGTACCTTTTTGACTTCAATGGCAAGTAATAAATAGAGTAAAACACCCTAAAATAGCAAGGAAAACACAACTTTTAGTGGAATGGTCCGGTAGACAAAGTATATGATAGAACCAAATACCTATCACCGCAAATCTGGTCTATTTAAAGGGATGGTTTTCTGTGTGAAATCTAAAATAAAGTTTACCAGTTTACTAAAAACTCGCACTCACCTGAGCTATTAAATCTCCATTTTCGGCATGCACCATAATTACAGCACCGTGTCCCTTAAGGAAGGTAAAGATTTCATACAGCTGAAAATAATAATAAAAAAAAAAATCTAAATTCAGGATTCTGCATCATTAAACATACAGGAGAAGACGCAAACAAATACTTTGAAATGGTTTTGTGGGATTAGGAAACAAGGTTGGAATGTTTTTCCAGAAACAGCTCCACTGTTATCTACAGTCTGTGTCTGGTACTGCAGCTCAGGTCTATCCAACTGAATGGCAATACCAGACGCAGTCAGTGGAGAAGAGCGGCGCTCTATGTAGAAAAATCAGAATTTGTGTTCTAATGTCAGAAAACTGAAGCACACAGGTACCTGGCTATCTGACATTTGGTATAGGTCTTTGTAGGCCATGTACACCTGGAATGAATTGACACCTGTAAAGAGGAAATAAAGAAACACCGTTAGGTCTCCTAAAAATGGCGGAACCAATAGGACTATGTAAAGATAAACTGGTTACAAGAGGAATTTGCCATCGTAAGTTTAGGTCCCCGGCATTCAAGTGTGGAACATTTGGGAATTCTGTTTTCACACCTCTGGGGTGAGAGAGTGCTGGAGATTTCTCAAAAATGGTGCAAATGGAAAAATGGAGTGTTCCCATGTAGTGCAGAGGTGCTGGATTTTACTCTGCGGATTTACATGCAGAAAACTGGCTTTCATAATATTTTTTATCAGTATTTGTATGCCAAAACCAGGAGTGTCTCCAAAACACAGAACAGTAGAGATGAGCGAAGTAGAAGGGTTCATACCGGACATAAACTCCGAACTTGGACTTTTCCCGGAATGTTCGGTTTTCTGTTCTGAGTTCCGGGGGAAGTCCAGGGACGAGACAGAGAGAAAGAGAGAGCTTTTTCAGATCCAAATTTCTGGTGTCCATTGTTTTCAATGGGGTTCAGGTTGAAGTTCTGGTCTAAACTTTGGACTAAATTTCGGGTTGGGTTCAACCCGGGTCCGCTCATCCCTACAGAACAGGAGTCAAGCTTTCAATTATAGTTTTTCTTTGTAAGTTCCACTCCTGCTTTTGGCTTACAAACACTGATGAAAAATACTGACGTGTGAATAAGCCCTAAAGCAGCATTTACACTTCGGTTTGGACATTCAGTTTGTTCTGTTTTTAGGAACCGACAGACAGAATAAATGTAAAAAAAAATGTAAAAAAAGAAAAAATGGATCTACAGCATAAGTGATGCCATCAAAAGAAGAGGGGCCCCATTGATAATTATTGTCTGGGGTGCGTTATGTGTCCATTTTTGGACAACTTTTTCATCTGTTTCAAAAATGGGAACATAAGGGAAGAAGCCGGACGGACCCTGGAAATAATCAGCAGGGTCTCTCTGCTTCATATTGTATCAATAATGCAACAGATTCTTTTTAAAATGTATTTTGTGTCAGTGGAAATTCTGCTGTGTTTTCCCTATAAGGAAAAGTATCTATACAATATATAGAGTGAAATGTGCAAAAAAATAATCATCCCCATATTGCTTTAATTGAAGTGTTTGATGCCAAAGCTAGGTAGAATTTTTTTTCTTTATTCATTTTTATTATTATTTTAAAAATCGGTCGATATCCCTTAGATCTGATTTATCAGATATCAGTGGCATCCTAAAGGTGTGTTCACACTGCGCAGTTTTCCAGGCTTTTTTTTTTGCACGGAAAACTATGGCAGGGGGGAAACACATTAATAAACATTAATTTCTATGCAAAAACTACTTGCTGTTCACATGCTCAGGCTTTTGAGCTTCTTTTAAACGCTTCAGGCTTTCAAAAGATGCTAACGTTTAAAATAAGTAGAAGGAGAAATGATCCAGCTTCCAATCTAAAGTTATGCATAAAATGTAGGTTGTTTTATTTTCAAAAACGTAAAATGGACAGCAAAAACACACGCCGACCATCTGGAGGTGTGGAGGGACATAGGGATCCAATAGCAATAACCAGACGCGTTTCGAACACTACATGCGCTCTTGAACTTGACTTAAAATAAGTGACATGTTCGTTCCTCAGGCGTTTTCCGCTACAATGCTCAATACTTTATGATACAAGTCAATGGAAAGGCTACAAAAAATTTGTTAGAGGCAGATGTATGGGTGTTTGGGGGGTTTTTTTTGCTTGTTTTTTCAGCATTTCCACTCAAAAAAAATGTGAGCGGGATTTTAAAAAATCCAGAAAACTCCAGCAAAAAAAAAAGCTAACAAAAAAGAAAACGCCAAAAAAAGCACTAAGCAAATTATAAAAAAATAGACATTTTTGACCTCCAGAAAAAGACATAGAGTCAACATACCCCTAAAGTTCATTGGCTTTGAAGTCCTTTTGACCTCAGGGTGTCAGGATTCACAATGTCCTGAAACTGGCCATCCTTAGGACAGTGAGGAGAAGCTGGAGGTGAAGAAGCAGTGAAAAAAAATACTGCAGTCTGGTCTACAATCTGATTTTATTTTGCCCTGTTATTTATTTCAGATTTGGGAACGAGGTTTATTTTAGAATTTCGTCTGGGGCCTGAATAAATTTTATGGGTCTGGTCTAGGCTGAAAATCAGTTTCAGGTCTATATACAGACAAGATGATGAGGTCCGACCTCTGGAACCTCCGGACCTGCCCATTATGTGACCTACTTTACTATAGGGCTGCTTTATTTTCTTGCACTTTATTAGTTAGTTTGGGGTCAGTATTATTTTTAGGGACCGGTCTGGAGTGTTTTTTAGTGTTTGGTTCTGGGGTCTGAAATGAATCAATCTACTGGGTTACGATTCTTCTCTCTGTAGATTTTATTTGTCAATCATCCCCTAGAAGCAGCTCATCGCAGCTGCCAGGCAGCAAGTACGGAAGAGGAAAAGAGAGTACACTGGCTCAGTGTCCAGTACAGAGAGAGGAGAAGAGCTGGATAAGAACGAGTATGGAGAGTTTTGGTGCCACATCACTCCTTCTCAGCCTCCACGTCTTATTAGTTAGAGATCCTCTCACCAGGTCATAAGTGGGCAGTTTTTGCTGTCATTTTATTCCCGCTGATCCTCTAGATATTAAAGTTCCTTTTTTTTTTAATCCACCATATAGTTAAAGAGATATGGGCCTTTTTATTTAGTGCTACTTTTTATGTTTTTTTTTTTTTTTTATCAAGGGGTGTGTCTCACAGGGTAATTATGCAGAGCAGTCTAAAGACACACCCTAGAGGATCCTGCAAGCCACGCCCCCAGAGGATGCTGCGAGCCACGCCTCCAGAGGATGCTACGAGCCACGCCCCCAGAGGATGCTGCGAGCCACGCCCCAGAGTATGCTGCAAGCCGCGCCCCCAGAGGATGCTGCGAGCCACACCTCCAGAGGATTCTGCGAGCCACGCCCCCAGAGGATCCTGTGAGCCACGTCCGAGAGGATCCTGTGAGCCAAGCCCCAGAGGATCCGCGAGCCACGCCCCAAAGGATCCTGTGAGCCACGCCCAAGAGGATCCTGTGAGCCAAGCCCCAGAGGATCCGCGAGCCACGCCCCAAAGGATCCTGTGAGCCACACCCGAGAGGATCCTGTGAGCCAACCCCCTTAGTAAAGCCCATAAAAAGCAGCACTAAATAAAAAAGACCCTGATCCCTGGAACTCTCTGACGAATTTGAAAAATCAAAAAGTTAAATATTCAGGGGAGCAGCAAGAATAAAATAAGGTCAAAATCTAGTCTCTTTTAACCTGGTGACAAGTCCTCTTTAAGGAGGGAAAGAGGATAAACTATTGCTACCAGCACTGGCCCCAAAGCTAGACAGAAAGGGTCTGGAAATCTACGAATGTTTGAAATGGGCACTAGCAAAAGAAATGAAGGACAATGCTCCCCTTCAAAAGGACCAAAAGCTGCATTTGACAGTCAGAACAAAAGGATCAAGCATGTTAAGATCCAACATGCCCAATCCTTCCTTCACCAGATAACTGCCATAGAGAGAGTCTGAACAAAACTATACACATTAGAAAATCAGTGAATCCTTTTACAAGTGTTTATATCTCTGCCGCAGATTCTGTCAGGTTTAAAGGGAAGATAGAGTGCTGCATGCAAGTGAAAGGGGCCATTGGGCACCGGTAGTATCTGTGGTGGACTGTAACCATTATGCAGATGTGAACAGAGTCTTATAAGAATGGAACTTAACTTTTCCGCTTGTACGTCACGTTACACCGAGTAGTGACAGGTCCCTGTATACCCTGAGTATATACCTTTGTCTTGCATCAGAATGTCCAGCTCCTCTCGAATCCCGTCATACCAGCTGGTGATGTCCACATGGAGGGAGTAATCACAGCAGGATTTGGTATCCGCTACCTCGTGCCATTTTTCAAATGAGGCCAAAATATTTGATCCGGAGTCTGGAACCACATGGTCAACTAAAAGAAAAGAGGTACAAGTGTGACACATTGAGGCAATATATCGTCTTACCAGCACCAGCCTCTTTAGCCTGATTGATAGCTCATTGCCTGATTTCCCTGCCTGGCTCCTGACATCCTGACATCATAGACATAGAAGATATCAATCAAAGCCGGGGTTTGGTGGGGAATCAACCTCTGGAGGCAAAGAGTCCAGAAGTGCTCCATCACGCCTCATTAGCATATGAATGAAAACACTAACTACTTAGGAATGCAGCAGCAGATAAAAGATATAAAGGTGTCGATGGATTTGCATTTCAAAGACCTGCATTCCCATATAATGGGAGGGTCGATCTTATGGACAGATTCCCTTTAATCGTTGTATAATGAATAATTATAAAATATTCTAATATACTTTGTGTGTCTCTGCTAGCAGTCATTTAGTAAGAACATTCAGTGTGTACTTCTAGTATACAGATAATCAACTCCCTACCTAAGAGATCAAAAACTTTACGCGCACCTAAGGCTATGTGCGCACCTTCAGTATTTTCTTGCAGAAATTTCTGCAGCATTTCTGCAAGATTCGGCACCTCTTGGCAGAAAAATCGCTATGGAAATTCCATGGCATTTTTGATGCGTTTTCATGCGTTTTTGCCTGCGGATTTGCCATGCGTTTTTTCCAATGCATTGTATAGGAAAAACGCAGGTAAAAGCGCACAGAGAATGGACATGCTGCTTCTTTTAACGCACATGAAATTCTGTAAGGAAAAATCCTGATCATGCGCACAGATCTTGCAAAATCTGATAGAAAATGCTGGGATAAAGTTTGCAATGCGTTTTTGGGGCCAATTTCGTGCGGATTTATGGCATCAAAAACGCACCGTTTGGACACAGCCTAATAGTTCAGTTAAGATGGCAATATTTTCAGAAATACAGGATATCCCATATTATTCCAAAATGTCATATAACTTTGGATTATCAAACAAATAACCTACCCTTAAAATTATAGACTGTTCATGTCTTTGGGCAAACTTACAAAAACAGCAAGGGATCAAATAATTATTTCCTTCACTGTATATATATATTAATAAGACCACCACAAAAACTATGTAGTTATCTTATTTTAACCTGATCGGAAAACAGCATATAAACATGACAAAATTTTTCAAAGAAAAGTAATCCAAAAATGTCATATGAATCCCAAAATGGCACCAATAAAAACATCAACTCGCTCAACAAGCCCTCGCACAGGTTGCATGATGAAAAATAAAAATTGGCTCACAGAATATGGCAACAAATGATTGATTTTTGGTTAAAAAAAATAAATTATTGTGTAAAAGTGGCAAAATAAATGTAAATTTAGTATTTCAGTAATCTCAGAGACCCTCATAATAAAGTTATCATGTCATTTATATCACTTTGAAAATGCCGTAAAAAACTCCGCCCTGAAGACCGTGAAATGGATGTTTTTCCATTTTCCCCTAAATAAGAAAAAAAAATTATACAAGTTTTTCAATTAACCCCTAACCTGTGCCATTAGAAATTACATATTGTGCTGCAAAAAATATATACCGGTGCATCTCACTAAATTAGAAAATCATCAAAAAGTTAATTTATTTCAGTTCTTCAATACAAAAAGTGAAACTCATATATTATATAGAGTCATTACAAACAGAGTGATCTATTTCAAGTGTTTATTTCTGTTAATGTTGATGATTATGGTTTACAGCCAATGAAAACACAAAAGTCATTATCTCAGTAAATTAGAATACTTTATAACCGCAGCTTGAAAAATGATTTTAAAATCCGAAATGTTGGCCTACTGAAATGTATCATATTTTTCGGACCATAAGAGGCACTTTTTTCCCCCCAAATTTGGGAGGAAAATGGGGGGTGCGTCTTATGGTCCAAACGCAACTTACCGGTGGCGGTGGAGCGGGATCGCAGGGCGGCGGCGGAAGAAGAGATGAGGCGGGCCGGTATCTGGCTGGGGGCCGGGCCTGGCTGAGTACCGGGGCCGGTGTATTGAGGTGAGCAGAGCAGAGTGAGCGGCTTCCGGCACATGCGCTCTGCCGAGCCGGTGGCCATTTTCCTGTAGATCAGCTTCAGAAAGATGGCCGCGGCCACCGGAAGCCGCTTACTCTGCTCTGTCACTCCGCTCACCGCAATACACCGGCCTCGGCACCAGGCCCCCAGCACCCCAGGTACGGGGCCACCAGGTAACAGGCTCCCAGCACCCCAAGTACCAGGCCCCCAGCACCCCAGGTACCAGGCCACCAGCACCCCAGGTACCAGGCTACCAGCACACCGGGTACCAGGCCCCCAGCACCCCAGCCCCCAGCACTCCAGGTACCAGGCCACCAGCACCCGGCCCCAAGCACCCCAGGTACCAGGCCCCCAGCACTCCGGGTACCAGGCCCCCAGCACCCTAGGCCCCCAGGTACCAGGCCACCAGCACCCCGGCCCCCAGCACCCCAAGTACCAGGCCACTGGCCCCCAGCACCCCAGGTAAGAGGCCACCAGAACCAGGGCACCAGACCACCAGCACCCCAGGTACCAGGCCCCCAGGTACCAGGCCACCGGCCCCCAGCACCCCAAGTACCAGCACCCCAGGTACCAGGCCCCCAGCACCCAAGGTACCAGGCCACCAGCACCCCGGCCCACAGCACCCCAGGTACCAGGCCACCAGCA
Organism: Phyllobates terribilis; assembly: GCF_046119375.1. Classification (NCBI taxonomy): domain Eukaryota; kingdom Metazoa; phylum Chordata; class Amphibia; order Anura; family Dendrobatidae; genus Phyllobates; species Phyllobates terribilis. The sequence continues at coordinate 1,147,884,780 of NW_027362761.1, read as the reverse complement.
CCCCAGGTACCAGGCACCCAGCAACCCGGGTACCAGGCCCCCAGCACCCCAGGCCCCCATGTACCAGGACCCCAGGTACCAGGCCCCCAGCACCCCGGCCCCCAGCACCCCAGGTACCAGGCCACCAGCACCCCGGCCCCCCAGCACCCCAGGTACCAGGCCACCAGCACCCCAGGTACTAGGCCCCCAGCACCCCAGGTACTAGGCCCCCACCCCCAGCACCCCAGGTACTAGGCCCCCAGAACCCCAGGTACTAGGCCCCCACCCCCATAACCCCAGGTACTAGGCACCAGTCCACCAGCACCCCAGGTACTAGGCCCCCAGCACCAGGCCAGCAGCACTCCAGGTACCAGTCCAACAGCACCCCAGGTACTAGGCCCCCAGCACCAGGCCACCAGCACCCCAGGTACTAGGCACCAGTCCACCAACACCCCAGGTACTAGGCCCCCAGCACCAGTCCATCAGCACCCCAGGTACTAGGCCCCCAGCACCAGTCCACCAGCAGACCAAGTACTAGGCCCCCAGCACCAGGCCACCAGCCACCAGGTACCAGCATGCCTCCACGTCCGCTGGCTTCCTGAAGGACCCTGCCTCCTGTGACCCCAGCTCCACCGGCCCCTCAGGTAAGATACCTATTCAGACTATAAGACGGACCCCCATCTTAGAAAAAATATTTTTTTTCCTATTTTCCACCCTAAAATTTGGGGTGCGTCTTATGGTCCGGTGAGTCTTATAGTCCGAAAAATACGGTATGTTCAGTAAATGCCCTCAATACTTGGTCAGGGCTCCTTTTGCATCAATTACTGCATCAATGCGGCGTGGCATGGAGGCGATCAGCCTGTGGCACTGCTGAGGTGTTATGGAAGCCCAGGTTGCTTTGATAGCAGCCTTCAGCTCGTCTGCATTGTTGGGTCTGGTGTTTCTCATCTTCCTCTTGACAATACCCCATAGATTCTCTATAATAGATTCTCTATGGGGTTAAGGTCAGGCGAGTTTGCTGGCCAATCAAGCACAGTGATACTGTTGTGTGTAAACCAGGTATTGGTACTTTTGTCAGTGTGGACAGGTGCCAAGTCCTGCTGGAGAATGACATTTCCATCTCCAAAAAGCTTGTCGGCAGAGGGAAGCATGATGTGCCCTAAAATTTCCTGGTAGACGGCTGCGCCGACTTTGGTCTTAATAAAAGAAAAAACAGTGGACCTACACCAGCAGATGACATGGCTCCCCAAACCATCACTGATTGTGGAAACTTCACACTAGACCTCAAGAAGCTTGGATTGTGGCCTCTCCACTCTTCCTCCAGACTCTGGGACCTTGATTTCCAAATGGAAAGTGGAACTCTGGGACCTTGTGGAGTGTGTCAATGACTGCCTTCTGGACATCTGTCAAGTCAGCAGTCTTCCCCATGATTGTGGAGCCTACTGAAACAGACTAAGGGACCCTTTTAAGCACTTAAGAAGCCTTTGCAGGTGTTTTTGTTAATTATTCTAATTTAATAAGTTAATGACTTTTGTGTTTTCATTGGCTGTAAGCCATAATCATCAACATTAACAGAAATAAACACTTGAAATAGATCACTCTGTTTGTAATGACTCTATATAATATACGAGTTTCACTTTTTGTATTGAAGAACTGAAATAAATTAACTTTTTGATGATATTCTAATTTTGTGAGAAGCACCTGTATCTATCAATTTAAATGCACCAGAATTCTAGTATAATTCGTGCAAAAAAAACACCTGTCTTTCATAACTTGCATCAAGTTTATGATGTATTATAGAGCTTTTTTCAACATGTGCAACTAGGGAGCGTGGCCTCGCTGGAAAGGAAACTTTTTGATGATATTCTAATTTAGTGAGACGCACCTGTATATATACTGCGACACAATAGTAAGGGGATGAAAAAAAAAGGCAGAAAACTGCAGCAGCCGTGTGACACCTTGACAGCATTTTGCACAGGTAATACTATTCACAATAGACATGTACTGGAAACTCGGGTTTCTCACAATTTTCAAACTTTAACTTTCTATATTAAAATGATAAATGACATTAAATGAGATTTCCATAAAAAAAATAATACACCCCAACCTACTTACTGATCATGGTGGTCCCTCCTGCCACTGCAGCTTTAGTTCCTTGGTAGAAATCATCAAGTGTCGTCATACCCAAGTAGGGTTTCTGTAGGTATGTGTTAACGTCGATGCCACCAGGAATAACCATCCGTCCATTGGCTTCAATGGTCTTCACTCCACCAGGAACAATCAAGTTCTCTCCAATCTGCCTAAATTATAGAAATATAAGGTGTCATACTGACAGCAAGCCGAGGTCTTAAAGTGAAAACTATGGTAGTTTGTTCATAAATATCTCAAAATGTTGCAAAACTTTCACCAAGCAAAAATGTGGTGAGAAAACCTCTTAAAGCAGAGATGGAGAGAACTTGGGCAGTGGTTGCACCAGTCTAGAAGACAACATGGCTTTTTTAGTCTCCCAGGGATAATAAGCAATAATTAGAGAAAGATAACATCCTAGACTGGCTGTGAACTCTGGTGAACTTTCTTCTACTTTTTAGAAGAAAGTGATCAGATGTGATCAGAAATGATTGAATAGTTACCACCGGTGATCAGAGAACAGCCGTAATCAGCAGTGATCAGAGGACAGCCGTAATCCGCCATGATCACAGATCAGCAGTAATCAGCCGTGATCAGAAAACAGCCGTAATCAGCAGTGATCAGAGGACAGCCCTAATCCGTCGTGATCAGAGGACCGCAGTAATCCGCCGTGATCAGAGGATAGACGTAATCCGCCGTGATCAGAGGACAGCCGTAATGAAAGAACAGCCGTAATCAGAGAACAGCCGTAATCCGCCGTGATCAGAGATCAGCAGTAATCAGCCGTGATCAGAAAACAGCCGTAATCAGCCGTGATTAGAAAACAGCCGTGATCAGAGAACAGCCATGATCGGTGATTAGCCGTGATCAGAGATCACTACTGGAGAATTGCAAAGATTAATTTGTAGACACATATTAGCTAAATTTTTCACCTTTACAAGCCAAAATAACTTTCCAAATAAAGAATAGCAATGGCTGCCCTCCCCAATGTTTTCATTCATTATTGAAAATATGATTTATTTCTTCCAAAACCGTGCCAAACCTATCCCTGGTTGTTGGTGGTACTGCAACTTAAATGAGGCTCAGCTGTAATGATAGATACAACCCCGTTAACAGGTGTAGCACTGATTTTAGAAAGACAGCAGCCATGGACAACCCCTTTAATTTTCTTATTTTCTTCCCTATTGCCTGAATCGCTCCAGCTTGTGAATGGACAGATTCAGTTTATGAAGAATTGCTGTAATTTCCTAACCTTACAAAAGGTGACCGGTGGAAATCTTTTGTGGACTTGGATGTTACGGTAACACTTACTTGATAAGGCCATCTTCGAGGTAAATATCGGCATAGAAGGACTGATCATCATTAATGATTCTCCCTCCTTTGATGAGGAGTCGGTCACTCTGGAATAAAGGAAGAATGAGATTCATATTAAATGGATTCTCATGTGATATCAAAAAAACATATTTAGTGACAAATACTTGATATGACATTCTATATATTCCTGAAAGAAAAAAAACAGACCATAAAGTGTAATTCTACGTCACGGGTCGGATAACATTTGACTTCATCTCTCATCTGCTTCCCAGTATCATGACCAATAATCCTTCAGTTCTAACCATTGTCCTCCCTTTCCCTATAGTACTTGGACTATCTTGGAGACAACCCTGCAGCAAAAGCGCCACCTCTGTAAAAGGTCTAAGGGTCAATACAAGGGTAAATTGAATCCACCTATAATTTATTCTCAGTATAACTATAGGTTTTCTGTGAAGGTCTCAGAGGTTTGTTTGAGAAAATTAGGGATCAAACAGCATCATGAAAACCAAGGAACACACCAGACAGGTCAAGGATAAAGTTGCGAAGAAGAGTAAAGCAGGGTTAGGTTATACAAAAATAGCACAAGCTTTGAACATCTCACGGAGCACTGTTCAATCCATTATCCAAAAATGGAAGGACTATGGCACAACTGCAAACCTACCAAAACATGACCGTTCACCTAAACTGACATCCCAAGCAAAGAGAGCACTAATTAGAGAAGCAGCCAAGAGGCCCATGGTCATTCTGGAGGAGCTACAGAGATCCACAGCTCAAGTGGGAGAATCTGTCCACAGGACAACTATTAGTCATATACTCCACAAATCTGTTTTTTATGGAAGATTGGCAAAAAAGAAGGCCATTTTTGAAAGCAAGCCATAAGAAGTCCCGTTTGCAGTTTGTAAAAAGCCATGAAGGGAACACAGCTTGAATGTAGAAGAATGTGCTCTGGTTAGAGGAGACCAAAGTAGAATTTTTTGGGCTATATGCAAAACGCTATGTGTGGAGGAAAACTAACACTGCACATCACCCTGATAACAGCATTCCCATCGTCAGATATGTTGGAGGCATCATGAGTATAATCGGCCAGCGACGCCGAGCAGGTCCTTCCCCTGAGTATATTTGGCCCGTGATGCTGGGCAGGTCCCCTGCCTGGCACCACACCTGCACCCGGCATTGTACTTTCAACTATATAGGCATCTTAGATGTCAATACAGTTGAAAGCAATGAAGGAGGAGGGAGCGTCAGCTGACGCTTCCTCTCCCATCATTACCCCTTTGCGTCTGATGTCTCAGTGCAGCCGGCGCGATGACGTCATTACAGCTTGCCTGCTGTACTGAGATGTACAGAGCATCTGCAGACACCATGAAGAGACCGGAGCAGTGGGAGAACGGGCAGAGGCAAATATTTTTTTTTTTATGTGGGGCCTATACTGTATGTAGCAATATGTGGGCCAATTATACAGTATGGCGAACTTATACTGTATGGAGCACTATGTGGGGCCATTATACTGTATGGAGGACTATGTGAGGCCATTATACTGTATGAAGGACTATGTGGAACCATTATACTGTATAGAGCAACATGAGGGGCTCACTATACTGTATGGAGGACTATGTGGGGCCCATTATACTGTATGGAGGACTTTGTGGGGCCCATTATACTGTATGGAGGACTATGTGAGGCCATTATTCTGTATGGAGGACTATGTGAGGCCATTATACTGTATGGAGGACTATGTGGCGCCCATTATAGTGTATGGAGGACTTTGTGGGGCCCTTATACAGTATAGAGCACAATGCGGGGCCCATTATACTGTATGGAGGACTATGTGGGTCCCATTATTCTGTATGGAGGATTATGTGGGTCCCATTATTCTGTATGGAGGACTATGTGGGGCCCATTATACTGTATGGAGGACTATGTGGGTCCCATTATTCTGTATGGAGGACTATGTGGGGTCCATTACTATGTATGGAGCACTTTATGTGGCCATTATACTGTATGCAGAGCTGTGTGGGGATTACAGTTGGAGAATCATACTGTGATGGGGTCACCATTGTTTGTCAGGGTGATATAGGGGGGTACAGTAGTGTCATCATACCGTGCGTGTGGAGGGTACCGTGAAGGAATATACTGTGTTTGGGGGTCACTTTTGTTTGCATCATACTTTATCATCTGTATTCTTACTTTGCAGCATTTTGTCCACATCTGCCTAAAGCTTTTACACAGCACCATAGTATATATTATTGGGTTCTGTGTCCTAAGGTATTTATCTTACATATTTTCACAAAATTCTATATTTTAGCCAATTCACACAAACTTGTAAAAAAAATGCAAGCAACATGTTCATGGGTAACAATGTGTTTAAAGGAAAAATAATAACAGCGCAAGACATGATGGCATTGTCATATTGGGTTCTGGATGATAAATTACAGGTCTACAATTCCAGTTGGAAAAATGAGGACAATGTTCCGTAAATGTTTTTAAACACATTCTCCAAATGGAAGAATGAAAAAGTTAGCAAAAATTCCAGCAATTAAAGGGCAAGATGAGTGACAACATTTATTTATGACAAAGCAATAGCCCGTATGTGGAAATCCTACATGATATCACACTGTACCTACACAATTTTCTTTAGTGTCCAAATACATTTAAAAGAAAAATTAAGCAACTTTGCAAATAGCCTTAATTAAAAAGGTCCTGCTGCTTTAAGGGTAGAATTCCTATGCAGACCTCTGTGTTTCTATGGTAACAGACTACAAAAAAAAATCCTAGTTGTAGTCTGATCCTATAAGCACACTCACATACACGTGCATCTCACAAAATTAGAATATCATCAAAAAGTTAATTTATTTCAGTTTTTCAATACAAAACGTGAAACTCATATTATATAGAGTCGTTACAAACAGAGTGATCTATTTCAAGTGTTTATTTCTGTTAATGTTGATGATTATGGCTTACAACCAATGAAAACACAAAAGTCTATCTCAGTAAAATAAAATAATTAACAAAAAACACCTGCAAAGGCTTCCTAAGCATTAAAAAAGGTCCCTTAGTCTGTTTCAGTAGGCTCCACAATCATGGGGAAGACTGCTGACTTGACAGATGTCCAGAAGGCAGTCATTGACACACTCCACAAGGTCCCAGAGTTCCAATTTTCATTTGGAAATCAAGGTCCCAGGTCTGGAGGAAGAGTGGAGAGGCCACAATCCAAGCTGCTGGAGGTCTAGTGTGAAGTTTCCACAATCAGTGATGGTTTGGGGAGCCATGTCATCTGCTGGTGTAGGTCCACTGTGTTTTATCAAGACCAAAGTCAGCACAGCCGTCTACCAGGAAATTTTAGAGCACTTCATGCTTCTCTCTGCCGACAAGCTTTTAGGAGATGGATATTTCATTCTCCAGCAGGACTTGGCCCCTGTCCACACTGCCAAAAGTACCAATACCTGGTTTACAAACAACAGTATCACTGTGCTTGATTGGCAGCAAACTCGCCTGACCTTAACCCCATAGAGAATCTATTATAGAGAATCTATGGGGTATTGTCAAGAGGAAGATGAGAGACACCAGACCCAACAATGCAGACGAGCTGAAGGCTGCTATCAAAGCAACCTGGGCTTCCATAACACCTCAGCAGTGCCACAGGCTGATCGCCTCCATGCCACGCCGCATTGATGTAGTAATTGATGCAAAAGGAGCCCGACCAAGTATTGAGTGCATTTACTGAACATACATTTCAGTAGGCCAACATTTCGGATTTTAAAAACATTTTTCAATACTTATTAAAGTATTCTAATTTACTGAGATAATGACTTTTGTGTTTTCATTGGCATTGTTTTCATCAACATTAACAGAAATAAACACTTGACATAGATCACTCTGTTTGTAATGACTCTATATAATATAGGAGTTTCACTTTTTGTATTGAAGAACTGAAATAAATTAACTTTTTGATGATATTCTAATTTAGTGAGATGCACCTGTATGTTCCCTACAAATGTAGGCTAGAAAGGAACAGCTGAGGATAGTATGACTACAGGATCAGACTACAGAGGGTTTGTAGTCTGTTACCATGGAGACATGCAACTCTATACAGGAGCCGTACATAAAACATGGCAACAGAAGTGAGTTAATAATTTTGCTAATTTACAACAATATCTTAGCCCAGTCACTAAACTACTGAATGGCTATAATGAAGATATCTACTATATTCTTGTAGGTTTGTCTTAGGCTTTCATATTTTTAAAACAACAAAGGTTCTGCTGATGGCAATTAGGATCTCTACGAAAGAGCCCCAATCAGTTCTAGAATAGTGAACTTATAAGCGGGATGGTTTTTAGGCCTCTGGACCATGTCACGGTTCCCACATCATCCATGGGACAATGACACAGATGGACTCAGCTCTGACAAAGGTACTTAAACTGAATGGGGCACAAACGATAATGGTGACAAACACTGGCACTTCACTTGGTGGTCACAGTAGATGGCATAGAGGCTTGGTGGTGACAGACTACTGGCAAAAATGCTTGGTGGTTACAGAAAAGGACCCATTTATACTGGCTGATAATCACAAATGAGTGTTCCTAGGAGCGCTCATTGCCGATTACCACCATGTCTAAACAGGCTAGCAATGGAAATGATTTTTAAGCAAGTTTTTAATTATTTTTTTCTTACATTTTTAAGCAAGTTTAAAAAACATTGTACTTGGCACATATGTAAACAGGACATGTGCTGGTGAGAACATAATGTTCTATGAGCAAAGAACGATCATATTAACCATCGTTCTGTGCATATGAAAGTGCAGCCAACCTGCCTAAACAGCCCATTAAGTGACCACTGATCAGTCTGCATGTAGTGGATTGGTGGTTGTTTAACGGCCACAGTTGGCCTGTCTAAGTGCAACTTATCACAACTGGCAAATGCAGTCCTTGGTCACACTTGCTGGTGAGGGTAACGAGGCCTCCACATGCCATCGGTAGACTTGCACTTGATGTAGTCCACAATTACTTAGTCAGAATCCACCAAGCACTGCGAGCCATCTAAAAACAACTAGGCCAGGTTACACAAGTAATCGCCTTTTTGGCCAGAAATGTTGGCAGGCCCAAGAAGTCTTTGTTTGGTCAAGATCACGTCATGGGGTTCTGAATTCCACCCACAGCCAGGGACAAGTTAGATGGAAATTACCTATAGTCTCTCAAGCCAACTGTAAACATTTTCTCTCAGGGCACCGTAACTGCACATAGGCAGACCAGTAGACCAAAGATGACCTTGGCTCGACTACAGCACCGCACTACCTCTTGTCTGTGTGTACTGACCTACAGTGACTCCCAGACAAGCATAAACATGGTGGTCTCTGCTGCTGGTGAACATACTTTGGTAATTAATATATTCCCAAATATCATACGAACAAGTCCAGACAGAGAAAAATGCAGGTGGTTCTACAGGTAATATGGAAAGTATACAGAAGACCTGCACAGAAATGGAGTAAAGTCACAGAGTTAGGTGGGACAATCAGTAATAAGGTCAGACAGGACTCCAGTGACAATGAACACAATTGTGTAAAGTGTCCTGTGCAAAACCATCGCTACAAATAGATGGAAAACAGAAAAACAATATATACAAGCCAATTCTATCCTACATAGCCCCACATTCGAAAAGGGTTTATCAAGACTTCAAAGACACCAGTTGACCACACCTGATGCGGGGTGAGAATGTTAGGAGGTCATTAGAGCAGATCGCAGGACGGTAAAGCTGAGGTGTGAGCGCAACCGGTGAAGAACGTCCGGAGTATAGTCCAAATAATTTTATTGTGTCAGTAAAAAAGATATGCTAAGCATTTCAGCACTGGAACAGAACTGTCATCCGGTCGTGCCAATATAATAATTTGGATTGGATGAAAGGGAATTGGGTAAGACTCAATTCTAGATTTGGTGTGAATCGATTCTCATGACCTGGGCCATCGGCCAAGACAGTAATCTGTGGCGTAGGACTGAGCTGTGCGAACCGCCTGTAATCTGCCGGCATCCGCAGCCCTTCTTTTAATTAACCGTTTTGGCGCGATGGCACATGTGCATGATGTCGCGCCAGTCCAGCTAATCAGAGGCTGCTCTCACACAGCTGGAAATGACTGCCATGTCACCAACTATGCTCACACAAAACGTCTAAGCTTCATGTTTAGTGTCTATATAAGGTGTCCTGGTGTATAGGTCAAGCATATCCATAGGAGTTCATTCACCAGAATGACACCACAGAGTATCCTTTTTCCTCTATCTGTAGGTAGGTACACCATTTTCCTACTATATAGAAAGAAAAAAAAAAAAGCATAATTGCCGAAATTGAGCCACCACAAAAACACGTATATCACATGGTTGTATATGTTGGAGCCTTCTGTGGAGAAATACAGTTGAAAAACCTTTGAATGTAAATATCACTAATTTAATTAAATTGTACTAATCCTAACTGCCATCTCAGGTGAGGACATCAAGCCATTTTGGTTCAAACTTTAGAAAATCACAAAAATAAATTTGTTTCACATTCTGCTATACCTGCTTTTTTTCACTAAAACAGCAGCACAAACTGACAGCAACGATTTTTGCTGCTTTTTTGCACTTACCCATTACTTTCTATGGGTGAACAAAAATGCTGCAAAAACGCTGAAAGAGTTGACAAGCTGCAGTTTTCAAAACAGCAGCAGTTTTCCAATTCAGTCAGGAAAAAAAATATAGTGTGTGCAGAAGATTCCTGAAATCTCGTAGCTTTTGCTGGTACTGTAAAAAGCAGCTTTTAATTTGCATTAAAAAAAAAACAGCAAAAACCGCAACTTGTGAACATGGCCTATATCTCCAAAGGCTGGAACGCAGTCCACAAACTGTGCCTAAGGGTGATTTAGTAAGATTTCCTGTTCCATGGAGGGACCTCAGAGGAGGGAACTGCAATGTGCTTTAACTAGAAGCCACATGGCAGATCAGCTTTATATTCCAACATTGGGTTTATGAATTTACTATATTCACAATGTATTAACATATTCAGGTGGCAAGAAAATAAGCATATTACTATTAAAATGTATGAATGGAAATGAGGCGAGTGATGGAATGACTATTAAATTTAAATCATATCTTAAAAGGGAACTTGTCACTCCATCTGTGCTGCCTGAACCACGGGCAGCATGAATCAGAACCTGGCTGTGCGATTGCAGGCAGGTATGTTTATTTCTGAAATGTTGCAGCATTTCAAAGTGAAGAATTTAACAATCTGGGGACTTTACGGAGCGACCTGGCCCCGACGCACTCCAGGTGATTGACAGGTCTCAAAGTAAACTGTGCAACTGTTTATTACTAGAAATATATCTTCTAGAATGTTTTACTAATTAAAACCAGATTCTGAATTGTTATTTTTCTTTTACTCTGTTTTTTATTTTATGACTGTAGATTTTTTATTCTAATCTCCATAGATGACTATGGGGGCAACCATGTTGCTTGAGCTGATGCTTAGCTCCGTGAACAGCAGTTCAGAGACTTGCTTTCACCCCTTAATCCAGAACAGATTTGCTGTGACAGATTTTCAGCTCCATATAACACTCAGAGAAGGCCACTTTTTAATGCGGTTTTGGGTGGTTTCCTCTAAGAATTTAGATTTTTTTATATTTGATTGCACATCGTGTTTGTGTAAGTCACAGTTTTGTCTCTTTAGTACACAATATGAAGGCTCTGCTAAACTAAGGAATGCCCACATGACAGCCCATCCTAAGACCTATTACACTTTCTCCTCTTACAGCTAACAATACGATAAAAAATGCAATTAAAACAACTTGCACACCCAGTGGATTTAGTAAACTGTTTGGTAGTGATGAGGTTTAGCTCATGCACATGTGACCGCTGCAGTCAATCACTGGCCTCAGTGGTTACATGCCATGCTACCATAAGCCATGAGGCCAGTGATTGGCAGAAGTTCCTAGAGACGGGCAGAACCACTAGGATGATGGCACAAGAACAGTGCGGAGAATTAAAGGGAAGCTATCAGGTCTCACAAGTCTCCTAAACCATAACCAGAAGGCTAAATTGGACTATACTGCATTAGAACAAAGTCCCTGATGGTGGCCCACACAAACGTTTATTACAAAAAACAATTTTAAAAGTGCAACTCGTTTTATGATAATTAGCCAGGACTAATCCAGTAGGGCACTGTCTGCTTCCCTCAAACTAGTCTGGCCTCATTTCCGGTAATAATGCCACGCTGAGTGTGATTGATATCCATTGCTGCTGTACCCTACATTCCAGGACCGTGTATAAGTAGGACGACCACTCCAAGCTTCCCATCCTGAGCATGCGCAGGGCGACCACTCCGAGCATCCCATCCTGAGCATATGCAGGACGACTACTCCAAGCATCCCATCCTGAGCATGTGCTGGACAACAACCACTTGGAGCATCCCATCCTGAGCATGCGCAGGACAACCACTCCGTGCATCCCATCCTGAGAATGTGCAGGGTGACCACTCCAAGCATCCTATCCTGAGCATGAGCATGGCGACCACTCCGAGAATCCCATCCTGAGCATGTGCAGGACGACTACTCCAAGCATCCCATCCTGAGCATGTGCTGGACAACCATTCCGAGCATCCCATCCTGAGCATGCGCAGGACGACCACTACGAGCATCCCATCCTGAGCATGTGCAGGACGACCACTCAGAGCATCCCATCCTGAGCATGCGCAGGACGACCACTTCGTGCATCCCATCCTGAGCATGCGCAGGACGACCACTCCGTGCATCCCATCCTAGGACGACCACTCCGAGAATCCCATCCTGAGAATGCGCTGGGTGACCACTCCAAGCATCCCATCCTGAGCATGCACAGGGCGACCACTCCGAGAATCCCATCCTGAGCATGTGCAGGACGACTACTCCAAACATCCCATCCTGAGCATGTGCTGGACAACCACTCCGAGCATCCCATCCTGAGCATGCGCAGGACGACCACTTCGTGCATCCCATCCTGAGCATGCGCAGGACGACCACTCCGTGCATCCCATCCTGAGCATGCGCAGGACGACCACTCCGTGCATCCCATCCTGAGCATGTGCAGGACGACCACTCCGTGCATCCCATCCTGAGCATGTGCAGGACGACCACTCTGAGAATCCCATCCTGAGAATGCACAAGATGATTACTCCGAGCATCCCATCCTGAGCATGCGCAGGACGACCACTCCAAGCATCCCATCCTGAGCATGCGCAGGACAACCACTCCGAGCATCCCATCCTGAGCATGTGCAGGACGACCACTCCGTGCATCCCATCCTGAGCATGTGCAGGACGACCACTTCGTGCATCCCATCCTGAGCATGCGCAGGACGACCACTCCAAGCATCCCATCCTGAGCATGCGCAGGACAACCACTCCGAGCATCCCATCCTGAGCATGCGCAGGGTGACCACTCCGAGCATCCAATCATGAGCATGCACAGGATGACCACTCCGAGCATCCAATCATGAGCATGCGCAGGATGACCACTCCGAGCATCCCATCCTAAGCATGCGCAAGACAACCACTCTGAGCATCCCATCCTGAGAATGTGAATAACAATCACTCCAAGCATCCCATCCTGAGCATGCGCAGAAAAGCTTTGTGATCTCTCCCTGCTTCATCAGCACATTGCACATGCCAATGAGGCCAAAGTGAGGCGGTGCTGGAATAAAATGCTCAGCCTTCCTAGGCAAGCACTGAGCTCACCTGACATCAGTAGGTAAGCTCAGGAAGGGATGTTTGGAGCGGACTTCTTGCGCACGCACGGTGCTAGAATTCAGTGCATAACATGAAAGGAAGTCACTGCAGCTTTCTAGGCATGCGCAGAGTTCACCCGGCATCACTAGATCCGCTCAGGAAGGGATGCTCGGAGTGGACATTTTGAACGTGCACCGTGCTGCAATGATGTGCATGGCAGGGAAGGATGTCAAGTGAGTGATACTCCGACGGACTAGTCCTAGCTAATTAGCATAAAATGAGCTGCACTTTTAAAGTTGTTTTTTCACATTAAAGAAACCTTTGTGAGGGACTTTGTTCAAATGCAGTAAAAGGCCGATTTACGCGTACGATGGCGGTTTGAGGACCCTGGCAGGATTCCTTTAACAGGTGGGTATAGATTATTCTATCTTGTGCCCACTTTTAAAAAATGTTGGACAACCCTTTAAAAAAAAAAATACAGTATGCAATAGTCAAAGAGAAGATAGCGATACTGAAGCTCGGGGCATTTGGGCACGGCCAGTGCAAGGAATGTGTCTGCGGCATTATGACCGGCTATTGGCCAAGTGACAGCGCATGCAGCCTCACAATCTGACAGCCGGATGTTAGGAGTAGTAACACCAGACCCTCCCGCTGCTGTTTTGTCAGTCATCATTGTGGATGACTTGGAATAAGGAAGGTGATAATTTATTATAATCTGTGCACACGCCATGTCTCAAAGCCTTGGGCATCGGCACGCTTACAACCGTGTAACAATCCTGAACCCAGAACATATGTTTCCTATGTCAAAGATTTACAATGAGAAGGATCAATATGTAATGATTGCTCCGTCCACATTTACTGACCCCAAAGACTGGGAACACAACAGGAAGCTCCAATCCATAGACAGCGGAGATACATGGCCGGCTGATACTAGGGCGGAGGACAAAAAAATGCATCTGGCTGTATAACCAGAGTAATTGCCGTTCATAGGTACAGAATTGTCAGAATAGATGGTTGTTACAGAAGGTCAGAATGGATACTTACTGGTAAAGCCCTGTAAAAAACATTAAGGCTCCAAAAAAAAAGCTGATCTCTAATAGCCTCCAAAAAATAGAAATATTTTCTTCATGTTCATGAGCTTCTTAAGAATAAGCTACAAGGGCAAATACAGAACTGCTAAGATGTGTACAGGCGGCCGTGTGCTGGGAGAGATGGAAAAGCTGAGCGTGCAATGTGCGAAGCTACCAGACAAGGAGACCCCAAGCATCAGAGGGGGTCCTACAGGTCCAGACCTCACCAGGCTGAACAACAGGTTCTAAAAGCCTATAGGTAGAGAGAGGTGTATGAACTAAATTATAGATTAGATAGATAGATATGAAATAGATTTAGATAATAGAGAAATACATAGATAGATGATAGAGAGATAGATAGATGTGAACTAGATAATCCATACATGCATATACAGTTGATAGATCGAAAGACAGATAAATCATAGGTTTGACGGCTATGTACCAAGACCATGAATATTAAATATATAGTAGGTAGGTGGAAACAGTAGACAGAGAGACAGAATGATAGATAGATATGGGATAGATAGATAGATAGATAATAGATAGATAGATAGATAGATATGAGACAGATAGATAGATAGATAGATAATAGATAGATAGATAGATAATAGATAGATAATAGATAGATAGATATGAGACAGATAGATAATAGATAGATAGATAGATAGATAGATAGATGGATAGATATGGGATAGATAGATATGGGATAGATAGATAGATAGATAGATATGGGATAGATAGATAATAGATAGATAGATAGATAATAGATAGATAGATAGATAGATATGGGATAGATAGATAGATATGAGACAGATAGATAGATAGATAGATAGTAGATAGATATGGGATAGATAGATAGATAGACAGATAGATAGACAGATAGATAGATAGATAGTAGATAGATATGGGATAGATAATAGATAGATAGATAGATATGGGATAGATAGATAGATAGATAGATATGAGACAGATAGATAGATAGATAGATAGTAGATAGATAGATAAATAGATAGATAGATAGTAGATAGATATGGGATAGATAGATAGATAGATAGACAGATAGATATGGGATAGATTGATACATAGATAGATATGAGACAGATAGATAGATAGATAGATAGATATGGGATAGATTGATAGATAGATAGATAGATATGGGATAGATAGATAGATATGGGATAGATAGATAGATAGATAGATAGATATGAGACAGATAGATAGATAGATAGATAGATATGGGATAGATAGATTGATAGATAGATAGATAGATAGATAGATATGGGATAGATTGATAGATAGATAGATAGATAGATATGGGATAGATAGATAGATATGGGATAGATAGATAGATAGATAGATAGATAGATATGGGATAGATTGATAGATAGATAGATAGATAGATAGATAGATATGGGATAGATAGATAGATATGGGATAGATAGATAGATAGATATGGGATAGATAGATAGATAGACAGATAGATAGATAGATATGAGATATATAATAGATAGATATGGGATAGATAGATAGATAGATAGATAGATAGATAGATAGATATGGGATAGATAGATAGATAGACAGATAGATAGATAGATAGATAGATAGATAGATAGATATGGGATATATAATAGATAGATATGGGATAGATAGATATATAGATAGATAGATAGATAGATAGATAGATAGATAGATAGATATGGGATATATAATAGATAGATAGATAGATATGGGATATATAATAGATAGATATGGGATAGATAGATTGATAGACAGACAGACAGATCATTGATAGATTTATAACCTGACTTACATCTCACACATGGACATATTACTGACTGTGGCCATTTTCCCTTCAGTTACACATAAATAAATGAAATACCATACACTTCGTTGTGTGATGATGGACCTTCGTCTGCTGCTGTGATTCTGATTGTGTGTGAATTGATAAAACGCAGATTACACTGATATCGCCTGAATATGATTAGTCTTTACAGCGATGTTCACACTGCATCCTGATCAGATGCCGCGCACTTGTGACACTGATGTGACCCAGACCTGAACAGTACAATCCCTCATTCCTGAGGTCTGCGCTCCCTATAGCTCAGGACTAATGGTGTGTCCTGTATGTAGCCGCTAGTCACAGTGACATGTATTAAAGGGACAGGCTGTCTATTCTTCAGGAGAGCAGGACGGCGGAGGAGCCATTGTCCACACGGCCATTGATCCCCGCACTTCAATAGCTGGAGCCGGGCGGACATGTGGGGGTGTAGTCTCTGTCATGGCGCTGGCTCTTCTTGTCTCTATAATAAGAGGAACTATTTTTATAACACTCCTATTATGTCTGCGAGACGGGGCGAGCGTGAGAGCAGAATACGCGGGGTCAGATCTGTGCCATCTGCAGAGTACACATCATTCCTATAGCCTGATCCTAATAATTCCCTTACTACCTATATCTCCTTAAAGGGCAATAACCCCTAATTCTGCATGCACAGCCCAGAGACTATTACCACCCCAGTGATCACAGATTTGCACTAGAATACAACACAATGCTACTAAATCCTCCCAAACCCCACCACCCACCCCGACCACAGACATTATTTATGGATCTGGGGGGGGGTGCCTATAATCACACCCAGCTGGGGAAAGAAGAGAATGTAATGTATATAAAACACATAATAAAGGCAGTGGGTTTGGACTCCCCCTTCCTGATCACTATCCCCCCATTCATCTTGTGCACTGATCAGCAATGCATGCATGCAGCCAGCAGCATCCCTAACAAAGGGACAGCGCCTGGTGCTGAAATCTGTGCTCCCCCCACCACCACCAGATCCATCTTCTTACCGTGATGTGAGGAATGCTCTTCTTCCCCTGGTAAGACATGATATATCTTGCAATGAAAAGTTTAAAATAAAAATTGCTGGAAGTTCCCTGTACAGAAAAATAAGGGTTATTTAAAAATAAATATATATGTGCCCCTCTTATCAGTTGCAGTGATGCAAGGCAGAGCCTGCCCTGGAGATCGCTGACAGCTCCTCCTAGAGGTGGCAGGGCATCACTGCATCTTCCTCTGTTAAGCTCAGCCCAGGAAGCTCTCACTAAGCTTCTGCCAATACCAGGGCAGTGAGTGTGCTGCTGGCCTCTTATCCCTCCACATATGCAGATGGAAAGGGCTGACACTGGCCTATTTACTGTGGGCTATGAGCTGCACGCTATGCGTGTTATTACTGCATCAGTGTGCACAGGCTCCTGTACTAATATTACACAGATAACAATCCCTTGACATGACATTAAGTAGCTAGCAATAAAAAGAAGACAAAGTATACAGTCTGAAGCCCAAGCATTCATTCTGAAATCTGATTAATCTAGGAGGAGCACTGCAAAGGTGTACGTTGCTGAATGACTCTTCTTCGAGCATATTGGTAAAGTGTCTTTTTCAGGTCTCCTATGCTCCCTTATGTAAATGGGAAAGAACAGTGGCCAATTTTGATAAAATTGGTGTACTCACTTCAATTCTGCCACTCCATATTTATTAAATGGAATCTGTCAGTAGGATCAACACTCCTAAGCTGTCTATATGGTGTGAGAAGGTCACTGGTAAAATACTGGAGGGGAGATATGTGTCACTCAGGATGTTAGCCTCAGTGATATGAACCTGTAAAAATGCTCCAGCATACTAAGAGCTGAGAAGGGTTAATCGGCCATATTAAGGGCTGGGTTTTTGTGAAGAGTGGGTGAGAGGCTGCTCACCATATCTCCATCCCAGTGTGTGATCCAGAAGGTAAATATGTAGCCTTGGGACTCATTCAGTGTTCGGTGTGTCTGGAGATGAGAGCTCCAGAGCTGTTCTCGTGTTAAAGAGAACTGAGCCTTGTTTTTGTTCCCCTGAGCGGGCAGATCCCCAAAGCCACACAGACTGAACTGTATGCCATTTTGTTTTTTCCCGTTATGCCAGAAGGGCCATGTATGTTTATCTAACTTTGGATTGGTTTATGCAGTATGGTTTTAATAAACCATTTGAAAACTTAAAACGGAAAGTGTTCCTGTGATTACCTCTTTAAGCAGCCGAGTCAGGCAATCTACCACAATGGGCATGCAGGTCGTAGAAAGTTGAATAAAATGATACCTTGATATCTGCAATCTGATGTCTTATTCCAGAGAAATCCGCATTTTCCTTAATATGTAAATGAGCTGTTAAGATCTATGGGCCGGACATAGAGCTCCCCGAGAATCTGCCTGAAGAGATTAGGTGGCGTTACCAGTGTGAGACATGTAGATCTGGAGAGCAGGCTGTCAGTTATTACAAAACTCCCACTAGAAAAATAAGCTTTTGATGCAGATTCTCCGGGAGATCTAGGTCCCACCCATAGATCTTAACAGCTCATTTACATATCAAGAAAAACTTGAATTTCTCTGGAATAAGACATGGGATCGCCGATATCACGGTATCATTTTGTTCAGCTTTCTATGACCTACATGCCCATATTAATGGCTGAGGAGCGTTGATCCTACTGTCAGATTCCCTTTAAACCTAAATTTGATGCAAATGTATGCCAGTGCAACTTTTTAAGCATGAATACAGTAGTGAACTTTCCAATATTAGATAAGAGCCTGGGACCAATGTGTCAAGTTTTACGCATGCTAATAGGCACACTTCCCAATGTTCGAAAAAAAGCAGGAGACTATTGTGAGAAATATCGCACTTTAATGGAGAACTTTGGACAAATTGCAACTCTTTGTACATATTAAAAATTAAGGTTGCCCGCCTTTTGAAAACAGCTATGAAGTATATAATCTGCAACTTTTTTGGGACTTTTATGTGGAAATGTAATCATAAATTCATCGTACTTCACCCCAAAAGGTTATAAACGCCTCCTTTTCTTATCATTTTTAGACTGTAGCACAGTAAAAAAAATGGTGTAGTAAATGGCGTAAACCAGAAAAATTAAGCCTAAGCAGCTACGGCAATGAAATGTGGCAATTTGTGCTAAAACTTGGGCCGAAACACTATAATAAAAATCTCTCAGTTTACTTTAATTTGGTTCTGTATTTTCATATAAAAAGCTGATCAAATGCAGCCAGGAGTCAGACTGCTCTACAGGTATAGAAACCCACACAGAAGGAATGGGTGGGCAGGGTCAGCAGGATTTACAGGCTTTTTCTAGGTGTGTGCCCGGGGTCATCATGACTCCCATGCTGTGTGTGT
Source organism: Phyllobates terribilis (assembly GCF_046119375.1). NCBI lineage: Eukaryota > Metazoa > Chordata > Amphibia > Anura > Dendrobatidae > Phyllobates > Phyllobates terribilis. The sequence continues at coordinate 1,147,865,370 of NW_027362761.1, read as the reverse complement.
GTGCGGGATCAGTGGCACTCACAGGCTCTGTGTGTGTGGGCAGGGTCAGCATGACTAGCATGCTCTCTCTGTGTGTGGGCATGGTCAGTGGCACTCACAGGCTCTCTGTGTGAGGGCAGGGTCAGCAGGACTCACAGGCTCTGTGTGTATGTGAGGAATCAGTGGCACTCACAGGCTCTATGTGTATGGGTGAGATCAGCAGGACTAGCATGCTCTCTGTGTGTGGGCATGATCATTGGCAATCACAGGCTCTCTGTGTGAGGACAGGGTCAGCAGGACTCACAGGCTCTCTATGTGTGTGTGCGAGATCAGTGGCACTCACAGGATCTTTATGTGTGTGGGCGGGATCAGCAGGACTCGCATGCACTCTCTGTGTATGGGTAAGATCAGCAGGACTCACATGCTCTCTCTGTGTGTGGGCGGGGTCAGCAGGACTCGCACGCTCTCTCTGTGTGTGGGCAGGGTCAGCAGGACTCGCATGCGCTCTGTGTGTGTGGGCATGATCAGTGGCACTCACAGGCTCTCTGTGTGAGGGCAGGATCAGCAGGACTCACAGGCTCTCTATGTGTGTGTGCGAGATCAGTGGCACTCACAGGCTCTCTATGTGTGTGTGCGAGATCAGTGGCACTCACAGGCTCTCTATGTGTGTGGGCGGGATCAGCAGGATTCCTATGCTCTCTCTGTGTGAGGGCAGGAAGAGCAGGACTCACAAGTTGTGTGTATGGCCAGATCAGCAGGACTCACAGGCTCTCTCTGTGTGTGGGCAGGAAGAGCAGGACTCACAGGTTGTGTGTATGGGCCAGATCAGCAGGACTCACAGGCTCTCTCTGTGTGTGGGCAGGAAGAGCAGGACTCACAGGTTGTGTGTATGGGCCAGATCAGCAGGACTCACAGGCTGTGTGTATGGGCGAGATCAGCAGGACTCACAGGCTTTCTGTGTGTGTGTGTGTGTGTGGGCAGGAAGAGCAGGACTCAGGTTGTGTGTATGGGCAAGATCAGCAGGAAGAGCAGGCTTTCTCTGTGTGTGTGTGGGTGGGAAGAGCAGGACTCACAGGTTTTGTGTATGGGCGGAGTCAGCAGGGCTCACAGGCTTTCTCTATGTGTGCGAGCGGGGTCAGCATATCTGTGTGTGTGTGAACTGCGTCAGGGGGACTCACAGGCTCTATCTATGCAGTTGGACGGGGTCAGCTAGACTCATAAGCTCTGTCTATGAGCGTGGGCAGGTTCTCTATAATTCCCGGGCTCTCTCTATCCAGATGAGTGGGTCAGCAGGACTCATACTTTCTCAATGTGTGTGGAAGGGGTCAGTAGGACTCAAGATTTTTCTATGCATTAGGACTCTCATGCTTTTTCCAGGCTACATTTCAACAGCAGTTTACATAAATTATTGAAACAAATCATAGAAAACTATATATCCCCCAGCTCAGCATCTTCTTCTCTATGCGATATTGTCAAGTCCAGTAGCATGACAGATCCCCTTTAGAAAATGAGCCTTCTTCCTAATAATTTATCACTTTGATATCCATAGCTTACTACAAACTGGTTCTGCCCCAGTCCACCATTATCCCAATAGCCAGGTTGATCTTTTAGTCTATCCATTATTCTGAGGTTGTCCACCCAACATATACTGTATCATAAAATTATACGGTAATGTACGGAATATCATAAATATAGAATAATAACATAGGACATTTCATCAGATAAACAAAGAACATCCAGTGGGCAAAGATGGCACAGAACCAGTAATCTATTACATAACAGATAGTGTCACCTTATGCCGGACCATGCAAATCACACGGTGACATAATAAAATAGTACAGATACTACAATAACCATCCAATGCAATAAGTAACTATATTGGATCACATAAAATATTGTCTCTCTCACATAGTACATTCAATATCCATGCGTCAAAACAGACAGATATCCTTGTAATGAACATATAGGACATGACTATAACAGACCCCTTGACAGGTTTGCAAGGTTTCAGGCAACAGGTAAAACATCAGGTCCACTTATATATAGCAAAGGAGCTAATTCTGTTGAAGACAACGTCACCGTTCTGTGATAACACTTGCATTAATTATAGAAGTATAGAACTATCCACAATGATGCACCATATATTTTAGATTTCATTTCCATCAACCAGTGATCTTTGTTCAGCCAAACATCTCTAACTCCTATCCTCCCTTATTACATCCTGTCTCTTTATGTCATAACACAGTCCATGGACCTCACACACCTTCACCAGGGTCATTGATGTACTAAGTAACTGCATATTGATATAGGCAGGGCCATAATGACCTCAGTTGCAGAGGGTGCAACAGCGATCGGGCCCATTCAGGGAGGGGACTGCCAACGCCAGCACCTATTTCAGCTGGATGTGTGTCTGCCCACCAGGATGGGGGTCATTATACCAGGTTGGGGAGTCATTATAAAATGAAGGGGCCCAGGATGGGGGACATTATACCAGGAAGGGGCCCAATATGAGGGACATTGTACCAGGATGAGGGAAATTGTTACAGGAAGGGGTCAGGATGATGGATATTACTACAGTAAGGGGTTCAGGATAGGGGACATTAAACAAGGAAGGGGCACAGGATGGGGGACAATATACCAGGATGGGGGACATTATACCAGGAAGAAGCCCAGGTTAGAGGACATTATAACAGGAAGGGGGCTAGGATGCGGGACATTATTACAGGATGGGGGACATTTTGACATTATTATTACAAGAAGAGGCCAGGATGGGGGACATTATTACAGAAAGAGGCCAGGACAGGTAAAATTATTACAAGAAGAATCCAGGACCGGGGACATTATTACTGGAAGAGGCCAGGATGGGTGACATTATTACATAGAGGGTGAACATGCATGTCTTTATAGGATCTAGAAAGCTACAAGGGCCCATACATCTGACCAACATGGAAGTGGGGACCCAGGTCCACACTTTGCCCATGGGAAGCTCCTAACACCACTGGATATAGATACTGGCAGTTTCACTGGTTCATTGAGCTTTACTTATATTCACCTTGCCAGTAGACGGGGCTTAGTCCTCTTAACAATTAACACCATATATCCACTGTGTAATTTCTCCCATTCTTTTAGGATCGTAGACTTTTATGGGCAGGAACTGCTGTGCATTTGTTTTTGTTTTTTTACATTTTACTTGTTGCTGTCTTTGTGCTATGTAGGCACTTAATAAAAAGTGAGAATAATTAAATTTTGTTTTTCCATAAATAAATAGTTCACATGAAAATAAGCAACTTTGTAATATATCTTGTCAGAGACATCTGCTTCTTTCTCCTCCAGGACTGATCTTTCACTCTAAATTCATAGGTAAAACCTGACTTCAGTGAATACAAGTGTTCACATTAGAGATAGGAGATGACGGTCGCTGCTCATAAACATCAATGGAGGTGGGAGGTGGATGAAGCTAGAGGTCTGCTGAAATGATTGTTACACTCATTACTATTATTATGGTTACTTTGGCACAATACATTAAATTGACAAAACATTTATTCCAATATTGCAAATATTTTAAAACTCTTCTATAGAGTAAAGAAACATTATGTTTTGCTGATTATGTCCCTGTTCAATATGAAGCTAGAAAAGTGAGACTGGAGTGACAACAGCAGCAATGGTATTTCTGAACAGGCACTTTCAGAACACTGGGTCAATCATTATTGATCACTTTCTTTTAGGCAGATGGAGGGTAAGTTATATTAAAAATGTGAAAGCTTTTTTTATCCTTCTACTGGGATTCCTTCTCATAATAACACTCCTTCATTACTGATATTTTGCCAAAGAAGGAAAAGCAGAGCTGTGAAACCTAAAGAAATGTGGGCAGAAGATTTCGATGTAGAGTGACGCTATAACTTTTCTCCTGAGTCTAGCTTATAAATAATGATCAAACGATTACAAAGTAAACTTCCCAGTGGTGGTGCAACACTGGAGCAATCTATGAATTTTAAATTACTATTAAAAGGGGTACTCCAGCCAGAAGAACCTATCACTTATCCACTGGATAGGTGACGAATGCTATATCCTTGGAGGCCCATCACCATTGGGGGTCACCATTGGAATAGAGCCGCATGCTCGACTATTAGAGGTAGAGGTCCATGCTCGACTATTACTTTACCTGAACTTCTCCGAGTCATGGTTCTGGCATTCAGTAGGTTCTCCAAGTTAGACTTCACCAGTCTAACATTTATCACCTATCCAATGGACAAGTGCTAAATGTTTTTCAATGAAATACTCCTTTAAGTATATCTTGGTCTTTCAAGATAGCCCTAATATTTCATTTTTCATAATCTCTCCAAAGTAGCCAAACTCAAAACCACAATTTCCAATTGGGTGATGGGACTTTTTTGTCTTGTTCTTTTGCACATACGTTTTGGAGTAGTATGAAAGGAAGACGGAAAGGCGGAAGAAGATTGTGAGCCCTCGCGGGCAGGGTCCTCGCTCCTCCTGTACCAGTCGCTGACTGGTTTTGTTAAAATTACTGTGAATGTTTTTTGCTATGTGTACTCCTTTTTCACATGTAAAGCGCCATGGAATAAATAATATAATAGATAAGAAGAAGAAGAAGAAAAGGAGGAAGAAGAAGAAAAGGAGGAAGAAGAAGAAAAGGAGGAAGAAGAAGAAAAGGAGGAAGAAGAAGAAAAGGAGGAAGAAGAAGAAAAGGAGGAAGAAGAAGAAAAGGAGGAAGAAGAAAAAGGAGGAAGAAGAAAAAGAAAAAGAAGAAAAGGAGGAAGAAGACGGAAGAAAAAAAAGGAAAAACAAAATAAAGGGGAGTTGGGAAGCTTGGAGGCAGACCACATGTCACTACAGTAAACCAGAAGCTATAGATGTAACGGGGCTGAGGAGCAGTCAGTCAGGGTCCTTAAGGCATTCTAGGTAGTCCGGGAAGGATTGAAATTCCAACCAGAGCTCTTAGGTGAGTATTGGGATCATGTTGAGAGGAGACAGGATTGAAATTGAAAACAATGCCAGGACACGATTAATGGCACATGCGGTTGGAAACGAAGGACAAAATCAGACTAATTTGTGATCAATTAGAAATTAGATTCTCCTGTACCTTGTCAGTGGTCACATGACTTTAATTAGTCTATAAATGATGGTTTGATGCTTGCAAAGTCCAGTTTTATTCCTTGTTCACAATAGCAAAAACAAGGGAGATGTATGAGCAGACCAGAAATGTTATTATCACCAAGTACAAACAGTCTAAAGTGGAGAAAACTATCTCCATTGACCTTAGCATCCTGGTCTCAACAGAATGAAACGTTATCAAGAAATGTATTACTCATAGAACAGTCGGTAGTGGTAGAGAGATGAAAATTGAAGAGTGAACCCTATGAAAATTTGTTCAAAATGTGGCCAAGACACCAAGTGTAACATCCAAAGAATTCCAGGCTGAGTTGGAAACATTTGAAGTTACAATTTCAAAGTATACCACATACTGCAGGCTGAACAAATCAAACAAAACAAATCACATAGGAGGATATTATCCCAAAGCAGACATCCCAAAGTATACAAGATTGGTTAAGAAAGAAGAAAAGAACTCTTTCACCCTGGCCAGCAATCCCGATTTCATTGAATTGGAAAGTCTTTAGCGATCTGAAATCTGCCTTTGGAAAAAGGAAGCCCCCAAACATTTAAGAACTTGAGAGACTCTCAGTGGAAGAAACTACCAACAGATAGCAAGAAACTCACAGATGAATACAAAAAATGTCTGAAGTCTATCTTTGTTGCCAAATGTTCCCAAGTATTAGGGAAGGTTGTTTTAAACCTGTCCATGTCTTCTTTATTTCTTTAATGAAATTACTACAGGAATGGTGAATGAAAGAGGCCGTGCAAATTAAATCCCAGGACTCCGGTCCATCGGCCAGGTCAGTAATCTGTGTCTGCTGGATAGGAGCCCTGAGAACCAAGTCTTACAAGAAAACATCCAGGGCTCATCTTTTGATTAAATGGCCTCGAGTGATGTCATCATTATTGCATGATGCACATGTGCCGTAGCACCAGGACGGCTAATCAAAAGAAGAGCCAGGGATGGCGGGAGGTAGGAGGCGGTTCTCAGGGCTCCCATCCAGCAGCCACGGATTACTGCCATTGCCTGATGGACTTGGCCCTGCAAATCAATATGTACCAACTTGAGTGATAAGGCTTTTTTTATGTATTTGGACATGCTATGAACTATTATAATGGTACACAGCTGGTACATATCCACTTATTTCTGAAAATAGTGTTTTTTTTATCATAAGCAATTGAGGGTGTGTTATGGCCAGGAATAGCTACTCTGTAGAGACTCGCATTGGACCAGCAAAAGCGCAGTTACAGACGCACTCTGTGCAAGCCACCACTGCTAGGCAAGTCCTTAAGGGCCGGGATATTCTTAACCTACTCCCGAAGGGGACCGGGGGCTTTACAGAGCCCTTCCCAGACTGCTGTCGCAGGATAGCTGGCATCTGGTGACGCAGACAATGTGGAGTCAGATACAAGAGTAAAACCAAATCTAGCAGCATAAAACGCAAATGAAAACCAAAGGGAAACCCCGGTACAATAGCTAATGAAGAAGAACCAATAACGACCATTAGTATCTACTGAGAAACAACCAGAGCTCAGGAAGCCTTCACCATTCCACTACGCAAGAATAAACAGCACTGAACTGAATTAGAAGCAGGCTTTAAATAGCCATCCCAAATCCAAAGACAACAATCAGGTGATGAGTTCTTCCCAGTCATGTCCAAGGAGCCACTCCCTGCTCACCTGCACAGCACGGTGCACACATTCCCACCATTGGCCAACAATAGGCAAGGCAGCGTCCTGTAATGCCCGGCAAAAGATAGACACAAAAATCCCATGTCTCCCAGGCCGCGAAATCAGTGGTAAGCATGTAAACCCGTGTTCCCACATCATTCACCACTCTCACACAAAGGTACCATCGTGTGCAGTCGCACCACCGAAGTGCGTGATAGTTCCGCCCTCAGCACAGACAGACCGGCTAAACATTCTGGAAACCGAAAGAGGACTATTGCATCCACGGGAAGTATTCCTAACAGAGTGCCAATAATTTTGACCACAGTTCCCATTTTGTCCCTTCTCTGTCTGAGACCTTATTCTTATTTATTATTATAGCGCCATTTATTCCATGGCGCTTTACATGTGAAAGGGATATACATAGCACAAACAATTACAATAAATTTTGAACAATACAAGTCAACGACTGGTACAGGAGGAGCAAGGACCCTGCCCGCGAGGGCTCACAATCTACAAGGGATGGGTGAGGATACAGTAGGTGAGGGTAGAGCTGGTTGTGCAGCGGTATGGTGGAGCGAGGGTTACTGCAGGATGTACGCTTGTCGGAAGAGGTGAGTCTTCAGGTTCCTTTTGAAGGTTTCCACGGTAGGTGAGAGTCAGAAGTGTTGGGGTAGAGACTTCCAGAGTAGGGGGGATGCACGGGAGAAATCTTATATACGATTGTGGGAAGAGGAGATAAGAGGGGAGTAGAGGAGGAGATCTTGTGAGGATCGGAGGTTGCGTGCAGGTAAGTACCAGGAGACTAGGTCACAGATGTATGGAGGAGACAGGTTGTGGATGGCTTTATATGCCGTGGTTAAGGTTTTGAACTGGAGTCTCTGGGCAATGGGGAGCCAGTGAAGGGACTGACAGAGAGGATACACCGGGGAATAGCGGGGGGACAGGTGGATTAGTCGGGCAGCAGAGTTTAGGATAGATTGGAGGGGTGCGAGAGTGTTAGAAGGGAGGCCACAGAGCAGGAGGTTGCAGTAGTCGAGGCGGGAGATGATGAGGGTGTGCACTAGTGTTTTTGCAGATTCGTGGTTGAGGAATGTGCGGATCCGAGAGATATTTTTGAGTTGGAGTCGGCAGGAAGTGAAAAGGGCTTGGATTTGAGGTTTGAAGGAAAGATTAGAGTCCAGGGTTACCCCGAGGCAGCGAGCTTGCAGGACTGGGGAGAGTGGGCAGCCATTGACTTTGATGGATAGGTCAGTTGGGGGGGGGGTATTTGAGTGAAACAGTGGAAAGATGATGAATTCAGTTTTATCCATGTTAAGTTTTAGAAATCTGTCATAGACATTGGCTTTATTTAAAACTGCCAGCGTGCCACTCTATGAAAAAGTGTATGGCAGTGCTGTAATTCCTCCTTCTCTTGTCAGACAACACAGATCTGCTGCACAATCTCCTGCCCAGCATGTGAAACATTTGCCTCAAAAGACCAGGAGAGACTGGGGTACTGCAGGGAGCAGTGCAGATATTGGGCAAAGAGAAATTTGATATGGGATGTCCTGTTATACAGGAAGATGGAATAATACCATAAATTCAGAGTACGGGATGTCCCATACTTGCAAGAAACCAGAGGTGCAGCTAGGGGATGTTACTGGTGCATGGGTGCAAGTAACTGGACCGAGTATATATATATATATATATACTGGACGAAGGCTGCAAACTGACCCTTTGGAATGGGTGAAGTAAAACAAGCTATCATTCTTGGCAATAGCAGGTCCTGGTCCATAGTAAATAAAAATTCAGGTCCAACAGGTGAAGTACGGTAATCAACAGGTGAAGTTCAAGCCAACCAAGGACAACATCTGCAAGGAGTTTGTATGTTCTCCCCGTATTTGCATGGGTTTCCTCCCACACTACAAAGACATAATGATAGGGAATCTAGATTGTGAGCCCCAATGGGGACAGTGATGATGATGCTTGTAAAGCACTGGGGAAAATGATGGCGTTATATAAGCAAGTAAAATAAATATCTCACTTTTTGCCCTCCTAAATTGCCTATTTTTTTTGGTTCTGCTTTTGCTAGATCATGGCATTTTTTTAAAATTTAAAGAATAATGGAGCATGAGAGCATAATGCTTGTTAAGAAAGAAACCAGGTATGCCTCGGCTTCTTTCATCTACCTGTGGTCCTTTCTAATAGTAAATGTCATAGTATATTATTGTAAAGCTCACACTTGCTCCACGGTTTCTATTTATCATAGTATGGCCTCATTCAGATGTCCGATTTTTGCGTATGAGTGCTATCCGTAGTTTTAATGGATAGCACTCACACCTGTTCCATTGGGCCAACAGGCGCGTGGTCCACGGAAAATCGCGGAGACAGGTCCAATATTGATCCGAGGGTCGGATGAAAGTGGACAATCCACGTCTATGGATCCATGAAAGGAAAAATTGAACCAGACTCAAACACCATCTGAGTGGAGTCCAATTTCATAAACTGTATGAAAGGTGGAGAAACTTTTTTTTTTCCCCACGTATGAGAAAAAATGATGGCACTCGAACCAAACTGTGATCAGAGTCTGATCAAAATAATCGTCTGTTTTTCTCATACATGAGAAAAACTGGCGTCTGAATGAGGCCTCATACTGATGGATGGGCACGTCAGTTACCAGCAGCACCGGACCGGCCGCACATTTTAAAAGTCTTTTAAGGTAAAATAAACAAACACTAATAATGTTCCAGAATAGGTTTTTTTATAGATTGCATTTTCTACAATTATTCTTCAGGTACACAATTCCATCATTTCTTTTATCTTCTAGACCATGAGAAGGCATCTTTGGAAATGCGGAAATCTACTGTAATTATATGAAAGGTTATTTCATACTGGAAATCAAGGAAAACTGACCCTACTGGGCCACATTCTGTACTAAAAGACACATATTTTACGCTTATTGTTTTATTAGTTTTTCCACCAGAGTGCCTCCAAACTTTTATTCTGCATCTAGATGTATAACTTAACACTCCTGCGGTCCAATGGGAAATCTGCAACAGTGCCCCGCATATACTATGTGCTCCACTTCTGTAGCCACCAACACGGAGTCAAGGAAGGGTTCTATAACTATTTGCTGGATTAGCCACTTCACTTTCAGTCTCTCTGTCTTTTGGCAGGCTCCATTGTTGCAGCAGTCCTAAGCCGGTCTCGTGGTCTTTCCTTGACATAATTTACAAGCCCGCTCTTTGCCTGCCTGTACTGGTTTGCTTACCAAACTATCATCTACTGCATTTGCCATCAAGGCGCTATGGCTTCCCCATTATATACTCTGGTTCTGTCTAGGAGACTTCATGTGGCACCAAGCTTTGGCATCCGGCGAAAGTGACCAGCTACAAAAATTAATACAACACAAACTCTAGAGGGCCATCGTAAAGCATTTCATGGGTGCCCAGTTACCTAATGGGTCAGTGCCCACTTTACCCTATGTAAAGGGCCACAATGACCATAACATGGTATAACAACAACTCTGGTTGAGCAGTTACTTCAATGATCCAATGCAACAAGTTCGAGCATGTATGTTCTGTAACAGACAATACTTCATGGTTCAACCTCTTTGCAAGCTACAAATAACAGTCAAGAGACTCACCATAGAGGCGGATATCACAGCACTATGATATGGGAGCAATATTAGAGGAGGAAAGGGATAGCAAGGGCATCCCATTATGATGGTAATGTACCAGACGGGAGAACATGCCACTCGGCAAGTAATGGCGTGGAGGCCCCTGATCACTCACAGCTGACATTATGGTAGATGTACAGTGAAAGTGGGAAAAAAACATCAGCATGGTTGTTGTGAATAACTTTCCCCAGTCGAGGAGCATATAAGGGTTGTGAATCCCTGGCCTAAAAGTTAAAGCGGTTGTTTGCAACTTTTACATTACCTTTTATTAGGATTGGATATCAATTTCTGATCCATGGAGGTGTAAAACCCATCACCCCGCACCGATCAGCTGTTATTGGCAGTGGCAGCGCTCTGATGTGGAGTTGCACAGCACACCTCTATAAATGGTATAGTGGACGGGTACTAGAAATCCACCCTCTATTGATCTGAATAGGAGTCAGATGTGCAGTGCCCGGTCGTTGCCACTATGCCATTGATGGGCAGTTCCGCAACTAAGCACTTCCGCCAGAACCTGAAACAGCTGATCGGTGGGGGTGCCATGTGCCCCACCCCTACTAATCAGACATTGATAACCTATACTAAAAAGAGGCCATCAATGTAAAAGTCCCGGACAACCCATTACAGATAGGTTTGCTCACCAGGCCTGCTTAGGAACGACACTACTGCTGTACTGGCTTGTATGGGAGAAATTAGTGCTGTATAAAGCAATAGAACAGAGAAATAACTGCAGGGTCAGCCTGTCTATAATAGAAAACCGCTGTTGAGCATGCACAGGAGACAATACTGCTGTGTTAGCCTGCTTAGGTAAGTGCTGTGTCTAAGAGGTTATATTGCTTTTTACATCTGCCTTTGAGGGAATACTGCTGCGAAGCTTCCCTTGGAGCTACGGTACTAAACCGTGAGATGCATAGTAAAGCCAGATTACTTATAAAGTGTGTATTCACACTGCATTTGCAAGATTTCTCGATGTCACCCAGTGTTAAAAAAAAGTATATAGTGTGTAATTTTTTTTTTGCAGGAGACAAGAATAGTTTTATCGTCTATTCTATACGGCAGAACCAATATCCCAACCTCTACCAGCCCTACAGGACCCTTGTATGGCCTATACTGCGTTAAGATTCCTCTGTGTATAATTCATATTTATAAGCCAGATACATTATAAAACGCACACTGCAGTGTGATTGGCACATACAGGTGCTTCTCACAAAATTAGAATATCATCAAAAAGTTAATTTATTTCAGTTCTTCAATACAAATAGTGAAACTCATATATTATATAGAGTCATTACAGACAGAGTGATCTATTTCAAGTGTTTATTTCTGTTAATGTTGATGATTATGGCTTACAGCCAATGAAAACACAAAAGTCATTATCTCAGTAAATTAGAATACTTTATAACAAAAGCTTGAAAAATGTTATCACTTTTTGTATTGAAGAACTGAAATAAATTAACTTTTTGATAATATTCTAATTTTGTGAGAAGCACCTGTATCTATCAATTTAAATGAACCAGAATTCTAGTACAATTTGTGCAAAAAAAAAAACACCTTTCTTTTATAACTTGCATCAAATTTATGATGTATTATAGAACTTTTTTCGACATGTGCAACTAGGGAGCCTGGCCTCGCTGGAAAAGGGGCAGAAAAAGGGCGTGCAACACAATGCACCCAAAAGTGCACCAAAATTGTGGCGCACATTTCAGGCACAAAAGTAAGCCAATTAATAGGTGGCATAAAATATTAAAATTAAATCTATCAAGCAGCGTGAACCATGTTGATGCACATTTAAGATGGTCTAGACTAGGTTTGCTCCAGCACCAATTCTAATTAGACAGTTTTGACAAATATGCCTCATTGTTGTAGATTTTCCTTTAGGATGAAAAATCCACAGAGAAATACAGTAGATGCAAAATGGATGAGATTTTAACAAATTACATGTATATACTGTTGAAATCTTTTTTTGGGGGGGTGTAGGGGGGGTTTCAGCAATTGACCTGGTATGTACTTACCAGTCTTCCACATAGTAATTTCAATTGTAGATTTTCGAAGTCATAACCCAATTTTTGCAGAATTTGCTGTGGATTTTCTATGGATCTACAGCAAAATCAGTACAGACATGCATAAAATAAAATAAGCTTACACTAGTCTAGTCCTACGCTGGTCTCATTATCCTGCCGACCAGCAATAATCTGTCAATAGACACGTGACAGCAGAAGCCAATCACAGCCTGTAGCAGCCACATAGAGAGTGACCAAGGAAGCACTGCCACAGGGGTGCCAGGGGAGGCAGCAAATAAAATCTGTACCAAAATCTGCTGTATTTGTTGCTGATTTGTCTTGCAAATGTCTCCGCGGCTCTGTCTGGATTTGCTGCAAAAATTTTACCTAGCAGTTCCAGTACAAGAGGCCCACCTACTGCTGCGTTATCCCACTTATAGTGTACAGCTATCTAGCTACTTCTGTACTATGCCCAGGTCCACCACAAGAAATATCTTGGCCCCAATGGGCAACTAGATATGTTCTTGGAAGTCCTATGCATCTCTTTTACCCATACATTTGGTGGACGCCAGAGGAAGGCTGGTATTTTTCCTTTCAAACATAATGATAACCTACTAATTCTGAAAGGAAGGGGCGTGCACCCTTAAAAAGTAATAATGCCAATTAAGTGAATTCTATGCAGTTACTAATTCCCAACATTCCCCATTAGCAAGCAATAATACCAGGAGTGCCCCCTCAACAAGTAATGATGAACCCTGTAGGCTTTACCCTTAAGTGGACCATTAAGAAATAATAATGCCCCCTTAAAAAATAATACTGCCCCCTAAAAAAATAATAGTCCTCCTGAGCAAGCACCAAAAGTTAATAATACCTCCTAAGTGCTCCATAAAAAAATAACAATGTCCAATTGAGAAGTCCTTTAACAAGTGATAATATGTCCTGAGGGCCCCGTTAACAAGTATTTATGCACCCTGTGTGCCCACCATGTGCCTAAATGTCCACTAAATAATAGTATTGCCCCTGAGTATCTTCTGGAAAAGTAAAAATGCATCCTCTACATCAAAAAAGCTACACTGATCTAACCCTAGGTCAACATAGACTCCTCTGCTTTGTAGTTGCGTCCAAGCATAGGCGTAGGGATGGGTTGACACCATTGGGTGCACTGTGTGTGCCGCTGCTGCCCTAACACAACTTGCAGCCTACAAGACGGAGAGTAGCATAGCAGTGGCCATACAGTTGGAAGTAGCGCTTGTCCCCATGCCCTCTACTGGCAATCTACAGATAAGTTTGGGTCCCTTACTTGCCAGTCCCTCGGAGAGCAATATTTTACCTATGATGTCCATGACTATGCCGAGAAGAGAGTGCTGCAGGGTTAGCCCGGTTCTGTTATGTAAGACTGCAGAGGAGAGAATCCCGAGACACCAGCTGCCTAGGAAACACTTTACTCTGTGTAAATCTGCCCGATCTGTGGCTTAGTAAGGGAATCTGTGGCTCCCCAGGGGTCCAGTTGCCACAGTGGCATTGCCTCCCTCACAAGGGGTGATGCTGTGGCGCCCCTGAGGGTTCAGTCGCCACAGGGGTACTGCACCTCAGAAAGAGGTGTGGTATCTCCTCTTCCAGGTAAGGATGGAGCATCTCACAGGACCCCACTTCACCATTCAACACTACACCACTCCTGTCCTGTAGGGGGTCTAAATGCACCAGTGTGCTGCCCCGGCCCGGGATAGAGGAGATGGGGGGGAACCAAAGATAGGGGGAACCATGTAGTGGGTGAGGGTGGAGGACACACTTTTAGGAAACACTTATAGATTCATATTTAATCTACGGCCATCTTAGGTTCAAGGTCTTTGATTGAGGGTCTTCAGTCGGGGTCCAGCAAGAGGCTGTAGCTGGCGGAAAGCTCGCAGTCCTCGTACTCTGGCCTTGAGACGAGGAGCGGGTCTGAGTTAACCACTGTCTCTACCCGGTCAAGGCCCTGACCTAAGAAGGCCTTGGAAGGCCTTGGAGGGGAGCGGAGGAGATAGGCTCCACACGGAGCGGAGTCGCCACTTGTATTCTTTACTCTGGCCTAGCCAGAGGGATTCCTGCTGCAAGAGGGGTAACCGGCCCCCGACATCTGACTTTGTTACTTCAAATCTCAGTCAGAAAAGCCCGGAGACTTAGTGGATCCCAGGGGGATACGGACGGAGCGGCATACGTCACCTGTATCTCTTTAACTGTGTTTATCCAGTGGGACCCGGCCTTACACTACGTTCCTACCACACACAGTCAGGAGAAGACTTAGTGGGAGAACTTACCAAGGAGAGGAACACACACCAGAGGGGTCTCGACAGGTGCTCCTGATCTATCTGGGAAGTGCTGAACCCCCTTCCCGGTGGCCGCAGTACGCCGTGAGTAGCAGAGAGAAGCTTTGCAGCTGAAAATTCATCTGAAGTGAGTAAAGACCCGGATGACTTCACACACCGCCTCAGCTCGTTATTTCCTGTGCGGCACTGCACCCACCATTCCTTCTCACACTGCCCTGAGGCCTGCTCCGCCTGTGGGGAGTCGTCCCATCCTAGCTGCCCCTAACACCAGCCTCAGAGGACTGTAGCAGCGCTGGTGTCCATCACCAGTAACCGCAGGTGGCGTAGTCGAAAATACCACTCACACTTGAAAGCCCATATATTTTTATGTGACGGCCCTGGGCACGGACCGGGTCCAGGCCACGACTGCATCCCTCCCGCAACCCCCTACACTAACCCGGCTCCGAGTATCCCCCAAGCTCATGGAGGGCTAGTGCGTCACAATGGCATGCCTGGAAGCAAGGAGGGGTCCCCTAATCAGGTATACAGCATACAACACTTTCCTGGCTCCAGACCAGCAAGGGGAGCTCCTCCCCTTAGCAACTGGAATCTGGAGGCGGGGTTAGTTAGAGTGAGTGGAGAGGAGTTGGAGACAGGACAGCGACGAGGAAGGACCTGGGGAGAGGAGCTGTGTACAAGCTCACCCCAGAGGAGAGAAGCGCAGAAGAACCGGACCCCGGAGTCCAAGGTTGTGGGGCACTGAAGGCCCAGCAGCAGAATCCGGAGGGCAGGAGACTGCAGGTCTCCTGGCCCCACCAGACGCCCGGCGGCTCATCAGCACCATAGGGCCCAGCACTGCCACGTGGGAATGACACTTAAGGAAGGCCCGAGCTGCCAACCATATGGGTGAGGAAAAGACGTTTTACTCAGGGACAAGGGCCGCAGCATAGCTTCAAGCAGCAGGGCCAAAGAGATTAGCGCAAAGGGAAGGCCTACAACTCCACCTGGCGAGGTGGATCTCCTACATGCTTCCAGGCCGCCCGGACCTCTACCACCAGCTAGTACCCGCGCCCCAGACTGCTTAACAAACCGCAAGTAATGATAAGAGGAAACCGCCATTAAGCTGTGGACTGGTCATTATCTGCGCCATCACCTGCAATACACCGCACCAACAACATCTACCTCATAGCATCACTATATCCTGCCCTGGAGCTTAGCTCTGCCTGTGGAGCGCTGAACCAACTCTGCTGCGTCACCATCAGCTCCAGAGGAT
The DNA here is from genome assembly GCF_046119375.1 of Phyllobates terribilis. NCBI lineage: Eukaryota > Metazoa > Chordata > Amphibia > Anura > Dendrobatidae > Phyllobates > Phyllobates terribilis. The sequence continues at coordinate 1,147,849,392 of NW_027362761.1, read as the reverse complement.
CTGCACCGCAGCGGTGGCTCCATATAGTCGCATACCACAGGTGGCGTGACGGACATTATTTCTATAAAAACTTTATTCCCCTTTTACCTTTTCCTTTAATTGACAGCCCTTGGTCACGGACCGGGTCACTGCCACCGTGACATCCCCCAGCATCGACCGGCTCGGCTACCGAGTACCCCACGGCCCAGGGGGCGCGTCAAATCCATTGACTGATGGTGATCCGTGATTTGGCAGGAACACCTTTCCAAGAATAGTAACCGACAACAGCTGAAAAATTCCAACAGAAGATGAACTTTTCGGCAGATACCAGTCTTTGTCTTATGTCTCTCACAATGACGCGCGTCAGCATTGCCTCATTTGGTCCTAATGATAGGTTTTCCATTAGATATATGTAAGTATGAAGGTTTCTTTTATTTAGCATTGATCAATAGAATGAATAAATCATTCCAGAGGATGAAAACATTTACAACCAGGCATTCAGCCTATAAGAATATATTCTCCCTTAGGCCGTGTTCCCACATAGCGTACATGCGTTTTTTTGTGTGCAATAATCTGCGGCATTTAAAGGGGTTGTCCGGCCTTGGGGTTTAAGTCTGCAGTCACTCTATGTGACTGTAGATTTGTGAAACCTCACACTGCACGATATCAGGATTCTCCAGGGCTGGGAGCAGAGGGCGTGTGACTGTAAGTATGAAATTTGCATACATGCAGTCACGTGCTGACTAGAAGTGCGTAGCCTCGCTCAATGCAAGTGAATTGTGTGAGGCTGGACACGTCTAGTCGGAATGTGTTGGTATGGATATGTTATACTTGCATTCACATGAATGCTCGCTCTCAGCACTGATACCAAAGAAACTTGACAACGCTCACTGTGAGGATTCACAAGTCTACAGTCACATAGCGTGACTGCAGACTTAAACCCCAAGGCCAGACAACCCCTTTAACTGTTCAAACAAAGTGGATGTGATTTCCTGAAAACTCATGTCCACTGTGCATTTAAATACACTATTGAACTGAGTATTTTTTGGTGCTTTTTCTCTCTGTATGCTTCTATGGGGAGCCTGAAAAAAACGCATGTAAAAAACGCAGTTGCGTTTTTAAATACAGAATCAAAGTTTTTCTGTAGTAAAAAGAAAAAAAATACATTAAACAACGCAGCTTTAAATCTGCACAAAAAAAATATTAAATAAAGGGGTAAATGCAGTACAAAAACGCAGCAAAAATGTAATAACCAGAGAAGAATTATAGTGCAGACTGCAGCATAAAATATGCAGATAAAAAGCAGGGAAAAAATGCAGCATTTGCACTACATGTGAACACAGCATTAAAGAGGTTGCACCAAGTCTGGATAGGTAATAACTTGCTGATCACTGGGGCATTCAGACTGCAACGCCCAGTCTGAATAGAGCAGTGGTTAAAGGGGCTGTCCAGTCCAAATCGATAAGTCTGCAGTCACTCTGTATGACTGCAGACTAATGAATCCCCCCAGTGCAGGCACTGTGCGTTGCGGGGATTTGCCGGTTTCTGAGCTGGGACCGGCGGCTATGTATGCGTTATATATACTCTCGACGTCTAATGGGTGCGGCCTCGCTTCCATACATTTGGGGGGATTCATAAGTGTACAGCCACACAGAGTGACTGAAAATTGATCAATTTGGACCGGCCAACCCCATTAAGCTTTCACACCATCAGGCCATTGATCATCTAATGGACTGCCAAAGATATTGAACAGCACTAAGCTATTTTATTATTGGCAGACCCAAACACAATGATGGACACGTGGTCACATGCTCGACAGCCACTACATTGAGACCAGGCATTTCGAGATTAGTGGGAGACCCAGCAGGGATCAGATAGATGGGACATAACTTGTCAACTTGGTTCAACCCCTATAAAGTGCTCTTTGTGACAACTCATCCTGGTTTCATTTGAAAAAGTTTCTTATATGGGGAGGATAGTGCATTTTTAGAAACTTTGTAAAACTAATTTTTGGGGGGTTGGTAAGTGGAAGCAAAGAAATCTTAAACTGGGAGGGGGTGGAACATCCCACCATGCATGACTAGCTTTTGATAAATCAATTTACTAGAAATGTCTGAAATATTGGAAGGAGGAGGTAGGATTTCAAATTTGTTGCAAAGCATTGTATTAATCCATCATGCGACGTTTCGGCTACAACATCAGACTTTCTCAAGAAAGAGAAATGCTTGAGAAAGGTTAATGTTGTAGCCAAAACATCGCATGATGGATTAACACACCTTTTTTTGCAACAAACTTGAAGTGCTGCCTAAGTCTATGGTGATTTGTCTAGGATTATCCACCAAGACGGGTTCACCCTGATTACTTCTTCACAAGCCAGAACATGGAGTGCTGTGTATGACCTGTTCTGCCTCTATGGTAAGAAGCCAAGACTGAAAAGTATCAGGTATGCACGAATGAATGGTATGACTAACCACCGAAAAATATAAACTGGTCGGTAAAACAAAGCTCCAGAATAATTAACATCACAGGTCAGTATTCAATATTAGCTCTAGAGCTGCATTAAAATATACCTGGTAACCACCGGAGCTATTACAGGAAAGAAAAGTGTAATGAACCACATATCCAAGCCCTTTCCACCTCCTGCCAACTCCAACTCAAAAATATTTCCCGGATCCGCACATTCCTTAACCAAGAATTTGCAAAAATGCTAGTGCATGCCCTCATCACCTCCAGCCTCGACTATTGCAACTTCATACTCTGTGGCCTCCCTTCTAACACTCTCGCACCCCCCCCCCCCAATCTGCCCAACTAATCCACCTGTCCCCCCGCTATTTCCCAGCTTTTGCCTTTCTGCCAATCCGTTCACTGACGGAGACTCCAGTTCAAAACCCTAACCATGGCATACAAAGCCATCCACAACGTGTCTCTGCCATACATCTGTGACCTAGTCTCCCGGTACTTACCTGCACGCAACCGCCGATCCTCACAAGATCTCCTGCTCTACTCCCCTCTTATCTCCTCTTCCCACAAACGCATACAAGATTTCTCCCGTGCATCCCCCCTACTCTGGAACTCTCTACCCCAACATATCAGACTCTCGCCTACCGTGGAAACCTTCAAAAGGAACCTGAAGACCCACCTCTTCTGACAAGCCTACAACCTGCAGTAACCCTCGTTCCACCATACCGCAGCATGACCAGCTCTACTGAATAATTTCAGAACTTTTTACAACTATAATGTCATTAAGAATCTGTACAAATCCATTGAGACACAAACTGAAATAATTTTGAGGGGGAAAATAAAAATAACAAAACTGTGAACACCCTCTTTTAATTGGGGATGTGGTTGTGCTCAGAATTATCCAATCACATTTAAACTGATGTTAAATAGTGGTCAGCGCACAGCTACCATCATTTACACCAATTCTCATTTACCCCATATAAAATTATATTTTACAACAAACAGCTTACAACATAGTAAAGGGATCACGATATTAAGAGTTATCAGAAAGGAGAAGAATACAAAAAAATTTCCAAGGTATTAGATATACCATGGAATAATGTGAAGACCACCAAGAAGTGGTTTAAATTTGGTACAACAGTGACATTGCATAGAACTGGACGTCCCTCAAAAACTGACGTAAAGACAAAAATATTGGTCCAGGAAACCCCAAGAGGACTACAGCCGCAGGAATTTCTGCCAAGTGCTGACTGTGTACTGCATTTGGCAACAATTTCCAGTATTCTTCACATGTCTGGCATGTGGGGTAAGGTGGCAAGACAGAAACCTTTTCTTACAAAGAAAAATATTGAAGCCAGACTATGTCTTGCCAAACCTACATCAAGTCTGCCAAAACCATATGGGAAAATATATTAGGGTCTGATGAATCGAAGGTTGAATTTTTTGGCCATAATTTCAAAATATCACTGTACCCACAGTGAAGCATGTTGGAGGCAGCGTTATGCTTTGAGGTTGTTTTTCAGCATCTGGGATTGAGTCTTTAGTTAAGGTGGAGGGAATTATGAACAGTCAAAAATATCAGTCAATTTTTCAACAAAGCCTTCAGGCCTTTGCTAAAAAGATGAAGAGGAATTTCAACTTTCAGCAGAACAATAGCCCTAAGCATACCTCCAAATCAACAAAAGAATGGCTTCGCCAGAAGAATATTATAGTTTTGGAATCCAATTAAAAATATGTATTTTGACATAGGAGATGCCCTCGCAATCTGATAAATTTAGAGTGCTACTGGAAGGAAAAGTGGGCAAAGATGTCCAATTCTAGATGTGCCATGCTGACAGACTACTACCTAAAAAGACTGAATGCTGTCATAAATTCAAAGGGTCCTTCAAAAAAGTATTAATTTAATGGTGTGTATATTTATGCATTTAGTTCTTTATTTTTCTTCGTCCACCAAAAATAGACTTCAGTTCATATTTCAATTAAATTGTACAGATTATGGGTGACATTAACCCCTTAGTGACCGAGCCAATTTTGACCTTACTGACCAAGCCAAATTTTACAATTCCGACCAGCATCAATTTATGTGGTAATAACTCTGGAATGCTTCAACAGATCCCACTGACCTGGAGATCATTTTTTTCGTGACATATTGTACTTCATGATAGTGGTAAAATTTATTTAATGTGACTTCAGTTTATTTGTTTAAAAATTGGAAATTTGGCAGAAATTTTGAAAATTTCACAATTTTCAAACTTTTAATTTTTATGCCCTTAAACTAGAGAGTTATGTCACACAAAATAGTTAATAAAAACATTTCCCACATGTCTAGTTTACATCAGCACAATTTTGGAAACATATTTTTTTTTGTTAGTAAGTTAGAAAGGTTAAAAGTTGACCAGCGATTTCTCAATTTTCCAACAAAATTTACAAAACCAATTTTTTTTAGGACCACATCACAAAAATGACACCATTCTAAAAACTGCACCCCTCAAGTTTATTAACCCTTCAGGTGCTTCACAAGAACTGAAGCAACGTGGAAGGAAAAAAATTAACATTTAACTTTTTTCACCAAAACTTTACTTTAGACCCAAATTCTTTTATTTTCACAAGGGTAACAAGAGAAAATGGACCCCAAAATTTGTTGTGCAATTTCTCCTGAGCATGCCGATACCCCATATATGGGGAAAACCACTGTTTGGGCACACGACAGGGCTCGGAAGAGTAGGTGCACCGTTTGACTTTTTGAAAGCAAAATTGGCTGGAATCGAGAGCTGACGCCATGTCACGTTTGGAGAGCCCATGATGTGCCTAAACAGTGGAAAACCTCCACAAGTGACCCCATTTTGGAAACTACACCCTCAAGGATTTTATCCAGGGGTAAAGTGAGGATTTTTAACCCACAGGTACGACACAGAATTTGATAACATTAGGTCGTCATATTGAATTTTTTTCACAAAAATCTTGCTTTAGCCCCAAATTTTTCACTTTTGCAAGAGGTAACACCAAAAAGTGGACCCCATAGTTTGTTACCCATATTCTTACGAGCGCAGAAATACCCCTCATTTAGTCTAAAAGTTCTGTTTGTACAAATGGCAGGGCTCAGAGCGGAAGGAGCAATATTTGAATTTTGGAACACAAATTGACTGAAATAGATTGTGGGCACCATGTCGCATTTGCAGGGTAGCTAAGGTGCATAAACAGCAGAAACCCCCCACAAGTACACCCATTTTGAAATCTACACCCGTCAATGATTCCAGTGGTATAGTAAGGATTTTGAACCAAAAGGCACTACACAGAATTTGATAACATTAGGTCATCATATTGAATACGTCGCCATTAGTGTTGAACACAAGTGCACCCAAAAAAACATGCGGGGATTCCCCGTGTATGGCATGCAATCCCCGCATGTTTTTTTTGGCTTTCTAACATACAGGGCGGGGACTTGAGCATGTCACTCGAGCACCCGCGATACTCTCTGCATACCCGAGCATCCAATGCAAACTCGAGTAGCGAGCACTTGAGCTCAACACTAGTTGTCATATCGTCATTTTTTTTTAAACTTTTGAAAAAAAAACAATCCTAACCCCAATCGTAAGCCTAGCCACAACCCTAACCCCAACCTTAAGTCTAACTCCAACCCAACCCTAACACAATCCTAATCCCAACCCTAAGACCAACCCTAACACAACCCTAACAAAACCCTAAGCCCAACCCTAACACAACCCTAACCCTAACACAACCCCAACTTAACACAACCCTAACCCTAAACCCAAGCCTAACCCCAACCCTAAGCCTAACTCCAACCCCAACCCTAACACAACCCTAACCCCAACCCTAACAAAACCCTAACGGAACCCCAACCCTAACACAACCCCAACCCTAACACAACCCCAACCCTAACACAAATCAACCCTAACACAAACCCAACCCTAACACAAACCTAACCCAGCCCCAACCCTAACCCAACCCCAACCTTAAAATCTAACCCTACCCTAACCTCTATGCTAACGGAAAAGAATGAAAATAATTTGTTATCCCCTTTATGACTAAGGGGATAACAAAGGGGATTTGATTAACTAATTATTGGATTTTGATCACTGTGATAGGGTCAATCACAGTGATCAAAAAGAACCAATAGAAAAAATTCTCTGCTGTTGCTGGGTACCGAACGGCAAATCTTAGCAGGCACATATGCCCGCCATTTTTTTTTCAGAAAGAGGACATGGAGGGCCGGGGACAGAGCAAGAGGGCCAGGGGGTGGCTTTGGGACATCATTTTTCTCTCTTCTGACATGTATATCATGTCAAAAGAGAGAGAGAAATTATTTTAACAGCAGACAAACTTTATTTTTTTACTTGATCACTGTTATTAATTGAATAATTGAATTCATTGAATTGTACACATTGTTAAATGATTACGACTCCACTCCATGTTCTGATCCCCTACCATCCCTGTGCTGAACTGCCAGCTACACCTCTGGTTCAATAAGGCTATGTTCACACTAAGTGTTTTTTTATGCAAATTTTCTGCTGTGTTTTACAGTACCAGCAAAGTCTATGAGATTCCAGAAATCTCATGCACACACCTTGGTTTTTGGTTGATCAGTATTTTGTGCTTTGTATGTTTTTTTGCAGAATAGAGCATGTCACTTCTTTCAGCGTTTTTTCAAGGATTTTTCTGCATCTTTCACCCATTGGAAGTAATGGGTGGTGAAAAAAGCACAAAAAAATCCAGGTATCAAGTTTTGCAACGTTTTTTGAGCCAAAACCTGATGAAATAGAATGAGATTTTTTTTTCACTGAACTTTATGTATATAGACAAAAGGACAGTGAAAAAAAAGCAGGAAAAAATTAAGCTAAACTGCAGCAATAAACAAGCAAAAAAAAACAAGCAAAATCCTGAACAAACCTTCCTGGCAAGAGATCAGGTTTTGCTGCAGAAAAAAAAAACTGCTGAAAAAACGCCTAGTTTGAACACAGCCTAAGACTGGATCTGAGCCTGACCCCAATATTTCGTAACAAAATGACATCCCTGCTGCTATTGGTGCACAATAATAAGTAAAACGGTGAAAAACTACTGAGTCACATGTGGGAGACTTGGGAGCCAGGACTGTGACGCCACATCAGTTTGTAAACCGATTCCAGCATATCATAGTGGACTCGTTGGGCTTCATTTATCACAGTAGTCTAATAGTAAAACAATCTGTGTTGCCCATAGCAACCAATCAGAGCTCAGCTTTCATTCTTCCAGAGCAGTTTAAGAAATGTAAGCTGGGCTCTGATTGGTTGCTATGAGCAACAAAAAGCAGTTTTACTGCTATACAGCTTTGATAAATGAGGCCTATGGCATTAAAGCACCACTCCAGCGTTTATTTTTCAGCTCTGGAGTAGCACTTTTAAGCTAAGGTCCCTGACCATAATCTTATACTTACTCACAGGCATCTTCACCTTTTATAGGTGCCACTCTGGTCCCACGGCTCCATCTTGTGACTGCAACTTTAGACTGGCCAGAAGTCAGAAGTAACGACGGTCACATGCTCTAAATGCAAGTTTATGAAAGCCAGGCTCTCATAGCCTTGCATTGAAAAGTGATCTCTGGCTCGCTGTAGAAAAGCTTTTTTGAACCATAGCAACTCAACCACAAAGTGGAGACTACGTATGGTTACAGAACGGGGTCACATGAGTGCCGAGGCGGACGGCAGCAGTCACCAACGTTCTGCTGACTCCAGACCTCCTCTGTTATTATCATCAGCACAAAGACTGTGCCCCACCGGGAGCTCCATGGCATGGGTTTCCATGGCCGTGCAGCCTTATGTCACCAAGCACAATGCCAAATATTGGATGGAGTGGTGTTAAATACACCGCTGCTGGACTCTGGAGCAATAGAAATGTGTTCTGTGGAGTAACGGATCATGCTTCTCTACCCGCTGACTCACGGACAAGTTTGGGTTTGGTGAATGCAAAGAGAACGTTACGTGCCTGATTGCATTGTGCCAGCTGTAAAATCTGTCAGAGGAGGGAAAATGTTATGGGCTTGTGTTTCCGGGGTCGTCCTCAGCCACTTAGCTCCATTGAAAGGAAATCTTAATGCTTCAGATATTTTGGACAATTGTATGTTTCCAACTTTTTAGGAACAATTTGGGCAAAGCCCTTAACTGTTCCCCATGACTGTGCCCCAGTGAACAAAAAAAGGACCATAAAGACATGGTAGGGGGGTTTGGTGTGGAAGAACTTGACCGGCTGCACAATCCCTTATCTCATCCCATCCTACACCTTTGGGATGTACTAGAATGGAGATTGTGAGCCTGGCTGTCTCAGCCAACATAAGTGTCTGACCCCACAAATGCTCTTCTAGATGAATGGTCAAAAGCTTCCACAAGCACCTCCAAAATCTTTGTTGAAAGCCTTCCCAGAAGAGTGGATACCGTTATAGCTACAAAAGGTCAGACCAACTCCATATTAAGGCCTATCAATTTAGAATAGGTTGTTATAAAAGCTCCTGTATGTGTAATTTAAAGGCATCTCAATACTTTTGTCCATAGTATAGACATAATAGGGAGAAGTTTCCACCGTTCTTTATTGGAGTACAGTCAATCATTTTTGTATAGATGGTCCTTACTGGGACTAAGAACATCCTACATTCACAGCTGTGTTCTCCGGCATTCAGCAATAATCCACTCAAGAAAATCATTCATGAGATAAGAAATGTGTCTGGTTTTCTGAATGGGTTCATTGTGAGTTTAGAAAAAGCCATTACCAGCTTCAGCACTAAAAGTACTAGCGGCGTCAATGCCGGTATCTGTTTCACCACTAGAACTACGACAAATCTCAATGTGGTCCTCAAGACAAGATCTCAGAGACCGTATTGCATGGATGGTGTTGACATAATGTATAGACTAGCTAGATCAATGTATGTGTAAGCAAACAGACAATCACCCAATGAAGTCCCCGAGATCTCAATTTTGAGACAACATTGCAGTCTGAAAGGGCAGCACAGTGGCTCAGCAGTTAGCACTGCAGCGCTGGAGTCCTGGGTTCAAATCCCACCAAGGACAACATCTGCAAGGAGTTTGTATGTTCTCCCTGTGTTTGCGTGAGTTTCCTCCAGGTTCTCCAGTTTCCTCCCACACTCCAAAGACATACTGATAGGAAATCTAGATTGTGAGCCCCATTGGGGACAGTGCCCATAATGTCTGTAAAGCGCCGTGGAATTAATGGCAATATATGTGAGTAAAATAAATAAATAAATATGAGAAAATCACAGTTTCCACAGAATCACAGTAACTACCAAAAACATCAACAAGTACAAAGCACATGAAAACTAAAGTTTTTGAAGAACTGCTGATATGAGACAAACCAGAAGTTCTCTTCAACGGGAGTCCATCAAAGTTGTCAACCTCCTTTTTAGGTTTAGCCAAAAATTACAGACAGCAACATTTCATAGGGATACTCTAGTGATCCAAAGTGAGTCAATAATATAAAGAATCACAATAACCTACTCAGGTCTCCTTGTGAATAAATCATGGAAGTAAAATTTTTTTATCACAGATGCCAGACAAAAAAAGTTTCTATTTTTATGGATTGATATCCACCATTCCACAGAAAGAAAAGCCTTTGTAAAATGCCATGCTACGTGGGTCCTTAACTCTTTAAGATTGTAAGAGTGTAGTCTATTATCTTAGTTGGTCTTTTCCTTTTTAGAGCATGGACAAAAGAGGGCAAACAGGCCAACAGAAGACAAGCGAGCCAACAGAGGGCAATCGAGCCAACAAGATCCAAAGGTTCCACAGGTGGGGTCTCAATGTATTGTCAATTATGGACAACTTCTAACATGTCTATGACTTAAACAAAGTTCATAGATGGGAAATTTACATACTGAATACAATAAATAGGTCTCTACAATAATATGTATCAAGTGATATGTATCCCAGTAGCCAGGAAAACGTGACTAAGGAGTTCCTAAGGAGTTATAGGACTGGATTCGCCAACTTTATCCTCGGTTATTTACCACTATGACAGGGCAACTTAGGGAGGATGACCAAATCTAATAACAATCTGTCCTTAGAAGAAGCATTCTTTGTCACCAGACATAAAAAGTTAAGAACCACACTGAGCAGTGTAGTCGATGGAAGAATCCTCAATATCCACTCAAAGTGATCTCTTAAAGAGCACCTGTCAGCAGAATTGTGCTCAGTAATCTACATACACTGTCTGGTGGGCAACATTACACTGATTAATATGAAACCTTGGTTGATGAAATCCGTCCTGCGGTTCTCGTGTAATCTTTACTTTCAGTTTGGTGATAATGATATGCTCATGCTCCGGGGCGGCCTTTGGGGTGGCGCTCTATGTGGTGCTCTGCTTACATATTCATCTGTATGCTCTTATGACAGGTCACTGTGCAATCACTGACCTGCCTCCTATTTTACCTAGCTCCGCACTACTAGATGCATTATGTAAAATAGGAGGCAGGTCAGTGATTGCACAGTGACCTGTCATAAGAGCATATAGCTGAATATGTAAGCAGAGCACCAGATAGAGCGCCCCCCACAGCACAGGCATATCATTATCTCCAAACTGAAAGTAAAGATTACACAAGAACCACAGGACGGATGTCATCAACCAAGGTATCATTTTAATCAGTGTAATGTTGCCCACCTGACAGTGTATGTAGTTTACTGAGCACAATCCTGTTGACAGGTGCGCTTTGAATTCACCTAAAAGTATTGGATGCAGGGTATCTTTTCTGCCTAAAGCTGCCCAGTTATGCAGTTTCTACCTGCAAGAGTCAATGATCCAGTACTGCAGTTGCTGTAAGAACCTTCCATCCCGTGTTATCAGTTATCATTAATCATCATGGATTAGTCTATGGGCAGACATGGCCAAAAATAAAATAAGCTTTAAAAAAATAATAATAATATAATAAAAATGTCAAAACTTCTAATAGATAGGAAGTGGTTAACCCGAACAACATTGCACTCCTCCCAGCCCAGACTGGTTTTCCTATGAATGTCGGCCTGTTAAAACCTGAAATACTGTCAGCCAGTCTTAAATTGGCACGCTGAAGGACATTAAAATGCAAAGTGAATGTGGTGGGACAGACGGCAGCTCAGAGAGCCGAGGTCTGGAGGCCTCCCAGATTCAGCACCCCTTCTCTTTGTTACACTACAGCAAAGTATAACAACATCATTACTTTTTCCAGAACGCCATGACATGGTGATATAGGGTTAAAAGACACAACCACTGACACACTCCACACTATCAATTAGTATCTAATGTCAATGCTGTAACATGTATTGTATAATAGTAAATTCAATATTTCCCTTTCCCATTCTGGACTATATACCGTACACCAGGCCATGCTTCTCATAGGCAATGTACATTATGCAGGAATACTACGCCGATAATTAAATATATGATATTATATTGGTCAATTACAGAACCGTACAGTTAATTATGAAACACATTAATGCAGTCCATTACTTTGCATGTATGTCTAAGTCTTAGATGGTCATATGGATAGATACCTATATATGGAATAGATAGATGGGTAGATAGATAGATGTAATACAATGATCACAGCTAAGAATAAAAGGAAAATTCAATAGCAATTCATTATGACCTTGAAAACATATCAGACACTGCTCCAAGATTGCTAGCTCTTTGGCCCAGTAATACACTGTATCCAATGAGCAGAACATCAGTGTACATACAGGATCTGTATTATGATCCTCTGTATTTATGGTTTAGAAGCAAAATATTGCAAAAGGGTTAATGGTTCAACAACAACAGACAATTAACCTTAGCAAATGTAAAAGCACCCTGAGGCCAATGTGCAGGTCCCCAACCCAGCTCCCACTGCTGCTGGTGCAGACCCCCAGCCTCTCCCTCTCATCACACTGTACCTTGCCATTGTCCTGCCCCTGCAGCAGCTCCTTCCCAACGGAATACTTGATCTCAATGCCTGGGGTCCTGTCGTCCCTTTCTCCAGGAGAGCTGATGACAGATCCAGAGATCTCACTCACATCACTGGCTGTCTCACTGAAATTGTCCCCATCCATGTCCGCCCTGCTGCTGCTCCTTGGGGTGCGGGTCCCCTTCTTGCCCACACTGTAGGCATCAAAATCTATAGTCTTGTTCTCATATGCCCCTTCTACAGAAGCAAACATGCCCCCATATTTCACCCTTGGGGTCTGGGCAGTGGTGCCTGGTCTGGCCAGATAGACAGGGAGGTCATCTTCTTTATTCCAGTTTCTTTTCCTCTCTGCTGCCATGCTGCACCCCTAGTGCCCTCCTCTCACAGGGTTGATAGATGGATGGATGATGAGCTCTTGCTGCTGCTGTTGCTGCTGCTGCAGCTGATCATATAAAATGCAGCAGTGCGGTGTCTGGATAGAAAGACACAAGGACCCTATTGTTACCTACAGCAGCAGCAGATGAGGAGGAAATGTGCAATCAAAGGAGGCAACAATCCTGGAGGTAGAGGCAGGATCTGCACATGGAAGGCAGACAGCAGGCACTGGGCTCTGCTGGTGGAAAGGGCTGGTGCCTGCTAGGGAAAGACAGCAGCAGCCAGGCAGGCAGGCAGGCACTCACTACTCAAGGCACTGCCTTGCTCTAGGGGGACACCTCTAGGAAGCAACCTCATTCAGGAGAACCACTCATGGGAGATAGATGGGACCCTCCTCTTCCTGAAGGACTGGCTAGCAGCTGGAGAATAGGCTGGACAGGACTGGACCCTGGACTGGAGCCTCACACAGAAGAGGATCATTAGATAGATGGATGGATAGATATATGGATAGATAGATAGATGGATAGATAGATAGATAGATAGATAGATAGATAGATCAGAAAAAAATTGAGGATTTATTCCATGCCCAGGGATTCTAATGTTTCGACTTCCACAATGAGCCTTTTTCAAATAATCATAATAGTTCAACAAACAAATTTTATAAAGTGGTAACAATATAATTACTCACGTAAAGGGGTAGTGCAGACGACAGTATTTTCGATTTGAGTGCGATTCAACAAAACATCATATTTGCACTCAAAACAATTTTGTTCTTTGGGGCCGTGCACACGTTCAATTTTTTCCTCTCCGAGAAAAAATAATCGCAGGATGCCTGAGTTGGATCTGATCGAATCACACTCATGTAAGTCAATGAGTAGGTGGAAAACATCGAATTGCACTCGGATGATATCTGAGTACAGTCCGATTTTCACAGATTGACAGAATAAAGAAGATGGAGAATTTTTTTCCCATCTTCTCCTGAGAGAATCGGATCACACTATGATTACACTCTGACCAGGGTGTGATTAGCATAAACGGCCCGATTTTCTCGGATGACAGAAAATACTGTCGTGTGACCCTAGACAAATGCAAAAATATTCATAAGTACAAAAAAATCCATATGTGCAATTCACAATGATACAGCAGTATATGATACATGGTGTGTCCAATAGATTACAGTATATAGTTTGTCTCTTGTGTATTAATTACATAAAAAGTGCTATCAAATAACTAAAAATTGGTATATGCATATGTATTTACCCCTTTTTGAAGCCCCTAAAAATTTCTGGTGAAAGAAATTACCTTCATAAGTCACATGAATAGTGACAGGACGTCCACTGGTGTGCAATCTAAGTGTCACATAGTCTGTCAGTATACTGTATACACTTTACCTTTTCTGAAAAGCCACAGAGGCTGCAACGTCATTAAGCAAGAGGCATCACTAACCGAACACCATGAAGACCAAGGAGATCTCCAAACAAGTCAGGGACAAAGTTGTTGGGAAGTACAAGTCAGCGTTGTGCTATAAAAAAATATCCCAATCTCTTATGATCCCCCGGAGCACCATCAAATCCATTATCATCAAATGGAAAGAACATGGTACCACAACAAACCTGCCAAAAGAGGACCACCCACCAAAACTATCAGCCCGGGCAAGGTGGGCATTAATCAGAGGCAGCGAAGAGACCAAAGGTAACCCTGAAGGAGCTGCAGAATTCTTAAGCAGAGACTAGAGTATTGGTACATACGACCACAATAAGCCGTACACTCCATAGAGGTGGCCTTTATGGAAGAGTAGCCAGAAAAAAAGCTTTTACTTAAACACAAAAATTGTAAGGCTTGTTTTGAGTTTGCCAAAAGACATGTCGGAAACTCCTCTTAACATTGTATCTGATAGGGGGGTGCAATTTGTCTCCAAATTCTGGAGAGTTTTTTGTTGGAGATTGGGGATTGACTTGTCATTTTCTCCTGCCTACCACCCTGACTCCAATGGTCAGACAGAAAGAGCAAATCAATTGTTGGAACAAATTTTAAGGTGTTTTGTTGCGGCTCAGCAGAAGGATTGGTCCTCATTTTTACCTCATAATTCACCTTTAACAGTCGGGTCAAACAGTTTACTGGAACCTTACCATTTTTTTGTAATTATGGTTTTCATCCCCATTTTTTTGAATTTTCTAGGATAAGTTTTGAATGTCCAAGAGTGGAGGTTGCCATACAGAAACTTGGGGGTGTCTGGAGGGAGGTTCAAAAGAATATTGGGGTGTCTAAGCTTCACCAAAAACAGAAAGCAGATAGGAAACGTTCCCCTGGTCCTGTCTTCAAAGTAGTTGATAAGGTTTGGTAGTCATCTAAAAATATTAAGCTAAAAGTACCTTTGGCGAAGTTCTGTCCTAAACTTTTTGGCCCTTATTAATTTCTGGAGATTCGTAGTCAAACTGATAGGCTTTAGATTAAAAATTCCTCCATCTCTTCGCATTCCAAATGTTTTCCACAGATCCCTGTTAAAAGAGTTTGTCCCTCCGATGTTGTCCCCCTTGTCCCTGCCTCCTCCAGTTTCAGTTGATGGTTTGTAGTATGAGGTGTAGAGGATTGTTGATTCTTGAAGGTTCTGAAATTCCTTCAAATATGCTTATTGGAGGGGATACAGACCCATGGAGATCCTGGGTTCTAGCTCATTCTGGGAAGACCGATCGTTTGGTCAGGGCCTTGCATCTTAGGTTTCCTTTGAAACCTGGGGGTCCAGGGTTCCTCCCCCAGAAGAGGGGGTGTTGTTACGATTCCACCACTCATTGTGTCCTGGACGCAGTGAGTGACAGCTCAGTCGCCCTATAGAATCAGGGTCGTGCTGTCAGTATTGTGAGTGACAGTCTGACCGCCAGTCTAGGCAGGGGCATGCTGGGTTTCTTCCAGGTCTCTCCTGTTCTGAGTGAATACCTGGCTATTTAGCTGGCTGTCGGTGTCTGATTATTGCCAGTCGTAGCTTTAGCTCAGTAATGTGTGTGTGCCTTGTTTCCCAGGGCTCTGTTTCTGATCGTTTGCTACCCAAACTTGGACCGAGCCTTTGACCATTCGTTTACCTAGCCCCTTTGTCTTGGTCCACTTGCTTCCTGGAATTCTGACCCTGTCTCATTCCTTGTCTGTGAGTAGTGACTCAGTGTCACATGTAGGATTATAAAGCTACACTATATACTGTAAGGAAGCGCTGTTTATCACGGTGGGGGCACTCGCTTCACCGGGTCAATCAAAGCACACATGCAACGTTTTTCCGGTAATTCACAGTCCAGCAGTTTATTACATCTCATAAACCGCTCTTAACATAGTCCATCTCAGTGGCTCGCCAACATGTTACACATAATATCCCAGAGCCTTTCTAGTGACAGATATGCCCACTTGGCCCCAGATACAGCCTTCAGCAAGGTAACGATATCAATGTCCACATCAAGCAGCGTTTTTACCTTTGCCGGGTCGTAGCTGCTGCAGTCAGCTTGGTTCTGCCACCGCTGTGGCTTTAAGGCTTCCCAGATGGGGCCTCTGGGCCACGTGCCTTCCAAGGCTACTGGTATCTCAAACACAGGGGGGATCCAGCCTCTGCCTTCCAGGCTAGTGGAGTCCCACACAGGGACCAGGCCTCTCGCCCTCCAAGGCTACTGGTATCTCAAACACCGGGGATCCAGCCTCTGCCTACCAGGCTTCACCAGGCCTCTCTTTCTAGGCCTCACCAGGCCACTCTTTCTCTCCCTGTTTCAAAACTACCAGGGTTTATATATCCTTTCTTACCCCCAGAACCTGTGATGATGTCACAGTCACGTGATCAGTCACCTGAGGGGGAGGTAAATGGTCAGCTAGGGCACACTCCTGCATGTTCTAGCAATTGAGCAAGCCGCTGCATTACAATACAGATGTAGGATCAAAAAACTACACTATATACAGATGTAGGATTATAAAGCTACACTATATACAAATGTAAGATTATAAAGCTACACTATATACAGATGTAGGATTATAAAGCTACACTATATACAGATGTAGGATCATAAAGCTACACTATATACAGATGTAGTATTATAAAGCTACACTATATACAGATGTAGGATCATAAAGCTACACTATATACAGATGTAGGATTATAAAGCTACACTATATACAGATGTAGGATTATCAAGTTACACTATATACAGATGTAGGATTATAAAGCTACACTATATACAGATGTAGGATTATAAAGCTACACTATATACAGATGTAGGATTATAAAGCTACACTATATACAGATGTAGGATTATAAAGCTAAACTATATACAGATGTAGGATTATAAAGCTACACTATATACAGATGTAGGATTATAAAGCTACACTATATACAGATGCCTCTTGAGAAAGCCCTCTATCCAGGGGCGAAACGCGCGTCGAGGCTCTAATTAGGGCCACCTGGTATCTCTGTCTCTCCTGGTCCTTGGCCTGTCTCTTACTTTTATCTATTATTGCGTTTGGTAAGCGACATCTGATATTTACATTGACACTGCATATTTACCCGTACACTTGTATGGAGCGGTGCATTTGCATGGTGTGTCTTATATCCTTTTGTGCTTGCCCCCTTTTCCTCTTTTTTCCTGAGGAAATTTTTCTCAAAGTATATATATCCTGTATTCATATGACTATGTGCTGCATTTTGTAATCTATTACTACTTCATGTCGCCACCTGTCGTGGCCCTTTTTATATTTGATATCTAATAAAGCTATACTGTTTTTATGCCCATATGTACTCTGTTTCTCCTATTATTATACTATATACAGATGTAGGATTATAAAGCTACACTATATACAGATGTAGGATCATAAAGCTACACTATATACAGATGTAATATTATAAAGCTACACTATATACAGATGTAATATTATAAAGCTACACTATATACAGATGTAGGATTATAAAGATACAGTACACTATATACAGATGTAGGATTATAAAGATACAGTACACTATATACAGATGTAGGATTATAAAGCTACAATATACACTGATGTCGGATCATAAAGCTACAATATATACAGATGCATGGTTATAGCTTTAGCTATATATACTCTAAATTAATAATTAGGTATTTACCCTATAAATGGGAACATATCCTAGATAAACATTATTTATTTACCATATATACGGATGAATGATTATAGATTTAGCCTATATCTAAATTCATTATTATGTATTTACCTTATATATAAAGGTATGATTTTAGATTTACCCTATACATAGTTACATAGATTGAAAAAACACAAATCCATCAAATTTACCCTTTCTCCACCAGTTATATATTTTCTATCCCTAGATTATCTATAACCCACAATGTGAGAAAAGCATCCAGCCTTTTTATAAATGCTAAAGGAAAAAGCACAGCGGCACTCTATAAGGGTCAAAATATATGAAGACACTGGAAACATTCAATCTAAGCTGTATTATCTCTCAATGAAATGTACTTACAAAAAATGAAGCTTCTTAGCGCATAAATTGGCCAACTCATGTATGCCCATCAACCATGGCAAGGTGACCTCCCTCTGATGGGTCATATTCCTACTAAAAATGCCACTCTTGGACTATGAGCCTACAGTTATATGGACAAACATGTCTCTACTAGCCTACAACTTCAGGGCAAGTAGAACTGATTAAAATCAGCTGCAGATTAATGAGAGCAGTGCAGAGTCAAAGAGGAGGTGGTCAAACCTCCAAAGTAAACTATAGCATGTTTAGTGTGAACAGGTGCCAGCTGCATAGACTATATAATAAAGAAAAGGAAAAAGGACAGCGGCACTCTATAAGTGTCAACATATATGAAGAAACTGGAAACATTAAATATTGTCACTCAATGAAACTAAAGATGTGCTCAGGGCCGGCTCCAGGTTTTCGTGGGCCCCGGGCGAAAGAGTCTCAGTGGCCCCTTTAACACATACCACGATTTATGATGCACAGATACCGCAGAGAAATATATACATATATATAGTACAAGGCCAAAGAATTCCCTTACTTTTTACATTACATGAGCGATATCTATTGTAAATTCTACAAAAGCTCAGAAACCGGCGAATCCTCACAGCGCACAGTTCAGACCAGACAATATAGTCCTCCATACAGTATTATGGCCTCAGATAGTCCTCCATACGGTATAATGGGCCCCACATAGTCCTCCATACAGAATAATGGGCCCCACATAGTCCTCCATACAGAATAATGGGCCCCTCTTAGTCCTCCATACAGTATAATGGGCACCACATAGTGCTCCATACAGTATAATGAGCCCCATATATTGCTCCATACAGTATTATGGGCCCCACATAGTCCTCCATACAGTACTGTGGGCTCTACATAGTCCTCCATACAGTATTATGGGCATCACATAATCCTCCGTACAGTATTATGGGCACCGCATAGTCCTCCATACAGTATAATGAGACCCATATAATTCTCCATACAGAATAAAGTACAGAATAATGGACCCCATATAATGACCATGTGGCGCCCCTGAGGGTTCAGTCGCCACAGGGGTACTGCACCTCAGAATGAGGTGTGGTATCTCCTCTCCCAGGTAAGGATGGAGTACTACACAGGACCCCAACCACACACTCAACACTACACCACTCCAGTTCTGAAGGGGGCCTAAAGCACCATAGTGCTGCCCCGGACCTGAATGGAGGAGTTGGGGGGAACCAAAGTTAGGGGGAACCATGTAGTGAGTGAGGGTGGAGGAAGCACTTTACCTAAGCACTTAATAGAATCATATATAACTGGAGGCCATTTTAAGAACCGGGTCTTTGGTCGTGGGTCCTTGGTGCGGCAAGTCGGCACAAGGCTGCAGCCAGCTGAGGGTCCACGGTTCCCGGTCTCAGGCCTCGAGACAGGGGATTGGGGCAGAGTTATACCTGGCTCTGTCCCTGGTCGGAGTCCAACCAAGAAGGCCCAGGAGGGGAGCAGAGGAGATAGGCTCCACAGGCGAAAGGATTTCAGGGGGTGCGGACGGAGCGGAGTCGCCACCTGCATACCTTATTCTGGCCCAGCCAGACAGATTCTGCCGCAAGAGGGGGTACCGGCCCCCGATTATCTGACTTTGCACTTCACGTCTCTGTCGGAAAAGTCCGGAGGCTTATGTGGATCCCAGGGGGATACGGATGGAGCGGAGTCGCCACCTCTATGCCCTAATCTGAGTTTATCCAGAGGGACCCGGCCATACGCCACGTTCTCACCACAAGTCACCAATAAGGGCACCCAGTCGGTCCTGGAACTACACGTTACCCACAAGGGACATCACAGTACCCGTACGGGACTCAGTGGGGGACACAAGGCGGGAGAAGTTGATCAAGAGAGGAACACACAAGAGCGGGGGTCCTGTCAAGTGCTCCTGAACAACCTGGAGTATGCTGAACCCCACCCTGGCGGCCGCAGCTCGCCGTGTGACAGCAGAGAGAAGCTCTGAGCTGAGAAAACACTACCGTGAGTAAATGACTTGGATGACTTCAACTACTGCCTCTGTCTGTTCTTTCCTCCGCGGCTCTGCACCCACCAACGCTCTACTCTGCATCCCTCTCTACACTGCCCTGAGGCCCCGCTCCACCTGTGGGGAGCAGCACCAACTAAGCTGCCTGAACACCGGCCTCAGAGGACTGTTGCACTGCTGGTGATCCTCACCAGACACCACGGGTGGCGTCACGAACATTCCCTTTTCCCATGCACCTTTCCCCCTTCCTTGCTTTTAAGAGTGACCCGAGGGTACGGGCCCGGGAGCCGGCCACCGCGACATCCCCCAGAACTAGGCAAAAAGTCCCGGGCGCCGAGTCGTCCCCATCCCCTGGGCGCGTCAACCACACAGAATAATGGGCCCCATATAATGCTCCATACGGAATAATGGGCCCCATATAATGCTCCATACAGAATGGGCCCCATATAATGCTCCATACAGAATGGGCCCCATATAATGCTCCATATAGATTGGGCCCCATATAATGCTCCATACAGATTGGGCCTCATATTATGCTCCATACTGATTTGGCCCCACATAATGTTCCATACAGAATGGGCCCCATATAATGCTCCATACAGAATAGGCCCCATATAATGCTCCATACAGAATGGGTGCCCTGTTTTGCTCTATACAGCATGGGCCTCATATAATGCTTCATACAGTATGGGCCCCATATAATGCTCCATACAGTATGGGCACCATACAATGCTCTATACAGAATAAGTCCCATATAATGCTCTACACAGAATGGGCCCCATATAATGCTCCATACAGAATTATGGGCCCCATATATTGCTCCATACAGGATACTGGCCGCCATATAATGCTATATACAGTGGGGGGAAAAAAGTATTTAGTCAGCCACCAATTGTGCAAGTTCTCCCACTTAAAAAGATGAGAGAGACCTGTGATTGACATGATAGGTCGACCTCAACTATGAGAGACAAAATGAGAAAACGAATCCTGAAAATCACATTGTCTAATTTGGAAAGAATTTTTTTTCAGATTTTGGTGGAAAATAAGTATTTGGTCAATTACTAAAGTTCATCTCAATACTTTGTTATATATCCTTTGTTGGCAATGACAGAGGTCAAACGTTTTCTGTAAGTCTTCACAAGGTTGGCACACACTGTTGCTGGTATGTTGGCCCATTCCTCCATGCAGATCTCCTCTAGAGCTGTGATGGTTGGGGGCTGTCAGTGGACAACACGGACTTTCAACTCCCTCCAAAGGTTTTCTATAGGGTTTAGATCTGGAGACTGGCTAGGCCACTCCAGGACCTTGAAATGTTTCCAGTGTCTTCATATATTTTGACCCTTATAGAGTGCCGCTGTGCTTTTCCTTTTGTATATTATGTACTCATTGCAGCTGGCACCTGTTCATGCTAAAGATGTACTGGTCAGTTTTTTGCTATAATTTTTATAAATGCTGATATAGTATCTTCCATCACTACCTCTTATGGTCGGCATTCCACAGTCTGACTGCTCTGACTGTAAAGAACCCTTTCCTGTTTAGCTGCCGGAATCGCCTTTCTACCACCCATAGTGAGACGTCTTTTTTCTATTCTAAACAAACTTGCAACTGGTAAGACAGGCCAGGTCTCTTCATCAATGACTTCTCTAATACTTTTCATAACTCACAGTAGGGGTTACATTATTTTTTAACATCCAGCTCAACTCCTGAAGAACTGCTTCTGAAGAAAGTAAAAAAACTTCGTAATGGTTGTTGATTGAATGATATGAACATGGAACCAAAACAAGGGCCTGCAGTAGAAGAGGCCTGTACAGTGAGCCATTCCTAGTGTGCAAAAGGAGCACAAGAAAAGAAGAGGAGATAACTCTAAATCTACTCATCCAACAGTATCCTGTAGGGCAGTGGTCCCCAACCTTTTTTGCACCAGGGACCGGCTTGAAGCAAGATCATTTTTCCATGGCCCAGCAAGGAGGGGGTGGGGTGGGCGGGGCTTTGGTCATATGGGGGCGGGGTAATGGAGGGATTTGGAGTTTAGTGCATACTTATCATATAGTGTAGACCAGGTCCCCGCCAGGAGCTATGCCAGGAGCCCCACATAATGTGCTGTGCCAGGAGCCGCATCACTGAGGCCCCATCACGCCCTGCAGCAGGACAGGGCAGCTGTCCTGACAGCTGCTGTTCAGCTGCATTTACTTCATCCCAGGGGCGGACACAGACTGTAGTGGGCCCCTGTGCAAGAAATTTTTGGGGGCCCCCCCGCCCTTCATAAGGCAACAAAGTTATGTAAACATAACCCCCCCATGTGCATCTCTCACCCCCCCATGTGCAGCTCACCCCCGTGCATCTCTCATCCCCCTCCGTGCATCTCTCATCCCCCTCCGTGCATCTCTCATCCCCCTCCGTGCATCTCTCATCCCCCCCGTGCATCTCTCATCCCCTCCGTGCATCTCTCATCCCCTCCGTGCATCTCTCACCCCCCCGTGCATCTCTCACCCCCCCGTGCATCTCTCATCCACCCCCCGTGCATCTCTCATCCCCCCCGTGCATCTCTCACCCCCCCCGTGCATCTCTCATCCACCCCCCGTGCATCTCTCACCCCCCCGTGCATCTCTCACCCCCCCCGTGCATCTCTCACCCCCCCGTGCATCTCTCATCCACCCCCCGTGCATCTCTCACCCCCCCGTGCATCTCTCACCCCCCCGTGCATCTCTCATCCACCCCCCGTGCATCTCTCACCCCCCCCGTGCATCTCTCACCCCCCCCGTGCATCTCTCATCCACCCCCCGTGCATCTCTCACCCCCCCGTGCATCTCTCACCCCCCCGTGCATCTCTCATCCACCCCCCGTGCATCTCTCATCCCCCCCGTGCATCTCTCACCCCCCCGTGCATCTCTCACCCCCCCGTGCATCTCTCATCTCTCCCCTCCCTCCCATGTGCATCTCTCATCTCTCCCCTCCCCCCATGTGCATCTCTCATCTCTCCCCTCCCTCCCATGTGCATCTCTCATCTCTCCCCTCCCCCCCATGTGGATCTCTCATCTCTCCCCTCCCCCATGTGCATCTCTCATCTCTCCCCTCCCCCCCATGTGGATCTCTCATCTCTCCCCTCCCCCATGTGCATCTCTCATCTCTCCCCTCCCCCCCATGTGGATCTCTCATCTCTCCCCTCCCCCATGTGCATCTCTCATCTCTCCCCTCCCCCCATGTGCATCTCCCATTCCCCCCACTCCTAGTTAATTGTATTTAAAAAAAAATAAAACTTGTTATACTTACCCCCATGCGATCCCTGCAGAATCCTGGCGCTCGTCCAAATCGCTGACACCAGGTTCTCCTGACTTCCGGCCATGTGACGGCGCCGTCACATGACCGGAAGTCAGGGGAATCATGAAGGTGCTGCCGCAGCAGCGCAGTGCTAAGATGTCCCGGACCCGGCGCTTAGCATGCGGCCGGGGGCCCCATGAGGAGAGAGACGCACAAGAGGGGGGCTCCGAGGGGGCTCCTACCGGCCGGGCCCCATACTGGAGTCAGGGCAGTCATGCCCTGATGGCGGCCCTGCTGGAGGCTGGAGGGGCCCCCTCTCCCCGCGGACCGGCTGAAAAACCCCAACGGCCCGGTCCTGGTCCGCGGACCGGCGGTTGGGGACCTCTGCTGTAGGGGATAGACCGTGCACATCTAAATACTAAACAAAAAAAAATTAACTGGAGTATTAGTTGGTATGTATGCAAAATAGGAGCATATTCACACTGGCTATTATACACACAAAACCCAAGGCAGAAATAAAATGAACATATACCCTGCTGTAAGTAAATAAGTACAAGCAATAGTGTATGTGACGCGCCCCCTGGGCCATATTCTTTTAGGGGGAATATCCGGAGCCGGATCAGATGGGGGTTGTAGTCTTCCGAGTGGCTGTGACCCGGTCCGTGCCCAGGGTGTCAAACTCAGTTGTATGTGGCAGTCCTACAGATGTTACTAAGTTCTTAATGTCGACTACGCCACCCGTTGTGTTGCGGTCACTATGGCCGCCGCTGCAGCAGGGTCCGCTGAGGCTGATGGTGCAGGTGCAGCTTGTGATGATATAACCCCCAACGGGTGGGGTATAGCCTCAGGGGGGTCAGGTGCAGAGGATGGGGGTTGTGGTGATGCAGTGTAGACGGCAATCAGAGACAGAGTCGGGTTATGCAGTTTAGGATGTTTACTCACTGCTGATGTTCCGGTCACTCCAGCTTCGAGTGACCTCCCGAGCCGTGCTGCGTCCACCAGGTTCTGGATCCAGCCAACCCCCAAATAAGTCCGGAGCGTGACCCTGAGCTCTCCTTCTGTCCTTTCCTCTGGCCGTCCCCACTAGAGATCCACCCAGGTCCAGCTCCCTCGGGCCTTCTGTTGGGAGACCCTTGGCCTTGGGTTCCCTGACCCTCCACGTGGTGTGCCTTCGTGGTGGATGTGGTGGGTGGCCGTGGCAAACGCTGCCCACGGCCTCCGGTCTCTGGCTGGGGTGTGTTTTTGCCCCCACCAGCTTGGGTTCCGGTACCCTGTGCCGACTCTTCACCCGGGGATTTAAGTTGGGTTCTTGGAGTCCTTTTCTTCTGTTTCCCCCTCTGGGTCTCTCTTTCTCCTCCCTCACTCTGGGTCTCTCTTCTCCTCCGCTCGCTGACTTTCTCTCTGCAACTGACCCTGTTCTTAGTTGGTGCCCACCTTATATACACCCTCTATGTGTGAGCTCAGGTGACCAGCACCCAATGAGCTCCTATCTTTACCCAGGCTGCTCCCCCTATCTGCCCCTACCCTACTTGGGATGTACCACCCCCCTCCCACTCCAGCCAGGGACAGACTCGGTCGTACCTGCACATTTCTAAGTGGGAGTACCGTCGGTCTGCTCCTCGGAAATGGGATGTGTGTAGTGCATGCAGCCTACCGAGCTCAGATCCACACTCCATCCTTACCCGGGAGTGGAATATCACACCTCTGGGTTGAGGTGCAATACCCCTGTAGCAGCCGAATCCTCAGGGTGCTACATTCCCCCCTGGTAAATCACAGCACGTCCTCGGGCTGTAAGAACAAAACACCACAAAACATACAAATTTTTTCATAAACATATAAAACATATAAAACATTATATATATATAAAACTTTTCAGATAAAACATTCTCGTCGTCTCTTGTTTCTCCTCCGGTCACTGTGCAACTGTTGACCGGGCAAAGTGCGACAGTCTTTCTAGAAAAATGGTTTTCCTATAAAACCGGTAGGGGGCGCTTTAGGACGCGCAACTATATACAAGGATATGGCCGCTCTCAGTCCTCGGCCAGTTAAGGAGGGAAAGGGAATGGCTGCTCACAGTCCTCAGCCTGTGGGATTAAGGGTAAACGGGTAAACAGTTCACTCAGCTGGTCCCAACGGGGACTATATTTGCAGTAACAGTTTCTTTATACCCCGATCGGGTAACTATTTACAGCACCTACTCCGCTGTACTCAACAACGTCTTCCTCCTGCTCCTTCTTTGGGGATCTCAGCTTCAGACCCGTCCGGATCCTCTTGCTCTTCCTCCTCACATCGCAGCTCCTCCTCTGTCAGGCGATGCACATGGAGAGCGTAAGGTCCTTTGGCACACTTGTGCCGGGTAAAGGTGACCTCGTCCCCGATATAAAGGTCACGACCTCTGTGCCCCTCCGGCAGATGGGACTCCACATCTCTGCGCGTGACAAAGACGTCGCCGGGGGTGTTGTGGTCTCTGATGAAGCCCCACCCATGCTGCATGTTGAACTTAATTACAGTCCCGGTGGTGCGGGGACTGTGCGCTGCACGGGGGTCCCTCCTGGTTCGGCTCTTCTGCTCGGCGCTCCTTATTTGGGCCTGTTGTTCCCGGACCCGCCTCTCTCTCCGCTCCCTCGCATACTCCTCGAGCTGCTGTCGGCAGCACTCAGCACGCTCCGCTGCAGCTGCCCTGGTTTCTTGAGTGAACCCCATTAGGTCTTCTCCGGTGGGGTCCCACTCAAATTGGGTCTCTTCAAGCGGGGGCGAGATCCTTATCACGGGCTTCGGAGCCGGAATCAGGGGTGCACACATGGCCCCAACTCTCCTCTGGTGCTCCAGTTCATAATATCTCTGGGGCCAGATGAAAGGCTGCCCGTCCGGCCACGTGTGCTGGGCAAACAAGTCCTCTCCCAGACGCGGCACCCTTGGTTTTACGGGTGCGGGCGCGGTGGTGGTGGCGCCCGGGTTGCCCAGGCCTTGCGGCCAGGCCTGGGGCACCTGGAAGGTGAAGGGCACCGTCAGGACGGCGGCGCCCTGGGCTACCTGGCCTTGCGGCCAGGCCGGAGGCTCCGCGGAGGTAGGGGGCGCTGTTGGTGATGCGATGCCCGGGAATTCTAGGCCCTGCGACCAGGCTGGTGTTACTTCCTGTTTTGCCACGCTCGGGGTCGGTGCGCATGGCGTCACAGGGGTCGCGGCGGCGGCTTCCGGTTGGGGCCTAGTCTGCGTCGGTGACATGGCGTTTTCGGGCACAGCAGGGGGACTTTCGGGCTCTGCGACGGGGAGCTGGGGCAGGTGCGCGGTTTCCCGGTTTGGGGTATAGACGTCCCCTTTACCTGCCTCCACTCGTTCGGCTCCCTTCCCGGCGCCGTCTCCGGCCTTGGGTCCTCCCGCGCCATCCTCAGAGGCGGTCTGTCTCCTCATCTTGGCTGGCGTGCTCCGGGTCTTGGTTTGCTGGGCCATCTCTCGGCTCCACTCCGCCAATGTCTCTCGCTGTACCCGGGCCATCCTCCGTGCGAGGCCCTCCAGGGCAGTCTGTGCACACTCCCGGTCTCGGGGGAGCTGTGCGAGGACCTCCACTAGGCCTAGTGGGGTCGTGGTTTCCAGCAGGCTCCTGACCAACGGGTCGGTGCTGCTCTGCTCTTCTTCCAGCAGGCTCCTGGCCAGCGGGCCGGTGCTGCTCTGCTCTCTGGCCATCTCCGGGTGAGCTTCTCTGCTACTCCTCTCCAGGCTTCTTGCCTCCGGGTGCGCTCGCTCTAGACTGCTCCAAGCGGCACCCATCTTTGTTCTCTCCTTTCCTCTCCTCCCACTTCGAGGGCGGTCCCGGGGCCACTTGGTGACTGTCAGCTCCAGGGGCTGTTCTTTCACGCTGACAGACACCTCTAGCATCACAGTCTCTGTTGGTGGGGGCGGTTTCCACTTTTGGCGCCATTTTCGGTCCTGGCCCACGATGGGAGGTGGCCTCTCGCCACCCTCTGGCACGCCCATAATGGCGTCCGCTCTTCCAAGGCGGGAAACCTTTGGAAATGGCGGGAATCGCTTCCCAGTGGCGGGAAACTCTGCAGATGGCGGGAAAAAGCTGTTAATGGCGGACAACCGGCGGGAATCGACTGGTGATGGGGTCCGATGGCGGGGACCCTCCGGAACCGGCAGGAGACTTCTTTTTGAGGTAAACTCATTCTTTTCTTCAGGCACGCAGTACCCGGTTGTTGTGGGCACGTAATCCTGCCGACTACGCCAAAGTTGACGCGCCCCCTGGGCCATATTCTTTTAGGGGGAATATCCGGAGCCGGATCAGATGGGGGTTGTAGTCTTCCGAGTGGCTGTGACCCGGTCCGTGCCCAGGGTGTCAAACTCAGTTGTATGTGGCAGTCCTACAGATGTTACTAAGTTCTTAATGTCGACTACGCCACCCGTTGTGTTGCGGTCACTATGGCCGCCGCTGCAGCAGGGTCCGCTGAGGCTGATGGTGCAGGTGCAGCTTGTGATGATATAACCCCCAACGGGTGGGGTATAGCCTCAGGGGGATCAGGTGCAGAGGATGGGGGTTGTGGTGATGCAGTGTAGACGGCAATCAGAGACAGAGTCGGGTTATGCAGTTTAGGATGTTTACTCACTGCTGATGTTCCGGTCACTCCAGCTTCGAGTGACCTCCCGAGCCGTGCTGCGTCCACCAGGTTCTGGATCCAGCCAACCCCCAAATAAGTCCGGAGCGTGACCCTGAGCTCTCCTTCTGTCCTTTCCTCTGGCCGTCCCCACTAGAGATCCACCCAGGTCCAGCTCCCTCGGGCCTTCTGTTGGGAGACCCTTGGCCTTGGGTTCCCTGACCCTCCACGTGGTGTGCCTTCGTGGTGGATGTGGTGGGTGGCCGTGGCAAACGCTGCCCACGGCCTCCGGTCTCTGGCTGGGGTGTGTTTTTGCCCCCACCAGCTTGGGTTCCGGTACCCTGTGCCGACTCTTCACCCGGGGATTTAAGTTGGGTTCTTGGAGTCCTTTTCTTCTGTTTCCCCCTCTGGGTCTCTCTTTCTCCTCCCTCACTCTGGGTCTCTCTTCTCCTCCGCTCGCTGACTTTCTCTCTGCAACTGACCCTGTTCTTAGTTGGTGCCCACCTTATATACACCCTCTATGTGTGAGCTCAGGTGACCAGCACCCAATGAGCTCCTATCTTTACCCAGGCTGCTCCCCCTATCTGCCCCTACCCTACTTGGGATGTACCACCCCCCTCCCACTCCAGCCAGGAACAGACTCGGTCGTACCTGCACATTTCTAAGTGGGAGTACCGTCGGTCTGCTCCTCGGAAATGGGATGTGTGTAGTGCATGCAGCCTACCGAGCTCAGATCCACACTCCATCCTTACCCGGGAGTGGAATATCACACCTCTGGGTTGAGGTGCAATACCCCTGTAGCAGCCGAATCCTCAGGGTGCTACATATATAAATAAATAGGGTACTTAGTAAACACCGTTTTCCATTTTTGATCAAAAAAAGAGTAAAAACCATCCCACCAGCGTCAAGGTGTACCCAAATTCGGGTTGGTCCTAACCTCTAGTATTAAAACCTTACCATGCGTCATAGTGACGTCAGTGTGAATAAGGCCCGAGCAGGACCAGGTCCCGAACATGGACACACAGCAAATGGATGACACACTGATGAAAATCACTGAGGATACTCTTTTTCTCACACGTGAAAAATTATGTCTGAATTAACCCTTAGGTACAGTGTCCATTTTAGGACATGATCAAGATATCAAAATCAAACATCAGAATGATGTCAGTATGAGGCTAAATACCCTGTCTGAGAACTGATTCTGACGAGTGATTCTGACAAGGGATTCTGAAAAGTGATTCTGACAAGTGATTTTGACAAGTGACTGCCTCTTGAAGCTCATCAAGAGAATGCCAAGAGTGTGCAAAGCAGTCATCAAAGCAAAAGGTGGCTACTTTGAAGAACCTAGAATATAAGACATATTTTCAGTTGTTTCACACTCTTTTGTTAAGTATATAATTCCACATGTGTTAATTCATAGTTTTGATGCCTTCAGTGTGAATGTACAATTTTCATAGTCATGAAAATACAGAAAAATCTTTAAATGACGTCAGCGGTCGCGTGATCTGTCACATGACTAAATGACGTCATTGAAGGTCCTTTTAGACCATCGCGAGCCGCCCAACACAACGGACGCATCACTGAGGAGACCGGGGGCCATCGGAAGGTAAGTATAATCTTTCATTTTTACCATTCTTATTCTTTTTTTTAACTATTAGTTGGTCACACTATATATGCTGGTTGCATGGATTTATATAGTGTGACCAAGTTGTCAAGCACTTTTCCAAGTGATGCTAATCGCTTGGAAAAGCGCTTGATAACCCGCATGCAGAAATGCATGCAAAAACGCTTGACAAACGCTTCTACCTGGCGGGAAAAACGCATGTACAATCCGCATGTACAATCTGTATGCATTTTTCCTGCCAGGGAGAAGCAGAAAAAATATGCAGCATTTCTGCATCGTGGGCACTTAGCCTTAATGGGTTTCACACCCTATATAACTGCAAGAAATGTTTGATTAATTGCATTCCTACCAATGGGAGCACTAGTGATACGGAGAACAGGGTGCCAAGGCCCCCGCAGTTACATAAGAGAGATGAGTGTGCTCTGTAAGGCTAGATTCACACGAGCGTATATAAAAAAAAGGTCCAATATTCATACAGAAAAAATGGACAATTTTCATCTCAATTGTCATCTATGGCATCTATCCGTCTTTATACATCAGCAGTTATTAAAATTTTCAAAACCAAATACAGTATCCTCTGTTAACCCCTTTAAAGCCCATGGCGTACTAATACGCGTCTGTGCCCTGGGACTTAAGAGCCTGACCCGTATTAATACGTCATCGCGATCGCGCGCTGTGGGCGCGATCGCCGCCGGGTGTCAGCTGACACCGAGTACTATGTGCAGGGAGCAGTCCCGCATCGCTCCCGGCACATTAACCCCCGCAATGCTGCGATCGAAGTCGATCGCAGCATTGCGGTGGCTAAGGGGAGGGGGTTGTCATGACAACATCCGGGTCACCAGACAGCAGGAAGATTTTTTGGTCATGCGCAGTGCATGACCAAACAATCTTCTCACTGTGCAGCGCTGACTGTCTGCATGGCATAGGGATGGTGCTCCATCCCTATGCTATGCAGGCGATCAGAATAAAAAAAAGTGAAAGTCCCAGAGTGGGACAAAGTAAAAAAGTTAAAAAAACTCTAAGAAAGTGAAAAAAAAAATTAAAAAAAATTGTAAAAATATAAAAAAAAAAAAATCCACCAAAAATAAAAATATAATGTACCCATCAATAAATATTATTATGAAAAAAAACAAACAATAAAAGTACACATATTTGGTATCGCCACGTCCGTAACGACCTGACCTATAAAACTTTCGCACTTGTTAACCCCTGCAGTGAACACGGTAAAAAAAAAATAAAGCAAAAAACAATGCTTTATCATCATACTGCCAAACAAAAAATGGAATAACACGCGATCAAAAGGACGAATATAACTAAAAATAGTACCGCTGAAAACGTCATCTTGTCCCACAAAAAACAAGCCACCATACAGCTCCATCATCTGAAAAATCAAAAAGTTATAGCTCTCAGAATAAAGCGATGCAAAAAAATAATTTTTTCTATAAAATAGCTTTTATTGTGTAAAAGCGCCAAAACATAGAAAAACGATATAAATGTGGTACCACTGTAAACGTACTGACCCGAAGAATAAAGCTGCCTTATCAATTTTACCACACGCGGAGTAGAATAAAATTTTTTTTAAAAAACAACAATTCCTGAATTGTTGGTTTTTGTTTATTCTGCCTCCCTAAAGCTGGAATAGAAAGCGATCAAAAAATGTCACATGCCTGAAAATGGCACCAATAAAAACGTCAACTCATCCCGCAAAAAACAAGCCGCCACATGACTCTGTCGGCCAAAATATGGAAAAATTATAGCTCTCAAAATATGGGGATGCAAAAACTAGATTTTACAAAATACTGTCAATCATAAAAACCCGATATGATTCTGGTATCTCTGTAGTCTCACCGACCCGAAGAATAAAGTCGTCTAAGCACTTATACCGCACGAGGAACGGCGTAAAAAATAAACGCTAGGGCTGGGGTTGGGGTTAGGGTTGTGCTAATGTTAGGGTTAGGGTTGTTTTTTTTTTCAAAAGTAAAAAAAAAAAAAGATGACGATATGGCAACTAGTGTTGAACACAAGTGCTCGCCACTTGAGTTTGCATCGGGTGCTCGGGTATGCATTGAGTATCGTGAGTGCTCGAGTCTCCGCCCCATATGCTTCGCGGCCAAAAAAACAACGTGGGGTTTGCCTGCCATGCACGAGCGATCCCCGCATGTTTTTTGGGGGGTGTCTAATAACCGTGAAACATGCGGGCGGGGACTCGAGCATGTCACTCGAGCACCCACGATACATGGTGCATACCTGAGTACCTGATGAAAACTCAAGTAGCGAGCACTTGCGCTCAAGAGTAATGACAACTTATTCAGTATGATGACCTAATGTCATCAAATTCTGTGTCGTACCTCTGGGTTCAAAATGTTCACTATACCCCTTGATAAAATCCTTGAGGGGTGTAGTTTGCAAAATGGGGTCACTTGTGGGGGGTTTCAACTATTTAGGCACATCAGGGGCTCTCCAAACGCGACATGGCATCGCTCTCGATTCCAGCCAATTTTGCGTTCAAAAAGTCACACAGTGCTCCTTCCCTTCTGAACTCTGCCGTGCGCCCAAACACTGTATTTTCCCCACATATGGGGTATTGGCGTACTCAGGACAAATTGCACAAAAGTTTTTGGGGTACATTTTCTCCTCTTACCCTTGTGAAAATAAAAAAATTTGGGCTAAAACATCATTTTTGTTTAAAAAGTTTGATTTTTGATATTTTCACAGCTCCATGTTATACAATTCTGTAAAGGACTTGGGGGTTAAAAGTTCTCACCACACATCTAGATAAGCTCCCTGAGGGGTCTAGTTTCCAAAATGGTGTTACTTGTGGGGGGTTTCCACTGTTTAGGCACATCAGGGGCACATCCGCTAATTATTTAAGCAAATTTTACAATCAAAAAGTCAAATGGCGCTCCTTCCCTTCCGAACCCTGCCTCACGCCCAAACAGTGGTTTTCCCCCACATATGGGGTATCTGCTTACTCAGGAGAAATTGCACAACAAACTGCATAGTCAAACATGTATAGGTTCTTTTTTATTTAAGTGGTTAAAAAAAATCCAAAGTTTGCTAAAAAAAAAAAATGGCGCCATTTTCCGAGACCCGTAGTGTCTCCATTTTTCTGGATCTGTGGCTGGGTGAGGACTTATTTTTTGCGTGCCGGGCTGACGTTTTTATTGATACTATTTTGGGGTAGATACGATGTTTTGATCGCCCATGATAGCATTTTATTGCAATGTTGCGTCGACCAAAAAACCGTAATTCTGGGGTTTGGAATTTTTTCTCGTTAAGCCTTTTACCGATCAAATGAATTCTTTATTTATATTGATAGATCGGGCGATTCTGAACGCGGCGATACCAAATATGCGTATGTGGGGTTTATTTTTTTATTTTATTTTGAATGGGGCTAAAGGGGGGTGATTTAAACTTTTATATTTTTTTATTTTTTTAATATTTTTTAAAACATTTTTTTTTACACTTTTTGCTTGCTTCTATAGTCTCCATAGGAGACTAGAAGCAGCAACTGTCTGATCGCCTCTGTTACATAGAGGTG
Organism: Phyllobates terribilis; assembly: GCF_046119375.1. Taxonomy (NCBI): domain Eukaryota; kingdom Metazoa; phylum Chordata; class Amphibia; order Anura; family Dendrobatidae; genus Phyllobates; species Phyllobates terribilis. Next base: position 1,147,816,164 of record NW_027362761.1, on the reverse strand, counting down.
ATGAACAGATCATCAGTAGCAGAAATGCTCCTGTGCTATGAGCGCCGACCACTAGGTGGCGGTCATAGCGATCTTTACATGACAACCACTGGGGTCTGCTGCAGACCCCGGGTTGTCATGCCCACCCATCAGTGACCCGCAATCATGTGATGGGGTCACCGATGGGCGGGGTAAGTGACGCGCTTCCGGCGCGGCGATGTTGAAGAGATTGACAGCGGCATTTAACTGGTTAACAGCCGTGGGTGGATCGCGATTCCACCAGCGGCTGTTGCGGGCACATGTCAGCTGTATAAATCAGCTGACATGTGCCCCGGTTCAGTGCGGGCTCAGCGCCGGAGCCCTCACTGAACCGGGGGTGATGGCCTGGGGCGTATTAATATATTCAGGACTGTGTGAGCACTGTATAGTAGCATTGTGCTTTAAGTTTTCATGTGATTTGTATTATTAGCTTGCAGTGAATTATGTAAGAATTCTCATTTCTATTTACTTTTGTGTCTTTTTTTTCATTTAAAGGGAACCTGTCATAGGGGTGTGATCCTCGCGTTCAGTCAGGGCTGGCACCACCCACGTATTTGAATTTTGCTCCCGGCGAGCGCTGAAGTAAGTATGGGCAGTATGAGATGGCCAGACAGCAAAGCTTGCAGTGCTGGGAGCCGCATGCGCTATGATGAGCGGCTCCCCACGCGTGCACAATGAGGCTGTGTAGTTCTCAGCTTCCCTGCGCATGCACTGTGACGAGCGACTCCGTCCACACACAGTGAAGCTGGGAACTTCACTGCGCATATCCGGGAGCTACTCATCACAGCGAATGCGGCTCCCAGCGCTGCAAGCTTTGCTGTCTGGCCATCTCATACTGCGCAAGCGCCCCACACCCAATTCAGCACTCGCCGGGAGCAAAATTCAAATACATGGGCGGCGCCAGCCCTGACTGAATGCAAGGATCATACCCTTATGACTAAACAAGCAGGTATGATATAAGTATAGAAAATGTTATATACTCATTATATTTGCGCAAATTTTAATGGAAAAAAGCGTGTTAGTGATGCACATTGCGTCACTAACAATGCAATGGGGACACTTTACATAATAGATAAGACATGACAGGTTCCCTTTAAATAGGATCTTTCACTGGATTCTTTAATCTACACAGATGGTGGTGCTCCACTGATTCTGGAACAGTGTTTATATCTTTTCTGTGCCCCTCTGTTCCAAAGTTATGTTTTCAGTAATAAAGAACACACAATAGGCAAATTTTTGTTTTAACCAACTGGGCATATATTATACCACAGATCTACTCTATGGGCATTTACTTTTTCTCCTCTATGATGCTGACTAGTGATGAGCGAGTATGTTCTGTTAACCCTTTCGGCGAGCATGCTCGGGTGCTCGCCAAGTATCTTCAGCGTGCTCGGGTGCTATGTTTTAGTCACTCAGTGCTCATGATTTGCGACTGTTTGACAGCTTTAATACATGTGAGGAATGCCTAAGAAACAGGTATTCCTCACATGTACAGTTGCATCTCACTAAATTAGAATATCATCAAAAAGTTAATTTATTTCAGTTCTTCAATACAAAAAGTGAAACTCATGTTATATAGAGTCATTACAAACAGAGTGATCTATGTCAAGTGTTTATTTCTGTTAATGTTGATGATTATGGCTAACAGCCAATGAAAACACAAAAGTCATTGTATACATAGCGCATTTGTGCACCTATACATTAGTTTAGTACTAAAGATGTGCGGGCCCTATTTTTGAGAATTTTCTCATGTGACCAAACTGAGAACTCTACAGTTGCCACGTCCCTTCTTACAATTGGAGTGATAGAGCACAGGAGAGCAGCAGCACTGAATGGACGGCTCATAGTGCAGCAGCACTGGAAAGATGGATCACAGTAGAGTAGCAGCACTGGAAAGCCAGAGCACAGGAGTGCAGCAGCACTGGAAAGCCAGAACACAGGAGAGCAGCAACACTGGAAAGCTGGAGAAGAGGAGAGCAGCAGCACTGGAAAGCTGGAGCAGAGAAAAAGAGAGCAGCAGCACTGGAAAAGCAGAGCAGAGAAGAGCAGCAGCACTGGAAAGCCAGAACACAGGAGAGCAGCAGCACTGGAAAGCTGGAGAACAGGAGAGCAGCAGCACTGGAAAGCTGGAGCAGAGGAAAAGAGAGCAGCAGCACTGGAAAGCCAGAGCAGAGAAGAGCAGCATCACTGTAAAATCTAAAGCACAGGAGAGAAGCAAGACTGGAAAGCTGGATCACATAAGGGCAGCAGCGCTGGAAAGCTGAAACATAGGAGAGCAGCAGCACTGGAAAGCTGGAGCACAGGAGAGCAGCAGCATTGGTAAGCTGGAGCAGAGGAAAAGAGAGCAGCAGCACTGGAAAGCCAGAACACAGGAAAGCAGCAGCACTGGAAAGCTGGAGCAGAGAAGAGCAGCATCACTGAAAATCTAAAGCACAGGAGAGAAGCAAGACTGGAAAGCTGGATCACATGAGGGCAGCAGCGCTGGAAAGCCAGAGCACAGGAGAGCAGCAGCACTGGAAAGACTGAGCACAAGAGAGCAGCAGCACTGGAAAGCTGGAGCATAGGAGTGCAGCAGCACTGGAAAGCTGGAGCATAGGAGTGCAGCAGCACTGGAAAGCTGGAGCATAGGAGTGCAGCAGCACTGGAAAGCTGGAGCATAGGAGAGCAGCTGCACTGGAAAGCTGGAGAACAGGATAGCAGCAGCACTGGAAAGCTGGAGAACAGGAGAGCAGCTGCACTGGAAAGCTAGAGAACAGGAGAGCAGCAGTACTGTAAAGCTGAAGCTCTGGAGAGTAGCAGCACTGGAAAGCTGAAGCACAGGAGAGTAGCAGCACTAGAGAGCCGGAGCACAGGAGAAATCCACACACTGGAACAGATCAATATTAATCCATGAGTTAGTTCACATGAATTTTAATCTATGTGAAAAAGAATTGCAGCATACATTAGTCTCTTCCGTTTATATATGAGACTCACCTATACATTTCAATGGGTGCACAAAAAAATTGACGCAATATAGACACCATTCATTTTTAATGGATCCATTGTAATTAATATCATAGGAAGAAATTATCAGATTTTTTTAAATTATTGAAGTATAAAATGGATAACATACAGATGCCAAAAACAGATATCCAGAAGGCATACAGGAGACAACACACATGAAAAATTATCTTTTTTTTTTTCTACATGAGAAATGGACGGTATATTATACGCTCGTGTGATTTTTGCTTAAGGTTCAGATGAGGGTATGAAACGTTGTCTGATTTGCATCCAGATACCACACGTCCTAGTGTACTACTATACACTCATCTGAATGAGCCCTAAGGCACAGGACATATTGCACCTTGGAGACACCTGAAATATACGTATACTATACGCCTTATATACTAAACTGTACATATATACTATCTTTCCAGTAACATAACAATCATGCTTTATATGTTCATCACATACAGTATGTCTGGCTGGTCGTATATCACAGCCTGAGTCATAAAATTATAGGAAGTGACTTCTGATTGCTGTTTTGAGAGCAATTAAATAGAGAAACAATACAAGGCTTATTAATTGCTACATTTGGCTACATTGTGGTTAGAGGAGTAAAGTGCTGGCTCTCGGGAGCCGACGATGTGCTGAATTGCATTGAACTATGAACACTGATTTATTGATCCCTGTGAATGAAGACTAATAGGTTTCTAGATGACGGAGATCAGGGCAACCTCAAAAAGTGTATGAGTCAGGGAACGCATAACTGCCTGTAAAGATCTACATTAATCTCATTTATAGTTCTTCCCCTTTACAGGGATCAGTTTATGTATAAACTCTATTGAGTTCCTGTGTTAGAGACACTTTTTATGAAATATTAATAAAATATGATATTTTTTTGCCTCTGTTAGTGTAAACTAAACCGACATTTTATTGACTTTGCCACATACTACTAATATAAACTGCATTACTGCTACGTAGAATATATTTCTAAAAAGATGGTACTTAGCACAGAAATTGGCCAATTTGTGTAAGCCCACTAGCCACAACAATGCACACCTTTCTTTGATGGTACCCTAAACAAAAGCCTAGAAATTTAAAGGGCAAAACCAAAACCAAAAACCTAAGGCGGACTATTAACTGGTATATGTGCAAAGTGTAAGAGCACGTTCACAATGTGGCCATTCCACAGACAAAACCCAAGAAAAAAACAGAAAAACAAAATGAGCATAGATCTTAAAACATGTAAACGAGTAAATAGTAATGGTACATGTAAATAACATAGTGTACTTTGTTAGCACTATTTTGATCAAAAATCCTACCACGACAAGGTGCACCCATCGGGACGGTCCCAAAATATCTAGTATTAAAACCTTACCATGTGTCATATGACGTCAGTGTGAATAAGGCTAGAGCAGGATAGAGCCCCGAATAAGACACCCATCCATGGGAAGCTATGCAGATGGAATAGTTAGCTCAGAAAAGAGGGCAAGCCCTGTGTTTCTAAAAAGTACAAAAAAAAAACTTAAGGGGCAGTTCTAATTAAAAACAGCCTGAGGCAGTGGCGAATCCCGACAGAAAAGGACTCCTGTGTAAGGTTATTATATGGGCCCTTTCCATTGGAAAGCTCTGCTATAACAGAAGCTTCTAGCTGCTTTGGAAGTGGAAGTGGGCCCCCTTACCCGTTGGGTCCCTATGTGGTTGCACATTCTGCACCAATAATATGACCACCCTTGGTCTGAGGCTGATGGGAGGAGGATGAGGAGTGATCAGCCAACTATGGAGGCAGTCTCCACCTCCAACAGTAAACTACAAAATACTGACCTCCAAACAGAATAAAGTGTGAACAGGTGCAAGCTGCTGCGACTGTATTATACACAGTACTATGGTTGGTGTATACTACAATCACAGTAGCATTGACCCTTACAAATTTGCATTCTGTTAGGGCTGCTGGTCAGTTTTTCTTGTTTTTTTGTTTTTTTTCAGTATCTATAAAGGTTGCCTACGTGGAACCCCAGAGATTGGTTATAGTCTAAGGGAGACCCTTGCAGTAGGTGTTAATATTCTCTACAGCATCTCCACTCGAGAAACTAAGTATTGCACAGAGTTCAATTAATTCAATGGGATGTCTGTTGTGTAATGGAGGACAGTGTTATGATCTGCTACAGGGACTAAGGAAAGACAGGAGATCTGTCCCTACAATAGAACTAAACTAGATCCCTACGATGTAACGGGGAACCTGATCCTGCGATCAGACCCGCTAAAGTCCTCGGCTAGTCTGTACGAAGACCTATAGATGTGAGGGAGGGATCCGTACAAGAACTAGGGACTGGGATAAGTTGGACACCTCCTAGCAGAAATAGTAGCAGTCAAAGACAAACACACAACAAAAAGCATAGAGGTCAGAAGACCTAGCAAAACTAACAGAGAACGGCAAAAGAGCACCAAGTTAGCTCAAGAGTAGTAAATACAATGAAGTCCAGCAAGGCCAGGAGGGCGGAGCCGGATTAAATAGGCAAAAATGGTCATGTGACCAGCAAACTAAAAAAAACCTAACAGGAGAGTTCTAACAGACAGGGCAGGTCTTCCAGAATGTTTGTAGTTGGGGAGCCATCAAAGTTTTAGTTATTTTCAAGGCAAGAAAAGCTCTGCACTCTGGTTAATACCTAAGGGTTCGCTAACACTGGCGTATAAATAGGACGAGAGCATTTACTTGTAGATTAATCTTATATCTGCAAGTATATAGTGTTTTCCTTGGTGACAGTGTGAAGGTTTCACCAATTTAAGATACACTAGGTAACTGCTCTCCTCCAAATTAAAGATGTCCGAGTGCATGCTGAGAAGCTAATTAACCAAATCTGCTAATCTGGTTGAAAAACTTCACTCAGAGACTAAACCACGCAAATGGCATACTTTATTACGTAGACATGGGGTTAAATAGCATTCTCCTTCTAGGTGGGATTAGTAAAATTTATTGCTCTTTTCTGATAACTCAGCACGCTGTAATTTGTTCGTCCATGTATCTTTTGACCTCAGTAACGCCTTAGGAATTCTGATGGGAGGGGTGAGTTCGTCTCTCAGCGCCATCTTTGCCAACTCGACATGAATCTCTCTGTTATCAGCCGTGCACATGCATACGTCATTCCCAGGAAATCATTTAGTTGTTCGTATCTACAATAAGAATAGAAGCTATTAGTTATATATTCATTAACTATTAACATAATCCATGTGCATATACACATTTGCATACATACATACACATAGATTATTCCATCATCTCTATCTATATTGATTCACACTGATTAGGTAATCTAATAAAAGAAACTAATTGATTTTCTATAATATATATATTTTACCTTGACAACAGGTTCCCTTTAAATACTGCTGTCAATCAATGATAGTGGCATTTATGTGGCTTGTTCAAGCCGGCACCCGGATTCAGTGCTCATAGGCCCATTGGCTAGGCTTCATAATAGATATAAGAATTAACTATATACTGCAATGCTGTAGCATTGCAGTATAAAGAACTAGTGATCAAATGATCACAGGTTAAAGTTCAATATAGGACCTAAAAAAAATCTGAAAAAAAAAATTGGATAAATTAAAAAAACATGCAAATTTGAATCACTTCCCTTTTCCCTAGTTAAAAATAAAATATATAAATATATTTAATATGTCCAAAAAAGTTCAATCTATCAAAATATAAAATTATTTGACCCCAATAGTAAACACTGTAAAGCAAAACTAAAATTGAAACTCCAGATTTGTCTGTTTGGTCGCCATACTTCTTCTCATTAAATGCAAGAAAGACCGATCAAAACATTATGCCCAATTCATCATTTGCAATTTTTGCGGTTTTCTGATGTTTTTTGCACCAAATTAATCAAAATGCCGCACACGGTGCATAATTTTTGCACAAAGCCTAATCTTGTCATTTTTTTTCTGTTAACTGATTTTGCGACTTTTTAGCGGGAAAAGTTACATATTTGGCAAAATGTCACAAAAAATATGCCAATTTAATTAGTGTACATAAAATCACTAAATGGGGTAACTAGAAAGGAGTTGCGTCATTTTTTTTTTTTTTTTTTTTAAAAAGGTCGTATTTCATGAATCGGTCAAAAGCATCTGTAAAAACCACATGGATGTAAAAATCAGAACGCTAACTAAACCACAAAAGGAAATTTGAAAAAAGGCGTAAATTGTTTGATGAATTTATTGCAAATCAAAAAGTCACTAATTGAGCGGTATTCATGCCAAAAACCCAGCAGAAATGCATTGACGAATCGCGGTGAAAATGGTACAGGTATCAGAAAATGGTGACACAAAACAAACTCTTCTTTTTTTATACAAAGATCTGAAATTTTTAAAACTAAAATAAAAAAAAATGAAGTATACACATTTAGTATCACGGTAATCATACTGACCTTCAGAATCACATAGTCAGGTCATTTTTTCCGCACAATTAATGCCATAAAAACAAAACCTAAAAAAAAACATTCTGAAATTATTTTTTTTTACCATTTTATGCTAGTTGGAATGTTTTTTTTCTCCACTTTCCAGTACATTATAGGATAAAGTGAATGGTGTCATTAAGAACTACAACTCGCCCGACAACAAGTTTTCATTCGGCTTTGTTGACGGGAAAAATCAAAAAGAAACGGCTCTTGGAAAAAAGGAGGGGAAATAATGAAAGTGTGAAAACAAAAAATGGCTGTGGAGGAAAAGGGTTGAGAGATCACTTTTAATTTCCTTCATAGAAATATTACCAGAAGATCTGACTATTGATGAGTACGGCAAAATTGTGGCGGCACGTATATTATATATGGCAAGAAAATTGATAGCCCAAAAATGGATAGTAGATCAGGAGGCTATGATATCAGAATTTATTGATAAAGTTAACTGGCTAGTAAATTTGGAAAAAGGCATATACCTAAAAAGAGATGCTATCTCTAAATTTTACAAGATATGGGGTCTATGGATTGATGGCTCTGGTTTGACATCTAGGGAACTGAGGAGATGTCTCAATATGATGCCTCAAATTAAACTTCTTTGAAAATGAATAAAAATGTTATTAGTACTTTCACAAGTCATATGTAATTGGATTGACTATTGTTACTATGTTCAAATATTTGTTCATCTAATTCTGCTGGTTTTGCAGAGCCAAGATGTATAAATAACTCATGTTTAATGCTTCTTAAGGTTGGGGGTGGAAAACTGTGTGTCTCCAATGTTTGTCTGGTTGTTGTTGTTTTTTCCTTTTTTTATTTTTTCCTTTGTGTAAATCTTTATTAAAATCAATAAAAAACACTTGATTTAAAAAAAAGAAATATTACCAGGATGAGAATAAAGGACATATAAACACATATAGCAGTATATATATATATATATATATATATATATATATATATATATATGTGTGTGTGTGTGTGTGTTTTAAGTGGGAAAACTTGCTCAATTGGTGGCTCACTAAATACTTTTTGCCCCACTGTATAAACTGTATATATATACACACAGGGTATATATATATATATATATATATATATATATATATATATATATACAGTACAGACCAAAAGTTTGGACACACCTTCTCATTTAAAGATTTTTCTGTATTTTCATGACTTTGAAAATTGTACATTCACACTTCAAGATTGTTGGAAGACCATTTCCGGTGACTACCTCTTGAAGCTCATCAAGAGAATGCCAAGAGTGTGCAAAGCAGTCATCAAAGCAAAAGGTGGCTACTTTGAAGAACCTAGAATATAAGACATATTTTCAGATGTTTCACACTTTTTTGTTAAGTATATAATTCCACATGTGTTAATTCATAGTTTTGATGCCTTCAATGTGAATGTACAATTTTCAAAGTCATGAAAATACAGAAAAATCTTTAAATGGGAAGGTGTGTCCAAACGTTTGGTCTGTACTGTATATATAGTAAGGTTTGTACTCACTCAGCTGTGGTTGAGGTAAACACAGGAAGCGTTTTCATTGAAATATCCAGGCTGGTTTATTAAGACAACATAAACCGCTCAGGAAGCAAAACACAAAAACAGCCTGTGAAGAAACCCCGCAGAACCTCTCTATTGCCACTACTTGTGATGGATCCACACCCCGCCACTTGCCTGACATCACACTACGCCAGACGGAGCATGTGATATGGATCTACTCTTTGCACCAACGTGACGTTCCGCACTCCCCCTCAAGGACGCGTAAGGTCAGATTGGTACAGTTCTACACAGTCACCCCCTGTCCACACGGATACAGAGAGGCACCAGGGAGTGAGCAAAGGGGGCCCACTCAGACACTGACTTGGCACCACACTCGTTCACACCCCCTGACAGGCTGAGAGGCTCCGTTCACTAGCTCCAGTGAAGCAGAACCTTGTCGGCCTGGTAGAGCTGCCACCAGTTTCTATTTGATATAACAGACTTATATTGGGCTAGAAACCAGCCTGATAGCATGTTCGTTGGACCGAACAACAGACATAAGGTTCGTGGATCGAGATAAAAGAACAGCCCAAGATTAAATTATATATTTACTCACCGTAAGGGCACACTAGACAATACGCTATATACATAAGGGTTATACATAAACAGTGGTCAGAGTTACATACAAAAGTATGGTACAATAAGCATAAGCAGAACTTAAGAGTCAATTACCAGTGTAGATGGAAAGGCCTGGCTTTCGGGGGATGGGCTGCCACATGGGAGGCTGTGGGCCCTCACTTGGTTGATGGACTTGTCCTGCACGTCTTGATGTCACAACCTCCCTAGGAACAAACACTCTGGGCTCGCGACTGCTAGAACTGTTAAACTCTCTGGATCCCGCCCACTCCTGCCTCCAAGCTGGATTCAACTCTCCTCCCCCTGGTCTCTCTCAGCAACAACTCTATAAACTAAAATGGGCTGCACCTCCTTAGTGGACGATCCTAGGGAGCTGGTTCTGGTGTCATCGGAACCAGCCGGGCCCCTGCTACGCGTGGAGACCAAACACAGGGGCCCTAGGAGCTTCTGAAAGGTTGTGCTGCATATCTCCCTATCGTTGCTTGCTGGGCGGTGAAGAAAGGAAAGGTGAGATTCTCGATTCCTTTAGGTTTCCAAAAATCTGGTTGGTTTATCACTCGGATGTATCGTTTTCCCTTAACTTGACGTTAAATTATAGTTTCTCACACAAAGGACCGAATGGCTTGGAAGCGACAGGGGGTCTCAGCAGCCCCACGGCTGCTGCCAGGTATTTGTCACTCACAGCCTGTCGGCCCCCTCGTTTCCAAGCTGCAGTGTATTCGAAAGAGTCGGATTACACTGTGCATTGAAGATTTCTCTAGAACCTGCCAAGCAGGGCACAGTGATTGACATGGGTTTGTCTTGAATATTCTTCACACAGCCTTTTTTGGCACAAAGTGGAAATACAAAGTAAAATGTCCATGCATTGTTGCGGGTTTGCCCGCTCAGGTCAGTGTCCAGTTCTCAAGTCTTTAGCACAGACCAACCCACTGGAGATCCACACATCTCCAGACACAGACACTGAATGAGACACTTGCTCTCCATTTTATTTACCAAACCACACACCCGGGGTGGGGATATGCAAGCAGCCATTCCTACCCATCTCTTATGACTGCTCGTAAAATCGACCCTGATACGCCCTATTAACCCTCTCTGCACTATACGTGCTAGAGCATGCTTTCCTGGGTTTACATCACCGAAGCTACCAACCTCGATGATACATATCTCCCCTCAAGGACCTGTCCGGCGGCCATCTTATATAACCCCCCCTCTGCCCAAAGCCGGGGGGCTTGGCACCTTCCGCTATCAAGCAGTGGACCCTTTACAGTGCGTCAGCAATTCCATGCAGTTTCCCGGGCCTATGCTCTACATGGAAGCTAAAATCCTGAAGGGCTAGGAACCACCTAGTCACTCGGGCATTGTTCCGCTTCTTCTCCCTCATCCACCTTAGTGGGGCATGGTCTGACACCAGCCTGAACTTACTGCCGAAGAGGTAGTATCTTAGGGTGTCCAGCGCCCACTTGATGGCCAAACATTCCTTCTCCACTATGGAGTAATTCTTCTCACAGTATGTCATCTTCCAACTTAAATACATTATGGGGTGCTCTTCCCCATTCACCTCTTGTGATAGGAAAGCACCCACTCCGACATCTGACACGTCTGTCTGGACCACAAACGCCTTTGAGAAATCTGGTGCCACCAGCACTGGCTGTTTACACAGAGCTAGCTTCAGTTCCTGGAAGATCGTCTCAGCTTCTGGAGACCACTTAGCCATAGCTGACTTTGTCCCTTTAACAAGGTTTATCAAAGGGGCAGCTATCATGGCGAAGTTAGGAATAAACCGGCGGTAATAGCCCACGATGCTCAGGAAAGCTCTAATCTGTTTCTTTGAGAGGGGTTGTAGCCAACAGTCGCATCGGCTTTATTTATTTGGTGCTTTATTTCACATCTCCGTATGACATAGCCCAAGTATTTGGCTTCCTCCATGCCCATGGCACATTTCTTCGGGTTTATGGAAAACTCCACCTTCCATAGAGCATCAATTATCACTTGGACTTTGCTCAGATGGATGTCATCCAGGTAGGCTGGTGTGTACTTCTTGTGGGTAGCTAGGATCCGTTCCATGGCTCTCTGGAATGTGGTTGGTGCCCCTTGTAAAGCAAACTGCATCCTTGTAAGCATCCGTTTGGCATTGAGAAGGCAGTCTTTTCCTTGGCGTCTTGGGACATATGAATTTGCCAATATCCTTTTGTGAGGTCAGAGGTGGTAATATACCTGGCTGGCCCCAAACTTTCAATCAGTTCATCTACCCTGGGCATTGGGTAGGTGTCGAACTTCGAGACCTCATTGAGCTTCCTATAGTCATTGCAAAACCGCCATTCTCCATCTGGTTTCGGCACTAAGACTTTGGGACTGGACCAGCAAATCTTTGACTCTTCAATGATTTCCAGACTCAGCATCTGCTTCACCTCTTTCGAGATCACCTCTTGGCGAACTTCGGGAATCCAATACGGCTTCAAATTTACTCGGACATGAGGCTTCGTAAGAACCTCATGCTCTATGTTCCGAGTACACCCCGGTAGTTCTGAGAAAAGGTCTCTGTTCCGATGTAGCAACTCTCTGCACTGTTGGTTTTGGGCACGTGACAGTGACTTTGCCACCTTGACCTCTTCAACTTTGGCTTCTGCCTTCCCCACCAAACATGGAGCTTCCACAGCCTCCCTACCTCTCTATGGCTTAATCAGGTTGACGTTGTACACCTGGTAGGGCTTCCTTCTCTATGGTTGGTGGACTTTATAGTTGACGTAGCCAACCTTTTCAACTACTTCATAGGGGCCCTGCCACTTGGCCAGGAATTTGTTCTCCACCATAGGTGCCAGAACCAGTACTCGATCCCCAGGGTTGAAGTGCCTCACCCTTGCTGATCTATTGTATACTCTAAACTGTGCCTCTTGTGCTTTGAGGAGGTGTTCTTTCACAATGGGCATCACCTCGGCAATCTTCTCTTGCATCTGGGCCACGTGTTCAATTACACTCCTGTAGGGTGTAGACTCCGCCTCCCAGGTCTCCTTTGCTACGTCCAGGAGTCTGCGGGGGTGTCGGCCATATAACAGCTCAAAAGGGGAGAATCCAGTAGAGGCCTGTGGGACTTCTCTGTTGGAGAACAGAAGGTATGGCAGTAGACAGTCCCAGTCTCAGCCATCCTTCTTTACGACCTTCTTCAACATGGCCTTCAAGGTTTCATTAAACCTCTCCACTAAACCATCTGTCTGGGGATGGTAGACTCAGGTCCTGAGTTGTGTGATTTGCAGGGTTTTGCACAACACCCTCATCACCCTTGACATAAATGGGGTCCCTTGGTCCGTTAGGATCTCCTTAGGCAACCCTGTTTTAGAAAAGATGTGGAACAACTCCCAGGCTATGCACTTGGCAGAGGAGTTTCGTAGTGGTACGGCCTCTGGGTACCATGTAGCATAGTCCAGTACCACCAGGATATTCTGATGTCCTCTGGTGAGCTTGACCAGGGGTCCCACTAGACCCTATGGCAATGCGATTGAATGGGACTTCAATCATAGGCAGTGGGACTAAGGGGCTACGGAAGTGAGCAAGAGGGGAGATCTGTAACTGTAATAAGCCCAGTGGTGCACCTGTTGTACCCTGACAGTCAGAGTCACTCCAAAGCACGCTAAGATCTCAGTCTTCAATTTGGCCTACTCTTTTGTGTCCTGCATGGCCAAGTCATAATATGCCTTCTGCGTCTCCCCTGTTAAATATGGCGCCAGAACCCTGCATACCACTGCTCCGGGTGCAATTTCTTTCGCTCCGCCACCCTCTCAAAAAACGTCAGGAACGCCTCAACGTTATCCCCCGGGGTCATCTTTTGTAAAGCTCTTCTTTTGTAAGGCTCTTGCTACTTCCTGTAGCAGTCACACCGCCCCCTGGGATTCGTGCCCGTGCTTCTAGCACCAATTATAGAGTTTGTACTCACTCGGCTGTGGTTGAGGTAGGCACAGGAAGTGTTTTCATTGGAATATTAAGGCTAGTTTATTAAGACAGCATAAACTGCTCAGGAAGCAAAATACAAAAACAGCCTTTTTCGGCACAAAGTGGAAACACAAAGTAAAATGTCCATATAATATTGCGGGTTTGCCCGCTCAGGTCAGTGTCCAGTTCTCAAGTCTTTAGCACAGACAAACACACTGGAGATCCATACATCTCCAGCCACAGACAGTGAATGAGACACTTGGTCTCCATTTTATTTACCAAACCACGCCCCGGGGTGGAAATATGTGAGCAGCTATTTCCACCCATCTCCTATGACTGCTCGTAAAACTGGCCCTGATACGCCCTATTAACACTCTCAGCACTGTACGTGATGGAGCATGCTTTCCTGGGTTTACATCACCAAAGCTGCCAGCCTCGATGATACACATCTCCCCGCAAGGACCTGTCTGGTGGCCATCTGACTATATATATATATATATATATATATATATATATATATATATATATATATACAGTACAGACCAAAAGTTTGGACACACCTTCTCATTTAAAGATTTTTCTGTATTTTCATGACTAATAAAAATTGTACATTCACACTGAAGGCATCAAAACTATGAATTAACACATGTGGAATTATATACTTAACAAAAAAGTGTGAAACAACTGAAAATATGTCTAATATTCTAGGTTCTTCAAAGTAGCCACCTTTTGCTTTGATGACTGCTTTGCACACTCTTGGCATTCTCTTGATGAGCTTCAAGAGGTAGTCACCGGAAATGGTTTTCACTTCACAGGTGTGCCCTGTCAGGTTTAATAAGTGGGATTTCTTGCCTTATAAATGGGGTTGGGACCATCAGTTGTGTTGTGCAGATGTCTGGTGGATACACAGCTGATAGTCCTACTGAATAGACTGTTAGAATTTGTATTATGGCAAGAAAAAAGCAGCTAAGTAAAGAAAAACGAGTGGCCATCATTACTTTAAGAAATGAAGGTCAGTCAGTCCCAAAAATTTGGCAAACTTTGAAAGTGTCCCCAAGTGCAGTTGCAAAAACTATCAAGCGCTACAAAGAAACTGGCTCACATGAGGACCGCCCCAGGAAAGGAAGACCAAGAGTCACCTCTGCTTCTGAGGATAAGTTTATCCGAGTCACCAGCCTCAGAAATCGCAGGTTAACAGCAGCTCAGATTAGAGACCAGGTCAATGCCACACAGAGTTCTAGCAGCAGACACATCTCTACAACAACTCTTAAGAGGAGACTTTGTGCAGCAGGCCTTCATGGTAAAATAGCTGCTAGGAAACCACTGCTAAGGAGAGGCAACAAGCAGAAGAGACTTGTTTGGGCTAAAGAACACAAGGAATGGACATTAGACCAGTGGAAATCTGTGCTTTGGTCTGATGAGTCCAAATTTGAGATCTTTGTTTCCAACCACCGTGTCTTTGTGTGACGCAGAAAATGTGAACGGATGGACTCTACATGCCTGGTTCCCACCGTGAAGCATGGAGGAGGAGGTGTGATGGTGTGGGGGTGCTTTGCTGGTGACACTGTTGGGGATTTATTCAAAATTGAAGGCATACTGAACCAGCATGGCTACCACAGCATCTTGCAGCGGCATGCTATTCCATCCGGTTTGCGTTTATTTGGACCATCATTTATTTTTCAACAGGTCAATGACCCCAAGCACACCTCCAGGCTGTGTAAGGACTATTTGACCAAGAAGGAGAGTGATGGGGTGCTAGGCCAGATGACCTGGCCTCCACAGTCACCAGACCTGAACCCAATCGAGATGGTTTGGGGTGAGCTGGACTGCAGAGTGAAGCCAAAAGGGCCAACAAGTGCTAAGCATCGCTTGGAACTCCTTCAAGATTGTTGGAAGACCATTTCCAGTGACTACCTCTTGAAGCTCATCAAGAGAATGCCAAGAGTGTGCAAAGCAGTCATCAAAGCAAAAGGTGGCTACTTTGAAGAACCTAGAATATTAGACATATTTTCAGTTGTTTCACACTTTTTTGTTAAGTATATAATTCCACATGTGTTAATTCATAGTTTTGATGCCTTCAGTGTGAATGTACAATTTTCATAGTCATGAAAATACAGAAAAATCTTTAAATGAGAAGGTGTGTCCAAACTTTTGGTCTGTACTGTTTATATATGTACTGTGTATGCATGTATATGTACAGTTGAATCCAGAAGTTTATATGCACTATATAAAAAGACACATATGCATGTTTTTTTCAATATCTGACGTGAAATCAGAATAAACCTTTCCCGTTTTAGGTCAATTAGGATTACCCTCATTTTTAATATTTGTCAAATACCAGAATAATGAGAGAGAGAATGTTTTAAGGCATTTTTATTACTTACTGCAAATTAAAAAGTTTATATACACTAAGATTACTATGGCTTTAAACAATTCTGGACTGCCCATATGATGATGTCATGTGTTTGGAAGCTTCTTTTTTTGGCAACATCTGAGTAAATTAGAGACACACCTGTGGATGTATTTTAATGCACACCTGAAACACACTGCTTCTTTGTGTAGCATCATGGGAAAGTCCAAAGAAATCAGCCAAGATATCAGGAAGAGAATTGTAGACTTGCACTGGCTCATCATTGGGTACAATTTCAAGAGACCTGAAGGTGCCTCATTCATCTGTACAAACAATTATACGCAAGTACAAACAAGATGAAAATGTCCAGCCATCATACCGCTCAGGAAGGAGTAGCCTCAGTGCTGTAGGACCCGGAGAAGCAGATTCCAGCATGGATAGTACTGAGAGTTTTTTTTTATTGGGCCCGGATTTGGGCCTGGGTTTTAGAAATGGCCAGAGGAGCTGGTTGGGACTGTGCCTCGTTCATCTGTACAAACAATTATACGAAAGTGCAAACAAGTTGGGAATGTCCAGCCATCATACCGCTCAGGAAGGAGACAGGTTCTGTGTCCCAGAGATGAATGTGTTTTGGTCCGACATTTGCATATCAGCCCAAGGACAAAAGCAAAAGACCTTGTAAAGATTATGGCGGAAGTTGGTAAGATTGTGTCAATAACCACAGTGAAGTGAGTACTGTATCAACATGGGCTGAAAGGCCACTCTGCCAGGAAGAAGCCATTACTCCAAAAGAAACATAAAAAAGCCAGATTAATGTTTGCAAATGCACACAGGAACAAAGACCTTAATTCTTGGAGACATGTCCTGTGGCCTGATGAAACTAAAATTGAACTTTTTGGGCAAAATGACCATCGTTATGTTTGGAGGAAAAAGAGAGAAGCTTGGAAGCCTAAGAACACCATCCCAACTTTGAAACACGGGGATGGCAGCATCATATTGTGGGGTTGTTTTACTGCAGGAGGGACTGGTGCAATTCACAAAATAGATGGAATCATGAGAAAACAAGATTATGTGGCAATACTGAAGCAACATCTCAAGACATCAGCCAGGAAGTTAAAGCTTGGGCGGAAATGGGTCTAACAAATGTACAGTGACCTGAAGCATACTACCAAAATGGTAACAAAGTGGCTTAAGGATAACAAAGTCAATGTTTTGGAGTGGCCATCACAAAGCCCTGATCTCAATCCTATTGAAAATGTATGAGCAAAGCTGAAAAGGCTGCGAGCACGGCGACCTACAAACCTGGATCAGTTACACCAGTTTTGTCAGGAGGAATGGGCCCAAATTCCGGCCAACTATTGTGAGAAGCTTGTGGAAGGATATCCCAAACATTTGAACCAAGTCATTCAGTTTAAGGGCAATGGTACCAAATACTAATGAAATGTATGTAAACTTTTGACTTTGCAGTAAGTAATAAAAATGGCTTAAAACATTCTCTCTCTCTCTCATTATTCTGGCATTTGGCAAATATTGAAAATTATGGTAATCCTAATTAACTTAAAACGGGAAAGGTTTATTTTGATTTCATGTCAGATATTGAGAAAAACATGCAGATGTGTCTTTTTATATAGTGTATGTAAACTTCTGGTTTCAACTGGTTTCAAGTTCTAGTTGAAAGGTATGTGTCACCAATGTGACTAGCCTCAGTGCTGTAGGACCCAGAGAAGCAGACTCCAGCATGGATAGTACTGAGAGTTTTTTTGATAATGGGCACGGATTTGGGCTTGGGTTTTAGAAATGGCCATAAGAGCTGGGTGGGACCGACCGTTCCCATACCTACAGTTCCAGGCCTTGGAACAGCCTATTTAAGGCAATTCAGCTGCATCATTCAGGATCTGTGTGTGGAGGTGTAAAGACATTGTATATGTTCCTCTGCCTCTGCCAGAGATTGTGAGAGCAGGACTGGTATCTAAACATGTGAACCCATGCTATTATAAGGAGATAGACATAATGCCGATGTTTCTCCTTGAAGAAATGAGGTTTACTATAATGTGAACTGTGATATATAATGTGACTTGTGTTAATGATGTTAATATTGTGAATTTCTGACAGTAGGAATAGCAAGAGTTAATGGTTGGGACTAGCCCAGAGTGGAAGGGACAAAGCTGAAGGGACAAGAGACAGTTCTTGTCAGGGAGGCAGTGCCGCATTCTTGAGTGTCCCTAAAATTGAGAGGAGACCAGGAGAAAGAAATAGTGTCATCCAAAGAAGAGATGAGGAAGAGTGACTAAGAGTTAGAGGGATTTATCGGAGAAGGGTTTTGAGAGAGAATGTCTTTCGGTAAGGCCCAGAGTTTATAACTCAGAAAGGTAACTTCCAGACAGGACGAAGTATGCAAGATGAAGAGAGTGCCCCGGGTGGGAGTTCCAGAGCGTCAGCATCAGAGAAGATAAGTAACGGCCATACTGGCAAAGTAGAGCTCTGCTAAGGGGAAAGAAGACGTAGACCCGGGGACTGACTAATGGACTCTCTTGCTAGCTGAACTGTATTGTTGAGCTGGGTAGTGATGAAGTAGTGAGGAGTAGTGAAGATAGAGGACAAGTAAAGAGAGAGAAGAGAAAGAGACTGAATTTCTGTGAGGAAAACGTTACGCATTATCAAGGAAATGTTTGAGAAGATATATACCCTTTATCTACCGTACATAAACCTCAAGTTGGTGTGCAGTAAAATATTTATTTTAAAACTTAAACTGATGGTTTCCCTGAATGAACTATTAAACCTCTGGTCCTGGCCAACCAGCAACATCGGTTACATGCAAACTACATGGGCGTAGTGCCTTCACATCACAAGTCCACACACCCAGCCGGGACCCCCCCTCTTCATGTAATGTGCCGGGGCGCAAGAGACGAGTACCTCGCCAATGGCTACCAACCTCCCCACGTTACACTATTATATGGACTGTTCATTTTCTGTTTCATTATACCTTTTATAATGGAGAAAGGCCGTTTATTTTCTTTGGAAGATTTATGGGCTTAAATAAATCTTCCTGGCTGACTTAAAAACTAGCTGCATGTGTATATATGCCTCAACTGCCATATATATGCCTCAAACTGACTGAGCCCCTACACTATAAACATATATATATATTTACAGTATATACAGTTGGGGAGATAAGTATTTGATCCCTTGCTGTTTTTGTAAGTTTGCCCACTGACAAAGACATGAACAGTCTATAATTTTAAGGGTGGATTAATTTTAACATTAGAGATAGAATATCCCAAAAAAATCACATTGTATAAATTAGATACATTTATTTGCATTTTGCAGTGAGAAATAAGTTTTGATCCTCTACAAACCATTATGAGTTCTGGCTCCTACAGATCATTTAGACGCTCTTAATCAACTCGTTACCTACATTAAAGACTCCCACAGGAGTCTTTTATATAGACAGTCACATATATAAAAGACTCCTGTCCACAGACTCAATTAATCAGTCAGACTCTAACCTCTACAACATGGGCAAGACCAAAGAGCTTTCTAAGGATGTTAGGGACAAGATCATACACCTGGAAAAAGCTGGAATAGGCTACAAAACCATAAGAAATACGGTGGGTGAGAAGGAGACAACTGTTGGTGCAATAGTAAGAAAATGGAAGAAATACAAAATGACTGTCAATCGACATCGATCTGGGGCACCATGCAAAATCTCACCTCGTGGGGTATCCTTGATCATGAGGAAGGTGAGAGATCAGCCTAAAACTACATGGGGGGAACTTGTTAATGATCTCAAGGCAGCTAGGACCATAGTCACCAAGAAAACCATTGGCAACACATTACACCTTAAAGGTTTAAAATCCTGCAGTGCCCTAAGGCCCCCCTGCTCAAGAAGGCACATGTGCAGGCCCATCTGAAGTTTGCCTATGAACACCTGGATGATTCTGTGAGTTATTGGGAGAAGGTGCTGTGGTCAGATAAGACAAAAATTGAGCTGTTTGCCATTAACCCAACTCGCCATGTTTGGAGGAAAAGAAATGCTGCCTATGACCCAAAGAACACCATCCCCACTGTCAAGCATGGAGGTGGAAACATTATGTTTTGGGGGTGTTTCTCTGCTAAGGGCACAGGACTACTTCACCGCATGAATGGGAGAATAGATGGAGCCATGTACCGTAAAATCCTGAGTGACAACCTCCTTCCCTCCGCCAGGACATTAAAAATGGGTCGTGGCTGGGTCTTCCTGCAAGACAATGACCCAAAACATACAGCCAAGGCAACAAAAGAGTGGCTCAAAAAGAAGCACAGTAAGGTCATGGAGTGGCCTAGCCAGTCTCCAGACCTTAATCCCATAGAAAACTTAAGGATGGAGTTGAAGCTCCGAGTTGCCAAGCAACAGTCTCAAAATCTTAATGATTTAGAGATGATCTGCAAAGAGGAGTGGACCAAAATTCCTCCTGACATGTGCGCAACCCTCATAATCACCTACAAAAAACTTCTGACTGCTGTGCTTGCCAACAAGGGTTTTGCCACCAAGTATTAAGTGTTGTTTGCCAGAGGGATCAAATACTTATTTCTCACTGCAAAATGAAAAAAAAAATTATCTAATTTATACAATGAGATTTTCTTGATTTTTTTGGATATTCTATCTCTCAATGTTAAAATTAACCTACCCTTAAAATTATAGACTGTTCACATCTTTGTCAGTGGGCAAACTTACAAAAACAGCAAGGGATCAAATACTTATTTCCCCCACTGTATATAGTATATAACACATTTTGGCAGGTTCTGCTAGATACCAGGACACAAGTCTAGGCTATGACCTGATGTCTTCTTCCAGAAGTAAGGTGTGAATGAGTCTCTGAGGAGTTGGCATTTCGCACCCTGCCACATATGCGATGATATAGGAGGGCATCGGAGACCCTTATTTAAACAAATTCATCCTGTTCACCGCCGCTGTGTGCATGTAAAATTGGGTTACTATGGTAACCTTCATGTGACCCCGGTGCGGTAGACAGATGGGGAGAGCTGTTGGCTCAGTCAATAGTGTATTTAGGTTTTCAGATAGAAAAGCAAAGGATTAATGCACTTAGACGTTGCAGCGTAAAGCTCTCTTCTAGGTCAGTAATGCATCAGATTTGGCCCAGATTCATCCGAGCGAAATCATGGCAGGAAAATATACCGGTACTTACTGTCAAAATACGATCTTTACATGTCAACTGCTGAGCTCTGATGACCTCTGTTCATGGGGAACTCTGAGTCAAGTTGATAGAAAGCATCGGCCAATAACTATTAAATGACTGCGCTTTTTCTTTAACTAACAGCAATAATTGGTCTTCTGTAAATAAAGCTTAACGGTATTGTACAGGATTAGAAGAACATGACTCCATTCACTTTCACTGACCCGAGCTGCAAGATCAGAGCCATGGACAGATGTGAAGCAGTTTTTGAAATTAATCAACCACGTTTTGCTAATTTTGGACAAAGCTTTTAAATGATTGTATGATGACAAGTTAGTAGCGTTTCTAATCGGCTTTCGTCACCTTCACAATCTTGTTCTGCTCTCTCAGCTGCTGGTATCGTTCCAATGTAGAAGTTAAAGGGAAACCGTCACCTCGGAAAATACTATTTACCTGCAGATATAGGGTTAATCTGCAGTTGAATAGCATTACAATGCTGTCTGGCAGCCTTACTGAAAAAGCAGCTACTGGGAGAAATTAACTTATTTCCTCCCAGGAGCTGCCGGCTTTCAGTCATAGTGCACAAAGCGGCAACAGCCACCGCTCACTATACTGTAAGGAAGAATTGGCACTTCAATTGACAGACTTCTTTTCTAGCGCATCTGTGTAGAGCCAGGTGTCAATCAAAATTCCAGGACATGCTTGTAGTATAGTGAGCAGTGCTGAGACCAATGACTGAAGCCGCTTTGTTCATGCCTCTATGACTGAAAGCCGGTGGCTCCAGGAGACAAAGTTCATTTTCTCCTAGTAGCTGCACTTTCAGTAAGACAGCCAAAGAGCATTGTGACTCTACTCACCTGTAAATTAACCCTATCTTTGCAGGTGAATAGCATTTTCCAAGGTGAAAGGTTCCGTTTAAAGGGGTTGTCCAGGTTTGTGATGAAAGTCTGCAGTCACTCTATGGGAATGCAGACTTTTGAATCTTTACAGTGTACTCATTGCGTGCTGTCAGGCTTCTCTGGTGCTAGCAGTGAGAGTAGGTGGTAATATGACCGTAAGTATGTGATTTGCATAGTTCCGGCCACATTCTGACTGGACGTGCACAGTCATACAAGTGTATATGCAAATCGCATACTTGCGGTCATTTGACCACCCTTCCTTGCCGCTGGCATTGGGGAATCAAGACAGCGTGCGTTGCGCATGCTGCGAGGATTCAGATCTACAGTCACATAGAGTGAAAAAATGGTGAAGATACCGGAGCGTGAGTATATGACCGGGGGCAGGGGACTTACATTTAAAGCGCCACTTCAGCACTAAAAAAAACCCATTGAAGTGGTATTTTAATCCCAGGCAAAAGATAATTTTATCCTGTCACCCTAGAGGCCTAAGTATACGTAGAACAAGCCAGAGTGAGATGGCCGACATATAAGAAAGTGAGAATGCGAGTCCTGTTGTGGTGAAGTGCTTTAAAAGAGTAGCACAGATGAAAATAAAAATCTTTGTAATATATCTTATTAGAGAAAACCGCTCCTGGATTGATCATGCATTATCAAAATTATCAATTCATGGGTAAAATCTGTCTTCAGTGAAAACAGATTATGATTGAGATAGATGACAGTTGGTGCTCATAATGTTCTATGGAGAACGGTAACAGTGGTTTCACTAGAACCTACAGCAGAATGTCTGTGTCTACCTCTAGCTCCTCCTCTCTCCATAGAATTTTAAAAGCTCCAACTGTCATCTTCTCAATAATGGGGAAATCTGTCTTCACTGAATAGATATTTTACAGATTTTTACCCATGACTTGAGAATGAAAGATCAGTCCAGAAGGAGAAAGAAGCAGATTTATCTGATAAGATATATTATAAAGTTACTTATTTTCATGTATTTTATTGATTTATGAAATAAAAAGTAAAACGATCATTACACTTTAAGAGGCAGATATGACTACAAAGAAACTAGTAGCCCATCTCAGTAAACTTTTTTTGTTAGTGCTGTTACAGAGACTTTATCATCCCGTGGCTCTGCGGCATACCGAGAGGAGGCTCCTCAGGCAGAGCCATCCTGTAAGTTACACTGAGTTTGCGGCGTAGGATGCATCTCTTACAAGTAGGGGAGAAAGCAATATTGCGTAATGTAGATAGGGACAGAAAAATAAGATGTTCTGATTATACAATGTTTTAAGCTATAGATGCTACAGAGCTGAATTTCTCATTTTGCATTTTTTATACACAGTAATAATAGTAGATTTACCCGCAACTTACATTGAAAAATGAGAATCAGACACATCAATGAGATATGCCAAATGACAAACTCAGCTCTGCAATATATAACTAGCTAAACAACATGTCCAGGGGCCTTGAACGCACGTTCAGATGAAGTGTACTGCGGCGCAGAGACCCTTCGGGTCTGTGCGCGGCAATACACGCAGCTAGCAAATCAGAGGTCAGCAGCTGACGTCGGCGTGCATGTGACTGGGGCTGCATGGCAGTGACGTCATGCGTTCCAGTTGCTTGCATGCTGAAGTCAGCTGCCGGCCTCATAAGAGGACACCTCGCGGTGGGAGAGCGGAGGGAAGGTGAGTATAATGGTTTATTTATTTTGTATACATTAAAGAACAGCGGCAGAATGGGGAACATATACCAGGATGGGGGAGATAAACCAGGATTGGGTCCAGGATAAAGGACATATACCAGGATGGGGGATATATCGGGATGAGGCCCAGAATAAGGGACATATATACCAGGATGGGATATATACTGCATACCAAGATGGGGCCCAGGATAAGGGACCTATATACCTGCATGGGGTATATATATACCAAGATGGGACCCAGGCAGGATAAGGGACATATTTATCAGGATGGGGATATATATACCAGGATGGGGCCCAGGATAAGGGACATATACCAGGATGGGGGATATATATCGGGATGAGTCCCAGGATAAGGGACATATATACCTGCATGGGGTATATATATACCAAGATGGGACCCAGGCAGGATAAGGCACATATTTATCAGGATGGGGATATATATACCAGGATGGAGCCCAGAATAAGGGACATATACCAGGATGGGGGATATATATCGGGATGAGTCCCAGGATAAGGGACATATATACCAGGATGGGGATATATACAGTATACCAAGATGGGGCCCAGGATAAGGGACCTATATACCAGCATGGGGTATATATATATATATACCAAGATGGGGCCCAGGCAGGATAAGGCACATATTTATCAGGATGGGGATATATATACCAGGATGGGGCCCAGGATAAGGGACATATACCAGGATGGGTGATATACTCGCTCCTGTGATGAAACAGGCAGGATAATGTGTTAACTCAGAAAGCAGCAGCTGCGAGCCCCTGTTGTGTTGGGTCTGAATACTAACTTATCATAAGTGACTAGTATTGAGATCAGGTCTTTATGATTGCCACTCCAAAACATGGACTTTGTTATCTTTAAAGGGGTTGTCCAGTACTTTATATTACCCCCCAATGTATCCCCCCGAGGCCCCTAAGGACTTTTGTAATTACCTTACGTTGCTGTTTTTGCCTGTGAGCGGCGCTATCACTGGCTGCTCACAGGCAGCACATGACCCTCGGCTGCAGCCGGCTCTGACATCCGCTGACGTCACGACAAGTGCTGGCAGCAGCTGGAGGCCTCTGTCTTCTGCGTTCCACGGTGGATGCCAGGCTGTGGGCCGGGTTACCCCCCTGCGTCATACGCAGCATCCACCGCGCTTTCTCCCTCTCCCCATTCATTGGGAAAGCGCGCGGTGGACCCCAGCGCTGAGTCACGCCTCACTTGTCATGACGTCAGCGCGGGGTCACGTGATGCCTATGAGCGGCCAAGGATAGCGCCGCTCACGGGCAAAAACAGCAACGTAAGGTATTTACAAAAACCCTTAGGGGCCCCGTGGGGATACATTTGGGGGGGTAATATAAAGGACTGGACAACTTCTTTAAGCCACTTTGTTACCATTTTGGCAGTATGCTTCGGGTCATTGTCCATTTGGAAGACCCATTTCTGCCCATGCTTTAACTTCCTGGCTGATGTCTTGAGATGTCGCTTCAGTATTGCCACATAGTCTTCTTTTCTCATGATGCCATCTATTTTATGAAGTGCACCAATCCCTCCCATCTTGTTTCTACTTGCGTATAATTGTTTGTACAGATGAACGCGGCACCTTCAGGTATCTTGAAGTTGTACCCAAGGATGAGACAGACTTGTGCAAGTCCATAATTCTCTTCCTGATATCTTTGCTGATTTCTTTAGACTTTCCCATGATGCTACACAAAGAAGCAGTGGGTTTCAGGTGTGCATTAAAATACACCCACAGGTGTGTCTCTAATTAACTCAGATGTTGCCAAAAATAACTATCAGAAGCTTCCAAACACATGAACTAAATGGGAAAGGTTTATTCTGATTTCATGTCAGATATTGAGAAAACATGCATATGTGTCTTTTTATATAGTGTATGGAAACTTCTGGCTTCAACTGTCTACAGTATATATCAGCATAGAGCCCAGGATAAGGGACATATATACCAGGATGGGTGGATATATATTTCAGGATTGGGTCGAGGATAAGGGATATATACCAGGATGGAGGACAAAAATATATCAGGATGGAGCCCAGGATAAGGGACATATACCAGGATGAGGGATATATATATCAGGATGGGGCCCAGGATAAGGGACATATACCAGGATGAGGGATATATATATCAGGATGGGGCCCAGGATAAGGGACATATACCAGGATGGGGATATATATACAAGGATGGAGGACATATATATATACCAGGATGGGAGGTGGTCCAAATATTGCAGCGTGGCCCATCAGACTCTAGTTACACTTACTGAGCATGACTCAAAGATATGTATTTACTGCAGATTTGTAACATGTAGAGCGTATTATACAGTATTATATCGCATGTAGAGATACTGTATGTAGGGGTTAACTACAGTCTTATAAGTAATAATCTTCTCAAGTTAAGAGGATCTTTATTTCACGTTTTGAATAAAGTGAAGAACTAGCCCTTCATGTCTCGGATTTAGTTTTTTAACAGGTTTTATTAGACTTCGAGCACATTCACACGACCATAATTACATATTGAGGTCGAAATAATGGGACCTTCCATGGTTCAACTCAACTGAACTTACTGTACATCATCTAGAGATATGTGATGTCTGCATATTGCAGTCTTCAAAATGGACCCGTATTACAGTTATGTGACAATGACTTTAAAGAGGACCTGGTATCGGGTCAGAAGTGGCAAGATTTTGTTCTTATTTTATTCCTGCTGCTTCACTGAGTATGTCATTTATATACTTTTCTAAAATCCGCCACACAATTTCGGAGATATGGACCTTTTTACTTAGTGCTAATTTTTCTGGTCTTTACAAAGGGGTGTGGCTCATTGGATTCTCAGGGGGCATGTCATGAGGTTGTTCTGCATAATTACCCTGTTACCCACGACCTCTTAGTAAAGGCCTGAAAAATTATTTCTCAATAAAAAGGACCACGTCTCTGGAACCATATGACGGATCTTGAAAAAGCAAAAACTGTCATGTCCATCGGATCAGCAAGAATAAAATAAGATAAAAAACTGTCCATTTTTGACCCCTTAAAGGGGTTGTCCCACAGTCACAACTTATCACCAATCCATCACATCCTGCATCAAGAAAGGAAGATGGCAGCACTTGACAGCATAAAGAAACAACAGTTGACAGCTTCTGCCTTTATACATCCACATTAGATGGGTACGCAGCTTGTAGGTTTGGTATTTTGCTCATTTTCAGGAGTCACGCTCATCCTATGTATAGTAATAGGAGATTTTTTTCTTGTGAGAAGGGAGGTTTTTAGTTGAGAGATATGATGTGCAAATTGTATATTGCAAAAGGTTTTCTAGGTATAATTATTGCCAAGTATTTTATTTGCTTCGGTTGCCGCCTAACAGGAATCAGATATGACCGTAGGGGCTTAGTCTAGTGTCTAGGTCTGGGCTTAATAGAAAATCAGTAATTTTACAGTACACTGCAGTATTCTAGTATTGCAGTGTATTGTACAAGCGATCAAGTGATCACAGGTTCAAGTGCCCTAAGGGGACTAATTAAAAAAAATATATAAGAGGAAAACATACACTCCTTAACATTGACATTTCAACACTAAAAAGGAAAAGCCATGGAATTCCGGAATTCTAAGATGTAAATGTTAAAAGGAGTCTGTCATGTCCCCAAACACTATTGCAGATATAGGGTTAATCTTAGGGTTACAAAACTGTCCAACCGCCTTACTGACAATACGGCTACCAGGAGAAAATGAACTTTATTCTTTCGGTTTTCATTCACGGGGATGTGCAAGGAGCAGCTCCAGTCACCGGTCACAGCATTGTGAGCGGCGGTTGTAAGTATGCCACGGACCTTTGATTGACAGCTTGGTCTGCACAGGTGCGTTACAGGGCAAGCTGTCAATCAAAGTGACGTGGCATACTTACAGTCGCCACTTACTGTGTACTCAGCAGTGAATGTAGCTGCTCTGGTTACGACTATGACCTAAAGCCATTGGCTTCCAAGAGGAATAGAGTTAATTTTCTCCCAGGAGCGGTGCTTTCATTAAGGCGGCCATACAGCATTGTAACGCTATTGACCTGCAGATTGACCCAATATCTGCAGGTTAATAGCGTTTGGGGACATGGCAGTTTCCTTTTCATGAACTGCAGATGATGAAAAAGCAGAAGCAAAATGATCAAACTTCTCGATTTATTCATTGTTGAGTATGAGCGCCACATGCATCAATACTCGCACATATATGCAAACATAATGACCAGTCCAGAGACGGTGCAGGACATGGTACTACGTTTAGGTCACGCAGGCTGCTCACAGTAGTTTCGGCAAAATGAGGCTCGGCGTCGTTTTGAAAAACAGCTCGTGGGACATTTTGGCTGAACCATTGGTTCCACAACCAAATCATTGTAATGCCGAGCTATAAGTGTACCTGTAATGAAGACTAAATGGGTCCAGTTACCATGTATTTTTACACCCTACACCTCAATCCCTTCTTTTCGAGGGCTTTTCATTGTCCTCACACGATCGCTTTCAAAAGCTATCATGGTTCAAAGCAAGACAGCAAAGGAGGCTGGAATGGACATCCATCCTCTCCAGCAATGAGTATTGCTTTTGTCTTGGCCATAGTGATAACCAGAGATTAGTGTAGAGACCACACGTACAACGCCATGGAGATGCCTTCATCTTCATATCACCCCTCTTTTCCGGATGTTAAATAAAATCTAAAAAAATTCTAAACATTGACATATTTGGTATCATCGCATGCTTAATTAATAAAATGAATAGGGACCCACAGGGACTCCGTTGCCCAAGGGCCTGCGCAGACCTGGAGCTGACCCTGTGTCACAGGTGTGTCAGATGTGACAGACAGTCGCCCTGCAGTTGGTTGCAGAAGATCTCTTCATTTGGCATTACAGACAACTTCTTAGCTGTTTCATTCTAGGACCCAGTGGCTACCTCCTTCCTGCTAATTGACACCCTGGCCTTGGTGCTTAAGTAGTTTAACTTTACAGCAGGAATGTGCCAGTGATACTCACATATTTCCTCGTGAAAGCTTGGTCCTCTCAGGCTGCTATCTTCCTCTGTGGTGCTAGGAGGACGCTTGGAGTTATCTCTCCGAAGTTGGCTAAAGCTAAGCTACTTTCCCCAGTGTTTGTCTCCCTTGTTGTCTTTAGTCATTAGTGGGGATCAACCAGTGTTCTTCCCCCTTCCCTATCCAGGGCCAAGCGCTGGGGAAATACAGGGTTTAAGTTCGCATGTGACGATTTTTGAGGAACCAATATAGGGACGTTAATGGAGACAGGGTGATATCAGATCAGCCTAGGAGGTCTTCACTCCCCCCTTTCCCTAGAGTCTGGGCTCCCTTCCCCCTTCCCTTTTGTGTTGCACTTAGTCTTTCACACACCTTGCATGACACCCTTGTTCTCTAATTTGTGATGTCAGGCAAAATATATACATTTTTTAAAGATCATTATATACTGTACAGATCTCAGATGTGGGGGTAATTATGTAAGTAACATTGAATATTATTCTTGTTGAAAATTTTTGAAGACCAGAGATTTTGATGTGTCTGGAATTTGATGGCCATTTCCTATTGACGTCACCCTGGAGGAATGAATTTTGTTCCTCCATAAGAGAGGGAAGATTGAGGAAGTGTTCTGGTTTTTTTTTTGTGCACTGGTTTTCAAAGTGTTTCATGAGTATATGTTCAATTTTTTCATCCGTTGTCGTGATGGTGTTGATAATTGTATCTGTCATTTTGGACTATATTGAGCCTACTCTGTTTCCTCAACTGTAATACCTGTTTTGCACTACTAGCAATTCCAGTTAATTTATAAATAGGCATTGAAATCACAAGAACTGATGAGATAAGTGTGAAATCTCATTTCAAGTAATCTGTGAAATTTCTTTTCTGAAATCTTTTTTATTTACTAGGAAGAG
Organism: Phyllobates terribilis; assembly: GCF_046119375.1. NCBI lineage: Eukaryota > Metazoa > Chordata > Amphibia > Anura > Dendrobatidae > Phyllobates > Phyllobates terribilis. The sequence continues at coordinate 1,147,786,628 of NW_027362761.1, read as the reverse complement.
ATTTGATGTGTGAGTTGTTGAAACCTGACCTGAGAGGTATAAGGGAAAAATATACAATATAGTCAAGTCTTGAGCAAGTGTCTTGTATCTTGGGTTAAAAAAATAATCTAAAAATAATTATCTTGCATCTTTAAGTGGAGGAGATGCCATGGATCACAAAGAACCAATTATTTAATGCAGTTATTGAAGACTGTTGTAGTGAAAGGTTGGATGGTTACAGTGGCCTTATTTGTCGAAACTAGGGGTCAGTAATGGTGTTTAAGTCTTCTTCTATCTATGTGTTGAGTTAATCTTCATGGTCCCAGTAGACCTAAAGGGTCAGCCCAAAAAAAATAGACGTTTAGAGAATGTGCAATTGTGGCGCCCCGAGGGCTCGGTTGCCACAGGGGTATTGCACCTCAACCAGAGGTGTGATATTCCACTCCCAGGTAAGGATGGAGTGTGGACTAGGGCTCAGTTAGCTGCATGCACACACACACACTCACCCCATTTCCGGGGGACAGCTCGACGGTGCTCCCAGATGCAGGCACAACTGACCATGTCCCTGGCTGGAGTGGGGAGGGGGGAGAGAACTCAGTGGTGTAGGAGCAGAAGGGGTCGGTTTCTGGAGCACAGGAAGGAGCTCATTGGGTGCAGGTCACCTGAGCTCAGACACAGAGAAGCAGATAAAAGGTGGGGGCCATCTTAGGAGGGAGTTCAGTCAGTGAGTTCAGAAGGGAGAGAGAGCTGACAGGGAGCCGAGGCTCAGCCTGAGCTCAGCTCCACGAGGCAGGCCTAGAGAAAAGGCCGGGGCCAGAGAGGAAAAGAGGAGAAGGAGAAGGAAGGAGAAGAGACAGAGGAGTAGAAAGGCTCCATAAACAAGAAGGCAGAAGGGACCCTAAGAGAGCAGAACGAATAGCAACCGTTGCGAACCCGCGTTATATCGGGTGAAGGGTCAGGCTGTGGAAGGGTACCGGATTCCCAAGTTGGTGGAGGTAAATCATCCCTCAGCCAAGAACCGGAGGTCGTGATCATTTATTGGTGCGGCCCCCCGCCAAGCCTGCTAGGAAGGCGCCATATAGGATAGCGGGAAGCGGAGGCCAACGCTTACCCGACAGCGGTAGCTGGACAAAAGTATGGTCACTGGTGGGGCACGAGAGGCCAGGGAAAGGACAGAAGGGGGTCCTGTGCCATACTCCTGAATTGCCTGGGGGTTGACCAAGCTCCTCACCTGGTGGACGCAGCACGGCTTGGGCAGTCATTGCTGACAGAAGTGACTTGGATAACAACTGTGAGAAAAAACCCTGGACTGCACCATTGGACTCAGTGTGATCTTTGCTGCGCCTGCACCATCACCCCCAGCATCCACCTACACTGCCCTGAGGCTACACTCTTCCCGTGGGGAGTTATCCTATACCTGTGCTGCACACCAACACCAGCCTCAGTGGTCTGCCTCGCAGCGGCGGTTATCCCTGACCGCAATCCACGGGTGGCGTAGTCGGACATTCAAAACACTGATAAAAAGACTGCCACAATCTGGTCTGACCACCCTGAGCCACGGGATCGGGTTGCCACTACTACCCCCAGCATCGTACAGAAGCCCGGTTCCTGGTACCCCACGGCCCAGGGGGCGAGTCACAATCTTTCGACTTTCGGGAAGAAGAGGAAGTGAAGATCTGAAATAACCTCAGATATAGGGTTATGACTGAGCAATACCTTCAACCAAGTCTCATTGGCAACTCTCATTAAATCAACAAGACTACATTTCATCAGGTGTTAATAGGTAACCGGACCGTATTATAGAGATGAGAGACATGTCCACTCAAACTTCAAATTCTCCAACAACTTAGGAATCTAGGACGCCTTCTCACACCCTCCATATCTGGGTCAGTTCTGATTTTAAGTCGATCTAAGAATGATTGTCCATTCACTTTGTAAGATGTGTGGTTTTACCAGTGATCTTAGCATGGTTCAGTAGAACCGGGGTCCATCCACATCTTGAGGCCACAAAATGCTTTGGGTGAAGTTATGCAGACTTCAGCCATGGTCATCCTACAATATTCACTAGTCATACTAAAATATACATCCAGCTATACTTCATTATCAGCCTAGAGAGCACCAGAAATAAAAGCAGTGACAATTCCACCCATGTAATATCAGTAGTCAGCACCCTTCAGGAAGGGATTCTTTAATCCTGTATTAAACAATTATTTGGCTGCAACATTTGTCACATTAAATGACACGGCTGACGTATGTGATGAAAAGCGGTGAATATCAAGTGACTCAGCGGAGTCTCCCAGAGAGACAAGGTAAATTGTGACAAATAACACTGTCACCATCAGCTGATTACTGGGTTACATGGGAGCTAATAACAGTCAGCGCTTCTCACAATGAGCAATGGCACATACAGTGTTTTATATATAAGAAAGGGGACCTCACAGCAAAGATTAGCCCAAATCATGGTGTCAAGCTTTGTTATTCAAAATAGAAGAGCTTCATGTTCATTTCCACCACCAAGTTGTCACGCCAGGTGAGTACAACACAGAGAGGAAAGGGAAAAGGAGCCCAGAAACTAGGGAAAGGGGGAAGAGGTGACCTCCTAATCCGGACTAGCGTCACCCTGTCTCCCCCTAACATCTCTATACAGCCTTCGCAGCTGTCGCCAATCGCGTGCCTCGTCCAACTATCCCTGGCGTAAGGCTATAGCTGGGGTGGAAGGAGATGAGCACTAGTCAACCTCCGCTAGCACTCTAAAGACAAAAGGGGAAGACAACACAGGGGAAATACAACTTAGCTTTAGAAGAAACTCCAACAGGGCACACGGCCTCAAGACTCCAAAGAGGTCGTGATGCTACTTCAGCCAAGTTCCAAGTAGGAATGAGTATAACCGGCGATGCCCACCTAGACACACCAGGTATATATACACCCAGACTAAAGGGAGGTAGTCGCTGGGTCCTAAACACATCCTCCTATCTAGGCAGCTGTCTGCATTGCCAAACGTGGAGATCTCCTGTAAACCACTGCAGGGCGATTGTCTGTCACCTCTGACACACCCGTGACACAAGTACAGCCAAGCAAAAAAAATTGTCAAACACTGGTCCCGCTGTCACATTTGTAGTCCGTGTCTGCCACACCAGAGCCCTGTGAACCTCCTTCTAGCCATGGAATCCCCGACTCTTCTTCTGATTACTAGGCCCCCATTACGTCATTACATTGTGACATGATGCATAGCCTTTTTGAAATGCACAAGCCAATTATGCTAAAGAGGGAAGTTGTTTTACACAGGTTCTCACCACTTCTGGGATCAACATCTATCCCAAGGATTGATCCCTGTAGCTGCCATTAGTGAAGTGGTGGCTAAGCATGACCAACTCCTTCCATTAATTTGGATGGCAGCTCAAAAAATTGCACAGCACGCTTGTTCTGCAATTCCCATAACAGGGAATGCATGAATGAATGTGTGCCCACCGTTTTATTTCCAGGGCTCCATCTTTGTTTTATGACATATCATGCGGTTATGTCTTTAAATGTTCCAGATTTTAATAACCCCTTAATTGGAACCTCTGAGCTGCAATACAAAGGGGAAGTCCTTGTAAGGAAGCGGGTGACTACTAGGGAAGGCAAGCAGGTAGCCACAACAACTGACGGGGACAGCCTCTGGGTAAGCAGGCAGGTGGTCACGGCAAGTGACGGGAACAGTCTCTGGGTAGACAGGCAGGTGGTCACGGCAAGTGACGGGAACAGTCTCTGGGTAGACAGGCAGGTGGTCACGGCAAGTGACGGGGACAGTCTCTGGGTAGACAGGCAGGTGGTCACGGCAAGTGACGGGGACAGTCTCTGGGTAGACATGCAGGTGGTCATGGCAAGTGACGGGGACAGTCTCTGGGTAGACAGGCAGGTGGTCACGGCAAGTGACGGGGACAGTCTCTGGGTAGACAGGCGAGGCGGATACCTGACAGGTAACTGGCGGGCGCTCCCAGGTGAGCGAGCTGACGGAGACAGCAGATAACAGGCAGGTAACTGGTGGACGCTCCCAGGTGAGCGGTCTGACAGACGAGGCAGGTGACAGGCAGGTAACAGGCAGGTAACTGGTGGACGCTCCCAGGTGAGCGGTCTGACAGACGAGGCAGGTGACAGGCAGGTAACAGGCAGGTAACTGGTGGACGCTCCCAGGTGAGCGGTTTGACAGACGAGGCAGGTGACAGGCAGGTAACTGGTGGATAACGGGCTGGTAGGCAGGACGAGAAGTCAGGCTAGCAGCGGGACCGGAGGGCTGAAGCACAGGAAGACACAGTGCAAACAACTTTGCTCGGGCACCTCCATTTTGGAGGAGGTGCCTTATATATGGGAGATCCTCCGGCAATTGGCCGGGGACTCCTTAGGATGGCGCGCGGCCCCTTTAAGCGAGAGGGAGCGTGCGCGCGCCCTAAGCATAGTGCCTGGGAAGCAGCGCGCGCTGCCAGCAGCGCGGGAGGAGGACGCCGAGCACGGAGCAGAGAGGTGAGGGGAACGTCGTCTATGCCTAGCAGAGGCCAGAGAGAAATTTATCAAGGATGAGCGGGGCATGGATGTTCTCCCGGGGCTCCCATGTTCTCTCCTCAGGACCAAACCCCTTCCAATCCACTAGAAAAAAGGTCTTTCCTCTTACCCTCTTGATGGCCAGAATGCTCTCTACCTCAAACTCGTCTTCAGCGGAGACCGGAGCAGGAGGCGTACCTGTAGACTTGGAAAAAGAGTTAAGTACCACGGGTTTGAGGAGAGATACATGGAAGGAGTTGGGGATCCGCAAGTTGGCCGGGAGTTTCAATTTATAGGCCACCGGGTTGATTTGCTTGATAACTTCCAGTGGGCCGATGAACCGGGGCCCTAACTTGTAGGAAGGAATCTTGAGCCGGACATATTTGGACGAGAGCCAGACCTTATCTCCAGGATGGAATTGGGGCGGATCCAGACGTGTTTAGTCAGCCTGTTTCTTCATCCTCTCGGAGGACTGAAGAAGTGCGGATCTGGTACTCTCCCAAATGGAGTAGAATTTGCTAACAAGAGACTCCGCGGCCGGGTTGTCCACGGAGGTGAAGACGGGAAACGGGATCCGGGGATTTTGACCATAGACTGTAAAAAACGGGGATTTGGAAGAGGATTCACTCTCGTGATTATTATAGGAGAATTCGGCCCACGGTAAAAGATCCACCCAGTGGGAATGGTGGGCATTAACAAAGTGCCGGAGGTAACTGGTTAAAATTTAGTTGATCCGCTCTACTTGACCATTGGACTGTGGGTGATAAGCAGAAGATAAATCCAAGGTGACCCCCAGCAGTTTACACGTGGCTCTCCAGAAGCGAGAGGTGAACTGGACCCCTCGATCGGACACGATGTGGAGAGGAAGACCATGGAGACGGAAAATATGATGAATAAAGTCCTTAGCCAACTCAGATGCAGACGGAAGACCCGGCAGGGGAATGAAGTGAGCCATCTTAGAGAAGCGGTCAGCGACCACCCAAATGACCGTACAACCAGCAGAGACAGGGAGATCCATTATAAAGTCCATGGCTATATGCTGCCGTGGGGCAGCAGGTACGGGAAGAGGCAGAAGGCGGCCGGCTGGCAGATGTCTAGGAACCTTGTTGCGAGCGCAGGACGCACAGGCCGAGACAAAGTCTATTACCTCCTTGCGCAGGGTAGGCCACCAGTAATGCCGGGTAATAAGCTGGAGGGTCTTCTTTTGGCCAGCATGGCCGACTAGCTTAGACGAATGTCCCCAGTGCAGAACCTTCTCACTATCAGGTACTGTCACGAACGTCTTACCGGGTGGAAGACGATTCAGATCCACGGGGGCCACCTGCATTACCTTGTCGGGGTCGATGATGTGCTTTGGCTCCTCCTCAAGATCGGAGGACAGAAAGGATCGGGACAAGGCATCGGCTTTGATATTTTTGTCTGCCGGGCGGAAATGAAGAATGAAATCAAAGCGGGCGAAGAACAAGGACCACTGGGCCTGGCGCGGGTTAAGTCTTTGGGCACTCTGGAGGTAAGCCAAGTTTTTGTGGTTCGTATAAATTATTACCGGATGAAGAGCCCCCTCGAGCAAGTAACACCACTCCTCCAGTGCCAACTTAACGGCTAACAATTCTCGGTCTCCTATAGAATAATTGCGCTCAGATGAGAAGAAGAGTTTGGAGAAGAAGCAGCAGGTTACCATTCTCCCGGAAGGCGACTTTTGGGTGAGTACTGCTCTGGCTCTGGAGGAGGAAGCATCTACTTCTAAGAAGAATTGTTTGTTGCAGTCCGGACGGTGCAGCACAGAAGCAGAGGAGAAAGCTTGTTTCAAAGAAAGGAAGGCCTCCTCTGCCTCCGGCGGACATTCTTTGGGACTAGCGCCCTTACGGGTGAGCGCGGAGATAGGGGCAGTCCGGGAAGAGAAGTGCGAAATGAAGAGGCGGTAGTAGTTGGCGAAGCCCAGGAACCGCTGAATAGCCTTCAACCCCTCCGGTCGAGGCCACTTCAGGATGGCAGAAAGTTTCTCAGGATCCATTCGTAGGCCGGTCTGGGAGATGACGTAGCCCAGAAATGGAAGCGAGGTCTGCTCAAAGAGGCACTTCTCAAATTTTGCGTAGAGGTGGTTTTGCCTGAGCCTGAGCAGGACTTGACGAACGTCCCTCCGGTGTGTAGGAAGATCCGGAGAGAAGATCAAGATGTCGTCCAGGTACACCACCACGCAGGAGTAGAGAAGGTCATGGAAGATGTCATTGACCAACTCTTGAAAGACGGCGGGAGCATTACAGAGGCCGAAGGGCATTACGAGGTATTTATAGTGGCCATCCCGGGTGTTGAATGCCGTCTTCCATTCATCCCCCCGACGGATACGGACCAGGTTATACGCCCCACGGAGATCCAGCTTGGTGAAGATTCTGGCACCCCTCAGACGGTCAAATAATTCAGGAATGAGCGGAAGGGGGTATTTATTCTTCACCGTGATCCGGTTAAGACCTCTATAGTCAATACAGGGACGGAGTGAACCATCTTTTTTTTTAACGAAGAAGAAGCCTGCTCCCGCTGGGGAGGTAGATTTCTGGATAAATCCCCGGGCCAGATTTTCCTCGATATATTCAGACATGGCCTGGGTCTCGGCAGCAGACAACGGGTAAATATGCCCACAGGGTGGAGTAGCGCCGGGTACCAGGTCGATTGGGCAATCGTATGGTCTATGAGGGGGTAATGTCTCTGCTTCTTTCTTGTTGAAAACATCAGCATAAGACCAATAAGGGACCGGTAGGGTGGGTAGATTGGCTGGAGAAGGAGAGGGACGAGCAGGACGAACAGGAACTAAACAAGTCTTATGGCAGTCCTGCCCCCAGCGTAGGACTTCTCCGGTCTGCCAATTCAGCACGGGGGCATGTCTCTGGAGCCAAGGTAGGCCTAACAAAAGGGCGTGAGAGAGTCCAGGTAGAACATGGAAGAAGATGCTCTCAGAGTGCCGCATTCCCACCTGCAGAGTTATGGGTTCGGTGATGAGTTGGATCGTTTGCGGTAAGAGGCCCCCATTCACGGAGGCGACAGATAAGGGTTCAGCCAGAGGTTTAGTGGGAATGCGGTATTTCTCTACCAGGGACTGGGAAATGAGATTTCCGGCAGCTCCAGAATCAAGTTGAGCTAGTTCAAAGTAACGGTTCTCCCCGCAGATGATAGAGACTGACAGGATCAGAGATGGAGAGGGTTTACTCTTGTCTAGGACGACCTCTCTGAGCGATCCTAGACACAGGCGTTTCCCGGCCTCTGTGGGCAGGAATGGATCTGGTGCTCCTTACTGCCACAGTAGAAACAGCTCCCCTCTGCACGGCGTGACTCTTGACGGGTTTTCGACCTGCATGGGCTCTGGCGAGTGCGCCTGGGGAGTTACAGATGAAGAGACGGGTCTCTGGAAAGTAGGAGCAAGGCGGGGAAACTTCCTCTCGCGGGTGACCTCTTTGGTACGCTCCTGGAACCGGATGTCAATCCGGGTGGCAAGTGTCACCAAGTCATCCAGGGTGATTGGAATGTCCCGACCGGCAAGTTCATCTTTAATCCGTCCGGATAGGCCCTCCCAGAAGATGGACACCAGGGCCTCATTATCCCAGGCAAACTCGGAAGCAAGGGTACAGAACCGTATGGCATATTGGCCCACGGTGAGACTCCCTTGGTGGAGGCGTAGCAGAGAGGAGGCAGAAGAGGTCTTTCGTCCTGGTTCGTCGAAGACTTTCCGGAAAGCCGTGAGAAAGGCTGGCAAGTTGGACACCAGGGGGTCTCCTCTCTCCCATAGAGGATTTAGCCAGGCCAGTGCCTCCCCAGTGAGAAGGGACATGATGAAGGCCACCTTGGCCCAGTCGGTGGTGAACTGGTGTGCCAAAAGTTCGAAGTGCAGGGTGCACTGGTTAATGAAGCCCCGTGCCAGGCCGGGATCTCCACCAAAACGAGGCGGGGCGGAAAGGCGGGGACCGGGAAGGGATGCCATGGTATTGATGGGCAGCGAATCTGCCGGGGTAGTAGTTGTGCGAGTGGAAGCAGCTCCCGATGAGGCAGTCAGTGTGTCCAGGCGGGAGTTAACACTACGCAGGTGACTCAGGATGGACTCCTGTTGGGACCTCTGAGGGGATAGTTCATGGCATAGGTCCGAGAGTGAGGGAGCTTGGGTGCCACCGGATTCCAGGGCCCAAACAAACTGTAACGGGGCCGGGAGGTGGAACCTCTGATCTGCAATACAAAGGGGAAGTCCTTGTGAGGAAGCGGGTGACTCCCAGGGAAGGCAAGCAGGTAGCCACAACAAGTGACGGGGACAGCCTCTGGGTAAGCAGGCAGGTGGTCACGGCAAGTGACGGGAACAGTCTCTGGGTAGACAGGCAGGTGGTCACGGCAAGTGACGGGGACAGTCTCTGGGTAGACAGGCAGGTGGTCACGGCAAGTGACGGGAACAGTCTCTGGGTAGACAGGCAGGTGGTCACGGCAAGTGACGGGGACAGTCTCTGGGTAGACAGGCAGGTGGTCACGGCAAGTGACGGGGACAGTCTCTGGGTAGACAGGCAGGTGGTCACGGCAAGTGACGGGGACAGTCTCTGGGTAGACAGGCGAGGCGGATACCTGACAGGTAACTGGCGGGCGCTCCCAGGTGAGCGAGCTGACGGAGACAGCAGATAACAGGCAGGTAACTGGTGGACGCTCCCAGGTGAGCGGTCTGACAGACGAGGCAGGTGACAGGCAGGTAACAGGCAGGAAACTGGTGGACGCTCCCAGGTGAGCGGTTTGACAGACGAGGCAGGTGACAGGCAGGTAACAGGCAGGTAACTGGCGGACGCTCCCAGGTGAGCGGTCTGACAGACGAGGCAGGTGACAGGCAGGTAACTGGTGGATAACGGGCTGGTAGGCAGGACGAGAAGTCAGGCTAGCACCGGGACCTGAGGGCTGAAGCACAGGAAGACACAGTACAAACAACTTTGCTCGGGCACCTCCATTTTGGAGGAGGTGCCTTATATATGGGAGATCCTCCAGCAATTGGCCGGGGACTCCTTAGGACGGCGCGCGCGGCCCCTTTAAGAGAGAGGGAGCGCGCGCACCCTAAGCACAGTGCCTGGGAAGCAGCGCGCGCTGCCAGCAGTGCGGGAGGAGGACGCCGAGCACAGAGCAGAGAGGTGAGGGGAATGGCGTCTCTGCCTAGCAGGGGGCAGAGACGCCGATGCTACACAAACCTTATTACATAGCAGTGTAATAGCAACAATATAATGACAATACAATACTCTATGATTCGTAAGTCGTGAGACATGACAGACTTTCTTGTCCTTCATCCACTTTTTCTCTTCTGATGTGACTAGGCCCCACTTGATTAAGCCCTATTGATATTAATAACTTCTGTCACGCCCGTAGATGGGGTTAGTTATTGTCAGCGCCAGAAAAAAAAGACCTGGAAGTTACCGGAAGGAGAAGAAAGCCAAAGTAGAGCCGATCTGAGGACTGAACGGGACAGGTGTTGGGAAGGCAATGGCAAGGGGTGAACTTAAGGGTACGTTGCCACGGTCAGGATTTGCTGCAGTTTTGACTTCAAACTCAAACACACAGAGGGCCAAAATTTTAAACTTGGACAAAGTCACTGGCCAACCAGTATACAGTATAATGGGCCCAACAAAGTCCTCCATACAGAATAATGGCCCCACATAGTCCTCCATACAGACTAATGGGCCCCACATAGTGCCCCATACAGAATAATGGCCCCACATAGTTCTCCATACAGAATAATGAGCCCCACACAGTTCTCCACACAGAATAATGGACCCCACATAGTCCTCCATACAGTATAATGGCCTCACATAGTCCTCTATATAGTATAATGGCCTCACATAGTCCTTCATACAGTATAATGGGCCCACATAGTGCTCCATACAGAATAATGGCCCCACATAGTCCTCCATACAGAATAATGGGATCCACATAGTCCTCCATACAGTATAATGTGCCCCACATAGTCCTCCATACAGAATAATGAGCCCCACATAGTGCTCCATACAGTATAATGGGCCTCACATAGTCCTCCATACAGAATAATGGGCCCCACATAGTCCTCCATACAGAATAATGGGCCCCACACAGTCCTCCATACAGAATAATGGATACCACATAGTCCTCCATACAGTATAATGGGCCCCACATAGTCCTCCATACAGTATAATGAGCCCCACAAAGTCCTCCATACAATATTATAGGCCCACATAGTCCTCCATACAGAATAATGAGTCCCACATAGTCCTCCATACAGTATAATGGGCACCACATAGACCTCCATATAGTATAATGGCCCCACATAGTCCTCCATACAGTATAATGTGTCCCACATAGTCCTCCATACAGTATAATGGGTCCCACATAGTCCTCCATACAATATTATAGGCCCACATAGTCCTCCATACAGTATAATGGGTCCCACTTAGTCCTCCATACACTGTAATGGGCCCCACAAAGTCCTCCATACAATATTATAGGCCCACATAGGGGTGGTGGTTCTGGTGTAGTGGGCCAAATAAAACCACCGTGTGGGCCAGATTTGGCCTACAGGCCAGAGTTAGACATGTATGGTCTATGTGCACCTGCGGAACACCACAGCATGTCAATTTCTCTTGCAGATTTTGCCCATAGACTTGCTTAGATGAGGAAAATCCGCATGTGTAAGAAACGTAATATGCATTTCCGCTAATTTGCATAATAGGTGCGGAAATTGTGCGGACATTCTACAGCGTCAAAACCACAGCGAATCCTGAACGTGGGAACATACCCTAAAAGTATATTTCTTTAACCTCTTTCCGGCCCTTAGAATACAGGAAAATATCAGTTGGCTGGTCGCTATTTTGCAGACTGCACTCAAATTGAATCCCCAAAAATTCAGATTTGTTAAAATATGACTTTTGGAGAAATTCATAGCGAAATCAACTAATTTAGAATTAATTCGCTCATCTCTAACATTCATAAAAAAAGGAAATAACACTGTGAAAAATGCTTAGAATTAATTATTTACAAACATTTAAAGATTCTAATTGTGCGTGTAATCTGACCTGATAGAAGTGAAATTATGACACATTTTGAATTATCGGACAGTCATAAAAGTACAGCATATAGAACTCTATGTACCTCCAGTTGCTGCTCTCTATTTAGTTTTTTTGTTGTTTTTTTGTTTGCTTTATTGCTTTTTTTATAATCCAAGAAGCCAAAGTAAATCTCTCGGCACGGTCTTCTGCTTTTGGTCTTGAGATATTGCATATTATCTTACAATTGTCAGCTAGAAGTAGCCCTCACGGGGCATTATGTAGTATTTTGTGAACAATGGCGTTATAAAAAAATCTTCTTATAAATCAGAAAGTGATCCTTATGTTCATGTTATTATAGTGAAAATACAGCGGCAAACACAATATGGCATTGCATTAAAACTTTCATAGCCTGGATGCAGCGACACTGTCATAGTACCAGTAGGTACACATACACAGTAAACATATATGTATGTCATATTGTTATAATAAGCCATAGGGCAACAATTTACATATGCGGTATGTATAATGCCTGGAAACATAAAATCATGTTGGTTTAACCCCTTAAGCCCCGTGGGTGGTTTGCACGTTAATGACCGGGCCAATTTTTACAATTCTGACCACTGTCACTTTATGAGGTAATTACTCTGGAACGCTTCAACGGATCCCCCTGATTCTGAGATTGTTTTTTCGTGACATATTGTACTTCATGATTGTGGAAAAATTTCTTCGATATCACTTGCGTTTATTTGTGAAAAAAACGGAAATTTGGCGAAAATTTTGAAAATTTTGCAATTTTCAAAATTTGAATTTTTAAGCCCTGAAATCAGAGCGATATGTCACACAAAAGAGTTAATAAATAACATTTCCCACATGTCTACTTTACATCAGCACAATTTTGGAACCAACATTTTTTTTTGTTAGGGAGCTATAAGGGTTAAAAGTTGACCAGTGATTTCTCATTTTTCCAACAAAATTTATAAAACCATTTTTTTTAGGGACCACATCACATTTGAAGTCACTTGGAGAGGTCTTTATGACAGAAAATACCCAAAAGTGACACCATTCTAAAAACTGCACCCCTCAAGGTGCTCAAAACCACATTCAAGAACTTTATTAACCCTTCAGGTGCTTCACAGGAATTTTTTGAATGTGGAAGAAAAAAATGAACATTTAACTTTTTTCACAAAAATGTTACTTTAGACCCAATTTTTTTTATTTTCACAGGGGTAACAAGAAAAAATGGACCCCAAAATTTGTTGTGCAATTTCCCCTGGGCACGCAGATACCCAATATTTGGGAAAGAAACACTGTTTGGGCGCACGGCAGGGCTCGGAAGGGAAGGAGCGCCATTTGACTTTTTGATTGTAAAATTTGCTTGAATAATTAGCGGACGCCATGTTGTGTTTGGAGAGCCCCTGTGTGCCCAAACTTTGGAGCTCCCCCACAAGTGACCCCATTTTGGAAACTAGACCCCCCAAGGCACCTTTCTAGATGCATAGTGAGCACTTGGAACCCCCAGGTGCTTCACAAATTGATTCGTAATAATGAAAAAGTGAAAAAAAAAACACTTTTTCATTTTTACGAATCAATTTGTGAAGCACCTAGGGGCTCCAAGTGCTCACTATGCATCTAGATAGGTGCCTTGGGGGGTCTAGTTTCCAAAATGGGGTCACTTGTGGGGGAGCTCCAATGTTTGGGCACACAGGGACTCTCTAAATGCAACATGGTATCCGCTAACAAATTGAATGGAAAATCGGCTCAAATTGTTAGCGGACACCACATTGCGTTTGGAGAGCCCCTCTGTGCCCAAACTTTGGAGCTCCCCCACAAGTGACCCCATTTTGGAAACTAGACCCCCCAAGGCACCTTTCTAGATGCATAGTGAGCACTTGGAACCCCCAGGTGCTTCACAAATTGATTCGTAATAATGAAAAAGTGAAAAAAAAAACACTTTTTCATTTTTACGAATCAATTTGTGAAGCACCTAGGGGTTCCAAGTGCTCACTATGCATCTAGATAGGTGCCTTGGGGGGTCTAGTTTCCAAAATGGGGTCACTTGTGGGGGAGCTCCAATGTTTGGGCACACAGGGACTCTCTAAATGCAACATGGTATCCGCTAACAAATTGAATGGAAAATCGGCTCAAATTGTTAGTGGACACCACATTGCGTTTGGAGAGCCCCTCTGTGCCCAAACTTTGGAGCTCCCCCACAAGTGACCCCATTTTGGAAACTAGACCCCCCCAAGGCACCTTTCTAGATGCATAGTGAGCACTTGGAACCCCCAGGTGCTTCACAAATTGATTCGTAATAATGAAAAAGTGAAAAAAAAAACACTTTTCCATTTTTATGAATCAATTTGTGAAGCACCTGGGGTTCCAAGTGCTCACTATGCATCTAGATAGGTGCCTTGGGGGGTCTAGTTTCCAAAATGGGGTCACTTGTGGGGGAGCTCCAATGTTTGGGCACACAGGGACTCTCCAAATGCAACATGATATCCGCTAACAATTTGAGCCGACAATTTGTTAGCGGATATCATGTTGCATTTGGAGAGTCCCTGTGTGCCCAAACATTGGAGCTCCCCCACAAGTGACCCCATTTTGGAAACTAGACCCCCCAAGGCACCTATCTAGATTCACAGTGAGCACTTGGAACCCCAGGTGCTTCACAAATTGATTCATAAAAATGAAAAAGTGTTTTTTTTTCACTTTTTCATTATTACGAATCAATTTGTGAAGCACCTGGGGGTTCCAAGTGCTCACTATGCATCTAGAAAGGTGCCTTGGGGGTCTAGTTTCCAAAATGGGGTCACTTGTGGGGGAGCTCCAAAGTTTGGGCACAGAGGGGCTCTCCAAACGCAATGTGGTGTCCGTTAACAATTTGAGCCGATTTTCCATTCAATTTGTTAGCGGATACCATGTTGCATTTAGAGAGTCCCTGTGTGCCCAAACATTGGAGCTCCCCCACAAGTGACCCCATTTTGGAAACTAGACCCCCCAAGGCACCTATCTAGATTCATAGTGAGCACTTGGAACCCCAGGTGCTTCACAAATTGATTCATAAAAATGAAAAAGTGTTTTTTTTTCACTTTTTCATTTTTACGAATCAATTTGTGAAGCACCTGGGGGTTCCAAGTGCTCACTATGCATCTAGATACGTGCCTTGGGGCGTCTAGTTTCCAAAATGGGGTCACTTGTGGGGGAGCTCCAATGTTTGGGCACACAGGGGCTCTCCAAACGCAACATGGCGTCCGTTAACAATTTGAGCCGATTTTCCATTCAATTTGTTAGCGGACACCATGTCGCGTTTGGAGAGCCCGTGATGTGACTAAACAGTGGAGCTCCCCCACAAGTGTCCCCATTTTGGAAACTATACCCCTCAAGGATTTTATTAAGGTGTATAGTGAACATTTTGAACCCAGAGGTACGGCACAGAATTTGTTTACATTAGGTCATCATATTGAATAAGTTGTCATTATTCTTGAGCGCAAGTGTTCGCTACTTGAGTTTGCATCGGGTACTCAGGTATGCACCATGTACAGCGTGTGCTCGAGTGACATGCTCGAGTCCCTGCTCCGCATGTTTCACGGTTATTAGACACCCAAAAAAAAACATGCGGGGATCGCTCGTGCATGGCAGGCAATCCCCGTAAAGTTTTTTGGCCGCGAAGCATATGGGACAGAGACTCGAGCATGTCACTCAAATACCCACGATACTCAATGCATACCAGAGCACCCGATGCAAACTCAAGTAGCGAGCACTTGCTCTCAACACTAGTCGCCATATCGTCATCTTTTTTTCTTACTTTTGAAAAAAATCCCAACCCCAGCCCTAGCCCTAGCACAACCCTAGCCCCAGCACAACCCTAGCCCCAGCACAACCCTAGCCCCAGCACAACCCTAGCCCCAAACCCAGCCCTAACCCTAGCCCAATCCTAACCCAAGAGTTTATTTTTGACGCCGTTCCTTGTGCGGTATAAGTGATTAGACGACTTTATTCTTCAGGTCGGTGTGATTACAGCAATGCCAGAATCATATGGGGTTTTTATGACTGACAGCTGTCACACACTAAAAGACGCATTTTTTGTAAAATCTAGTTTTTGCATCTCCATATTTTGAGAGCTATAATTTTTCCAGATTTTGGCAGACAGTCATGTGACGGCTCGTTTTTTGCGGGATGACTTGACGTTGTTATTGGTGCCATTTTCAGGCACGTGACATTTTTTGATCGCTTTCTATTCCGATTTTTGGGAGGCAGAATAAACAAAAACCAACAATTCAGGAATTGTTTTTTTTTTTTTTATTATTCTGTTCCGCGTGTGGTAAAATTGATGAGGTAGCTTTATTCTTCGGGTCAGTACGTTTACAGCGGTACCACATTTGTATTATTTTTCTATGTTTTGGCGCTTATACACAATAAAAGCTATTTTATAGAAAAAAATATTTTTTAGTATCACTTTATTCTGAGAGCTATAACTTTTTTATTTTTCGGCTGATGGAGCTGTGTGGTGGCTTGTTTTTTGCGGGACGAGATGACGTTTTCAGCGGTATCATTTTTATTTATATGCGTCTTTTTGATCGCGTGTTATTCCACTTTTTGTTTGGCGGTATGGTGATATAGCATTGTTTTTTGCTTCATTTTTTTTTTTTTTTTTTTTTTACCGTGTTCACTGAAGGGGTTAACTAGTGGGACAGTTTCATAGGTCAGGTTGTTCCGGACGCGGCGATACCAAATATGTGTACTTTTATTGTTTTTTTTTTATTTTTTTTATAATAATATTTATTGATGGGTACATTATATTTTTATTTTTGGTGTATTATTATTTTTTTTTTTTATAATATTTTTGCACTTTTTTTTTTTTTTTTTTTTCCACTTTCACACAGTTTATACACTTTATTACTTTGTCCCACTCTGGGACTTTCACTTTTTTTTTTCTGATCGCCTGCATGGCACAGGAATGGAGCACCATCCCTATGCCATGAAGGCTGTCAGAAGTGCACAGTGTGAAGATTGCTTGGAGATGCACTGCGCATGTCCAAGCAATCTTCCTGCTGTCTGGTGACCCGGATGTTGTCATGACGACATCGGGTCGTCATGGCAACACCCGGGAAGCCTTTGCAGACTGCGCTGGAAGCCGGAAGAGGAGGTGAGTATCGCCGATCACCTCCCCTTGCCCCCGCAATGCCGCGATCGACTTCGATCGCAGCATCGCGGGGGTTAATGTGCTGGGAGCGGTGCAGGACCGCTCCCTGCACATAGTACCGGGTGTCAGCTGTGACAATCAGCTGACACCCGGCGGCGATCGCGCCCGCACAGCCTGTGTGCGCGCGCGATCGCGATGACGTACTAATACGGGTCTGGCTCTTAAGTCCCAGGGCACAGACGCGTATTAGTACGTCAGATGTTATTAAGGGGTTAAAGGAGTTTTCCCACGAACAAAAGTTGATGTTAATCAATAGATCTTGGAATAATAATAAGTTCCACAATTGGATGTGTTTAAATAAAATGTTCCTGTGCTGAGATAATCTTATAAATGTGCCCCTGCTGTGTACTGTGTAATGGCTGTGTCTGATCGTGCAGGAACATGGTCTGATCATACCACATCTCCTGGCCAGGGGAAGAAGCAAAAGAGTATACAGACATTACAGCAGAGGATCACAGCTGATTCTTTTTGTGAGATAAAACATTTCCCTGCCTGTTTTTAAACAATGTTTTACTTCAAAGAAAGAATCAGCTGTGATCCCCTGCTGTCCTGTCTGTATACTCTTTTGCTTCCCCCCCTGCCCAGGAGCTGTGGTATGATCAGACCGTGTTCCTGCATGGTCAGACACAGCCATTACACAGTACACAGCAGGGGCACATTTATAAGATTATCTCAGCACAGGAACATTTTATTTAAACACATCTAATTATGGAAGTTATTATTATTCCAAGATCAATTGATTAACATCAACTTTTGTTTGTGGGAAAACCCCTTTAAGTCAATATAAATGTGGTTATAAAGACGCAAAAAGAAAGGGATCAATAGTTTCCAGCAAGGCCAATAATAGTACTAATTATTTGCTTTGTAACTTGCTGTCCACTGCCTGTTGTCAAGTGTCTGTCGTCTCCAGCTGCAAAGACACTGAGGCGGATTACAGGAAGCATGGGCTCAGCTTTATCTCTCTGCTCCTGCTTTCCTGTCTGTCAAATTTCATGCTGGCATAACAGAGGTGCAGGGAAGGACATACCGTCAGTGCAGCCGGTGCAGCTACATCGGGGACCGGAGGTGGAGGGGGGCCCTTGAAGGGCGATTAATAATGAGAGCAATCTGGCCCGAGGCTCCGAGTGGCCCATGGCCAGATTGCCCTCATTATAATCCGGGCAGGGATCGTTCCAGGTATCCCCTCCTCACTGCTTCCTGCCCGGCCCTCTCTCTGTGATACAGGAGCGTGCGTCATCACTCTGCGCACGCCTGTGTCATTCATAAAATTCCCTGCCAGAAGAAGGAAGCGATGCTGCAGTGGGGGAATGTACGGAGAGGTGAAAGAGTGTGTGTGTGTGAGTAAGTATGTATAAGTGTGTGTGAGTGTGAGTCACTGTGAGTATGTGTTTGTGTGTTGGGGAGGCAATAAATTGAGGAGGAGATACAGTGGGGAGGCAATAAACTGGGGGAGCAGTAAACTGGGGAGGCGATACAGTGGGGAGGCAATAAGCTGAGGAGGTGATACAGTGGGGAGGCAATAAACTGAGGAGGCGATACAGTGGGGAGGCAATAAACTGAGGAGACGATACAGTGGGGAGGCAATAAACTGAGGAGGCGATACAGTGGGGAGGCAATAAACTGAGGAGGCAATACAGTGGGGAGGCAATAAACTTGGGGAGCAGTAAACTGGGGAGGCGATACAGTGGGGAGGCAATAAGCTGAGGAGGTGATACAGTGGGGAGGCAATAAACTGAGGAGGCGATACAGTGGGGAGGCAATAAACTGAGGAGACGATACAGTGGGGAGGCAATAAACTGAGGAGGCGATACAGTGGGGAGGCAATAAACTGAGGAGGCGATACAGTGGGGAGGCAATAAACTGGAGGAGCAGTAAACTGGGGAGGCGATACAGTGAGGAGGCAATAAGCTGAGGAGGTGATACAGTGGGGAGGCAATAAACTGAGGAGGCGATACAGTGGGGAGGCAATAAACTGAGGAGATGATACAGTGGGGAGGCAATAAACTGAGGAGGCGATACAGTGGGGAGGCAATAAACTGGGGAAGCAATAAACTGAGGAGACAATACACTGGGGAGGCAATAAACTGGGGAGGCGATACAGTGGGGAGGCAATAAACTGGGGAGGCAATAAACTGAGGAGGTGATACAGTGGGGAGGCAATACACTGGGGAGGCGATACACTGGGGAGGCGATACAGTGGGGAGGCAATAAACTGGGGAGGCAATAAACTGAGGAGGTGATACAGTGGGGAGGCAATACACTGAGGAGGCAATACACTGGGGAGGCGATACACTGGGGAAGCAATAAACTGGGGAGTCAATAAACTGGGGAGGCAATAAACTGAGGAGGTGATACAGTGGGGAAGCAATAAAGTGAGGAGGCAATAAAGTGGGGAGGCAATACTTTGGGGGCGCAATACAGTGGGGGGGGCAATACAGTGGGGGGAGCAATACACTGAGGAAAGGACAATGAGAAGGGGTTGGTGAAGGGTTGGGATGGGAGTAAGGGGTGGAAGAGGGACTCCAGGGACTTATACTAAACAAGTGAAGAGGGGAGGAGAACTTTGATATCGATTTAAAATGAATCTGGTGGTGGGGGAGGATGACGAGTCCTTGAGAGCGTCATAATGAATTGTGGGATGGGAGAAGACACTGTCAGGGTCTAAACATCCTCCCGCACCGCCAATTTATTATAAAGCCCTGATAATGTCTTCTCTCATCTCATAATGACGCTATAACAAATAAATAATAATAATCTTTATTTTTATATAGCGCCAACATATTCCAGAGCGCTTTACAGACATCATCATCACTGTCCCCATTGGGGCTCACAATCTAGATTCCCTATCAGTTTGTCTTTGGAGTGTGGGAGGAAACTCAAGAACTCAGAGGAAACCCACGCAAACACGGGGAGAACATACAAACTCCTTGCAGATGCTGTCCTTGGTGGGATTTCCGGGACTTATAATGAATGAGGGCTGGGTGACACAGGACAGGGACTAAGACTGTGGACACATTCAGGATTTGCAGCAGAAAATTCGGGCTGATGAGTGCAAATTTGCCTCCAGTATTTGCTGATAACGTGCTGCATTCATCTTTCCTTCAACTTTTACCAAGTTTCCTGTGTCTTTGTAGCTTGCACATCCCCAAAACATCAGCGATCCACCTCCGTGCTTTACTGTAGGAATGGCATTCCTTTCATCATAGGCCTTGTTGACCTCTCTCCAAATGTAACTTTATGGTTGAGGCCAAAAAGTTCAATTTTGGTCTCATCACTCCTAATTACCTTGTTCCAGAAGTTTTGAGGCTTGTCTCTGTGCTGTTTGGCATATTGTAGGTGAGATACTTTGTGGCATTTACGCAGTAATGGCTTTCTTCTGGCGACTTGGCCATGCAGCCCATTTTTCTTCAAATGCCTCCCTATGGTGCATCTTGAAACAGCAACACTTCTAGTTTTCAGAGAGTCCTGAATTTCAGTTGATGTTGTTTGTGGGATTTTCTTTGCATAACGAACAATTTTCCTGGCAGTTGTGGCCGAAATTTTTGTTGGTCTACCTGACCGGGGTTTGGTTTTTACAGAGCCCCTGATTTTCCATTTGTTAATCACAGTTTGAACACTGCTTACTGGCATTATCAATTCCTTGGATATTTTTTTGTATCCCTTTCCTGTGTTATACAGTTCAACTACCTTTTCCCGTAGATTCGTTGACAATTCTTTTGCTTTCCCCATGACTCACAATCCTGAAACGTCAGTGGCTGAATGAAAGATGCAAGAGTCTGTCTGTATCCCAGAAACTCACTCAGCTTTTTTGCGCACACACTGATTACAAGCAAACAGGTCACAGGTGAGAATGTTACCTTTAGTAGCCATTCAAACCCATTTGTATCAAATTCTGTGCATGTTATCAGGCCAAAATCACAAGGGTATGTGAACTTTTGCTCAGGGTCATTTGGATATTTTTGTTTGTCATTAAGATATAAAAAGAGAAAACACAGTAGTTTGATAATAAATGGCTTCACCCAACCCAGAACCATGAGTGGAGAAAAAGTTTTTTTGTTATCATTCAAGGCCAAGAAAGGAAAAATTCTGATGGGGTATGTAAACTTTTGAGCACAACTGTAAAAGACAAAAGAAGGTCCTGCACTTATGGTGCTGACAGAATGAAAATGAACAGCAACCACTGAGTCAATAAAAAGTCAATGGCAAGTTAGATAATATGAGAATCCGGGTAGTTTCCTGACACATTAGACTGAAATGTGCACCAAAAGCAGATTTAAAGGGGATTTCCAACCCTAAAAAGCCTACATCATGGTCTAATAAAATAATAAAAGCATACCCACATTATCAATCCCTGCCAGTCCTCTATACTCCTGACCCTCCCAGACTGGCAGTGATTTAGTGCATTACCAAAATGTCCTGGGCACAAATAGGAAAGACATCAATTAACTGATCGACCCCTTCCCCAAGCCACTAGCAGTAACTTTTTTAGTTCATCGTCTGCTCTGTGCCGCCATCTCCAGGTCCCATTTTAGAAAGCAGCTATACTGCTTTTTGCCCCATGGCTCGCTCACTCTTTGGCAGGTGATCCTTATCATTTCTGCACAAACTGCTATCATGACTCCCAATCTCTGGTTTGAAACAGATATGGTAGTTCTTGGTGGAGGCAGAATGCCACCTGCCACTTATGCTACCTAAACCCCATTCTGATGTTCTGGACTGACAAGAACTACCATATCTGTTTCTGATGACATGGCTTAAGGTTGACGCTGTTGTTATGAAGACGACATTGGAGTTACCTAAAATGTATTATGTGACAATTAGGAGGAATGCGGCATGAGAAATGAGCTCAAGTTACAACTATGTGCACTGTGCCCACCTAATACTGCCATGCAGTGCCCAAATGATACCCCCTTACAGCGCCTTAATAATAACTACATACAGTATCCATATAGTACTTTCATGTAATACTGCCATATTTCCCTCACAATGGCACCATTCAATGGCATTATCGCCATGCAATGCCTAAAAAAATGAAGAAGCAACTAGTAAAATCTCAGGTGGTCCAGGACAGTGAAGCTTCACAGGTTCCTCCTGAATGTCTAGTCCTTTCAAGCCCTTTAAGAAAAAGTGGCCATAGGTAATTGCCACCCCTCTGCATATTAGATGGCCCCGGTTTTCCCAAATGATAGTCGTTATTTGTAAATTCATGGAAGCCGAATAAGAGAAATCGACCGAATGCGTAAAGCTGATAATCCACGGCTCCTCCATTGTGATCACTGTTTTCCGTTGTCGTTGATCAATCATACACCCGGAGAACGTGTTTTCCTATGCAGTTACTTAACCTCCGTGCTGTGTTATTCCAGCATTACTCATGTCCACCATACATTAAATGCTGGCACTGCATTGACTCCATAATAAAGAGCCTTTATTTATTATTCACTCTCACAGCATCAGGAAAGTTCTGAGCTCGCACCAGAGCTAATTACCAGCAGAGATTATGAGACTATTGACTCCACTGTATGGATGAGGCTGGTAGTTCGAAAAAGAATGAATCACAGATAACACTCTCCATGGAGAATGGATTGAACATCAAAGCCTCATCCACAAGTGACTGTCACCATTATAAGGCACTACACGAAGATTGGTGTTGGATCTATTTTAATAAGGCCCTATGGAGCCCAAATATTACCGACATAGGCAGCTCGCAAAATACCAATGCACACAGCCAGGGACGTATTTATAATAAAGCACCTGCGGGCAACAGAAATCAGCGGTGCAAACCATTTTATATATGTATATATATATATATATGTATATACACAGTACAGACCAAAAGTTTGGACTCACCTTCTCATTTAAAGATTTTTCTGTATTTTCATGACTATGGAAATTGTACATTCACACTGAAGGCATCAAAACTATGAATTACCACATGTGGAATTATATACTTAACAAAAAAGTGTGAAACAACTGAAAATATGTCTTATATTCTAGGTTCTTCAAAGTAGCCACCTTTTGCTTTGATGACTGCTTTGCACACTCTTGGCATTCTCTTGATGAACTTCAAAAAGAAGTGATTTGAACTTTTTTAGTTTTTTTTTCAATGTTTTAAAACTTTTTTTTTTACTTTTTACTTGCTTCAATAGTCCCCTTAGGAGACCATCCGATCGCCGGTGGTACACATAGCAGGAAATATCTCCTATGAATGTCGACCACGGCTAAGGACGCTGGAGAGGTTTTCTTCTGATGACTCTTCCATGAAGGTCATATTTGTGCAGGTGTCTCTGAATAGTAGAACAATGTACCACAACTCCAGAGTCTGCTAAATCTTTCTGAAGGTCAAGTGGGGGTTCTTATTTGCCTCCCTAGCAATCCTACGAGCAGCTCTCACTGAAATTTTTCTTGGTCTTCCAGACCTTATCTTGACCTCCACTGTTCCTGTTAACTGTCATTTCTTAATTACATTTCGAACTGAGGAAAGAGCAACTTGAAAACACTTTGGAATCTTATAGCCTTCTCCCTCCACCATTTTCATTCTCAGAGTGCTCTGCAGCTGCTTAGAAGAACCCATGGCTGCTGTTTTTTGGCACAAGGTTAGAGGAGGCTGGGTTTTTATGAAGCTGAGATATTTGCATTATATGCCTATTTTCCTTTTTGGAATTTTTAAAATGTAAAAAATGACAAAAAATTTTTTTTGCCTAAAATACAAAGGAAATGTGTTATCTTTAACTTTAACCCTTTTAAAGATTATTTCATCTTCAACTTGCCTAATTGTTCACACTAACAGTAATTTTGACCAGGGGTGTCCAAACTTTTACATGCCACTGTACACCTTTCACCATCTTATTTCGGAGGAGCACCACAGGCAGAGCATGTGTATCTGCAGTCTGGGTTGTATTGTCCACAGTTCCAACATGTCCATGTACAATGTCCATTGTACAAAGGAGGCACCTGAAGAGTAGGGTTGGTAACAAGACTACTCTTGTTGATTTCCAGTTATCAGTTAAATTGTTCATGGGTCCTACACACGATAACAATACTTATTGCCCTTCCAAACTTTTTGTAACCACCACTCTTAAAGCAGTCCGCAACCACTCACTTGACCTCTCATCTCAGTTTAAGAGCAAGGAAGCTTGAAATTATGGCCCATTCAGTAAAGCATGGAAAATATCTAATATGAATTCACTTTAATTAAAGTTTTTAATTGGTTAATTACTAAACCTACATACATCGTCTACTTTAAATATTTTCATTAATTGTAACTGAAATAGTAAGTTTATATAACATTTCTAAATAAATGGTATCTACTCACCATGCTAAAGAAATATTAGTAAATCAAGAAATAGTAGTATACAAATAGCAAGGATCACCAATAAAATAAAGGTAAATAATTATCAGAGAATTTAGGACTAAGACAATTAAATTGTTTAAAAGTCAACAACTTACTAACACAACCTAGGGGCCCCTAGAACAAGAGAACACAATCTCCTGCTCTGCATTGTACGAAAGTACTTAGTATACTTTGATCTGTGGAATAATAAAATAAGCTCACAAAAATGTATAATTTTACTGAAGATAACAAAAATATAATTAATACAAAATTAGATATCGATGCTTCAAAGTAACATCAATAAAGACTTGCCAGTTACAAAGTGCAAATGATGTAATTTAAAAGAGGAACAGGCTAAAGACCTGAACCAGAAATAGGATTATAAAGTACGTTACCCCTGAGGAAGCCACTACTTCAGCGGTGATACACATGGGGTATTTCACACTGCTCTGTCCTTGCATACACTTGGCTTGGGTCCTTATTTGTTCCACATTTGATGGTTATCTTATTCCCTTTTTTAAGGACTCAGGTTTAGTTTATTTGGATAACATTTTTTGAGTCTATTCTTAACTCTTGCTTACTTATATTGTGCGTCAATTAACTACTTTCTGCTTTTTTTTTTGCATG
The DNA here is from genome assembly GCF_046119375.1 of Phyllobates terribilis. Lineage (NCBI taxonomy): Eukaryota > Metazoa > Chordata > Amphibia > Anura > Dendrobatidae > Phyllobates > Phyllobates terribilis. Next base: position 1,147,761,952 of record NW_027362761.1, on the reverse strand, counting down.
AATTGGTTTAGCCTGAACCTTTTTCCTATTCCTACCCATGTATTGTGTGTTTTGAGGATTTAACAAACATTTTATCTCTTTATTGGTGTTACTATCATTCTAGTTCTGTTTCTACAGGACAGGTATATAATCCTATTTCTGGTTTACATCTTTGTCCTGTCCCCCTCTTTTACACTACATCTTTTGCACTTTGTAAATGACTTGTCTGCATCGATGTTAGTTTGGAGCTTTGCTATGTAATTTTGTATTAATTATAATTTTCTTATTTTATGCAAAACTATATATGTTTGTGAGCTTATTCTATTATTGCACAAATCCAAGTATACTAAATTATCTAACAAATATTTACATTTGTTTTATTGGTGATCCTTGATATTTGTCCACTACTTTTTCCTGATTTACTAACGAAATAGAACGTTTTAATTTTTCATTATTTATCTATTCTCGGTATCTGTGGGTCACATAAAGTCTTTGTCAGAAGACACCAGGAAGATCACGTGGTGTCCAGCAGTAATGACCCAGATCAGAGATCCTGAAACTGTTTTACCTCCATAGATGAATGCTGATTACGGCATCTAAATGGTATAAACAAAGGGAAGGGACGTAAATCGGTACTGCCTCCAGGGCTGAGCACAATTCGATAGGAATACTTATTTTACATAAACCTCACCCCTTTGAAATCCAGAAGATGTCCAAATTTGCTGGTATTGTTTCCGAGACACCAGTTCTGGACTATTCTGTCCCCATGGCTGTGCTGCAAGTATAGGACGCTGTGAGACCCTGTTTCCAGACTGTCTCTTCACCTTACTTACAAAGGCGATGTTCACAGATAGCTTTAACTCCACTGCAGGAAGGCACGTTGTGAAGATTCAGAAGAAGCTTTATTTTTCTGGCAGAAATCTTGTTGTAGTACATCCAGCAGCAGGTAAAAAGACTTTTTCTCAGAGACAGGCTGAGAGCGCATGAGCTTCTAAGTTGGTTAAGATGGAGAATGAGAAGAAACATGAAGAAGAAGGGAGGGGTTAGTTACATCACAGCCACATCAGAGGGAGACAGGGAGAGGGAAAGGACAAACTTGAAAGGAAAGCAAACATTAGTGCATAACAATAAAACAACAATACATGACAAGTGAAAAGAAGTGCAATGCAGTCTGTAAGTTCCCAAATCATGGGACATAACATGGACAGTTGGTATCTGTGACATAATTTTCAGTATGATCAAAACAAAAAGTCCATAAATTATTTGAAAATCTAGATCTGAATCTCAAGATATCAGCTATATTGTGGCATGTGGATAGGACTGCCCTCTGAACGGGAAAAGCCCACTTTGTATTGGGATTTCAAGAGGTTGTCCACTACTTTTACATTGATGGCTATCCTTAGGATAAGTCATCAATGTCTGATCGGCCGGGGTCCGACATCCGGCATCCCTGCCGATCAGCTGCAGACAGCCTCTTTAAGTAAACGTCATCCCTTTTTCCCTTTTTGGTCCGGGACTTGCCCAAATTTACTCGGATTGTTTGTGAACATTTGGATGCTCCAGGCAAATTCTGGACTGGCAGTAACTATGCCACAGATTTGAGTAGGACCTGAGCAGATACTTGTACATGGACCGTGTGAGCTCTCAGTTGTCTCTGGGTTCTCTGGGTTGCATCACACTAAGGTTATATGGCCCCCTGAGAAATATGTAAGCACTCGCTAAATAATGGCAATAAATAGATTTTTTTGGACATCTTGAAGTCCTGAAAAAAAAAAAAATGGTCTCCTCCAAAAATGAAATTCCCAGTGTTGACACAATTCATAAAGAATTCACATCCCTACAATTCATTGATTGCAAATCATTGTAAGGTGCTTTATTTTCTGCTGAACTGTTACTGTGTTTTCTCATACAACCAATATCCATTGACCTTTAGTGCCGGCTGCGCTGGCAACTTACTTGACAAATTGCTTATAACATCAATAGGCCAAGAGAAGGCCGATCCTCTGGAGATCCAGCCCTGATCCATCACCACAACTGAAGGCAAACTGATTGTGCGACCCCTGGGAGAACTGCTGCTGGCCAGATTGGTCCCCTCCCTAACCCTTTAATTAAAGCGCGTTGCCTGCGGCCAGCCTTTGTCTGGCATCATAATATGCGGACAATCATTGTAAAGTGGACAATGAACAGCAGATGAAGCCTGTAAATCACACAGCGGAGATAATGGATTCACAGTCGTATCAGACTGAAAGTGCATTTTATTTTATAAAATATTCAAATCGAGAATAGTATAATACCAAATCTTGTACAGCATAAATACACGCAGTTAAGCAGATTTATTCATGTGTCACAACTTTAAAGTAAGTGCCCACCATATGTGTAATCTAAATAGGTTCCAAATTTTGTGCAGAATAATTTATTAAAGGGAATCTGTCACCTGTTTTTTCGCTACCCCATCCGAGAGTAGTAGCAGAGACCCTGATATCACATACTGAGCTGTTTGCTTCAGTTTTGATTAAAAAATGTTTTGTCTGCTGCAGATCAAGCCGTGCTCAGAATGCTGAGTGCTGTGTAACCCCGCACGCACCTCTGATTGGCAGCTTTCTGTGTGCACTGTGCATAGGCAGAAAGATGCCAAGCCAAGTAGTGCATTAGTGATAGTCTCCTGCTGATAAATCTGTGATTTTATCAAAACTGCGTTAAGCAACCCAGTAAGTGACACATCACTGGAATCAGAAACAAGTATAAGACCCGGCGATGGAGAGCCCAGTGCACTTTAGAGGTCTTATTTGCATAAAACCTCCATTTTATTGAAAAAATTTTAAAAATGTGTAAAACACAGTTACAAGCAGTCAGATCAACTAATGAACATCTAGAGCGACGCGTTTCGGCCTATAGCGAAGCCTTAGTCAAGATCTTACTTGAAAAGACACTAAAAGATATATTTACATGGCTATAAGTCAAAAGTCCATATTGAAACACCAGAGATTCAGCTGTGTGGATAACCCTTCCATGTCCAGCATGCACATACATGATTTCAATGCAATCATTAACCCTCAGTGTACCTTGGGAAATAAACAGCACAAGTTAATTGCAGGTCTGTATGAACTTGTACATAACAATAGAAAAGAAACCAGAGAGAGTGGCAAGAGTATAAATGAATAATAATACAGCATTACATATAAAATGATATTATATGAAGTAGCCAGATATAAAAAGCTATCTACAGATATTATTAACATAATTTTTTCTATATAAACTTTATCTGTGGTACTATATGCAAGACGCTGTTAATAAACACACCAATGTCACTGGCTCAATAATTGTTTCGCAAAATCAGATTGAATATAATTACAATATATATGAAAATAATTTTAATAAAACTGTGTTGTTTTAATCACAGAATACAGAGGGGAATCTTCCATCTCCTGCACCAGATGAAAAATAGATAAATAAACCCCTTATTAGATTTTCCTATATATATGAAAGATGGTGTTATATTAATAAAATCCTTTTAGGTAATACAAGTATGTATGCACATATGAGGACGCCTGTAGTGAGACGTGAATGGTGAGCTGACTTCATTTTCTATTTTCCGTGTTAATCACTGGAATCAGGGTATCTGCCCCTACATTATTGCTGTTCTTAGATCAAGTAGTGAAAACCTGGTGACAGATTCCCTTTAATATATCTTCATAGTGGTCAGGGTTTCGTTTATTTGATACAGAGCTCCAAATCCCCTGCATAGACAGAGATTTACAACATAAGGTATGTGCAGTCACCACAAGAGGGAGCTTGTGAGTGTACTGCAGGCTGTTATACATTGACACGCCATAACACAGTATACAGCAGGGGTGCACAGCCTTTACACCAGAGGTTTATCGTCTTCACCTCTACTGTTTAAAATGACACGTCCATCTATAGGCTGCTGCAGCTTTTTGGTGCTTTGGTGCTGTCATTAGACAACAGCTTACTTTTCTCTTCCCTACAAGTGATCATAGATTAGTGCAAGTGCTAGAAGATATATGTGAGATTGCTCTAGTATTGGCATAGATGCACCTCCATGCAGGCTTGGACTGGCCTGCCGGGAAATCAGGGAATCCTCCGGTGGGCCCCGCTGCAGGGCCAGAACTGCTCAGGGCCAGCACTGAAGAGAGATGGAAGGCTCCTCCTCCTTCCTACACTAGCACAGCGATGCACTGCTCAGCTAATCCCCATCCATAGCTGCACACTCCCTTCTTCCTCTGCTGTGCTCATGCTAGGTTTCTCCATGTAAGAGGCAGAAGAGTTGCATGCAGTGCGAAAGCTGGAATGTCCGAACACGGGATCGGGGAACACATACAGATCATTCATCCATCAAGTCACCATGGCTCAAGATTGAGTCGAAGGCCATTAAATATTAATAATAACTGGTGGAGGTAGTTGGCCCTGGAAGCCCCGAATCCCGGCGAGCCAGCAGAAGGGTGAGACTCTGTCAGTACTTGCTGGGACTTTACTATATGTTATTCAAGAAAAAGTAGAAACGTTTTCACGCTCCGTTAAAAATATTCCTTTATTCACAATTCCATTAAAAGTTGATTCATCCCATCAGGAGACAGGGACAGGGATGGACAGGTATTGCAACGCGTTTCAGACACAACGCGGGCGTCCTTTGTCATAGCTACTAGAGTGACATTAAATGCAGGTATAATGAAGAGCAGGTGGTTAAACAGGTCATGTGATCTGTGACCACCTTCATGTAGATTTGCATAAAACAGAGTAACCTTGCGTTTGCCAACATATAAGGAAAGAGGGATAATCAAATTAAAAACATGTACTACATAAAATCATTATAGTAGAAAATTGTCCCATCTGAGAATAATAATTAATAATGGTACATGGTCTCCCTGTGCATTTTAAGTTTATTAGGTGCATAGGTGCCTAGATTATATACCACATATGTAATTATTCTCCAGGTGGTATGCGCTCCCGAAACACAGTAGGTAGGATGCGGTAATATATTGAATAACCAAATTTTATTAACATGGCATACTATGTGCTCCCTACTGTGTTTCGGGAGCGCATACCACCTGGAGAATAATTGTGTGACGCTCACAGCCCTACCCTGAGAGATGGGGGTACTCGGAGCCGGGTCAGATGTTGGGGGAAGCAGTCGTGGCCTGGACCCGTTCCGTGCCCAGGGCCGTCACATAAAAGTAATGGACTTACAGGGTTGAGTGGTTATCATCGACTACCCACCTGTGGTACCTGGTGAAGGCCACCAGCGCTGCTGCAGTCCTCTGAGGCGGGGTGTTGTGGCAGCCGACGTTGGTACTACTCCCAACAGGCGGAGCAGGGCCTCAGGGCAGAGAGACGAGGATGGAGGGAGTCGCAGTGAAGGAGGTCTGGTGCTGTGCTGTGCGGTGCAGAAATAAAGAGTCCAGAGGCCATAGGGGTTGACTTCCAGAGTTTTTACTCACCGTAGAGCGTGCAGCTGCAAGGCTTCTCCCTGCTCCTCACGGAGTTCTGCGGTCACCAGCAAATGGGGGTCCGACAACCTCCAAGTAATTCAAGTGCTTAATCAGGACTCCGCACCAGAGTGTTCCTAGACTTCAGACTGAGTCCTCTCCTGTCTGCGTGTCTAGATAGGCCGGGTCTCCCTCTGGACTACGCTCAGAAAAAGGGTATGGGTGGCGACTCCGCTCCTTCCGTTACCCGGTGGGATCCTCTGTGCCTTCCGGGCTTCCCTGACTAGGACGTAGAATAGCAAAGTCAGGTGTCGGGGGCCGGTACCCCTCTTGCAGCCGGAATCCCTCTGACAAGGCCAGAATAACGAGGACAGGTGGCGTATACCGCTCCGTCTGCATCCCCCTGGGATCCTTTTGCGATGGAGCTACACTCTAAAGCTCCGGGCCTTCTTGGGCTGGGACCTTGACCGGGATGAGACAGCGGTTAACTCAAACCCATTCCTCGACTCAAGGCCGGAGTACGAGGACCGTGTCTCCATCATCTGCAGGTTCACACAGAAAGCCACGTTCAGTGATGGAGATCACAACCAAAGAACCAAGAGCCCAAGATGGCAGTTTGTTAAATATGAATTATTAAGTGTAACCTAAATGTGCGTCCTCCACCCTCACCCTCTACATGGTTCCCCCTATCTTTTGGTTCCTCAGTCTCCCATTATCCCGGGAGGGGCAGCACACTGGTGCCTATTAGCCCCCCCTTAATGGTGGGAGAAGTGTGGTGTTGGATGTAGAGGTGGGGTCCTGACCATTGCACCGTTCTTACCTTGAAGGAGGGATACCACACCCCATTGAAGAGGTGCAGCATCCCTGTGGCGGCCGAACCCTCAGGGGCGCCACATTTCCCCCTGATGAAACACAGCACGTCCACGGGCTGCAAAGAGAGTAAAACCTGGTACAGTCTTTTTATATTTTTGATAACAGTTTAACAATCTTCCCATTATGGGAGGCACTTCTCCTTTAATATTACAAACAGCAAATATTATAAAAGTATAAAAATATATAAAAACCATCAAGAGACATTTTGCATAGACAGAGGGGTTAAAGTGCAAGGAAGAAGAGTCAGTTCAGAAGCGCAAGGGACCTGTCCCAAACCCCCAACGTAGGCCCTGGGGTGGCTGCAGGGCATGAAGATCCCGAGTTGAACCTCCAGGAGAGCCACTCCAGACAGGTTTTTCTTCCGAGGTCTGAGGTAGAGATAGCCACGGTTTTGCATAAAACCAATAAGGAGCACCTAAAGAGATGCAAACTATATACAGTGAAAGAGTCTGCCTACTGCAAGTCCGCAGGGACAAATGTCTCTAGAAACCGGGAGGAAAAACATGATAAAACATAAACATCATAACTTTAAACAGGTTACTGCAGCCGGGGCTGCTTAATCCTCAGGTCCCCACCGGGGAAAAGGCTCATTCCTCCCAACGGAGGCTGGTCGGTCCTCCACTGCCGAGCGCGCGAGGGGGCGTCGCTTCTGGACACCTTGTGGACATCCAGCAGGGCGTACCACCCCCGCACCCCATGGTGGCAGGTGTATGACACAAAGTCACCCGGGAAGAGGTTCCGGCCAGGGTGTCCCTTTTTCAGCCTCGGCTCGACGTCCCGCCGGCTGACGAAGACGTCCTGCTCGTACTGGGGACTCCTGATGAAGCCCCATCCCGCCTCATGGTGGAAGCGGAACACTTGCCCTTCCTCACGGGGGCTTGGACGGGCTGCCTCCTCTTGGCGGGCCCTGGATTTTGCAGCCTTGGCGCGCACCTCGAGACGCTCGCAGCGAACCTCCCTCTGACGTCGCTCCCGTTCGAGCTGGAGGACCTGCTGGCGACATAGCTCACTCCTCCTCTGCGCTTCAACCCGGGTCTCCTGGGGGAAGCCCATCAGGTCCCCCCCCTGGTTGTCCCAGGCCCACTCTTCAGCCGCCGGACAGGTGACTGTTGGTGCGGGCAGCGGTGACAGCAGGGGCTGCTGCAGGTCCTCAAGAAGTGCGGACCAGTCCAGGTTGGGGTCGGTGTATACCCCAGCAGACTCAGGTTCTTCCGAGTTGGGATTTGCAGGTCCCCGCCGATAGCGGAGGCTTCAAGCTCCGGGGCAAAGACCTGCTTCCAGGTGACCGCATCGGGCAGCAGGTACTCAGTCATAAGATCCAGGAGGGGCACGGTAGGCTCAGCAGCCGGGACAGGGGTATCATACTCACCCGCTCCTGGGCTGCACGCGACCTCTGTTGCTGCCTCTTCCTGAGCTGCTGCTCTTTGGCGACGGGTCTATATGCGTTGCAACATTTCTTCCCGCCACGCAGTGGATGCCACTTGCTGGGCCTCAGCCACTCTCCGAGCAAGGTCCGGGGTTTCCTGGTGGAGAAACTCTATATCTCCCGATGTTAGAGACACGCTACTTTCTTCACCGACGGGAGAAGAACCTGGGCCGGGTTCGGAAGGCTCCGATTGACTCACTTCAGCAGCGTTTATGTCCGCTCCTGAGGACAGTAAGTCTCCAACTGATATGGCTGCACCTTGTTGTTTTTCCATTCCCTCCTCTTTTTGGGGCGGCTTCTGGGCGGTAGGCTGATAGGCACGCCTTCGGACATCCCATCCTTTTTGACGGGCATCACCCCGTGGATAGTCTCTGATGGAAGGGGCGGTCTGCTCTTTTGGCGCCATTGGGAAGCCTGGCCCACGATAGGAGGTGCTAGGAGACTGTCCTTTCAGTGCGTTATGGCATCCGTTCTTCTTGGGCGGGCGCCATTTTGAGTGGAAACCACAGTCTAAGGTGAAAGGCGCTCAGTACCCGGTAGCAATGGGCAATTTCCTTCCATTGCTGCGGGCACGCGATCCTATCGACTACGCCAAGTATGTGACGCTCACAGCCCTACCCTGAGAGATGGGGGTACTCGGAGCAGGGTCAGATGTTGTGGGAAGCAGTCATGGCCTGGACCCGTTCCGTGCCCAGGGCCGTCCTATAAAAGTAATGTGCTTACAGGGTTGAGTGTTATCATCGACTACGCCACCTGTGGTACCTGGTGAAGGCCACCAGCGCTGCTGCAGTCCTCTGAGGCGGGGTGTTGTGGCAGCCGATGTTGGTACTACTCCCAACAGGCGGAGCAGGGCCTCAGGGCAGAGAGACGAGGATGGAGGGAGCCGCAGTGAAGGAGGTTTGGTGCTGTGAGGCGCGGTGCAGAAATAAAGAGTCCAGAGGCCATAGGGGTTGACTTCCAGAGTTTTTACTCACCGTAGAGCGTGCAGCTGCAAGGCTTCTCCCTGCTTCTCACGGAGTTCTGCGGTCACCAGCAAACGGGGGTCCGACAACCTCCGAGTAATTCAAGTGCTTATTCAGGACTCTGCACCAGAGTGTTCCTAGACTTCAGACTGAGTCCTCTCCTGTCTGCGTGTCTAGATAGGCCGGGTCTCCCTCTGGACTACGCTCAGAAAAAGGGTACGGGTGGCGTCTCCGCTCCTTCCGTTACCCGGTGGGATCCTCTGTGCCTGCCGGGCTTCCTTGACTAGGACATAGAGTAGCAAAGTCAGGTGTCGGGGGCCGGTACCCCTCTTGCAGCCGGAATCCCTCTGACAAGGCCTGAATAGCGAGGACAGGTGGTGTACACCGCTCCGTCTGCATCCCCCTGGGATCCTTTTGCGATGGAGCTACACTTTTAAGCTCCGGGCCTTCTTGGGCTGGGACCTTGACCGGGATGAGACAGCGGTTAACTCAAACCCGTTCCTCGACTCAAGGCCAGAGTACGAGGACCGTGTCTCCATCATCTGCAGGTTCACACAGAAAGCCACGTTCAGTGATGGAGATCATAACCAAAAAACCAAGAGCCCAAGATGGCAGTTTGTTAAATATGAATTATTAAGTGTAACCTAAATGTGCGTCCTCCACCCTCACCCTCTACATGTTTCCCCCTATCTTTTGGTTCCCCAGTCTCCCATTATCCCTCGAGGGGCAGCACACTGGTGCCTATTAGCCCCCCCTTAATGGTGGGAGAAGTATGGTGTTGGATGTAGAGGTGGGGTCCTGACCATTGCACCTTTCTTACCTTGAAGGAGGGATACCACACCCCATTGAAGAGGTGCAGCATCCCTGTGGCGGTCGAACCCTCAGGGGCACCACAATTACATATGTGGTTTCCTATTGAAACACCTCGAGTGCTTTCACAAGTGCCCAGGATTTTGCTGCAAGCCATGAACAGGAGGAACCTACAACTAACCCACCCAGTGGGACTATTGACAAGTTTATTATGACATCAAAAAGGTGAGCGCAACCAGCACTTATTTAATATATATTTGAATCTTGATACTGCACTTAGATTGTGCTCTCTCTCCCCTCTCTCCACTTTTCTTATTTTCCTATTTTATATTTTATAGATTATAGATCCAGAAGACTTCTGACGCGCCCCCGGGGCAATGGGGTACTCGGCAAGTGTAGCGCCCCTGAGGATTCAGTCGCCACAGAGGTACTGCACCTCACCCAGAGGTGTGGTGTCTCCTTCTCTCAGGTAAGGAGGGAGTGCTGCCCGGAACCCCAACACCCACATTCAACACTACACTGCTCCAGGCCGGCTGGAAGGGCAAGATGCACCTCTATTGCTGCCCTGTCCCTGGCTGGAGTGGGTGGAACCAAAGTGAAGGGGAACCAGTAGTGTGTGTGGGTGGAGGACGTAGAACAGGGGAGCACTTGACTAGTAGGTGTATATAAAGGGAAGCCATCTTAGAGTGGCAGAGCAGTGAGTAGGTGGCAGCAAGAGCAGAGGAGGGGAGCAGAGTCTCTTCAGGAGTAGTGTTGAGCCACCCCCGTAGTGTTCGAGTTCGGTTCGGTTCGTCGAACACCCGTGTGTTCGCCGAACTGTTCGTCGAACACCTTCGAACACCGTTAAAACCAATGGCAGGCAAACAAAAACACATAGAAACACATAGAAAACACCTTCAAAGGTGTCCAAAAGCTGACAAACTGCTCAGAAGACATAACTAACACATGGAAAAGTGACAAGTACATATAGACATGCGAAAAGAAAAGAGGTGGAGGAGTAAAAGGAGGGGGAGACACAGATATAGGCATGTCATGCCCTTCTAAAATCCAAAAAGTGAGAAGCCGACATGTTCAGTCCGCTCCTGCCCGTGCCACCTCCGCGTCGCCGGGTTTGTGCCAGAGCCGCGGTGAACCCTGACGGCCAGCCCCCCTCTCCCAATACTGGTGCCTGTCCGCTGGTGGGTCGAGCGAGCCCCCCTGTGGTGAAGGCAGCTCTAAGCTTTTTAATTTAAATTGTCTCTCTAATTTGAATGAATACACTTTAAATCCATTTACAAGGATCTATTGGAGGGCAAGTCTCATGCCAGCAGCCGCGTAATTCCAGCTCCAGTAGCGTCCACTAAAGCTGCTGCAGTTAAAAAGCTTTTATAAGGATCGAGCTCGGCTGTCCACCGCAAGGCATCCTACTGCCAGTCCCAGCCCCTATGCCTTGGGGTGCCTCCTGATGCTCTTCACTGAGTATCCCGTGGTCCCGAAGCATTTCCTTTGAAAAAATTAAGTGTCCAAACTACAGGTGGTGTAGCTTGCTTAACAGCCGGGATAATCCGCTGACTAGCAGACACTGCTACTAGGCACAAAGTATTTCCTGGGCTAGATGCAGTTAAAAATTTGTAATTAGATACTCTCGTTGGATGCTGAGAAAGCATTCCATAGAGTCTCCTGGCACGCCATATATGATTCTCTTAAAAAGCTTGGGGTAGGGGTCTAGGGGACCCTTTTATAGCCAAAATCACGGCCCTGTATCGCAATACGTCATCTAGGCTGAAGATAAATGGAACTGTAGCACCCTGAGGGCTCGGTTGCTACAGAGGTATTGCACCTCACCCAGAGGTGTGATATCTCACTCTCAGGTAAGGATGTAGTGTGGATCAGGACCCGACACCTGCATGCATTACACCACATTGCCGTGGGGCAGGGCGACCAATATGCCCCTGAGATGGGCACGACAGTCCCTGTCCCTGGCTGGAGTGGGGGGAGGGAACACTGAGGAAGGGGAACCCTGTAGTGCAGGAGCAGGGAGGAAGCAGTTCCTGGGTGCATTGAGAAGGGAGTATAAAAGGTGGGCACCATCTTAGTTCAGTGCAGAGAAGTCTGAGCAGAAGTGGCAGGGAGCAGGGGCTCTGCATGAGCTCTGCTCCGGAGGCGGGCCTAGTAACAGAGGCCCAGGCCTGGAAGAGGGAGAAGGAAGGAAGAGGAGCGGAGAAGGCTCCAGGAACGAGGAACGAAGGGATCCCAGGGGTGCGGATGGGCGAGTTGCCACCGCACGCCCGAATCCACCTGCGTGGAGGGGTCAGGCCAAAGGGGGAGACCGGTCCCCGAAACTAGTGGAGGCAGGAAACGACCCTCAGCTAGAAACAGGAGGCTGTGACATTTTATGTGGCGCAGCCCCTCGCTACACCCGCTAGGAAGGCACCACATAGGGTCAGGGAAACTGGCGCCAAGTTTACCAAGAGGAGGCCCGAGGCAGCCGGACAGAAGGGTTGGTAAGAAAGGCCAGACAAAGGACACACAAAGGGGGTCCTGTGAAGCGCTCCAAAGTTATCTGGGAGTTGTCTGAGCCCCTCACCTGGTGAGCACAGTACGACGTGGGCAGCCGTTACCTGCAGACGTGGTCTGGATAATAAGAACTGTGAGTAAAGGCCCTGGACTGCATCACTGACTCCGTGTCGTTACTGCTGCTGCCCTGCACCATCACCCCCATCCTCCGCATACACTGCCCTGAGGCTATACTCCTCCCGTGGGGAGTTATGCTACGCTCTGCTGCACCCACAACACCAGCCTCAGCGGTCTGCCCTGGAGCGGCGGTTCACTCTGACCGCAATCCACGGGTGGCGTAGTCGGACATTTAAACATCAAAACCACATAAATAGTTCCGCCACTGGTTTGACCGCCCTGAGCCACGGAACCGGGTCGCCGCCACGGAGACTACAACCACCAGCATCCACCAAAAAGGGTCCGGCTCCGGGTGTCCCAAGGCCCAGGGGGCGCGTCAGAACATTTTCATCACCTTTCACAATCACCAATGGGACAAGGCAGGGATGTTCTCTGTCCCCTCTCTTATACATCCTAGTGACGGAGCACCTGCTCTCATCAATTCGCCATAACCCCAATATTAGGTGGATTGAGGTGGGAGGCACCGAGTACAAGTGCTCTCTATTTGCTGATGATGTCCTAGTATATATCACTCAATCACATATATCCATCCATGCTGTTATGGCTGAAATAGATCACTTTGTTACATGGTCAAATTTTAAAATCAATGCAGCGAAGTCTGAGGCCCTCGATGTCTCCCTCCCCAAATCCATATAGGATTCCATCCAGTCCAACTTTCCCTTTGCCTGGCCCTCACAGGGTATCAAATACTTAGGAATTCCTATTCATAGAGACCTCTCCCATCTATGTTATCTTAATTTTGGGCCCTTTATTGAACAACTCCATACAGACCACGGTTGGCAAGTTAGAACTGTAAGATTCACTACGTGAACCACTGGTGTTTTGTGGAAAAGCACATGTACACTGTGTTCCAAATTATTATGCAAAAAGTGTTTAGGAGTGATAAGGGAAGAATTTGTTTGTTTGTCAGTTAAACTCATTGATGGTCATGTGTGTCAGGGCTCTTTATATCACTGTAAGCAATTGCAGACACCTGTGCTAATTAGTTTGGCAGGTGTGTCCAATGAAAGGCAAGACTACTTAAGAAGGCTGTCTCACATTATTAAGCAGCCTACATTTTCTGCCAAAATGGGAAAGAAAAAGGATGTGTCGGCTGCTGAGAAGCAACAAATTGTGGAGTGTTTAGGTCAAGGCATGACTACAATCAACATTGTGCGATGATCAGGATGAAGTGTCTTGGCAATCAAGAAGTATGTAGCTGATTCACAGTACACACGTGTGCGTGCTGATAAGGGCAAATTGAGGACTCTTTTACAGGCAATTACGTCAGGTTGAAAGAGCAGCGGCAAAAAAGCCTTGTCATAGCAGCAGACAAGTTTTTGAAGCTGCTGGTGCCTCCAACGTCCCCCGAACAACAAGATGCAGGGTCCTTCAGAGGTTTGCAGCTGTGCATACGCCATCCTGTTGACCTCCTCTATCCACTTCACACAAGCAGAAACGGCTCCAGTGGGCCAAACATTACATGAAGACTGATTTCAAAACTGTTTTGTTCACGGATGAGTGCCGTGCAGCGCTCGATGGTCCAGATGGATGGAGTGGAGGATGGCTGGTTGATGGACACCCCACGCAAACACGGCTACAGCGCCAACAAGGAGGAGGTGGAGTAATGTTTTGGGCTGGAATCATGGGGAGAGAGATTGTCGGCCCCTTTAGGATCCCTGAAGGCGCTAAAGATGAACTCCATAATGTATGTGGATTTTCTCAAACAGCACTTCCTGCCATGGTTCAAGAAGAAGAACCGTGTATTTCACAGCAAGATAATTTTTTTGCATGATAATGCACCATCTCATGCTGCACATAAAACACCTGCATCTCTGGCTGATATGGGCATAAAAGGGGACAAACTTATGGTGTGACCCCCATGCTCCCCTAACCTCTACCCCATTCAGAACCTTTGGAGCATCATTAAAAGGAGTGTCTATGATGGCGGGAGGCAGTTCACATCTAAGCAACAGCTCTGGGAGGGTATTCTGTCCTCATGCAAAACAATTGAAGCAGAAACCATCCAAAACCTGACAAATTCAATGGACGAGAGAGTTCAGAAGCTCCTTTCGAACAAGGGGTCCTATGTGAAAATGTAACATCACCTAGAATAAAGTTTTGAGTTGAAAACTGTTTGATTTCAGTTTCTAATAACCTGCTAATGCTTATAATTTCAAAAATGACAATTTTTTTGGTCTTTATTAAAATGAAAAGGTTGATCGAAAAGTTTGGGGGATCTAAGAGTGTGGCAACCCAGTAGTCATGATTACTTCGAATTCTGACAATATGAGGGTCATGCTGGAGGTTGTTAGGATCATTCAGCCATGGAGGGTCCTTGTTGGAGTCGGGGTATCCCCGTAACAAGAAATACACAGACACGTAGTGTATAATCAAGTACTGGGAAGCCCCTGAGCGCGTCTGCCTCTATAGGTGCTGTCCCTTTATTTATAATCATAGTTTTTTTGTCATACATGCGCAGTAAAATGCCTTTGTTTCACAAGCAGTGAAGTGATGATTCATAACAGTGGAATGTTGATAAGAAAGTTTCATAAACAGAAAAGTGATAATTCATAGCAGTAGAAGGTTGCTGAGACAGCTAAAAACAAGTTACAATCTAATTTCTGGGCGTCAGTCCAAATGTCCAGATAAGGGAAGAATAACTTCATCTGTGTCTTACATCGTAGTCTTGGGTGAAGTATAACTCCTATCATCCTCTCAGTCCCCCCTTTGATTCTTCCTTATGGACTTTTGGTAGAAGACCTGGTCCGGGAGTTCTTTTCTTTCATATTCTTGAGTCCGTGTTACAAAGCTTATTTATGCATATTAAAATAATTTTTAATCCTATTTTAAACACTACATATATGACTACTATAATTAGCACAATCTGTAATATACCTTGCAGAATTCCAGCCACCCAACCTCCAATACCCTTAAACCAGTTCTTTGGGTTGAGAAAGGAGAAGGTGTCTGACCACCAGCTATCTTTATTTTGGTCATTGTGTCTGTCATATTCATCCCGTAATCGTTGTATATCTGCCAGCTTGAACCTCATACTCATTGTACTGTTTGGATCTATGTAATGACAACAGGTTGGACCAATAATTTGACACATTCCTCCCTGGGCCGCAGTTAGGTAGTCTAACACTACAGTATGTTGATTAGTAACAATTATAAGTTGATTTTGGACAGCTATACTAGTATTAAGTATATCCATAATATCCCATATCTGATCATCTAGATAGTCGGTGGCCTGAACTAATTTATCCCACATCTGCATCAACATTGGATACACAAAGAAAGTGCTGAATATTTTATTAGGAATTCCCATTTGGACCACATGTGGCCTACCTGAAGGTCTAGGCGAGTTGTCGGCTGCTCTTTTGTATAGTGTGTGTTTAGGTACTGCTTGCATATCTACCTGCTGATTCTGAACTATAAATGTGGCCGGTGTTAAGCGTCCTAGAGTACATGCACCTTTTATTCCTACTGGGAGCCATTTGTATGCTCCATTTCCACAAATCCAGAAGGTTCCTTCAGGCAGATCCCATATTGCAGAGTGTTGGAGCACCAACCTATGTACCAAATCTAAAAATTTAGATACATTCTGAAGTATACACCAAGGGGGTTTTTGACCTAATGGACTACAGTATCCTGCATCTGGATTTTCACAAGTCGGTGTACCTGGGTCATATGCACTTGACTCATTACATAATATATTACCTGGTATCTTTGAACATGTATCATTGTTTCCATCGGGGAATAATTGTGAATATTTCCAACCATTATTGTGTATGTATTTTTCTACTATATCAGGTTTAAAAGGTTGAGAAGAAGATACTGTGCTACTAAAACTGAGTTGTATATTTTCTGTAGGAATTAACCCTAAGTCTGTTAGTCCCGTCTTATTTCTAGGAACCCATACACCTCCTTTAAACGCTAAATATTGTAAGTTGTTTATTTTTCCGGTCATATTACCTTGCCACCAGGGAAATCCCACCCACCCCACAACTGGGATGGCAACAGTGGTGTTCCATAATCTAGAATTAACGGTTTGGTTATTTGCTAATTTGTCTGAGCAATTAGTCCATGTAAACACTTCCTCAGGGGTCATGGGTACGGCCAGGAAGGGTATGCTCGTGGCTGATATTGGAGAATGCGTACAAATCCAACAGTCTGCTATTTTCTGTCCGCCATCGAGCAGCCCGTTTACCAATGTCTCATGATGTTTTATAAATTTATTATCTGCAGGTTTTGGGGAACTTAGTTTATCCCACAGGTCTCCCTGATCTATCGTTATAGCTAACACAAGTACAATCACCACTATTTCTTTTTGCAATGGCTTGCATGTACCCATGCTGATTTTCCTTCCAATTTTACTGCAGTTGGAGTTGTCAATAACACCTGATATGGACCCTCAAATCTGGGTTCTAGCGTTCTTCTGTTATGTTTTTTTACGTAAACTTCGTCTCCTGGTTGCAGCTTGTGCGTTCCCTCGATGGAATCTGGATCTGGAATGGAAGAGAACACTAAAGAGTGTATTTTAGACACATGCTTACATAAATTTTGTACATAAGCAGTTAAGCTTTCAGTTTCTAACATTAAAGTCTGTGGGAAATACAATCCTGTATTGGCAACTCTACCAAACAATATTTCATGGGGGGTGAGTTTGCTCTTTCCCTGGGGGGTGTTTCTGACTGAATACAATGCTATTGGGAGACACTCAGTCCATGGTTTCTGTGTTTCTGCCATGGCTTTCTGTATTTTTAACTTAAGTGTTCCATTCATTCTCTCAACCTTACCAGAACTCTGTGGGTGGTAAGGGGTGTGTAGTTCACTTTTTATACACAACATTTTCATTACATTCTGAAAGATCTCTCCAGTAAAATGTGTACCTCTATCTGACTCGATCACTTCTGGGATACCATAACGGGGTACCAGTTCATGTGCTATTTTTACTGCAGTGACTTTAGCCGTGGCTGTATGAACTGGATAAGCCTCTGGCCACCCCGAAAACATGTCCACACATACCAGTACATACTCATAGTGTCCATGCTTAGGCATCTGGATGTAATCGATCTGAAGTCTCTGGAACGGATATAGTGGTCTTACATGGTGCTTCTGGGGGGTCTTAACAGTCTGTCCTGGATTGTGGGCTAAACAGATTTCACAAGAACCACATTTTGCTCGAGCTACCTGGCCGAACCCTGGGGCTAACCACTTCTGTCTGACCCTCTGTATCATACCGTTTGCAGACACATGTGTAGGTCCGTGGGCTTCACTGACCACAACAGGGTACCACGCTCGGGGGAGACAAAGCTCATCTCCTTTTCTCCATAGTCCTTCTTTTTCTTCTGCCCCCTGTTTCTGCCACTCTTCTTTTTCTTCTCTACTCACCTGCTGGTGGGCTTCTTTGAGCCGTGTAATTAAGTCAAATTCTGATACTGCACTAATAGTGTGGTCAGTTGTCAGAGGTTTTACTGCAGCTCGCTTAGCAGCCTTGTCGGCTCGGTCATTACCCCTAGCTATCTCGGTGTCGAGTCTTACATGTGCAGGTACTTTTATTACTGCTACTTGTTTGGTTGAGGCAGCTGATTCTAGGATTTGTCTAATCATTGAAATGTGTTTTGGCAATACCTGATTCAGTATGCCATGTACATCATGTGTAGTTTGTACTATTAAGGCATGGTCTAGTACTATTTCTGAGGCTTTTTCTACCAAAAGAGAGACAGCTGCTACTACTCTGACACATGATGGTGCAGCTTTGGTAACATTATCTAATTGAGCAGAATAGTATGCGACAGGTCTTTGTTTATTTTCATGTTTCTGTGTTAGTACTCCTGTAGCATGATTAGACATTTCCGCAGCCATTAATTGGAATGGTTTGGCGTAGTCTGGGATTCCCAAGGCCGGGGCTGACATGAGACCTTTCTTGAGGTCTTGAAAGGCTATGAGTGCTGATTCAGTTAACTGGAAAGGTTCGATTTTTAAACAATCATATAGAGGTTGCATAAGCTGACTAGCATGTATAACCCATTGTCTGCAGTGTGATACTATTCCCAAAAATGCTCTTAATGTTTTGTAGTTCTTGGGAGGAACAAGATCTCTAATGATTTTTAGTCTGTCGGCGGTGAGGTGCCGAATACCTTGTGAAATGCAGTGTCCTAGAAATACTACCGTAGTCATACAAAGTTGTACTTTTTTCTTGTTAACTTTACAGCCCATGTCTGCTAGAAATATTAACAATCTTATTGTGTTGCTGTTTGCGGACTCTTGAGCAGGGGCACATAACAATAGGTCATCAACATATTGAAGAATTACAACCTCATCCGTAGGTTTGAAATTTTGAAGAACTGATCTCATAGCTTCTGAGTACAAGGTAGGTGAATGTATCATACCCTGTGGTAATCTTGTCCATGCTAATTGTCTATTCTTAAATGTAAATGCAAACAGTTTGTAACAGTCTGGGTGTAATGGTACTGAAAAAAATGCATTTGATAAGTCTATGACAGAAAATACTCGTGCTGTTGCTGGGATCTGTGATAGCAACGTGTGTGGATTTGGCACAACAGGAGTAATAGGTTCCAAAATTTTATTTATCTCTCTTAAATCATGTACCATCCGGTATCTAGCAGCTGACCCCTCAGTAGATTTCTTTTTTACGGGGTACAACGGTGTATTGGCTGGTGACTTTACTTCTATCAGTACTCCAGTTTTTAGATAATCTTTTATCTGTTCTCCTATGGCGTGTTCTTGTTGGGCACTAATAGGATACTGTCTCAATTGGGGTAGTGTCACACCTGGAACAGGAGTGACTTTTACTGGAGCTATTGGCATTAGTCCTACATCGGTGTCATGTTGTGCCCATAATTTTTCTGGTACCTCAGAAAGATCTAAAATAATTTGGGTAGGGGCAGGGTCTTTCTCATCCTCTAAGGCTTGGACTTTTACAATGTTTTCTAGAGACTCTTGGTCATCAGGCACCAAAATTTGGACTCTACCATCCTCCAAAAATTGGATATTCATTTCTGTCTGCTTTAATAGGTCTGTACCTAGAAGACAAGTAGGTGCCCCTTTGACAAAAAGAAATTTAGATAAAAATATTTTAGATCCTATCTTTGTTTCAAGGGGAATACTATATGGGAGTGGCCTGATTCCTCCATCATACCCTTCGGTATAGGTTACATCATCTGATAAACAATCAGCATTTGGTAAGGCGTCTTCATTGAGGACGGAGGAAGTTGCTCCGGTATCTATTAGAAAAGGGCATTGTTTTCCTGCTACTTTTACCTGAATTATTGGGCGCCTTCCAGTCAAAGTGGTTTGCATCACGTCTAGTCACTCACTTGCTGCAGGAGCAGAAGCCTGTACTGTCTTTTCTTGTGATTCTCTTGGGACATAGGTACCATCTTCTATATCCCTGGCTTTTTTCCTGCATTCTCTAATCCAACGTCCTCCCATAGTTTCCTGTTAAACCTGTCATGCCTTGCTACCTGAAAAGTTTTGCAAACTTTCCCTAAATTCTTAGTTGCTTCTACACCACACCTTTCTTTCACGATTGTATAGACATCTTGTTCATCATTTGTGGTCTTAGTCTGTTTGTTGCCCATTTTTCCTGACTATTCTTACCTTAGGAGGCTTTTTGGGTTAGATAAAATATATTCTATATTTTACCTTTCCTCGTTACCTATTCTGTCCTAAGGAGCCATTGTTGCCCATTTTTCCTGACTATTCCTACCTTAGTGCGGCTTATGAGGCTATTCCCGACATCCACATCTCTTTCATACCATCCGTTTCATAACCTTCTCTGACCTCTCCTTCGGCAGATCCTACAGTATATACATGAATGACCCGAGCTATAGGTATCCTTCTCTACTAGTTCCTCAATCCCAACACAAGATATGCATGAAATTTACGGACTATCGCAGAGCAGATGTAAGAGAACTAACAGTGTCTCTTACCTGGCCAGGTTTGTCATCTGCTGTTCCGATGTCCCAATCTCAGCGGTTACTCGTGCCGGTCGATGAACTTGAAGGAATACGCAGATCTCGGGTCCCTGTTTCGGGCGCCAGGAATTGTTAGGATCATTCAGCCATGGAGGGTCCTTGTTGGAGTCGGGGTATCCCCGTAACAAGAAATACACAGACACGTAGTGTATAATCAAGTACTGGGAAGCCCCTGAGCGCGTCTGCCTCTATAGGTGCTGTCCCTTTATTTATAATCATAGTTTTTTTGTCATACATGCGCAGTAAAATGCCTTTGTTTCACAAGCAGTGAAGTGATGATTCATAACAGTGGAATGTTGATAAGAAAGTTTCATAAACAGAAAAGTGATAATTCATAGCAGTAGAAGGTTGCTGAGACAGCTAAAAACAAGTTACAATCTAATTTCTGGGCGTCAGTCCAAATGTCCAGATAAGGGAAGAATAACTTCATCTGTGTCTTACATCGTAGTCTTGGGTGAAGTATAACTCCTATCATCCTCTCAAGGTAGTGCAGCAAGAAGGCACTTATGTGTCTTGCGCATCTCGGAGCCCCAAAATTATTTTCCGGGCTAGATGCAGCTAAAAATTATTATTAATTTTAAATCTGGTGAAGCTTTAGTATAGATGGCCTAATAGGATCAGTGCTGCACACTGCTACAAAGCCCAAATTATTTTCCAGTCAAGATACAGATAAACATGATTAGTAATTTTAAATCTGGTGGAGCTTATTATAGATGGCCTAATAGAATCAGTGCTGCACACTGCTACAAAGCCCAAATTATTTTCCAGCCAAGATACAGATAAACATGATTAGTAATTTGAAAGCTTAAAACGGTTGGTAGGGTGATTTTAACCAATCATCAAGCTTTTACTCTCCCCAGGATGACACAGGGGTAGAAAAGTCGTTTCGGATCCATGATTTGTTCATCTTTATGAACGTGAGTCTGTCTACATTATCAGTGGAGAGCCGCGTGCGCTTATCTGTCAGCACACCACCAGCAGCGCTGAACACACGTTCAGACAGAACGCTGGCTGCGGGGCATGACAAGATCTCCAAGGCGTAAGTGGCTAGCTCCGGCCATTTATCCAGATTGGAAGCCCAAAAAGAGCAAGGATCCAGTGACACAGTCATGGCTTCAATGTTTACTTGGAGATACTCCTGTACCATCGTCTCTAGGCGTTGACTATGTGTCAGACTTCTTGTCTCCTGTGGCCTTGCAAAGGATGGGCTAAAAAAGTGGTGAAATGATTCCGCAAAATTGATGTTACCAGCAGATACTGTGTTTCTGTTACGGTTTGAGTGCTGAACACTTGACGGTCCCACGGTTGGCAAGTTGGAACTGTGAGATTCACTACGTGCACCACTGGTATTTTGTGGAAAAGCACATGTAAGATTCTGCAACAGTCTCTGCTGATACTCCTGCATGCGTGCATCCCTTTCTATGGCAGGAATAATTTCTGCAAATTTACTTTTGTACCGGGGATCTAACAGTGTGGCAACCCAGTAGTCAGGATTATTTCTAATTCTCACAATTCTAGGGTCATGTTGCAGGTAGTGCAGCAAGAAGGCACTCATGTGTGTTGCGCATCCAGGAGCACCAAGTCCCTGTTGTGTTGGTGGCGAGGTAACAATCATGCTTCCTTCCTCTGTCCTCTCCCCCCAACCTCGCACAACAGAAATGTGATCAAGGTCTCCCTCATCTGATGAGTCTTCCATCAGTTCGTCCTCCACTTCTTCCTGGGCTCCTGCACCTTCCTCACTAGTTTGGCTGCTACCATGCGCCCTGGTAAAACCATCTCCCCCACCCTCACATGCCTGCCGCCTTGGTGCTGCCGACCGTCTGGACCTTGCAGATGTTAGCCCTTCCGCATACAACTCCTCCTCCTCTACTTCCTCCACCTCCTCTTGTGCCACCACCTGACTCCGAATTCTGTTAACATGTGCTCCAGCATGTAAATCACCGGAATAGTCATGCTGATAATGGCATCGTCAGCACTAAACATCTTCGTCGCCATTTCAAAACTGTGCAGAAGGGTGCATAGGTCCCTGATCTGAGACCACTCCTCCAGCGTGATTTGCCCACCTCTGGATCTCGTTGGCCCAGGCTATACGTCAGAACGTATTGCACCAGGGCTTGTCGGTGCTGCCACAGTCGCTGCAACATGTGCAGAGTTGAATTCCACCGGGTAGGCACATCGCATTTTAGCCGGTGAAGTGGCAGGCCCAACGACTTCTGTAGAGATGTAAGTCGCTGAGCTGCGGGATGCGAACGGCGGAAGTGAGCACACAGCGACCGTGCCCTCTGCAGAAGGCCATCTAGTCTGGGATAGTGGGCTAAAAATTGCTGGACAACCAGGTTCAACACGTGAGCCATACAAGGCACGTGTGTGACATTGCACCGGCGAAGGGCCGCACCCAGGTTTGCAGCATTGTCGCACACGGCCTTCCCTGGTTTCAGGTCCAGTGGAGACAACCATTCATGAAATTGGTTCTCCAGAGCTGACCACAACTCCTCAGCTGTGTGACTCACATTTCCCAGACATTTCAATGTAAAAACCGCCTGATGACGTTGAGCCCTACTGCCAGCATAGTAAGGAGGTGTGCAGGATCCCTTCTGCGCAGTTAGAAAGCTTGTGGCATGACCAGACAGGCTTTGGGTGCAGGTGGAAGACCGAGAGGAGGTTGAGGAGGCAGAAGCAGTGGAGGAACTTTGACATAAAGAGGATTGACGCACAACTCGTGGGGACGGCAAGACTTGGACAGCAGCCCCTTGTCCTGCTGTCACCATAGTTACCCAGTGCCCAGTCAGCGACATGTAACGCCCCTGTCCATGCCTACTCGTCCAAGTGTCTGTGGTGAAATGCACCCTGTCACACACAGAGTTTCTCAAAGAAGCGGTGATGTTGTGTGCGACATGCTGGTGGAGCACAGGCACACCTTTCTTTGAGAAGTAGTGCCGACTGGGCATCTGGTACTGGGGCACTGCGACGGACATAAGGTCTCGAAAATCCTCTGTGTCCACCAGGCGGAAAGGCAGCATTTCTGTAGCCAAGAGCTTGCAGATGGTGAAATTCAACCTCTTAGCTTTCTCATGGCTAGGAGGAAATGGTCTTTTACTTGTCCACATCTGAGGGACCGAGGGCTGGCTATTGTGCTTAGACGGGGTTGATAAGGGTGTCCCCGGCAAACTGCCGGTCTGTGAGGAAGATGCAGGCGGACATGTTAGGTTGCCTTGATCCAAAGGTGGTGCTATCGATGTCGGACAGCGCTCAACACCAGCTGGTGTTACCACCTCCAAAGAAAATGATGACCTGCCAATCACGCTGGCTGTTGCGGGTAAAGAGGTGGCAGGTCTGCGCCCCAAAACAGGTGTGACTGCTGTCCCCCCAGTCACAGAGGATGAAGAGGCCGCAGATGCACAAGATATGGCAGACGGTGGTTGGCCCGGCCGGCTAGGCCGCATTGTAGCACACTGAGCTTCCCACTGCAACTTATGCTTCATGTCCATGTGCCGGTTCATGCATGAAGTACTCAAACTATGTATTTTTTGGCCTCTACTTAGCTTTTGCTGACAAATGTTACAGATAACACGAGTTGGGTCATCTTTATCGATCTGAAAAAATGCCCAGGCTATGCAAGGCTTAGCACCCATGCGACCTGAAGAGCCACCACGACTTGTGGTGAGAGGCAGAGTTGTGTTTGAGGATGCAGTTGTTGACGTGCTTCCAGTACTACGTCTCTGTCCAGGAAGGCGCAACCTGACCTCGTCGTCACTAGCATCTTCCTCCACCTCCTCTGCTGACCTCATCTCTTGGCTGACTGTGGGTTGACAGTAAGTGGGATCTCCAACCTCATCATCATCACCCTGTGCGTTATCACACCCGTCGTCCTCAGAGCCAACCTGTTCCTGCCCTGACAAAAAACTAAAGTTGTCGCTCCAATCAGGTATTTGAGTCTTATCATCGTCTTCCTCATTGTCTCCACCAACAGGAGTTACAGTTTGGGAATGAGGGTCTACATTATGGTCAGAACCTTCTGCGTCTGGTCCTGGATCCAACTCATAAAGATTCTGGGCATCAGTGCAGATCATTTCCTCGTCTGGATTCACAGAAGCGCTGGAGTCGACCTCTGATTCCCAGGCTATAGTATGAGTAAACAGCTCTGCAGACTCAACCATCTGTTCTACCTCATACTCAGATGGGCAGCTGGAGATTTGGGAGCTGTGAGGAAGCAAGTGCGATTGGGGTGACACCTTTGAGGACTGGAGTATTTGTGATGTTGAAGTTGATGTGGAGGAGAGCCCACTTAAAGGAGCACTTGATATCCGTTGAAGCACCTGCTGTTTTTGTGCCTCATCTGGAATTTGTAGCGATTGGCGTGGCCGTAAGAAAGGGATCTTATCACATTGTCCGCTAAAAGAAGTAGACATTTTAGTTTGGCTGGAAGATGGTCTTTCTTCTGCAGATGTTACTGTTGCTTTAACACCTACCCCACGGACACAACCTTTTTTCCCCTTCCCAACACGCCTATTCCCCTTTCCACCAGCAGCAGGCCTTTTTCCACTCATTTTGGTGGTTAACTACTTCACAACTCTGGAGTTGTTTGCACAAAAAAACAATGGATGGGAACCGAGCAGAGCTGAGTGGCCAAACTGTGGTATTAGGCCAAAACTATTGGCTGGGTTAGATGCAGAAAAAAATTATATTCAATTTGCAACCTGATGGAGGTCAGTATAGATGGACTAATAGAACAAGTCCCACACACAGCTAGAAGCCCAAATATTTTTTCAGAGGTACTGTAGATGCAGATAAAAATTATTTTTAATTTGCAACCTGATGGAGGTCAGTATAGATGGACTAATAGAGAAAGTCCCACACACTGCTAGAAGGCCAAATATTTTTTCAGAGCTAGATGCAGAAAAAAATTATATTCAGTTTGCAACCTGATGGAGGTCACTATAGATGGACTAATAGAGAAAGTCCCACACACTGCTAGAAGGCCAAATATTTTTTCAGAGCTAGATGCAGATAAAAATTATTTTTAATTTGCAACCTGATGGAGGTCAGTATAGATGGACTATTAGAGAAAGTCCCACACACTGCTAGAAGGCCAAATATTTTTTCAGAGCTAGATGCAGATAAAAATTATATTCAATTTGCAACCTGATGGAGGTCAGTATAGATGGACTAATAGAACAAGTCCCACACACAGCTAGAAGCCCAAATATTTTTTCAGAGGTACTGTAGATGCAGATAAAAATTATTTTTAATTTGCAACCTGATGGAGGTCAGTATAGATGGACTAATAGAGAAAGTCCCACACACTGCTAGAAGGCCAAATATTTTTTCAGAGCTAGATGCAGAAAAAAATTATATTCAGTTTGCAACCTGATGGAGGTCAGTATAGATGGACTAATAGAGAAAGTCCCACACACTGCTAGAAGGCCAAATATTTTTTCAGAGCTAGATGCAGATAAAAATTATTTTTAATTTGCAACCTGATGGAGGTCAGTATAGATGGACTAATAGAGAAAGTCCCACACACTGCTAGAAGGCCAAATATTTTTTCAGAGCTAGATGCAGATAAAAATTATTTTTAATTTGCAACCTGATGGAGGTCAGTATAGATGGACCAATAGAGAAAGTCCCACACACTGCTAGAAGGCCAAATATTTTTTCAGAGCTAGATGCAGATAAAAATTATATTCAATTTGCAACCTGATGGAGGTCAGTATAGATGGACTAATAGAACAAGTCCCACACACAGCTAGAAGCCCAAATATTTTTTCAGAGGTACTGTAGATGCAGATAAAAATTATTTTTAATTTGCAACCTGATGGAGGTCAGTATAGATGGACTAATAGAGAAAGTCCCACACACTGCTAGAAGGCCAAATATTTTTTCAGAGCTAGATGCAGATAAAAATTATATTCAATTTGCAACCTGATGGAGGTCAGTATAGATGGACTAATAGAACAAGTCCCACACACAGCTAGAAGCCCAAATATTTTTTCAGAGGTACTGTAGATGCAGATAAAAATTATTTTTAATTTGCAACCTGATGGAGGTCAGTATAGATGGACTAATAGAGAAAGTCCCACACACTGCTAGAAGGCCAAATATTTTTTCAGAGCTAGATGCAGAAAAAAATTATATTCAGTTTGCAACCTGATGGAGGTCAGTATAGATGGACTAATAGAGAAAGTCCCACACACTGCTAGAAGGCCCAATATTTTTTCAGAGGTAAATGCAGAAAAAAATATATTCAGTTTGCAACCTGATGGAGGTCTGTATAGATGGACTAATAGAACAAGTCCCACACACAGCTAGAAGCCCAATATTTTTTCAGAGGTAGATGCAGAAAAAAATATATTCAGTTTGCAACCTGATGGAGGTCTGTATAGATGGATTAATAGAACAAGTCCCACACACAGCTAGAAGCCCAATATTTTTTCAGAGGTAGATGCAGAAAAAAATATATTCAGTTTGCAACCTGATGGAGGTCAGTATAGATGGACTAATACAACAAGTCCCACACACAGCTAGAAGCCCAATATTTTTTCAGAGGTAGATGCAGAAAAAAATATATTCAGTTTGCAACCTGATGGAGGTCTGTATAGATGGATTAATAGAACAAGTCCCACACATAGCTAGAAGCCCAATATTTTTTCAGAGGTAGATGCAGAAAAAAAAATATTCAGTTTGCAACCTGATGGAGGTCTGTATAGATGGATTAATAGAACAAGTCCCACACACAGCTAGAAGCCCAATATTTTTTCAGAGGTAGATGCAGAAAAAAATATATTCAGTTTGCAACCTGATGGAGGTCAGTATAGATGGACTAATACAACAAGTCCCACACACAGCTAGAAGCCCAATATTTTTTCAGAGGTAGATGCAGAAAAAAATATATTCAGTTTGCAACCTGATGGAGGTCTGTATAGATGGATTAATAGAACAAGTCCCACACACAGCTAGAAGCCCAATATTTTTTCAGAGGTAGATGCAGAAAAAAATATATTCAGTTTGCAACCTGATGGAGGTCAGTATAGATGGACTAATACAACAAGTCCCACACACCGCTAGAAGCCCAATATTTTTTCAGAGCTAGATGCAGAAAAAAATTATATTCAATTTGCAACCTGATGGAGGTCAGTATAGATGGACTAATAGAATGATGCTATGCCCAAAAGATTTTACTTCACTAGGTGCAGTAAAAAAATTGGTATTCTATACACAGGTGGTATATCTTGCAACACAGATAGGCTACTCCACTGACTAACACACTCTGCAATAGGCCAAAAAGGATTAGCTTTGCTAGATTCAGCCAAATGCTGTGAAAAAAACTTGCACAACACTGGCACAGACCTGCCTGGCAAAAACTGATAGGAACTGATGTAACCTAGTCCTGAAAAGGACTCCAATTACAATTAGTCTTTACTCCCACAATCTATCTATTTAAGAGCACAGACCTGCCTGATAAAAGTCGTAGGAAATGCTGTAACCTAGTCCTTAAAAGGACTGCAATCACAACTATTCCCTACTCCCAAGCTATCTGTAGATTTGTGCGAAAATTGGCTTGAAATTAACAAGGTATAGCGCACACAGCAACAGCGGTGCCGTCTAACACGCAGCTGCAGCAGTGAGAAAATGGTGGCGACGGGGAAAATGGCTTGGTCTTATAGGGCAAGGACATGTGACATACACTGCCAATGACACATGCCCTTGCTTGTGTGAAAAAAAAGCACTTCGCTCCGTGTGTGCGCTGCTGATAGGCTGACAGATTGCACCTCCCCACTGTAAATGCGGGAAAGAGAAAAAAAAATGGAGATCTTCATTATTTCTGCAGAGATCCATCCCCTGCCCCTCCCCCCACCCCGCTGTACACTCAAACTGCGTATTAACATTAATTTTCATCATTACTGAGAAAAAATCCAGTTATGATTTTGGTGCACGAACAGTTATCGAACATAACCTCGAACAGCCGAATTTTTCTCAAATTGTTCGTGTTCGCCGAGCGGCTCGAACACCGCCCAAAACAGCTCGAATTTGAGATTGGCGAACAGTTCGACTAGAACAATGCTCATCTCTATTCAGGAGCTCTGCTCCACAGTGGGGCCTGGTGAGAGAGGCCCAGGAGAGGAGTGGGAGCAAGGGAGGAATGCTCCAGGAACAGAAGGGATCCCAGGGGGTACAGCAAGTGCAGGACGGCACCCGTACGCCCCGAATCTGTCAGGAGGCAGAGGGATCAGGCCGCAAGAAGGGGACTGGCCCCTGGACCAGCCTTGTTACTCCAGGTCTCGGCTGGAAAAACCGGAGGCTTCTGACTTTTATAGTGCAGTTGCCACAGCCTCATCTTAGTCACCGTGAGGGTCAAGCAGGTCCGGGAACTCCAAGTTGCCCAGAGGGACTTCAGAGCACCCGACTGGGACTGTGAGTGGGAAAGGGCAGGAGGGAGAAGACCCAGCGTGAAGTCGGTCTAGTGAGGAACATAAGAAAGCAGGGTTCCGTCAGGTGCTCCTGACCTACCTGAGGAAGAGCTGAACCCCTGTTCTGGTGGACGCAGCGCGACGTGGGAGGCTGGCACCCGCGCAGTGTATCAGTGGAACGTACATGAGAACTGTGAGTAAAAACTCAGATGACTGCACTGCACTGCCTCCGTCAGTTATTTCAGCTGCGCCATCTCTCTCTCTGCACTACAACACCCAGCATCACCACCATCTGCACCTACACTGCCCCGGGGGCCCGCTCCGCCTGTGGGGAGCAGAAACATCCCAGCTGCCATTCCATCACCCCCGGAGGACTGCAGCAGCGTAGGTAATCCTTACCAGGTACCACAGGTGGCGTCACGAACACTTCCTAAAACTACAAACCCCATATAAATAACATCCCCCTTTTTGTTGACCGCCCTGGGCCACGGACCGGGCCAGCCGCCGTGACATATCCCTTTTCTCAGCGTCCACCGGCCCAGCTGCTGAGTACCCCACGACCCTGGGGGCGTGTCACTTCACTACTACATAGTCTTCTCCGGTGGTCTCTGCCCCTGGATGATTTTATAACTTTCTCTAGACCATGAATCTGCAGACTTGCGGTTTGTCTCTGGTGGTGCGTTACAGAATGTTTGGATACATGTGAGATATTGCGTTTCACAGTGTTAGTGCTAATGATGTCAGTTATATGTTCTGAGATACGTGTTGTACATCCTATGTAGGTTTTATGACATATAGCACAATTGATCCCATATACGACATCCTGTGAGTCGCAGTTAATGAAACTCTTTATATTATAACTACACGATCCGCCAAAGTTGTAGAACATTTTAGTGACAAAGGCACGTGTGCAGGTGCGGCAGCGATTGCTGCCACATCTAAAAAATCCTTTGCAAGAAAGCAATGTTTCAAACATTCTCTGGGAAGAGAAATAATTCGGGGAAACTATGTTACCTATTGTAATAGCTTTTTTGGCAACCTGGTTTTAAAATAGAATACCGAATAGAGTCTTGATATAAAATAGGTATTAAGTTGGAGACAGTTTTCTTGATATGATTAAATTGCCAACTATACTGTAACGACAGTAGAGATTTGCTAATATTATTAGTTTTTTTTGACTGGGGACTAATGGCTGTTGAATGCTATTTAAAAATGAGGGGACAACAGTTTAGGGCGCATAATGGCTTTACCATGAAATCGCTGGAATTCTGCCTAACTCGAAATGTCTTTGTCTTTGATTGTGACTGAGTACTTCCACTAGCTCAGGGGCACGGCGATGGGGAGCCCTTGTGCTCCCTCATATGCAAGTTTGCTCCTGGGCTGGTGGGAGGAAAATCTGGTTTTTGGTGAACCTATGATGGACTTCTCTAACAACGTCGTCTTATGGCTAAGATATATTGACGACGTGTTCATCATATGGAAGGGTAGCCCTGAAAAGTTTGGGTAGTTTGTTTCGGACCTGAACAAGAATCCTATTGGTTTGGCATATACATATGAGGTTGGGACATCGGAACTTGTGTTCTTGGATGTACGTGTACAGAGGAACAAGGAAGGTTCCCTGACAACGAACATGTACAGAAAGCCTATGACCACCAACTCCCTCTTGAGGTGGGACAGCTGTCATCTGACCCCCCTCAAGAGGGGGATTCCAAAGGAGCAGTAACTCAGAATGAGGAGGAACTGCTCCGAATTTGAAAATTTGGAAACACAGGCGGATGATCTAAGAGATAGGTTTTCTGAGAGGGATACCCCAGTTCAGTTTTGAGCAGGGCATATAATGAATCCCTAAATAGCCATAGAACCTCACTCTTAATGCCAAAAATCCGTAAAGAAGTAAAGAAGAGACGAACCCCAAAACTAGGTTTATTACTCAATTTTCAAACCAATCGGAACAAATTAGGGCTACTCTTAAGAAACACTGGCCAGTTCTCCTCATGGATCAGGACCTGAAAGACAAGATTACCCCCACTCCTCCTTGCATCAATGAACAACTATCCTTCTCTTAATTTCTGAGCAATTAGTCCAGTATGAGGGTCATGTAGGGAGGGACTGCCGCTGTTGAGTAGGGGCGCCATTTGCGCAGGATTATTAGGGTGCTAACCTTCCCGTCAGGTAGGGTACAGCATAGTTAGAGTTCATATTAGGGCCTCCAAGGTAGAGTTTTTATTCTCTTCTTTGGGTATGGATGTTCCCCCACCCCCTTACCCCCTCCTTGATCTTCCGGCCCACCCTTATTCCATCTGGGCCTCCTGTCATGCTGTGATCATACTGTTCTTCATTCTCTACTATATTGGCATCATCCAGTTGGTGCCTATAGTTTTTATCATCGTGTCCCGTATCTAGGTCTGGGGATTATGTTTGCACGTTGAGGGGACCTGTGTTGAACGGGAACCATAAGTGTTTTTTCAAAATCTGGCCCCTGAATTGGTGCTGTCTTATTTTGAGAGACTTAATATTGCTATTTCCCCATTCACTCGTTTATATAGTACCGTATCTACCCTAAGGTTATCTTTGACCATGCCCACTCTGGCTTTAGTGGTTGGTCTTATGTTTGGCTGATCTAAATTTCTGAGGCGCTTCCCTGTCAGCAGGGGTGAATTACCTGGAGTGTGATAAATCGCGATATGTAAAACATCCCATCTTCATGGCGATGATCAGGGAGCATAATTCTCATACCTTCCGGAGGATGGGGTGGGATGTGATGCAAACGGCACATCCAGCAGTTGTGGCGTCTGTGCCCCAGACCATGGAAGACTGCGTTCCAGGGCCAAGAAGTGGGTATGATTTCACCGGAAGTGGAAGCCGGCTGGAGAGCAGCTCTCGATACAAAAGGGCAGGCTAATGTACCTGTCGTAGCAGCATTTCTGGAGGGCAGTATATGCGGTCAATATCCCGGCCCCCAATATACTTAACTTTTTGAACCAAATCTCCCCTGATGAGTCAAGGTTGACGAAACGCGTCGGGAAGTTCATGAGTGGAGACTCACCCTATAGTGACTTTTTCTATGGGAACCCACACCTTTGGGTGAGATCCTTCCTATTTCTTCCTTATAAAAAACCCTGCAGAATGTTATGTTTTTACAAGTAAGAGAATATTGTGGCACCCCAGGGGTCCAGTTGCCACAGTGGCATTGCCTCCCTCACAAGGGGTGATGCCATGCCTGGAAGCAAGGATGGGTCCCCTAATCAGGTTTACCAGCATACAACACTTTCCTGGCTCCAGACCAGAAAGGGGAGCTCCTCTCTTTAGCAACTGGAATCTGGAGGCGGGGTTACTAAGAGTAATTGAGAGGAGTTGAAGACAGGACAGCGACAAGGAAGGACCTGGGGACAGGAGCTGTGTGCAAGTGTGGCGCCCCTGTGGGTTCAGTCGCCACAGAGGTACTGCATCTCACCCAGAGGTGTGGTATCTCACTCTCAGGTAAGGATAGAGTGCTGCCCGGGACCCTAACACCTGCATCCAACATTACACTACTCCAGACCGGCAGGAGGGGCAAGATGCGCTGCTCCTCTGCTGAGCCCTGTCCCTGGCTGGAGTGGGGGGAACCAAAGTAGGGGGAACCATGTTGTGGGTGTGGGTGGAGGAAGTAGTTCAGGGGAGCTCAGTAAGAAGCGATATAAAAAAGAGGGTGGAACATTCTAGAGGGAGTCTGAGTCAGAGGAAGATTTGGGAGCAGGAGCTCTGCAGGAGCTCTGCTCAGGGAAGCGCAGGCCTGAGTGAGAGAGGCCCAGGAGAAGGAGAGGAGGAAGGAACGGGAGCAGAGCCAAGGCTCCAGGAGTGAAGAAGGGATCCCAGGGGTACGGGCAGTGCTGGAAGCCACCCGTACGCCCGAATCTACCAGGCGGTGGAGGGATTAAGCCGCAGAAGGGGACCGGCCCCTAACTAGTGAGAATTACAACGTTCAACTAGAAACTGGAGGCTTCTACTCTTTCAGGGAGTAGTTGCCGCATCCGCACTCAAGTCGCCAAAAAGGTAACCACATAGGATCCAGGGAACTCCAGGTTGCCCAGAAAGATCAGAGGATACCGGCTTGGGACTCTGTTTGCGAGGCGCAGGGCAGGAAGGGTGAGAGCCAGCGCAGGAAATCGGCTGAGAAAGACATCTAGAACGGGGTCCTGTCAGGCACTCTGGAATTACCTGAGGGATTGCTGAACCCCTGCCCGGTGAACGCAGTACGACGTGGGAGGTTATAAGCTGGCAGTTGTAACCAGGAGCAAAGAGAGAACTGTGAGTAAACCCTGAAGACTGCACCCCACTGTCTCTGTGAATTATTGCTACACCATCAACCCCTGCACTACACTGCCCAGCATCATCTACCTCATACAACATCTACACTGCCCTGGAGCTAAGTTCTACCTGTGGAGAGCTAAACTAACTCTGCTGCATTAACAACAGCTATAGAGGACCTGCTCCGCAGCGGCGGCTGCCTTTAGCCGCATACCACAGTTGGCGTCACGAACATTATATAAAAACTATAATTCCCTTTCCCAAATTCCCCTTTTATTGACTGCCCTGGGTCACGGACTGGGTCACTGCCACTGTGACATCTCCCCTAGCAACGACCGGCCCGGCACCGAGTACCCCACGGCCCAGAGGGCCCGTCAGAAGCGCAGAAGAACCGGACACCGGAGTCCGAGGTTGTGGGGCACTGAAGGCCCAGCAGCAGAAACCGGAGGGCAGGAGACTGCAAGTCTCTTGGCCTCATCAGACGCCCGGTGACACAGCAGCACCATAGGGCCCAGCACCGCCACGTGGGAGCGACACATAAGGAAGGCCCGAGCTGCCTGCCCTACGGGTGAGGAACAGACGTTTTACTCAGGGACGAGGGCCGCAGCATAGCTACAAGCATCAGGACCAAAAGAGATTAGCGCAGAGGGAAGGCCTACAACTTCACCTGGCGAGGTGGATCCCCAACTTACTCCCAGGCCGCCCGGACCTCTACTACCAGCTAGTACCCGTGCCCCGGTGTGCTTAACAACCGCAAGTAAAGATGAGAGGAAACCGCCATTAAGTTGTGAACTGGTCATTATCTGCGCCATCACCTGCACTACACCGCACCAGCAACATCTAACTCATATCATCACTAAATCCTGCCCTGGGGCTAAGCTCTGCCTGTGGAGAGCTGAACCAACTCTGCTGCGTCACCATCAGCTCTATGGGATCTGCACCGCAGCGGTGGCCCCATATAGCCGCATACCACAGGCGGTGTCACAAACATTATCTATAAAAACTTTATTCCCCTTCTACCTTTCCCTGTAATTGACCGCCCTGGGTCACGGACCGGGTCACTGTTACCGTGACATCCCCAGCACCAACCGGCCCGGCTACCAAGTAACCTATTGCCCAGGGGGCGCGTCATACTTGGTGTCACGAACAGGATTTACGAAGCCCCGTATAACCGGGTACTGTGCGTCATAGACTTTACTGAACTGTGTCATCACGTCATTTGCCGTCAGCCGAGGGGAAGCAGGAGGCCCCAATCCGGAACCGCCGGGTAAGCGATCCCTCTCGCCGGCAGAGCTGCATACTGGTACGTCAGCAGAAACCCAGGACCTGGCTGATGTTCACTAGGGGAGAGGAAGATGCCCAACCTGGGAGAGGATTTAGCCGTGGGACCGGCCGCCACCTGTTAGAACTCTCCTGTTAGGTTTTTTTTAGTTTGCTGGTCACATGACCATTTTTGCCTATTTAATCCGGCTCCGCCCTCCTGGTCTTGCTGGACTTCATTGTATTTACTACTCTTGAGCTAGCTTGGTGCTCTGTTGCCGTTCTCTGTTAGTTTTGCTAGGTCTTCTGACCTCTATGCTTTTTGTTGTGTGTTTGTCTTTGACTGCTACTATTTCTGCTAGGAGGTGTCCAACTTATCCCAGTCCCTAGTTCTTGTAGGGATCCCTCCCTCACATCTATAGGTCTTCGTTCAGACTAGCCGAGGACTTTAGCGGGTCTGATCGCAGGATCAGGTTCCCCGTTACATCGTAGGGATCTAGTTTAGTTCTATTGTAGGGACAGTTCTCCTGTCTTTCCTTAGTTCCTGTAGCAGATCATAACAGTAAGTCCAGCCCTAAAAGAAAAAAAAAAAAAAATTTTCTCTAAGGAAAGACCTCCAGTTTTCCATCATGGTCTCGGTTCAAGATTTGGCTCAACGCTTGCAGGGACTCTCTCTGGAGGTGGCCAAGCTCCAACAACACTTGAGTAGCTGTTCTGGAGCACATTTTGTGGAACCTAAGGTACTTCTGCCTGATTTATTTTTTGGCGAACAACAAGATTTTTTTTCTTTTAAAAATGCTTGTTTATTGTATTTTCGTTTGAGACCCGGATCCTCTGGTGATGAATCACAGCGCATAGGGTTCATAATGTCACTTTTGCGCAAAGATCCTCAGGGATGGGGCTTCTCTCTCCAACCTAGTGATCCGTGCTTTAGATCAGTGGATAGTTTTTTTTCTGCTTTGGGTTTGTTGTATGATGATCCTGATCGTGTCTCATCTGCTGAGTCTGAATTGAGACGTTTGAGGCAGGGATCAGGTAATGTGGAAAAATATTGTTCTCATTTCCGTCGGTGGTCTGCCCAGGTGGGGTGGAACGATTCAGCTTTGAAAAGCTTGTTTCTTGCAGGGCTAGGTGAAAGGGTTAAGGATTTACTGATTGCTTATCCCACACCTGGAAACTTGCAGGAGGCAATGCAATTAGCTATACGGGTGGACAGGAGACTGCGTGCAAGGGTTAATGAGAGCAAATCCTCTGCTATGTCAGCTCCGAGTCTTGAGAGGGTCTGTGCTGACAATGGAGAGCCGATGGAGATTGGGGCGATGGCACCCCGCTCTCAGGAAAAAGATCGCAGGCTTTCTGAAGGCTTATGCTTCTATTGCGGAAATTCTGGTCATTTTATTAAAAACTGTGTGCTTCGTATGAAGAAAGAAAACAAAATGGTCAGTTATGCCCGTATTGCCTGTTTAAATTCTAAGGGAGTATTCCTATCTGCCACTACTGCTGCTCAGGATGAATTAATTGAATTTCAGGTATTTGTGGATTGTGGTTCTACTCTGAATGTGATTGATGGGGGATTCTTGGAAAAACTTAGATTAGAACCTAAAACTTTGTCATCCCCTATTGCTGTGCTTTCTGTTGATGGCTCTCCCTTGACGAGTGTTACTCATAAGGTCTGTGAATTTACCCTCACTATTAATGGTATTCACCAAGAAAATTTGGATTTGGTGGTATTGGATAATTTGCCTTCTCCAGTAATATTGGGGTTACCCTGGTTAAAATTGCACAATCCTGTACTGGATTGGTCTACCAATGAAATTAAGTCCTGGAGCCCTAAGTGTTATGACAAGTGTTGTAACGGACGTATTGCTGCTGTGGATAAAGGGGAATTGCCTGTACCTATTCAGGATTTTTGGTGAGTTTTTTTCTGAGGAGGAGTCACAAATTTTGCCTCCCCATAGAGACTATGACTGTACCATTGAATTTGTCCCTGGAGCGACTCTTCCTAAAAGTCGTTTATTTAATCTTACTATTCCTGAGAGAAAGGCTTTGGAGGAATACATACAGACAAGCTTGGCCGCCGGTCACATTAGGCCTTCCAAGTCTCCTGTGGCTGTTGGATTTTTTTTTGTAAAAAAAAAAAGATGGCGGTTTACGTCCTTGTCTGGACTTTCGTGAGATTAATAAAATTACTGTACGCAATCCTTACCCACTGCCATTGATTCCTGATTTATTTAACCAGTTAGTGGGGGCCAAGTGGTTCTCTAAAATTGATCTCCGGGGGGCATACAATTTGTTGTGCATGAAGGAGGGTGATGAATGGAAGACTGCTTTTAACACTCCTGTGGGTCATTTTGAGAATCTGGTTATGCCTTTTGGTCTTACCAATGCTCCAGCATTTTTTCAGAATCTTATTAATTACATCCTTAGACCTTTAATCGGCAAAAATGTGGTTGTGTATTTGGATGACATTCTGATTTATTCGCCTGATCTGGAGTCTCATTGGCGGAGCGTACGTGAGGTATTACAGTTATTAATGGACAATTCGCTTTTTGCTAAGCTGGAGAAATGTGAGTTCGCTGTACAGAGAATTAGTTTTTTGGGCTACATTATCTCCAGTGAAGGTTTTGAGATGGACCCGGTTAAAGTTCAAGCTGTGCAGGAATGGCCTAGGCCTATTGGTTTGAAATCGATACAGAGGTTTTTGGGTTTCGCCAATTATTACAGAAAATTCATAAAAAATTTTTCTATTATTGTCAAACTGCTGACCGATCTCACCAGGAAAGGTGCTAATGCGGTTCAGTGGACTTCTGAGGCCATTGAAGCTTTTGTGTTTCTAAAGGAGAGGTTCACCTCTGCTCCCATCCTTATGCAGCCTGATATGACTAAGCCGTTTTTGGTTG
This sequence comes from Phyllobates terribilis, assembly GCF_046119375.1. NCBI lineage: Eukaryota > Metazoa > Chordata > Amphibia > Anura > Dendrobatidae > Phyllobates > Phyllobates terribilis. The sequence goes on along the minus strand of NW_027362761.1, from coordinate 1,147,724,945 downwards.
AGGTTGATGCTTCTTCGGTGGGGGTCGGTGCGGTGTTGTCTCAGGAAAACAAGGATGGAGTACATCCCTGTGCCTTTTTTTCAAAAAATTTTTCTGAGACTGAACTTAATTACGATATTGGTAATCCGGAATTGCTGGCTATTAAACTCGCATTTGGACACTGGCGTCACCGCTTGGAAGGTGCTGAATTTCCCATTCAGGTTTTCATTGATCATAAAAATCTGATCTATCTTGATGCTGCCAAGCGCTTGAATGCCCGTCAGGCTAGGTGGGCACTTTTTTTCTCGCGGTTTAATTTTTCCGTTACTTACATCCCGGGTACCAAGAATGTTAAAGCGGATGCTTTGTCTCGCAGCTTTTCTCCCATGGTCAGTGTTGAGGAGGAAGAGGAGAGCATTTTACAAGAAGGTGTTGTGATTGCTGCTTTGGACTCCGTTTTGGAGGATGAGATTCTTAAAGCTCAGGAGAATGCCCCATCTAACACTCCCCATGGGAGGTTGTTTGTGCCTAGGACCTTTAGGAGAGATTTGTTTGTTGAGTGTCATGAGTCTCGGTTGGCAGGTCATCCAGGAATTTCTGAGACCAAGAGACTTGTGGGTCGCAGTTTTTGGTGGCCTGGATGGCAGAAGGAAGTCATTAAGTGGGTGCGCCAATGTACTGTGTGTGCTAGATCCAAGCCTTCGCATGCTCCTGCTGCGGGGTTGCTTTGCCCTCTGGAGGTTCCTAGTGCACCTTGGACACATCTGGCTATGGACTTTATTACTGACCTTCCCCCCTCTGAAGGTTTCACGGTCATCTGGGTGGTCGTGGACCGTTTTAGAAGATGTGTCACTTGGTTCCCTTCATCAAACTGCCTTGCGCTAAGACACTCGCTAAGGCCTTAGTCAAGGAAATTGTCAGACTACATGGTGTTCCTACTGACATTGTTTCTGATAGGGGACCTCAGTTCGTGGCTCGTTTTTGGCGTGCCTTTTGTGACAGGTTGGGAGTTCATTTGTCGTTTTCATCTGGATATCATCCTGAGTCTAATGGCCAGACAGAAAGGAAGAACCAGGATGTTGAGCAGTTCTTGCGTTGTTTTGTGGCAGACAATCAAGAGGGGTGGTCTGAGTTTCTGCCACTTGCTGAATTTGCTCTTAACAACCATACATCCTCTTCTGCTGGGTGTTCGCCTTTTTTTTGTTGTTCTGGGAGACATCCGTCTTTTGGGTCATTCTTCAAATTGGTTTCGGCTGTGCCTGAGGAGGAGAGTTTTTCTGGTGATTTGGAGAGAGTTTGGACGGATGTGCGTGGTAATCTTCAGGAGGCTAACAAAAAATCTAAGAGGTACTTTGATAGGAAACGGCAAGAGGTTTTGTTTGCTGTTGGTGACATGGTTTGGTTGTCCTCTAAGAATCTGCGATTGAGGATTCCTTCTAAAAAATTGGGTCCCAAGTTCGTAGGGCCCTTTAAGGTGCTTCAGATAGTTAACCAATCTGCTGTTAGGTTGGAGGTTCCTACGTCCTGGAAGATTAACCCGGTGTTTCATGTTTCTCTGTTGAAAAAAGCTGATGTGTCTGATTGTGACGCCTCTGCCACTGTTCCTCCGGTGGTGGAGGACGGGGAATATGAAATTTCCCGCATCCTAAATTCTAGACGGTATAGAGGGAGTTTGCAGTATCTCGTCGCTTGGAAGGGTTTCGGACCTGAGGATAACTCATGGGTGAGGGCAGATGATGTTTCTGCTTCCAGACTTGTCAGAGTGTTTCACAGGAGGTTTCCTGGTAAGCCTGGGCCTAGGGGATCCGGAGGATCCTCTTAGAAGAGGGGGTACTGTTAGAACTCTCCTGTTAGGTTTTTTTTAGTTTGCTGGTCACATGACCATTTTTGCCTATTTAATCCGGCTCCGCCCTCCTGGTCTTGCTGGACTTCATTGTATTTACTACTCTTGAGCTAGCTTGGTGCTCTGTTGCCGTTCTCTGTTAGTTTTGCTAGGTCTTCTGACCTCTATGCTTTTTGTTGTGTGTTTGTCTTTGACTGCTACTATTTCTGCTAGGAGGTGTCCAACTTATCCCAGTCCCTAGTTCTTGTAGGGATCCCTCCCTCACATCTATAGGTCTTCGTTCAGACTAGCCGAGGACTTTAGCGGGTCTGATCGCAGGATCAGGTTCCCCGTTACATCGTAGGGATCTAGTTTAGTTCTATTGTAGGGACAGTTCTCTTGTCTTTCCTTAGTTCCTGTAGCAGATCATAACACCACCACTGTAATGCCGTTATCAATGCCGTATATACCAGGGGCGGCGTGGTTGCCCCAGTACTCAGGGGAGTCGCACACCCTGACTGACTTTGAGGAGAGACTGCGCAGTTTGTTTAAAGTGTACCCCCTGTCTGAGGAGCAAAAAGTCAGCATCCTCATAGGCCAGCTAATCGGTGCAGCCCAGAGAGAGGTGAAATCCTTACCGGGCAGGGACAAAGGCACTGTTAAGGAAATACTGGCCCGGTTAAAAGATACCTTTGACACCCGCACCGCAGCAGAGATTAAAATGAAGTTTTACGGGTGCAAATAAAAAGTGCAGGACGGTGGACTATGCGCTAAACCTGCAGGAGGTGCTGCGGGCCATTAAACAGGTAGACTGAGCAGTTCATTGAGGGGCTCCTGTCTAACGCTCACCAGACACAGCTGCGCATAATGGCTCTGCAAAACCCTGATCTGGACTTTGCGCTATTTAAAGACCGAGCCATCTGGGTGCTACCAGAACCAACCCCAGGTGGCACTGCATCCCTCCGGCGCCCAGCTATCACATACCACTATGAGGTGGCGTCCTTTCCCCAGCACCTGTAGAGACTGACGCGCAGACCCTAGATAATGACCCGTCTGCAGACCTACGCCTTCACGTCCAGGAGCTGACCAAAAGTGTGGCTACACTAACCAAAACCATGCAAGTGTCTCCAAAGGAAAAGATCCAGCTGGCTTCCAGTCCAGATGATGTCCCATGGCGACGGCAGAGAAGAATTCCACCCACCAGAGGGAGTAACAGCGATCGCTATGACCAGGATGGACAACCCATCTGCTTCCGCTGTCAAAAGGCGGGGCACGTCGCAAGATTCTGTAATTTAAACGAGTAACTCCTGGGGCAGAGGGCCAACCCCCAGGAGTAAGACGACCAGGCCCACAAAGCTGGCGAGACAAGTACATGGGAGGACGCCCGGTCCTACCTGTCGTGCTTGATGGCATCCCGATGAACGCGTTGCTGGACACGGGTTCCCAGGTGACAACGATAGCATATATCCTTTATAAACGATAATGGACTGACTCAGACATTACCCGCAGTCCAGATGAGCATCTTAGCATCTATGCCAGCAATGGTTAGCCCTTGCCTCAGGTGGGGTATAAAGAGGTGACCAAAAAAGTTGGCCGAGTAGAATTGCCATCACAAGGAATGATTATTGTTGATATTGATCGCCGAGAAAGTCATCCTATGATAACTATAGGCACCAATGTGATAGAAAATTGTCTTGGAGAAATTATTGTTTTGTTGCAACAGGTCGCAGAGACTGCCAGTTCCAGTCAGCAGCGAGTTCTGCAGAAGGAGATCAGAGGGCTGATGCAGAGACAACAGGTAGAGCTGTCTAGATTATCAGGCCCTGGTAGAACCCGTGTACTCTGATAGTAGGCCCACCATCTTGACAGCCAGGGATGTAGTCGATGTCCGCAAGGGGAGAGTACCGATACGCATCCTGAATTGTGGGGAGAAAGAGGTCCATTTACCCCGGTATGCTACCCTTGCTAAGCTGTTCACTGTCAATAACAACACAATAAAGGCAGTTGAACCCTTGCCTCCATCCAAACTGGTGAAGGATAATGGCTCCAAGGGGCAGATGGAGGATTAGTGTCAGAAGCTAAAAGTAGGCGCCGACTTCACCCCTTTGCACCAAAAGCATGAGGTGTACCGGGTGGTCCAGGAATATGAGCGAGTCTTTAGCAAACACCCGCTAGACTTTGGGCAGGTAAAAGGGGTCCAACATCATATCCCCACGGGAGATCATCCGCCCATTAAAGAGAGGTACCGCCTGTACCCCCAGCTCACTATCAATGTGCCAAAGGAATGTTACGGGAGATGAAGGAGGCTGGGGTGATCAGAGATAGTTGTGGCCCCTGGGCAGCTCCATTAGTTCTCATTAGAAAGAAGGATGGTACAATGAGGATGTGTGTTGATTACAGGCAGATTAACCGCATGACACATAAGGACGCTTACCCATTACCCAGAATTGACGAATTATTAGCAGCACTGAGATCCGCTAACTATTTCTCCACTTTGGATCTCACCAGTGGGAATTGGCAAGTTCCCGTGGCAGAGGCTGACAGAGAAAAGACCGCATTTACAACACCAATGGACCTCAGCGAGTTCAACTGCATGCCATTCGGGCTCTGCAACGCCCCAGGAACCTTCCAGCTGTTAATGGAGTATTGCCTGGGACACAAAAACTTCTAAACCGTCCTGCTGTACCTAGACAACGTAATCGTCTACTCAAAAACATATGAAGACCACCTGGAGCACCGGGCCGAGGTGTTTGAAGCCCTATCTGGTTATGGCCTGAAAGTAAAGCCGTCCAAGTGCCACCTGTTGAAGTCCAAGGTGCAGTGCTTAGGTCATGTGGTAAGCGCCGAAAGTGTAGCACCAGACCCTGAAAAAGTCACCGTGATCAAGGACTGGCCAAGACCCTCCACTATCAAGGAAGTGCGGCAGTTCCTCGGGCTGGTAGGCTACTACAGGAGATTCATCAAGGATTTCACCAAGATAGCGGCACCCATGCAGGACCTCCTAGTGGGCCAGTCCAAGAAGGCCAAGAACCCGAATCCTCTGTTCAAATGGGTTAAAACAGAAGATGAATCCTTCACTCGACTGAAAGTGGCTCTTACGGGAGACGAAGTCCTGGCCTACCCCGACTACGGCCAACCCTTTATACTCCATACGGATGCCAGCAACGTGGGATTGGGAGCGGTGCTGTCCTAGGTACAGCAGGGCAGAGAGAGAGTGATTGCCTACGCCAGCAGAAAACTCCGTCATACAGAAAGGAACCCCCGACAACTATAGTTCCTTCAAGTTGGAGTTTTTAGCCATAGTCTGGGCTGTAACAGAGTGCTTCAAATATTACCTTGCCTTCTCCAGATTACAGTCTTCATGGATAAAAAAACACTGACGCACCTGGAGACTGCGAAGCTTGGTGCCCTAGAACAACGATGGATGGCTCGACTGTCCAACTACGAGTTTACCATCAAGTATCTGGCGGGGCATAAAAACACTAATGCTGATGCGCTGTCCAGGATGCCCAACTTGCCAGATGGGGGAGAAGACCCGGAAGAGCTGGAGGAGATAGAGATACCCACTTTCCATCGTCACGGGGTGACCCAGTGCTCCCACTGTGTGAGGAACAAGTGCTCCGCCAACAGGGAGGCCACATTTAACCCATTGACCCACCATGGATTGGCAGAAACGCAGGATAGCGACCCTTCTGTCCACCTAGTAAAGGAGTTGCTGACACAAGCTGACTCGCACCCTTATCCAGATGCTCCACAGGAGACCCAACAGTTGTGGAAGGAGAAGGGCAAGCTGTTCATCTATGAGGGAAAGCTTTGTCGAAGAAGCATCAACTCCCGGACACACGAACTGGTCTGGCAGGTGGTAGTCCCAAGGCGGGATGCGCCAGTGGTCTTAGAAGCATACCACAATGGAGCAGGACACTTCGGGTGGAAGAAGTTGGAAGCCCTGAGCCCCTGAGCGATTCTACTGGGCTGGCATGAGGAAAGCAATTGAGAGATGGTGTAGAGAATGTGGTCTATGCCACCTGAGACGGAAGGACCGTGACAGCCAAAGGGCTCCCCTGCAGCCCATAATCACCAAACAACCACTTGAACTGGTAGCCTTGGACCACGTGAAGCTAGCCTCAAGCCGGTCAGGCTCTGTCTACGCTCTCACCATAGTAGACCACTACTCACGGTTCTTGATAATAGTGCCAGTAAAAGATCAGACGGCTCAGACGGCAGCCAAAGCATTTCAACAACACTTTTGTCGCCCGCACGGTTACCCTGAACGAGTGCTTACCGACCAAGGCCCAGCCCTTGAAGCAGAAGTGTTTCAGGAATTCTGTAACCTGTACGGCTGCAAGAAAATAAGGACAACACCGTATCATCCCCAGACCAACGGGTTTTGCGAGAAAATGAACCAGGTGGTAATAGACCTGTTGAAGACATTGCCCCTTGAAGAATGTAGCCTGTGGCCAGAGAAGTTGCCGGATTTGGTAGACCTATATAACCACATCCCGGTGAACTCAACCAACTGCACACCCACTTACCTGATGAGAGCAAGACCTGGTAAGTTACCCATTGAAATAGACATGGGAGTTTTAACACCTGACACGACATCACCAGATGCAGACTGGGATACAGAGCGGCAGCAACAATATCGCAAGGTGCAAGAATATGTGGAGAGAAGTTTGTCCCAGGCGAGACAGCAGAAGAGAACTTATACCCAGCATGCACCTGCAGTTCCCTTGTCACCTGGAGAACATGTACTCAAAAGGAAGAGATGAGTCCACAAATTAGATGACCAGTGGGAGGTTGAGCCATACACCGTTTTACCTTCAAATTTCGATAACACCAAGGTGTGCCTCATCAGCAAAGATGGAGGGGAAACTTCAGTGGCAGTCTCAAGAGACCACTTGAAGATATGCCCTGATCAGTAGAAACACAAAGAAGACCAAGACAACCCCCAGCACACAGGAAAGGTGGAAGAAACGGTCCAAACAATCCTTGGAGAATTTCCCCGGTCTTGGACGCAGGTGAACCGAGCAGTCGTGTTATCTGTCCGGACCTTTCTCCAAGCGGCCTTACCGGAAGCTGCAGAGGCTCCAGAACAACAGAGAGATCAGTCGGCCCCAGAAACAGATGCTTGCTTCATCAGCAGCAGATCAGGAGAATCTACCCTCTGCTAGCGGTGAATCTGTCATACCCATGGTGAGTCAAAGAGTTCGTAGAAGACTACCAAGCTTACCGGTGTTACCTCAGACTAACGGTAGTGTAGTCCACACTGATCCCACCACACCAGCAGTACACTAGAGACCAGGGTACAGGGCCGGCGTCAGCACCCGGCGCACCCGGGCAAATGCCGGGGCCCTGAGCAGGCAGAGGGGCCCACTGGCGGTCGCGCACCCCGCTGGGCTATGGGCGGAGGAGAGCGGTGTCAGCGCCTGCCCTTCTCCCCCGCTTGCTCAGGGCCCCGGCAGCCGGATACTTACCTCTCCCCGTGCCTCCGCAGATCAGCTGTCTTCCTGCTCTGCGCTCCCTGTGACGTCTCAGGTCAGAGGGCGCGGTGACGTCTTTACACCGCGCCCTCCCCTGAGCCGTCACAGGGAGCGCTGAGCGGGAAGACGCCGACAACGCTGGAGTTCGGAGCCGAGCAGCGAGCAGCGAGCGGCGGGCAGCAGGCAGCGGGCAGCAGGTAGCAGGTGAGGAGAAGGGAGGTGAGTATTTGATTTTTTTTTTTTTTTTTTAATGTATGGAGGCATGGGGCATTATAAAGAGGGGAGGGGGGGGCATCCTGCATGGGGCATTATAAGGTGGGGAACAGCCTGCATGGGGCATTATAAAGAGGGGGAGATTCCTGCTTGGGGCATTATAATGAGGAGGGGTGACAGCCTGCATGGGGCATTATAAGGTGGGGAACAGCCTGCACGGGGCATTATAAAGAGAGGGGGGGCATCCTGCATGGGGCATTATAAAGAGGAGGGGTGACAGCCTGCATGGGGCATTATAAGGTGGGGAACAGCCTGCATGGGGCATTATAAAGAGGGGGGGATTCCTGCTTGGGGCATTATAATGAGGAGGGGTGACAGCCTGCATGGGGCATTATAAGGTGGGGACAAGCCTGCATGGGGCATTATAAGGTGGGGACAAGCCTGCACGGGGCATTATAAAGAGAGGGGGGGACATCCTGCATGGGGCATTATAAAGAGGAGGGGTGACAGCCTGCATGGGGCAGTATAAAGAGGAGGGGTGACAGCCTGCATGGGGCATTATAAGGTGGGGAACAGCCTGCATGGGGCATTATAAGGTGGGGAACAGCCTGCATGGGGCATTATAAGGTGGGGAACAGCCTGCACGGGGCATTATAAAGAGAGGGGGGGACATCCTGCATGGGGCAGTATAAAGAGGAGGGGTGACAGCCTGCATGGAGCATTATAAAGAGGAGGGGTGACAGCCTGCATGGGGCATTATAAAGAGGGGGGGCCTGTATGGGGCATTATGTGGGGGGTAACAGCCTGCATGGAGCATTAAAAGGGGGGGGGCCTGTATGGGGCATTATGTGGGGGGGAACAGCCTGCATGGAGCATTATAAGGGGGGGGGCAGACTGTATGGGGCATTATGTGGGGGGTAACAGTCTGCATGGAGCATTAAAAGGGGGGGCCTGTATGGGGCATTATGTGGGGGGTAACAGCCTGCATGGAGCATTATAAGGGGGGGCAGCCTGTATGGGGCATTATGTGGGGGGTAACAGCCTGCATGGAGCATTAAAAGGGAGGGGCCTGTATGGGGCATTATGTGGGGGGTAACAGCCTGCATGGAGCATTATAAGGGGGGGACAGCCTGTATGGGGCATTATGTGGGGGGTAACAGCCTGCATGCAGCATTATATGGGGACCGGTATCCTGTATGGAGCGTTATATGGGGGCCAGTATTCTGTATGGAGCGTTATATGGGGGCCAGTATTCTGTATGGAGCCTTATATGGGGGCCAGTATTCCGTATGGAGCCTTATATGGAAGCCAGTATTCCGTATGGAGCCTTATATGGGGGCCAGTATTCCATATGGGGGCCAGTATTCCGTATGGAGCCTTATATGGGGGCCAGTATTCCGAATGGAGCCTTATATGGGGGCCAGTATTCCGTATGGAGCCTTATATGGGGGCCAGTATTCCATATGGAGACTTATATAGGGGCCAGTATTCCATATGGGGCCTTATATAGGGGCCAGTATTCCATATGGGGCCTTATATGGGGGCCAGTATTCCGTATGGAGCCTTATATGGGGGCCAGTATTCCGTATGGAGCCTTATATGGGGGCCAGTATTCCGCATGGAGCCTTATATGGGGGTCAGTATTCCGCATGGAGCCTTATATGGGGGTCAGTATTCCGCATGGAGCCTTATATGGGGGTCAGTATTCCGCATGGAGCCTTATATGGGGGTCAGTATTCCGCATGGAGCCTTATATGGGGGTCAGTATTCCGTATGGGGCCTTATATGGGGGTCAGTATTCCGTATGTGGCCTTATATGGGGGCCAGTATTCCGTATGGGGCCTTATATGGGGGCCAGTATTCCGTATGGGGCCTTATATGGGGGCCAGTATTCCGTATGGGGTCTTATATGGGGGCCAGTATTCCGTATGGGGTCTTATATGGGGGCCAGTATTCCGTATGGGGTCTTATATGGGGGCCAGTATTCCGTATGGGGCCTTATATGGGGGCCAGTATTCCGTATGGGTCCTTATATGGGGGCCAGTATTCCGTATGGGGCCTTATATGGGGGCCAGTATTCCGTATGGGGCCTTATATGGGGGCCAGTATTCCGTATGGGGCCTTATATGGGGGCCAGTATTCCGTATGGGGCCTTATATGGGGGCCAGTATTCCGTATGGGGCCTTATATGGGGGCCAGTATTCCGTATGGGGGCAAGTATTCCGTATGGGGCCTTATATGGGGGCCAGTATTCCGTATGAAGCGTTATATGGGGGCCAGTATTCCGTATGGGCGTTATATGGGGACCAGTATTCCATATGGAGCCTTATGTGGGGGCCACTATTCTGTGTGGAGCGATTCACCGGTTTCTGAGCTATTGTGGAATTTACAATAGATATCACTCATGAAGTGAAATCTTTGCATTGTACTATATATATATATTTCTCCGCCGTATCTCTGCATCATGAATCGTGGTATGTGTTAAAGGGGCCCACTGAGACTCTTTCGCCCGGGGCCCAGAAAAACCTGGAGCCGGCCCTGCCAGGGTAGGTCAGTGGCAACAAATGTACTGCGTAGATCAACCCGTAGTACTAGAGGTCAGCTCCCTGCCCGCTGGAGGAACTAAAGTATAAGAGAATAAAAATGTAAAGTATATAGTTGTTAAACTTATGGACAATTGGACCACAGGACTAGGTGTGGTCAGGACAATGTTGAAAATAGTTAATAATTGGCCTTGAAAATAAACCAAGGGACGATACACGAAGTGAGTTGATGCGGTTCCCACCAACCAAACTTCAGTTATTCGGAAAAAGACAATTCCCGGATAGTGGCGTAAAGACTAAGCGCCACAGTGACTGCTACCAATTTTTGTTGGGTTTTTGAGATTTTTGCTTTTTGAGACTTTGTAAACAATTGGTAATGAGAATTGTTATTGTTGTTAATTGTTAACGCAAAAAGGTATCCTCAGTCCGGGAGTACTGAATTTAACTAGGGGGGAATGTGGCAACCCAGGGGTCCGGTTGCCTCGGTAGCATTGCCTCCCTCACAAGGGGTGATGCCATGCCTGGAAGCAAGGAGGGGTCCACTAATCAGGTTTACCAGCATACAACACTTTCCTGGCTCCAGACCAGAAAGGGGAGCTCTCCCCCAGATACCAGTTGCCAAGGGGAGGAACTCCCCTCGCTGGCCTGAGGCCAGGAAGTGTTACATGTATTGTGTTCCTGACCAGGAAACCCCTGCTTGCCTCCAGACATGGCATTACCTCTTTTAAGGGAGGCAATACCACTGTGGCAACCAGACCCTCTGGGGTGCCACAGAAGCCATTTTAGGAGATCAGTCTGAGTCAGAGTTGAGTAGAGGAGAGCAGTTCAGAAGGATCACCTCCCCACCTGGGGTTAAGTCAGGATTCTGCTTGGACCCTACTTCGTTCTGCCCCAGATTCAACAGAAAAAAAATTTGGGCATCGGTGCAGATGATTTCCTCCTCTTGAGTCTGTGAATCTTTGGAGCAGACCTCTGATGCCCATGGCATAGAATGGGTGAACAGTTCTGTAGACTTGCCCATCTGTAGTTCCCTACCGTCAGTTGAGCGGTTGGAGAGTTTTGACGCCGGGGGAAACAAGGGTAATTGGGGTGCCACCTGGGAGGACTGTACTGTGTGTGATGTTGAGGTGGAGGAAGAGGAGGAGAGGCCGCTTAATGCAGCACTTGCCATCCACTGGAGCACATGCTCTTTCAGGCCCTCAACTACAAGACATATCGCTGTGTGGCTGCCAAAGAAAGGGAGTGGAGTAGCCCATCCAGTAACAGAAGTTTTCAGTTGTCTTTGGATAGGACGTCACAGTGTTTGTTCAGTAGAGCGTTCACTAACATTACCATCTACCCCACGTACACCTTGAACACCAAATCTATTCCCCCTTCCACCACGACCTCATTTTTTCCCACTCATGTTGGATGTACCCTTCCCCTCTTTTAACCAGCTGTTTAACAAGCCTATGTCCAGACCTGTCAGTCACCTGTCACTAAATTAACAATCAGTATTTATTTGCTCTGATAGTGTGGCTGGAGCTTGCTATTAGGAACAGAAAAATAGATTTTCTAATGTGGAACCCTGGATACAGCAGAATCTCAGCGCAAAAGAATTATTGCAAGCTGAGATGTGGCCTGCTTTATGTAGCACAGTAGTAACAGAAAAAAATAGATTTTTTATTGTAGAGCTCGGGATATAGCAGAATCTCAGCACAAAACGATTACAAGCCAAGATGTGGCCTGATTTATGTAGAACAGCAGTAACAGAAGAAATTAGTTTTTTACTGTGGAGCCCTGAATACAGCAGTATCTCAGCACAAAACAGTTACAAGCTCAGATGTGGCCTGCTTTATGTAGCATGGTAGTAACAGAAAAAATTTGAGTTTCAAGATGAACTCCTGCATGGAGCACAATATCAGCACAACAGAGTTCTATGCTGAAATGTGGCCTGCTGTCTCTGTCTGGACCACACTAATAGCAAATATGGTTGATTTGCAGGAAGGTCGATTTCACAGCCACACAGGATCCTATCTATCTAAACTATCTGACTTACAAGCAACCGCCTGACTAACTATCTCACTCACTCACTATCCAGTAGCAGCAGCAGGAGCAGCCTCTCTGCGCTGTTACATTGACAAAATGGCGCCAAAACAATATGTTCGCTCTTTATATGGAGAGGGACATATGACTTGACTTCTGCAGCCAATGACACAAGCCCTTGTGTCTGGACATTGTGGATGATTCCTGCACCCTGATTGGCTTGCCGGATTCTCCACACATTAAGTTAAGAAAAAAAACAATTAGGAATAACAGTCCGTCGCTCCTCTGACCTCTCCCGACCCCCTACCCTTATCAAACATGTCCCCCTGCTCATCATACAGCACCATTATCCTAACCAAAGTCCTAAAAAATGCACTAGTAGTAAAGTGATCATTTATTGCACTTTGGCCTAATTTTGCCAAAATTGACTAAAAACGCCGGGGGCTGATCACAGATCCGAATGTGCAATATTCGTGCCGAATTTGAAAAAAAAAAAAACGTTTTCCGATCATGTTCGCTCATCTCTAGTCATAAATTCATCAAAGCAGGCAAAATTAACTCATTGAATGACCATTCGCAGTATCAGTGTGTACATGGTAGACATGGTACAGGGCGTCATTGTCCAAACTTTTTTAAATTCAATCCACTTTACAGTTTTTTTAAATTTGTCCCAACATTTTTCAGAGGCCAAGTCAAGTTTTCAGAGGCCAAGTCTATTTTGCCATCTTGTTGTGTTCCTTGTTGTCTCATATCGGTATCATCTGCTGGAAATGAGTGTTCATTCTGGTCACATACATCTCTTCCACAGTCCATAACTTGATAGCTTTTTTTTCATACACTCATTGACAGATTTGTTTTTTTAGGGTGATTTGTAGTCAAAGCAGGAAAAATTAACTAATTGAATGACCATTCGCAGTTTGAATGCACCATCCGTGTGTACGCAGTATTCTTGGGAGACTTTAGTGTATGCTACTGGAGCTGGAATTACTGTGGCTGCTGGCACCATATTTGCCCTTCAATATCAGGATGTGTTTTTTTTTTCCTTCCTTCCTTTAGGGGCAAAAATATAATAGTGACATGAGATTAATAGAACTGTATATCAAGATGTGTTTCTTGTTTTTTCCTTTTTTTAGGGGCATAAATATAATTTTACATGCCATTTTTAACATTACTGTGTAAATGTAATTATATTTGCAATTATACTTATGTTTTATTGCACAATAATATAACAGTGTCTGTATAAAATTTGCTGTTCTTCTTTGGCAGAGCACAGCTGTCAATTAATTAATGTGAACAACTGATCTGTTAAATAACCCCCTTGTGGGTGTATATAATGATCTGAAAGCATTGTTTGTATATTTTGCCTGAAGAAGGGGCTAGAACAGCTATGAAACGCGTAGCAAGCTAATACATTTTTAAATAGTTATCACCTTAGTAGCATTGCGGCTGAATCCTCGGCAGCACTATTTCCAACCACCTATATCCCCCATTTCTTGATCCTAATTTCTGGATTCCCTATGGGATCCAGCAGGTGGAGCAGCAGCCGAACAGAGTAGACATTTATCTGGCTCAGTGTTGTGCCTGAGAAGCACAACTCACTCAGGTGAATAATCACTACTGCTGAGTCTGTAATTTTCCTATATGATCTGCGCAAGGTGCACTTCTGTTTCCTGTCTTGCTACATCACCTGCTCAGGAGTGGTTAATTTATGTAACTGCGGCCTTCCTTGGATGTGGTAGCCATTTATTAGAATCCCTCTCTGGAATCGAATCCTGATTCTCCGTTACCTATGGTCACCATGGAACGGAGCCCATACGGCACGGGGGGGGGGGGGGTGGTCAGAAGGGAGAGCGGCTCGCTGTGCGTGCAGATCCCGAAGCAGCAGGCGTACGGAAAACAGCCCTTGCACGGGGAGGGTGAGATTACTTGCCTCCAGAAGACACCACAGCCACCCTGCTTTGTTACCCACCGCATATGTGTCACCCCAGGCCTGAATGCCACAAACTTGTAAGGCTGTGTCTGAGAGCAGGAGGGAGGTTCTCTGGTCCTGGACCATTAGCATGCAGCACCTCCTGTCCCAGGCCAGTAGGGGGAGCAGGCTGCCCCTATATAAGCTGGAACTGAGGGCAGGGTTAGAGAGACCAGGACCCACTTCTGAAGCATCCAGAAGGGTTCCCAGAAGAGAGGGACAGGTCAGCCGCAGCTGAGGAGTTCAGGAGACATAGGAGGAACACCAAGCCAGGGACAGAGGCGACGAGAGCCGGTCCTGGCTGAGAGAGAACTACATACCGGACACTGGGATCCGTGGCTGTCAGGATTGCAAGTCCTGCAGCAGATCATCTACCTGCGAGGGATTTTAGGTCCCTTGGCCTAAGAAGCCTGGAAGCTCCGCCACACAGAGGGACCGGTACAGCACAGAGAAGCTACAGGTACCTAAGGCCCGAGTCGCAAGCCATACAGGCGTAGTACACGGCCAGCTCAGGGACGTGGGCTATCATACAACTAAAGGGGGAGATAGTCAGCAAGGGCAGAAAGAGAACGGTAGGCCTACCCACTCACCCTGACCAGTGGAGCTCGCCCGAATGCCCTCAGACACCCAGGTCCATTCCTACCCTGTACTCCTAGTGGGTCTGTGATAAGATCTGCAGTAAAAGACCCTGGACTGCATTATTGGACTCTGTGTGATTACTGCTGCGCCTGCACCATCACCCCCAGCATCCTATTACACTGCCCTGAGGTTACACTCCTCCCGTGGGGAGCTGTTCTATTCCCTGCTGCACCCCCAACACCAGCCTCAGCGGTCTGCCTTGCAGCGGCGGTCCACCCTGACCGCAATCCATGGGTGGCGTAGTCGGACTTTCAAAACCTACAAATACACTGCCACAGCATTTGGTCTGACCGCCCTGAGCCACGGGACCGGGTCACCACTACTACTCCCAGCATTGCTCTGTTGCCCGGTTCCGAGTGCCCCACGGCCCAGGGGGCGAGTCACATACAAGGCGACACACAGGGTTTCTTGGGAGAAGGGTGAGGGCATGGGGGACTAGGCAGCGCTTCTGCCAAGCTTATACCTGTCTCCACCTCGGGGGGATCCTCGAGCCTCCAGTGGACAGGCGTGGGGATTGGAAAAGGGAGGTTGGCGTCAGGGTCCACCGTGCCTCTGCAAAAACTGGGTAAATGTAGTGGTGGCATGGCCTGAGGCGGAAAGAGTTTTGGCACATTTCCTACCACCACCAACTTGTGTGCCATGCTGCGCTGCTTTGATTACTCCATCATCAGCGTTACTATACCACTTCTATGCTTCCTTGAAAAAAAGCTTCATCTGATGACGGATGGGTGGTGGCACAGGAGAAAGAGGAGGAGGAACAGGGACCAATCACACCAATATCAGGGTAGTCATCCACACATGGCTAGGAGGGTGGGTTACTATACAAACAGCCAGGGGACAGTTTGGGAGGATGAGGAGGAAATGGGTTCACAGCAGGGTGGCACTCAAAGCAGCTCATAGGCATCATGAGCGTGTCAGGGGGAATACAGAGGACACAGACGTTACACCTCCCACTGAGGACAGCTTGTCGTTGCCGCTGGGCAATCTTGCACACATGAGAAAATACATGCTGCTGTGCCTGCGCAGCAACTGCTGAGTTGAAAGGATTGGTATCAGTTCTGATTACTGGGTGGCCACCTTACTGGATCCCCGCTACAAGGACAATGTACCATCCTTACTTTCGTCACTGGAGTGGGATTGGAAAATGCTGGAATACAAGTGCATGCTGGTAAACACACTACTGACGGCGTTCCCACCTGACTATCGAGTGGTCAGTGGAAGCAGAAGGCAGAAGCGGAGAAGCAAGTCGCCAACTCAGCTGGGACACCGCCACCACCTCGGAAGGCAGGGTTAGCATGGCCAAAATGTGTAAAGCCTTCCTCAGCATGCCACAACATCCGGCACCCCCATATGATACAGTCCATATTAGCAGAAGGCAGCATTTCAACAACATGGTGGAAGAGTACATGTTCACACATCTCCACGTACTGAGTGATGGGTCTGCCCCATTTCACTTCTGGGTCTCTAAATTGGACGCATGGCCTGAGCTTGTCCTTTATGCCTTGTAGGTGCTGGCCTGCCCTGTGGCAAGTGTACTGTCAGAACGTGTGTTTAGCACGGCAGGGGGTGTGATCACAGACAAGGGCATCCACCTGTCCACAGCCATCATGGTTAAGCTCACATTCATTAAATTGAACCAGGCGTGGATCCCACAGGACTTGTCCGTACCTTTGGCTGACTAGAGAAATAGGCTAGCCGCACACAGCCATTGTTATACTCCACCGCAGTTTGTTCTATTTGCCAGTCCCAATGTCTTAGGGCCTCCACCAAAAAACAAAACAAAAAACAGTGTTGGCTACGTCCTCCTCTGCCTCTTCCATCTACATTGCCACCTCCACCTCAACCTCATCCTCCACTTGGACCTCCGCCTCCTGATTCAAGATATTTTTTTTTATTCTGTTATTTTAAAAGGGTTTTCCCATGAACAAAGTTCATTTTAAACAATACATACATAATAACATAGTAACGTAGGTTGAATAAAGACCTAAGTCCATCCAGTTCAACCTACAACCAATTGTACTCCCTACACTAACTTACTATCTTACTGGGACTAGACCACATAACGTATTATAATATTATTACTATTTTTATTATTGCTGAATTATAATTTTTTGGATTAGTTTTATATTTTGTATTACTCTTAGAAAGGTATTACTAAAATCCCTATGCCTAAATCTGTTGATCCAGAAGAAGGCAAAAACCCCAGAACACATTCAGCCAATTTGCATCACAGGGAAAAAATCCTTCTTAACCCCAAGAAAAGGCGATCAGTCCTAGAACCCTGGATCAAACCTACCGTAATTATGATACTAGTTATGTAATTACTATTACCGTATTAAATGTACTAATATAAGTGTAATATTTTGTCTAATTTAACTGTAACCCATAATGTTATGTGTATCGAAGAAATCATCCAGCCATTTTTTGAAAGCTGTTATAGTGTCGGCCATCACTACCTCTTGTGTTCGGCATTCCACAGTCTGACTGCTCTGACAGTAAAGAACCCTTTCCTGTTTAGTTGCCGGAATCGCCTTTCTTCCACCCATAATGAGTGCCCTCTGGTCCTTAGGATGGTCTTTGGAAGGAATAAGTTATGTGCTAGTCCTTTATACTGACCATACATATATTTATACATGTAAATGAGATCCCCTCTGAGGCGTCGTTTTCCTAAGCTAAACAAGCTCAAATTTTCAACCTCTCATCATACAAGAGGCCTTCCATCCATTGTAGTAATCTAGTTGCCGCCTTTGAACTGACACTTAACTTCTGAATATTCTTTTTAAAATGTGGAGCCCAAAACTGGATCCCATATTCCAGATGTGGCCTCACCAGTGATATATAAAGGGGCAACAATATGTTGGGATCGCAGAATTTTACTTCTCTTTTTATATACCCTAAAATTTTGTTTGCTTTTGCGGCTGCTGCTTGACATTGAGTGCTGCTGCTCAGCTTACTTGTAACCAGAATACCCAAGTCCTTCTCCTGTTCTTTAGTCCTGAGTATACTCCAATTTAATATATATGCAGCAATAGGATTACTCCATCCTAGGTGCATTACTCTACTTTTATCTACATTAAACATCATCTGCCAAGTGTTTGCCCATTCAGTCATCTTATCCAGATCATTCTGCAATATTGTAATGTCAATATCAGATTTTAATATCCTACATAGTTTGGGGTCATCAGCAAAACCTGACACTTTACTCTCAATCCCATCCCCAAGGTCATTAATAAAGAGGTTAAAAAGAATCGGTCCTAGGACAGATCCCTGCTGTCCCCAATGTTGACTATATCCCATTTAGAGAACGTACCATTTATGACAACTCTTTGTTTCCTATCATTTAGCCAATTCCTTACCCATCTGCATATAGTTCCCCCAAGTCCTTGCTTCTGTAGCGTCAGTATAAGGCTGTTATGTGGTAGAGTTTAAAATGCCTTTGCAAAGTCCAGATAAATCACATCAGCTGCATTACCAACATCCATATTTGCACTTACCTCCTCATAGAACCCCAACATGTTGGTTAGACACGACCTATTTTTCATGAATCTATGCTGATTATCATTTATTAAATTATTCTCTGCAATATAACTCTGCAGGTCATCTCTTATGATGCCCTCAAAAGCTTTGCACACTACTGATGTCAGACTTACCGGACAATAGTTACCTGAATCCACCTTTTTACCTTTCTTAAAAATTGGTACCACATTTGCTATCCTCCAATCCTGTGGTACTACCCCTGTTACAAGGGAGTCTAAGAAAATGATATTCAGCGGTTTGTCAATTACTGAGCTCAATTCCTTCAGTATCCATGTATTAATACCATCTGGGCTGGGGGATTTGTCAATGTTTAATTTGCTCAGACGCAGGCATAGTTCTTTTTGTGTTAAACTAGTTATATCAGGTGGGGAACTTTGATTTTTGCCCTGTTGAAAGATGCCTAGAACAGATGGTTTGTTGGTGAACATGGATGAAAAGTGTCTGTTTAATATCTCAGCCTTTTCTTTGTCCTCTATAATTATCTTATTGTTATCATCTTTTAAGGGGCCGATACCATCCGAATTTTTCTTTTTGGCATTGATGTATATATAAAATTTTTTGGGATTTATTTTAATGTCACTGACGATTTGTTGCTCTGTAGATAATTTTGCTAGCTTGTTTTCTTTTTTACATTTTGTAGTGCCGGCGTCCCTGCCCTCTGCTAGGCAGGGACGCTGTTCCCCTCACCGCTCTGCTCCGTGCCCGGCGTCCCTCTCCCGCTCTGCTGGCAGCGCGCGCTCCTTCCCGGCCACTGTGCTTAGGGCATGCGCACGCGCTCTCCCTCCCTCTTAAAGGGGCCGCGCGCGCCGTCCTAAGGAGTCCCCGGCCAATGGCCGGAGGACTTTACCATATATAAGGCACCTCCTCCAAAATGGAGGTGCCCGAGCAATGTTGTTGCACCGTTCTACTCTGCTTCAGCCCTCAGGTCCCGTTGCCAGTTACCTGCCAGTTACCTGCCAGATTCCTGCCAGCTTGCTGTCCTAATCCTGCCTGATTTCCTGTTACCTGCCTGCCTGCCTGAGGTCCGACGGTCTGCCTTACAACTCCGGTCAGTCTGTCTAAGGACCAACTTGCCCGCTCACCTGGGAGCGCACATCAGCTACCTGCCTGCTTGCCTGAGGTCCGACGGTCTGCCTTACAACTCCGGTCAGTCTGTCTATGGACCAGCTTGCCCGCTCACCTGGGAGCGCTTCTCCGCTACCTGCCTGCTTGCCTGCCCGGAGGCTCCGCTGTCACGTGCTGTGACGACCAGCTATTCCAGACTCTTGCCCGCTCACCTGGGAGCGCTTCTCCGCTACCTGCTTGCTTGCCTGCCCGGAGGCTCCGCTGTCACGTGCTGTGACCACCAGTTATTCCAGACTCTTGCCCGCTCACCTGGGAGCGCTTCTCCGCTACCTGCCTGCTTGCCTACCTGGAGGCTCCGCCGTCACGTGCTGTGACCACCTGCTATTCCAGAGACTCTCGCTTGCTCACCTGGGAGCACACATCCTCCATCTGCCTTGCTAGCCTACCTGGAGGTTCAGCCATCACAGGTCGTACCTACCCTTTACCTAGAGACTGCCCCGGTCACTTGCCGTGACCTCCAGCCCGTTCTTCCAGAGACTGCCCCGGTCACTTGCCGTGACCTCCAGCCTGTTCTTCCAGAGACTGCCCTGATCACTTGCCGTGACCTCCTGCCCGTACACCCAGAGACTGTCCCGGTCACCTGCTGTGACTGCCTGCCTGGTCGCCACCCGCTCCCTTACAAGGACCGCTCCCTTGTATAGTAGCCCAGAGGTTCCGCCTCCCAGACCCGTTACACATTTCATATTTAGATCTTTATACTCCTGAAATGCTATTTCTGTATTCTCGGCCTTCAAGATTTTGAATGCCCTTTGTTTTTGTCTTATTAAACTTTGTACTATCTTATTTATCCATAATGCTTTCTTTTTATTTCTGGACATTTTATTACCAGAGGGTATACATTTTCTACAGGATTCTAGTAGTATTTCCTTGAACATGCCTCATTTACATTCGGTATCCCCAGTTACCATGACATGGTCCCAGTCTACTCGATTAAGCTCTTGCCTTAATTTGTTGAAATCAGCTTCCTGAAGTTCCAGGTTTTTGGATTTCCTTTTTGAAATGTTTTACTGAATATTACATTGAAACTTACTGTATTATGGTGGCTGCTTCCCAGATGCTCCCGGACCTGTAGATCTGAAATTGTATCTGATCTATTTGACAGCACCAGATCCAGCAGATTACCTCCCCTGGTTGGTTCATCTACCAGCTCAGAGAGGTAATTGTCCTGAACTGTGGATAAGAACTTCCAGCTTTTGGCACAACTGGAAGATTCTATGTCCCATTGAATATTTGGATGGTTTGAATCCCCTATAATGAGGACCCAATTATTATTTGCTACCTTTTTAATTTGTTCCAGCATTTCATCCTCTACCAGATCAGCTATATTAGGAGGCTTGTAACAAACTCCAATTAAAAGCTTTCCATTATGGCCATCCCCATGTACATTAACCCGGACTGACTCTACATTGTTGCAGATCCCCCCAATGTTGTCATTGAGCACAGGTTTTAAGTTGGATCTTACAAAAATACACACTCCTCCACCTTTTTTGTCTTTCCTGTCCTTTCTAAATGTAGTATATCCTTTCACGTTTGTCATCCAGTCATGGCTTTCATCCAGCCAGGTTTCCGTAATACCCACCACATCATATTCCGTGACCGACATGAGAGTCTCTTGTTCAGCCATTTTGTTTGCAAGACTTCTTGCATTTGCCAGCAGACATTTAATACTATTAACCCCTTTTTTACTCCTACTCGGCTCCCTACTTTCCTTGCGTATCCCACCCCACCCAGATCCTCTATAACCCCTGCGGTCCCACTCTCTCTGTCTACTATATCTATCCCCTTATAAGCACGCATACCCTCCCTCCCCCAGATCCTAGTTTAAAAGCTCCTCCATCCATCTGACCAATTTTTCCCCCAGCATAGCTGCACCCTCCCCATTAAGATGCAGCCCATCTCTACCGTAGAGCCTGTAGCCGACAGAAAAGTCGGCCCAGTTCTCCATGAACCCAAACCCTTCCTTCCTGCACCAATGTCTCAGCCACTTATTTATCTCCCTAAGCTCCCGTTGTCTTTCTAGTGATGCACATGGCACCAGCAGTACTTCTGAAAACACCACCTTGGAGATCCTGGCCTTCAGCTTCTCTCTTACTTCCCTGTAATCATTTTTAAGGACCTTGCACCTCCCTCTAACTTTGTCATTGGTACCGATGTGTACCATGACTGCTGGGTTTTCTCCAGCCCCACCCAGCAATCTGTCTATCTGTGGCACCCCTGAGGGTTCAGTCGCCTCAGAGATACTGCACCTCATCCCGAGGTGAGGTGTCTCCTTCTCTCAGGTAAGGAGGGAGTGCTGCACGGAACCCCAAAACACCTGCATCCAACACTACACTGCTCCAGGCCAGCCGGAGGGGCAACATGCAGAGCGCAGCTGCTGAGCCCTGACCCTGGCTGGAGTGGGGGGAACCCAAAGGTAGGGGGAACCAATAGTGGGTGTGGGTGGAGGAAGCAGAAACAGGAAGCACTTATACAGTAGATATAAAATAGGGAATCCATCTTAGGGTGGCAGACTAGTCTAGTAGTTGGTGAACAGTCAGGGAGCAGAGTCTCTCTAGGGGCTCTGCTCCACTACAAGGGCCCAGGACTGAGGCCCCGGAGGGAAGCAGGGAGTAGGCTCCGTTTTAAGGAAAGGATCCCAGGGGTATACGGCGCGTGCAGGACGGCACCCGTACGCCAGGCTCCTGCCAGGTGTCAGAAGGGATTGGCTGCTTCATTCTAATCTCCAGGGGGTCAGGTTGGTCCCGGATCTGACGTACAGGAAGGACTTCAGCATACCCGAGCGGGATTGAGAGTGGGCAGCGTAGGGCAGAGGAGAGAAGGACCAAGTGTAAAGACAGTCAAAGCAGGAACACGAGAAAGTGGTGTTCCGCCAGGCATTCCTAAGCTGCTTGAAGAGGGATAGAACCCCTGTCCGGTGAACGCGGCGCGACCAGGGAGGCCTTCACCTGTAAAGTGCACTTGTGAATTGCCTAAGAACTGTAAGTAAAATCTTGGACGACTGCATCGAACGGCCTCTGACTGTTTCTTCACCGGCGCCATTCCTCCTCCCCCGCACTACAACGCCCAGCACCTCCATTTCTTTACACTGCCCTGAGGACCGCTCCGCCTGTGGGGAGCCGTACCATCTTTAGCTGCCCTGACATCTGCCTCAGAAGACTGTTGCAGCGCTGCTGATCCTCACCAGACACCTCAGGTGGCGTCACAAATTCTCTGAACTTTTTACTAATAAGTGATACCCCATTTGTGCACTGACCGCCCTGGGCCAGCCACTGTGATTCCTCCCAAAGAGTGCCCCGAGGCCCAGGGGACGAGTCATATTCGATCCGCAATATGTCGAACCCAAGCACCCGGCAGACTACACACCGTTCGGCATTCACGGTCTTGGTGGCAGATGACTCTGTGTCCTCCTAATTATAGAGTCCCCTACCACCAACATCTACCTGTCCTTTGTTGCACTCCTATTTCCCTCCTTCCTGCAGCAGCCGTCTTCCTGGTTGCTAGGAGCAGCATCCTGCTGCCGTGATCCTAATCCTGGGCTTGCTTTCCTAATATCAGCCAAACAAGCATCTTTAATAGGTTGTGCCCGATCATGACTGGGCTCCCTGGCGCTTTTCCCCCTACCCCTTCTTCTGTTACCCAGGTGCCTAGATATAATAATAATAATTTCCACAATTGGATGTGTTTAAATAAAATGTCCCTGCTGTGTACTGTGTAATGGCTGTGTCTGACCGTACAGGAACATGGTCTGATCATACCACATCTCCTGGGCAGGGGGGGAGAAAAATGTTTTACTTCACAAAAATAATCAGTTGTGATCCTCTGCTGTAATGTCTGTATACTCTTTTGCTTCCTCCCCTGCCCAGGAGCTGTGGTATGATCAGACCATGTTCCTGCACGGTCAGACACAGCCATTACACAGTACACAGCAGGGGCACATTTATAAGATTATCTCAGCACAGGAACATTTTATTTAAACACATCCAATTGTGGAACTTATTATTATTCCAACATCTATTGGTTAAAAATCAACTTTAAAAATAACCCATTAAAGTCATCTGCCAATCTGCATTCTTTGTACCCCAAAAAAGTGCAGATTATTTCCCCGCCTGTATAGAGACAGTGACCAGCAGATTATTATACTGCCAGTATGCAGAGCTCCCCCACAGAGTCTGTTTTCAGAGTAGCCCCCAAAAAGTAAATTAAAAAAAAAAACAGTGTTGGCTACCTCCTCCTCCTCTTCCACCTGCACCGCCATGTCCACCTCCTCAACCTCCTCCACTTGGACCTCCGCCTCCTGGTTCAAGATTATTATTTTTTTTTAATTCTTTTGTTATTTTAGGTAATTTCCCTATCCACATTTGTTTGCAGGGCAATTGTCTTCTTCTTACCCCCATTTTGCTGCCCCATAGCCCTTACTATGACCATTTTACGGCCATTTTAAAGCACCAAAGTTTGGGTCGCCATTGATTTCTATGAATTTCGGAGTCAAATTCAGTTTGGTGCCAAACCGAACTTTGAACTACAGTTCTGCCGAACCCAAAGAGCCTGCACATCCACAGGTCTGCTCATCCCTAACCAGGGCCAATGTATTTGTCTATAAAAGTTTAAAAACCTATGAAATGCTAATAATTATACAGAAGTAATTATTGAAAAGATCTAAAAACACTGAACTGTGTGAAAAATAAAATTAATATCAGTCTCAAAACTTTTGGCCACGACTGTACAGCTGCCTGATTGCTGAAATTACTTTGAATATTTTTCTTTCCATCAGACTGTAACCAGGAGCTGCTTTGCTCCCATTTTTTCCTATGAACAATGTCACTTATATCCATCACAGTGTGTGATATTTCATCTCGACACAATCAAAGTCAATGGGGCTGAGCTGTAAAACCAGGCACAACTCAGGGTGGCGCCTTATTTAAAAGTAGACTTATTTTTTTTTACAAAACTTTGATAACATTTTTAACTTTATGTTTATTTGAAACTTTTCGAATTTATTTTTATGTATCTAGCAAAAGTTTACAGAAGGAGACATAGACAGTATGTAGACTTGAAGTCTAGTACTTCAAGTTCTTTATTAGGATACAAGAGCCGCTAGAGGCAGAAGCTTAGTGAATGATGTATGGACCAATGTATGCCTAAAAAAACACTAATTAAAATGGTATATTTTTCTTTATTGACCTTCTAAGTGTGTTATCTTGTTATTCTTGTATATGCATATGAATTACTAAACACTGTGTGCCATCTAGTGGCTACTAAAGGGATTTACTACCATTTTGTAATATACTTTGGTTTCGTTCCTTATCATAGGATTTCTGCTTGCAGTCAGGAAATGGTACCATTTTTTCTGTTTATTTAAAATTTCAAAGGCCTAATACTTTAAACCCTTAATGTCATGTGATGTATATTTTCAATATTGGTTGGGGCCAATTGTATGGAGTTGGCTCAGAAGCTGATCCTGCTCCATACACAACACATGCCAACCGTATTATACAGCCGGCACAAGCTTTGAACCAGTGATGTACCGCCAATGGCAGCAGACTATGCAGCCGCTATGGGACCTGTGAGTCAAGGGGACCTGGTTCCAGAGCTGGAACCGGGCTCCCTCCGTCATCGCATATTCAACAGTATCGGCATCCTGGATGCCCATACAGTTTAAAGCAGTAATGGAGGAGGGAGCGTTAGCTGACGCTTCCTCTCCCATCATTCTTACTCGGCGTTTGACGTCTCAGCGCAGTAGACGCGATGACATCAGGACATGGCGCTCGCTGCAGAGACTGGAGCAGCAGGAGAATGAAGAGGAGAGTTGAGTATTGTATTATTTTTTTAAATTGTGGTGGATAACATACTGTATGGAAGACTATGGGGAGTGCATTATACTATATGTACTATATGGGGAGTGCATTATACTCTATGGAGGGCTATGTGGAGTGTATTATACTGTATGGAGGACTATGTGGAGTGCATTATACTATATGGAGGAATATGGGGAGTGCATTATACTGTATGGAGGAATATGGGGAGTGCATGATACTGTATGGAGGACTATGGGGAGTGCATTATACTGTATGGAGGAATATGGGGAGTGCATTATACTATATGGAGGACTATGGGTAGTGCATGATACTGTATGGAGGACTATGGGGAGTGCATTATACTACTGTATATTTACTATATAGGGAGTGCATTATACTCTATGGAGGACGATGTGGAATACATTGTACTGTATGGAGGAGTATGGGGAGTGCATTATACTGTATGGAGGACTATGGGGAGTGCATTATAATATGTTTGTCACACTTAAATGTTTCAGATCACAAAACAAATTTAAAGATAAGACAAAGATAACACAAGTAAACACAAAATGCAGTTTTTAAATGCAGGTCTTTATTATTAAGGGAAAAATAAATCCAAACCTACAGGGCCCTGTGTGAAAAAGTGATTGCACCCTAAACCTAATAAATGGTTGGGCCACCCTTAGCAGCAACAACTGCAATTAATTGTTTGCGATAACTGGAAATGAATCTTTTACAATGCTCTAGAGGAATTTTGGCCACTCATTTTTGCTAAATTATTGTAATTCAGCCATATTGGAGGATTTCCGAGCATGAACCGCCTTTTTAAGGTCATGCCACAGCATCTAAATCAGATTAAGGTCATGACTTTGAGGGTCCGTGCCCACGATGCGTTTTTCAAGCGTTTTTGCTGCAGAATTTTTGCAGCGTAAACGCTTGTAAAATGCTTTGTAAGCCTTCTCCCATGGTCCCCAGTGTAAATCCACAATTTCAATGCCCATGCTGCGGAATTTTCCGCAGCGTTTTTGATGTGCAGAAAATTCTGCAGCATGTCCATTATTTGTGCGTTTACGCATGCGGAATTGCCATCTTCAATGCATTAGAAAAACGCAAGGCAATTCCGCATGTGCAAAACGCTTAAAAATGTGCGAAAAACGCGTGTCAAATTCCACACGTGTTTTTCCGAGCAAGGACAAGCAGAAATGAAGCGGAAATTTTCCGCTTCATTTCTGCATCGTGGGCACAAAGCGTGACTGGGCCTCTCCAAAGTCTTAATTTTGTTTTAATTAAGCCATTCAGAGGTGGACTTGCTGTTTTGGATCATTGTCCTGCCGGATAACCCAAGTGCACTTCAGCTTGAGGTGACAAACAGATGGCTGGACATTCTCCTTCAGGATTTTTTGGTATACAGCAGAATTCATGGTTCCATTTACTACAGCAAGTATTCCAGCTCCTGAAGCAGCAAAACTGCCCTGAACATCACACTACCACCACCATATTTTACTGTTGGTGTGATGCTGTGTTATTTCTACGCCAGATGTAATGGGACATACACCATCCAAAAAGTTTAACTTTTGTCTCGTCAGTCACATCGCATTTTCTTTTTCACATCACTTTTTGTTGTATCTTCCATCTTGAGGAGCTCCAGATGATTGACACTTTGGACCAACATTTGCATTGCTGGATCGAACTGTAATTTCTCCGATGCTGCAAGCATAGGCAGCTTTATCTGTGTAGCATGTGGGAAGCTCAGGGGCAATGAAGATGGCCTATCCAGCCAGCCTTAGAGCAGCAATTACAAGTTGTATAGCAAAGAGCTTACCAGCAAGCACAACAACAGTTTGACAACCACCGCTGATAGACTACAAAGGTGGCCAGTAACTAGGTGACAAGCTGTAAAGTATAGAATTAAAAATCCCTCCATTCTTGAAAATGGACAGGATTTTTAATAAGATTGCAAGTTGCTTGTTTTATATAATTAGAAGAATCACTTTTTACTTTGTGATCATGACTTGACCCGGACAGATCACTTACAGGTAAGTAGCATGGATGTTGTTGTTTTCCAAATAGAAAAACACTACAGAGAGCAGAAGCAAGCAATATTAAAGGGGTGGTCCAACTTCGGAGACATTTCTTTTAATTTATAAGCATATATTTGGGGCTAGAAATAATTTTTATCAGTTTTGCAATTGGATTTTATTAAAAACTTTTGCACCATTTTGCTTTTGTTTCTCTGCACATTCAACTTTGTGGTCTGTGGTCCTAAATCATTTGAGAGGGTCTCAGAAAAGAACAGATAAAGGAGTTACAAACTCCCCATCAGACCATCAGAACAATCTCATTAATACATTCTAGTAAAGGCTACAGGATGCAAATGGTGCAAAATGTTTAATGAATACCAATTGCAAAAATAATTTTTAGCCCTAAATACTTGATACAAGGAATAAATAAAATTGTCTCCCAAGGTGGACAACACATTTCAAGGGATTGTTAATTTGGAGACAGCACCTTTAAGAATAACCCGGCACTCTCTCAGATAGTTGATTTTGCCAATGGAAATCTTTTCTTGCCAAACATAATGGACAAACATGGAGAGTATTCTTCTACCAGCGAATACTTGAGCAACTTGTGTGTGGTTCATTGGGGCACCACTGAATGAAGTTTCAATAAGGTATAAGAAAGCACACTCTTCCAATACATACGTAATACTTTTTTTTATTTACTATCTTTTCATCCATTTTATTAGAGTCTCTGAATAGCAGGACTATATTGCAGCTGAACAACAAATTTAGTCCAGTTAAAAACTAAATTGTTATAAAACTCATAATTGTACGAGCGGTCTGGTGTTTCCAGCCAGGTCCATGATTAAAAAAGAACATGAAATCGGAGTGTCTGTTTTGGCAGTTGCAGAAGTATCAGATGCTCATCCCATGTGCTCTCTTCAAACCCTGGAAATAAAGGATGATACAGTTACACAATCCTTTGTGTATAATGATATAAGTCATGATCATCTCTTCTTATAAACTGCATTCAAAAACTCTCATTCAATTTAGAACTTAGAAGTGAATGCCACTTCGCTTAATAAAAGAGACGCATTAATTTACTCTAATCTACAGGCTAATATATTAATCCAGAGGGAGGCAAAAACCACATGAGGCAGATGCTAATTTCCCCAAATTAAAGAGGTTGTTCAGGCTTGAGGCTCAAGTCTGCAGTTACTCTATGTGACTTCAGACTTAGGAATCCTCACATTGTGCACACCGCGCGCTATAAGGATTCTCCGGTGTCAGCGCTGAGAACGGCGGTCATGTGACCTCAAGTATACAATTTGCATGCTTTCGGCCACATTCCAACTAGACGTGTCCGGTCTCGGTCAATTCGCTTCTATTGACTGTTGCCGCACACATCTAGTTGGCATGTGACCGCATAAATGCAAATCGTATACATGCCGTTACGAGCCCGCCAGTTCCCAACACCGGCAACAGAGAATCTTGACAGCACACAGTGTGCGGACTGTGAGGATTCACACGTCTGCAGACACATAGAGTGACTATTGACTTGAACTCCAAGCCTTTAAGCAAAAATATCCTTCCCGACTCCATATAAGGCATTGAGAGGATTTCCCTGGATCAACGTTCTATCACAAAATCTAGTACTCATAACCTATAATAATATATCGATCAAAAGACACATCCAAGACTCCTTGTACTTTTATCGATGATTTAGCCATCACAGCATTGTGTGGCAGAAAGTTCCACAATCTCATTGCTCACACAGTATTTCTATGTGCACACAACGTCTTTTTTCCAGTGAAGAAGCCGAGTTTCTCTAGGCAAAAGGCCATAGTGTGAACATGAACTTACACTTTACAAGTTATATGGAGGCTGTAGGACACTCAGTGGATGGGAGATAAACCTGGAGTAATGCTTTAGTACATATAGGAGTAGAAGGGGTTAATTGGACATGACAGGTTGATTATGAGAAGCTGAAAAGTTGGGAGAGAGGGCTGCTCACCATGTCCCCACCCCTAAGTGTGGCCTGTTTGTCTCACACATGTCTGTGTGTATGGAGGTGTGCAGATCTCCTGGATTGAGTGCCTTTGCTAAAGAACTAAGAAGCTGGACTCTAAGCCAGGTGGTCTAACCAGCACTATTGTTTGGACTTGTTACTTTATGTTTCACTTTGTGCCAGACAATAGCTGTATTTCAGTTTTCCTGTGATGTGGTTTATGAGGACTGCAATAAACCAGCCGGACTTTTAAATAGAAACGGTTCTTGTGATACCTCATATTGCTCCCAAGTGAGTAGCAGTGTTACAACATATACCAGCTTATAGTCAGGCTCATTTTTTTCTGTTGTAATCTCTTGTACTCTGTACAAACAGAGTTGTGGCCCCCCTTTCTGAGCTTAGTATTTCATCTATATTGTTTCCCATGGATGGGTGTCTGTTGGGGCCTTGTCCGGCTCTGCCCTTATTCAAATTGGTCTAGAAATGTCTAAATGGGTACACCGTGTCATGGTGGAATGGCTTTTAAGCGTTTTTGATCAAAATAGTGTTTACTAACTACCCTATGTTATCTACATGTATTATTACTATTTACTTGCTGCAGGGTATAAGATCATTTTTTATTTTTTTTCTTGAATTTTGTCTTGGAAATGGCTTCAGAGTGAGTGTACTCTTACACTTTGTACATATACCAGCTTACAGTCCTGCTCATTTTTTTAGGTTAACCCCTTCACCCCCCAAGCCTGCTTCCACCTTCCTGACCAGGCCAAATTTTACAATTCTGATCAGTGTTATTTTATGAGGTAATAACTCTGGAACGCTTCAACAGATCCCAGTGCTTCTGAGAATGTTTTTTGTGACACAATGTACTTTATGGTAGTGGTAAATTTAGGTCAGTATTTTTTGCATTTGTTTGTGAAAATATCAGAATTTTGACGAAAATTTTGCAATTTTCTTACTCTTAATTTTTATGCCCTAAACCAGAATGTTATATCATACAAAATAGTTAATAATTTAATAACATTTACCACATGTCTACTTTACATCAGTGTAATTTTTGAAAGATAACTTTTTCAGGGGGTTAGGAAGTTAGAAGGGTTAAAAGTTTATCAGCAATTTTTATTTTTTTCAACAAAATTTACAATTTTAGGGACCACAGCACATTTCAAGTGACTTTGATGGGCCTATGTGACAGAAAATACTGAAAAGTAACACTATTTTAAAAACTGCACCCCTCAAAGTCCTCAAAACCACATTCAAGAAGTTTATTAACTCTTCAGGTGCTTCACAGAAATTAAAGTAATGTTGTAGAAAACAATGAAAATGTTACTTTTTCCCACAAAAATGTTGCTTTAGCAGCAAATTTGGCATTTTCACAAGGGTAACAGGAAGATATGGATCATACAGTTTGTTGTGCAATTTCTCCTAAATACACAGATACCCCATGTGGTGGAAAACTACAGTTTGATTGCATGACAGGGCTTGGAAGGGAAGGAGCGCCATTTGACTTTTTGAACACAAAATTGGCTAGAATCTATAGAGAACGCCATATCGAGTTTGCAGAGCCCCTGATGTGCCTAAACATTGGAAGCCCCACACAAGTGACCCCATTTTGGAAACTACACCTCTCAAGGAATTTTTTTTAAAGCTGTGGTGTTGAACCCACAGGTGCTTCACAGAATTTTATAACATTGTGCCGTGAAAATGAAAAAATAAATTTTTCCCACAAAAATGTTGTTTTTGCCCCAAAGTTTTCATTTTCACAACCTTAACAGGAGAAAATGGACCATACCATTTGTTGTGCAATTTCTCCTGAGTACAACGATACACCATATGTAGTGGAAAACTACTGTTTGGGTGCACAGCAGGGCTCAGAAGGGAAAGAGTGCCAATTGACTTTTGGAGCCGAAAACTGACTGGAATAGATAGCGGATGCTATGTTACATTTGCAGAGCCCCTGATGTGTTTAAGCAGCGGAAACCCCCCATTTTAAAAACTGCAACCCTCAAGGAACTTATGTAGAGGTGTGGTGAGCACCTTAAACCCATGGCGGATTTATAGAATTTTATAACATTGAGCCATGAAAATGAAAAAATAAATTTTTACCGCAAAATGTTGCTCCAGCCCCAAATTTTTCATTTTCACAAGGATAACAGACAAAAATGGCGCGCACAATTTGTTGTGCAATTTCTCTTGAGTACATCGATACCCCATATGTGTCATAAAACTACTGTTTGGGCACACAGCAGGGCTTGGAAGGGATGGAGCGCCAATTGACTTTTAGACGCAATTTTGGCTGGAATAGATTGTGGATGCCATGTCACATTTGAAGAGGCGCTGACATGCCAAAACAGCAGAAACCCACACATATGACCCATTTTGGAAACTACACCTTGAGGGTTATCTAGCGTAGCGAGCAATGGAAAATTATTATTTTTTGCTCTAAAATGTTGTATTGGCCCAAAGTTTTTAATTTTTAAAAGGTATAATAGGAGAAAATGAAACTTACAATTTGTTGTGCCTTTTCTTCTGGGTACACCGATACCCCATATGTGGTCAAAAACTACTTTTGAGACACAATGCAAAGCTCAGAAGGGAAGAAGTGCCATATTGGCGTTCAGGTGTTGCAGGAATGGTTTGAGGGTGCTAAGCCACATTGGCGGAGCCCCAGCAGTGCCAGAACAGCGGAACCTCCATAAGTGACCCCATTTTACAAACTACACCCCCAACCAATTCATCCCCAATAAATTAATCCTCAATAAAAAAAAAATGTATGTTTGGCTGCTGTCACACACTGAAAAATGCTTTTTATTGCAAAATAAAGCTTTTGCATAGCCACATTTTGAGAGCTACATATAATTTTTCTAGATTTCTGCCGACAGAGTCAAGTGGGGCTTATTTTTTGTGGGACAAGTTGACGTTTTAAGAAGTACCAATTTCGGGCGCATAACATTTTTTGATCGCTTTCTATTCCGATTTTTGGGAGGCAGAATAAACAAAAATCACAATTCAGGATTTTTTATTTTTTTTTATGCTGTTCTGCGTGTGGTAAAATTGCTAAGGCAGGTTTATTCTTCGGGTCAGTACGATTACAGCAGTACCACATTCATATAATTTTTTTCATGTTTTGCCACTTTATAGAAAAAATTGTTTTTGCATCGCTTTATTCTGAGAGCTATAGCTTTTTCTTTTTTCCATGGGACAAGATGGCGTTTTCAGCGATACCAGTTTTATTTACATTCCTCTTTTTGTTTGGCGGTATGATGGTAAAGCAGTTTTTTTATAGATCAGGATGCGGCGATACGAAATATCTGTACTGTTTTTTTTGTTTTTGTTATGATTTTTTATTTTTTTTTCCTTTTTTACTTAGTCCCCCTGTGGGACTTTAACTTTTATCACTCTGATCGCTTCTGCATTGCAATGCTTTATACCTGCCAGTGTTAGGCCAGGGTTAAACGAGTGTATAATATGGCCGAGTTCTATAAGATAAAACATTGCATAGGAATCGGACCAATGCTATACCATGGGGCAGTGCAGATCTGCGATTATTTTATCATGCCGATTTGGCATCAGAGAACAGTTGCAGCATGATGCGATTGGCAGCGAGACTCGGCTCACCCGCACTGATACACGTCTATGGGTGCGTGTGAAACATCAGACTACACTCGGATGTCATCCCAGTGCAGTCCAATATATGCCAAGACAGGCAATGAAGGAGATGGAGCAATAATTCTCTCCGACTCCTCCGCACCTGTGCTGCGATTCTCTCATGCGAGAAGATCGGAGCACAGAGCACTGACACTAGGCTCCCACTCGCAGCAGAGCTGGAGTCGAGTTTCATTCCAGTCTTACATTGAAGAAGCCTCTTAGACCATGCCCTCAGCATGAGGCAGGAATGCTATTGGTTTTAAGGGGGATTAAATGGGTTTTAACTGAGCTTCAGCCATCTTGCCAATGGTGGCGATGTACACCCACCCTCCCTCCTCAATTTAATTTGGTTATGTGAGTATATAGAAATAATAAAACACTATTTATTTTTCATACTATCCATAGAGTATGGTGTTTAGACTAGTCAGTTGTTTAGGGGATTCTGAAGTTGTCACAGTGTGGCGTTGCTCCTCCATAACCGGTGGTGTTTTTTGTTTGCAAGGTCCACTGTCCATCAGAGGATGGCTTTTGGATGTTAAGAGCAGCGATGTAAAGTTAAGAACAAGGAGACATGAATTGAGACTTTTTCTATGTATTTACATATATTTAATAAAAGCTGTGGCCATTTAACCTAATTGATGACATGTGGTGTGTTTTTTGTGGTCAAGGCAGCCCAGGTGAGAACGGGTTGTGTTATTAGTTACACTCCTTGCAGTCTTCAACTGCTTCATGGTTTATGAACCCTGAAGTGGTTCAAAGAAGCAACATAGGATGGAACTCATGCACAGCAATGTCGTTTTCACATTGCTGCGCATTATGTTCATTTTTTGTGTCGGATTTTCATCGCTTCTTCGGAATCCGCCTGACAAAGACGTTGTGTGTCCAGTAACCCTCAAGAATCCCAAGTTTCACCTCTCGTACAGTAAAGAATGGTATACTGTGATAGTGATTAAACCTTCTTTCCTCTTTGCCTAGATGATGCCCCATTGTCATCACTGCAGGTTTAGGTGTAAAAAGATCATTAGATAGATCTCTCTATACTGTCCCTTCATCTATTTGTACATTTTAACATCTTTTTTCCAAACTGATTAACCCCAAGTCTGAAACCTGTCTTGATATTGCAGTCTACACATTCTCTAATTAACCTTGGTTGCTCTTCTCTGCACCTGCTCTAGTTAATTTATGTCCTTTCTATACACTGGAACCCAAAATTGTACACAGTAGTGTAAAAGTGGTGAGACAGGTGTCTTGTCTAAAGGGAAAACTCAGTTCTTGTCATTGTTACTAACTATTGCAGTCTCAGAATTATTCAGCTCCCTGAATAGAATCCCTCATAAGCGCAAAGTCAGACGGCTGTATAAATCGGACTGAGATCGGACCACAATGCTTGGACTGGCCAGCGGAAATATATGAAGTTGTCACGCTCGGGTCGGGAGAGCGGCCGGCCAGTCTTTGCATTGCGTTCCGATTTCAGTCGGATTTATACTGCAGTCTGACTGCGACCTAAGGGCGCACATTTACTAATCAGGTGGTGTCTCAAGCATCAAGGGCTTCCTTAGTTGCATCATGTGTGTTTGACATCAAATACCTGCACTGGCTAGTTAGTTTGTTGACTGTGATGTTTGATTGCTTGTTAAAAATTGTTAGAAATATGGCTAAGTCAAGAGTTGCCAAAAAGTTAAGAGAAGAGATTATAATTTTGCACAAACAAGGAAAAGGATGCAAAAAGAAAGTGAATGTTTCAAGGAATACAGAAGGAATCATAGTTTAAAAGTTCAAAGTCATTGGAACACGGGGCTATACTACCTGGATGTTGCAGAAAGAAAAAGCTCTCCATGGCTGCCACCAAATAACTGAGGAGGCGGGTGGTCAAAAACGCTCAAGTGTCTGCAACATACAGTACAGACCAAAAGTTTGGACACACCTTCTCATTTAAAGATTTTTCTGTATTTTCATGACTTTGAAAATTGTACATTCACACTGAAGGCATCAAAACTATGAATTAACACATGTGGAATTATATACTTAACAAAAAAGTGTGAAACAACTGAAAATATGTCTTATATTCTAGGTTCTTCAAAGTAGCCACCTTTTGCTTTGATGACTGCTTTGCACACTCTTGGCATTCTCTTGATGAGCTTCAAGAGGTAGTCACCGGAAATGGTCTCCCAACAATCTTGAAGGAGCTCCCAGAGATGCTTAGCACTTGTTGGCCCTTTTGCCTTCACTCTGCGGTCCAGCTCACCCCAAACCATCTCGATTGGGTTCAGGTCTGGTGACTGTGGAGGCCAGGTCATCTGGCGTAGCGCCCCATCACTCTCCTTCTTGGTCAAATAGCCCTTACACAGCCTGGAGGTGTGTTTGGGGTCATTGTCCTGTTGAAAAATAAATGATGGTCCAACTAAACGCAAACCGGATGGAATAGCATGCCGTTGCAAGATGCTGTGGTAGCCATTCTGGTTCAGTATGCCTTCAATTTTGAATAAATCCCCAACAGTGTCACCAGCAAAGCACCCCCACACCATCACACCTCCTCCTCCATGCTTCACGGTGGGAACCAGGCATGTAGAGTCCATCCGTTCACCTTTTCTGCGTCGCACAAAGACACGGTGGTTGGAACCAAAGATCTCAAATTTGGACTCATCAGACCAAAGCACAGATTTCCACTGGTATAATGTCCATTCCTTGTGTTCTTTAGCCCAAACAAGTCTATTCTGCTTGTTGCCTGTCCTTAGCAGTGGTTTCCTAGCAGCTATTTTACCATGAAGGCCTGCTGCACAAAATCTCCTCTTAACAGTTGTTGTAGAGATGTGTCTGCTGCTAGAACTCTGTGTGGCATTGACATGGTCTCTAATCTGAGCTGCTGTTAACCTGCAATTTCTGAGGCTGGTGACTCAGATAACCTTATCCTCAGAAGCAGAGGTGACTCTTGGTCTTCCTTTCCTGGGGCGGTCCTCATGTGAGCCAGTTTCTTTGTAGCGCTTGATGGTTTTTGCAACTGCACTTGGGGACACTTTCAAAGTTTGCCCAATTTTTCGAACTGACTGACCTTCATTTCTTAAAGTAATAATGGCCACTCGTTTTTCTTTACTTAGCTGCTTTTTTCTTCTCATAATACAAATTCTAACAGTCTATTCAGTAGGACTATCAGCTGTGTATGCACCAGACTTCTGCACAACACAACTGATGGTCCCAACCCCATTTTTAAGGCAAGAAATTCCACTTATTAAACCTGACAGGGCCCACATGTGAAGTGAAAACCAATTCCGGTGACTACCTCTTGAAGCTCATCAAGACAATGCCAAGAGTGTGCAAAGCAGTCATCAAAGCAACAGGTGGCTACTTTAAAGAACCTAGAATATCAGACATATTTTCAGTTGTTTCACACTGTTTTGTTAAGTATATAATTCCACATGTGTTAATTCATAGTTTTAATGCCTTCAGTGTGAATGTACAATTTTCAAAGTCATGAAAATACAGAAAAATCTTTAAATGAGAAGGTGTGTCTAAACTTTTGGTCTGTACTGTACCTGGAGAGAGATTTGGTATGAGCAAGCACAGAGGTTTCCGTTTGCACAGTAAGGCGCACACTAAACACTGAAGATCTCCATGCAGAAACTCCAAGACATAAACCTCTACTGACGCAAAAGCACAAGGAAAGTCGTCTCCGATATGTTCAAAACCATATAAATAAGCCACAGAAGGTTTGTGAATCTTTACTGTGGAGCAATGAAACAAAACTGAAACTTTTCTGTACTATAAATCAGTATGTCTCAAGAAGGAAGAATGAAGCATACACTGAAAAGAACAACCTGCCTACATTTACACATTGCAGTGGCTAGGTGATGCCTACAGTGACGCATGGTGGTGACCCAATGATTCCCACAGTGAGGCATGGCAGTGGCTCGATGATGCCTAGAGAGAAACATGGCGGTGGTCCAGTGATGCCTCCACTGAAACATGGCAGTGGCTCTGTGATGCCTACAGTGAAGCATGGCGGTGGCTCGGTGATGTCTACAGTGAAGCATGGTGGTGGCTTGGTAATGCCTATAGTGAAACATGGTGGTGGCTTTGTGATGCCTATAGTGAAGCCTGGCGGTGGTGTTGTGATGCCTACAGTGAAGCATGGTGGTGGCTCACTGATGCCTACAGTGACACCTGCGGTGGCATGGTGATTCCTACAGTGAAGATTCGTGGTGACTCCATGGTACCTACAGTGAAGCATGGTGGTGGCTCAGTGTTGCCTACAGTGAAGCATGGTTATAGCTCGTTGATGCCTACAGTGAAGCATGTCTGTGGCTCGTTGATGCCTACAGTGAAGCATGTCTGTGGCTCGTTGATGCCTACAGTGACGCATGGCTCTGGCTCGGTGATGCCTACAGTGAAGCATGGCTGGGCTCGGTGATGCTTACAGTGAAGCATGGCAAAGTCTCAGTGATGCTTACAGTGAAGCACAGCAGTGGTTCGTGATGCCTACAGTGAAGCATGGTTTGTGCTGGGTGAAGGGTACAGAGAAGCATGGCAGTGGCATGGTGATGCTCTGCATCTATTGTGATTCCTCTGATAGTCCAAACCTGCAGCATGTGAGGTACTTGTTGGATTCAATAAAGTATCAGGAAATCCTAGTAGAAAACATCATGCCTTCTGTGAAGAAGCAGAATTTGGGCCTCATTGGACCTTCTAACAATGATCCCAAACATGCCTCAAAGTCCATCAAGGCTTAGTTTTAGAAAAAGTCAAAGTCGTGGAAGATTCTGGAGTGGCCGCCACAGTCACCTGACTTGAACCTCATATAAAATCTTTGGTGGGATTTGAAGAAGTTGCAGCATGAAATTCCAAAAATATCAGTGACCTGGAGGCCATTGCTTATGAGAAACGGACTAAGATTCCTCAGTTATGATGCCAGAACCTGGTGTCTGGCTATACATCATGTTTGCAGCAGGTCATAACAGCCAAAGGTGCTCTACTAAGTACCAAAGACATTTGTCATGAAGGGGGGAACAATTCTGAGACTGCAGTAGTAAGCAACAGTGGCACTTTGTGTAGAATTTGGAGAAACCACTTGTTATATTAGTTGTGTTGAGCAGTTTATATTGTTCTTATTTCATTGGATTATTGCAAACACAAGAAAGTTTGCTAATGTTGCTAATAAACTGAATCTGCAATGGGGCGAATAATATTGATTACAACTGAAGCTAACCTGTAGTTACTGTTTTTCCTGGCTACTGTATGTATGACACTATATTTAATTACACTGTACAGTATGGCCACATTTATATATGGGACCTTGTAATTATCTATATTTTTATGCTGTATTTTTTTCTGGTTGTGAGGTGCTGCTATGTATACATAAAATTGTTAGCATTTATAAGTAATATAAATATTGTCTCAGGGTAGAGCACATTTCCTTGCTGAATAGAGCCTTACAACCAGCCAAAATACAACATAAAAACATAAATGAGGCCATATTCAAATATAGTACATCTAAAAAGTCTACACACCCCTGTTAAAATGTCAGGTTTTTGTCACGTAAAAAAAATCATACCTACTGTGGGGTAGGGTGGCAAGACAGAATCTTTTTCTTACAAAGGAAAACATCCATGTCTGGCTATGTTTTTCCAAAACATACATCAAGTCTACAAAGTATGTGGGAAAACTTGTTATGGTCTGATGAGGCCAAGGTTTAACTTTTTGACCATAATTCCAAAAGGTATGCTTGGTGTAATGCCAAAACTGCGCATCACCAAAGGAATACCATACCCGCAGTGAAGCATGGTGGAGGTAGAATTATGCTTTTGGTGCTGTTTTTCAGCAGCTGGAACTGGGGTTTTAGTCCAGGAATTTCACCTTTCCGCACAAAAACAACCCTAAGCATACTTCCAAATCAACAAAAGTATGGCTTTGCCGGAAAAAGATTGAGGTTTTGGAATGGCCAGCCAGAGTAAAAACCTGCATACAATTATAAATCTGTGGGTTGATCTGAATGCTGTCATTAATTCAAAGGGTACTTCAACAAAGTATTAGTTTAAGGGTGTACATATTTATGCAACCACATTATTTTAGTTCTTTATTTGTCTTTTTCCACCCAAAAAGTGTTCAATTTATTTTTCAATTGAATAGTACAGAATATGGGTGACATTAAAGATGGAAAAAGTTCTGAGATGATTCTTCTTCATATCATTTTTGACAAAAAAAAATGGTATTTGAACAGGGGAATAAGTTTTTATATCCACTGTGTATTTATATGTGGACATATGCATATATGTACTATATTGTCTATGTTAGTTACAGATATAGCATTAATTCAGAAACAAATTAGATTTATATACATATATATACCAACCATAATTGTTTGCTGGAATAGATCGTCAAGGCCACAGAATGAATGCTAGTGAGAAAAACAAAAAAAGGAACAAAAACTATAAAATAAGATCAAAATAAAACAGAGAAAAAAAGAAAAGAAAAAGGAAAATGCAGTGAGAGGTGAAGAATAAGACCACAAAGTGATGCATAAAATTTATATAATATTAAATATACTATTAAATAATAGTAATCTGGTTCAGTATCACCTCCTGCTGATACAACTACTGCCCCATGCACACTGAGGAATATTTCTGATATAAAAACATTTCTTGCCTAAAATAAAAAATCACATGTAACAAAAAACCTTCTGTTGTCCTATTGGTGAAAATTCTGCACAACAGTTTTTTATGCCCCACCCAATATGTCACGCACCCAAAACAAATGAAAATGCCCTTTTTTATGTAAATTTGCATTTGACCCATCCTTTTAAAGGCATATTCTTATAAAATTTTGCAATATTCCTAGTATATATCATAAATGTATGTTAACTGCGGGTACCATCTCAAGAAAAGGCCCGCAGTGCACACAGCTGTCAGTGGTGAGGTGGTAGGAATTATCCTACAGATATATGCAAATGCCGATCCCCTCTCCACTGACAGCCATGCACCAGGACCCCGATCTTGAGATAGCTGCAGGTCCCAGTGATGGGATCCACATCTGCCGTATATTTATGGCATATCTTGTGGATGTGCCATAAATGTATTAGATGGGAATACACCTTTATGTAAAAAAAAACCCTCTGCAAAATGAGTCAGATTGGACATAATAAACTGCCTCAGAAACAGATTTGCTAAAAATTTCTAATAAATTCACAGAAGGGTACTCTATACAGATAGAAATGGACTACACCTTTTATATGTTCCTATATAAAGTGGCATGTAAAAGTTTGGGCACCCCTGGTCAAAATTACTGTTATTGTGAACAGTTAAGCAAGCTGAAGATGAAATGATCTCTAAAAGGCCTAAAGTTAAATATGGCACATTTCCTTTGTATTTTATGAAAATCAATAAATAATAATAATAATAATAATAATAAAAAATAAAAAAATATATATATATGCCCATACTTTTGCATCGGCCCACTTTCCTTTTTGAAATTTGTAAAATGTTAAATCTGAAAAACAAGATTATATACAGTGTATATATATATATATATATATATACTGATTATTATTATATTTACTTTTTATCATCTTTAACATTGAAAAAATTACAAAAAGCAAAATGGGCCGATGCCGACGTTTGGGCACCCTGCATGGTTAGTACCCAGTAGTGCCCCCTTTTGAACGTATCATAGCTTGTAAACTTTTTTTGTAGCCAGACAATAGTCTTTCAATTCTTGTTTGAGGGATTTTCATCCATTCTTCCTTGGAAAATTCTTCCAGTTCGGTGAGATTCCTGGGTCGTCTTGCATGTACTGCTACTTTGAGGTTTAGCCACAGATTTTCAATGATGATCAGATCAGGGGACTGTGAGGGCCATTGTAAAACCTT
Organism: Phyllobates terribilis; assembly: GCF_046119375.1. NCBI lineage: Eukaryota > Metazoa > Chordata > Amphibia > Anura > Dendrobatidae > Phyllobates > Phyllobates terribilis. The sequence goes on along the minus strand of NW_027362761.1, from coordinate 1,147,684,310 downwards.
GAGGTAGTCTATTGTGGATTTTGACGTGTGTTTAGGATCATTATCCATTTGTAGAAGCCATCCTCTTTTCAACTTCAGCTTTTTTACAGATGGTTTTATGTCTGCATCAAGAATTTGTAGAAATCTCATTGACTCTATTCTTCCTTCTACCCGTGAAATGTTCCCCGTGCCACTGGCTGCAACACAACCCCAAAGCATGATTGGTCCACCCCTATGTTTAATGGTTGGTGAGATGTTCTTTTCCTGAAATTCTGTGCCCTTTTTTCTCCACACATACCTTTGATCATTGTGGCCAAAGAGTTCTATTTTAACCTCATCACCCCACAGGACTTTTTTTCTAAATGCATCAGGCTTGTTTAGATATTCTTTTGTGTACTTCTGATGCTGAATTTTATGGTGAGGACGCAGGAGAGGTTTTCTTCTGATGACTCTTCCATGAAGGCCATATTTGTGCAGGTGTCTCTAAACAGTAGAACAATGTACCATAACTCTGCTAAATCTGTCTGAAGGTATTTTGCAGTCAAGTGAAGATCCTGATTTGCCTCTCTAGCAATCCTACGAGCAGATCACACTGAACTTTTGCTTGGTCTTCCAGAACTTTTATTAACCTTCACGGTTCCTGTTAACTGCCATTTCTTAATTACATTTCGAACTGAGGAAAGGGCAACTTGAAAACGCTTTGCTATCTTCTTACAGCCTTCTCCTGCTTTGTGGGCCTCCACCATTTTCATTTTCAGTGTGCTAGGCACCTGCTGAGAAGAACCCTTGGCTGCAGTTTTTTGGCACAAGGTTAGAGGAGTCTGAGTTTTTATAAAGCTGGAAAACGTAACATAGTAACATAACATAGTTTATAAGGCCGAAAAAAGACAAGCGTCCATCCAGTTCAGTCTATTTCTTGTGCACTGCAGCTATTCCGCAGTGTTGATCCAGGGGAAGGCAAAAAAAACCCATGCGGTATAGGCCAATTTACATCACTGAGGAAAAATTCACTTCCCGACTCCAATCTGGCAGTCAGATTAAATCCCTGGATTAATTAACTATCACTAAGCATAAGATGTAATTTTCTTGTTCTCAAGAAAGGCGTCCAGGCCTCTCTTGAACTCATTAAGTGAGTTGGACATCACCACTTCCTCTCCCAGAGAGTTCCAGAGTCTCACGGCTCTGACCGTAAAGAATCCCCTTCTAACGTGCATCACCTGGCCTTTCCTAACGATGATAGTGAACAAGCCATAACCCTAACAGGCTAATTAAGGTCTGAAACATTGGTCAAATTTATCTGAGCACACATATCTCCAAGGATGCCCAAACTTTTGTATTGGCACATTTTCCTTTTTGTAATTTTTAAAATGTTAAAGATAAAAATATGTATATTTGTTGCCTAAAATACAAAGGAAATGTGTCATCTTTAATTTTAGCCCTTTTAGAGACCATTTCATCTGTAACTTGCTTAACTGTTCACAATAACTTTAATAATTTTGACCAGGGGTGTCCAAACTTTTACATGCCACTGTATAATATAAATTAATATTTACATGTCATACAATACTCATGGACTCGTCCACTCTCCTGTCTGTTTTTTTTTTTAAATACTTTTATTTCCCATTAAATACTTCTGGAGCATCTTGTCTTAGAACTCAGCATTCTGTTCCTCGGCTATTCCTCCTGGAAATGTATGAATACGTTGACAACTGATTGTTTCCATCCACCTTGTCAGTGCCTCTGGCCTTTGCAGTGGCCCACTATCACGGGAAAAGGTAATACCCAGGGGTAAATTTATTTATACATTTCCAGGAGAAATACCAGAGGGATTCCACAATACAGAATTTCTACAGAAAAGATGATGGTTCCTCGAAAAGGTAAATGAAATAAGAGAGATCATATAGCATTAATGAGACCAAATGGTACCGTACAATAAATTAAGATACGGTAGTGGAAAAATTCTGCCCGACAATATGAGCATTCTGCAGATTCTCATATACTCAGCAATCCTACATTTACACAAAATAGTTTTTTCTTTTCATTGCAGATTTCACCATATAAATTATATGAAATCACAAATTAATCCAAAGCACAAACTGCAGTAAAAGCCACATGTAACACACATGAATTTTGTCACAGAAATGCTGCATTTTTGTAGTGGGAAAAGGCTTTGGCTTTTTACCTATTTTGTTACATTACAACTTGTGTTTAAATATTTTTGTAATCTGATTTGCCTGTGATACATCAGCACTAAATAGTCTAAGTTGGTGAAGTGAAGTGAGAAAAATATAGGCAGAAATTAAATTTATGGGATCAAATAACTAAAAATTGGCATGTGCATATGTATTCACCCCTTTTGCTATGTAGCCCCTAAAAAGTTCTGGTGCAAGCAATTACCTTCATAAGGTACACATGGTCTGTCAGTATATACACTTTACCTTTTCTGAAAGGCCACAGAGGCTGCAACATCATTAAGTAAGATGGACCACTAACCAAACAAGACCAAGGAGATCTCCAAACAAGTCAGGGACAAAGTTGTTGAGAAGTCGAAGTCAAGGTTGGGTTATAAAATATATCCCACTCTATGATCCCCTGGAGCACCATCAAATCTATTATCATCAAATGGAAAGAACATGGAACCACAAAAAATCTGCCAAGAAAAGGCAGCCCATCAAAACTCTCAGCCCGGGCAAGGTGGGCATTAATCAGAGAGGCAGCACAGAGACCAAAGGTAACCCTGAAGGAGCTGCAGAATTCCCAAACATAGACTGAAGTATCTGTCCATACGACCACAATAAGCCGTACACTCCATAGAGGTGGCCTTTATGGAAGAGTGGGCAGAAAAAAGCCTTTACTTACACACAAAAATTGTAAGGCTCATTTTGAGTTTGCTAAAAGACATGTGGTTGACTCCCCAAATATATGGAGGAAGGTGCTGTGGTCAGAGGAGACCAAAATTTTACTTTTTGGCCACCAAGGTAAACACTGTGTCTGGCGGCAAACTAACAGAGGTCATCACCCCAAGAACACCATCCCCACAGTGAAACATGGTGGTTGCAGCATCATGATGTGGGGATGTTTTTTAGCAGCAGGGACTGGGAAAATGGTCTGAGTTGATAGGGAGATGGATGTTGCGAAATACAGGCATATTTTTGAGAAAAAACTGTTTCAGGTTGTCAGTCATTTGAGACTGGGATGGAGTTCCACCTTCCAACAAGACAATAACCCAAAGCATACTGCTAAAGCAACACTCAAGTGGTTTAAGGGGAAAAATGTAAATGTTTTGGAGTGGCCTAGTCAAAGCCCAGACCTTAATCCAATTGAAAATCTGTGGTCAGACTTGCAGATTGCTGTTCACCAGAGGAAACCATCTAACTTGAAGGAGCTGTAGCAGTTTTGCCTTGAGGAATGGGCAAAAATCCCAGTGGTAAGATGTGGAAAACTCAGAGACTTATCCAAAGGTACTAGCAGCTGTAGTTGCCTTTAAAGGAGGCTCTACAAAGTACTGACTTTAGAGGGGTGAATAGTTATGCACACTGACATTTTCAGTTATTTTGTTCTATTTGTTGTTTGATTCACAATAAAAAGAAAACCAAATGTCCAGATGTAGGCATGTTCTTTATATGAGCTGATGCACACCCTCAAAAAAACCTGTGAAATTTCAGGTTGTGAGGTAGCAAAACACGGAAAATGCCAAGGGGGTGAATACTTTTGCAAGCCGCTGTATATATATATATATACACATTTGGAAGTCAGTACTTGTGGGACTGGAGCATTCAGGTCCTAGCACCAGTAATAAAGACACAAAGATCTTTAAGTACATTTTCTTATTTTGTCTTGCATCTTGTGCTTTTTGCCAGCAAATTATTTAAAATTGCCCGCGTGGTTCATGACTTTTGCGCAAAATAAAAAATGCTCTTAATTTTTTTTTGCAAATTTTAAGATCAAAAAAGTTGCATGTTCTGTAAAAATGTCCTAAAATTTTCACAAAAATATAATTCATATATAAAATTACCCCGGAGGGGGAGAGGTGGGACTGGAGAACATTTGCGCAAAAAGTTTGCAACTTTTTTAGAAAGTTGCATTTGATGAATCAGCCGAAAACATCTGAAAACCCCAAGCCTTGCCTACAATGGTGAACATTAAAAAACAAGTGAACACATATAGAAAATAGGCACAAATTAAAAGAAGAATAAAGTGGAAAAATAGACAAAAATTTGATAAAAAGGCGCAAATTTAATAAATGCAAATGCAGTTTGTGTCGTTATTACTGCTGCTAGGACTTGAAGGCTCCACTCTTGGTTGGCTCATTAAATGTGTATTTTGCTCAATGCATTCTGATGACTCCATTTAATATATTACACATCAGTAGTCTAGGCACAGAACACAATAACCTGCATAGATAAGAACAAGCAGCCATGAACTAGAGAACTTTATTTACCTTTTCCTCTATTTCTTTGAGTTGCCGCTTTTGAAGTTCTATCCTGTCTTCAAGTTCACGGATTCTCTATGGTAGAAAAGTTTAAGAGTATTAGTAGTAGATACCACGTCATGCTTTTAGAGAGGAACATGTTTTTTTATAAAGTGCTAGGAAACATAATACTTGGAGTCATCGGCTCCACCACAGAGGATCCGCTGCAAAATCCTCCTAAAAAAAAATGCTTCAAACTGCTTGAAAAACTCTTCCTGATAATTTAATTGGGAAATTCACTTTATTTAATTTTTTTCTTGTTTTTATATTAATTTACTTTTTCATTTATTTCACACAGTCTGTCCCAGTAAGGTCCCTTTAGGGTAGCATTTTAAAATATTAATACATTCTTTTTATTGCTGATTTCTCCTGTAACTGGGGTTGGTATATTAGCCCCAGTTACAATGGAAATTCAGCATCCTGCCTGCTTAGCAGAGCTGAATGGGTCTCCTACATTCTCGCAGTTCCTGCTCCCTTTGGACTACCGGTGATCAAAAGACCAAAGGATCCTTAGGAGGAAGCGTTGATAGCGCTTCCAATACAGTATACACAGCACCTATTCAGCGCTCTGTATACAGCAATAAGGACGCCAGCAATGGTAATAAACCTTGTCTGCCTTCTCTGTTGGGAGTCCGGCTGTGCCTGATAGCAGGCTTCCCACCCCAACAGCTGCATGATCTCCTGCAAGCGGTCTACCCTGCACTGATGTTTTAGAATGTCAGTGCAGACTTAAGTGTGGACCACCCAAACCTGTAAAGTCTATGGGTGCTCCAGACCTGGTTAATAAGATATATTAAAATGATTTTTTTAAATTAAATAATCCCTTTCAATGTCCATTAACAACCTAAAGTTGAATTTCTATTGTACGGATAAAAAAACAACAGATTTTCATAAATTTACTAGATCCAATTTTCACCCATGTGCTCCACGTGACAACTTTTAGGATCTGTGTATCATCAGTTTTTTCGTATGCAACCAGTCAGTGAAATATGGACAACACACGGATGCAACACAGACAATATTTGAGTGCTGTTCATTTATTTTACAGACCTACTGTATATACTTGAATGGATAAGTTTGGTGCAAAAAAAAAGAAAAAAATAATAACTGCTCTTGCGGTCCTAACTAGTCCACAAAGAACATGGTCGGCCAATCACTTGAATGCTGCCTTTGCCAATAACAGCAGATTGACAAAGTTGTCTGAAGTCAAAGCCACAATGATCAACATAAAGCTGATAATCACAACAGGTGATGGTCACAGCTCACCTCCTCCCTCCCTGCACAGTGACCTCTGCACAGTTCACAGAGCAGGCCTTGAAAACTCTCTGATAGAAATCAAGCAACATCACTAGACTATTGTTTCCTAATATCCATGTGGCTCTCCTAATGCAACATCTAGGACAAGTTATCAAAAAGATTGCATGTTCCAGGCTCGATAAGGGCTAAATACAATATAAAAAACAAACAAAACACCCTTCCTTTTCACCAGTTAAGAATAAAGAAGCAAAAAATAAATATATTCAGCACTGCTATGTCTGTAAATGTCCAATTATTCAACATATAAAATATTTCAACCATAAGGTAAAAGAAATGAAGAATAAATTAAAATGCCCAAATCATGGCACCTAATGCCATAAAAAGCTGCTAAGAGCTCTGTAAGTACCCCCAAAATGTAATAATAAAGGCTACAACACGGCACACAAAAAACAAGACCTCCTCAAATTTCTCCTTTTAGAGAAATAAAAACTTTATGACAACCTTTTTTTTTAATTTTTACAAAGTTCAGATTTTATTAAGCTACTTAAAGAGGTTGTCCAAGATTTTATTTTTACTATGGGCCTAGAAGATGACAGTTGCTAACTACCTGCCTGTTCTACCCGGCGCCAACCGCTCCTGCTGGCGATTCAGCTGCTCCACATCAACAGAGCAGCTCTTCCTCTTCCGGGCTGCTCTGTTTATGGGGCATCATGCTGATTGACAGCTGGCTTCCTGCAGTTAGGCAGCGGAGAGCCGGCTGTCAATCAGCGTGACATTGGCAGTTACGCCCCGTAAACAGAGTAGAATGGAAGAGAAGCTGCTGCTCTGTGGACATGGCGTCACCGGAAGCCGCAGAATCGCTGGCAGGAGCAGTCTGTGCCGGCAGAGATTGGCGTCGGCCACAGCAGGCAGGTAGTTAGCAACTGCCTGCCTGTTAGTTTTTAGGCACACTATACAAATAAAAAATTGTCCCGGAAAACCACTTTAAGCAAAAAACTTTACACATTTGGTATCATCATAATCGTACTGACCTGGAAAATTATGTTACCAGGTCATTTGTACAGCATAATGAACGTCGTAGAAACGAAACCCAAAAAAACCCATTGCAATGCACAAAAATGAAAATTGGCTGCGGTGGGAAAGGGTTAAATGAAAATTATCGATTCCCAATAGTCTCTGTATCTAAAAGGTGAATGTGAAATGTGAACAATATATTCCAAATGTATATATATAAAAAAAAAATCAAAAATGCAAAGTATTTCAATGACAACCTGATGAGAATCCACAATAAAAATCTATCCACCGGGAGATCAGTGCCCGCTGTTCTCCGCTCAGACTCTCAGCATCTCTTCCTGGATATAAAGCATTAGCTGGAGGGTAATGCTATTTGTGAACTGCTACTTACAGTAAGTCATAATCCATAATCCTATAATAATGGAGAGCGTCGGCAGACGGCGTAATAAGACGGCCTCCTGTGTCCTCAGCCTCATACTGACCACTTGTCATTCACATCATGAAATAAAGGCAAATCAAGATTTGGTAACTGCTACGATTGGGAAGTCTGTGTGACGACCAATGCACCCTCCATAAAACTGATAGGGAGACATGGGATCAGTCAGACGTCTGTGTATTACATACAAGCTCTATTAGTGTTTTTCACGAATAGAACACATATGTGTAAGCGTGTGACTAAGACGGTCGTGTTCCTGCCCCTGGAGACAACAATTGTGTAGTGTGAATACTGTCATGCATTTTTACTACGTTTTATGGTGTCATGTGAAATGGAAAATGTATAGAGTGTAATGTAAACAATGTAAAGTGTGATACTGATGCTGCTGTGTGGGTACTGAAAGGTAACGCTTAAGGTAACTCTGGTACACTCAGCTCAGGGGTACGGAAAGTGTAGGATGTAGTTTAGTGTTTAAGATAGAGACAGATAGTTACTGTAGAAGCAGTTAATATCATGGGAATAGCCAAGATTGGGAGGGGGAAGTTAGAAAAGTTAACTACTTCCTGGTTTAGTTAGTAAGAGTTAGAGGGTTCATGAGAGACAAGGCCAAGTTCAAGGTGGGCTGAAGGCACGTGAAGTACATATTGTTCTGGCGTTATGAGGTCGTACCAAATTTCCTGCGGACATTTATGCCGAGTCTGGGGCCTACAGCCCGAATAAGGCACGGAAGAGAGTGCCTTAATCCCTTCCATACAGCGGAACCCGGACGGGGTACCACGTGAGGGAAACGTAGCAGATCTTGGGAATACAATGGTGCCTGATGGGGTATCTCTAGGGCTAACAGGACCTGTTAAAGTTAGGGATAGTCTGAACTGAGCGTAAGTAAATGCTTGAAATGTACTGTGTTGATGGAAGAAGAACAAGAATGTGCTGTGCCTGATACTGTATGTTAAAGGCAGATGTACTTGAACTGTCCAGTAGAGTTGAACTTGGTAAAGCGAACTGGGTGTCCCCTGATGTGTGGGCGGCTGATCCTGAAATTGAGGACATGGAGACAGCGAAGGCTTCCAGCCTGCAAGTGAGTGCAAAGCAATGTACACAGCACAACACTTATGGACTGGGACATGATTTATTTGTAAAGTGCCAGGGCGTTATAGAGCAGTAGCTCCCCAACGGCTGCCGCCCTGAGCACCATTGTAGTCTATATTGCTGTTCACATGTCTGTGTATTTTTGTGCATTCGTTTGAAGAACTTGGCACTCTCTCATTCATGTACATGTTTTTTTGTTGACGAAGTGCTCAAAACTCTCCACCCACCCAAAGAAAAAAAGAGCCATATCCGTAGTAAAAAGCCTGCTTTTTGGTGCGTTATTTGTAACATTTTTGCACTTTTTCATTATTTTCTATTAGTGAAAAAATGCTGCAAAAACACTGAAAGAAGTGACATGCTGAGGATTTGAAAAATGCTGCAGCTCTCAAATTCAGTCAGGAAAATCTCATAGCTTTTTCTGGTGCTTTAGAAAAGAAGAACGGAGCAAAAAAATGTGTGTGAACATAGCCTTTTGTTGCAATTTTTTTTTAAATTGTTGGGCTAAATGTAGGATTTTGCGACTTTTGGCCTTTTTATGCCAGCTTCTCCAAATTTTTGAAAAGCAGGTGGCTTTCAGCGAGACAGGATGTGGCCTGTCCGACAAATTCATCATAATTTACGCCACAAAAGGGGAATAAATTGTAGCAGAGATGTCCTTCTGTCGATGGCTCTGCTGCACGGCAGCTGAAAGATGCACAAAATTTATGAATCATGATTTCCGTGGAAAATACCAGTCTTGATGAATCGGCCCTATAGTTCTTTAAATGGGAGATGTCTATCAATATGATTATTTGGATTTGGTACAGATACATACACAGACACTGAGTCGGACTGGCCCACCAGAGAACCGGAGAAACATCCGGTGGGCTCTGGCTTCTCTTTCAGAAGAGTTTGTAGTGCAAACCTTGCAGCTTGCGAGTAGAGAAAAACATTGCTCCACCATCTGAATTTCAACAGTATCTGAACAATCATGTAATAATTAGTGTTGAGCCACCCCCGTAGTGTTCGAGTTCGGTTCGGTTCGTCGAACACCCGTGTGTTCGCCGAACTGTTCGTCGAACTGTTCGTCGAACACCTTCGAACACCGTTAAAACCAATGGCAGGCAAACAAAAACACATAGAAACACATAGAAAACACCTTCAAAGGTGTCCGAAAGCTGACAAACTGCTCAGAAGACACAACTAACACATGGAAAAGTGACAAGTACATATAGTCATGCGAAAATAAAAGAGGTGGAGGAGTAAAAGGAGGGGGAGACACAGATATAGGCATGTCATGCCCTTCTAAAATCCAAAAAGTGAGAAGCCGACACGGCCAGTCCGCTCCTGCCCGTGCCACCTCCGTGTCGCCGGGTTTGTGCCAGAGCCGCGGTGAACCCTGATGGCCAGCCCCCCTCTCCCAATACTGGTGCCTGTCCGCTGGTGGGTCGAGCGAGCCCCCCTGTGGTGGAGGCAGCTCTAAGCTTTTTAATTTAAATTGTCTCTCTAATTTGAATGAATACACTTTAAATCCATTTACAAGGATCTATTGGAGGGCAAGTCTCATGCCAGCAGCCGCGTAATTCCAGCTCCAGTAGCGTCCACTAAAGCTGCTGCAGTTAAAAAGCTTTTATAAGGATCGAGCTCGGCTGTCCACCGCAAGGCATCCTACTGCCAGTCCCAGCCCCTATGCCTTGGGGTGCCTCCTGATGCTCTTCACTGAGTATCCCATGGTCCCGAAGCATTTCCTTTGAAAAAATTAAGTGTCTAAACTACAGGTGGTGTAGCTTGCTTAACAGCCGGGATAATCCGCTGACTAGCAGACACTGCTACTAGGCACAAAGTATTTCCTGGGCTAGATGCAGTTAAAAATTTGTAATTAGATACTCTCGTTGGATGCTGAGAAAGCATTCCATAGAGTCTCCTGGCACGCCATATATGATTCTCTTAAAAAGCTTGGGGTAGGGGTCTAGGGGACCCTTTTATAGCCAAAATCACGGCCCTGTATCGCAATACGTCACCTAGGCTGAAGATAAATGGAACTGTAGCACCCTGAGGGCTCGGTTGCTACAGACGTATTGCACCTCACCCAGAGGTGTGATATCTCACTCTCAGGTAAGGATGGAGTGTGGATCAGGACCCGACACCTGCATGCATTACACCACATTGCCGTGGGGCAGGGCGACCAATATGCCCCTGAGATGGGCACGACAGTCCCTGTCCCTGGCTGGAGTGGGGGGAGGGAACACTGAGGAAGGGGAACCCTGTAGTGCAGGAGCAGGGAGGAAGCAGTTCCTGGGTGCATTGAGAAGGGAGTATAAAAGGTGGGCACCATCTTAGTTCAGTGCAGAGAAGTCTGAGCAGAAGTGGCAGGGAGCAGGGGCTCTGCATGAGCTCTGCTCCGGAGGCGGGCCTAGTAACAGAGGCCCAGGCCTGGAAGAGGGAGAAGGAAGGAAGAGGAGCGGAGAAGGCTCCAGGAACGAGGAATGAAGGGATCCCAGGGGTGCGGACGGGCGAGTCGCCACCGCACGCCCGAATCCACCTGCGTGGAGGGGTCAGGCCAAAGGGGGAGACCGGTCCCCGAACTAGTGGAGGCAGGAAACGACCCTCAGCTAGAAACCGGAGGCTCTGACATTTTATGTGGCGCAGCCCCTCGCTACACCCGCTAGGAAGGCACCACATAGGGTCAGGGAAACTGGCGCCAAGTTTACCAAGAGGAGGCCCGAGGCAGCCGGACAGAAGTGTTGGTAAGAAAGGCCAGACAAAGGACACACAAAGGGGGTCCTGTGAAGTGCTCCAAAGTTATCTGGGAGTTGTCTGAGCCCCTCACCTGGTGAGCACAGTACGACGTGGGCAGCCATTACCTGCAGACGTGGTCTGGATAATAAGAACTGTGAGTAAAGGCCCTGGACTGCATCACTGACTCCGTGTCGTTACTGCTGCTGCCCTGCACCATCACCCCCATCCTCCGCATACACTGCCCTGAGGCTATACTCCTCCCGTGGGGAGTTATGCTACGCTCTGCTGCACCCACAACACCAGCCTCAGCGGTCTGCCCTGTAGCGGCGGTTCACTCTGACCGCAATCCACGGGTGGCGTAGTCGGACATTTAAACATCAAAACCACATAAATAGTTCCGCCACTGGTTTGACCGCCCTGAGCCACGGAACCGGGTCGCCGCCACGAAGACTACAACCACCAGCATCCACCAAAAAGGGTCCGGCTCCGGGTGTCCCAAGGCCCAGGGGGTGCGTCAGAACATTTTCATCACCTTTCACAATCACCAATGGGACAAGGCAGGGATGTCCTCTGTCCCCTCTCTTATACATCCTAGTGACGGAGCACCTGCTCTCATCAATTCGCCATAACCCCAATATTAGGTGGATTGAGGTGGGAGGCACCGAGTACAAGTGCTCTCTATTTGCTGATGATGTCCTAGTATATATCACTCAATCACATATATCCATCCATGCTGTTATGGCTGAAATAGATCACTTTGTTACATGGTAAAATTTTAAAATCAATGCAGCGAAGTCTGAGGCCCTCGATGTCTCCCTCCCCAAATCCATATAGGATTCCATCCAGTCCAACTTTCCCTTTGCCTGGCCCTCACAGGGTATCAAATACTTAGGAATTCCTATTCATAGAGACCTCTCCCATCTATGTTATCTTAATTTTGGGCCCTTTATTGAACAATTCCATACAGACCACGGTTGGCAAGTTAGAACTGTAAGATTCACTACGTGAACCGCTGGTGTTTTGTGGAAAAGCACATGTACACCGCGTTCCAAATTATTATGCAAAAAGTGTTTAGGAGTGATAAGGGAAGAATTTGTTTGTTTGTCAGTTAAACTCATTGATGGTGATGTGTGTCAGGGCTCTTTATATCACTGTAAGCAATTGCAGACACCTGTGCTAATTAGTTTGGCAGGTGTGTCCAATGAAAGGCAAGACTACTTAAGAAGGCTCTCTCACATTATTAAGCAGCCTACATTTTCTGCCAAAATGGGAAAGAAAAAGGATGTGTCGGCTGCTGAGAAGCAACAAATTGTGGAGTGTTTAGGTCAAGGCATGACTACAATCAACATTGTGCGATGATCAGGATGAAGTGTCTTGGCAATCAAGAAGTATGTAGCTGATTCACAGTACACACGTGTGCGTGCTGATAAGGGCAAATTGAGGACTCTTTCCTACAGGCAATTACGTCAGGTTGAAAGAGCAGCGGCAAAAAAGCCTTGTCATAGCAGCAGACAAGTTTTTGAAGCTGCTTGTGCCTCCAACGTCCCCCGAACAACAAGATGCAGGGTCCTTCAGAGGTTTGCAGCTGTGCATACGCCATCCTGTCGACCTCCTCTATCCACTTCACACAAGCAGAAACGGCTCCAGTGGGCCAAACATTACATGAAGACTGATTTCAAAACTGTTTTGTTCACGGATGAGTGCCGTGCAGCGCTCGATGGTCCAGATGGATGGAGTGGAGGATGGCTGGTTGATGGACACCCCATGCAAACACGGCTACAGCGCCAACAAGGAGGAGGTGGAGTAATGTTTTGGGCTGGAATCATGGGGAGAGAGATTGTCGGCCCCTTTAGGATCCCTGAAGGCGCTAAAGATGAACTCCATAATGTATGTGGATTTTCTCAAACAGCACTTCCTGCCATGGTTCAAGAAGAAGAACCGTGTATTTCACAGCAAGATCATTTTTCTGCATGATAATGCACCATCTCATGCTGCACATAAAACATCTGCATCTCTGGCTGATATGGGCATAAAAGGGGACAAACTTATGGTGTGACCCCCATGCTCCCCTGACCTCTACCCCATTCAGAACCTCTGGAGCATCATCAAAAGGAGTGTCTATGATGGCGGGAGGCAGTTCACATCTAAGCAACAGCTCTGGGAGGGTATTCTGTCCTCATGCAAAACAATTGAAGCAGAAACCATCCAAAACCTGACAAATTCAATGGACGAGAGAGTTCAGAAGCTCCTTTCGAACAAGGGGTCCTATGTGAAAATGTAACATCACCTAGAATAAAGTTTTGAGTTGAAAACTGTTTGATTTCAGTTTCTAACAACCTGCTAATGCTTATAATTTCAAAAATGACCATTTTTTTGGTCTTTATTAAAATGAAAAGGTTGATCGAAAAGTTTGGGGGATCTAAGAGTGTGGCAACCCAGTAGTCATGATTACTTCGAATTCTGACAATATGAGGGTCATGCTGCAGGTAGTGCAGCAAGAAGGCACTTATGTGTCTTGCGCATCTCGGAGCCCCAAAATTATTTTCCGGGCTAGATGCAGCTAAAAATTATTTTTAATTTTAAATCTGGTGGAGCTTATTATAGATGGCCTAATAGGATCAGTGCTGCACACTGCTACAAAGCCCAAATTATTTTCCAGTCAAGATACAGATAAACATGATTAGTAATTTGAAAGCTTAAAACGTTTGGTATGGTGATTTTAACCAATCATCAAGCTTTTACTCTCCCCAGGATGACACAGGGGTAGAAAAGTCGTTTCGGATCGATGATTTGTTCATCTTTATGAACGTGAGTCTGTCTACATTATCAGTGGAGAGCCGCGTGCGCTTATCTGTCAGCACACCACCAGCAGCGCTGAACACACGTTCAGACAGAACGCTGGCTGCGGGGCATGACAAGATCTCCAAGGCGTAAGTGGCTAGCTCCGGCCATTTATCCAGATTGGAAGCCCAAAAAGAGCAAGGGTCCAGTGACACAGTCGTGGCTTCAATGTTTACTTGGAGATACTCCTGTACCATCGTCTCTAGGCGTTGACTATGTGTCAGACTTCTTGTCTCCTGTGGCCTTGCAAAGGATGGGCTAAAAAAGTGGTGAAATGATTCCGCAAAATTGATGTTACCAGCAGATACTGTGGTTCTGTTACGGTTTGAGTGCTGAACACTTGACGGTCCCACGGTTGGCAAGTTGGAACTGTGAGATTCACTACGTGCACCACTGGTATTTTGTGGAAAAGCACATGTAAGATTCTGCAACAGTCTCTGCTGATACTCCTGCATGCGTGCATCCCTTTCTATGGCAGGAATAATTTCTGCAAATTTACTTTTGTACCGGGGATCTAACAGTGTGGCAACCCAGTAGTCAGGATTATTTCTAATTCTCACAATTCGAGGGTCATGTTGCAGGTAGTGCAGCAAGAAGGCACTCATGTGTGTTGCGCATCCAGGAGCACCAAGTCCCTGTTGTGTTGGTGGCGAGGTAACAATCATGCTTCCTTCCTCTGTCCTCTCCCCCCAACCTCGCACAACAGAAATGTGATCAAGGTCTCCCTCATCTCATGAGTCTTCCATCAGTTCGTCCTCCACTTCTTCCTGGGCTCCTGCACCTTCCTCACTAGTTTGGCTGCTACCATGCGCCCTGGTAAAACCATCTCCCCCACCCTCACATGCCTGCCGCCTTGGTGCTGCCGACCTTCTGGACCTTGCAGATGTTAGCCCTTCCGCATACAACTCCTCCTCCTCTACTTCCTCCACCTCCTCTTGTGCCACCACCTGACTCCGAATTCTGTTTAACATGTGCTCCAGCATGTAAATCACCGGAATAGTCATGCTGATAATGGCATCGTCAGCACTAAACATCTTCGTCGCCATTTCAAAACTGTGCAGAAGGGTGCATAGGTCCCTGATCTGAGACCACTCCTCCAGCGTGATTTGCCCCACCTCTGAATCTCGTTGGCCCAGGCTATACGTCAGAACGTATTGCACCAGGGCTTGTCGGTGCTGCCACAGTCGCTGCAACATGTGCAGAGTTGAATTCCACCGGGTAGGCACATCGCATTTTAGCCGGTGAAGTGGCAGGCCCAACGACTTCTGTAGAGATGTAAGTCGCTGAGCTGCGGGATGCGAACGGCGGAAGTGAGCACACAGCGACCGTGCCCTCTGCAGAAGGCCATCTAGTCTGGGATAGTGGGCTAAAAATTGCTGGACAACCAGGTTCAACACGTGAGCCATACAAGGCACGTGTGTGACATTGCCCCGGCGAAGGGCCGCACCCAGGTTTGCAGCATTGTCGCACACGGCCTTCCCTGGTTTCAGGTCCAGTGGAGACAACCATTCATGAAATTGGTTCTCCAGAGCTGACCACAACTCCTCAGCTGTGTGACTCACATTTCCCAGACATTTCAATGTAAAAACCGCCTGATGACGTTGAGCCCTACTGCCAGCATAGTAAGGACGTGTGCAGGATCCCTTCTGCGCAGTTAGAAAGCTTGTGGCATGACCAGACAGGCTTTGGGTGCAGGTGGAAGACCGAGAGGAGGTTGAGGAGGCAGAAGCAGTGGAGGAACTTTGACATAAAGAGGATTGACGCACAACTCGTGGGGACGGCAAGACTTGGACAGCAGCCCCTTGTCCTGCTGTCACCATAGTTACCCAGTGCCCAGTCAGCGACATGTAACGCCCCTGTCCATGCCTACTCGTCCAAGTGTCTGTGGTGAAATGCACCCTGTCACACACAGAGTTTCTCAAAGAAGCGGTGATGTTGTGTGCGACATGCTGGTGGAGCGCAGGCACACCTTTCTTTGAGAAGTAGTGCCGACTGGGCATCTGGTACTGGGGCACTGCGACGGACATAAGGTCTCGAAAATCCTCTGTGTCCACCAGGCGGAAAGGCAGCATTTCTGTAGCCAAGAGCTTGCAGATGGTGAAATTCAACCTCTTAGCTTTCTCATGGCTAGGAGGAAATGGTCTTTTACTTGTCCACATCTGAGGGACCGAGGGCTGGCTATTGTGCTTAGACGGGGTTGATAAGGGTGTCCCCGGCAAACTGCCGGTCTGTGAGGAAGATGCAGGCGGACATGTTAGGTTGCCTTCATCCAAAGGTGGTGCTATCGATGTCGGACAGCGCTCAACACCAGCTGGTGTTACCACCTCCAAAGAAAATGATGACCTGCCAATCACGCTGGCTGTTGCGGGTAAAGAGGTGGCAGGTCTGCGCCCCAAAACAGGTGTGACTGCTGTCCCCCCAGTCACAGAGGATGAAGAGGCCGCGGATGCACAAGATATGGCAGACGGTGGTTGGCCCGGCCGGCTAGGCCGCATTGTAGCACACTGAGCTTCCCACTGCAACTTATGCTTCATGTCCATGTGCCGGTTCATGCATGAAGTACTCAAACTATGTATTTTTTGGCCTCTACTTAGCTTTTGCTGACAAATGTTACAGATAACACGAGTTGGGTCATCTTTATCGATCTGAAAAAATGCCCAGGCTATGCAAGGCTTAGCACCCATGCGACCTGAAGAGCCACCACGACTTGTGGTGAGAGGCAGAGTTGTGTTTGAGGATGCAGTTGTTGACGTGCTTCCAGTACTACGTCTCTGTCCAGGAAGGCGCAACCTGACCTCGTCGTCACTAGCATCTTCCTCCACCTCCTCTGCTGACCTCATCTCTTGGCTGACTGTGGGTTGACAGTAAGTGGGATCTCCGACCTCATCATCATCACCCTGTGCGTTATCACACCCGTCGTCCTCAGAGCCAACCTGTTCCTGCCCTGACAAAAAACTAAAGTTGTCGCTCCAATCAGGTATTTGAGTCTTATCATCGTCTTCCTCATTGTCTCCACCAACAGGAGTTACAGTTTGGGAATGAGGGTCTACATTATGGTCAGAACCTTCTGCGTCTGGTCCTGGATCCGACTCATAAAGATTCTGGGCATCAGTGCAGATCATTTCCTCGTCTGGATTCACAGAAGCGCTGGAGTCGACCTCTGATTCCCAGGCTATAGTATGAGTAAACAGCTCTGCAGACTCAACCATCTGTTCTACCTCATACTCAGACGGGCAGCTGGAGATTTGGGAGTTGTGAGGAAGCAAGTGCGATTTGGGTGACACCTTTGAGGACTGGAGTATTTGTGATGTTGAAGTTGATGTGGAGGAGAGCCCACTTAAAGGAGCACTTGATATCCGTTGAAGCACCTGCTGTTTTTGTGCCTCATCTGGAATTTGTAGCGATTGGCGTGGCCGTAAGAAAGGGATCTTATCACATTGTCCGCTAAAAGAAGTAGACATTTTAGCTTGGCTGGAAGATGGTCTTTCTTCTGCAGATGTTACTGTTGCTTTAACACCTACCCCACGGACACAACCTTTTTTCCCCTTCCCAACACGCCTATTCCCCTTTCCACCAGCAGCAGGCCTTTTTCCACTCATTTTGGTGGTTAACTAATTCACAACTCTGGAGTTGTTTGCACAAAAAAACAATGGATGGTAACCGAGCAGAGCTGAGTGGCCAAACTGTGGTATTAGGCCAAAACTATTGGCTGGGTTAGATGCAGAAAAAAATTATTTTGAATTTGCAACCTGATGGAGGTCAGTATAGATGGACTAATAGAGAAAGTCCGACACACTACTAGAAGGCCAAATATTTTTTCAGAGGTAGATGCAGAAAAAAATATATTCAGTTTGCAACCTGATGGAGGTCAGTATAGATGGACTAATACAACAAGTCCCGCACACAGCTAGAAGCCCAAATATTTTTTCAGAGGTACTGTAGATGTAGATAAAAATTATTTTTAATTTGCAACCTGATGGAGGTCAGTATAGATGGACTAATAGAGAAAGTCCGACACACTACTAGAAGGCCAAATATTTTTTCAGAGGTAGATGCAGAAAAAAATATATTCAGTTTGCAACCTGATGGAGGTCAGTATAGATGGATTAATAGAACAAGACCCACACACAGCTAGAAGCCCAATATTTTTTCAGAGGTAGATGCAGAAAAAACTATATTCAGTTTGCAACCTGATGGAGGTCAGTATAGATGGACTAATAGAACAAGTCCCACACACTGCTAGAAGCCCAAATATTTTTTCAGAGGTACTGTAGATGCAGATAAAAATTAGTTTTAATTTGCAACCTGATGGAGGTCAGTATAGATGGACTAATAGAATGATGCTATGCCCAAAAGATTTTACTTCACTAGGTGCAGTAAAAAAATTGGTATTCTATACACAGGTGGTATATCTTGCAACACAGATAGGCTACTCCACTGACTAACACACTCTGCAATAGGCCAAAAAGGATTAGCTTTGCTAGATTCAGCCAAATGCTGTGAAAAAAACTTGCACAGCACTGGCACAGACCTGCCTGGCAAAAACTGATAGGAACTCATGTAACCTAGTCCTGAAAAGGACTGCAATTACAATTAGTCTTTACTCCCACAACCTATCTATTTAAGAGCACAGACCTCCCTGATAAAAGTCGTAGGAAATGCTGTAACCTAGTCCTTAAAAGGACTGCAATCACAACTATTCCCTACTCCCAAGCTATCTGTATATTTGTGCGAAAATTGGCTTGAAATTAACAAGGTATAGCGCACACAGCAACAGCGGTGTCGTCTAACACGCAGCTGCAGCAGTGAGAAAATGGTGGCGACGGGGAAAATGGCTGGGTCTTATAGGGCAAGGACATGTGACATACACTGCCAATCACACATGCCCTTGCTTGTGTGAAAAAAAGCACTTCGCTCCGTGTGTGCGCTGCTGATAGGCTGACAGATTGCACCTCCCCACTGTAAATGCGGGAAAGAGAAAAAAAAATGGAGATCTTCATTGTTCCTGCAGAGATCCATCCCCTGCCCCTCCCCCCGCCCCGCTGTACACTCAAACTGCGGATTAACATTAATTTTCATCATTACTGAGAAAAAATCCAGTTATGATTTTGGTGCACGAACAGTTATCGAACATAACCTCGAACAGCCGAATTTTTCTCAAATTGTTCGTGTTCGCCGAACGGCTCGAACACCGCCCAAAACAGCTCGAATTTGAGATTGGCGAACAGTTCGAGTAGAACAACGCTCATCTCTAGTAATAATCGATCGAATCAGCAAGCAGAGCCGAATCCTAACATTGTGCATTTTATGGCTAAACCACTTGGTATAGTGCCTGATAAAAATGAGTCTAGGTCCAAAAAAACAAATGATAATGCATTGGTTTTGTATAGATTAAAGGTTGGCCCTCAGAATCAAGTCCTCTGGTGGGCCTAACGTTCTTCAGTCTGACACTGATCAGACATATATCTATAGAGAACATTCCCAGCACAAAAATGGCCTAATTGATTTATGACCTCACTGATGGGATTGTCCTTCATTGGGCGAAGTTTAAAACACTTAGAGGGTGCAGGACGAGGGCAGACTCACAAAGCTGATTACCATGTCTGCATTACCTTACGGGAGGCCAAGTATATATACAGCCTGCCAGGTAAACTGCCATTACCTTTCCAGATGATGGGACAGGAGGAAACTATAAATCAGGAACATGGTAAGGGCATAAGATTACCTAGATTTTCTTTCCACCAAAGAAATTTTACATGCCGTAATTATTTGCGCACAATTGTAATATATCTAATATCTATGTCACTGGTGGACATAGACAGAAAAGTCCCCTGTGCAAAAAACAATATATGGGCTCTTTGCAGCTCTCTTCAAGGCGGAAGTGGCCCCTTACTTTTTGGGCTGCACTAATGATATACCCTTCCCTGATCTATGCGGTATATAACATCTATATGGATGCATAGGTATATACTTAGTCAAGGGCAGACACACACAAAAGAGGGCTCCTGTGCTAGAACAATATATGGGCCCTTTGAAGTCCAATAATGTGTCTGTGGCAGAAGCTGCTCTGGAGGTGTACATGGCCCCCCTTCCGCATTTGGCTCCTGGGCGGCTGCACAGGTTGCACCAATGGTATGTTTTCCCCCGTACTTAGTCCACTAATGCAGAACATGACTTACTATAGAACTGCAAGTCTCTGAATGCCATACAGCTCAGCAAATGCCCACCAGAGCCCCTAATTGACTGTTATTTCTGATTTATTTAACCCCGTAGTTACAGTTTTTCTGTTTGTGGCCATAATGGGAATATACTATATACCGTAAGCTTATTACAAGTTGGTCTAATCTCTATATACTTTTTTTTTCTTTCTTTCTTTCATTATTTACCTATTTATTTCTTACATTATTTTGATATAGTTTATTTTTTGCAATAAAGTTGCTTTCCCTGTATTTAGATGACTTTGAAATAATATTTATTTCTAACATTATTTTGATACAGTTATTTTTTTGTAATAAAAAGTAGGTTTTTTTCCTATTTTTTAGATGATTTTGAAATAATATTTATTACATTATTTTTTTGTAATAAAGTTGCTGTTTTCCCTTTTTTTTAGATGATTTTGAAATAATATTTATTTATTACATTATTTTGATGTAGTTATTTTTTGTAATAAAAAGTTGTTTTTTTCCTATTTTTAGATGGTTTTTAAATAATATTTATTTATTACATTATTTTGATGTAGAGTTTTTTGTAATAAAAAGTTATTTTTTTCCTATTTTTTTAGATGATTTTGAAATAATATTTATTACATTATTTTGATGCATCTATTTTTTTATAATAATGTTGTTTTTTTTCCTATTTTTAGATGATTTTGAAATAATATTTCTTACATTATTTTTTCGGAATAAAGTTACTGTTTTGCCTGTCTTTTAGATGATTTTAAAATAATACTTATTTATTACATTATTTTTTTGTAATAAAAAGTTGTTTTTTTCCAGTTTTTTTTTAGATGATTTTGAAATTATCTAAGAAGTGAAATATTTTATATTCTTGAAATAGGTTTCATTTATAAATGTTCAAATAGTTAAATGCGAACTAAAAAAAAACAAAAAAAACTACACAACTATAAAAAAAAGTACCACACAGGCTGGGGAGTGGAGAGGTAAGACCAGATGAATGGCGGATGAAGGGTTAACAACTGGGTTCATTCTATAGAACAAAAAGTGACCTAGGAGGAGTAATATTGGGGGGTCTCATTGTAACCTTATCTTATTTCCAATGTGAAAAAACAAATACATTTTATGCGGTTAAATGTTGGTTGTATAAATCTATTACAAGTTGTAAATAACACTACATTAAACAGGGGAGTGGTAGACAGAAGCCTTAATAGACCATCGCTGTCTTTTTGGTCAATATGAGAAAAAAAATTAGCAAAGTTATAGTAATTTTTTCTATGACTCCGTAAAATAACCAAGATACTCGAAAGTAAGACGCAAGCCTCAAAAATGCTATCTAGGGGGGTTATCACTTTTCAGTCCATCAGACTCTGCGGAAGAAATAGCATAGACCACTATTCCGCACCTTTTTTTCACGGCATGCTGACATACATTGGCCAGCCGGTAGACACTTTTAGTGTCGGGAGCTTTCCAAAACTAAACGTTTGGCAAAAGAGTGAATCGAACTTAGTGTCATAAATTACGTAGTTCATTCTTCATCGCTACCCATGGTATCTTGTACCTGTTGTGCCTGATGTAAGAGCTCCATGCGTTCATGTAGGATCTGAGTGTCAAACTCTCGGCTTTGCCGTAGGATCTGTCTTCGAAGCTTTTCCACAGCCGCCCTCAAGTCTTCTCTCTGCGCCTCGTTCAGACATTCGCTGACTCTCCTCCCAGGCTCATGCTGTAGAGCATTATAGAGTGTGGCCTCCAGCTCCTGGATTTTCTAGCACAAGACACAACGTTCACCAGAAGTTGCATGTTCAAGGGATGCAAAATATACAGAGAAGCAAGTAAGAATACAGCGGTGTAGCACTAATGTAATGCTCAGAATAGCTCATGTATTATATATAGCCACAGGGATATAAAAATGTATATACATATATATTGTAATATTATAACTAGAGTGAAAAGTCCATTTTGGATACTACCTTAAAGAGTAACTACCTTAAAATTAATCTTTCAGCAGGATTTAATCCTGTAAACTATTTATATGTGCATGTAGCTCTTTAAAAGACAAGTCCAGCAATAACTTTACATGGCCAGTCCATTACTGAGAAATCAGCATTTAAATTGATTTGCAAAAGAAGCTGAAGAGCTATTTGTAGATCTGAAGCCTCTGTCACTCCAGCTCTAGTCTTCATCCAGCGCCGCCTCCCCCTTCTTGACTGACAGCCCCTGTGCTGTGTGACTTCAGGCAAAGGAGCCATCAGTCATGCAGGAGGAAGTGGCACTGGGTAAGAAGTAGAGCTGGAGTGACAGAGGCTACAGATCTACAAATAGCTCTTCATCCTCAATTGCATATCAATACAAAGGCAGATTTCTCAGCTATGGAGGAACGGACTGGCCATGTAAAGGTATTGTTGGACTTGACTTTGATAGAATACACACCTAAATTTACAATCCATGTAGTAAGGCTTAATTGTATAACCAAGCATTAACACCAATAAGGGAAAAAATGCAAGCCGTCAAAATCATTATAAATTGTCCCAAATTGTATTAGATATAAATACATAGACATAATTAAAAAAATATATATATATATATATATATATATATGTGTGTGTGTGTGTGTGTGTGTGTGTGTATATATATACAGTACAGACCAAAAGTTTGGACACACCTTCTCATTTAAAGATTTTTCTGTACTTTCATGGCTATGAAAATTGTACATTCACACTGAAGGCATCAAAACTATGAATTAACACATGTGGAATTATATACTTAACAAAAAAGTGTGAAACAACTGAAAATATGTCTTATATTCTAGGTTCTTTAAAGTAGCCACCTTTTGCTTTGATGACTGCTTTGCACACTCTTGGCATTCTTTTGATGAGCTTCAAGAGGTAGTCACCGGAAATGGTCTTCCAACAATCTTAAAGGAGTTCCCAGAGATGCTTAGCACTTGTTGGCCCTTTTGCCTTCACGCTGCGGTCCAGCTCACCCCAAACCATCTCGATTGGGTTCAGGTCTGGTGACTGTGGAAGGCCAGGTCATCTGGCGTAGCACCCCATCACTCTCCTTCTTGGTCAAATAGCTCTTACACAGCCTGAAGGTGTGTTTAGGGTCATTGTCCTGTTGAAAAATAAATGATGGTCCAACTAAAGGCAAACCGGATGGAATAGCATGCTGCTGCAAGATGCTATGGTAGCCATGCTGGTTCAGTATGCCTTCAATTTTGAATAAATCCCCAACAGTGTCACCAGCAAAGCACCCCCACACCATCACACCTCCTCCTCCATGCTTCACGGTGGGAACCAGGCATGTAGAGTCCATCCATTCACCTTTTCTGCGTTGCACAAAGACACGGTGGTTGGAACCAAAGATCTCAAATTTGGACTCATCAGACCAAAGCACAGATTTCAACTGGTCTAATGTCCATTCCTTGTGTTCTTTAGCCCAAACAAGTCTCTTCTGCTTGTTGCCTGTCCTTAGCAGTGGTTTCCTAGCAGCTATTTTACCATGAAGGCCTGCTGCACAAAGTCTCCTCTTAACAGTTGTTGTAGAGATGTGTCTGCTGCTAGAACTCTGTGTGGCATTGACCTGATCTCTAATCTGAGCTGCTGTTAACCTGCGATTTCTGAGGCTGGTGACTCGGATAAACTTATCCTCAGAAGCAGAGGTGACTCTTGGTCTTCCTTTCCTGGGGCGATCCTCATGTGAGCCAGTTTCTTTCTAGCGCTTGATGGTTTTTGCAACTGCACTTGGGGACACTTTCAAAGTCTGCCCAATTTTTCGCACTGACTGACCTTCATTTCTTAAAGTAATGATAGCCACTCGTTTTTCTTTACTTAGCTGCTTTTTTCTTGCCATAATACAAATTCTAACAGTCTATTTAGTAGGACTATCAGCTGTGTATCGACCAGACTTCTGCACAACACAACTGATGGTCCCAAGCCCATTTATAAGGCAAGAAATCCCACTTATTTAACCTGACAGGGCACACCTGTGAAGTGAAAACCATTTCCGGTGACTACCACTTGAAGCTCATCAAGAGAATGCCAAGAGTGTGCAAAGCAGTCATCGAAGCAAAAGATGGCTACTTTGAAGAACCTAGAATATAAGACATATTTTCAGTTGTTTCACACTTTTTTGTTAAGTATATAATTCCACATGTGTTAATTCATAGTTTTGATGCCTTCAGCGTGAATGTACAATTTTCATAGTCATGAAAATACAGAAAAATCTTTAAATGAGAAGGTGTGTCCAAACTTTTGGTCTGTACTATATATATATATATATATATATATATATATATATATATATATAAATATATAAATAACACCACAGAAATAAGAAAAAATAAGGGGGGCACCCATATTTCAAAGTTTAAGCTATAGTAGAAGCCTTGCTGCAATAAATATGTAAGAGAAGGGTATAACTAAGATATGAGTAACAAAAAGTAAAAACTAATGGTATAGGAAGTAAGGCAAATGATAATAAATTATCTAAGTAAGCCCCGTATATAAATTTAAATATACATGAAATCAAGAATTATAACACATGGTAAATGCCCACATTATCTCCAAGACAGCAGCAAGGTATAAAGAGGGTCCCACCACACCCGACGCACGTTTCCTTTTTTATTAACAAGCACTTTTATTGCCTGTAAATTGCTGGGGTTCTGAGCCCTGAGACCCTACCGATCGCACAATAGACCCCACGAGATAAACAGCTTGGCAGACGGGAGCACACACAGACCGGAGCACAGATTCAATAGAAAGCATAGGCTAAAAGTACTATAGGCTAGAAGCCTATGGTTTCTCTTGAATCTGTGTGCGCTCCTGTCTATTGAGCTGTGACTTTTGGGGGGTCTGTTAAGCAATTGGTGAGGGTCTCAGGACCCGAACTCCCACCGATCTGCAGGCAATTCAAATGCTGGTTAAATTTAAAAATTCAATAAGGAAGTTTAGTTATTCTTTAAAAAAGTTCTCCTAGAGTAATCACACTTACTAGGAAGTGATAGTGTTAATAGGGTATCACACTGCCCTTACATTGTCCAACTGTGTTCTGAATTACAAAGCCAAATCCAATGATCAAGGTAGGACATAGCTGTGTATTGCAAATTACTATTACTTTGCCCAGCTGTCCCGTGGAGCATTATAGCCATTACTGGCTCTCAGTACTACGTCTCCGTCCTGGCTACTAAAGTAGAATCATGAATTTCCTTACTATTATCTCTAAGATCCCAAATATTCAAAACTAATTATTCCCTAGCCATGTAATGGGGTTCATACTTAACGCCTACCATATGTGCTTGGTCAAGTGCTTGCTTCCGGTAATCAAGTTCTTCTTCTAAATAGCCCTTCTGTTTGCTGAACAATTCCTAAAAAAAAATTACAAAAAAGTGCTAAGAATTGGCAAGAGCAAAATTAAGCAACTCAAGGAGCTCTAAGAAAAGATATGAAGTGCTCTTCAAACTTGACAGAACATCTGCCAAAAAGATAATGGAAGCTGTAGAAGATGGGCTTTCTCAAGGAATGACCGATGAATGAGTTTGCAAATCTAAAGCCTTATTCGCATGTCAGCTCTTTTCACACACAAGAAACATTGACCAAGTTTCATAAGTGATTTCGGTCAGTTTCATTAGAGCTTTGTCAGAGTTTGGTTCGAGTTTCGTCAGTTTTTCTCGCACAAGAAATAAAAAAAAATGTTTCTCCAACTTCTATCAGTCAGTGAAAAACGGACTGCACATGGATGTCAACCACGCTTTTTTTCACGGCCATGTTCACACGTTCAGTATTTGGTCAGTATTTTACATCAGTATTTGTAAGCCAAAACCAGGAGGGGAACAATCAGAGGAAAAGTATAATAGAAACACGTCACCACTATTGTATTTATCACCCACTCCTGGTTGGCTTACAAATACTGATGTAAAATACTGACCAAATACTGAATGTGTGAATGTGGCTTTGAGCTGACACTCGGATCAAAATCAGACATTTCTCCCCAATTTTGCCCAAACTGCTCAATCTGTGAAAAATAACGGACGTGTAAACTGCTCCATTCACTATTAAAGGTACAAGTGCTCCCCGTGAAAACATGGCTGTCATGATATTCAGCCTGCCTGTGATGTGCTATCTATTAAAGGCAGGCAAGGAGTCGCATGGCTTCTCAGGAAGCAGCATATTAGACTCCAAGATGCAACAACATGATCCAAATGCTTTACCTAGAATCCCAAAATAAACCGACCAAAAATCCCCCAAAAATTTCCACCTGAAAGATGTAAGCAATGGACGTCTTATAGACTGAGAGTGGAGGAAGATGGAAAAAGTTTGGGTGATTGAAAATATTTTACAAAAACTCCACTTACTCGTAATCTTACCTTCTCATTTTCCAGATCTATCATCTTCTGAGTCAGGGCGGCTTCTGTCACCTCAATCTGTTTTAACCACTGCAACCAAAGACAAATATAACATCCAACCAATAATTAAAACCAGAGTTGCATCTTTTTTTTTACCAGGTGGCAATACCCTGTATCATCTCCCCGATTCATCATCGACTTTGCGCTTGTTTTTTTGTGTAGTTTTGTGCCTTTTTTTTGTTTACTCCTAATTCATTATTCCATTTCTGCCTTTTTGGAAGTCTATATGTGCTTTTCTGTTTCTTTACTCTTGGTTTTCCACTTTGTAGGTGGAGTTTAGTAATTCCAAATATTTTTTGTCTGATTCTTCAATTGTGACTTTTTAAAAAAATTGCAAAATTTGGTTCAACTCTATTCCAATCCCATGGTGTGGTCTTACATACGTCAAACATAGTGTCGTCTTTAGGGACTTTTTTTTTTCAAGAAGGCACAAAAATGGCTGACAGAGAGAAAAAAAACTTTTTTTTTACTTTGTGATAAACTGATGACCGTGTGTGCAATTTTGATAAATTTGTAGCAAAAAAGTCAATGAATACCACAAGAAAAAAAAAAGTGACTTAAAAAAAATCAACCCAAATAATGGATTGGGGCCAATACGTCAGTATACAATCTTAATGTTCAAGGAGACAGTCAAGAGCTGGACGTATATAATGACATTACCATCACCTATAATTGGGCCATTGACAGGTTGAAATGTGATTTGTGGTTGCTTCCACCTCATAGAACAAGATCAAAAACTAGCATTGCTGTCTTTTATGAGTTAGACATTATTCGGTTATAGGGTCTATTCATATGGGGCCCGATTCATCCAACCTTTAACAACAAAAAAAAGTGACGTAAGAAATGGGAAAAGTAGAAAAATTTTGTAGCAACTCTGTGTTGTGCTAAACTTTTGCAACTTTAGGTGTTTTAATGCTAGTTTCTCCCTCTCCTTCAAAATAAGAGGACCTGGAGCAAGATGGGGGTGCGGCATTGGCGTAATGAAATGAGAGGACCTGGAGCAAGATGGGGGTGCGGCATTGGCGTAATGAAATGAGAGGACCTGGAGCAAGATTGGTGTGTGGCATTGGTGGAATAAAATGAGAGGACCTGGAGCAAGATGGGGGTGCGGCATTGGTGGAATGAAATGAGAGGACCTGGAGCAAGAGGACCTGGAACAAGATGGGTGTGTGGCATTGGAATAATGAAATGAGAGGACCTGGAGAAAGATGGGCGTGCGGCATTGGTGTAATGAAATGAGAGGACCTGGAGCAAGATGGGGGTGCGGCATTGGCGTAATGCCACAACTCGTCTAATTCACAAAAAGCAGTGGCGTTTCCTACTTCAGAAATCTTACTCTAGTATTTCATGACACCTGTCAGATACTCCAGATTTAATAGGAGGCTACGCCAGTCTTGACGTAGTTCATTAATGAATTCGGCATCTCTTCTAAGTGGCATGCACCTCTGTGATGTAGAAAACACCGACACATTTGATGAAATCGACGAGAGGCATGGTCACACCCAGTCCCGCCCCAGTTCCTCCCTAGATCTGCCCATTTCCATAGAACTGATCCAGAGAAAACAATGGAACATTGACATAAATACCAACCTTAAGGAAGAAAAATTACACTCTTTTGACTTTTATCATGTGAAGGACACCCTGAGAACACATTTGGTAAAGGCATCAGGAGCATGCAGGGAAAACTACAACCCCGCAGTTCTGTTATAAGCACTTTGCGATCAGCACGATACCTTCTCTATTCTTGAAGAAACCTTTTATGCACCCGATGTGTTTTAGACATCAGCGTACCCATTGCGTTTTTGAAGCAGAAGACGCTTCAGGAAAAGTTGCCAGTGTTTTTCCTGAAGTGTCTCTTTGTACATATTTTCAGATGTCTTCTGCACCAGTGCAGGTTTTTTTTTGTTCAAATTGTATGCAATAATAGTGAGTAGGTAGAATAATGCCACCAGAACAATGGTCAGGTCACTTCTTTTAACCATTTCACGGCTTTGGAAGATGATAAATAAACATGAACATATGCACAGCAACTCGTTTAGACATTGCTGTGAAGATGTTAATTCTTTTGGACGTTTATTTAGTACTTTTTTCAGGTGGGTTCGAGGTGGAATCTGCTTGAAAAAGACTTTGTGTGCACATACCCTAAAACTAGTCTCTTCAGATCTATTCCTGTCCACAATATTACAATTACTGACCCTATAATTGTAATATTGTATCTGCCCCCGTTAAATTATGGGGGCTTCTAGGGTTGGACCCAAAATTGTTTCTTTTCAAGAATTTTTTCTATCATTTTAAACACCCTTTGTGAATGATATTGTGGACCACCATAGCCCATATGGACAGGGAATGTTGTATTGGGAAATCCCACTTAAGGCTATGTGCCCACGATGCAGAAATGTTCAGGATTTTTTCCTGAGCGTTTCTGCATCTCCCTGGCAAAAAAAAACGCATGCGGATTGTACATGCGTTTTCCTGCCAGGGACATGCGGATGTGAAGCGTTCTTCACATGCATTTCCGCATGCGGGTTGACAAGCACGTTCCAAGAGATTTTAGCATCACTTGGAAAGTGCTTGACAACTTGGTCACACTATATAAATCCATGCAACCGGCATGGATTTATATAGTGTGACCGTAAAAGAATGGTAAAAAATAAAAAATAAATCTATACTTACCCTCTGATGGCCAGCGCTGACTTGCTTCACTGTCCCGGCGCCGGCAGCAGTACACTGAAGGACCTGCCGACGTTAACGTCGCGTGACCCGTCACAAGACTATGACGTCAGCGCAGGTCCTTCAGTACATTGTGAACTGCCGGCATGCGAGGAGGAGCGCAGAGGGGGCCGTCAGAAGGTAAGTATATATTTATTTTTTATTTTATTCTTTTTTTTACAGTTTTCTATGGTACCCAGGTCCGGAGGAGAGTCTCCTCTCCTCTAGACCTGGGTACCAGCCGCACATTAGAACGCATGGAATGCGCATCTACATATACAGTGATGCGGAATCCATGCGATCTAATGCAAGTCAATGGCGGCGAAAACGCAGCACTTCCGCAAAATAATTGGAAGTGCTGCTTTTTTTTTCCGCAATGATAATCCGCAGCGGAAATTTCCGCAGCATGTGCACAGCACATGCGGATTATCATTGGGGAATATGGCAGACCTTCTACCATGCGTTTTTTAAGCGTTTCTGCAGCGTTTTTGCAACTGCGGAAACGCTTAAAAAACGCATAGTGGGCACACAGCCTTAAGAAGTTTAATTCTCTTGGCTAAATCCTGATTTATGTTACGTTTAAAAACATCATCAATATCTTAATGCGTAACATTCGCAAGAGAAGTTGCTTAGCCCAATTATATGTAATAAATGTCTCCGCTGAGCAGGAAGCAACCAAGCAACCAGGAGACAAAATACTGGCGGAGAAGAAGCTTCAGAAATTGTCACACTAGCTCTATCAATACTAATTTCTAATTAGTGGTTGCAGCAGATTGATAAAAGCTCCGTTATGAGCTGAGAACAAGCCTCGGAGTGGGATTATGAATGACGAACTTGTACTTCTTCACGTGACAGGGACTAGATACATCATTAGGTATTTTTGCTAAATTCTAGAATCTTCAATCGAGGCCATCAAGCTCATTCTTCAATCGTAAACCACATATCCGAGAGCTGCAGTCTCCAAAAATAATGTATTATCCATATAACATCTTTTACTAGTATTGAGGAACAAGGGAACTCCTCACCGCTTCCCTGCACATATCATGAGTCGAGTGGAGCTTCCATTTATAGCAGCCGGTATCTACGGTAGCAACAGAGAAGAAAAGATTGTACGGTGAGGGCTGGGTACCTTTTCACAGAGGGATAAGACAGTTCCCGCCTGGATTACTGCAACCTGCTCTTCATTCCGCAGATTCTGTCGAAAAAAAAAAGTTCAAAATTACACACACTGTACCCCGCAGCATGAGAGGTCATCATCTCAGAGCAGAAGACCTCGATATGCAGCATGAGAGGTCATCATCTCAGAGCAGAAGACCTCGATATGCAGCATGAGAGGTCATCATCTCAGAGCAGAAGACCTCGATATTCAGCATGAGAGGTCATCATCTCAGAGCAGAAGACCTCGATATGCAGCATGAGAGGTCATCATTTCAGAGCAGAAGACCTCAATATTCAGCATGAGAGGTCATCATCTCAGAGCAGAAGACCTCGATATGCAGCATGAGAGGTCATCATCTCAGAACAGAAGACCTCAATATGCAGCATGAGAGGTCATCATCTCAGAGCAGAAGACCTCGATATGCAGCATGAGAGGTCATCATCTCAGAGCAGAAGACCTCGATAAGCAGCATGAGAGGTCATCATCTCAGAACAGAAGACCTCGATATGCAGCATGAGAGGTCATCATCTCAGAGCAGAAGACCTCGATATGCAGCATGACATATAATATAACATAAATATATATAACATAACATAAATCAATAGATTAAACAACACTTCCTTTAGGTGATAAAATCCAGAGATACAACAGCTGCAGGCTTATGCGGAAAGTACTGTATTGAGCAGACAACAGTTGGCACGGTGTTAACTGTTTCCATGTGTAGGTCTTCTCTAGACTGTATTATATGACCTTTCAGTTTTCTTTGTATCAGTTGTTCCCTGTATCTTTCATGTTATGATAATGCAATTGTTGCATTATGTACCTGTGGCGCCCCTGCGGGTTCAGTCGCCACAGAGGTACTGCATCTCACCCAGAGGTGTGGTATCTCACTCTCAGGTAAGGAAGGAGTACTGCCCGGGAACCTAACACCCGCATCCAACACTACACTACTCCAGACCGGCAGGAGGGGCAAGATGCGCTGCTTCTCTGCTGAGCCCTGTCCCTGGTTGGAGTGGGGGGAACAAAAGTAGGGGGAACCATGTAGTGTGTGTGGGTGGAGGAAGTAGTTCAGGGGAGCTCAGTAAGAAGTGATATTAAAGAGAGGGTGGAACATTTCAGTCAGAGGAGAAGTGAGAGAGAGTCAGAGGAGGAGTTGGGAGCAGGAGCTCTGCAGGAACTCTGCTCAGGGAAGTGCAGGCCTGAGGGAGGAGGCCCAGGAGAAGAAAGAATGAAGGAACTGGAGCAGAGAGAAGGCTCCAGGAGTGAAGAAAGGATCCCAGGGGTACGGGCAGTGCTCGAGGCCACCCGTACGCCCGAATCTACCATGCGGTGGAGGGATCGGGTCGCAGAGGGGACCGGCCCCTAACTAGTGAGAATTGCAATATTCAACTAGGTAACCGGAGGGTGCAGCATTTCAGGCGCTGCAACCCAAAGCCACATCTAACTCACCGAGAAGGTGGCCATAGAGGACCCAGGGGACAGAGACGACGTCGCCCGACAAGGCCCGCGGTCACTGGATTGGGACACTGGTTGTGAGGTGCAGGGAGACGGCCATAAGGAACACACAGAAGGGGGTCCTGTTATGTACTCCAGAGGTACCTGAGGGTTGGCTGAACCCCTCCTTGAGTAAGCACAGAATGACGTGGGAAGTTATGATCTGCAGTTGTAACCAGGAGCAAAGTGAGAACTGTGAGTAAATCCGGAAGACTGCACCCCACTGTCTCTGCAAATTATTACTGCGCCATCACCCCCTGCACTACACTGCTCAACAACATCTACACTGCCCTGGAGCTAAGCTCTACCTGTGGAGAGCTAAACCAACTCTGCTGCACTAACATCAGCTCCAGAGGACCTGCTCCGCAGCGGCGGTTCCCTTTAGCGGCATTCCACAGGTGGCGTCACAAACTGTATATACGAACTATAAATCCCCTGTAAATATCCCCTTTTATTGACCGCCCTGGGTCACGGACCGGGTCACCGCCACTGTGACATCTACCTAGCAACGACCGGCCCGGCTACCGAGTACCCCACGGCCCAGGGGTCGCGTCATACCAAATAAAAAAGCAGTTTATTCTCCCAAAATGTTAGAGTGTTGATGATTCAGTTGAAAGCTGAAATCTGCAATATGAACCACCCTTAAAGGGGTTTTCTGCCTCCAGGCGCAGTTTGTTTAAAAACCATCTCTACTCACCCTCCTTTGGTTCAAAAAAGCAAAATGTGCTGTACTCATCTTCTCCAGGTCCAGCGCTGAGTCTCACATTGGTGACATGACTTTAGCATTGCGGAAAAAAAACAAACATCGGGAGGAGCGCTGGACCAGGGAAGGATGATTAACCCTAGAACGCATGACCATAGAAATCTACTTTTTCACACACCTGGGGCCCTTTAGGCCCGTGTGCAAATAACATGGAATAACTCAAACAAAAATGACAAACAACTATATACCCGAGGAATACCTAGAGTTTCAAAATTCTAACTAAAGTAATCCTGCAGAAAATAGAAAACAATTAACAGGGCGGGCCTGCGAGGCCCCAGGTATGCGTTCTAGGGTTAAACAATTTTTTTTTTTTTTAAATAAACTGCTCTTGGGAAGCAATTTACAATTGTAAATTGCTGTGCCCCCAACAGAGCCCTGCTTTCTTGGGTGAGGAGGCTACTTGCCATCACTGTTGGAAGGTACATAAATGGTGAGATGGCTATGAGGGTGTGTGGCTCCACATGGTCGAGTGTGGGGGTGAGCAGAGACCACAGCTGTTGGAAATTTGGCATTGTGAACCGCCATATAGTAGTCAAGTTCTTGTTGCATACCGTAACTGATATGGACCTCCATTATGTTTGGTCTAGAATGCATACAGTACCTACCAATTGTCCCGAATTTGCCATGACTGTCCAAAACTCAGCCGGTACTTCCCAGGCAGAAAGGGAGTGGGTGTTGTATAAACCTTTTCTAAAGTGGGTGTTATAGGTGTATTCCCAAGGTTTGGGGGCATTCCTGGGCAAGTTTGGAGGGCCGGACCTACACGACCCTATTCCTCCAACAGAAATGTTGGGAAGTAAGTTGAGTGACCTCCAAGCCCCGCACTAGATGACAGGGGCCACAACTCCGGTTTGGGGATTTGATAATAATCTCTTTAATGCAGACTCTTCAGTTTCCATTACTTCATTTCACCCATTTTTTTTTACTATAGAGAGCGCAACCCTCATCAGACTTCTCCCCTACGGACACGTTCAGTATTTGGTCAGTATTTTACATCAGTATTTGTAAGCCAAAACCAGGAGTGCAACAATCAGGGGAAAAGTATAATAGAAACACGTCACCCCTTCTATACTTTTCTCTCACTCCTGACTTTGTCTTACAAATACTGATGTGAAATACTGACCAAATACTGAACGTGTGAACGTGGCCTTCAAGGTGACCTATGATATATGGTGAAGTTCTTCATTTAAGACAGTAACTGTGACATGAAGGGAATAATGCTCAGCTCACAGCTCTCGCAAACTCTTTATACTGAGGATTTGTCACACCTCGATGGCTCAGTCTTCACATAGTAGAAACGCTCTCTTGGTGTAAACTGGAGATCACCGACCCGTAATAATTCCATGGTATATAGCAATAAATGTTGCAAAGAATGCACTTGTGCAGAGGTCTCCGAAATAAGCGAAGGTGTCCCAAGATGCGAAAGGTCAAATCTGCACCTCTTCCTCAACTAATTTCACATTGGCATTAAATACATGCATTGTCAAGTGTAATCCGCCTGTAGCAGAAGATCCCAATATATCTCGATCACAGGAGGTCTGTGCCTCTCTGCTGCTGTCCCCCTGAATGTCAAATCGCATACAGGCATAACATACAAAGAGGCGGGTTTTTAGTTCTGGACAACGACAGGCACATTGCATACTGAAAAGGAAGTTCTATCACCTATAGTGCTGGCAGAATTTGGATGAAAAGGAACCACCCACTCAAAAAAAAATGGTTGGCAAGTTTAAGATCATGAGAACCAGGTCAGGTCCTGGACATAGACTTGCATATGCACCAAAAGTTGTTTTAATTTGTTGTGGGGAGCGGAGGGCAGCAAAATCATGCTTTTCTACATGAGATGTTTAAAAGGATAGGTACTCTTTATAGGTCTCCCACAATATCCTGATTCAAAACAATTCTGTTTTTAGCTTTGGATGTGAATGGAGAAGAAAACATCAGTGCTAGATAAGCCAAAAATTGCAATTAGATGCAAATTTTAAAATGCTAGAAAAAACCCTATACTTTCTAGGTAAAATGGATAGAGATGTTAATGATCTGCAAATAATGAAAAAAATGGAAGCAACATATTCGAAACATCTCGATTTATTCAGTATGGAGCCTGAGCGTCACATGCAGAAATCCCTGCACCTACAGCCTCGGCTGCTATCAGTGAGGTCATTAATGGTTGTCTGAGAAATGTTCTGCTGCCTTGAATGCACTTGGGTAAATCATTATGATCCGCTACTGGCAGCTCCTGTGCAATTGCCGACCAACCATGTCCCAGAAGTGCTCGATGGGAGACAAGTCTGGAGACGCTGAAGTCCATGGTGTCATGCGGTCTGGTGTTGTTGTGTTGAAAAATGGCTCCTGGGACACTTTGGAGAAATGTCCGTACCACTGGTTCCAAAACCAAATCAGTGTAACGCCGAGCTGTTAGTGTACATGGAATGGAGACAAGTAAAATTAGAGGCTACGTAAGGTCACCCAACACAATAATCCAGGTAGGTGTAACTTTCCCTCGTGAAGGCATCTTCATTGTGTTGCCCATGTGGTCTCGTCAGATTAGAAAAATGGGGCAAAGTGAATCTTTCTGCACGGCAAGTGAAAGTAGACATCACATACCGAGAACAAGGCATCAAACAGTGTCTACACAAACCATAAGAAGGTGTTTGCACAACATTGGGTTACAAGTCCGACATCCAGCTACAGGTGATCCATTGGCCTCATGCTATTTCCCTCAAAGGTTATCATGGTGCAGAGCAAGACGGCAATGGAGACTGGAATGGAGGTCTATCTTCTTCAGTAATGAGTCCTGCATTTGACTTGGATGCAGTGATAGCCAGAGATTTGTCTGGAGACCACATGCACATCATCATGAAGAGGTCTTCACGAGGAAGAGATCTCCCAGGGAGATTTTCAATATCACAACACCAGGCCACGTTTCTTGTGCTATTGTGAGAAGCCTGTATGTCCTAAACGTTGTACCATGGCCTGCAGCGTCTCTGGACTTGTCTCTCATATAGCACACCTGGGACATCATTAGTCGGCAATTGCAAAGAGAGCTGCCAGCAGTGGATCTTGATTATTTGCCCAAGTGCATTCAGCGCGCCAGAACATTTCTCAGACACTTAATAAACTGATTGATAGCAGCCAAGACATGCAAGTACATGGATTTCTGTGTGTGGTGCTCATACTCGATACTGAATCAATCGAAATGTTTTGAAAAATCAATTTCCATTTTTTGATCATTTCCATATTAGTAACAAATGTCTATTTATCCTGTGATTTCGATAATACCACGATTTTTCTTTCTTGGTGGTGCAATTTCAATGTTTAGAAGTATATATCAAAGACACACAGCAGCCACAGATTATTCAGTATGGACATGAATCAGGAAATTACCCCATTATCTCCAAGTATATCCAGCTTCTTCATCAGCTCCGAAATATCCACATCCTGAAAGAGAGCAGCCGCATGAGTACATAAGACCAGGTCATGCCCCAAAGTGACTGCAATTATCCCGATACACAAGGCCGAGAATGTCGAACGATGTAACTTGAAGATGATTGTTGAGGAATACATACCATGCAGCTATAGCCTGAAGACTCTTTATGTCTCATTGAGGCCTGCAACAGATTGTAGAGCAATCATCTGCAGGTCTCCCCATCACTAAAGGGCTCGAATCACTGTTCAAGCATCAATACAGGCTGCTCTATACAATGGCGTGAGAGATATGAAGACACCGGCAAATGTATCACCCATAAACACTAGGATGTGCCAGTATTATGGCACAAAGTAATAATAGGTGGACTATCGTAAACCATTGGGTCATATTACAGACCCTACATTGCCCCGTATATGTATGTAAACTTCCTGTGTGTGTTTGATATGGGTATAAAGGGGTATACTGGGATATAACAGTGATCTGGATCTCATCAACCAACACAGGTCCCTCTTTTCCATACGGCAGAATCTAGTACTATAGAGTAATCGAATTGTGACCGCTTAGGAGTCCAAAACGCTTAGACCTTATCATAAGGCATTCAATGTCATATCTTAGCATACTTCTCTAGAATTATGGGATCTTTATCATCGATCACATAGCCTACCCTAAATATAAATATATCCTGCATAAATAATGCAGGAACATAAAAGTAATTCACTGTATATAAGATTGGTTTCTCACGTTTGTGCTCCAGCCGGAATACCCGGCCTGACCGCTGGGTCTCCTAACCCAGGGATAACTGTCTCTTCTATGCCATTGAGGCAGGGGCGGGTATTCCTATCCAAAAATGGACTGTTCTTCTCAAACATGTGTAACCAGCTTTACTTAGATATATTTTGTGATTGCAACCCCCCCCCCCCCTTATACACTGTAGCACACGATGTCCTGTCTTAAGGTGGCCATATGCTTTAGATTGTACTTGCCAAATTTTTAAAATGGCAACCCAAAAATAGCTTTATATAGATGTCATGTCAACCAAACAGGTGTTCCTCCATATCCCCCCCATCACCACTCTTTGCACATGCATGCTCGGCCTAGCCAAGCACGCATGTTCTAGAGTTGAGCAGGAAGATTTGTAGAACCTGGCCTACATCAGTAATCCATGTTCCCCAGGACCAGAGCCTCGCAGACCTCTTCCTACATACCTGCCGCATACTAATCAGAAGAGACGAAGGGAATGCCAGTAGGTCAGTGGTCCAGCAGCCACGGACATGATATCATATGGCCACTGGACCATGGTTCTGCAAATCTTTCTGCTCAATTCTGTGTTCGTAAAGGGATTGTCCATTACAATATTATACAAAGAGTCCCATGTTCATCTTAAAATAAAATGAGCAGATGCTCACCTAGTTTCAGGGGCAGACACACTAGAAAGGGCACCTATGCAAGAACAGTATATGGGTCCTTGTAGTCCAATAGCTCATCGTAATGCACAATTATACCTGCTCTGGAGGTGGAAATAAGCCCCCTTACTCTTGGGCTACCTCTGTAGAGCTACACAAGTTGAACCAAAGGTACATGTTCCCATGCCTTGTAGACCATTGCTATTCCTTGGCACCACATCCTGTGTCTCTAGCCAGATTCCTCGATTTCTCTTCCAGCAAGGGGTATCACGTGATGTCTGTAGTCACTCAGTGGCCAGAAAAAAAAATATCTTCTAGCAATTCTTCCAATTTGGATGGAACGTCAAGGCTGCAACCAACCAATCAGTCACCGCTGATTGACTGCAGTAGTCATGTGAAATACCCCAGCCTGAAGATGAGTCCAGAAGACTGTTGGGGGAACACAGGTCTAGTAGGGGGTTTGTCTTTTTTTTCTTCGTTTAATCTTAAGATCACCATGGTCCAATTTGTACAATTAAATATTGTAGCGGACAACCCTTTTAATGGGGAGTTGAAGTTGGAACAAAAGGATCATGAATGTTGAAATCCAACATGCCCAAACCTTCTTTTCTGCCCATCGGGAGGAGAGTCAACACACCACCATACACAAGAAATAAAAAGCGGGACCTGCTGGCATTTATCTAATGATTATGGCCACCTTTATCCTCCGTATACAGTGATGTTACCTGCCGATCTTGTATTGCTTGGATGCACTTTTATCTGACCTCTACTAGTATTACCACTGTATGTTATGTGTTTCTGCAGTCAATATGTCCACTCTTGCCTATACATTTTAGGTGGTGGACCTCAGGTTTTTAATATGGAACCACAAATGAAAGTGTGTAAATTTTTGGACTACCCCACCCCCCACCCCATAGATGATCCTATTTATTGAGCATGTGGTAGGGCGCACTAAACCCTTACGTAGTAAAAGTACCCATCTGTGAACTAAGCAAATGTGTTGTAAGCAAGTGAATTGCATGGTCTAAGCATATGGCAGCGGCTGAACCTCTCACATCGTTAAAACTCCAAATTAGCTGTACAATGGCAATGGTGACCATGCATGGGGCATATGTAAGGACGTTTCATGGGTTCATGGCAGTGGAAACACATGGTATGCACCAGAAGAGAGAAGTGAATCTGCATCTACCTTAATTCCTTCCTGCTGACAGAAAAGCTGCAGAGCGCTTCCATTATTTTCTGGGAAGCTGGCTATATGGAGGTTAAAGGCTGGAGACCTTCGTTCTCTCTCCTGGGAAAAAATGTGTTATTTTACATTTGATCCTAATAGAACACCTAAGAATGTCATGGAGAATCGCCCTGATATAAACACAGGAAGCCATCAGCAAATAATCAGCTTGTATTCATAAGGAGAAAAGTCCATTTACTGATATAACCATCCTCTATGCAGAAA
This sequence comes from Phyllobates terribilis, assembly GCF_046119375.1. Taxonomy (NCBI): domain Eukaryota; kingdom Metazoa; phylum Chordata; class Amphibia; order Anura; family Dendrobatidae; genus Phyllobates; species Phyllobates terribilis. The sequence continues at coordinate 1,147,645,521 of NW_027362761.1, read as the reverse complement.
TGGGGCTCCTCACCCTCATAAATCTATCACTTTAAAAGGGCTATTCCCATCTTCATACATGGGTATTGTCCAATAGTACTTGCAAATACAAGCAGTTTTGCAATTTACTGCTATGGAAAATTTCCATCCGTTCTTGAGATATTAACACTTTTCTTTTGTGTACAGTTTGTTGCCTTGGAGACCGACCACCGCTGTTAGCTTGTAAGCGCTGCGCCTGTTTTGCTGTCTCTTTTGTATTGAGATAGTAAGCACCGTTTTGAAACTTGTCACGATCGCACTGTTATTTCCTGATCTTAATCCCAGTCAAATTCAACAAGACAAGGTTAGACAGAAGCGGTGGTCGGTCTCCTAGGCAACGAGCTGTGAACAAAAGAAAAGAAGTATTATCTCAAGAGCAGCTGCAAATTTTAATAAGCAGTAAATTGCAAAAAAGTGCTTGTTTTTACAAGCACTATCCGACCAAATTCATTTTATGAAGATGGGATTAACCCTTTAAGACAATAAATTAATTTATCCTGAAGTTGGAGCCCCATGTGACATGTCCGAGTGACCTCAAAATCTGAAAAAGGTGTTACCCAGGCTTCAGATATTAATGACCTATCCGTGGGTTGTCATTCATATTAGATTGGTTGGGGTCCAAAACCAGGAACCCACACCAATCAGCTGTTTTCACCTTCAACCAGATTTACAGAGTAAATGGCACCGGGTCAACACAGTTCTGTACACAGTGTAGTGGCCTTACATGGGTGCTGCAGTTCGGCTCCTGGTTAAGAGAATAGAAGCTGAGCTGCAGCACCCAGTAACAGCTACTACACAGTGAACATAGATACAGCTGCCACCAGAGCTGAAAACAGGTGATCGCTGGGGGTGCTGAGTGTCGACCGCCCACAAATCTTAAGTATAGATCATCAATATCTGAAGCCTGAAAAACACCTTTAATATACATGTACACCTTTGGCGTGAAGTCAGACAGCCGTATAAGTAGGAGCAAGATTGGAAAGTAGTGCACGGACTGGCCGGCGGCTCTCCTGACCCAGGCGTGAGAGCTGCTGAAACGGTCAATCTCGGGTCCGTGCACTGCGTTCTGATCTCACTCTGCTTTATACGGCCGTCTGACTGCACCCAGAGGGTCATTTTTGTTACTTACATGTATGCATTTTGGCATGTAAACAATTTTTGCTATAGGGTTCCATTAAAAAATGTGGACCGTTTTAACTTCTACAGCCCCTATGTATTAACGTGCATAGCACACTGCAGAATGAGTGAATGTGTCAGTGAGCTCATTTTGTGACCCTTTTTTCTCTTCTGACTTTTTTATAAAATCAAAGTAGATTTGGCTGTCAAAGCCACAAGGACCTACATTTTTACTGAAACTCTATTGTAAAAATGTATACATTTAATAAAAAACAGACCCCCTGCCAAGCTATCCACGTCATATAAGGGTGTGGCAGATTTGCTGTGGAAATTTCTGCGACTGTCCTCTTCATAGGACTTGCAGAAATTCATTAAAAAATTAGCCCTAAATGTTAACTTTTAATGTACACGTTGTAGGTTAACTCTGTGAATACTTTAACTTTGTTTGACCATCATTGTCTTTTCTTCTCCGGTCACTGTCTATCAGCTACTTTTGAGGGTTTGCTGCCACAGTTAATAATAACAGAGAATGCTGCCGATCCCAGCACCGAAATGTGGCATTATGCAATGGACCAATCAAATGAACCATGTATGGGGGAGTTCCCACAATGCAGGAGTTTTAAAATTAACTTCTAGTGAAAATTCCAGTTTCCCATTGTAAGTCTATCATTATTCTGAATTATTCACTCTGCTGGTGTTTTTGTATTTTTTTGTTTTGTTTGCAGGGTGTACTGGCGACAGCGTTAAAATGAGCTCTGACTGTGAATGAAGAAGAAGAAAATATCATGAAAGTGAAAAAGTAGCCAAGATAAAATCAAGGAAAGTATTAAAAACAGTCACTCAATTCTACATGAAGTTTTAAAATGGTATAGGCTTTAAAAAGTATTTTTGAGATGTGGAATTTTCCTATAAGAATTCAGTATTACACATTGTCTTTAGAAAAAAAACAAACCACCACAAATCATTAAGAAATTTCTCAAATTTAAACAAACAAAAACCAAAACTCCAATAAAGGTGCGATTTTTGTAAAAGGCAAACAGAATAACACTGGTGTAGTACTCAGGCCTGGTAAAGGTATCATCACCATGCCCAAATAAAATACCGCTTAAAACCTGAAGAATTCATCCGTGTTTTTGTTTTATCCGATTTTTGGTAAAACGGAAACCAAACGACATCACAGCAGGATGAGGAAAGAAAAACTTTTGTAAAGTTTCTAGTGGAGATATAATGACAATTAGGCTGTGTGCCCACGACGCAGAAATGTTCCGGAATTCCGCTGCAGAAACGCTTAAAAAACGCTTGGTAGAAGGCCTGCCATGTTCCCCAATGATAATCTGCATGTGCTGTGCACATGCTGCGGAAATTTCCGCTGCGGATTATCATTGCGGAAAAACCCGCAGCACTACCAATTATTTTGCGGAAGCGAGGCGTTTTCGCCGCCATTGACTTGCATTGGAACGCATGGAATCCGCATCACTGAGTCTGTACATGCGGAATCCATGCGTTTCAATGTGCGGATGGTACCCGGGTTTAAAGAAGAGGAGACTTTCCTCCGGACCCGCGTACCATGGTACCTGTAAAAAAAAAAAAAAAAAAAAAAAAAAGAATAAAATAAAAAATATACATTATACTTACCTTCTGATGGCCTTGTCTCGGCTTGCCGGCAGCTCGCGGTAGACTAAAGGACCTGCGGTGATGTCATTTAGTCATGTGACGGGTCACGCGACTGCTGACGTCGGCAGGTCCTTTAGTCTACCGCGAGCTGCCGGCAAGCTGAGACAAGGACACTGGGGGCCATCAGAAGGTAAGTATATTTATTTTTTACCATTCTTTCGGTTACACTCTATAAATCCATGCCGGTTGCATGGATTTATATAGTGTGACCAAGTTGTCAAGCACTTTCCAAGTGATGCTAATGACGCGCCCAGGGGATGGGGAGGACTCGGCGCCCGGGCCTTGTTGTTAGCTTTGGGGGGGATGTCCCGGTAGTCGGCTCCCGGGCCCGTACCCTGGGCCTCTCTTTAAAAGGGTGGATAATTATGTGAAAGTTCGTGACGCCACCTGTGGTGTCTGGTGAGGATCACGAGCGCTGCGGCAGCCCACTGAGGCCGGTGTTAAGGCAGCTTGCGTGGTATAGCTCCCCACAGGTGGAGCTAGGCCTCAGGGCAGCAGGGATGTAAGGATGCAGGACAGATGGGACCCAGCCGGGTCAGAGCAAGAACAGGGACAGACAAGATAGTCACTTCAGTACCTTTTACTGATGGTATTCAAGGCACAATCCGGAGCACTGTAGGGTGAATATCAGGATCCTCTCCAGTGAGCGGGTGTAGGGCCTCCTGTTTCTTGCCTTTGTGTAGTAAGTTTCTGACCTGCCTGGAGCTAGGCCTAACTTTGTCTCTGGCCTGCATCGGCTGACTTTGTGGTAGGGCCTTCTCTTTGAGTACACGCTCCCAGCTTGCGGGGCCTCCGTGACTCCTGGCTCTGGTACGTATCAGCTCTTGGGTGATCCTGGGACCTGAAGTCTTCCAGGGGTCTCCGGTTGTCTCTACAGGGGGATATACGGCCCTGTAGACGCGGACCCGGTGTCCGGAATATATGTTTTCTGGGGTGAGCTTGTACAGCTCCTCTGCCCCAGATGCTACTCACTCCTCTAGCCTTCGGCCTCGCTCGAGGCCCTCACTAGGCTATACACACTAGCGGCAGCTTGCCGCGCTTCACCGCTCTTATGGCGTCGGCATACCTTGGGCTCTTGCAGGATCCTCGTCCTCCACTGGTGAACTATTAGCTGTGTTCTCTGGACTAGACTGAACTGCCTAGATCCACCTTCCCTTTTTATATCCCTAACGGGCTCCCTCTGGTGGTCTGAGGTGGAGGTGTGTGTATGCTATGAGGGCCTCTTGTGGAGGAATCCGTTCATGCACCCCTCTAGGATCTGTGGCACTCATGCTCAGCAGGGGCACCACACTAAAATCTCTTGGAAAGCTCTTGACAACCCGCATGCGGAAATGCATGTAAAGAATGCTTCACTTCCGCATGTCCCTAGCAGGAAAAAACGCATGTACAATCCGCATGCATTTTTTCTGCCAGGGAGATGCAGAAATGCTCAGGAAAAATCCGGGACATTTCTGCATCGTGGGCACATAGCCTTAAACATCTTCCCCCTAATAAGTACAGCCAAATTTCATTATATAGCCTCATGAGGGTTCCTACAAGTACCCAGCTTCGGTTCTGACCCAAACTTACATCCTCATGTGTGTCTACGAGGCGCTGTATGATCGGGTCGGAAGACCTGTGATTATTCTGGATATTGAGGTCGGTATATGGACCATGAAATACGTGCATGTGAACCCTGTCTTATGACCACAAGGGGTATTCCCTTCTCCAAGATCCTATCCCAATATGTAGTAGGTGTAATAATAGTAATATTAGCAAATATCTCCAATTAGAAATGTAGTATATTTTTTCTGATTCGCTATCTCTCTTTCCTTATGCGCAAGCATCGGAGGACCTTAGGTATCCATGGTTACGTCCACTGATAAAGTCACAGTTAGCTAGTTGTTATTGGTCGTAACCATGGATACCTAAGGTCCTGCGCTGCCTGCACATGAGGTGAGAGATAGTGAATCAAAAATACTATACTACATTTCTAATTGGAGGTATTTGCTAATATTGTTATTATTACACCTACTACATATTGGGATAGGATCTGGGAGATGGGAATAACCCTTTAAGGTCAACTTTGATGTGGTCATAAATCAGCTGATTGGAGCTTAGAAGTTGACAGATTAAGGAATAAAGTCTCATTTAGACATAATTTGGTTATTCTTTTGTTTACGTGAAAAACTGATCAACTTTCATTAGTGCTTTGGATCAGATTTTTTATTAGTTTTTAACCAGTGTGTAGAGATGAGTGAACCCGAACTTAAAAGTTTGGGGTTGGTACCGGACAGTTAGCTAAACTCCCGACTTCTCCTGGAAGAGAGTTAGAGAGAGTGTGAGAGAGAGAGAAAGAAAAAGAATTTTCCAGCTCAAAAGTTCGGGTCTCCATTGTTTTCAATGGGGTTCGGGTTCAAGTTTGGATACAGTTCTGTACCCAAACTGAACTTTGGAATACAATTTGGGTCGGGTACCAGAACTCGAACTTCCACAGGTCCACTCATCCCTATCCGTGTCTCATCAGTTGTTCTCATATCTAAACAGTCAGTGAAAAATAAATGCAACTAGGATGGCATCAGTGCTCTGTCCCGAGTTTTTCATGCACCTATAAACCTGAATGGGGGAGTTTGATCCAGGATTCGAATCAAAAATGAATACGCCTCGGTTTTATATATTTTTTTGCGAACTGAGCATTCGGGAAAAAAACAAAAAACACCGACATATGAACAGCCCCATACACGATAATAGGTCTGTATTCTATTTGTGTGAAAAACACAGACAGCAAACTTGCATGAAATAATGACGTGTGATTGGGCCTAAAGTTGATGAAAATAGATGTTTTTAACAAGGATGACCGTTCTTCGGCTGTCCTTTAACAACAAATGCTTTTCATAAGAGTAAAAGAAAAAGGATGGAAGTGGAGGTAGTATTTTAAAGTGTCAACGTGAAATTAATGGTCAATGGGTTCATGCTGGGAGAAAATAAAAAACAAAACAAAATGAGCAACACTTAAAAAAAATGAAAAATAAAAAACAGACACAAACTTTAATTACATGCTGGAATTAAATGGAATAAATGAAGCAAATAAAGCCAAAAGGCAAATATTTTTTTTATTATGAGAAAATATTTTAAAATCATATATATTCATCTGAAAAAATGCAAAGAAAATTGGGCAAACATGCAAGGTTAAATTACACAGACAGTAAAATAAAACCGACTTAACAATTCACAGTGTGCACTTCTACATTAGACATGCAGAAAATTAAACAACTCGAACAGGGAAATATATACAAAAACTATTATGACATTAGGTGTAACAAACAGCGCCCATTGGTTATTCATGGACTAATGATCTCTCGCAGCGTATAAAAAGGCCAACATGTGTTTTCTTGTTCTGCACTTCCCCAGAATTTAGTCAAACTTCCCGCTCCCACATATCCATGTGTATTAAATATATTTAATCCGAGACTCAAAAGCAATGTCTGCTCCCGAGGAGAGTTTACAGACAGAATCTCTTACTTCGAGTTCAAGAACGCGGAATTCTAAGAGTTCATTCTGGTCTTTGGCGTCCTGGATGTCATTTTTCAGCTGGCTCTCATCCGATTCATACTTAAATATCTAAAAAAACAAAAAACATAAAAAAAAACTAAAATTAAATAAAAATCAAATATTTGTCTCCCCAATATATTCACAGATTAATGAAGAAAATATCAGAGTTAATAATAATAATTAAAACAAGGCTGAGCTGAAGATCTCGGCAGCGGCCACTTCACCGTGAATGGAGCCATGCTGTTTCGGCTACGTTCACTTTTGATATTGGTTTGAACTAACTAATTAATTAGGAGTGCCAGGTGTTGTACCCCACCGATCTGATATTGACCTAAAAAGAGGTCATCAAGATAGCAATTCCAGACAACCCCTTTAAATCTCCAGAAATATTTGAACCAGAAGATCAACCAATTTCTGTCACACTTTTTCCAATGTAGTATCTGACCTTTCTGCAAAGAGTTTCCTCCCACTGCTCTATCTGCAAAAGCAGAAAAGGCACAAAGTCCCTCCTCTTACCCAAGACGCGCCAATTAGCCAAACCCCACCGCTTAGCTAGTGGGGGAAATAAGTATTTGATCCCTTACTGTTTTTGTAAGTTTGCCCACTGACAAAGACATGAACAGTTTATAATTTTAAAAATAGGTTAATTTTAACATTGAGAGATAGAATATCCCCCCCCCAAAAAAATCAATAAAATCACATTGTATAAATTAGATAAATTTATTTGCATTTTGCAGTGAAAAATAAGTATTTGATCCCCTACAAACCATTATGAGTTCTGGCTCCTACAGACCAGTTAGACGCTCCTAATCAACTAGTTACCTGCATTAAAGACAGCTGTCTTACATAGTCACCTGTATAAAAGACTCCTATCCACAGACTCAGTCAGACTCTAACCTCTACAACATGGGCAAGACCAAAGAGCTTTCTAAGGATGTCAGGGACAAGATCATAGACCTGCACAAAGCTGGAATGGGCTACAAAACCATAAGTAAAACGCTGGGTGAGAAGGAGACAACTGTTGGTGCAATAGTAAGAAAATGGAAGAAAGACGAAATGACTGTCAATTGACATGGATCTGGGGCACCATGCAAAATCTCATCTCGTGGGGTATCCTTGATCATGAGGAAGGTGAGAGGTCAGCCTAAAACTACACGGGGGGAACTTGTTAATGATCTCAAGGCAGCTGGGACCACAGTCACCAATAAAACCATTGGTAACACATTACGCCTTAAAGGTTTAAAATCCTGCAGTGCCCGCAAGGTCCCCCTGCTCAAGAAGGCACATGTGCAGGCCCATCTGAAGTTTGCCAATGAACACCTGGATGATTCTGTGAGTTATTGGGAGAAGGTGCTGTGGTCAAATCAGACAAAAATTGAGCTCTTTGGCATTAACTCAACTCGCCGTGTTTGGAGGAAGAAGAAGGATGAGTACAACCCTAAGAACATCGTCCCAACCGTGAAGCATGGTGGGGGAAACATTATACTTTGGGGGTACTTTTTTGGAAAGGGGACATGACGACTGCACTGTACTGAAGGGAAGATGGATGGGGTCATGTATCTCGAGATTTTGGCCAACAACCTCCTTCCCTCAGTAAGAGCATTGAAGATGGGTCATGGCTGGGTCTTCCAGCAAGACAATGACCCAAAACATACAGCCAAGTCAACAAAGGAGTGGCTCAAAAAGAAGCACAGTAAGGTCATGGAGTGGCCTAGCCAGTCTCCTGACCTTAATCCCATAGAAAACTTATGGAGGGAGTTGAAGCTCCGAGTTGCCAAGCGACAGCCTCAAAATCTGAATGATTTAGAGATGATCTGCAAAGAGGAGTGGACCAAAATTCCTCCTGACATGTGCGCAACCCTTATCATCAACTACAAGAAACATCTGACTGCTGTGCTTGCCAACAAGGGTTTTGCCACCAAGTATTAAGTGTTGTTTGCCAGAGGAATCAAATACTTATTTCCCCCACTGTATTTCTCAGGGAAAAGGAAAAAAAATAAAACCTGCATTGAAAGGTAGGAATACCCTTTTAACTATACCGAACACTACATCAGTGTTACCGCAGATAAGATAGACAATACCTTTTCTAACAATGCTTGGTTTTTCCTTAGAAGATGCTGCTTCTCTTCTACCCATCTGGAATCCTAAGAAAAAAAAAAGAAGATGAAGAATATAACAGGAAATTATTTCCATAAACAGATAAAAAGAAGGCGAAGCTGAGCAAAGTGATTTATAGGCTATCTAAAAAGACTCAGTACAACTTGTGCTTTATTCACTGAAATCCCTGGTGTTTCTATACACGAGTCCAGTGGGCGGTCCTAATCAGTGATGGACATCAATCTCTGATAGTCACGGAATAGGACCACCCACTGGACTCGTATGCATATGAAAACCAGGGATTTTAATGAATAAAACAAAAAAGTTATACTGAATTTTTTTCCTACAAAAATGTCCATCAAGGTGATCAGCTCCTCCTTCTCTGTAACATCTCGCCTGCAGAGAATATAACATTTTCCACATGACCATGTTGAACCATCCGACCTCAACCCTGCCCCACCAGCCGTAGGCCTACAGTATCAAAAACACTACACGGAAGAGGTAAAGAGGTAACAGTGCTACCAAATCTATACATGAAGAATTAAGGTGGGACATCATTGCAAAATTGCTCTTTATTGACCAAGTTTTTTTTTAAAGTTGCTACATGGCCCCGATAGTAACTTATGCTTAGTTATTAGCAGCTCAGCTGGTTTGTCAGCAGCTCCATGTGCTATTATGTGACTACTGCAACCAATCACTAACCTCAGCAGTTACAGATCGACATTGCTACCATCAAAGCTGATGCTAGTGATTAGCTGCAGCGGTCACATGCCAGTTGCTGGAACACCATCTCATAAGGAAAGGGACCAGTGGCGCGACAGCTTTGGATCATCATGGGCTTTGCGAGCATATAAGTTAGTGTCATTTTATTAAGCTCGTTGCTAAGTGGAACATTTTGGAAAGAAAATCTGGACCTCCTGTAGGATTTGATGACTGTAGTAAATCAGTGTAACTCTGGGTTAGCTGGTTTTACTTTACAAAGTGTAAATATATACTCAAGTACCCTGGAATTTTAAAATTTTTCTATGGATGTGAATGGAGGCAAGAACATGAAGCAACGGAAGAAACAAACAAAAAAAAAAGGATCTACACCAATATATCCCCCTGACATACACCATTACATCCTTGAATTAAATGCATCAAAATAAACAAATATGCGCACCCTTGCCCTTATGCACAAATATTAAAAGGATTGTCCGGGCAAAATGAAACTTTGCATACGGCACAGAATAAGTAAAATATTATAAACTCACCTACCGGCACCCATCTGGATTAATTGGATGCCACTCTAGGGTATGTGCAGAGACAGGAAGTGGTGTCACCTCTCAACCAGACCACTGTGGCCTGCGATTGCCTGCAGCAGTCAGGTGACTTGAGCAGCACGTCATTGGAGGTTTTATGAGGTCACTTGACGGTTGCCCCCAATCACAGGCCATATAGGTTCGGCAGCTCGTGGAGCTTTGATACCACCATATCTGGTCCCTGTGCAGACCACGACATGGTGGTCTGCGTTCGATCCAGGTGGGTGCCGGTAGGCGTGTATTACTGATTTTGTTACTCTTTATATATCCTGTCCCTTGGGCAATCACCCCTTTATACAACACTAAATTGATAAAGCTATCCCGCGAAACGCGCGTCGGGCCGCAGATGGAGCGTGTACAGCAAGGGCACACTATGGGTAAGCACTTTATAACTATTATGGCAGTGGTTACTTACAGTTAATTAGTGATTTGGGTAGATTCACCCCTGTACTGCTTGGATACACACATGAGAATTCCTATAGGTTGTGCCCATAACTTTTTATTGCCTACTACTTACCGTTCCCCGCACGTGAATGTTGTTACATTTGTTTTCCTCCTTAAAATCTTGATGTTCTGGCATATATGTATATGTTTTTAATACATTTACAATAAAAGTTGTTAATTTTATGTGGTTATGCTTACTCTATTTCTGGGTGTTTACACCTAATGTTTTGGTTAATCACCCCTTCGTGTTGTCTTATTCTTATATATCCCCCTCATATATTTTTACCCATTAACCTGACATCTTAAAGTACAATGCTCATTAGCACCTGGATAAAGTCATTTCATTTTGATCTCTCCTATGTTTTTGGAGGTCTGCAAGTCCCTTGAAGAAATGATTGAACAGGTTGGATTTCTCCATTTAAATAACCCCATATACAAGAAGCACCAAAATGGTCTGGCAGTCAGGGACTTAATGTCTTCCTACTCCATATACTGGAAAAGTTTAGTCAGTCCAAATCCAAATGAGAAGGTGGGGGAGCAGGTTGATCTTTACCCCAAGTCTATGGACATATTTATTTTAACCATGTACCTCTGATCAAACTGGAAATGATAAGGAACCATCAACAGATCAATATTACTACTAACAGTGACCTACAAAGAAGTCCAAAATCTGTTTCCTCCATATATCTCTAAACTAATCTCCCAATATCTTCCCACACGTAGTTTCTGGCCCTCCCAAGACCTCCTTCACTTCACCACACTCCACAGGTTCCTTACCCAATCGCATCCAAGACTTCTCTCGAGTATCCACCATCCTCTGGAATTCTGTGCCCCATCATGTCCACCATACTCGGAACCTTCAGACGGAACTTGAAAACCCATCTCTTCAAGAAAGCTACAGCTTCCAATGACCCCGCTGCCACCACCACCGGAGCTGCCACAACCCCCAACCTACTGTCTCCTTCCCAATCATTCTGTAGAATATAAGCCCGTGAGGGCTTGGTCCTCTCCCCTCTGTACCGGTCTATCATTGTTAGTTTCTTGACTACACTCTACATTTACATCTTGTATGTAACCCGTTTTCTCTTGGAATCAATTGTGCTCTAAAACTAAATAATAATATTAGTGTGTGGTCGCCATAGTGCAAGTGAGAATGGACTCACTAAAAGAAATCACACATCCAGCCCGATGATCGTGAATGCACCTGCCAGCCATAGTGATGTATACAGGATTACAACACACTATGATTATGTCATTTATCAGAGTAACATGTCTCTTCACTACTGATCATCGAGGTCTTATGTAAGGAGGATCTGGCAGCCATGCTGCTCTCATGTAGGGGTTTGGCGGTTTCTCTTGTAGAGGTATCTTGCCAGCGTTTCTGTGCTGTACCCTGACAGAGCCTCATTATGTACAAGCACCGCCACTGAATAATAATGAGAAACCAACATAGTCACTGCTTACAAGGAACGAAGGTCAGATCTTCAGCTAAACCCTTCCGAACACTTACGGCACAGAGGTCACCATACTGCAACCCCACAAGTAGGGCAGTGTGGCCAGCCACTGGATGGATGATCATTGTAAGCTTAAAAAAACTGAAATGGAATGGAAACTGAAATAGCAGAATAGGGAATTCTGAGTTATAAGATGAGTGTCGTATATATATTTCAACAATCCAGAACATCTCTGACTACATCTCAGGTGAACCCAGCAGAGAAAGGCGATTGACTTCACTGGGCACCATGTAATTCTTCATTTCTACTTTAGGGGAGTGATGAAAATTGAATACTTGTAGCAATACTTGTAGCAAATTCCAGCTGTGAGACTTTTTTTGGGAGACCTCTACCAAAGGGCCAAATCGGATTGCACTCAGATGACATCCGAGTGCCGTCTGATGTTTTCCACGCACCCATAGACTTGAATGAGTGAGTGTGATCTGATTTGTGGAGCCACTCGCAACATGCTGTGATTTTTTTCTCATGCCCCATAGAATAACATTGGTCTGATAAAACATCGGATAGTGCTCGTCCGAGTTGTATGCTCGTGTGAGGGACCCCAAAAGGTGATTGTCATTTTAGTGCCTAAAGAGATATGCCTCTTTAGTAAATGATGCCATATTATTAGGATAAGCCATCGCTCAATGATCGCTGGGAGAAAGGAGATCCTGAGAGTTAGGGGGATGCTGCGCTTCACAGTTTTTCCCTTGAACTGTGCTAAGAACATCCCTCTGAACAGAAAATTACTGTGTTGATCCTTTATTCTAGGGCTTTGTTGTGGGGTACAAGAAGTCAGACCCTCTTGATCATTACCATTACAAGTCATCGCGTTTTCACATTTGGGTACAAACTGGGACCAGCACCAATCCCAAGAAAGAAGCTCCAAGATGCCCATCGGAATGGAGCTGTGGCCACGCCGGTGATGGTCTACAGGACTGCCGGAGATGGTAGAGTACACTGCTTGGCTTTTTTCGGCAGTCCCATTGATAATGAATAGAGTGATCCACAACCATACCTCCATCCTAATGAGACATTTCAGAGCGGTCCTGTTCTCGGGATCAGATGGGGGCGCAACAGAGGCTTTACACACACTTCAAATGCAAAATAAAAGCAGTCTCATCTGCATCCCGCCCTACAGCTCCAGTGTTTGTAATTTAGCCCAGGATTGAGAATCAGCCTCCAGTTTTAGGAGTGTAATGAGCTTGGCCTCTTCTACCCAAGGGCTCCATCTGTATTATTGCTGTGACAACCACTATTAGGAGACAAGAATCTGTGCTCCCTATGTCCTAAGCCTGACAAATGCAGAAAGGAAGACATCATGTGGAGCAGGAGAGGAAATTACACAGAAAATTACTTTTGGCCCTATGTGTTACATATCCCATTTTGACACAGAACTTATTATATGCTCAGATAGAGAATAAAAATAATTTATTATCTCAGTATATGTTTATGTGTCGTACGTCATTGTCGATAACTCCACCCCGTTCACATGATATTATAGAAGTCAAACCACAAGAAAAGGAATGGAGTCACAACACATAATGGAACTGGAAAAAGTCATGGAGTCGACTGTACACAGCAATTATTATTGCCCTATTGTCCACATATGAAAAACATTTATTTTCTTAATAGTATATGTCCATTAAGGGAACAATAAATCCACTCATTCCTTAATCATTAGTGAAACTTAACCTTTAATTACTATAATATATATATATATATATATATATATATATATATCACATACATAGACATATACATATATATACACATTAGTATAATGCATCAATTGAATCTGTATATACAATTAAAATATTGCAGGCCATCCCAACATGTTTCACTGGGTCAATGGCTTCATCAGGAGAAAAACGTACTAATCTCCTCTTTTCCCTGATGAAGCGTGTTGGGATGGCTGGCGATATTTTATTTCTATATAAAAGATTCAGTAGATATTGGTTATATATTTTTTATCATGGTAATTAAAAGTTTTATTAATGGTTCAGGAATAAATGGATTTATTGTGCCCTTAATGGGAATACAGAACTGTATACGGCGGTCTTGCTTTATATTAGAAACCTCCACATTCCCTTCTTCCCATGGTGAAGTGTGAGCCATTGAAGAGTATGGATTTAAAATGATTTTAGCTAATACAGCTTAAAGAAGCACTCCTCCCATCAAAATTTGTATCCTCTTAATAGATTGTAATCATCATATTATACAGCTCTGTGCACTTACAATTGCTCATTTTGTCTTTCTACCAAGTTAAATTCTTCTCTTTTCCATTAGGTCTATGACATCACATGAGTAAAAAAGCTGACTAGCTGAATCCTGCAAAGTTCTATGTAAAAACAGGAAGTACACTGCTCAAAAAATAAAGGGAACACTCAAATAACACCTCCTAGATCTGAATGAATGAAATATTCTCATTGAATACTTTGTTCTGTACAAAGTTGAATGTGCTGACAACAAAATTACACAAAAATCATCAATGGAAATCAAATTTATTAACCAAAGGAGGCCTGGATTTGCAGTCACCCCCAAAATTAAAGTGGAAAAACACACTACAGGCTGATCCAACTTTGATGTAATGTCCTTAAAACAAGTCAAAATGAGGCTCAGTATTGTGTGTGGCCTCCACGTGCCTGTATGACCTCCCTACAACGCCTGGGCATGCTCCTGATGAGGTTGCGGATAGTCTCCTGTGGGATCTGCTCCCAGACCTGGACTAAAGCATCCGCCAACTCCTGGACAGTCTGTGGTGCAACGTGACGTTGGTGGATGGAGAGAGACATGATGTCCCAGATGTGCTCAATCGGATTCAGGTCTGGGGAACGGGCGGGCCAGTCCATAGCTTCAATGCCTTCATCTTGCAGGAACTGCTGACACACTCCAGCCACATGAGGTCTGGCATTGTCCTGCATTAGGAGGAACCCAGGGCCAACCGCTCCAGCATATGGTCTCACAAGGGGTCTGAGGATCTCATCTCGGTACCTAATGGCAGTCAGGCTACCTCTGGCGAGCACATGGAGGGCTGTGCGGCCCTCCAAAGAAATGCCACCCCACACCATTACTGACCCACTGCCAAACCGGTCATGCTGAAGGATGTTGCAGGCAGCAGATCGCTCTCCACGGCGTCTCCAGACTCTGTCACGTCTGTCACATGTGCTCAGTGTGAACCTGCTTTCATCTGTGAAGAGCACAGGGCGCCAGTGGCGACTTTGCCAATCCTGGTGTTCTGTGGCAAATGCAAAGCGTCCTGCACGGTGTTGGGCTGTGAGCACAACCCCCATCTGTGGACGTCGGGCCCTCATACCACCCTCATGGAGTCGGTTTCTAACCGTTTGTGCAGACACATGCACATTTGTGGCCTGCTGGAGGTCATTTTGCAGGGCTCTGGCAGTGCTCCTCCTGTTTCTCCTTGCACAAAGGCAGAGGTAGTGGTGCTGCTGCTGGGTTGTTGCTCTCCTACGGCCCCCTCCACGTCTCTTGGTGTACTGGCCTGTCTCCTAGTAGCGCCTCCAGCCTCTGGACACTACGCTGACAGACACAGCAAACTTTCTTGCCACAGCTCGCATTTATGTGCCATCCTGGATGAGCTGCACTACCTGAGCAACTTCTGTGGGTTGTAGAGTCCGTCTCATGCTACCACGAGTGTGAAAGCACAACCAACATTCAAAAGTGACCAAAACATCAGCCAGAAAGCATTGGTAATGAGATGTGGTCTGTGGTCCCCACCTGCAGAACCACTCCTTTATTGAGGGTGTCATGATAACTGCCAATAATTTCCATCTATTGTCTATTCCATTTGCACAACAGCATGTGAAATTGATTGTCAATCAGTGTTGCTTCCTAAGTGGACAGTTTGATTTCACAGAAGCTTGATTTACTTGGAGTTATATTATGTTGTTGTAAAAGTGTTCCCTTTATTTTTTTGAGCAGTGTATATTTTGTCTGCACAAGTCATGAGTCACTGCAAAAGTGTATGGCAGGAGGGAGGAGAGGAACAGCTGGGTCAGAAGTTGAAGAGGGGAATGATAAATGCAGGGACAAGAGACTTCCTATTTCTATGTAGAGCAGAGAAAACAGAATAATTCGCTGGGTAGAAAGGCAAAATGAGTAGTGTTGAGCGAGTATGTTCAGTCCCGAGTATGCTCGGGCCGAGCTCCGAGTATTTACAGCTGCTCGGTCATATGGTTAAATCGCTCCGTGTGCATGATTTGCAACTGTTTGACAGCTTTATTACATGTGAGGAATGTGTAAGAAATAGACATTCCTCCCATGTAGTAAAACTGTCAAACAGTTGCAAATCATGCACACGGGAGCGATTCAACCATATGACCGAGCAGCTGTAAATACTCGGAGCTCGGCCCGAGCATACTCGGCGAAAGGGTTAATAGAACATACTCGCTCAACACTAAAAATGAGCAATTGTAAGTACACAGTGCAATATAATATGAGGATTGAAAAATATTAAAAGGAGTGCTTCTTTAAAGCAGATTTTTCATTAGATTTTATGATGCAAACGGCATACAGTTTTAAATAAATCTATCAGATCTGATCTGATGGATGTACTTACAATGAAAACACATGTTACAATTGCTGCATAATCTTCTTTGAAAGTTTAAAGTCAATGTGTGGCCACCTAGTCTGACTGACAGCTTTTCAGTGACCCTCCTCCCTGCTGAGGAATCTCCGCCCACCTAGTCTTATTGACAGGTTCTCAGTGACCCTCCTCCCTGCTCTTGAAATTCAGCCCAACTAGTGTCATTGATAGCTCCTCAGTGACCCTCCTCCCTGCTGCTGAAATATCACAATGCACAATACAAGATGCAGATTTCGGTTAGGCTGAGCGAGCATGCTCGTATTGCAGTTCTACTCCTAAAAAGCTAGTTTTATCAGGATTAAACGTCCATTCTAACAAGGATTTACAAACCAAGTACATCAGCCTCACCAGGTGTAATAAATCTATGTAATAATGTATTGCATTGTGAAACTTGGTGACATATGTGCTTTAATCACAATATAAGGAGAAAAAATATAAAAATGATCTAACATACTTTATTAGGTCTTCAAGATCTCTGCTTGCTGTTTTTAATAGGATTCATGGGATAAAATTCAGACCAATACATGTGATCGAGATCGGCTTATTACAGTTATCCAAGTCGTGTCTTGTAATGATTCTTGGTTATAGGAGATCATCATACGATCAGGATAGATTCCCATCTCCTGCACAATCAAGACTCCTAATGAATGGCAGCAAGCAGAGGTCTTAAAAATGAATTGATAAAGTATTTTTTATAAATTGTATGACTTTTCATTATGCAAAAGAAAAACCGTAACCTTTATTTGCTGAAAATGGAACACCCCTTTAAATGAGGAAAAAAAAAACCAAAAAATAATTTATATAAATCTTATTCTGGACTACTAGGCACAATATGGACCCAATAAACTGTCCTCTGCATTGTCCCCTATTATAAATATTTTATTACAATTTTTTTTTTCTTTTTTACAAATTCAATGCCCACCACCAAGATATAAAACTGAAAACCACAGTGCAAAGAAACACAGACACAGGCTTATCCAGAGCGGCTCTTCCTGCTGTTACCTGTCCTTTATCACATAAAGAGTTTTCCAAGTCTTCAATCTTTGCTTGGCACCTCAGCAGGTCGGCTTGTAACTGTTCCCGAGTCTGTGCAGGGCAAAAAAAAATAGTCTTATTATATGCATGGATTATAGCATACTCAATCACAGGACAGTGCGCTCCCTCCATAGGACAGTGCGCTCCCTCCACAGGAATTTTTCTTTTAAACCGTACTTGTCGTTTCATGCAAAACCTGTATAAAATCAAAGTCTTGCTGCTCTTATCT
The DNA here is from genome assembly GCF_046119375.1 of Phyllobates terribilis. Taxonomy (NCBI): domain Eukaryota; kingdom Metazoa; phylum Chordata; class Amphibia; order Anura; family Dendrobatidae; genus Phyllobates; species Phyllobates terribilis. The sequence goes on along the minus strand of NW_027362761.1, from coordinate 1,147,627,977 downwards.
CCTACAAATCTTAACAGCTTTTGGTATGCATACCAGTCTAATATGTACAGGAACTGTCCTAAGTCTCCTGCTCTGCAACTTGCCATCCGCTCGTTAGGAGTAGGTGGTCCCGTTTATTTAGCACTCAGCCAGCACAATAAGCGCTATAACTTCCTTTCCTTACTTCCAAGCATGCTTTGCTCCTACCATTGTCCAATGACTTGCATGCCCTAAACTGAAAATCTGCTTCTATATTATGCCTCCATGTTGTATAAAAGACAGGAAATTAGAGAGATAAAAGTCCTGACCATCTTCCTTAGAAGGGAGACACCTAGTGACTGGTACTTTGGAGAGTTTTTTTGGAAAACAATCTTTGAAATAAAGTGCTAAATATACAATCTGCAAATCACATTAAGGTGTGAAAAGTACAGGGATTGTCTGAATTTATGTTGCTCTCTTTATTAGCTTTCCTCTTGGCTTAAAAAATAATGATTTTGTGGAATTTTGCCAGAAGATGTACGTGCCATATGTGACTACATGAGGCTGTGATGTGACATGCAGGCAATCCAATGTATTGGATTTGATGCTTGAAAAAGTGGATGAAATTTGCAAAAAGTTGAGGGGAGACCCTTATAGATGGTTTCAAGTTCTGTATAAGAAAAACAAAGCTCAGGCATGTATTAAGATATGTAATAATATAAATTCACAGTAGAACAGGATAGTTAGGGCTTGTTCATACATTTATTTGGATTTTGCTAAGGATTTGGGTACGAAAAAAATCTCATCCGCACGCTGCAGAATAATTTCTGTGCAGAAATCTACCTGCAGTTTTTTAATCTGTAGCATATTAACTCTGTGCTGATTTTTACTATGGATTTCACTTTTTACTGCAGATTTCACCCCATGCATTGCAAAGCTGTAAGAGAACTGGACTACATGAAGATTTTGCTGTAGAAACTTTGCAGATTTTTTTTCTGCTGCTGAATCTCCACCAACCTAACTTGGTTGACAGCTCCTCAGTGTGCCTCCCCCTGCAGCGGTTGTATCTCTGCCGCCCTAGACTAATTAATAGCTTATTGACCCCCTTCCCCCAGCTGCTGAATCTCTGCCCATCTAGCTTGATCGACATCTCCTCAGGGTCCCTTCCCTCGGCTGGTGAATCTCTGCCCAACTAGCTTGACCGACATCTCCTAAGTGTCCATCCCTCTGCTGGTAAATCTCTGCTCATCTAGTTTGATCGACAGTTCCTCAGGGTCCTTCCCCTCTGCTGGTGAATCTCTGCCCATCTAGCTTGATCGACAGTTCCTCAGGGTCCTTCCCCTCTGCTGGTGAATCTCTGCCCATCTAGCTTGATCGACAGCTCCTCAAGGTCCTTCCCCCTCTGCTGCTGAATCCCTGCCCATCTAGCTTGATCGACAGTTCCTCAGGGTCCTTCCCCTCTGCTGGTGAATCTCTGCCCATCTAGCTTGATCGACAGTTCCTCAAGGTCCTTCCCCTCTGCTGGTGAATCTCTGCCCATCTAGCTTGATCGACAGTTCCGCAGGGTCTTTCCCCTCTGCTGGTGAATCCCTGCCCATCTAGCTTGAACGACAGTTCCTCAGGGTCCTTCCCCTCTGCTGGTGAATCTCTGCCCATCTAGCTTGATCGACAGTTCCTCAAGGTCCTTCCCCTCTGCTGGTGAATCTCTGCCCATCTAGCTTGATCGACAGTTCCGCAGGGTCTTTCCCCTCTGCTGGTGAATCCCTGCCCATCTAGCTTGATCGACAGTTCCTCAGGGTCCTTCCCCTCTGCTGGTGAATCCCTGCCCATCTAGCTTGATAGACAGCTCATCAGGGTCCGTTCTCTCTGCTGGTGAATCTCTGCCCACACAGCCCGATTGGCAGCTCCTGGTGTTCCTCCTCCCTCTTGCTGCTAAATCTCCGACTACCTAGCCCTATTGATGGCTCCTCACTGTCCCTCCGCCATGTCGTTGCTGAAATCCATAAGAGAATTGTATAACATGCAGATTTTCTTATACCACAGTGACAAAATATGCAGCAGAATCTGGACATATTTTTTCAGCCATCTGGGAATATACCATTAAAGTAATTTGCTGTGAGTTGAAAGATGAGATTGACGCGAGTTATGGTATATTTACAGGAGAGGTTATTTTACAGTTTTGGAACAGCTTTTCGTTGCAATTTTCATAATGAGCTACATGTTTTTTCAGCAATTTACAAAATCAACATTATTATTATTAATAATAATATTATATGGCAATGAGTGGACTGATCAGTCTGCACTTATCCTGTACTGGCTGTAAAGCCTGATTAGAAAGAACTTCTCTAGGATGGTATAGAGAGAAACAAGCTGGTCGATAGGTTGGAGATAAAAGAAAGTCACCCTGGCTTCTCTTTCTGCGTCCAGCGTTCCTCCCACTTGTTCTTGCAGCAAGGCGTACGCTCTCTGCAGGGCCTGGTACTCCCGGGTCAGCTGGCGAAACCTTAAATCAGCTTCTTCCTTAGGAGTGCTCTTCAAGGAGAAGGAATAATGGAGCAAATTATCAAACATGAATCATTCAAATACCTGCAGACCTGCCTGTCCATTCAGAAGTCTAGAGAAGAGACTCTGCCGCCTCCCGACCTTAACGTTTACGCCATATTGCACAAATCCTCAGCAATCTACAGCACAACTCAAGTGAACAGGGTTTACAAAAATCCAACTCGCACAATTTTTGGAACAAAAAAAAATAAAAATCTGCACAAAATGGAGAGCCAGCTGAAGATTTCATGCCTTGGTCACGCTCATTGAAATAGTTCTATGTTATTTAAAAAAAAAAAAAAAAAAAAATGGCTGATTTCATACAAACATAGCGCCACACCTGTCTACAGGTTGTGTGCGGTATTGCAGCTCTTCCTTATTTATTTTAATGGGCCTGAGATGCATTACTAGACATCACCCAAGAACAGGGGTGGTGCTGTTTTTTTTGGAAGAAATCAACCTTGTTTTTAATCCGTCCACCAATATTACACCCCTGAAAGTAGAAAATATATTTAGTGCTTTTGAAGTGAGGGGGTCATGGCTTAAAAATGGCAGACGCCTACAGACAGATGTGTATTCCCCGATTATAACTGAACGTGTTGCTTTATTACACAAAGTTGCCCACCCCTTTAAAAAAAAAAAAAAAAGCGTGTAACGAATGCCTACCACTGGCATTGGTCGCTTTTAGACTTTCAGGCTTAACTTAATGTATACTTTTTTTTACAGGCCTCTGTGGGATGGAATAGTCTACTCTTCAGTACTCAATTGGAAACAGTTGAGAAGCTCACAAAATAACCATCTCCAAGATCCTATTCCAATATGTAGTAGGTGTACTAAATAATATTAGCAAATGCCTCCAATTAGAAATGTAGTATAGTTCTCCTGATAAGCTATGTCGCTTACCCCATGTGCAGGACATTGCAGTAGCTTAGGTATCCACGGTTACGACCACTCATAGTGACAGATAGCCGTTAATGGTCGTAACCATGGATACCTAAGCTACTGCAATGTCCTGCACATGGGGTAAGCGACATAGCTTATCAGGAGAACTATACTACATTTCTAATTGAAGGTATTTGCTAATATTATTATAGCTACACATTGGGATAGGTGGGAATACCCCTTTAAAGACAAGCACTGTTAGGGAGTGGCAGCATCGAATCTATATCTGAGATCACTGACTACACAGCAGAACAGCAGGTGGGACGTTTTCCACCAAAAAAGCCTCTAAAAGGGACTTTCATATTGATGGGTTTATTCTTACGATAGCCCATAAATATTAGATTGACAATTATTTACAGATTCGAGATGTCTATTAACGCAGCAGGAGCGACTTACATCTTCTATGTCTTCTTCAGGCGTTGCTGGTGTCCTGTCCGTTTTATCGGTGTTGTATGAGGTGACTGAAGAGGTTTCTGAATCGATTGATTCCTCGTCAAATCCAAAAAACGTCTCCACAACATGCCTCTGAAAAAAAAGAGGTTATCAAGTGAAATTATGTAAACATTTATACACATAGAGAAAGCCGAGAGACCACCCAGTGCTCTATGGGGACCTCCAAGTGCTCAGCAGGATGTCTACAGAGACACGGGCACAAGGTGGCCCAAAACAGCCTGTGTTTGCAGAAGGACTAGAAATATAAAATCCCTCAGTTTTCGTTACTGTATTATCAGATTGCTTCCAAATATATAGTAAAATATATTTTATCCATCAAAAATGGGATCTCGTGGATTATCAGACTTTCTGGATTGTCAGACAGCATAAAAATATATATCAAAGCAAAATATTCTAAGATGTGAAAACAAAAAAAATCAGCTACTGGTTTAACTAGGTTCTTCAATTAGTCCATTATATTGCATTTTTGTGCTAGAAATACATGCCGGAATATTAGACGTTCTGGATTATCGGACAGTCATGAAAAAGTATATACAACTACATTGTAGGGCAGGTCAACAACTGTTGTGAAACTAGAACTCCCAGCATGCCGATAAGGTCTGCAGCTGTCAGATCAAGCTGGGAGTTGTAGTTTCACAATGACTGGGAAGATTATTGCAGACTGCTATTAAAGGGAATCTATCAACAGGTTTTTGCCATGTAATCTGAAAGCAACATAATGTAGGGGTCGAGACAGGGATTCCAGGGATGTGTCACTTGCTGGGCTGTATGCTGTCATTTTGATACAATAACAGTTTTCTCTACTGCAGATCTAGCAGTGCTCCGAATGCTGAGCCTTGTATAACCCCGCCCACACCACTTATTAGAGTGCACACTGAAAGCAGCCAATCAGTGCTGGGGGTGTGGTTGGACCAGGAGGTACGACACACCTAGTCCTGTATGATAATCTCCTGCTGATAAAACACTGATTTGATTGAAACAGCAACACACAGCAAAGTAAGTGACATATCACTGGAATCAGGGTCTCTGCCCCTACATTATGCTGCTCTCAGATTACATACAAAAAGCTGCTGACAGATTCCCTTTAAAAGAGGTAGAAAACCTGTAGACACACAAAATATTTTTTTATTAGTATTATTGTGCTATAACTTAGTTTTTTTGGAGGTGTGAGAATCCAGAGTATGGATTTTTGGACTGTCCGATGCCAGACTAAAAGCCTTTTATTAGGCTAGCACTGAATGCATGAGTAATTATTAGGAGGATATTAGTCAGGATACTTTCACTAAGTACCCAGGGATCTGTCACAACGTGTTCCAGTGACGACTTGCTGAATGATGTATGGAGACAACTGGGAAAGGAGTTTCTACCGTTACTGTACCCGGGGGACATAGTGTCCCAGAGCACTGTATGATGTTATACACCTGCCTCCGCAGAAAGCGTGATTAACCCAACCAAAACAACAATTATCCAGCGACAACATACAGTGTACTGCCTGGGTACACACACACACACACATTTACATGCACGGCTTAGTACATGAGATTTACAGGGAAACTCCAGTTTTAAAAAAACTAAATTAAAAGTTTTAGAAGAAGACTAGAACTCTATCGCCATCTATTGGAAGCTGTGAGCCTAAAAGTCAATATCGACTATTTAACAAGCCTTGCAATACGACTTTGGATAAAAGCCAAACCAGAATCTCAATTTGCAGACACGGTGTTTCGGGGGTGTTGCCCCTCATCAGTGCAAAGTATGAGATCGATTCGGCTAGATGAGAGGCTCTGGACTGGGGTCTAAGGGGTAACGTTTCACTGTGTGAACTTAGAACCAAGTCCAGAACCTCTCACCTAGCCAAATCTTGCATATGTTCTTTACTTGTGTTTTCCACCCATTCATTTGTTTTGGTGAAAAGCGCTGCAAATATGCTGAAAGAATCGACATGCTGAATCGTGGGGGAAAAAAAAAAAAGAAGCATGGCTCCAAATATACGTGCAAAAAAAAAAACAATGTGTGCATGAGATTTCAGAAGTCACATTGATTATGATGGTACTATAAAATGCATGCGTAAAATACACAGCAAAAACACCTGTGTGAACAAACCCCAATAGAGCATTGTACACGCCAGGAGATTGCTACATTCAACACGCAGGACCCAGCTTCCACTACACAAGGGTACATCGCCCCTGCGGTCTTCACTCGTATAATGAGTCAGCGGGATCAGGATAAGTTTTAATCTCTAGTTTTCTTATTATACATACAATGAGTTCACCCAGCGGTTCGAATTTTACAAGGTTTAAAAAAAAAAAAAATTACCAAAAATTTGCAGCTGCCTGCCCTTTATCTCATTCGTGCTGCACTGCATGCAAATGTGGGGCAGCAGATGCAAGCACGGACCGATAGCCCCCTAGAGCAATTATACTAAAACTGATATATTATAATGTTGGGGTGTTTATGTATCTGCAGATCTAACAAAAGGTTAAATTGAGGCACATAACACAGAGCAGGGATGTTAGGGTTCAAAAGAAAAAAAGTGTCATTTGACATATAACTTGATATCAGTCAATGACTTGAGCCATGTTCAGATATTTTAAGCCTTTTAAAAGCAGGTAATACATGCTGCCCGAACCATGGAGGCATCTATCAGCCACTGGCTGTACGATCATAGCTATGTATGATTTACTTTGAAACGCTGCAGCACAGAACTGCACGAGTGATTAGTTGTACAGGTGGCCTCCGGCAGCTTCTCCTTGGCAGCTTCTCCCTGCCCGCTGACAGTGACTGAGAAGCCTTTGCCCATGTGACCCGTCAGCCTGTTACCTTTAAATGGAATCTGTAAGCAGTTTGTTTGCTATGTAATCTGACAGCAGAATAATGTAAGGGCAGAGACTCTGATTCCAGCAATGTATGACTCAGTTTGGGTTTTTTCACATGTCAGTATCTCCGGTACGAGTGGTGACTGTTTCCATATGTACCGGAGACACTGACACACAGACCCATTCAAAGGAATGGATCTGTGCACATGTCAGTGTGTTTCCATGGACCGTGTGATTTAAGTCAATGGGTCCGTGTAAACATGTACCGCACATGGATATCATCCGTGTGACACGTAGCGGCGTTTAGGAATCAGCGGTATACAGTTAGCGCTGTTCACAAGCGCCGGGTGCTGAAAGCAGCCCTCATCACAGTCTCCTGCCAACGCTGCGATCAGCACCAGCAGGGGATAATGAGAGCTGTAGTCTGCTTCCAGTGTCTCCACCTGTAAAAATAAGAATAAAATAAAAAAAAATACATATACTCACCTGTCCTAAGTGTCCCCCGCTGTAATCCATGCAGCCGCTCAGCAGAGGAGTCGGGGAGAATGACTCCTGCCGCGAGCGGCCTCGGAAGCTTTATATATAAAACATAATATATATAGCATATTAAAATATAAATATTATATATATTTATACATGCTATATTATAAAAATATAGTATATCCTAAATATATATATATTTATTTATTTTTTCCCCCCATTTAGATCTTTAAATAGAAAATATCCTAAATATAAAGATCTACGTGCGTCTACAAGCATGCACACATATTCCTATGCAGCAATCCTAACTGATCTCGGCAGCAAATGTATAGATTACGTAGGGCGTCCTTTACCTTCGTGTTTATAGGTCAGCTCCTGGCATCCCGAAAAATACAGGCAGACTAAAGCGCAGAGGCATATGAAGAAGGAGAAGTACAAGATGAGCAGGAAATCTTCCATTGTGCGGGAGTGAAGAGCAGCCACTTCACTAACCCTTCATCTGTCCCTCTGCCGCACCGGACTTCTCAGCCTCATAGAAATGCACGACTTAGATGGTGATGGCCCGGGAGTGGGGGGGAGCGGGGCATATATTATCAGAGAGCGGCTCCTCCTCGGGTGCAGGTAGCTGCCACATGTGCACCGAGTCCCCTGACCATTCCATGTGAGCTCTGTACAGCCAGCTGGCAACAGTAACCTGGAGCCGGCATGCACCAAGAGAAAAACTAAAAATACACTTTAAAAATTCAATACCTTTCCCTGCGCAGTAATGGACAATTTAAAGGACCTGAAAACTCAGCCATGCTCTCTATCGGGAAACGTGCAGTCACAGCCGTTCTGTCAGGAAATAAAGACCATTTTCTAACAATCCTAGCAACAGGTGGGAAAGAGCGAGGATCGATCAGCAAAGCAGTCTCCTTCAAGGATTACATAAAAATTGTATTGATGTATTTAAATGTCTGTTCATAAACATGGGGTCGGCTCGCTTTCTTAAAGGTAAAGGTTGTCATTTTGACATCACGTCCCTACTGCCTTTTCACACAACCAAAAGCTTCCAGGACATTTATTTTTCTTATTTTGTGATAAAAATAATAATTTTTCAATTAAAAACGTCGCACAGTTTGCTGGCTGCTGAATGAGCCAACTGAGAATCTGTCAGTGAGCTTGATCTGCGGAAGAATTTCTGGTCCTAAATCAGCCGAGAGGAAAGAGTTATAAAGTTCGGCTCAAGTTTGCTGTGCTCTTCTTATAAATCAGCAAAGACGAGCTCAGTAAAAAAAAGTCAGAGAAAGGAGTTACAAGCTCCGATCAGAAGGTATTCTGAAGCCGGTAATAGTGCAACAAGTAGATTATAAAAAGAAATCGTGCAAAAATGTCACAATTTATCCAAATGCAAAAATTTGTTTTAGCTTCAAATACACGTATGTAAAATAAAAAAAAATATGGTGCCTGAAGGTGTCCATATATTTTAAAGACTGCTTGGTTTACACCACCCCCTTTCTAAATACCTTTTTAGGATATATGCAAAAACTGAGCAAAACTCTCAAAATCCTCCTTCAATTTTCAAAACTCCTTAAACACTTTGAATTTCCCGTCTGTTTTTGCTCTGAAAATGCAGCAAAAACACTGTGTGCACATTGTCCTAGGGATTCCTGAACCAATCGAGTGGAGTCTCCCCATCAGAATCCTTAATAAAAAAAATAAAAAAAAAAGGAGTAGAGAGCGGCCGCAAACATCTGTCACTTAGAAGGATACAGCATCTTAATCTATTACATGGACAATCCATTGATTTCACTTAGTAGAGGTGTAATGCTTCATTTCTCCTGCAGGGGAAACAAACACTTGCTTCTAGTTTCTTAGACTGATACGGATTGCTAAAGATCCCAGGATCACAACTGCTTATGATAGGTCACCAGATTTCACAATATAAATCCATACATTATTAAATAAATCTCTTATACCAGGTGAGGCAGGTGTACTTATTCTGAAAATCGATATCAGAATGGAATTTTTTTTTTTTTTAAAGTGCCTGAATTTAAAATAATCTCTAACTATAAAAAAGCTCAACATAATATCAGGATTCTACAGCGATTCTGACCTGGATTTCTAGAATAACTGCACCAGCCTGATCAGGTAGTATATCTAAATATTAAAGGAATGCAGTTTGCATTGCACATCTGATGACAGGTTCCCTTTAAAGCCTGTGATTATCATCGGGGACATCCTTAATTACTCATTTTCATGCGCCTTGGGGGGACACTAGCAGTTTGCTGCTCCTTAATCTCCTAATCTGAGCTGTATACCATTTCTCATGCTGTTCAGCCGTAAATCTCTGGAGGAACGAAGACAAGTGAAACCCTTCTGGCTAATGTGATGCAGATGAGCAGAATGCCGCTGATGATAATATTACACCACGTATTGAGACGTCATTTCTAAGAGGTCCTTTGTGACAGAAAGGGACACTAAATGGGGATGTAATTGTGAAATCAGCTGAAACCCACTCATGTTACCCACTTTTACATCTGCCACTGCTATTAGCATATAGATCATTTGTTGAAACATTAAAAGGATACAAAAAAAAAAATATTTTAAAAATCATGTCAATCAGGTGTAAAAAAAAAACGTTCTTAAACTTGTTGGATCTAGGTTGTATCTTCTATAAAAATAATAAAAAAAAAAAGTCTTATCCAAAGTAAGGAGCTGTAAACTGTTCCTGGCTGGCACACAGCTGGAAAGTACGTCTGGGCGGAGCTTTCAATTGGAGGTGGTCTTAAAAAAGCTCCGCCCCCAATGTGCTTTTCAGCTGGATGACAGCCACAGATTACATCCTTTTAAAGCTTGGATCAGAATTCTGTTTAGTCGTTGCACGTAGAGACAAATGTGGACACAGAAGAGAGGAGACCTTATAGCAAATATTAAAACGGCCCTAATTTTATAGTGCTGACTTTTCCTACCCAGAACATGTTTGTTTGCCCCACCCTCAAATGCTTTTTATGAACCCTGGGCCTTTTGCCCATCACAATGTTGGAATTTGTCCGAGAGAAACCCTACGTAGGTTCTAGCCACGCAATAAAAGAATAAAAATAAAATAATCTTTTATAGTATTTATATCCTTGATAAGCACTTGCAAGTTTAACCCTTCATGAGCATCTAACCTATAGGACAGGTAATATTCCAAACTTTCCCTACCCATTAAACAGTAAAAAATGGACAGCACTAGGATGACACATGGCTGCAATCCATGTCCTGGCTGTTTTTTAATGGACCCAATGATTTGAAAGGGCTAATTTGGTCTATTATTCAAATCCAAAACAAACATCTTTTTTTTTTTTTTTTGTCTTGCAGACATTCAGAGCGGAGAAAAAAATATACATATGTTTGCGATGATTTTTCTATTTATGTATTTACGTGACCTGTAAAAAAAAAGCACGCCCCCTTGTGGCCAAATTGTGTAGGATATACACTCACTTTTCTGGACTCATTTCTTAGCGGCTCAAATGTTTCTGTGTCTAATTACTGTAATGAATCGGAAAAACATGGAGCAATTAATCTCTGCCAATAAAGCTAATTAAGCCTACTGTGCGGCTTCACAAGCAGAAGGGAAACAATCTGAAACAGGCCTGATTCACTATTGCATTTGTGCCTTTTTGGTCTAGTTTTTGGTGCTTTTCAACAAATTCTTATAATTTGCGGTCTTTTTTTAATTTTATATGTGTCCACCTCTTTTTTTTTTTTTTAATGTACGCCAATGGGAGTGTGTTTATTTATTTATTTTTTTCCACACGTTTGCATTCATCAAGTTGTGAAATGTACAACTGGAGTGATTTTATGTATGCCTGAAATTTTTTAGCACATTTTTCCACATTAACAGAACATGTGCTGTATTATACAACGCTCTCAATGTCTCCTATATAATGTGTAGACAGCAGCCTCAGTGTCTCCTATGTGATGTGTAGACAGCAGCCTCAGTGTCTCCTATGTGATGTGTAGACAGCAGCCTCAGTGTCTCCTATGTGATGTGTAGACAGCAGCCTCAGTGTCTCCTATGTGATGTGTAGACAGCAGCCTCAGTGTCTCCTATGTGATGTGTAGACAGCAGCCTCAGTGTCTCCTATGTGAAGTGTAACAGCAGCCTCAGTGTCTCCTATGTGATGTGTAGACAGCAGCCTCAGTGTCTCCTATGTGATGTGTAGACAGCAGCCTCAGTGTCTCCTATGTGATGTGTAGACAGCAGCCTCAGTGTCTCCTATGTGATGTGTAGACAGCAGCCTCAGTGTCTCCTATGTGATGTGTAGACAGCAGCCTCAGTGTCTCCTATGTGACGTATACACAGCAGTCTCGGTGTATGCTATGTGATGTACTGTATACACAGCAGTCTCATCTCCTGTGATGTAGAGTAGTCTGTCTCCTATGCGATGTGTAAACAATAGTCTCAGTGTCTCATATGTGATGTATACAGCAGTCTTGGTGTATTCTATGTGTTGTATGCAGCAGATCTCCCAACAAAGATGAATTTTGCAGTAGGAAAAAATATACATCTGTGATCGGAACAACTTACTGATGCAAGTTCTTTAAAAAACATATGGTCTCAAAGAATTGACTGCGTTCCATACTGACCAGAAAAGCATTTGCGAGTAACATCATCATCATCCAAACCACCTAACATCACAGCCGCACCAAAGATGAGCAGCTCCTGTCATCACAATAGCGGTGAGTTAATTAAATGTTTAACCAAATATAGCAGGATCATTTTTAAATTGATAATTTTGCATGGCCCTCAAATGATATTATAAATATTCAAATGGATATTGGCTGAAAAAAGGTTCTCCACCCCTGCTCTAGCCCAATAGTAGTAATATTACGAACCAAAACCAAAAGCAGTAGATATAGCAAATATAAATATTAAATTCTAAATGGGGCAAAGCTCTAAATTATATAGGCCTGAAATCAATAGTCAGATCTAAGTATTGCACTAACCCAATGTTAAATATGGATCATAAACATCTCATATTTCGAATTATCTTTTCATACAAAATTATTAATATTGTTTTAGAAATTTTATGGTAATATATATTTACCAATGGGTTAATTAACTTTATATTTTACTAGATTGGACTTTTACAGATTTGGAAATTTTTAAAAGAAATGTAAAAAAAATGAAACATTTCGTATTTCTTTATTTTTAAATGGGGGAAAAAGTAGGATGACTTGAATTTTTACATATTTTTTAAAAACTTTTTTTTCACTTTTTACTTTAATTTGTTAACCCTCAACTGGTGAGGTGGGGTTATTGTCACGCAACTGGTGATGTAGGGGTTTCCTATACCCCAGAGTTTAGAAATCTCTTATTTTTACAGAAAATGCAAAGATCACGTTTGTTTTAATCGTTTTCTTATTGGCGATTGATTACACATGAGTATAACAAATTTTTGACACCCACAAATGGATGGAAGCTAGTGAGACACGTATCCTCATACCAGCATTTTTCAATGAACAGCAGCCTAACAAAAATTCCCTGGGGTGTGGCAAACCCCCACCTCACTAGTTGAGGGTTAATCCACTTAGAGGATTTGTACCAGCTATTGTCTGATGGCTTGTATTATATATTACTATACCACACTATTGCGGTTTGTAGGAAAAATCATGGTCCTGAGTGTGAGAAAAATCATGGTCTCCTATGAAGCCTAGCCACAAGATGGTCCTCAGGGGAGAATAGACATGACAGGTGCGAGGTTCTTCGGCAGACCCCTGGCTGCCATAGCAATCCACCAACTCCCTGTGATTGTGTGAGGGAGCTGATGGGCGCGTGGAAGAGCACCCATGGTTCGCACGCTGTTAATGCATCTGTCAGCGAATGACAGCAGCATTTCAAGAGGACCTTTAACGAAATATTACATGGTGTGTCCAGTTCAACATGCAATAGGTGCTGCAGCAGAACAAAAGTTTGTTGTTTATTTTTAATTTTGCCTCTTTGTTGTAGAGATGTTGGCAATGTATTTGGTACCTAAATGTTAATTTATTTTAAGATAAAGTGGGCATTACCAGAGAGATTTCACTGGGGGGCGTGTACTTCTTCCTCTTACTGATGTTGACCAATCATAAGCAGGCACAACACACAGGGGAAAAAAAAAAAGATCACGCCACCACAAAAGCTTAGGGACATGCTCAGTGTAAGACATTTATTGACAGACTGCTAGCCTGAGGACAGTGATGACATGTGCTGGAACACAGCAGATCCGAGCGTGTGAACAACTTTCAGCTCTCATCAGGAGCCGGACATATGAATAGGACGTGAAGAGGTTAATGGATTTTTTATTTATTTTTTAAATATGATTTTCCTGTATTTTATCCAGGAATATAGAAATGGATGTTTGTCCCTCGTTAAAGCCAGAAACAGCACCAGTCTTGTATTTTATTTCAATTTAAAGATAAATTCTTGAGAATGGAGCTGAACTGTAAAACCAAACACAGCCCATGCAAAAGAATGGTAATTTCCAAGAAAAAAAAAACAAATAAACAGTGCCTCTGCCTAATTCTTAACACAAATGTGCGGTTCCTCTAGGTCTTAATTAACCTAACCATGCAGACTATACTGTAATAGAAGATGCAGCCAGAAAAGGAAACAAGAACGGGAAACCCAGGCAGCCCTATGGAGAAGAGTTGAGGGAGAATTGGTGCATGAGAATAGATTTTTTTTTTTAGACCATGCTGAGGTCAGTTATAAGGTAAATTTTTATATATATATATATATATATATATATATATATATATATATATATATATATATATATATATATATATATATATATATATATATATATATATATATATATATATATATATATATATATATATATATTTGACAACCTATTATGTATTTTATACATTTAAAACAATTCATGAAAAAAATACCTTTGGGTGCTTTAAGCTTTTTCTTTTCGGCTTTTTGAAACGCAGCATCCGCTCTTTCTCCTAAAGGCAGAAACACAGCAATGTAAAATGGATGTGTAGTAATTGGGCATATTGGCACAATGAGAAAACTATGAGTATGTGAAAACACGATGGGTTTCATCATTTCACCTTGCAGAAAAACTTCAATGAAAAGTACAGTTTCTAATGCAAAAATTATGACATGTTATCATAGCTGATATTTTTCTAAATAATATCTAACTGTGCGTGCCTTTACTGATCCAGGAATCCAAGAATGCACATGGTCATCAACACAAATCTGCATAGTCTTGTATGTTTCGCTATTGTTAGAGTCCTTTTCTAGTCTGCTTCCAGTAACATAATGCCCCTAAAAGAAGCGAGGTGAAAAGCGCGTCGGGATGAGAGGGCCCTGTGGCTGGCAGCGAATCTTTTACTCTCCATTATTATAAGGTAATCCTGGACCCCTTATCTTTAGGAGATCAGATCCTTAAACTCGCAGTCTACAAATTCCTAGGCATTAGGATTCACTTTATGGTTGATAGTATCTAGTAGCATTTCAGGAAATAGACTACATGCAATAAAATGACAGTTATGATATGAAATATACTGTTTAAATAGCAATATATGGGCTAGGTGCAATAAGATATTCCTATTATGGTATTAAATGCAGCTAAATCTATTTAGTAATGATTTTTGATATATATAGTATGGAGCATCAACCCAAATAGGGACCATATCTTAACTTTTTCCATTAAGAGGGATCTATCTATAATGAATATCAGGGTGTTAATGGAGATTTACTAGCTCAAAATTTTTCTCATAAAAATGTATCAATTTTTTCTCTTGGATATACATATGTGGATACATACAAAACCAAAATAGTATAATTACTATTATCCATATACCCTCCCATTATCATTTGATATGATTAAGATATATGTGTGTGCGCTCTCTTTTTTTCTTTGCCACTATGTACCCTAAAAAAATTTTTTGTAATAAAGGTCTTTGTTTTTAACTCTTGACCTCTTGTCAGATTTATTACTATATTCGTTTTGTTATTGTCTTCCGATTAGTCTACCAATTTAAGTAGCAGATATACATTTATGCTATTATGTTGATCTATTGGATCAGTAAGAATATACATAAATATAAATGTATATTATCAGCTTGTCCTTTGCAACGGTTTTCTAATAGTATGTGGATACATGTATATTGGATATATGTATATTTGCATTTTGGCATTTACGGAGATATTAAATATAGGAGATTTGGAGTTAATGGAATTATTTAATTCATTTGTACTGCCACAGTGCCCTCTTGAGGCATTACTGCTTTTTTACTTTTTATTATTTTTTTCATCCTTCTGCGTTTTTATAGAGTACAGACCAAAAGTTTGGACACACCTTCTCATTTAAAGATTTTTCTGTACTTTCATGGCTATGAAAATTGTACATTCACACTGAAGGCATCAAAACTATGAATTAACACATGTGGAATTATATACTTAACAAAAAAGTGTGAAACAACTGAAAATATGTCTTATATTCTAGGTTCTTCAAAGTAGCCACCTTTTGCTTTGATGACTGCTTTGCACGCTCTTGGCATTCTCTTGATGAGCTTCAAGAGGTAGTCACCGGAAATGGTTTTCACTTCACAGGTGTGCCCTGTCAGGTTTAATAAGTGGGATTTCTTGCCTTATAAATGGGGTTGGGACCATCAGTTGTGTTGTGCAGAAGTCATGTGGATACACAGCTGATAGTCCTACTGAATAGACTGTTAGAATTTGTATTATGGCAAGAAAAGCCTTAGTTACTCACCGGTAACGGGATTTTTTGGAGCCCATGACAGCACCACAAGAGAGAGGATCCGCCCATCAAGGACAGGAAACCTGCAGGTTAAAAAGGGCGGCACCTCTCTCCCGCTTCAGTTTAGTTAACAGAGCATGAGAGGACCGCCAAGGTTAATTACAACAAAACAAATTCATTTTAAGCCAATTACTTTAAATTAACTTCCCCTGCAGGTGCAAAAAAGGATAATAACTCTACGGGAGTGCGAAAACACCAGTGTAATGAGGGAATATAAGGGTGCTGTCATGGGCTCCGAAAAATCCCATTACCGGTAAGTAACTAAGGCTTTATTCGAACTCCCATGACAGCACCACAAGAGAATTACAGAGACGAAAGGAGATTAGGGAGGGACCACAGCTTGAAGCACCCTTCTCCCGAAGGGGAGATCAGAAGAGTCACCTAAATCCAATCTATAATGCCTATAGAAGGTGGAGGGAGAAGACCAGGTGGCAGCCTTACATACGTCTTCGATGGAAACCCCCGTCTTCTCGGCCAAGGAAGTTGCTACTGCTCTGGTGGAATGTGCCCTCAACCCTCCCGGTACTTCCTTATCCCCTGAGGAGTAGGCGAGGGAGATGGCCTCTCTAATCCACCTCGCAATTGTAGATTTTGAAGCTTTACAACCTTTCCTAGCCCCCTGATGGCATATAAATAGGGAACTATCTTTCCTAAAACTCTGTGAAACCTTCAGATATTTAAGCACGCACCTTCTAACATCTAATGTATGTAGTTTCTCCTCTTTCTGATTTTTAGGGGGAAAACAAAAAAGGTTGGAAGATTTACCTCTTGAGTTCTATGAAAACATGAGACTACTTTTGGAAGTAAAGCTGGGTCAGGCTTTAGTACAATTCTATCATCCATAATTTGAGTAAATGGTGGGGATATAGAAAAAGCCTGTATGTCACTTACTGTTCTGGCCGAAGTTAGGGCCACTAACAGGGCTGTTTTAAGAAGAAAAATCTTATGGGTGGCTGAATCTAGAGGTTCGAAGGAGGGGTTAGTCAAGGCATGTAAGACCAGGTTTAAATCCCAGGGAGAGGGTCTGGATTTAATAATAGGTCTACATCTGAAAGAGGCTTTTATAAACAGTGGTACACAAAAATTAGCTGCTATATCAAAAGCAAATAAGGCTCCTAAAGCCAAAACTTGTACCTTCAAAGTACTAGTGGTTAGGCCCTATTCTAAACCCCGCTGTAGAAACTCTAGTATCTTCCCAATAGGGATCCCATCCTCTAGTTTGAATTCTGCAAAGGACAGGAACTTTCTCCAAGTTTTAGCATAGATGCGGGTGGTAACGGGCTTTCTGCTACATAGGAGAGTGTTTACTAAATTCGTGGAAAACCCTTTGCTGGTTAACAGTGCCCTTTCAAATTCCATGCCGTTAAATGGAGATTTGAGGCTGGAGGATGGGAAACCGGACCCAGAGTAAGAAGGTCCGGAATTTCCGGAAGGACCCAGGGGTCTGATACTGACATTCTGCGGAGACAAGAGAACCATGGCCTCTTGGGCCAAAAGGGGCATATGAGGATTATTCTGGCTTTGTCTGCCCTGTTCTTCCTTAGGACTGACGGAAGCAGGATCATGGGAGGGAATGCATACGCCAAAGGAAACTCCCAGGGAATCATGAAGGCGTCCACTGCCAGGGGCTTTTCTCTGGGGTTTAGAGAACAAAATGTTGCCACCTTCCGATTGGATTTCGTCGCGAACAAGTCCACTGCTGGAAGACCCCACATTGCCACAATCTTGCAGAATATTTGAGGGTTCAAGGACCATTCTTCTTTTAGGGAATTGCGGCTGAGAAAATCTGCTCTGATGTTTTCTTTTCCTTTTAGATGAACCGCAGAAAGGGAGAGACAATGATCTTCTGCCTTCTGAAGAAGTTTGTCTGCTACTCTCATTAAGTCTTTTGAACGGGTTCCCCCTTGATGATTTATATATGCTACTGAGACTTGATTGTCCGAGAGTATACGGACATCCTGGCCCTGTAAATATACAAGGAACCCATTGAGCGCATAATCAACCGCCAAAAGCTCCTTAACATTCGAGGAAACTGTACCTCATTTTGTGACCAGGTTCATTGAATTAAGTTATTTCCAAAATGAGCTCCCCAACCTGTAGCACTTGCATCTGTTGTCAAAACTGCAGTAGGTTTACTTTCCCAAGGGACTCCCCTAGAAAGATTAGTGTATACCAACCACCAACGAAGGGATTGTAAGGAGCGAGGGGCCAAAGTAAACTCCTGGTCTAGATATCCATCTAGAATTGAGTCATTATATAATACATCCCATTGAAGAGCCCTTGAGTGAAATTGGGACCAATGCACCGCAGTAAAACTTGAGGTCAGGGTTCCTAATAATGACATGGCTTTACGGAGTGTCATAGAGGGTCCATCCATACAATGTCTCACTAGTGCCTGGATTTTTGCAATCTTCTCATCTGATAAATGGCATAACTGTCTTTCTGAATCTAAAATGACCCCCAGGAACTGTTGGGCTTTTTGAGGGGTCAACCTAGATTTTTCCAGATTTAGAAACCAACCTAGGCCTTGTAGGACAGAAATTGTTACCTGAAGGTGGGCCTCGCATTGTACAAAAGGAAACCATAGAGGTAAGGGATTAAGATATCCTTTTCTCTTATATGGGCCATAACTTCTGCCACCAGTTTGGTAAAAACTCTCAGGGCTATAGCCAACCCAAAGGGAAGTGTTTTACTACCCCTTTTATTTTGATGGCCAATCTTAAATACTTTTGATAATCCTTATGAATGGGAACATGGTAATAAGAGTCTTTAAGGTCTAGGACTACCATATAACAGTGGGGAAAAAGTAATTTTATTATTGTTTTTAATGATTCCATCTTAAAGGTGTCTATTTTAAGAAACCTATTTAAGTATTTTAAATTTATAATTGTCCTGAAACACCTATCTGGTTTGGGGACCAGGAAGAGCGGGGAGTAGAATCCGTGTCCCTCTTTTGTTTTCGGAACCTCAATCAGGACGTTTTTCTTGGTTAGGTCTTGAATTTCCGATATGAGGGCAGTCTGCCGCTCTGGGGAGGAACTAGAGGGAATAATTACGAATCTTCTGTAAGGAATGGCTTGAAATTGGAATTTAAGACCAAATCTAATCAGGCTTAAAATCCAATTGCTATGTGAAATACGTTCCTAAGCCGGAAAAAACAACGACAATCTCCCTCCCACCTGGGCCAATTGTGATCCCCCGCTTTCTGCTCATCTCTGGAGGAAGAACCAAAGAGTAGGCCTCTACCTTTGAGACTTCTTTCCTCGTATTTCTCCTGTTCTCTAAAGAATCTTCTTCGGACAAACTTCTTTTTCCGAAAAGATTTCTTAAAAGAGGGTAGAGGTACAGACGGAAAGCCACTCTTAGGATCTCCAGCTTTCTCCAACAGATCATCCATGGTTTAGCCGAAAAGATATTCACCCTCACAAGAAATTGTACAAAGTCTAGATTTTGTTTGTACATCTCCAGGCCAGCACTTAAGCCAAAGGGCTCGCAGAGCAGCATTTGAAAGAGCTGACGATTTCACTGCTAGTCTGAGTCCACAGATGCGTCAAGAAAGGCCGCTGCACCCTGGACTAGGTGGAGAGAAGAAAATCTCCTTCCTGGAGACACCCTCCTTTAGTTGGTTGTCTAGCTGTTCCAGGCAGACCATCAGGGCTCTGGAAGTGCAGGTGGCAGCCACTGCTGGTTTCAGGGCTCCTGTAGCTGTCTCCCAAGTACCTTTCAAAAAGGTATCTGCTCGTCTGTCCAGGGGGTCTCTTAAAGCTCCCATGTCGTCGAAGGGGAGGGAAGCCTTTTTTGATGCCTTAGCAATGGCAACATCAAGCCTTGGTGCCTTTGACCAGGAGGAGCATGCGGTATCATCAAACGGATACCTCCTTTTGAAAGAGGGAGGGATGCTGCCCTTCCTGTCTGGCTTTTGCCACACTCCATCAATGAGATCCTTAATTTTTGTATTCATGGGGAGGCATGGTTTCTTTTTTTGACCTAATCCTCCAAACATTACATCCTCTAAAGACTTCTCTGGTCTAGTGTCCACAATGCCCATAGTTGAACGGACAGCTTTCACCAAGCCATCCACCTCATTTAGAGGAAAACATTGTCTCTCAGATTCGCTATCAAAGGAAGAGAGGGAAGAGGAAGTAATATCTGAGATATCGAAGTTTGAGCCTTGTCGAGGGTCCGGAGGAGAATGTCTGACCACAGAATTCCCTCGCAAAGCCTTGCCTACTTCTTCTTTAATTAGAGTTTTTAGACCCAAATAAAACCCTGGGTTTCTTCCGTCATCACCTTGTCAATACAAGGCTGGCACAACTTCTTAATATATGCATCAGGGAGCGGGCTGCTGCATAGGGCACATTCCTAATGCTTTGATTTAAACGGACATTTCTTGCTCTGAAAAAAATTTATAGACAGAGAAGTAGAAGAAAAAAATAATAGAACTTTCACGAAGATTCCACTTACCCCCTGGCATAGGCGGTACCGTAGAAGCAGAGGAATCCTTCTTAACCGGCGGAGGATCCCGCCGAACGACAGGACCTTCCTTCCTGTTTTTTGCGGTGAATTTCCTAGTTGAACGGCTGGACCAGGATCGGGAACGACGTTGCACCGCCTGTTGTGAGGGCTCCCCAGAGGGCTGCTCCTGCAGCAGTTGTTCTTGCTGAAGTGATAGCTCCTGTGTATCTTCCATTGCCAACGAAAAAACAAGGGGCTGGGAAGCACCTCCGTATGTAACCAGGTCTTTTTCTATACTGGCCATACAGGTACCTGTGTGGAAAGGGGGGGCCTCCCCCTCCCCCTCTCCCCCCCGGGGTGGGCAGAACACTACTCCCAGCAGTAGCGGTGGGACACCCATCCTGTTAAGGTGAACAATGTTCCAGCGTCCCCACTCTGCTCGCATGCGGCTCGTACTTCCTGGCCGCGTGCGAGCTGCGCCCACTTCCGGTGGAGGTCGGCGCACCGGAAATACGTCACAGAGCCTGCACGTTCCCCGCCGGAGCGGCCCAGATCTCTTGAATAGTGTAGCGGGGGGGGGGGGGGTGCCCGCATGCGGTCCCACACATCGCGGACCATCCGGCTCAACCGAGGGGATGTCACGCTGACCGCAACGCACACGGAGAGGCCCCAATGAGCCGTGCCGTGGCGTCTCCAGAAAGAACAGGACCGACTAGGGCGGGAACTTCACCGCTCCGGGCACCCTGTCTATCCATCTGGGCAAGAGACCGATCTTCATCCTGCAGGTACCTGATAGGTCTCCCATCAAGGACAGGAAGCCTAAACTGAAGCGGGAGAGAGGTGCCGCCCTTTTTAACCTGTAGGTTTCGTGTCCTTGATGGGCGGATCCTCTCTCTCGTGGTGCTGTCATGGGAGTACGAATAAAAAGCAGCTAAGTAAAGAAAAACGAGAGGCCATCATTACTTTAAGAAATGAAGGTCAGTCAGTCCGAAAAATTGGGAAAACTCTGAAAGTGTCCCCAAGTGCAGTTGCAAAAACCATCAAGCGCTACAAAGAAACTGGCTCACATGAGGACCGCCCCAGGAAAGGAAGACCAAGAGTCACCTCTGCTTCTGAGGATACGTTTTTCCGAGTCACCAGCCTCAGAAATCGCAGGTTAACAGTAGCTAAGATTAGAGACCAGGTCAATGCCACACAGAGTTCTAGCAGCAGACACATCTCTTCAACAACTGTTAAGAGGAGACTTTGTGCAGCAGGCCTTCATGGTAAAATAGCTGCTAGGAAACCACTGCTAAGGACAGGCAACAAGCAGAAGAGACTTGTTTGGGCTAAAGAACACAAAGAATGGACAATGACCCCAAACACACCTCCAGGCTGTATAAGGGCTATTTGACCAAGAAGAAGAGTGATGGGGTGCTACGCCAGATGACCTGGCCTCCACAGTCACCAGACCTGAACCCAATCAAGATGGTTTGGGGTGAGCTGGACCGCAGAGTGAAGGCAAAAGGGCCAACAAGTGCTAAGCATCTCTGGGAACTCCTTCAAGATTGTTGGAAGACCATTTCCGGTGACTACCTCTTGAAGCTCATCAAGAGAATGCCAAGAGTGTGCAAAGTAGTCATCAAAGCAAAAGGTGGCTACTTTGAAGAACCTAGAATATAAGACATATTTTCAGTTGTTTCACACTTTTTTGTTAAGTATATAATTCCACATGTGTTAATTCATAGTTTTGATGCTTTCAGTGTGAATGTACAATTTTCATAGTCATGAAAATACAGAAAAATCTTTAAATGAGAAGGTGTGTCCTGTATATGCATTTTTTAATATATTACATGGAATGCTTCTCTTTTCTTGAGAATATTCCTAGTCCTGTGAAATGTTTATAGAATCCATAACATAAGCCTAGCCAGTCGGTCATCTCCACCATTCCGGCTGGGCACTGGAGTTTGCATAATGCCTGTGACATGCACGCTGCTGCAGAGGGCACAGTCTGTCGCCTCTCCTGTGCCTCAGATGGTTCTCTGGCGTTCTGCTCACAATTCTGGGCGGATCTACAGTATGTGGCTTCTGTATGAGGTGATCTAGCCGTACTTACCGTTGTGGTGCAAAACACATTATTAGATGCAGTTACCAGACCTATAGCCTGAGATTTTAGGTGGATTGCAGATTCATATTGTTCACTTATTAATAGATACCTGTTATACAGAGAGGTGGGTGTCACTGCTGAGTAGACCAACACCCAGGAGGATGCAGACCATCCCATACCGATAATATATAATTAGCAGATTAGTTTCTCATGATTTAAGCTCAATCCACTGGACACCTGAATTACTCATACTCACCGTGTGTGCAATTTTCAGTTTTTTTTTTTTTATTAGATTTCGTCTCTCACAGGTTAAGTGTACCAACGATAAAACTTACCGACCACCCCATTCTTTGTAGGTGGGAAAACTTTCAAAATTGGCAGTGTATCAAATACTTATCTTCCCCACTGTATACTGGGACTTGTAGTGTGAACTACTGGTGCCACTCGTAGGGTATGTCTACATGGTCAGATGTAACAGTTTTGGTCCTAAACTAGGGCCTACAGGCTTAAACGGATTCGTAAACAAGAGAAAATCACTTCCAAAATGCAGCCCCACAGGTCCAAATCCTAGCACTCCGAGCAAACCGCAGATTTTGAAAGAAACCAGATACTTCCGCTACAGAAGGTGCCTGAGTTCATACAGACTTACTTGTAATACATCGTTGGGATAAGTTCGCCAGACCTAAGAGAGGGGCTTCCTAGATTTGGACCATATAGCCTTAAAAGGTTTGTCTTTATTAAATGACCCCTTTAAATTAAATTGCAGTATATTACCACGGTGATGTCATCGATGATCTGCTGCTGCTCCATGACTTGAAGTCGTAAGAATTCAATCTCTTGTTCTTGAGAATTACTCAGATCATCCAGAGATGAATGACGCTTTAAGGAGCTCACAGTGGGCAACTTCTCTTTCTGTAAAGGCAACATAAACCCATTACTAGAATATTAGATCAAGTCAATCTACCCAATTACCTGTCCATATGACCAATAGAAGTTCTAGCAAACCGGTTGCCAGGTTCTCCCGATAAAAACAAAAAGTCACCACCTGTAACAGCACTTGTGCCACAGTCCATCCACCTGTATATAAGCCACTAACTCTTCCTGTATATCCAAAAAAGTACCTTTTATAAGTCTGCTAATCAGAACGGTCCAGTCTGACATAGCTAGTTTGTGCCTGCCTCATCAGCAAAATCACCATCCTCTTGCCTTTATTGATGTGGATGACATGTCCTATGTCATCCACTGATCCCTGCAAATCTTGCCCCTGCACAGTTAAAAGTGCAGGCCTGCGCAGGAGCATTTTGGTCTGCCCTATTAAGGCCAGAGCAAAGTCCAGTATTATGCCGCCACCTATTATCTGGAAATAAAGTCGGCGCATTACAGGACCTTTGCTCTACTCTAAGTAGTAGCTTCAATTACGCAGGCGCAATGTCGTAGCATTCTGTGGATGATTTAAAACACGTTATCCACATTAATCAAGGCAGGAGGACTGCAGTACTGCAGATAGAGGAGGCGCAGACCATTGATGCCCATCACACTGGACCATGCTGACTGGCATATATGGCGCAGAAGAGTTATTTTTTGGGATGTGCAGGAGGAGGTTGCTAGAATGCGGTACAAGAATAATTAATGGTGATAGC
Source organism: Phyllobates terribilis (assembly GCF_046119375.1). Lineage (NCBI taxonomy): Eukaryota > Metazoa > Chordata > Amphibia > Anura > Dendrobatidae > Phyllobates > Phyllobates terribilis. The sequence continues at coordinate 1,147,603,817 of NW_027362761.1, read as the reverse complement.
TGCCGTTTATATTGGGAAAAACGTATCTAATGATGGAAACAAATCAGCATTTCTAAAAAGAATGTAAAACACAAAAGAATGTCCACGCTCACAGAAAAATAAGAAGCCAATTAACTAGATATAGCAGTTCTCTCCTCCTCTCTCTTAGCACACACTCCCAGCAACATCTTACTCATGGCACTAATCCATCAACCCTATTTATAGTGCACAAAAACATAAAAAGAGGAAAATAATATTCAATCGCCATAGAGGTTCTAATCTAATTTTGGTCCATGGCGGATTCAAAAAATGGGGGCCATAATCAAACCCCAATAAGAACTTATAAACTTTTCTTAGACACAGAGTTATATGTATATTTTCTAGAATACATATTAGGGCTTAAAGGGTTATTCCCATCTTATAAAATGTTAGCATATAAAAAGTACATGCCACTATTTTTTTTTTGATGGGTGGGGTGCAACCTCAGTACCCCTGCACTCCCGAGAATGCAGGGACCATGGAGCTGATTTATCAGAACTCAAAAAGGGATGACCTGCTAACAATTAGCCTTGGCCGGCTCATTCTCGGGATCGGTTGGATTCCCATGATCATAAAATAGTAGCATATAGCAGCAAAAGGTTCTCACTTTACAAGATTAATAAGGCCGGTTTTACGACTCCGACTTTCCGCGATGTACGGACCGTCTGCGGGACTCCTGACCTGAACTCAATGTCCTCAAACTTATACGAGGCTGTTGAGTTTGGGTCAGGAGACCCGCAGACGGTCCAGACATTACGGTCCATACTTGGACAGAGAAAGTCATGTGTGTAAATCGGGCCTAACCTTTAAAGGACATTTTCTGACTCGAGTGTAAATGATATTGATATTTGTATTGGTCCAAAGGACGCTGGACTATCGGAATTTTACTATACTATGAAAATGCGCCGTATATTCCTCCTACTGATGGTCGGTGTTTTTTTTTTTACCATTTCTGCATTATCCCTCGATAAGGCCTTGATTTTTTCTTCCATCCGCTGTATCGTCTGTAAAGTGTCCTCGTGCTTTTTGGACATCCTTTTGTTCTTTTCAACCAATGGCTTAAGCTGCGTTTCTGTCTCACGGACGCGTTTCAGCTACAACCAAAAACAGGGAAATAAAAAATCCATTAGTTGAAATCAAGAGCAGATTGCAGAAAATCTTACGTTTAGGGCACTTTTAGAGACTATGAACACCTAAAAGGACCAAGCTAAATCTTTCATGAAGCACTCCAGGATGTCTGTTTTTGCCTCAGCACATTTCTCAAACATAACTTTTTTTTTTGCAATTTTTAGACCATTTTTGTAATTTAAAAACCTTGAGCAAGTGTAGTTGAGGACATTGTAAGAATCACTTTGCGGTATATACTGTATGGGTTAGCATTTAATATATGAAAATGTTAATATGGAAGAATATGAAAAAAAGCAAGTCTACTGGTCCTATGGTGATGGCATCACATCATTCACGAGACCACTGCAGCTAATCAGTGGCCTCAGCAGTCATATGTGATACAAGAACACTGCAGCCAGTCACTGGCCTTATTCGGAAGCTTTCACGTGAATGACGAAAGTGACGTCAACTCCACAGGATTGGTGGGACCAATGGAGCTGGGTCACTTTACCAATCTCGCCCACCCAGATGCACGTCATCAACAGCTAGGGTGTGCCTCATTGGCGAGACAGTCTGATAAGTACTGTACCCAAAATTTGCCATACTCTACCATGACCAATAACTGGACAGACAAAAGGTTCTTTCCTAGGCTCACATCTTCAGTCAATTGATCGTTAGCGATCAGTGTTGAAGGTGTCCATGATCATCCTTATCGCCAATCCTGATGGTGGTGGAATCCTCTGGTATGGGAGAGTGACCGGAAACTATTACAGTAGAGGATTAAAGGGATTTTGGAAAAAAAAATAAAAAATACTCCGGTCCATGGCAGAGCTCTTTATCTACACTGTGTGCAGAATTATTATTTTAGAGGATTATTTTTATTATTGATCAAAAACTATGTTCTCAATCAACCCAAAAGACTCAAATATCCAAGCTTAATATTTTTGGAAGTTGGAGTGTTTTTTTTTTAGATTTGGCTATCTTAGGAGGATATCTGTTTGTGCAGGTAACTATCACTGTGCAGAATTATTAGGCAACTTAATAAAAACCAAATATAATCCCATCTCACTTGTTTATTTTCACCAGGTAAACCAATATCCGTGAACAAAATTTAAAAATAAACATTTCTGACATGCAAAAACAAAAACCCCAAAAATTAGTGATCAGTATAGCCACCTTTCTTTATGATGACACTCAACAGCCTTCCGTCCATAGATTCTGTCAGTTGCTTGATCTGTTTTCGATCAACATTGCGTGCAGCAGCCACCACAGCCTCCCAGACTCTGTTCCGAGAGGTGTACTGTTTTCCCTCCCTGTAGATCTCACATTTTATGATGGACCACAGGTTCTCTATGGGGTTCAGATCAGGTGAACAAGGGGGCCATGTCATTATTTTTTTTTCTTTTAGACCTTTACTGGCCAGCCACGCTGTGGAGTAGTTGGATGCATGTGATGGAGCATTGTCCTGCATGAAAATCATGTTTTTCTTGAACGATACCGACTTCTTCCTGTACCACTGCTTGAAGAAGTGGTCTTCCAGAAACTGGCAGTAGGTCTGGGAGTTGAGCTTCACTCCATCCTCAACCCTAAAAGGGCCCACAAGTTCATCTTTGATGATACCAGCCCGTACCAGTACCCCACCTCCACCTTGCTGGCGTCTGAGTCGGAGTGGAGCTCTCTGCCCTTTACTGATCCAGCCTCTGGCCCATCCATCTGGCCCATCAAGAGTCACACTCATTTCATCAGCCCATAAAACCTTTGAAAAATCAGTCTTAAGATATTTCTTGGCCCATTCTTGACGTTTTATCTTAGGTTTCTTGTTCAAAGGTGGTCGTTTTTCAGCCTTCCTTACCTTGGCCATGTCCCTGAGTATCGCACACCTTGTGCTTTTTGATACTCCAGTAACGTTGCAGCTCTGATATATGGCAAAACTGGTGGCGAATGGCATCTTGGCAGCTTCACGCTTGATTTTCCTCAATTCATGGGCAGTTATTTTGCGCCTTTTTTGGCCAACACACTTCTTGCGACCCTGTTGGCTATTTGCCATGAAACGCTTGATTGTTCGGTGATCACGCTTCAAAAGTTTGGAAATTTCAAGACTGCTGCATCCCTCTGCAAGACATCTCACAATTTTGGACTTTTCAGAGCCCGTCAAATCTCTCTTCTGACCCATTTTGCCAAAGGAAAGGAAGTTGCCTAATAATTAAGCACACCTTATATATGGTGTTGATGTCATTAGACAACACCCCTCCTCATTACAGAGATGCACATCACCAGATTTATTTAATTGGTAGTTGGCTCTCAAGCCTATGCAGCTTGGAGTAGGACAATATGTATAAAAAGTATCGAAGTGATCAAAATACGCATTTGTCTAATAATTCTGCACGCGGTGTATAATTTTATACAACCCGCACCTAAACAAACAATTTTATTAAACATTATAGAGAAGCCCATGGCACTGAAACTAGGCCACCGCCACAGTAAAGGTTATGAGCTTTAGAACTATGTGACAAATATGTTCAGAAATCTGGAAACCAAACAAATAGACCTGCATTTTAATGACATGTAAAATACTGTACCCAAAACCTGAAGAAAGAATGTGCAGATTACTGACTTTCGTGACACATTTATTATCACTAATTCTTAATTCATAGTTAAATGGAATCTGTCAGTAGAATTAACCCCCCTAAGTCGTCTATATGGGCATGTAGGTCATAGGAAGTCTTATTGCAGAGAAATCCACATTTTTCTTATATGTAAATGAGCCGTTAAGATCTATGGGCCGGACATAGATCTCCCAGTAATTCCGCCTCCAGAGCCAATTTTAAATACAAGGGGCAGTTACCAGTGTGAGACATGTAACTAACACAGAACAGGAGAACTGAACTTTGTCTTCTTGCAAACAGACTTTTATGCAGCTCTTGAGCTCTGCTGTATTGTAACAATATTGCAACCCTGTCTGCCTGTGAGCTGGATGCTGAAGCTGAGAGGAACCTGCAGATGTGTCAGTTATAGTCACACACAGTCCTGCAGTGAGATCAGAAGAGCAGAGAGCGGCCATCACACTGGTAACGCCCCCTTTCATATAAAATAATTCCTGGGGGCGGAGTCTCAGGGAGATCTATGTCCGGCCCACAGTCCTGAATAGCTCATTTACATATAAGAAAAACATGGATTTCTCTGGAATAAGACATTGAATTGCAGATATCAAGGCATCATTTCATTCAGCTTCCTATGAAATATGTGACAGCACAGCATTTCTTCTTAATTATCCAGACGCATAAATCAGTAGGCCAAGAGCCATACACCTTTATTTTTATGTTTACTTTTGACTGTGTTCTTCTTTGATTGATGAACACAAACTATTGTTTGTATAAACCTGAATGTTGATCACTTGAGTTGATATATGGTAATTGATGAATGGCTGTTATTTATATCTTATATCAGCTCCTACAACATACTGTCTGCTAGTTTTTCAATACAGCGACTCAGTATCTTTGAACAATGGATTTTTGCTAGATAAGTTAAATACAATTGTAGGGTGTTTGCCAGTCAACCTTGGGGGGGGGGGTGAGCTGTGGATACTTGAGCCCTGTGGAATAATATCTCTTATCCTTGACCTGTGGATGTATACTTAAAAGGACAATTGTGAACTATTTAAATGGGCATATGCCTCTGTAGCAAGGAGACTTTACAAAAAGACAGCCAAGAGAGACTCGTCAGCACAGCAACTAAAACACATGGCTCCATCAAGAGGAATACAGATCTGCTCCATTGATTATCACTGAACTCTCAGAGAAGTTATGAGGAAATCCAGGCAAGGACAATCAGGTCACCTGGCCACATACCTCACTGCTCTATCTCCAGCGGACCAGCGGAAGGGTGAGACTCTGTAATTTGCACCATCTTGTGTATTTGCTGGGACTGTTCTATATGCTATCGTCTGTTTGGTGGTTCAATAAAGTATTGGCACACTGTTTTACCCTCACCTTGCGTTGCCTGAGTAGTATTACGCCCACGGGAGACCCCATGTCTCCACAACCTACATACCCATATAGACGGCTTAGGGGGGGTTGAGCCTACTGACAGATTCCCTTAAAAGCTGAGTACACTTATGCACATAATTTTTATTTTATTGTACATTTGCTTCCTAAATGCAAAGTTAAAGAGAACTTGTCAACTGCTTCATGCTTTCCGAGCCACAGGCTGCAAAAATTAGACACTGGATGCATTTTTTGCAGTCGCGTATGTTTGAAAAGCTGGCTGGGGACTTAGCGTTTGGGCTCATTAGTCCGAGGCTGCCCCCCCCCGGTGGTTTCTTCCTGCTCCACTACACATGATTGACAGGTCTCTCCTTATGTGTGTCAAAGGGATCAGGGTGGGAAAAAGCCACCAGAAACTTGCCTAGTTATCCGCCGACATTTCAAACCTACACGACTGCAATAACAACCAGTGTATAATTCATGCCAGCTGTAGCTCAGGCAGCAACAATCTAAAGTATCTAAAGTCTTATGGAAAGTAGAGAAAGCAGAGAAAATGGGCAGCAGATGAAGAGGAAAGCACATGGAGAGGAAATGAGTGCAGTATGACATGTGACTGCTGAGATCATCGATTAGCTAGCTGCAGTGGTCTCGTGAATCATGCCGTCATTTAGATCAGTGGATTGTTTTTTGTCATATTAACATTTTCATATATTTAGTGCAAAAGGTGTTTTTTCAGTTTTCCAAAATCTCCGCTTGCGGTCATGTATCGGGGACCTTGAAGTATAAATATTTGTCTGTGTCAGGTGATAATTACACAGGTACAAGGACTGTAATATTAGGGCATGATCACACAAAAAGTTTTCTGCTGCAGATTTTACCACGGGTCCATTGCAACCAACAGTAAAATCTGCGAGCATTACATATGGATCTCAATAGAAGTTGCCTTGAATTTAATTTCTAGTACTGCAAAAGTAAAATACGTTTAAAAGTGCAGCATTGATGACCTGCAGATATAAAAATCCTGTGACATTGGTTATGTCATTAGAGTGCTGTGGCCCATCATCGCTCGCCGATGGGCTGCAGCCTTCACACTTCCTCCAGATGGAACAGTTCAGCTTGATGGAATTGCGAAGGCCTTCATTGACTGACAGCAGCGCTCATGTGACAAAATGTCACCAGATTGCAGGAGGACACAGTGCTTGGAGCGTAAACGGTCCAGGAGGCAAGTATGCCTTTTCTTATATTATTTCATCCACTGGGGACAATTAAAATGGGTTGGACAAACCCTTTAACTACATTGATGGCATGATGCTACAGATACAGTAAGCTAAAGATGTCCTTGCTAAAATAATCTATTTCTCATTTTCTTGGGAAAAGAAGTTTCATATTAATGCCCACTATATATATGAAAATAACTTATAAGGAGTCAGGTGGGCGGTACTAGAGTGCTAAATAGTCATAGTATCCTGGTTCTTATTACATCTATTGCCCTTTATTTCACACTCTTGAGCACTCCTTTTTAGAGCGCTAGCCCAAAATTGAATCTTTATACTGATTATATTATTAGGGATTTATTTGGGGCGATATTAAATCAAAAATCACAGACTGCAGTAATGTAGTCATTGCCTAATATAGAATGGAAAAGTAATTGCGGGAGATTTATCTAACTAAATTTGGCAGAAATCTGGTGTAAGTTTCCTAGGAAAAAGAAAAACTGTCTTCCATGATTTGCACCATATTTATTTTAGACACATTCTGTGTCTTATCTGATAAGTGGCATGACCTCAATAAAAAAAAGATGGATTTTCGGGAAATATTGTGCCAAAAATTTGATGCAATTTTCAGGTGTAAACTTAGACTAGACAGTCTTAAATTCAGACAGATTTATTAAACATAAGGATAAATCTTATCTAAGATTTTACATCAGTCTGAAACGTGTCAGGAAGATGTGGATTTTATCTTGCTTGCCATAACAGTGTATGCTTTTAATGGAAAATGGATGAAACCTAAATTTTCCATCTAAGATGCTGGATTTTTATTCCTTGCCCACTATGACAAATCTGGCACGTTTTATGACTGCGGTCTGATAAAAAGTATTCATATATAGGTCCCATTATTTTATCCTTAGATCTTAGTTGATTAAACAACATGAATAAATGGTTTTCCAATATAAACTTTTTTTTATTGTCAAAAGAAAAATGTAAAAAAAAAACTATAAAAAGTCAGTGTGATCACAAAAGTAAATCCTAATATAGAGTCATATAATATCAATCAGCAGCAATTAAATAGATTAGTAAAGCTATGATCCCATGATGAGCTTTTGATGTTGAAGATTGTTGCATTTTTTCAAAAACAAAACTCACCAAAAACTCTCTGTGGCAACGTAGGCTTTTAACCCCCTTTTAACACTTTTCTATGATTTTCTCATAAAACAGTCAGGTCCAGTCACATACCAGCTCGTTCCGTTCATCGGAGAGCAGGGTATTTCTATCTTCCAGTTTCCTGATAACCGCATACAACTCGGCAATCTTTAACTGGAACCTTCTCAGGTCTCGGTCATCGATATGTTGTTCCTGGAAGAGGGGCAAAATAATGTCCTGTTGGATGCAATTTGCCAAAGACCACTTTTCTGCCACATAAGACCCTTTTGAGCCTCACAATATTTTATTTATTCCAAATTGATCTACAGTTCGGATCTGGCATACAGGTACTTTGTCTATTACTTGCCTCTTTTATTTTTACTGTGTGACCCATGAGTTCAGAGATGTCTGCCACACCGGTGGGAAGCTCTTTCTTGGGACTGCTGTGGTACCTCTCGGCTTCCTTCGCCTGCACCAACTGTTCATCCAGAGCTTCTTTCTGCAGAAGCAATTTCTGTGTGTGACCGGCCTGTATCCCCACCTCCTTCTCCAGTGCCAGGATTACCCGCTCCTTGCTTTTAATTTCATCCATCTGAAAAAAAAATAAGAACAAAAAGTATGACATTAATCCAGAAGAATTGACTTAATCTATAATATGTTTTCCCATTCAGGATCTGATTCCAGTTCATAGATTAGGAAGTTGCAGAACTTTTTTTTATTACACAATGTGTTTCCGTATCTCACTTTTTTTGCAAAATCTTGGATGGCTGGCACTGAATGGAAAAAAAATTGTTTAAAAGCACCACTTTTTAGATTTTTTTTTTTTTATTTCACCACCCGAGTGGTGCCACTACTTCATGTTCTAACAATATACAGAAGTTGTAATCAGTGTAGATGTGACTCCATCTCTGGGTGAGGTAAAAGACTTGATAGAAAGCTCAGCACAATCTTTTTGTGTCTCCCTTGGTCTGTTTCCTCACTGCTCCTCCTACCTCCTCTCTCAATAGGCAATAATAGGAGGTGTGACCTGACAACAGTGAGCCGACAGTCTGAGCAAGATGAATCTGAGCTGTTTTTTTCCAGAGTGAATGGTGAATTCAGGAGGCAGGAAGGAAGTGTCTTATAAGCGGGGTGGGGGGAGAATGATATTTAGTATTTGATATTACGCACTATACATGGTGGGATATTCAAAGTCTTTTCAATTTGATGGTGATTTTTTTTTTTTTTTTTTTTTTTTTTTAGTTTCACAATTTCTTTGATGCAGTTCATTAAATGGTGACCTATGACCACCTTTGCTTCTGAGAGACTCTGCCTCTCTAACATGCTCTTTTTGTACACAGTTATGTGACTTAGCTGAAAATTGACCCTCCGGCTGTTTTTCATTAGTACAACTTAATTTTCCAGCCTTTTGATAACCTTGTCCCAACTTTTTGGGGATGTGTTGCTGCCATCAATTTCTAAAAGGAGTTGATTTTTTCAAATGAAATGGAAAAATATCTGATCTGTGTTCTATGATCTGTGTTCCGTGTTCAATTGTGAATAAAATATGGCTATAAGATTTCCTAATTATTGCATTCGTGTTTTCTTTACATTGTCCCAACTTTTTGGGAATTAAGGTTGTACAATTAAAGCAAACTAGTCAGCTTAGAAATGTACAATTTAGAGGCAGCATGTTACATGTTAAATATATAGACTTGTGTTAAAAGATTCCATAAAAGATCCTGTTTACATTTCCAATTTCCATGGACATGAGCTGCTAAGTTTTACTTGTTTTAAGGTTAAAAAAAAAACAAAAACAAAAAAAAACAGTCTAAATTTTTGCAGAATGCAAAAAAAACAAAAAGATTGAAAACGTCCAAGTGTGGCGTACCAAACAAACATTCAAATGAATGGGTTGGCAGAAAAAAAAAAAAGCACAGCATGCAGATGCCATCCATGTGCAGTCTGAGTTTCACTGATTGCTAGCAGCGTGGAATAGTTGACAAATGGAAAATGGATGGTGAAAATAGGCACTGAACAAAAATGGAAGAAAACTGGATCTAGCACACTGATGAAAATTGCTCACCGAGCTGCACATGAAGCTAGTTACATCCACAATGTAAGGACTTTACTGGAAGGTTTCTTTTGTGATACACCTCTATGAACTTGGCCTAAGTTGTATTTTATTCAGTAAAATCCTACACCTTTTTGGAAGATCTAATAATTGACTGCCACTCTTTCTTATTGGTGCACAAAGACAACGCGGTCAATCCCGGAAAAGGACCACCCACTGGACTCCTAAGCTTAGAAAAGCAGAGATTTTAATAAATAAAATACACATTAAACTGAATTTTTTCCCATAAGCCTAGATATTAATCTGCTCAGATGCTCTTTGTCGATACAATGCTGCCCATACATTTCACAAGTTGACAGGTTCCCTTTAGGATCAAAGAAACCACTGAAAAAAATATTTTTAGTGAGGATTCATTTTAATTTTCCATTTAAATTATTTTTTTCTACAACTTTTCTCAGTGTTATATTAATTTTTTTTAGATTCTTTGTGGATTTGAACCCTTTGGCAAGTAGTGTACAACCCCTTTAAATAAAATAACATATTATATATAAAAATAAAAAAAAAGGTAGTGTAAGAGGGTCACTGGTAATGAGCTGAAAGGGAGATATGCGTTTCACTGAGGCTATTAGCTTCAGTGATATAAACCTGGAAGTTTTGCTCCAGCATGTTATGTGCTGAGAGGGGTTAATCAGGCATGACCGGGCCAGGTCTACTATGAACAGCTGAACAGGTGGATGGGACAGCTGTTCACCATATCTCCACCCTAGGGGAGGAGTCCAGGAGGTAAAAAAGTGAAGCTTTGGGACTTAATGTTTGTTCTGTGTACTCTGGAGGGGGAGCCGACCTCCAGAACTGGGCTCTTGGTAAACAAAGCTGACTCCTATTTCCTGTGCGGGTGAACGGCGCAGTTATAAGGACTAAGTCTCTTTCTTTTGTTTGGACTGGTTTATGAAGCCAGTTTTAATAAACCTGTTGAAAACTTAAAAAGTGAAGCATTCCTGTGACTACCTCTTAAGCAGCCGAGTGAGCCGATCTACCACAGTAGTTACAAAATTCTATTGTGGTCTTGAAGTACAGCTCAACTTTTTAACCCTTTCCTGACAGCCAGCATACTTGTATGGTGACCAGTCGTCATTTGGGTGCATGTATTAGAGTTCGTTTTTTAGGGATTTGACACAAAAACAAGAAGTTTCTCTATTTCTTACCATCCATGAAAACGGACAGCACTAGGATTGCATCTCATTTTTTTCATGGACCCAAAGACTTTTGATGTGACACACTGATTGATATCGAACATGTCTCCACGCAAAAAAAAAAAAAAAAAATCGTACATGTCAAAAGTCTATACAAAAGGTAGGAGCCCTATAAAATATATTAGATATGAGTTCTATCCATGAAAAACAGTTAGAACTCGTATGTGAAAAACCGAAGTCTGAATGAGTCCTACGAACCAATGTAATTCAAGATCAGTATAAACTAAGTACGGTAGCTATTTCACATGTTGAATGGAGCCACACTTCAACCCCTATAGATCAGAAAGAAATCAGACAACGCATTTCGACTTCTAAAAGTTTGTATGAGTCATGGAATAGTATCCAAAGTGACAGGCCGTTGTCATGGCTACCGGTCATTGTGATGGGAGAACACTGTGGGATGCATTCAGTTCTGCAAATGACAATCTGTAAATCAGTTCTCCTTCATTGGCAATACTAGGTCTGTCCCTAAAAACCATGTGAAGTCAGGGCCCCCCACCTCCTCTGGTTGGCAGGAGTAACAATGCTACATGATTTATTAGAAAACAATTTATCCCCATCCTCTGGCCACAGCCTCAAAGAGCTGACTGCAGAGCGAGTACACGGATAACGACGGGCATTCACCAACGTCATAAGATCCTCGTAAAAAAAAAAAAAAAAAAAAGCCGTAAAGTCTGTCACATGGTTTATTACAAATAGGTTTATGTGAGGGAAAAAAAAAAACCACACACCCTGGACCACCAGATGAGAGATCTATGCGGCTTTAAGTAGGCCCAAACAGGAAACAAGATGGATCCCACAGGAATTTGCTAAAGGGGAATTGCAGAACACATCAGCAGCCTCCAGTGGTAAGGAGTGGGATTGCAGCACAATTATTAAGGTGAACAGCAGCAGCCACTAGTGGTCAAACTGTAGAAGAGCAACTGGAATTCTGACACAGGGAAGCCACGGTCACAGGAATGGAAGCTCAATCAGTGTATGGAAAATCAGAGTCAAACTGGTCCAAACTAAATGGTAGTGGACGAGTTGTGCTTTTAGAAAAGTTTGTGATGGACATCGATGCCTTTTTATAATGAAATAATTAACCAATTTAATCTTATGGTGATGGTTTGTAAGGTTTGGGTGGGTCCTTTGAAGGAAATCTGACCACAGGTTTTTGTTATTTATTCTGAAAGCAGCATAATATAGGGCAAGAGAGCCAGATACCAGAGCTGTGCCACTTACTTGGATGTTTGTTGTCGTTGCAGTACAATCAGTGTTTTATCAGCAGGAGATTATCTCTGTCGGACTAGGTGTCACGTGCCAGACAGTCCGGCTAATCTGTGTAATCCAGCCCCTACCATTGACAAAGAAAAGTACACACAGGAAACTGCCAATCAGGGGTGTGGGTGGGGTTATACACAGCTCAGCATTTGAGCTCTGATGCATCTACAGCAGATAAAACAGGGATTCTACTACACTAGTCTAGTAAGTGATACATCAAACTGGAAGCAGGGTCTCTGCCCCTACATCAAGCAGCTCTCAGATTACACAGTAAAACCCGATGACAAATTTCCATTAAGTATGCAGTTTCTGCTGCTTGCATGTCAGTGAGATGCCTAAAGTGTGACCTCACTATTTAGTTTATGCTTCTCTCAGCGAATACTTACACTTAGGCTATGTGCCCACGATGCAGAAATGCTGCATATTTTTTCCGCTTCTCCCTGGCAGGAAAAACGCATGCGGATTTTACATGCGTTTTTCCTGCCAGATAGAAGCGTTTGTCAAGCGTCTTTGCATGCATTTCCGCATGATTTTAGCATCACTTGGAAAGTGCTTGACAACTTGGTCACACTATATAAATCCATGCAACCGGCATGAATTTATAGTAGTGTGACCAAGTAAGAGTTAAAAAAAAATAATAAATAAATAAAAAATAAATAAAATAAAGATTATACTCACCTTCCGATGGCCCCCCAGTGTTTTCTCCGCTCCGTCTGGTCTGTTGTATGGGTCACGGTGGTATGAAAGGACTTGCCGTGACGTTATTTAGTCATGTGAAAGGTCACGCGACTGCAGGGGAGTATAATCTTTATTTTTTATTTTAAATTCTTTTTTTTACAGGTTCCATGGTACCCGGGTCCGGAGGAGAGTCTCCTCTCCTCCAGACCCAGGTACCATCCGCACATAGAAACACATATTATCCGTATGTGCAAATGTGCTGACACGGATATTATGCGTTTCAATGCAAGTCAATGGCGGCAATTACGCTGCGTGTCCGCAAAATTAATGGACATGCTGCGGATTTTCCGCAATGATAATCCGCAGCGGAAATTTCCGGAGCATGTGCACAGCACCTGCGGATTATCATTGGGGACCATGTGGTACGTATTACCAAGCGTTTTTGCTGCGGAAGTTCCGTGGCAAAAACACTTGAAAAACGCAGAGTGGGCACGCAGCCTTACAAGCCTCCCCACCTTCCTGATATGTTTCACTACATTGTGGCATCCTCAGGGCTGCTGGGAAATTGGCACCATATCTAGTGCTTAAGGACCTTTTAAGGCTATGTGCCCACAATGCAGAAATGCTCCAGATTTTTCCTGAGCATTTCTGCATCTCCCTGGCAGAAAAACCGCATGTGGATTGTACATGTGGATTGTACGTGTGGATTGTACATGCGCTTTTCCTGCCAGGGACATGCGGATGTGAAGCGGTCTTCACATGCATTTCTGCATGCGGGTTGACAAGCGCTTTCCAAGAGATTTTAGCATCACTTGGAAAGTGCTTGACAACTTGGTCACACTGTATAAATCCATGCAACCGGCATATATAGTGTGACCGAAAAAGAATGGTAAAAATAAATATTATACTTACCTTCTGATGGCCCCCGGTGTCCTTATCCGATGAGTCTTGGCTTGCTGGCAGCTCACGGTGGACTAAAAGGACCTGCCATGACGTCATTTAGTCATGTGATGGGTCACGCGACCGCCGTCAGCGGTCGCGTGACCCGTCACATGACTAAATTACATCATGGCAGAACCTTTTCAGACCATCGCGTGCTGCCATAGAGCCAGGACGCATCGCTAAGGACACCGGGGGCCATCAGAAGGTAAGTATAATGTATATTTTTTTATTTTATTCTTTTTTTTTTCACAGGTACTATGGTACCCAGGTCCGGAGGAGTCTCCTCTTCTCCAAATGCAGATCCAGTGATGCGGCTTCCATGCGGTCCAATGCAAGTCAATGGCGGCGAAAACGCCACGATTCCGCAAAATAATTGGTAGTGCTGCGAATTTTTCCACAATGATAATCCGCAGCGGAAATTTCCGCAGCATGTGCACAGCACATGCGGATTATCATTGTGGACCATGGCAGGCCTTCTACCATGCGTTTTTTAAGCGTTTCTGCAGCAGAATTGCCGCTGCAGAAAGGCTTAAAAAACACATAGTCAGCACACAGTCTCATTCCTTGCTTACCTCCTGCTAAGACTGACCCCCCCATGAGTTAAATTTATTGACAGCTCTATTAACTTATAGTTGCTTCACATCACAGGGGAACAGAGCATATGTGAGGACTGACTTCTTTGTGTTCTTCTATAATAGACTGAGCATATTGGTGGCGTAATCTTTTATCATTTTGGGTATTTTAATACAAGTTCTTTTAATTTTTTTTTTTTTATTATTGGTTTATCTAAACTCAATCCATGACTGTTTTTATCTTCCGTTTTTTTTCTAAAGTGGTTATACAGTGCCTACAAGTAGTATTCAACCCCCTTCAGATTTAGCTGGTTTGATAAGATGCAAATAAGTTAGAGCCTTCAAACTGCAAACGAGAGTAGGTTTTATGAACAGCAGAATAAATCTTACAAACCAAAAAGTTATGTTTCTCAGTTGAATTTTATTAAATTTTAAACATAAAAGTGTGGGTCAATTATTATACAACCCCTATGTTTAATATTTTGTGGAATAACCCTTGTTTGCAATTACAGCTAATAATCGTCTTTTATAAGACCTGATCAGGCCGGCACAGGTCTGTGAAGTTATCTTGGCCCACTCCTCCATGCAGATCTTCTCCAAGTTATCTAGGTTCTTTGGGTGTCTCATGTGGACTTTATTCTTGAGCTCCTTCCACAAGTTTTCAATTGGGTTAAGGTCAGGAGACTGACTAGGCCACTCCAACACCTTGACTTTTTCCCTCTTGAACCAGGCCTTGGTTTTCTTGGCTGTGTGCTTTGGGTCGTTGTCTTGTTGGAAGATGAAATTACGACCCATCTTAAAATCCTTGATGGAGGAGCGGAGGTTCTTGGCCAAAATCTCCAGGTAGGCCGTGCTATCCATCTTCCCATGGATGCGGACCAGATGGCCAGGCCCCTTGGCAGAGAAACAGCCCCACAGCATGATGCTGCCACCACCATGCTTGACTGTAGGGATGGTATTCTTGGGGTCGTATGCAGTGCCATCCAGTCTCCAAACGTCACGTGTGTGGTTAGCACCAAAGATCTCGATCTTGGTCTCATCAGACCATAGAACCTTGAACCAGTCTGTCTCAGAGTCCTCCAAGTGATCATGAGCAAACTGTAGACGAGCCTTGACATGACGCTTTGAAAGTAAAGGTACCTTACGGGCTCGTCTGGAACGGAGACCATTGCGGTGGAGTACGTTACTTATGGTATTGACTGAAACCAATGTCCCCACTGCCATGAGATCTTCCCGGAGCTCCTTCCTTGTTGTCCTTGGGTTAGCCTTGACTCTTCGGACAAGCCTGGCCTCGGCACGGGAGGACACTTTCAAAGGCTGTCCAGGCCGTGGAAGGCTAACAGTAGTTCCATAAGCCTTCCACTTACGGATGATGCTCCCAACAGTGGAGACAGGTAGGCCCAACTCCTTGGAAAGGGTTTTGTACCCCTTGCCAGCCTTGTGACCCTCCACGATCTTGTCTCTGATGGCCTTGGAATGCTCCTTTGTCTTTCCCATGTTGACCATGTCTGAGTGCTGTTCACAAGTTTGGGGAGGGTCTTAAATAGTCAGAAAAGGCTGGCAAAAGAGATCTTTAATCCACACATGTGAAGCTCATTATTCTTGGTGCCTGAACTACTTCTTAATACTTTAGGGGGACCAAACAGAATTCTTGTGGTTTGAGGGGTTGAATAATAAATGACACTCTGAATTAACTTTTTACGTTTTTTTTAAAAAAAAATAAAAAATTTGCTGCAGTGCATTTCCCACTTCCAGGCTGATCTACAGTACAAATGTCACAATGCCAAGTTAATTCCGCATGTGTCAACCAGCTAAATCTGCAGGGGGTTGAATACTACTTGTAGGCACTGTATATGGAGCGATAAAGAATAGTCAAAAAAAAAAAAAAGAGCATAGATGGGTCACCACTATTGTTAGAAAAAAAAAACAACTTTTTTTATATTAACATATTATATAAGAATCAGTAGCTATGAGTTAAAAACAATGTGTCCTTTATAAAATTACCTATTGTTTAAAGTTACGGCCGCAAGTCTTTTTTCAGGGGGCTACTCTGCATAACCCTCCTGAAAAAGCACTAAACAAACGCTAAAAAACATGAACATATGCACTGCAATGTAAATACGAGTCGCCGTGCACATCTTCAGTCTTTTCAGCTTCTTTTAACCACTTTAGATTTCCAAAATGCAAGCAAAATGCTTAAAAGAAGTGACCTGACCATTCAGATTTCCAATATAAGTAAAAATAATATTATAATAAATATATACAGTGGCGAAACCGCAACAAAAAGGGTCACTGTAAAAGACACGAAAAACTTCAGAAAAAAACGCAGCCGGCAGTTTTCTGAAGTGACATCTACCATACTTAAAAAACTTGGAAATGATAGTGTGCACATACCCCAAATAAGGTTTTTAATGTATACTGTATTATTTTTGCCAACATTCTTTATCACAATTTCCCAAATCACTAGCCCTTTTACTAGATTCATTCTTCCTGTTCTGTACAGATGACTTTCAGCAGTCTCATCATCATCAGAGTGTTATGCACACGCCCGGGCTGAGCGGCGTGTGCGTGTGATTGTAGTGATTCCACTGGACCATGAACCGGAGAGTGCCTGGAGGGGCGTGACTAAGTATCTGGCCGATCCGACCAAGATGGCACGACGGCATACGACGCCAGTGCACCAGGGAGAAACCGGGCAGAGGGACCAGGTGCTACTCCAGGTCAAACTCCGGACACGGGGGTTGACCCACACAGGGATTACTGGATCAGGCTGGTTAGGCTGGCGCACAGACTGGAGGGTATAGGCAGGCACGACTGGTATGCAGGCAGGCGGGTAAAGGCAAGCGCAGCTAGAGTGCAGACAGGGAGGCACTAGCAGGTAGGAACACAGGCGGGATAGGACCCAGTACACACTGGGACTCAGGAACAATACAGGTAGAGGGGTACAGGCAAGCACAGCTAGAGTGCAGACAGGGAGGCACTAGCAGGTAGGAACACAGGCGGGATAGGACCCAGTACACACTGGGACTCAGGAACAGGCAGGTTAGGCTGGCACAGACTGGTGGATATAAGCAAACACGGCAGGTATGCAGATGGGTGGATACAGGCGAGTATGCAGGCAGGGAGGTACTGGCCGAAAGGACGGGCTGGAGCACAGAAAGGTTAAGACCCAGTACAGACTGGGTCACAGAACCGCAGATGCGGTAGACAACCACAGCAGAGAGGGAACGCCCGAAGCGGTGGGCAAGAACAGAGCAGGACGGGGCTGCAGGAGCAGCGAGCACAAGCAGGGCAGGACAGGACTGCCGGAGCAGCGAGCACAAGCAGGGCAGGACAGGACTGCCGGAGCAGCGGGCAGAAGCAGGGCAGGACAGGACTGCCGGAGCAGCGGGCAGAAGCAGGGCAGGACAGGACTGCCGGAGCAGCGGGCAGAAGCAGGGCAGGACAGGACTGCCGGAGCAGCGGGCAGAAGCAGGGCAGGACAGGACTGCCGGAGCAGTGAGCAAAGGAGTCAGAGCAGGCTAGGCTGAGTAGGGGGGACAGGGCTCTGTTCACACGGAACAGACAGGAAGGGAAAGGCAGAGCCAGACACCCACAGGGTACTAGCAGAGAAGTAGCGAGTGGACCACAAACTCACAAACGGGAGTACAGAGACAACAAGCAGGAGTTAGGTACGAGTTCAGACTCTGCAGAAAAAGGAAGGGAACGGACATAGAGGCAAAACAGGTAAAGGATAGGAGAGAGTTCAGACTGGAACTGAGTGTACGGAGGAGACCGACACTGCAGCGGAATACAGGAGCGGGTCTGGGAATACGGCCCCCAGAGAGGCAGGACGAACAGGCAAGGTGTGTGTTCAGACAGGACAGACAAGATACAGGAGCAGGTCTAGGTAATCGGCCCCTAGAAGGCAGGAGGAACAGGCTAGGAGCGTGTTCAGACAGGTCAGACAAGATACAGGAACGGGTCTAGGTAATCGGCCCCTAGAAGGCAGGAGGAACAGGCTAGGAGCGTGTTCAGACAGGCCTGGAAATACAGCCTCCAGGATAGGCAGACAAGAGAACACAGAACGGGACCTGGCACCTTCAGAGTGCAAGCACACACTGAAAGAAACACTATGCTCAGGCAGGGATAGATGGGAGCAGCTGAGCTATATACCAGGTGACAGACAGCAATAGGCTGAGGACGCACAAGGGGTGTGACCCACAGCAGGTACAAAAAGCAGGAAGTGATCGGGCGCCGCCCTTAAGCAGCAGAAACAGACACAAACAGACAGCATGGAGGGAAGCCAGAGAGACATTCTGGACTGGAGATCAAGTGCGCGCTCTTGCACAGTGGGAGATGGACCACTATGCAAGGACGCCGCCAGGTATGTTACACAGAGTCAGGATTACAATGACTCAGCAGGGTCTGAGACAATCTATTGCTAATAATTTCCATGTGCCTAAGAGGAAGTTGGAGGCTAATATTAGGCCTAGTAGCCAGTATGAAAATTGGAAGATTTATGTATTTATTTTATATTTCTATATTGATATACTATATATATAAAAAAAAAAAAAAAAAATTCTGAAAAAATACATTTAACATAACATTTATAATAATGAATACATTTAACATAAAAAACTCATTTTCTAGTTACTCAAATTATAGTCCCCTATAAACTTACTATTACGCAATGTGAAGAAAGACTTCTTTATATAACAGAAATATGAAAGTTACAGGTGAATCTCACTAAATTAGAATATCAAAAAGTTAATTTAATTTCAGATCTTCAATTAAAAAAGTGAAACTCATTATATAGAGTCATTACACACAGAGTGATCTATTTCACGTGTTTATTTCTGTTAATGTTGATGATTTATGGCTTACAGCCAATGAAAACACAAAAGTCATTATCTCAGTAAATTAGAATACTTTATAACAACAGCTTGAAAAATGATTTTAAAATCCAAAATGTATGTTCAGTAAATGCATCAATACTTGGTCGGGGCTCCTTGTGCATCAATTACTGCATCAATGCGGCGTGGCATGGAGGGATCAGCCTGTGGCTCTGCTGAGGAGTTATGGAAGCCCAGGTTGCTTTGATAGCAGCCTTCAGCTCGTCTGCATTGTTGGGTCTGGCGTCTCTCATCTTAATAATAACTGTTGTTATTAAACCAGATATTGATACTTTTGGCAGTGTGGACAGGTTTGTCTATTGGTCATGAGTGGCCTGACACAAGGAATGCGACACTTGTAGCCCATGTCCTGGATACGTCTGTGTGTGGTGGCTCTTGAATCAATGACTCCAGCAGCAGTCCACTCCTTGTGAATCTCCCCCAAATTTTCGAATGGCCTTTTATTAGCAATCCTTTCAAGGCTGCGGTTATCCCGGTTGCTTGTGCACCTTTTTCTACCACACTTTTTCCTTCCACTCAACTTTCCATTAATGTGCTTGGATACAGCACTCTGAACAGCCAGCTTCTCTAGCAATGACCTTTTGTGGCTTACCCTCCTTATGGAGTGTGTCAATGACTGCCTTCTGGACATCTGTCAAGTC
Source organism: Phyllobates terribilis (assembly GCF_046119375.1). Classification (NCBI taxonomy): domain Eukaryota; kingdom Metazoa; phylum Chordata; class Amphibia; order Anura; family Dendrobatidae; genus Phyllobates; species Phyllobates terribilis. The sequence goes on along the minus strand of NW_027362761.1, from coordinate 1,147,584,052 downwards.
AGCAGTCTTCCCCATGATTGTGGAGCCTACTGAAACAGACTAAGGGACCTTTTTAAATGCGTAGGAAGCCTTTGCAGGTGTTTTTTGTTAATTCTTCTAATTTACTGAGATAATGACTTTGTGTTTTCATTGGCTGTAAGCCGTAATCATCAACATTAACAGAAATAAACACGTGAAATAGATCACTCTGTCTGTTATGACTCTACATAATATAAGTTTATTTATTTCAGTTCTTCAATACAAAAAGTGAAAATTTTTGAGGATATTCTAATTTTGTAAGAAGCACCTGTACAATCCCTCTTGTTCTGTACAGTATATCTGGGAAGAATATTATAGAAAGAAAGGTAGCAATACTTTTTTGACGAGACTCCACTTTGCTTCCTGTTAATGGGGCATTCTGACAAGTAGCATTCATCACATGTCCATAGACTATGCCAGAAATTTCTGAAAACTTCCATGCTCCCTTAAGAGTGCCTGCCTGCAGCTGCCACTAATCTAGGTCTTTCCAGCAGGGCTCCTTTAGGGTATGCACACACAATTTTTGGAATATGTCCACTACAAAAACAAATGACAAATCACTAATAAAAAAAAAACAAAAAACACACGTTTGAAAAGGCTCTTCCTATTAATTTCTAAAATCACTTTGCTGTTCCCATGTTCCGTCCTTAGAGCATTTTCTTTTTCACTTTATGCTTTGAAAAACACTTGGTATGAAAAAAAAAAAAGAAAATACATCGTACTATTTTTAAAGCAGCTTCAGGGTGGAATCGGCTCCAAACTAGACACTGTCAAGGGGGTGGGGGAGGGGGAAATTATCCTAAAATGCTTTAAAATTGTTTAAAACCACTTCAGGAAAAAAACAAAAAACAATACAGTGTTTTCCATTATGAAATGCACAGTGGAGGCATACGCTAAGGAGCCAATGATGGTCAATCGCAGATGATCGTTTTATTATTTATTTAATTTTTTTATTTTTTATTTTAAAGGAAATTGTCTGATTATTTTTAAAAATGTGGCAAAAAGCTAGAAATGTGATAAAATAAATAAAATAACCAATACTCCCTTTTTAAATTCCTTGCCCATTACAGAGATGAGGCTCCAATGGTGTCTGTTTACTTTCTTGCAGTGATGACATCACGTCCATCCCATGTGATCACTGCAGCCAATCACTGTCTCCATAAGTGGTCACATGTATGTACACCATGTCATCACTGTAGAGAGGTAAACAAACACCGGTAGAGATCCCCCGAGCATTGATACTTTGGCTATGTGGGATTAAGCAAGTAATGTGTTCGCCTTTTTATTTATTTCATCACATTCTATTGTTTGGTCATATTTGTGACCCTTTTAGCTGCCGTCCAGAGCTCTCGCTCTACATGACAATTAGAAAGCAGGGGTCACCTACAACTGTGCACGTGGTTTTAGAAACTACTTAAAATGCTGATCACTTCACAAGGGCGCTGGAGAATTCTCACTCCTACATAAGCAATTTTAGTATAAAATGACCGTTTTGTGCAGCTCATACATGGAAAACAACAGATGCAGAATTTATCAGCCTCACACTGTAATTTTCCAGTTGCTGTGTATAAAAAAAAAAAGACGATGCCAGATGGTTTTGCAATTCAGCTGCAAAATTCTCCAAATTGTAAAACTGCAAAATGAATGAATGAAGGAAGGAGGAAAAAGACAGGATCAGGCTGGCATCACTCCGCATGTTGTTGTGCACACCCGGCCTGAACAGATTGGTGCATAGGATTATTTTTTAAAGGAGTTGTCCACTACTTTTTATTAGCTGTAGTATAGCATCATGTCCAATTTTGACTAATTTTATTCTCGCTGCTCTCCTGACTATTCGGGTTTTTTTGGATTTTATTTTTGTTTTTCTTAAATCCGCCATATAGCTCCAGAGATATGAGCCCTTTTGTTCTCTGGGGGCTGCTCTGCATAATTAAATGGGTTGTTCCCTTTTAACAGCAGCCAATGCAATACACCAAGGAAAGAGATTTTTTTTTTTTTTAAAATGAATGAATGAATGAATTGCATTTGGAAGGGAACAACCCCTTTAATTTGCAAGCAATGCCCCCCTTGGTAAAGACAAAAGAAATAAGCAAATCAAGCGTACAAAATAAAAAGGTCCATATCTCTCGATTACAAAAAAAGAAAAGAAAAATAAAGTTGAAGACTCAGGGAAGGAGCAGGAAAAACTGGCCACTTTTGACAGGTTCTCTTTAAAAAGTAGTGGACTTACTCACCTACAGGATCTTCGCTGCTCCTCTGGGGTCCTGGTTTTCTCTTCTGATGGGAGGTGTCAAGTGATTGGCTGCAGTGGTTACACTCCGTCCAAGTTAGAATAAAGAGCTAAAGAGACAGCTCTCAGATGGAACATGACCGTAGGAATTCAATAGACCAGCGGAAGACACCAGCAGCAGTAAGAAGTGATGGTCCAGTGGGTGAATATACATTTTTTGTGTATTTTTAGACCACCAAGGGCCCATATTTAAAATAATAAATAGTGGTAGACTCCTTTGTCTCCAGAATATAGTGAAAATAATTCAACATCAGCTCCAAAAATAGATCTGCATTTATTTCTTCAATTAAAATCGAATTGACACATTAGAATAACACTTCTGTGTTCAAGCCCAACAGGCTGTTACTCATAGGTCATGGTCTATGAGCAAGAAGCCTTCAGACTAAAAATATATCAAAGTCTTTCCAAGATGCAGATTAGATTCTAAATTGAGAAATCATTTTTATTTACGACTGAATTTTTCTACAATAATTTTGGAACTTTCTGTAACTTGCAGTCCACAAAGTTGTCTTTGCACATTCCTTTATTTAGATCATACTTGGCAACTTTTATAAATTGCTGATTGAGAGAATGTAGTTTGAGACAAGTGGAGACAATTTTTTTTCCGGCATAAGCATGCCTTCTTTTTCACAGCCATGCCTCTCTATCAAGCTACCAAATGCGTGTCTGGACACCGGGGCTCAACATCACAGGGAACACAAAGCACTAGGGGAATGCTGCCATGTGGACTGGTTTATGCGGCGTCCACTAGACATGTCAACTTTTCCAAGTATTTGGAAAAATTTGCACAAAATTTAGAATTTGGCAACTCTGATGTAGACTGAAACTGACGCACTTGGTGACGAAGTCTTCCTTGGGAGAGCCCACTTCCTCTCATTTATATTTTGGAGGTCCACCCGACCAGTGTGAATTTGTTCAAAACAGCAACCAATGCAGCAATGAAGCAACAATTTCTCACAGGTCAGCATGCTACTGAGAGCTCCTGTCTGAATACCCCAAAAAACATTCAGATGTTCCCCTAAAATGGCCATTCACTTGCACGACGCAGAATCTGAAATTTGAAACATTGGACTCCAGTTCACCTCCTTTCCAGTGGAGGCTGTCTTTATTAGGAGTGGTAGACTAGGCAAGAGTGCCAAACAAAAAAGACTGACACTGCAGGACCTAAGTTTCATACGGTTTACCTTATTGAAATGTATTGCCACGTCGGGGGAGGGGGGGACGTCCAAGTACTGTTTTTCAGGTATTCAGACCAAAACACCCAACAAAGTGCGGAGTGAGGAGGAGAATGTGGTGCGATCCTGTTGCAAGTACCAGAACAGGGTGGAATTAATTGCACTATGTGCTGGAAAAGTAAAAACCCCTGATGCCGCTTCTTTCAGAAGTAGCAGAGGTTACATGGTTCAATTTGAGGGGGATACATGGCAACTTGTAACCGAGCGACACCAAATGTTGGGGGAACTGTCGGGAGGGCCCTTTACACATTTAGATGGTGTGCTGGTCCTGTCAAACAGGGCTGTGGAATCGGTAAGCCAAACCACCGACTCAGACTCCTCAATTTTTCTGACTTCCGAATCCAACTCCACAGTCTTCCTCAGGAGCTTCACTACTGAGCATGTACATATCTGTGCTGCACAGATTTCTATCAACTAAAAGCTGAGAGCCTTAGTTCAGGAATAAAACAGACATTTATAGGACATTTCATAACTTTCCCAAATTCTTCTGAAAACATTTACAGCACATCCTGCATTGGTCTACTGCACCAATTTATTATATATTTTAGGAGTCAGAGTCGGTCCATACAGACTCCACAGCTCTGTTGCCAAAGTCAGCAAGTTTGGCCCAACCCTAAAGTGTAAGCGAGCCTCATCATTTGCATTAGTTTCTAGGCCTGACTAAAATATTTCTTCACCTGATTCAAATCTTCTTCTACAAATCCGCTAAGTAGAGATTTGGCAAAGAATTAGAGAAAAAGGCGGCGTTATTCCAAAAAGAACATCAGATTTTTCTGAGCGGTATTGTAGCTCAGCATCATCAGTCATAACAATGGAGCTGAGCTACCATCCCAGACACACCTCACAGAGAGGCGTGGTGCCATTTCTGGAAGCCATGTTTTTCTAATCATGTATGACCCCCTTGGAGGTTGATCGATGAGCCATAGTGGAGTAGTGAAATATGGATAAAACTGAATTCTATAGTGGAAGTTCACATATGTCATCCAATACTGCCAGCTTTCCTGACTTCTCAGCACTGGTGTTAAGACTTCTACATCCCAGTGATGGTCCATCATGTTTTACACAACTCACCAGTCTGCGGATATCCCTTTCAGATTCCCGCTTTATCCGGGTAATCTCATCCTGATGAGTCTGATAAGCTATCCGTAAATCTGATGCCTTGGTTTTATCTGCCTGCATGACATTGTTCAACGTTTCCTCTAGTTGTTTTTTTCCGGCTTTCAGTTCTAGGATCTCCTGATTAAATTTAATACGTTCGCTATCAAATGATCTCTTGGCTTCCTCCCTGGCTTCGTTCAATAAAGCCGTTTTTACTTTGTCTGCGGCTCCGTCCCGTAAAACATTGACCGTAGATTGTAAACGCTGGATTTCACCCTCTTTTATTTTGACCACACGGGTTACATCAAGTTCGTGCTGGCGTATCAGTGCCTCCCGGACGGACTGAAGCTCCTTCATCTTCTCCTCATGTAGCTTGGCTTTCAGTTCTGTTACATATACAGTATGTCGGTGCTGCTCCTGCTCCCTCTCCTGCTTGGCATCTTGGAGCTTTTCTCGAAGCTTTGTCACCTAGAAATCCAAAAGAATGCCAGAAAATTATCATAAATATTGCTCATTTTATATAAACATGTCATACATGGAAATCCCACCTCTAGGACCTACAATTATAGCTAGCGGGTTTCATGACGCCCAATCTGCAAACCCGAGTAGTCTGCATGGACACTCATCGGAGGTCAAATTACTGTACATGTGTCATGTCTAGAGCCGAAAAAAGGTCCTTGTACTTTTTAGAAAACTTGATCTCATTTAATAGATAATGTGATAAATACACAATCTGCAAGTTACTTTATGTATAAATTATGTTGTCCTATACCTTAAAAATCACTACAATGAATATGGTTGCTAAGCAACAGCTTTAGAATGTTCAGAATGTTGTGTGTGGTCAGTGTTTAGAACACTCAATTGCCCCGCCTCAAATCCTGGCATTCCAGAGAGTGGAAGATGGAGGATAGTCTCCTGCACTAGACTGTGCTCTCTTGTCCTGGTTTTAGGTAAAAGTAGTAGATGCTACCAATTCAGTGAATTTGAAAGCTGCAATATTTTCCTTTAAAGGGGTTAATTTCAATTGTCAGAAATCCTGAACACAAAGGAGAATTGGGCCCAAGGCACACAGATTGTCTGTCTCCTTATTCCTATCATTCATTAAAGGAAGGAAAAAGCCAGACGTTCACGTTCTACTTTTTCCCAAATAACCTAAAGGAAAATGTTCTGTACATGTATTTATCTTCTTTTCCTGAAATAGATTCAGTTATCCAATTTCCTGAAGTCGTCTTCTACTTATGTTAATAATTCACTGGCACAAAAAGAACTAAGTCTCTGTAAGCAATTACACATAGAAAATGTAGATATAGCGCTTATAGTCACGGACCTACAAGAATATATGGATATCTCATCCATACAGATACAAGGACCAAAAGCTCCATTCATATACACTATATGGACAAAAGCATTGGGACATGTGTCTTAATTATTGAATTCTTATTTTTCATTCAGTTCCATTGCCCCCTTAATACAACATCCGGGCCCTCGCCGCCGCCCCAGTGTACAACATCCGGGCCCTCGCCGCCGCCCCAGTGTACAACATCCGGGCCCTCGCCGCCGCCCCAGTGTACAACATCCGGGCCCTCGCCGCCGCCCCAGTGTACAACATCCGGGCCCTCGCCGCCGCCCCAGTGTACAACATCCGGGCCCTCGCCGCCGCCACAGTGTACAACATCCGGGCCCTCGCCGCCGCCACAGTGTACAACATCCGGGCCCTCGCCGCCGCCCCAGTGTACAACATCCGGGCCCTCGCCGCCGCCCCAGTGTACAACATCTGGGCCCTCGCCGCCGCCCCAGTGTACAACATCCGGGCCCTCGCCGCCACCCCAGTGTACAACATCCGGGCCCTCGCCGCCACCCCCAGTTTACAACATCCGGGCCCTCGCCGCCACCCCAGTGTACAACATCTGGCTGAGAGCTTCATGGCTGAGCAGCTGCATGCAGCCTTACATCACCAAGCACAATGCCAAGAGTAAGGCTAAGTGCCCACGATGCAGAAATGCATATTTTTTCCGCTTCTCCCTGGCAGGAAAAAGGCATGCGGATTTTACAATTTTACAAGCGTTTTTTCCTGCCAGATAGAAGCGTTTGTCAAGCGTCATGGATTTATATAGTGTGACCAAGTAATAGTTAAAAAAAAAGAATAAAAATGGTAAAAAAAATAAACACTTACTTTCCGATTGCCCCCGGTGTTTTCTCCGCCACGTCTGGTCTCCCCGTGTCTTGCGGTGGTCTAAAAGGACCTGCGGTGACGTCATTTAGTCATGTGACAGGTCACGCGACCGCTGTCACATGACTAAATGACGTCACCACAGATCCTTTTAGACCACCGCGAGCAGTACAAGAAACCAGACGTAGCGGAGAAAACACCGGGGGCCATCAGAAGGTGAGTATAATCTTTATTTTTTATTTTAAATTCTTTTTTTTTTTTAACAGGTTCTATGGTACCCGAGTCTGGAGGAGAGTCTCCTCTTCTCCAGACCCGGGTACCATCCGCACATTGAATCGCATAATATCCACGTGTGCACATGTGCTCTTGCGGATATTATGCGATTCAATGCAAGTCAATGGTGGCAATTCCGCTGCGTGTCCGCAAAATTAATGGACATGCTGAGTATTTTTCCGCAATGATAATCCACAGGGGAAATTTCTGCAGCATGTGCACAGCACATGCGGATTATCATTGGGGACCATGGGGCACGTATTACCAAGCGTTTTTAAGCATTTTCGCTGAGGAAATTTTGGGTAAAAAATGCTTGAAAAATGCATAGTGGGCACGCAGCCTGAGATGGAGTGGTGTAAAGCCGCCACCACTGGACTCTGGAGGAAATGTATTCTGTGCAGTGACGGATCACACTTCTCTATCTGGCATCTGATGGATAAGTCGGGGTTTGGAGAATCCCTGGAAAATGTAGAATTTGGAGGAGAAAGGATAATACTGTGTGACTGTTATTTAGGGGTTGGCTTCAGCCCCTTAGTTCCAGAGAAAGGAAATCTTAATACAGCATACATAGAGCTTACAAATTTGTGGGAACAGTTTAGGGAAGGTTCTTTTTCTGTTCCCAATGACAAGGTCCATAAAGACATGGTTGGGGTGCGTTTGGAATGAAAGAACATAACCATCTGCACAAGCCGTGATCTCATCCCATCCTACACCTTTGAGATGACCTAGAATGGAGATTGTGAGCCAAAATCTGTGTCTGATCTCACAAATGCTCTTCTGGTTTAAGGGGCCTTTCCAGAAGCCTTCACAGAAGAGTGGGTATTGTTATAACTGCAAAGAAAGAACCAATTCCACATTAATATCTATAGATGTAGAATGGGATGTCATAAAAGCTCCCGCAGGTGTAATGTAGAGTGTGCACAATACTTTTTGTCCATATAGTCTATATTTCATTTATAAAAATCAGTGCTGTTCTACATAGCGATTGTGTACATCCCTATAAGTGCTGGATACAACAGTATCATGGCCGCTGTAAAGTACCTTATGTTTTTCCTGCTGAAATTCTATTTGGATCTGAGTGAGCTTTGTTCGCAGTTCCTCATTAGCGGTCTGAAACGCCTCCATTTCTACTTCACACTTGTCTCCTTTGGCTCTAGTTTTCTTTGACATGCTTCCGTCAATTGTGTCCACACCACATACAACCAAATTGTTTCTATTCCAACCAATTTCTCTTTGGCATCAAAATGAGTTAAAAAAAAAAGAAAAAAAAAAAAATCAACTTTTTTTTAATTCGCAAATCTTGTGTGTGCGACTCTTAGCCATCCTCCTTCTCTCGGTGCACCTGCGAGGGAAGAAACAAGAGGGATAGGTCATTGAAAAGTTTAAAAATGGCTGTTAAAAGGAAACCTTCAACAAGTAGGTTAATTGCTATAATAAACCTTACCATAGCTCTTCATTTTTGAATTGCTGGATGATAAAAAAAAGTCATTGATTGTGATTGTCTGATGAAGACAACCCTTGTGCATACACTCTAGGAATATTAGCAAGAGTGGCTCCTGACCTGGCAGACTTGAGCTGTCCATTTATTACACAGAGGAGCAGTCATCTGATGCTATATTCCCCCTTCAGTGGCCAATGTCTGGCTAGCAGGCAAAAATCAACAATTTAAAAGACACTGTCACAAATGGACAAGCCGTTTTCTAATGGATAGACTGAAGCCACTGAAGCAGCCTATGGCGAAACGGAGCTGATCCTTGGCTTCTCTGACTAATATAAAGAGACCCTATCAGAGGACAACCTCCCTCCCTCATTATGGACACATACAGGCTGTCATAAAACAGCCAGTATCTTCTCACAGGGCAGCTGCTGGGACACAGAGGGCAAGATTATGCAGGTTATATTAGTACAATATTACAGGACATGTAGAGCCGCGGTATTGTGCTGGTAACAGATACTTTATAAGAATATAATGTTATTTTGATGACAGATTAAAATAATCATTAGCAGTAATTAACGCCATTGTTACGATGTGCCTTATGGCTTCTGCTCTGCTATAAATACATTTCCAATTTGATATGTTCACTCTTTTGCAGCTTTTTTTACTGCAGAAAAAAAAAGCAGACAAAAAGCAGGTTTATCTGGCTTTTTGATTCGTTTTTTCAGAATCCCAGCTTTGCTTCCACCATACAAGCATGAACAATGCAAGGAAAATAATTTACAATATACATTTTTGGAAAAAAAAGGGCAATTTGATCAAATTATTTAGTGAAAAAAATAGTGACTATTCTGAACAAAAAAGGTCACGAGTTCATGAAAAAAAATACACAACTGCAAATGTAAAAACAGCGGTGGGAGTTGAATTGGTCTGGCATAGTCCTAAGACATTATTAGAGAAAAGATTAGAACCGAAAAATAAATTACCAAACAAATATATAAAGGAGATAACAAGTATCTCCAAATTGGAAGCTATTCAGAGGACTATGTATATAGGGCCATTCGTATAAATAGCATATATCACGAAGTGCCTAAGCAAGAAACAATACGAATATACGGCCAAAAATTATCATAAAAAAATATCTTTATTGAAAAAATATATATATATAGATAAATAATCACAGTATCAATACAGGTAATGGTGGCACAACATATGTCAGAAAACATTACAGAGACATAAATAAAACATACTTAAAACCAACCACCAGGTGTCGCCACAGAGTACAGATATCGCATGCCTCATATCGCATTATGGACTATAGCCATATCAATGAGGGTAATCATATATGAATGATGATGAATGGCTAACAAAATTATCAACAGCACAACCACCTAAAGATGTGCACCTTCATTATATATATATAGTTCATAAGAAAATACCAAGAGAAGGAAATGACACATCAGACATATGATTCACCTTAATATTGGGATCGAGACTGCACGCTGTGTGGCTCCCCGACGCGCGTTTCGGCGCTCCTGCCTTTTTCAAGGGGATAGCTATAACCGGAGCCGTTCCCCCTATAAATACCCCCACAAAGGGGTGGGACCTGCCGCTAGTGCCGGAACTAGATGGTCATGTGACCGTTGTCATAGTGGCACATAACGCTATCAACTGTGGACACAAACACAGTGGGATGGGCCATGCCGCTAATACCGGAACCAGACGGTCATGTGACCGTAGTCATAGTGGCACATGACGCTACCCATCATGCACTGAGATCCGGAAGTTACCTGACCATGTGATCATTGCCATAGCAGCGCATAGCGATACACACTATGCCCCGCAACCCGGAAGCCACATAAGCATGTGACCGTTACTATGGTGGCGTGGGACGCTAGCCACTGCATCTTACAGCCAAGCAAAACAAATAGGTCGTCATCATAGGGGTATAGGGGTATAGGGGCATATGTATGTGACTGGTGGCAGCACAAAAAACTGCCTACCCTACAAATGACCCGAGAAAAAGACGCAGAATGCCTCGCTGCAAATAGACGACGGACTACATCAGCGTCGCAGCAGCAAGCCGCCCAGGACACCTATGGAGTCAGAGGCCACAGACAGGGAGGCATCTGCGTACGGAGTCATCAAGGTAAGAATGTATATATACAACTAATGTATAACACTGGGGGAAGGGAAGAGGGGAAAGGGAGGGAAGGGGAAGGGGGAAGGAAAAGGGAAAGAGGGGGGGGGGAGGAAAGGGGGAAGGGAAGGAGGGGGAAGGAAGAAAGGAAATATCACCCCAGTGATGACAATATACAGAGGGTCATAATACACCCCATACATAGCACAAGAAATATATATCCAACCCTAGCATGACTAATTACTGTGTATATAAATTACCTTTGATGCTGACATCCTGTCTATACATATAACTTGTGCACATACAACACGTCACATCACAGTGTATGGATGATGATATATATATTCATAGGGATACAACCCATATTTTAATACATATAACATGACTATGACATATGGCATATACACAATATATATACAGATCCAATAAGTCCTAAGACATTAGCAAGGCATTGAGTAGGTTGGCGAATTGTTTGCTTTAACACATATGACTAAATTAAACTGTACTAATTCTAACTGCCATCTCAAGTGAGGAGACAGACCTTTTGGTTTAAACTGAGAAAAATCACAAAAATAAATGGGTTTCACATCCTGCTGTACCTGCTTTTTCACTAAAAATGCAGCAATAACTGATGGAAACATTGTCTTCACTTACACATTGCTTTGTATGGGTGAAAAAAACGTGTGAACATAGTCTTAATAGTATTTCGAGTAAATGCGTGTAGTAGATCTGGCTGTAATCCATATTAAATATCACTGACAACGCATATAAATGCAAAAGCGATCATACAGTCAAGTAGAAATAAAAAAACAAAAAAGACAAGCGAGAGACTAAAGTGCTCTATAGAACACCAGCAGAAGCATATAAAGGAAACTAGTAAAATAGAAGGGCTGTCAGCTCCATTAAATATAATATGTCCACTATGCTGTAATGATTCATTTTATAATATATCTGTATGTACGAGAGCTCTGTTTTACTCACCAGATAAATAATAAAATTAGTTTCTCTAATGAACTAAAAAGATTAAAATCCTCTATAAATGCAACCTCCCACTCCCGTCTCCAGGACTTCTCTCGTGCTGCACCAGTTTTCTGGAATGCATTACCCCAGACAATCTGGTTAATTCCCAGTATCCACAGTTTTAAGTATGCTCTAAAAACACATTTCTATAGACTGGCCTATCACCTCAACTCACGAATTTAACTAACTATCCCCTGTTCTCTCTTCCACTTCTCTAGCACTGCACTTGTACAGATACTGGCTGGTGATTGGTTCATGCAGCGTTATTTGAATGCCCCTATTTATTATACTGATTGCTGGATCTTATACCACAAGCACTTTATTTTTACCTTTTCTGTTACCCCTATTTCCTCATAAATTGTAAGCTTGCAGGCAGGACCCTCACACCTCTTGGTATTTGCTACTCTGTAAAGTCTTAACTTGTTTGTACAAGTTCTCTCCGAATTATAAAGTGCTGCGGAATATGTTGGCGCTCTAGAAACAGAAATTATTATTATAGATTTCTAACTGCATGCAATGACCACTAGGGGGAGCCGTCTGCATATAAAGTACTAAAGCAGGAACTGGACTGAGAGAATAGTAAACATCTGTAAACTGAGCTCCCCCTAGTGGCAGCTACAGGTAGTTTTTATGACAATCACATCATGCAAGAAAGCAAATCCCTCCATCACCGTTATGTGCCCTGGCCCCTTGTCCTTGTGCCGACCAGAAACTGACAACTGTTCAGAGCACATTTCTGAAAGTGGTTGTCAACTGGCAAGTCTAAAGATTTACTAACTTGACACATAAAATTCCAACTTCACAAAATCATACATCCACATGCTTGAAAAAAAAAAAATGCCACAAAATATACCGTATATTATAATTCTGAAAAGCAAAGAATTTCAGACAGTAGGTGGGAGACCAAATCGACACCTGATCATTATGTGTATCCGGATCTCTACAGAAAGGGTGACGTGCATAGGAGACTGTATCTGTATACACTGCCTGTCAAGCAGAACCCCCGGGATTACGCATTTTCTTCTCACAGTTATGCGCTTTGCTGATGAAAAGATGTTTACATGTAAAACCTGCAGCAAGAACATGTGGAGAAACATTATTTTTTCTTTTAGTATTTTTTTTTTATTATTTCTTCCAAGTTACAAAGGCAAAAAACACTCAAATTCTAAAATGGGACTATAAAAAAAAAATAAAAAAAAAAGGTGAGGGTACAGGGACATAAGTACCCCAGCACTCTCATTTATGTGATGTATATAAAACTGTGGGTTTTAGCCAATCCCTCCTTTCTAAGCAGTTATGCACCACCAGCAGGGCTCACTTTGTGGCGCCCCGGGGCGGGACCCTCCTGCAGCCAGACCGGTATTGTTGTAATGAGACCCAGATATGCCAAGGCTGGAAAAGAAGTGCAGGAGAGGAGGAGGCAGCGGCCCACACATCACAAGACTCCCTCATACACACGGGGTCAAAATTGTTGGAACCCCTCGTTTAATGAAAGAAAAACCCACAATAGTCACAGAAATAATTTGAATCTGGCAAAAGTAATAAATTAAAAATCTATGAAAATGAACAAATGAAAGTCAGACATTGCTTTTCTGCTTCCACAGAATTTTTTAAAAAAAATTAAACTCATGAAATAGGGCTGGACAGAAATGATGGTACCCCTGAAAATAATATGACAAAAGGGACATGTTAAATCAAGTTGTGTCCACTAATTAGCATCACAGGTGTCTACAATCTTGTAATCAGTCAGTGGGCCTGTATATAGGGCTACAGATACTCACTGTGCTGTTTGGTGACATGGTGTGTACCACACTCAACATGACCAGAGGAAGCAAATGAAAGTTGTCTCAGGAGATTAGAAAGAAAATTATAGACAAGCATGTTAAAAGTAAAAGGTTATAAGACCATCTCCAAGCAGCTTGATGTTCCTGTGACTACAGGTGCACATATTATTCAGAAATTTAAAATCCATGGGACTGTAACCTCCCTGCCCTGGACGTGGTCGCAGGAGGAAAATTGATGACAAATCAAAGAGACGGATAATACGAATGGTAACAAAAGAGCCCAGGAAAACTTCTAAAGAGATTAAAGGTGAACTTCAAGCTCAAGGAACATCAGTGTCAGATCACACCATCCGTTGTTTTTTGATCCAAAGTGGACTTCATGGGAGACAAGCAAGGAGAACACCATTGCTGAAAAAAAATCATAAAAAAGTCAAACTACATGTTGACAAGCCACAAAGCTTCTGGGAGAATGTTGAGAATGTTGGCAAGGCAGATCAGCTCTATGTTCACAGATGGAAAAATGAAGCATATCAAGAAAAGAACACTGTCCCTACTGTGAAACATGGAGGAGGCTCTGTTATGTTCTGGGGCTGCTTTGCTGCATCTGGCACAGGGTGTCTTGAATCTGTGCAGGGTACAATGAAATCTCAAGACTATCAAGGGATTCTAGAGAGAAATGTGCTGCCCAGTGTCAGAAAGCTTGGTCTCAGTCACAGGTCATGGGTCTTGCAACAGGATATTGACCGAAAACACACAGCTAAAAACACCCAAGAATGGCTAAGAGGAAAACATTGGACTATTCTGAAGAGGCCTTCTAGGAGCCCGGACCTAAATCCTATTGGGCATCTCAGGAAAGAGCTGAAACATGCCGTCTGGAAAAGGCAACCTTCAAACACGAGAAAACTGGAGCAGTTTGCTCATGAGGAGTGGCCAAAATACCTGTCGAGAGGCGCAGAAGTCTCATTGACAGTCACAGGAATCGTTTGATTGCAGTGATTGCCTCAAAAGGTTGTTCAACAAAATATTAAGTTAAGAAGAACCATCATTTCGGTCCAGGCCTATTTTATGAGTTTCATTTTTTTTTTTTTTTTTTTTTTAATTCTGTGGAAGCAGAAAAGCAATGTCTGACTTTCATTTGTTCATTTAAATAGATTTTTAATTTATTATTACTTTTGTCAGATTCAAGTTATTTCTGTGACCATTGTGGGTTTTTCTTTCATTAAACGAGGGGTACCAACAATTTTGACATGTGAATAGTGTTTATTACAACCTGCCCCCACTAGAAGGGGACCCCGGGCCCTAGAACTAGACCCATAATCTAGGACACTTCTGTCTATTACTGTAACGCATACTAAGTGGATAGATATTGCTACTCTGTCCATCCTTGTGATGTGGACACAGGTAGTACTACCTCCTGGTCCCTTACTGGAAATAAAGAGAACACATAGCATACACTCTGACAATTATGTAGGCACACAGTTATCACCCTGTGTAAATAATACAGACAGATAGTGCTGCCAGTTGTCCCTTTGTGTAAACAATGCAGGCACAGAGAGTACTACCTCCTGGTTGCTTCCTGTAAATAATGTGAATAACTACTTGCACATCCTGTGTGAATTATGTAGGCAGATAACTGACTACCCGAAAAATTGCAGACACAGATAATACTACTTCCTAGTCCTTCCTGTAAATAATACAAACACAGGTAGCACTACCTCCTGGTCTCTTCTTGTAAATAATACAACATCCATTATATAAATAATTCAGATACCAATACTACTACAGGAGCCAGAACCAGCAATAGCATCCATCCACATAGAGCAAGTCCTGGGGCCCCCGCACTTGAGCGGCTTATTCTGGCCAGTTTGCTAAACAATAAAGAGGGACAAAGCCATTTTCCCTGGGATGGTAGATACGTACATGTAGGCTCAGTAGGTACTACATAGTCTCTCCATGGAAATGAAGGAGGTTCAGATAGTACTATCTCCTTGTTTCTTCCTGTAATTAAAGGGGTTGTCCGACGCAAAATGATAAGCCAGCAGTCACTCTGTGCTGGGATGGGGGGATTTGCCGGTTTCTCAGCCGGGACCGGCGGGTACGTACGTTACACATACTCCCAGCCAGAGCCCGGGGCGTGGCCTCGATCCATACACTTGTATTGAGCGAGGCCGCGACGCTGCCGCCCAGTGGGCTTGGCCGACTAGTTGGTGTGGCCCCGCTCCATACAAGTGTATGGACACTGCGCTGCGGGGATTCCTAAGTCTGCAGTCACACAGATAGTACTACAGTGCCTATCTGTGATGCCTTATTTATAGGAAGGACTAGGAGGTCGTACTATCTGTACATGTTGAGGGCACATATAGTTGTCTCTCTATAAATAATTCAGATACAGATATGGTAATGACTGCCGCCACTGGCTGAATGCCATGCTAGGTTTTGGGTTTTTTGAAATTGTGTTGTTTTGGCAAGAAATCCCTTTAAAGTACTGTAGCTAACTACTGTTTGCATTACCTGGTTACAGATGCAACAGTGAACTGAACCACACAATCCAGAAAAAAACCTAAACCTACGACTGGGCCGCGAGAGATTGTCCTTGTGGCTAGTAAATCTATGAAACTCAGAGCCCTCTGGTGGCCAAGGGTCAGTATAGCAAGGCAAAGAATAATGCACATCATATAGTGAAGACAGCTAATGACTACGGGGACCATAAAAATTACTATAAATCGTTTGAAAAGCATTAAAGAGAGG
The DNA here is from genome assembly GCF_046119375.1 of Phyllobates terribilis. NCBI lineage: Eukaryota > Metazoa > Chordata > Amphibia > Anura > Dendrobatidae > Phyllobates > Phyllobates terribilis. The sequence goes on along the minus strand of NW_027362761.1, from coordinate 1,147,567,841 downwards.
TATTTCCGGCACTTTGATAACGTATATATTATTAACCCTTGAAGAGGAGGACTAAGTGCCTTGCATTAACCATATAATGTCCGGTTAATAACCTCATGACACTTTTGTTGGTTTGCCGCCTGCTCTCAGCACTTCCTATGCAGCTCACCACTGCATTTCCTCTCCATTACATTAGCATCTAGATCTGTACCTCCAGAGCAAACTGATTATACTGCTGCTACATGCCAGACCATGAGAAAGTATCCGTCTACATGACGGCATGGCAGCAACGTGCGGAGCAGCTCCTGAAACCCATCTCCAGGCTTATTCTTTACGGAGATTCATTCACTTAATCTTATGACGCTTAGTTTCTCGCACTGACATCCACAGGAGCAAATACAGATCTGGCAAAAATTAAGAGACCACTGAAAAATTTTAATTTTCTCTGATTTTTCTCTTTATAGGTATATTTTTGAGTAAAACTACTGACAACATGTCCCCGAAATTTTGTATTTATTTGCAGAAAATGAGAAATCGTCAAAATAATAAAGAAACACAGTGCTTTCAGACCTCAAATTACTCATGTTTTAACTGTGAAATCAATATTTGGGGGAATAACCATGGTCTTTAATCACAGCTTTCACGCGTCTTGCCATGCTTTCCACCAGTCTTTCCATGCTTTCCAATAGAAAACTGTTCAGTGGTCTCTTAATTTTTGCCAGAGCTGTATAAAGCACCAATAACACCCAGTGGAGAAGCATTATATGGCGGCACAAGTACTAGTTTGGTTATCTTCATGTTTACTGGTCCGCAAAGTGCATTAGGCCATAATGTCATCTGTTTAAAAGGGAATGTCGCTGTTAATTAAGTCATTAACTTCAACCCTTTGCCTTAATTACTGTCTTTTGCTGCTGTGTAAAAGAGGTAATCAGGGGCATAAGCTGCCACGGTGCAGCAATGGAGAACGTGCAATCAAGACTCATTTTACCATTAGCAGCAAGTTCAGACCATAAAAAGTTTGATTTAGCCTCCTTAATACACAGGGAAATGGCACGCAGTGACGCCCCAGCACGGGGGGACGTGGCGCGCAGTGACGCCCCAGCATGGGGGACATGGCAAGCAGTGACGCCCCAGCATAGGGACGACATGCAAAATGTTGTCACACTACAGGGATAACGTGCACAGTGATGTCAGCACAGGGATAACGCACACAGTGATGTCAACACAGGGATAACGCACACAGTGATGTCAACACAGGGATAACGCACACAGTGATGTCAACACAGGGATAACGCGCACAGTGATGTCAACACAGGGATAACGCACACAGTGATGTCAACACAGGGATAACGCACACAGTGATGTCAACACAGGGATAACGCACACAGTGATGTCAACACAGGGATAACGCACACAGTGATGTCAACACAGGGATAACGCACACAGTGATGTCAACACAGGGATAACGCACACAGTGATGTCAACACAGGGATAACGCACACAGTGATGTCAACACAGGGATAACGAGCACAGTGATGTCAACACAGGGATAATAGATAAAGTACTGTCTAATTTCAGGACTAATAAATGTTGTTCAAGTCAATTTAAACAGGGTAGTGAACACTTGTGTCACAGTACAGAGATAAAAGTCACAATACAGATATAATGAACACATTACATCAAAGGGATAATAACCACAGTGATGACCCTGCGCTGGATGCTGCAGTTACTGATGAGACTGTACAGCCATATTCAACATACTAATGCTGCAATAGTGGGGAAATGTGCAGAGCGTATAATCACACAGTGATGTGACAGAACAGGAACAGTGCTCACAGTGAGGCGACATTAGTGAGGGGATGGATCATGTATACAGTGATTGCTCATTGTTATGACATCACTGTGTGCACAATCTGCTGGGCGAGCATAGGAATTATACACCGATCTCACAGTACATGATAATCCCTACAAGAAAGGTGTGAGCTGAGACATCACAGTAAAAGGGAAAAAAAATGTATAATACAAATATGCTGCAAACCAGTAACAATGCAAAAATGAATGCTGCAAAAAAAGGGTGAATGCACAGGGGCAAACACGCTGTGCGCATTAACAGTTCACATCACTGCTCCAGAGACGCACGGTAAGAGGCACGACCATTGTGTAACAGCTACAGATTTTAAGAACAAGGGTTCTCCAAGTGCGCTGCAATTTACCCATGCTTTATACTGCAGCTCTTCTTGTTCATATGAACTGCTGTGCATAGACAAGAACTGATTACAGCAGGAACACAATGATTACAAACTACCAGTGAGGAAAAGAAGAATCCCAGGAAATTCCGCCATATGTACTGACTGAGGGATAGGGGCCTGAAGTTGATGTTTGATGATGGGCGTGAAATGGAAAATGATTTTGCTGTCCTGTACAACACTCCGATATAAACGAGGTCAGTTTCTGAAAATTTCCATTCGTAGTGATTTTGCCACTTGATACCGACAAATACATAATAAATACTGCTCTAATCACTCGACTGATGAAGGACACAGCCCACTTGTCATACACGTTGCAATCACAGCAAGTTCACGATGAAGGGTCCGAAACGCGTCACAATCAGATGAATACACAATGGGGAAGATGCGAGTCTATCTAAAAGAAAAACGGTTTATTTATAAGGTTTAATACCGCTCGATCCATCCACCCCTCCCCCCCCCCAAAAAAAAGAAGTTATTCCCAATCCCTAGAATTGAGGATAAATTGCTGCATTATGCAGTTCCTCTCTTATTCCTCATTCCTCCTGGAAATGTAAAAATAAACTGAAAACTAAGCAGTCCCATTTTCTAGACTTGAGTAGGGGTAACATTTCTCCTTGTGGAGAGTGACAAGCCATGCCGCCTAGCATGCCAAGGTGAGGAGACTTTTAAGCCTTGCAGTGTTCCTCTGGGAAATTAAATATGCAAATTGCCTCTTCATAGAGGAAGAGGACTAGAACTCTAGTAACACCTATTGGAAGTACCAATCCTAAAAGTCAATATCGACCCTTTAATGAGCCTTATCACATGACTTAGGATAAAATCAGAATCTCAATTTGCAGACAGTTTTTCGGGGTGCTGCCCCTCATTAAGGCAAAGTGTGAGATCTGGTTTGGCTAGAATGGAGCACAATTTTTACAAAAATAGTTTTACAGGATCCTGGGTCAAGTGGCTAACTAGACCAGATCACTTACCTGCCGGCATCCCCAGCGTCATGCGCGTTTCAATTTGCAACGGTGATGCCATGCTGGGCCTATGTGGCACCCCAGAGGGTCTGGTTGCCACAGTGGTAGTAATACCATGTCTGGGAGCAAAAACAGGAGTTTCCTGGTCAGGTACACAGAACATGCAACACCTCCTGCTCCAGACAAGAAAGGGGAGGATCCTGCCCTTTATAATTGGGTCTGGAGGCGGGGTTAGGTTAGTCTAGTCTAGTGTCAGGAGTCAAGTAGGACACGAAGGAGCAAGGGGCTGAGGACTGGAGCTGGCAGAGCTCGTCCTAGCCGGAGTACATACAGAGAACTGGACACCGGAGTCCGAGGCTGTGGGGATTGTATATCCAGCAGCAGAAACCGCACGGCAGGAGATTGTAGGTCTCCTGGCCCATCAGAAGCCCGGAGGCTCAGCCACACGAGAGGATCAGTGCCGCCACAGAGGAGCGAGGAATACACGGGATCCGAGTCGCCAGCCATATGGGTGAGCGCAGCACGTTACAGTCAGGGACGTGGGCTACAACACGACTATAAGCGGGATAGCCAAAGAGTACAGTCAGAACGGCAGGCCTACAACTTCACCTAGCCAGGGGAATTCTAGGATTGCTCCCAGACTGACCAGGCCCTCATCCCTAGCAAGTACTCCCGTTGGGGCCTATATAATTGCCACCAGTAAAGACCCTAGGATTGCACTGCAACGACTCCGTGCTATCATTACTGATCCCGGCACTATCACCACCATCATCCATACACGCAGCCCTGAAGCTCCACTCTTCCTGTGGGGAGTCACATCACCTTGCTGCACACACCACCAGCTTCAGTGAACTGCTCCGCAGCGGCAGTTCCCAATAACCGCATCCCACAGGTGGCGTAGTCGGACTAATTATATTATATATATATGACTACAACCCTCAGCATCCACAAGGCCCGGCTCCGGGTACCCCCACGGCCCAGGTGGCGCGTCACCTACTGATCAGAAGAGGAGCTGAGGATGTCGAAAGATAAGTGGGTTCACAGGAGTCTGGTCCCGCAGCCATGAACTACCGACATGGACACCTTACCAGGGTCCTGCAAATCATCTTGCTCAACTCTAGGAAACTGCTTAGCGAGAACCACTAAGAACCGATTAAAAAAAAAAATAAATAAAAAAAATAAATCTATAGAACTGAAAAAAATAAATATTGTTGTGGATAATACATATTGTAAAGAGAACAAAAAAAAAATAAGTCACAGTATTTGGAGGAAAATAGTAAAAAAAAACCTGAATGTATTATAGCAGAAAAAAATAAAAAGCAAGGGGTCATTATGACCCCTTTAGCAGTACTGGTGTTGTTAAGTTTATTCCTTCAGTGATCATTCCAATCCTACGCTTTTCCTTTGTGTTCGTACACGGTCGGCATTGTCAGGAGGGATAAAAGAGGAACTGCACAACAAGCTGTAGAAGTCCAACTTCTATAATACTCCTGGAATTTATTGCATAGTGAAGGTGCTGCCATGTACTCTAAGAAACCTGTACATGAATTCCCATGGAAATCCACAGATAATATTTAACATCACTATTGGTAGAGCCAAGTAAAACCCTGGGCTCTGCTACATCTGCACATTGCGATACCCGTCTCATTCATTGTTCTGATAGGTGTGTGTACTCTACAGATGCGGACACTGGCACGGCTCGCTGCGTGTCCTACTTTGAGAAGCTGTGCACAAGGCTTTTCCTGGAACAAGTGCTTTTATTCTGCATTATTTATGCTCCCCCACCACTGGCGTAATTAAGAATGCAGACGACAAGCGGGGCAATAAAGGCCGCCGGTAGTTGCTGCTTCTCTGCGACTATAGCAATCAATCCGTGCCATTCCAGGAACAGGGAAATATTACTCAAATTTAAGGAGGTGTCAGAGGACAGGGCTAAGACCTGCAACATGTCACACTGAAATCACCGTGACATGTTGTACATTGGATATAAGGATTTCCTGTGGTTTTACTTTGCGACTTACAGAGTCGCAAATGATTCCAAGTGTGCAAACAAGCTGCACAAATGTTTCTGGTTTCATGACTAATCAGAGAATTGCTGCCATGCGACACAAGTTGCCATGTAGCATTTTGGACTTTTACAGCTTCTAGATTTGTGGCAATACTTTGGGGGAGGCCTCTTCCTGTTCCCCATGACTGTGCCCAAGACATGATTTGGGGGGAGTCTGGTGCAGAAAAATCTCATGACCTTGACTCCATCCAACACCTTTGGGATGAGCTAAAACAGACATTGTGAGCCTGGCCTCCCCCCAGCATCAGTATCTGCCCTCATATTATTGCGATAAAGAGGCATATGAGGAGATCAGCAAGAACATGACCAATGATTCAAGAGAGGTATCTGCACGGTGCACTCATATGGTCTGCAGAGTACTGGTGTAGGACGGATAGCTACCATTATATGGTCACTGTATGGTGGGAATATCATTCACACAGTAGCTTTGGTTAATCATCAGTATGGTGGTATTATCACTACTGTATGCCGATATGTGGTTATCTTCTGGCGGTATTTGCTTCTTATATTTCAGAATTGATGGCAATATCGGTGTCACGGGTGTGTCAGAGGTGACAGGCAGTCGCCCTGCAATGGTTTGCAGGAGATCTCCACGTTTGGCAATGCAGACAGCTGCCTAGATGGGAGGATGTGTTTAGGACCCAGCGACTACCTCCCTTTAGTGTGGGTGTATATACAGTACAGACCAAAAGTTTGGACACACCTTCTCATTTAAAGATTTTTCTGTATTTTCATGACGAAGAAAATTGTACATTCACACTGAAGGCATCAAAACTATGAATTAACACATGTGGAATTATATACTTAACAAAAAAGTGTGAAACAACTGAAAATATGTCTTATATTCTAGGTTCTTCAAAGTAGCCACCTTTTGCTTTGATGACTGCTTTGCACACTCTTGGCATTCTCTTGATGAGCTTCAAGAGGTAGTCACCGGAAATGGTTTTCACTTCACAGGTGTGCCCTGTCAGGTTTAATAAGTGGGATTTCTTGCCTTATAAATGGGGTTGGGACCATCAGTTGTGTTGTGCAGAAGTCTGGTGGATACACAGCTGATAGTCCTACTGAATAGACTGTTAGAATTTGTATTATGGCAAGAAAAAAGCAGCTAAGTAAAGAAAAACGAGTGGCCATCATTACTTTAAGAAATGAAGGTCAGTCAGTCCTAAAAATTGGGAAAACTTTGAAAGTGTCCCCAAGTGCAGTTGCAAAAACCATCAAGCGCTACAAAGAAACTGGCTCACATGAGGACCGCCCCAGGAAAGGAAGACCAAGAGTCACCTCTGCTTCTGAGGATAAGTTTATCCGAGTCACCAGCCTCAGAAATCGCAGGTTAACAGCAGCTCAGATTAGAGACCAGGTCAATGCCACACAGAGTTCTAGCAGCAGACACATCTCTTCAACAACTGTTAAGAGGAGACTTTGTGCAGCAGGCCTTCATGGTAAAATAGCTGCTAGGAAACCACTGCTAAGGACAGGCAACAAGCAGAAGAGACTTGTTTGGGCTAAAGAACACAAGGAATGGACAATAGACCAGTGGAAATCTGGGCTTTGGTCTGATGAGTCCAAATTTGAGATCTTTGGTTCCAACCACCGTGTCTTTGTGCGACGTAGAAAAGGTGAACGGATGGACTCTACATGCCTGGTTCCCACCGTGAAGCATGGAGGAGGAGGTGTGATGGTGTGGGGGTGCTTTGCTGGTGACACTGTTGGGGATTTATTCAAAATTGAAGGCATACTGAACCAGCATGGCTACCACAGCATCTTGCAGCGGCATGCTATTCCATCCGGTTTGCATTTAGTTGGACCATCATTTATTTTTCAACAGAACAATGACCCCAAACACACCTGCAGGCTGTGTAAGGGCTATTTGACCAAGAAGGAGAGTGATGGGGTGCTATGCCAGATGACCTGGCCTCCACAGTCACCAGACCTGAACCCAATCGAGATGGTTTGGGGTGAACTGGACAGCAGAGTGTTAAGCATCTCTGGGAACTCCTTCAATATTTGTTGGAAGACAATCCATGTATATCCAACTGAACTAACCGTTCTTTTGAGGACTAACCCAGCTTCATATAATCAGTGGTGATAGGAATTAGGCAGGCACGCAGTGTATATAGCAGACTGCAGTTCATATAGCACAAGAGGCTCCATTTCAGTTCCGTCTGCTGCTTCTGTTACAGATATTTCTACAAATAGCCCCAGGTATCAGGGGCCAGGGATAATTATCTTTTGGATCTTAATCCTGATTATTTGGTTAAAAAGCAATCCAGAGAACACCGTTTTTCTGCTCCATTTTCTTGTTGCCACTGCAGAATACAGCCAGGTCCTTTCCATAATACAGCGAAAAAAATCCAGAAATTTGTAGTGAACGTGGAAAATATTGGCCTTCATTTTAATTTTGCTGCAGTGTGTCAGTGAAGTTATTGACACGAGGTCGCTGTGAAAGAGATTAGTTACTTACCGGTAACGGGATTTCTCGGAGACCATGACAGCACCACGAGAGAGGGAATCTGCCCACCAAGGACAGGAAACCTACAGGCTTAAAAGGGGGCGGCCCTCCCTCTCGCCTCAGTTTGGATTACAGAGCATTGAGAGGACCGCCCGGTTAGTAGACATAGCAACATAATCATGAAACAAACAGTATATACATTTTCTTACAACACCAATGTGTGAGAATAAAGAATGAAAACAGATAAGAAGTGCTCCCAAAAAGGGGTGAAGGGAGGGAATATAAGGGTGCTGTCATGGTCTCCGAGAAATCCCGTTACCGGTAAGTAACTAATCTCTTTATCGGTCGACCATGACAGCACCACGAGAGAATTGCAGAGATGAAGATTCTAGGGAGGGACCACCGCTTGGAGCACCCTTCTCCCAAATGTGAGGTCAGACGAAGCACCCAGATCTAGTCTATAGTGCTTATAGAAGGTAGATGGAGAAGACCAGGTAGCTGCCTTACATATGTCCTCCATCGAGACGCCAGACCTCTCTGCCCATGAGGTTGCCACCGCCCGGGTAGAGTGAGCTTTCAGGCCACGCAGTGCTTCCTCTCCGCTGGATACATAGGCTAGCATAATGGCCTCCCTAATCCATCTAGCTATAGTGGATCTAGAGACCTTAAGCCCCTTCCTAACCCCCTGATAGGAGATAAACAAGGAACTCGCTCTCCTAAAGGGCTGAGTGACAGCAAGGTATCTAACCACACACCTTCTCACATCTAAAGCATGGAAATCTGCTTCTCTCTGATTACTAGGGTTCGGGCAAAAAGAGGGTAATATTACTTCCTGAAGTCTATGAAACCGGGAAGCTACCTTAGGCAAGTATGCTGGATCTGCTCTAAGAATTATTGTCGTCCAGGACCTGGGTGAAGGGAGGGCCAGAGGACAGAGCCTGAAAATCACCAAATCCTCCTAGCAGATGTTAGGGCTACAAGAAGCGCTGTTTTGAGGGTAATAGATCTCAGGGATACAGAATCTATCGGCTCAAAGGGTGACCCAGCTAACGCTTTCAGAACCAGGTTTAGGTCCCATGGAACGACATTAGTTTTGGTAACCGGCCTGGACTTACCTACTGCTTTTATAAAGCGGGAAATCCAATAGTTTTCTGCGAGGACACAGTTATAGAGAGCACCTAGTGCCGACACTTGGACCTTCAAGGTGCTCGTTGCTAACCCCAGCTCGAAGCCCCTTTGTAGGAACTCTAAAATCTTCCCAATTGGCGCTCCCTTATCCACTAAAGATTTAGAAAAGGATAAAAACTTGTTCCAAATTTTTGCATAAATTTTGGTAGTGACAGGCTTTCTACTACGTAATAAAGTAGATACTAGACTCTGGGAAAACCCTTTTAGTTCTAGCAGGGACCTCTCAAATTCCACGCCGTCAAGTGGAGGCCCGGAGCTCGCGGATGGAGCACTGGACCCTGGCTGAGGAGATCCGGAACTTCGGGCAGGACCCAAGGGTCCAAGACGGACATGTTCCTCAGGCATGAGAACCAGGGCCTTTTGGGCCAAAAGGGAGCGATCAAGAGGACCCTTGCCTTGTCCTCTCTGATCTTTCTTAGCACCATAGGCAGAAGGGAAGGCATAGGCCAGACTGAAGTTCCAAGGGATTTGGAGAGCGTCTACTGTCAGGGGCCTTTCTCTCGGATCTAGGGAGCAAAAAACCTTTGTCTTCCGGTTTTGCTTTGTGGCGAAGAGATCCACCACCGGAAGACCCCATTTCCGGACTAATAGGGAAAAAATGTCCTGTTTTAGTTCCCATTCGCCTTGCCTTAAAAAATGACGGCTTAAGAAGTCTGCCTTTGAATTTTCTTTCCCTTTGATGTGGAGGGCTGTCAAAGAGAGGAGATGGCGTTCCGAGATCTGAAAGAGATGATCCGCCACTCTCATTAGCGATCCAGCACGAGTACCCCCCTGATGGTTAATATAAGCTACTGCTATATTATTATCGGACAGGATCCTAATGTTCTTATTGTGAAGGAATGGTAAGAAATGATTAACAGCCCTATCAACTGCCAGTAGTTCCCTGGTATTAGAGGAAAGAGCTCAGCGTCCGACCAGAACCCCTGGGCAATCATATCCCCCAAGTGAGCTCCCCATCCATGTAGACTTGCGTCAGTTGTAATTATTTCAGATATTCTGACCACCCAGGGAACTCCTTGAGATAAGTTTTCTAAATTCACCCACCACTGTAGAGTCAATAGACCGAGGAGATAAGAACATCCGTCTCTTCAAGTGCCCACGTAACGAGACCTCATTCGGTAGGACGTCCCACTGTAAAACTCTGGAGTGGTATTGTGCCCACATTACGCCCGGCAGACAAGAAATAAGGGTACCAAGTAAGGACATTGCAGCCCTAAGGGCCATGACCGGGTTCACAAGAGCTCCTTCCACCAGCCTTTAGACCTTCTGTTTTTTGGCTTCTGGAAGGAAACACATCTGGAGGTCTGAGTCTAGCATGATACCTAGGAACTGCTGTACTCTCGAAGGGACTACCCTACTCTCGAAGGGACTACCCTGGATTTCTCCAGATTTAGAATCCAGCCCAGGTCTTCCAGAATAGAGGAGACCAATTTAAGATGGGAGACACATTGAGAGGCGGAGTCCCCAATGATCAAAAAATCATCTAAGTAAGGGATAATTAACACATTATGTTCCCGTACATGAGCCATCACCTTCGTAAATACTCTAGGGGCTATAGCGAGACCGAATGGCAAGGCCGCAAATTGGAAATGTTTGATTTCATCCCCTATGACCAAGGCCACTCTAAGGTATTTTTGGAAGCTTCTGTGTATAGGTATATGGTAATATGCGTCCTTTAGATCCAAAACTACCATGTGACAGCCTGAAAACAATAGTTTTATAGTAGACTTAATGGACTCCATTTTAAAGGTGGGAATTAACAAAAATTTATTCAGGGCCTTAAGATTAATAATACACCTAAAGGATCCGTCAGGTTTAGTGACCAAAAATAACTGGGAGTCGAACCCCAGTCCCTTTTCTGCTATCGGGACCTCCACTAAGATGGCCTTATGGACCAGATTCAGGACCTCCACTTGTAGGGCCATCTGCTCCCGTGTTGAGGACCGGTTTGGGGTCAGGACGAACCTCCCACGAGGGACTCGCTGAAAGTCGAGTCTCAGGCCGGAACCTACCAGACCAAGGATCCAATTATTAGAAGAAATATTTGTCCAGGCAGATAAGAAGCCCAATAACCTCCCCCCTACCTGGGCCGCGAGTCATTGGCTTGGTTTTCGGGGGCCTTGGCTAGCATAAGAGGATCCGAACAGGAGCCCTTTACCTTTCGGTCTATGGTCTTCCCATTTATCCTGACCCTTCTGGCGCTTATTACGTAGAAACCTTCTTTTCTGAAAAGGACGTTTGTACGTGGGGACAGATAGGTTAGGAAAGCCCCTTTTTGTGTCACTTGCTCTATCCAGTAGCTCATCCAGAACCGACCCAAAAAGATGTCCCCCTTCACAAGGGATAGCGCAGAGTCTTGTCCTCGCATGAATGTCCCCCGGCCAACATTTTAGCCACAAGGCTCTCCGGGCCGAGTTAGACATGGCGGCCGACCTTGCTGCTAATCTGACAGAATCTGCCGATGCGTCCACTAGAAAGGCTGCCGCCCCCTGAAGAAATGACATGTCCGCCAAGATTTCCTTCCTGGGGGTATTGTTTTTAAGATGGGCTTCAAGCTGGTCCAGCCAGATCATTAGGGACCTGGCGGTACAAGTAGCTGCCACCGCGGGTTTTAGGGCTCCCGCCAAAGTCTTACAGGTCCCTCTGAGGAAAGAATCAGCCTTTCTATCCAGGGGGTCTTTAAGAGCTCCCATATCATCAAACGGAAGGGAGGCTTTGGAAATGGCCACATCTATCTTGGGGGCTTTTTCCCAGGAGGAAGAGGCCGATTCCTCAAAGGGGTACTTCCTTTTGAAGAATGGAGGTACAGCGCCCTTCCTTTCCGTTTTTTTCCATTCACTAAGGATTAAGCCCTGAATTTTTTCGTTCAACGGAAAACTCCTCTTCCTTTGACCCAGCCCCCCGAACATAACGTCCTGGACTGACTTCTCCTGCCTGGACTCAGTGAAGCCCATAGTGGACCGAACCATTTTAATCAATCTGTCCACTTCACCAAGGGGGAAGCAATTTTTGTCCCACACCACTATCAGAGGAGGAGGCTAAGGAAAAGGCTGCACTATCTGAATCCGACTCATAGGGAGAGGATAGGGGGTCATCCAAGACTAAGGGGATCTCACAGTCAGAGTTCACTTTCTCTTTAACTCTCTTGGAGAGGACCTTGTGAATCTCTGTTTTAACTAAGGTTTTAAAACCAGAAGTTAGAGCAGGACTCTCTTCTGCCAGTGTCTGGTTTATGCATAGCTGACATAGCTTTTTAGGGTATCTTTCAGGAAGAAGAGATTTGCATAGCGCACACTGTATATGCCTTGCCTTGGCAGTACATTTCTTCCACTGTTAAAATTTAGAAGGGGAGAAGGGATACCATATTACTAAGTGAACTTAATCGAAGATCACTTACCCAGGCGGCTCAGGAAGAAAAAACAGCTGGTACCGGATTGGAGGAAGGACCCTTCTCAGCCGGGGGACCTTACCTAGAGGCTGCAGATTCGTCCGTTCTACCGGAGGTATGGTGACCAGACCTAAACCCCGAGCTCCGTTTTCCTGAGGACCGGCTACCAGAACCACGTGCGCGATGCGTTTTTTGGGGCTCCCCAGACAGCCGCTGAGATGGTGAAGATGGCGGCTGCTCCACCTGCTGCTGCAACTGGACACCTTCAGACTCCATAATGAAAGAATGAAGCTTTGGGAAGCACTGAGCCATGTTACCTGATAGTTTAAATAGGTATTGACTCCTCCCCTCTAGCAGCACATCAGCACACTTTTTCCATTTTTTTTTTTTTTTTTTTGAATTTCGCGCTCTTTTGACACCGGCACATGATCGCCGAGTCGCGGTGACGTCATCGGGCCGCGACTTACCGAAACCCGGAAGTACGCGCTTCGCGCGAGGACGCATGCCGTCAGCGCTCCCTCAGGTAAGCCGCACTTTAGCGATGCACTGCGCTGCGTTCACCCAGGGCAGGGCGAGGGGACACAATCGCCTTGGCCCTCGCCCCCCCCTCCCCATACTTACGGAGGGTGATGGTGGGCTGTCACCCCCACTCCGGATGCAGACCCCACCGCACTTTTGGGGCTCAGCCAAGGCCTACACTCCCACGGGAGGCACACCTGGCTTGAGGCAGAAAAGGGGATGCCACCCCAGACAGGGGCGCAGCCCCACTGCAAAAGGAACCTCCAGTGCTCAGGATGCTGTGCCTCTCCCATATAGGGCCGCACGAGCATAGGCCAACGCTGGAGCTGCCGTCCCCAGACAGGGGCGCAGGATCGACAGCCGTCGCCATCCACGTTCTTTCGCACGCGACCGGCTTCCTCCATCAAGGACAGGAAACCAAACAGAGGCGAGAGGTAGGGCCGCCCCCTTTTAAGCCTGTAGGTTTCCTGTCCTTGGTGGGCGGATTCCCTCTCTCGTGGTGCTGTCATGGTCGACCGATAAAAATAGTAACCTACAGGCCAGCTATTTAAAACTGGGGTTTTCCGTCATACGTATCACATATAAGTGCTCTCCAAAATCAGGCATTTGTAGTGAACGTGGAAAATATTGTCCTCCATTTAAAATGGGCAAGGCGCGTGGCAAGGGACGGGTTAGTGAACGTGATGGTGATGGTGCATGCAGAGGATGAGGTCGTGGGGAAGCTGCAATTGTGGCACAACAAACACCCACATCTTGTCGCTCAACCTTCCTGTCCCAATTAATAGGGGACCGCAGAACACCACTATTGAACACAGAAGTGTGAAAAGGTTATTGGTTGTATAGCAGATAATGCTTCCAGTTACTTAGCCACCACCACCACCACCCTGTCTTCCACACGGTCAAGTCTCAGTAGCCATGAGTCTGGACTGCATACTCCTCACCCTGATCCTCCTTCCTCCCACCATGACGAGTGCCCAGAGACAACTGATCCCACACTTGGACACTCCGAAGAGCTGTTCACTTTTCCATTTATAGATTCGGGCCCCTCGCCCGGTCCACTTGAAGCAGGAAAAGAGGAGATCGCATGTAGCGATGCCAAAATATTTGAGTAGCCACGGTCACACGAAGGCGACGGTGGGAAAGTGTCACAAGAAGCGGATGATGATGAGGCACAATTGCCAGAAAGTCAGGAGGAGAACCAGGGTGCGGAAGTAGAAGATGAGGTGCTGAACGATGAAGTCACTGACCCAACCTGGCAAGGTGACACGTAGAGAGAGGACAGCAGCACACAGGGGGAGGGAGGCGTAGCACCACAACAAGCAAGAACAAGCAGTGTGGTGGCCGCAGACAAAAGGCGGGCAACCGTTCCCCGTAAGACCAACACGAAGGATGTTGCCAGTACAACTGTTAAGTCTTCCAGAGTCTGGTTGTTTTTTAAAGACTTTGCAGATAACCCCAAAAAGGCCATTTGTACCACGTGCTAGGCCAGCATCAGCAGGGGTAGCAAAACTAGCAGTCTGACCATCACCAGCATGATCAGGCACATGGCAGCAAAGCACCCGAAAGTGGGCCGAACCCAAGGGTCCAGCAACAGTGTCTGAGGGTGACAACTGCTTCTTCCGCTGTTGTACATGCACGCCAATCCACTGTCCATGGCGCATGCCAAGATGCCTCCCGCCCTGCACCTGTCGTTGAACACTCTCAATTAGCACCATCAGCAAGCACGTCCATGTCCTTGTCCCAGCGCAGCGTTCAGTTGTCCCTACCCCAGTCATTGGAACGCAACCGCAAATACGTAGCTAACGCCCCACAGGCCACACTACTAAATTCACACATTTTGCGAATGCTTGCGCTCGAAATGTTACCTTTTAGACTTGTGGAGACAGAAGCTTTCTGCAACCTCATGGAGGCGGCCGTCCCTTGGTACTTGGTCCTCAGCCGCCACTATTTCTCTCAGTGTGCCGTCCCCGCATTACAAAAGCACGTGTTCCACAACATTAGCCGTGCCCTCAACAATGCAGTTACTGGGAAAGTCCACCTAACCATGGACACGTGGACAAATGCTTATGGGCAGGGACGGTACATCTCGCTGACGGCACACTGGGTTAACATAGTGGAAGCCGGGACCCAGTCGGACCTTAGGACAGAACACGTCCTCCCGATGCCGAGGATTGCGGGCCCCGGGTCAATCAGGGTTGCCCCCCCATTCTACAGCTCTTGCACCTCCTCCTCAGCATCCATCTCCGAAATGACCACATCAGTCGCAAGCTGGAAGCACTGCCTCGGCCAAGCGGCAACAGGCTGTGCTGAAGCCAATATGCTTAGGTGACAAACCGCACAATGCTGTAGACTCTGAAAGAGCAGGCAGATCTGTGACTGACACCGCTGAACCTACAGCCAGGAATGGTTGTGTGTAAAAATGGCAGGAACCTGGTAGCGGCTTTGAGGCGAGGCGAGCTCACACACCATACCATGCCTGGCCCACGTGCTTAACTTCGTGGTTCAGAGGTTTCTCTCGGATCTGCTTGTCAAAGAACGCCACCCGTGTGCCTATTTTAGAAAGTCAGCTACAGCTTCCGCCGCTCTTGCCGTACTTCAGCAGCGTTTGCAGCTGTCAGCTCACCGACTGGTGTGTGACGTCCCCACACATTGAAACTATATTGCAGATGTTGGGAAGGATTTGTGAGCAGAAGAGGGCAGTTGTTGAGTACCAGCATCAACAAGGCCATCGGTATTCAGGTCAGACTCCACACAAGACCTCAGTAGTGGACATGGATGTCAGACATCTGTACCATCCTCCAAAACTTTGAGGACTCCACCAAGATGGCATCTTCGCCGCTCACCATAATTAGCGTCACCATCATGCTTCTCTATTTTCTGAAATGCTCTCTGCTCTCAATTAAAGAGGATGCATTGCAGGTGGAGCACGATGAGATGGAGCAAGGAACCATACAGGGTGATTACACACAGCCAAGCCTCATCTCATCCCAATGTGGATTGGGTGACAATGAGAAGGAGGATCAAGAGCTAGTTTCCTGCGCTATAGACGGTACTACCTGCACAACTGCCACACCGTCTGTTCAGGATGGAAGGAGGAGGAGGAAGTTTCCTGCGCTATAGACGGTACTACCTGCACAACTGCCACACCGTCTGTGGAGGAGCTAGTTTCCAGCACTATAGACGGTACTACCTGCACAACTGCCACACCGTGTGTGGAGGAGGAGGAGCTGGTTTCCTGCGCTATAGATGGTACTACCTGCACAACAGCCACACCGTCTGTGGAGGAGGAGGAGGGGGGCATGGTCAGTCGTCCTCTTGGTGAGGAGGTCACAGTTCGTTGGACAACCAAGCAGTACAGGCAAGAGAGCCACAAATGCAATCCAGCAGAGGCAGGGGGAACACTGTCAAAGTTCTGTGAGAGTTTTCTCAGCCCCTCCCATCGCACAGGCCCTGAGGCGGGGGGGGTACCCTCACAAGGAGTGCAAAGTTTCGGAAGATGTTGAGGGAGTACCTTGCCGACCGTACCAACGTCCTCCGTGATTCCTCTGTACCTTATAATTATTGGGTATCCAAGCAGCATGAACTGGCTCTCTATGCCTTGGGGGTCCTGGCCTGCCCTTGCCGCTAGCGTTTTGTCAGAGCGGGTTTTTAGTGCAGCCGGAGGAATTATAACCTATAGACGCATTCGCCTGTCAACTGAAAATGCTGACAGGCTGACTCTTATAAAAATGAACAAGGGCTGGATTTGACCAGACTTCTCAACACCACCGAATAATAGCAGCTTAAACTCAAATACAGTGTCTTCTTTTTTGGGGAGGTCTAACTCTATTCCCATGCACCTCTGTCTTCATACCCAGACATGAGTATATGCTTCCTGATTTTGGCTATTTGCTCTTGTCCTCCTCCGCATCCTTATCCTCCACCACCATATGTACCATATCAACATAGCTACGTCTCTTGCAAGGGGCCTTGGAGTTCCTCCAAATTTTTGGCAGCCATTGCTTCGCTGCATAGGCAATCACTATGGGAGACCCACTTCCTAATAATGGGAACTGTTAGAACCTTGCTCTTAGGTTTTTTTTCCTTTGCTGGTCACATGACCTTGTTGGCCTATTTAATCCTGCTCCGCCCTTCTGGCTTTGCTGGACTTCATTGTATATCTACTTTCTAGCTAGCCTGTGCTCTGTGTCTTGCTCTGTTAGTTTGCTTGGTCTACTGACCTCTATGTTCTATATATTTTGTTTGTTCGTCTGTCTGCTACTATTTCTGTTAGGAGGTGTCCCATATTCCTCCCAGTCCTTAGTACTTGTAGGGATTCCTTCCCCACATCTATAGGTCTCCGTACAGACTAGCTTAGGACTTTAGCAGGTCTGATCGCAGGATCAGGTCCCCTGTTACATCGTAGGGATTAAGCTGAGTTCTATCGTAGGGACAGATCTCCTCTCTTTCCTTAGCTCTGGTAGCAGAACATAACAGTAAGTCCAGCCAGCAAATTCTCTAAGGAAAGATTTTTCTGTTCCATCATGGTGTCGGTTCAGGATTTGGTTCATCGCCTGCAGGGACTCTCTCTGGAGGTGGCCGAGCTCCGTCAGCACGTGAGTAACTGTCCTGGAGCACATTTCTTGGAGCCTAAGGTATGTTTGCCGGATTTATTTTTTGGTGAACACCGAGAATTTTTTTCATTTAAAAATGCTTGCTTATTGTATTTTCGTTTGAGACCCAAGTCCTCTGGGGATGAATCCCAGCGCGTAGGGTTCATAATGTCACTTTTGCGCAAAGAGCCTCAGGAGTGGGCCTTTTCTTTGCAACCTAGTGATACATGCTTCAGATCAGTGGATAGTTTTTTTTCTGCTTTGGGACTATTATATGATGATCCTGACCGTGTCGCATCAGCTGAGACTGAGTTGAGACGTTTAAAACAGGGATCAGGTAATGTGGAAAAATATTGTACTCATTTCCGTCGTTGGTCTACTCAAACAGGGTGGAACGATTCTGCTCTGAAAAGTCTATTTCTTGCTGGGCTCAGTGAAAGGGTTAAAGACCTGCTAATTGCTTATCCTACACCTGAAGATTTGCAACAGGCTATGCAATTAGCTATACGGGTGGATAGAAGACTGCGTGCAAGGGTTAATGAGAGCAAATCCTCTGCTATGTCAGTTTCTGGTTATGAGAATGTGTGTACTAACAGTGGTGAACCGATGGAGATTGGATCGGTGGCACCTCGCTCTCAAGAAAAAGACCGTCGATTTTCTGAAGGCTTGTGTTTCTATTGCGGAAAATCTGGTCATTTGATTAAAGGCTGTGAGCTTCGTATGAAGAAAGAAAAAAAAATGGTCAGTCACGCCCGTATTGCCTGTTTAAATTCCAAGGGTATATTTTTAGCTGCTTCCACGATTGCTCAGAAAAAATTAATGGAATTTCGGGTGTTTGTTGATTGCGGGTCTACTCTGAATGTAATTGATGGGGGATTCGTGGAAAGACTCAATTTAAAACCTGAACCTTTATCATCCCCCATTGCTGTGGTTTCTGTGGATGGTTCCCCTTTGAAGAATATTACTCTCAAGGTCTGTGAATTTCCTCTCACTATTAATGGTGTTCACCATGAGAAATTGGATTTGGTAGTGTTGAATAACTTGCCTTCTCCAGTAATATTGGGATTGCCCTGGTTAAAATTTCACAATCCTGTACTGGATTGGTCTACCAGTGAAATTAAATCCTGGAGCCATAAATGTTATGACAAGTGTTGTAACGGGCGTATTGCAGCTTTGGATAGGGGAGAATTGCCTGTTCCTATTCAGGATTTTTGGAGAGTTTTTTCTGAGAAGGAATCGCAGGTTTTGCCTCCCCATAGAGACTATGATTGTTCTGTTGAATTTGTCCCTGGAGCGACTCTGCTTAAAAGTCGTTTATTTAACCTTACTATTCCTGAGAGGAAGGCTTTGGAGGAATACATACAGACAAGTTTGGCCGCCGGTCACATTAGGCCCTCTAAGTCTCCTGTGGCGGTTGGATTTTTTTTTGTAAAAAAAAAAGGACGGCGGTTTACGTCCTTGTCTGGATTTTCGTGAGATTAACAAAATTACTGTACGCAATCCTTACCCACTGCCATTGATTCCTGATCTGTTTAACCAGTTAATGGGGGCCAAGTGGTTCTCTAAAATTGACCTTAAGGGGCATACAATCTGTTGCGCATGAAGGAGGGTGACGAATGGAAGACTGCTTTTAAACACTCCTGTGGGTCATTTTGAGAATCTGGTTATGCCTTTTGGTCTTACTAATGCTCCTGCATTTTTTCAGAATCTGATTAATGACATCCTTAGACCTTTGATCGGCAAAAATGTGGTTGTGTATTTGGATGACATTTTGATTTATTCGCCGGATCTGGAGTCTCATTGGCGGAGCGTGCGTGAGGTATTACAGTTATTAATGGACAATTAGCTTTTTGCTAAGCTGGAGAAATGTGAGTTCGCTGTACAGAGAATTAGTTTTTTGGGCTACATTATCTCCAGCAAAGGTTTTGAGATGGATCCGGTTAAGGTTCAGGCTGTGCAGGAATGGCCTAGGCCTATTGGTTTGAAATCGATACAGAGGTTTTTGGGTTTCGCCAATTACTACAGAAAATTCATAAAAAATTTTTCTAGTATTGTCAAACCTCTGACTGATCTCACCAGGAAAGGTGCTGATGCGGTTCAGTGGTCTTCTGAGGCCATTGAAGCTTTTGTGTATCTCAAGGAGAGGTTCACCTCTGCTCCCATCCTTATGCAGCCTGATGTTACTAGGCCGTTTTTGGTTGAGGTTGATGCTTCCTCTGTGGGGGTTGGCGCAGTATTGTCTCAGGATAACGGGGATGGATTACATCCCTGTGCCTTTTTTTCAAAAAAATTTTCGGAGACTGAACTGAATTACGATATTGGTAAATCGGGAATTATTGGCTATTAAACTCGCATTTGAACACTGGCGCCACTTCTTGGAAGGTGCGGAATTTCCCGTTCAGGTTCTTACGGATCATAAAAATCTGATATATCTTGATGCTGCCAAGCGCCTGAATGCCCGTCAGGCTAGGTGGGCACTGTTTTTCTCGCGGTTTAATTTCTCCGTTACTTACATCCCTGGTACTAAGAATGTTAAGGCGGATGCCTTGTCTCGCAGTTTTTCTCCCATAGTCGGTGCTGAGAAAGAGGAGAACATTTTACAAGAAGGTGTTGTGATAGCTGCTTTGGACTCCGTTTTGGAAAATGAGATTCTTAAAGCACAGGAGAATGCTCCTTCTAACACTCCTCATGGGAGGTTGTTTGTGCCTGGGACCTTTAGGAGAGATTTGTTTGTTGAGTGTCACGAATCTCGGTTGGCAGGTCATCCCGGAATCTCTGAGACCAAGAGACTGGTGGGTCGCAGTTTTTGGTGGCCTGGATGGCAGAAGGAAGTCATTAAGTGGGTGCGTCAATGTACTATATGTGCTAGATCTAAGTCCTCACATACTCCTGCTGCGGGGTTGCTTTGTCCTTTGGAGGTTCCCAGTGCTCCTTGGACACATTTGGCTATGGACTTTATAACTGACCTTCCCCCCTCTGAGGGTTTTACTGTCATCTGGGTGGTCGTGGACCGTTTTAGCAAGATGTGTCACTTGGTTCCTTTCGTCAAACTGCCCTGCGCTAAAACTCTCGCTAAGGCCTTTGTCAAGGAAATTGTCAGACTTCATGGCGTTCCTACTGACATTGTTTCTGATAGGGGTCCGCAGTTCGTGGCTCGTTTTTGGCGTGCCTTTTGTGATAGGTTGGGAGTTCATTTGTCGTTCTCGTCCGGATATCATCCTGAATCTAATGGCCAGACAGAAAGGAAAAACCAGGATGTTGAGCAGTTCTTGCGTTGTTTTGTGACAGACAATCAAGAGGGGTGGTCTGAGTTTCTGCCACTTGCTGAATTTGCTCTGAACAATCATACATCTTCTTCTGCTGGTTGTTCGCCTTTTTTTTGTTGTTCTGGGAGACATCCGTCGTTTGGGTCGTTCTCCAAGTTGGGATCTGCCGTGCCTGAGGAGGAGAATTTTTCCAGTGATTTGGAGAGAGTTTGGACGGATGTGCGTGGTAATCTTCAGGAGGCCAACAGAAAATCTAAAGACTACTTTGATAGGAAACGACAGGAGGTTTTGTTCGCTGTTGGTGACATGGTTTGGTTGTCCTCTAGGAATCTGCAAGTGAGGATTCCTTCAAAGAAATTGGGTCCCAAGTTTGTAGGGCCCTTTAAGGTGCTTCAGGTTGTCAACCAATCTGCTGTTAGGTTGGAGGTTCCTACCTCCTGGAGAATTAATCCGGTATTTCATGTCTCTCTGTTGAAAAAAGCTGTTGTATCGGATTGTGACGCCTCTGCCTCTGTTCCTCCGGTGGTGGAGGACGGGGAATATGAAATTTCTCGCATCCTTAACTCTAGACGGTATAGAGGTAGTTTGCAGTATCTTGTGGCCTGGAAAGGTTTCGGTCCCGAGGATAACTCTTGGGTGAGGTCGGATGATGTTTCCGCGTCCAGACTTATCAGAGCGTTTCACAGGAGATTTCCTGATAAGCCTGGTCCTAGGGGATCCGGAGGATCCTCTTAGAAGGGGGGGTACTGTTAGAACCTTGCTCTTAGGTTTTTTTTCCTTTGCTGGTCACATGACCTTGTTGGCCCATTTAATCCTGCTCCGCCCTTCTGGCTTTGCTGGACTTCATTGTATATCTACTTTCTAGCTAGCCTGTGCTCTGTGTCTTGCTCTGTTAGTTTGCTTGGTCTACTGACCTCTATGTTCTATATATTTTGTTTGTTCGTCTGTCTGCTACTATTTCTGTTAGGAGGTGTCCCATATTCCTCCCAGTCCTTAGTACTTGTAGGGATTCCTTCCCCACATCTATAGGTCTCCATACAGACTAGCTTAGGACTTTAGCAGGTCTGATCGCAGGATCAGGTCCCCTGTTACATCGTAGGGATTAAGCTGAGTTCTATCGTAGGGACAGATCTCCTCTCTTTCCTTAGCTCTGGTAGCAGAACATAACAGGAACATTGTTTTCAGGAGGCTCCCTGACCTCTACGTCTCTTGCAAGGGGCATTGGAATGCCTCCAAATTTTTGACAGCCCTTGCAGTCACAGCATACGCAATAACCGTATAGGAGACCCACTCGTTAATAATGGGAACAACAAAGCATAGCCAGCTGATGGCTCTCTAACAATAGCGAGGGCCGTCTGATGGCCCTATAAAGATAGGTTTGTGACTTTCAGAGTCCCTCCATCATAAATGAAACAGGATGTGTCTGATGATGTGTGTCATACCACATGGCCAGATAAGGTTGTAAAATGTTAAAATGATATTTCCTGGTGAATGCATTTGTCTTAAAAAAAAAAAAAAAAAAAAAAAAACACACAGTAGGATCTTTCTTTAGTATAAAAACCAGAGTCGCCAATGTAACCTCAATGTAATTACATTGTTCAGCTCCTGCACCTCCTCCTCCAGTTCGGCCTCCATCTCCGAAAGACGACATCAGTCACAAGCTGAAAGCACTGCAGCACTGCCTTGGCCAAGCGGCAACAGGCTGTGCTGAAGATAACATGCTTAATGTTTAGGTGACAAACCGCCCACCTCTGCAGGAGTTGTTGAAAGCCAGGCATGTGTGACAATGGGCAGAACCTGGTGACAGAGAAATGACAGCCGGAGTAGATACAGTTTCCCAAGTTAGTACTTTCACCGAGCTAAAAAAATATGGCTGTGGTGAAATACAACTCACCGACAAGCTGTGGACTGACTCCGTACCGTCCCTGGCCACATTCACTTGTCCATGTGTTTGTGGTCAGGCGGTCCTTACCAGTAAGTGCACTGGGGAGGGCACGGGTAATGTTGTAGGACCCGTGCTTATGGAAGGCGCAGACAACACCAGGACAAATAGTGACGGCTGAGGACCAAGTATGGACACCCGGCCGCCACCGCCATAAGGCTGTGGACAGCTTCCGCCTCCATAAGCCTAAAAGTCCACATTTCAAGTGCAAGCAGCTGTCAAAAATTTGGCAGTAAAGTATTGCAGCCTGTGGGTTGGTGGCTGGCTGCATACTTGCACTTGCATTCCAAGTAACAGAAAACTAAGCAAATGGTGGCCTCCATCATCATCATGGCCTCACCTCGGCACTATGAACTCTCCTGAAGGAGAAGCCAGAGCCCACCGGAGGAGTTTCCGGCTCTCTGGTGGGCCCGTCCAACTCTGCCGAGAAGCATGACCTGGCTAAGAAAAGTGTGAGGGAAGGTTCCCGGACACTCTATGGCTGCATTTTTAATGTGGACTGGCTCCGTACCATCCCTGGCCACATTCACGGGTCCACGTGGTTGTGGTTAGGCAGTCCTTCCCAGTAAGTGCACTGGGGAGGGCAGGGTAATGTTGTGGGACCCGTGCTTGTGGAAGGCGGAGACAACACAGGAAGAAATAGTGGCGGCTGGGGACAGAGTATGGACACCCGGCCGCCGCTATGAGGTTGTGGACAGCTTCCGCCTCCACGAGCCTAAAAGGCCACATTTCAAGTGCAAGCAGCTGTAAAAAATTTGGCAGTATAGTATTGCAGCCTATAGGTGGGTGGCTGCATACTTGTGCTTACATTCCAAGGAATGGGGGTAGGGACAACTGAACGCTGCGCTGGGACAAGGACGTGGACGGCAACTGTTGCATGTTTGCAATGACAGGTGCATGGCGGGAGGCATCTTCGCATGCGCCAAGGATCACTTATGATGGGCACACTTTTAGGCAGTGACCTGGGAGTCAGATGCTTCAAGGGGTCTTCCCCATGCGGTCCCATGTCTTTTCAGCACTGTATGCATGTGTCTGATGTTGTGTCACACACCACATGGCCAGATAAGGTTGTAAAATGTTAAAATGACATTTCCTGGTGAATGCATTTGTCTTGGTTGAAAGCAATGCAAAAAAGTGCAAAAACGCATCAAAAACGCTACGTGTGAACGTAGCCCAAGGTGGGGAGGAGCATTTCTGTCTTTGGTTATTTATTTTGCCTTATATACAAGTCATTACCCTGGAAAGTGTGTTCCTTAACATATTTCCCAGGAAAATCCATTTTGGTGTCGTTTTTGCATGTTTTATTGCGAGTCCGTAAAAGTGGCGTAATACCTCTGACAACGTTGTTGACAGAAGTGACCTGGGAGTCAGAAATTCTTCCCCATGCTATTCCCATGTCATTTGAGCAATTTTTAGTCCCTCTGCAGACCGCCGGGGGGAGCCATCAGAAAAATGCTCGAGTTTCCCATAGATTTACATTGGGCTCGTTACTCGGTCCGAGCTCCCGAGTATTCCAATTTGCTCGACCCGAGCATTTTAGTGCTCGCTCATCACTATTAGTTATCCTTACAAATACACATACCGGTGATCATGTTGGATTTTTTCGCCCTGATTATATGCACTGGCTGCATCATCAGCCATAAAAACAAAAAAACTAAAAAAGTAGTCCGAGACTAACAAATATTCATTGCCCATTTTTGTTGGTGTTTGGGGACCTTAAAACATAACTTTTTGTAATAAGGGGGTCTGTCTAATTCATGCTACTTAGGGTTCTTTTTAACGTGGTTTTCCAGGAGTTTGATACTGATGACCTGTCCTTTCGATAAACAGATAGGTATCCAGTCCCCCCCACCAATTGGCATGGAGCAGTGCCGTTTCAGCTCTTTACACTATGTATAGCCAAAGAAGCAGAGTTCTGAACCCCCACCAATGTGATATGGACCTCTCCTAGGGACAGGACAATGTATCGTCATGATGATAAAAGGCGAACCTTCACTTTATAAGGGTGTTACAGCAGAGAGATAAGAAAGAAAAGCAAAGTGGAATATATAGAAAAAGCAACAAAAACACAAACAGCCAATTAGTTTTACGTATTTCAGCGTAGACATTTGTGAAAAACAAACAAAGAACGCAGAATAGGAATATGGCCCTCATACTACATCCTAAACATGTATTATTCCTATTTTTGTCACTATTGCCCCTTATTTGGTCCTCAGCACTATAGGAGTAGGCTTTGCTTTAGCAGCAGACTACAGTTCCCATCATGCATGTGATATACAGTAGTTATCCGTCATTCTGTGCCTGTAGAAAAGCCCAATTCTAGCACAAACCTTAAGAAAGGTTACATGTAATTATCCTTACAGGGCTAAGGATAAGCGTCAGAGGCCATGTGTCATACTGCAGGACCCATTAAGACACCTATTGTACAGTAGACAGTAGCTTGCCCTTTAATTCATGTTCTAAGGGGATATTACCGCTTGATTTGCAGATATTATTCACTTAGAAAACTTCTCCCCAGGAGGAAACAAGGATCAGGGAAAGCAAAATTAGTTTTCTTGTCCCATTTCAGGCCTCCAGTGACACTTGCCAAAGCAGACGGCACAAAGCCAACAGGGTACGGAGGCACTGACCTAAATGGAAAGGCGATGCCAATGAGCGTGTCTAAAATGAACGCTAAATCCATCTGCAACTCAATGGGGCAACAAAGCAAAGCAATCACAGCACTGAAGACGCTGCAAACAGTTCTCTCTCCCTATCCTGGTTAGTATCAAGTAGAGGAACAAAAATCACTATGGACCAACCAATGTGAGATCTGATCACACTGATCTGCACATAAACTTCCCAGCAAGGCTCAAGTCGGACGTTCTGTTGTCTGAAGGTTTGGGAGTTTCTTCTGCTTGTGTGGTGCTTTGGTTGCGGTCTACATGAAAAATAATTGCTGGAGGACAGTATGCAAAAAAAAAAAAACAGGAGGCATCAGGGAAGCATCACCATGAAAAAAAAAAGTAACACTTAAAAATATGTATATACATTATATAATAATTTCAGAAATTTTGACAATCTGGCACCTAACTTTCACTAAAACCAGATTAAAGGACTTTTTACTCTATATAAAACACACACACACAATTTTTAGCATTCCAAAAATATCAATGGAAAATAACCCCAAAAATTGTAATTTGGACACTACACACAATGGATAGCCGGCCCCTGCGATTTATTCAGTGCTGTTAGAATGTATAAATTAAAAGGGGTTGTCCAGACTTGGGTTTAAGTGTTGTGAATCTTCACAGCACTCAATGTGCGTGCCGTCAGGATTCTCCACTGCTGGGAGAGTGACGGGAAGTATAGGATTTGCATACATGCGGTCATATGCAGACTAGACATTACATGTCTAGTTGGAATGTGGCTGGGAGTATGCAAAATGCATACTTGTGGTCACCAGAGAACCCTGATAACTCACACTGGGCTGATTCACAAGATATGAGCCCCAAGCCTGGACAACCCCTTTAAAAGTTTTCTTTGCTTAGGATTGTACAATGTCACGAGTTTCCTCTTCACTCGCCAGGAGCCCATAAGCTTCTTATGAAGTAGAGTCTTGTATGACTCTCCCTAATATTGGTTATAGAAAGATGAAATGTCAATTAAACTATTAAGTAGGGTGCTGCCAAAAGCATTCATTGTGTAGGAATTATTACTGACATTATTAAATCTTAGCTCAGGTCCTTTCATCCTATCCTATAAATGGCAGCTGGCAAAGGATTAAAGAAGGAATTATGTAATTGACAAAATGACAGTAGGTAACATACTAACTGGTAGGTAAATGGCTTTTATGTTCTCATCTTGGGAAAAGGTTAAAAATAATAATAAAAAAAACAAACATTAAATAGGTCTAAAGAGTTAGAGGACATTCAACCGTGCAATCTTTGTAAATCTGCCCTAATAAAGTTGCCACAAGCAATTGCAAGGAACTATGCACAAAAGAGCCCTCCATCTCCTTAGCAAGGAGTCAGTGTCTCTGTGCTATTATAAAGGCAATCCGACTATGTGTACATAGAGATTATCCTCTACAAATAATGCTACCAGATTACCTCTGCACAGCATTCAACCAAGCATGAACTGTAAGAAATCCTGAGGTCCTGTACAAGTACATACAATCATGGGCAAAAGTTTTGAGACTGACAAATTTTGATTTGCACAAAGTGCTTCAGTTCTTTTAGTGGCTTTTTACATTAACTTTAGATTGTTGTAAAGAGTGATTAGATAAACTGCAAAACATTGCAAATCCACCCCCCTTGCCATGAAAATTAACAATTACAAAAATAAAAAAAAATAAAAAAACACATTTCCACAAAATTTCAGCCCTGCCACAAAATGATATGCTTAAATCATTTCAGCGATCATCTCGTTATCTCAGGAGAAAGTGTTAACAAGGACAAGGCAGCTGATATCACTGTCAGGCTGATTGAAAAATAGACTAGTTGCTTTAAAAAGGGGGCTGGTGCTTGAAATAATTGTCTCTCCTATTAACCATGGTTACCTCCAAAGAAATAAGTACAGTCATCAATTCTTTGCATCAAAAAGGTTTTACAGGCAAGGACATTGCTGCTTGTAAGATCGTGTGCCCACTATGCGCTTTTTAAGCGTTTCCGCAGCGGCAATTCCGCTGCAGAAACGCTTAAAAAATGCTTGGTAGAAGGTCTGTCATGTTCCCCAATGTGCAGATTATCATTGCGGAAAAATCCGCAGCACTACCAATTATTTTTCGTAAACGCAGCGTTTTCTCCACCACTGACTTGCATTGGAACACATGTCATCCGCATCACTGGATCTGTACATGCGGATTACACGCGTTTCAATGTGCGGATGGTACCCGGGTTTGGAGAAGAGGAGACTCTCCTCCGGACCCGGGTACCATAGTACCTGTAAGAAAAAAAAAAAGAATAAAATAAAAAATATACATTATACTTACCTTCTGCTACCGCGAGCTGCCGGCAAGCCGAGACAAGGACGTCGGGGGCCATCAGAAGGTAAGTATAATATTTATTTTTTATTTTTTACCAATCTTTCGGTCACACTATATATGCCGGTTGCATGGATTTATATCGTGTGACCAAGTTGTCAAGCACTTTCCAAGTGATGCTAAAATCTCTTGGAAAGCGCTTGACAACACGCATGCGGAAATGCATGTGGAAAACGCTTCACTTCCGCTTGTCCCAGGAAGGAAAAACGCATGTAAAATCCGCATGAGTTTTTTCTGCCAGGGAGATGCAGAAACGCTCAGGAAAAATCCGGAGAATTTCTGCATCGTAGGCACATAGCCTAAGAGTGTTCTTAAAACAACTGAAGATATTCAAAGGTAATCCCCTGTCGATCACTGTGCACTGCCAGGCAGGTTTTACAGAGCTCTACATATGCAAATCCGACACCACTGCAGATCAAGCAGAGGGGAGGGGGCTGAGAGACACAGTGAGTGACAAAAGCCCCAACCAGCAGCAGCTAAAAAGCTGCTGCAGGCAGGCCCTTACCCCAAGCCATGTGCTCTTTGTGTAAAATAGGATAATTCAACACTGAGTTATGGGAATAAGATTCACCTCAGTGATAAACCAACCAGATTTTCGGGAACGTGAGGGGATGGGGAATGTAACAGCTTTCAACATAGTCCAGCGCGTAAGGAAAGGGAGATACCCGGCACAGCCTTACAGGGGCCCCTAAGGCCCCGGTGTTTGGCGTTCACGCATAGTAGGGTCCAGGTTGGATCCGATGACACCAGAACCAGCTCCCTAGGACCATCCAGTAAGGACGTATGGCCCATTTTGGTTTTGGGAGTTTGTTAGCTAGGAGAGGCCAGGGGTGGAGATGTAGGCCCAGCCCGGGGACCGTAAGGGGAGTGACCCAGGGAGGTTAAAAGATCCTGCCACCCCAGGTCCATTGTCTGTTCCTGGGGAGGTCGTGACGTCAAGTCGTGTGGGAAAAGTTCTGAGACAACAAAGAGAAGGCCCGCACACCTCCCATGTGGCAGCCCTTCCCCCGACAGCCAGATCTTCCATACAACCAGTAACTGACTCTTAACTGCTTTATACCTTCTGTACCCTGGCTATTGTATTTGTAACTGACCACTGTATGTATAACCCTTATGTGTATAGCGTATTGTTTAGTGTGCCCCTAAGGCGATTAAATATATAATTTAACCTTGGACTGTTCCTTTTATCTCGATCCACGAACCTCACGTCTGTTCGGTCCAACGAACAAGCTACCGAGCGGGTTTCTAGCCCGATATAAGTCCGTTATATCTAATAGAAACTGGTGGTAGCTCTCCCAGGCCGACTAGGCTCTGCTTCACTGGAGCTAGTGAAAGAGCCTCTCAGCCTGTTAGGGGGGTGTGAGCGAGTGTGGTGCCACATCAGTGACTATGTGGGCCTCCTCTTCTCACTCGCTGGCGCCTTCCTGTACCCATATGGATAGGGGGTGTCTGTGCAGAACTGTACCAATCTGACCTTCTGCGTCCTCGAGGGGGTGCGGAACATCACGTTGGTGCAGAGGGCAGGTCCGTACCACGTGCTCCGTCTGACGTAACCGTGACATCAGGCAGGTGGCAGATCTATCATAAGTGGTGGCAACAGCGAGATTCTGCGGGGTCTCCCTGCTGCCATTTCATCACATTGTTGGCAAAAGGTGGGATCGAGATAGTAGTGTGTGCGAGTGTGGAACGCATACTCACAGACCCCAAGGACTGCCAGTCGTAGATTTTGATGCTGGGGTCTTAAGATCAGCTCAGAACTAGACAGTCAGAGTGCAAATACTGTAAGGTGTGTGGGTGCATCAGGTTGCAGTTCAGTGTCAGTGACCGTAGAGTGCAAGGATGGCCAGTGGTACCAGGGGCAAAACCAAGGGGGTGGCCAAAGCTACAGAGGGTGAGGAGGAGGTGGAAGACGATGTCGCTCTAAGAGAAGGTGAGTCCAACCCAGGCTTCCTAGAGAGTCGCTAGCGGTTGGTTGGCCACCCACCACCTACCAACCCCCTCATGCAAGTCGCCCTGGCGCGTCTCCAGGCGGGGGACAGGGGCACCTACGAGACCCTCCTGGCAGCACATCGGGAGGCAGCAGCAGAACGTCAGTGGGAGAGCGAGCACCAGGAAAAAGTGCTTCAGCTCCAGCTCCAGCTGAAGGCCTCAGCTAGTCGCGAGTCAAGAAGCTACAGGGGGAAGGACTTTCCCCTGCTGGACAAAGGAAGGGACTTGGACACTTTCTTGCTGACATTTGAAAAAAAACTGCTGTCAGTGCCATCTGCCCGAGGACCAGTGGGACCGGTTCTTAACCCATCGCCTTAGGGGTTAAGCCCTGGAAATCTTTGGTTACCTGCCCAGCAAGACCACCCTGAGCTATGAGGACATCAAGCAGGCTCTGGTCCGGCAGTACAACCTGACCAGAGACGTACCAGAAGAAGCTCCGGAGTCTGCAGCTGGGTCCTGCAGACAGCTGGGTGGATCACATGCGGGCCCTATGGAGAGCCGTTGATCAATGGACTGCAGGACTCGAGCTCACCATCGTCCAGCAGCTGAAGGAGCTCATCGCGAGTGAGCAGTTTCTGTGGAACTGCCCGGAGGACCTCCAACAGTACCTCTGTGACCGGAAGCCGCAGGGGGCCTATGCAACAGCGACACTTGCCGACGAGTATTCCAACAACCGAGCTCCAGAGGCCAAGATACTTGCCGGCTGGAGAGGGAGCAAGGCGAATACGGTGCCTGCAGTCCCTGCCCCCAAGTTCAAGTGGGCACCTACCCATGCTTCCCTCTCCACGCCGGTAGGGGAACCCCGACTGTCACCTCTGCCGACAGCCGGGCCACTTCAAAGCCATGTGTTCCCAGCGCCACAAGGACCTGTTCCCGTCCCAGAGACCGGTGGGAGTGGTGGAAGGTCCCTTGACAACCGGCAAACTCTCACCATAGGCCAGGAAAGGGCCTTGGGACTACGAGACACCGGCGCTGAGATGACTCTTGTGCGGCCTGTACTGGTGTCGTCCCAAGATCTGATACCAGGAAAAACTCTTGCCATCTCCGGAATTGAAGGCTTCGAGCCGGCACTGCCCGTCGCCAAGGTGCATCTCTACTGGGGCACCGGCAGGGGAGTGCGGGAGGTGGGGGTAACCCCGAACATTGCCGCGAGTGTTTTACTTGGGAGGGACTTGGGGCGGCTAGTGTCCCACTAGGTGGCCACTGAACCCTCAAGGCGTGACTCCCAGGACAACATCATGTCCACCCCTATTGATTCCAATGTTATTAACATGCCTACTGATGGGGATGCGGGGGTGGGTGATGTACTGTGTCCCTCTCCCCTGGGGTAGGGGGAGATTTGATTAAGCTGGATGTGATAAAGTGTGCAGTTCGTCCTGTGAGGGTGCCACAGAGGTGACCGACAGGGGCAAACAGTGGAGGAGGAGGAGCATGCCATGGAGAGCGGGACAGTCCCAGGAGAGGTGGGGCTCCAAGGTAAGGTCACATGGCAGGGTTCTCCCACAACCGGGATGTCAGAGGGCCAGAGTAGTCCGTTTAGACCATAGGCTTAGTTAGAAGAAGAGGAGAAGCGGGGGCTACCCACGGACACAGCCGTGGCCGCTGTGACGCGCAGTGGTGGCAGCCAGGCCCCAGGGGCCCCTCGGGAATCCGACGGCTTCTCCCCTTCTGACCAAGTGGCTATCGGGTCAGGCGGAGGCCAGGAGACAGGTCCCGGGGAACTGACAGAAGACGACGTGGCAGTTTTGTCTAATCTGGACACGTCTAGTCAGGGGTTTCAGGCAGCGTTAGAGACTGACAACAGCATGAAAGCTCTTAAGGAGCAGACGGCAGTGTCTCCCTCGGACTCAGACCTCGAGCGGGTCGTCTGGGATCAAGGACGGCTGTACCAGGTAACGGTCCAGCGAGGTTCACCGGAGGTGTGGCCCAGGAGCCGACAGTTAGTGGCACCCTATCCGTTCAGGGTGGAGCTGTTGTGGATGGCGCATGAGATTTTGATGGCCGGACATTTAGGGATCCACAAGACCAAGGCCAGGTTAGCCCAGCATTTCTACTTGCCAAGGATGGGGGCAGAGGTGACTGCCTACTGCCGTTCGCGTGACACCTGTCAGGGGATGGGGAAGGCGGGGCGGTGCCCCAAAGCCCCACTGGTAACTCTGCCCATCATTGAAGAGCCTTTCAGGAGAGTAGCTGTGGATTTGGTTGGCCCTATGGCCACTCCCAGCAGCTCCGGGAAATAGTTCATACTGATGGTAATAGACTATGCCACCCGGCACCCGGAAGCGGTAGCCTTGTCGTCCATTCAGGTTGACAAGGTGGCCACTGCCTTACTGTAGATTTTCTCCCGAGTGGGTTTTCCCTAGGAAATGCTCACCGACTGGGGGACCCAGTTCATTTCGCAGCTGATGGAGTCCCTCTGTAAGCAAATACAGGTACAACATCTGGTGACCAGCCAGTACCACCCACAGACCAATGGCCTGTACGAACGGTTAAATGGCACCCTGAAGCAGATGCTTAAGATGTTGGTCGACTCCCACGGGCGTGACTGGGAGTGGTACCTCCCACGCCTACTATTTGCCTACCGGGAGGTTCCACAGGCCTTAACGCGGCTCTCTCCCTTTGAGCTCCTGTACGGCCGGCGTGCGCGGTGCCCTCTGGCTCTGGTGAAGGAGGTCTGGGAAGGGGGACTTGGCCACCCCTGGAGTGTCGGTCATCGTATAGGTCGTGCGCTTCCGTGACAAAATGCAGGCCTTGGCGCAGCTGGTGCACGACAATATGACGCGAGCCCAGGATGACCAGAAGCGATGGTACGACCAGAATGCTTGTGAGAGGACCTACCAGGTGGGTAAAAAGGTGTGGGTACTGGCCCCCGTAACCCAGGACAAGCTTCAGGCGGCCTGGAAAGGTCCGTACCTCGTGCACCAGCAGCTCAATGCAGTGACGTACCTGGTCACCCTGGACCATGCCCGGGGAAGGCGGAAGACCTTCCATGTGAACATGATGAAGGCACATCATGAACGGGAAGCCTGCGCCCTTCCCGTGTGCAACCTGCCAGAGGAGGGACAGGTGGAGACCCTCCCGGACATGCTCACCCAGGCCAGGGTGGGTGGGACCATTGAGGACGTGGAGATTTGCCACCAGCTTTTGTCGGACCAACAGTCCCAGCTGTGGGCAACCCTGCACCCCTTCCGGGATTTGTTCAGCAACAAGCCCGGAAGGACAGAATCGGCTGTCCATCACGTGGACACCGGGGATCACAACCCCAATCCGACGTCCAGCATATCGGGTCTCCCTGGAAGTGCAGCAGCACATGCGCCAGGAGATTGACAAGATACTGAAGCTGGGGGGGGGGGGGGGGGGGTCATCCAACCCTCCAGCAGTGCTTGGGCCTCGCCTGTGGTCCTCATCCCAAAGAAGGACCGGACAACCTGGTTCTGCGTGGACTACAGGGGGCTCAACGCTGTCACGGTCAAAAATGCCGCGCATCGATGACCTGCTTGATCAGCTGGACGGGGCTAAGTACCTGACCATCATGGATCTGAGCCGGGGATATTGGCAGATTCTCCTGTCCCCTGAGGCACGGGAAAGCTCTGCCTTTAAATCACCCCATTCGGACTGTACGAGTACACGGTGATGCCCTTCGGCATGAAGAAAGCTCCTGCCACTTTTCAGTGGATGGTCAACACGCTGCTCAAGGGACGCAAAGGGTACGTGGCAGCGTACCTGGATGACATTGCCATCTTCAGTCCCACCTGGGAGGACACCTAGAGCATCTGGCGCAGGTGCTCAGGCGGATCCAATGGGCAGGCTTGACCATTAAGCCAGAAAAGTGCCAGCTGGGTATGAGTGAGGTCCACTACCTGGGACACTGGGTAGGTGGGGGGGGGAGCTCTGAAGCCAGAGCCCGGAAAGGTGGATGCCATCGCATCCTGGCCCAACCCCTGGACCAAGAAACAGGTGATGTCCTTCCTGGGCACCGCCAGGTACTATAGGAAGTTTGTCCCTCACTATAGTAGCCTGACGAAGCCCCTGACGAACCTCACCAAGAAGAAGCTGGCCTCCGCTGTCGATTAGACAAACGACTGTGAGATGGCCTTCTGGGCGCTGAAGACCACCCTTTCTATCTCCCCTCTACTACAGGCAGCCGACTTCACGCGGCCGTTTGTAGTGCAGACCGACGCCAGTGACTTTGGCCTCAATGCTGTGCTCAGCCAGGTCGACACTACGGGCCAGGACCACCCCCGTTTTGTACCCGAGCCAGAAGCTCCTGCCGAGGGAGGTGGTCTATTCCACGATGGAGAAGGAATGTCTGGCAATTGTGTGGGCCCTGCAGCCATACTTGTACGGATGCCAATTCACCGTGGAAACAGACCATAACCTTCTCAGCTGGTTACACATTGTAACGGGTCTGGGAGGCGGAACCTCTGAGCTACTATACAAGGGGGCGGTCCTTGTAAGGGAGCGGGTGGCGACCAGGGTAGACGGGCAGGCAGTCACAGCAGGTGACCGGGACAGTCTCTGAATGAACGGGCAGGAGGTCACGGCAAGTGACCGGGGCAGTCTCTGGATGAACGGGCAGGAGGTCACGGCAAGTGGCCGGGGCAGTCTCTGGAAGAACGGGCAGGAGGTCACGGCAAGTGGCCGGGGCAGTCTCTGGAAGAACGGGCAGGAGGTCACGGCAAGTGGCCGGGGCAGTCTCTGGAAGAACGGGCAGGAGGTCACGGCAAGTGACCGGGGCAGTCTCTGGGTAAAGGGTTGGTACGACCTGTGGCGGCTGATGGTAGACGTGAGCTCCCAGGTGAGCAGGCGAGAGTCTCTGGATAAACGGGTGGTCACAGCATGTGACGGCGGAGCCTCCAGGAAGACCAACAGACAGGCGGCAGATGAGCGCTCCCAGGTGAGCGGGCAGAAGTCTCTGGACAGGCGGGTGGTCACAGCACGTGACGGCAGAGCCTCCAGGTAGGCTAGCAGACAGGCAGCAGATGAGCGCTCCCAGGTGAGCGGGCAGGAGTCACTGGACAGGCAGGTGGTCACAGCACGTGACGGCAGAGCCTCCAGGTAGGCTAGCAGGCAGGTAGCAGATGTGCGCTCCCAGGTGAGCGGGCAAGCTGGTCCCTAGACAGACTGACAGGAGTAGTAAGGCAGACCGTTGGACCTCAGGCTAGCAGGCAGGTAGCAGGAAAATCAGGCAGGAAACAGACAGCAAACTGGCAGGACTCTGGCAGGAATCAGGCAGGTAACTGGCAACGGGACCTGAGGGCTGAAGCAGAGTAGAACAGTGCAACAACAATGCTCGGGCACCTCCATTTTGGAGGAGGTGCCTTATATATGGTGAAGTCCTCCGGCCATTGGCCGGGGACTCCTTAGGACGGCGCGCGCGGCCCCAAGCACAGTGGCCGGGAAGGAGCGCGCGCTGCCAGCAGAGCGGGAGGAGGACGCCGGGCTCGGAGCAGAGAGGTGAGGGGAACAGCGTCCCTGCCTAGCAGAGGGCAGGGACGCAGACGCTACAGTACCCCCCCCTTTAGGCCCCCCTTTTTTAGGCCAGACAGAAATTTAGCAAGGATGAGAGGGGCATGGATGTTCTCACGGGGCTCCCACGTTCTCTCTTCAGGACCAAACCCCTTCCAATCTACTAGAAAAAAGGTCTTCCCTCTTACCCTTTTGGTGGCCAGAATGTTCTCTACCTCAAATTCGTTTTCAGCGGAAACCGGAGCAGGAGGCGTACCTGTAGACCTGGAAAAAGAGTTAAGCACCACAGGTTTGAGGAGAGATACATGGAAGGAGTTAGGGATCCGCAAGTTGGCTGGGAGTTTCAATTTATAGG
The DNA here is from genome assembly GCF_046119375.1 of Phyllobates terribilis. Lineage (NCBI taxonomy): Eukaryota > Metazoa > Chordata > Amphibia > Anura > Dendrobatidae > Phyllobates > Phyllobates terribilis. Next base: position 1,147,532,400 of record NW_027362761.1, on the reverse strand, counting down.
CCACCGGGTTGATCTGACTGATGACTTCCAGAGGACCGATGAACCGAGGCCCTAACTGATAGGAAGGAATCTTGAGCCGGACATACTTGGACAAGAGCCAGACCTTATCCCCTGGACGGAATTGAGGAGGATCCAGACGTTTTTTGTCAGCGTGTCTTTTCATACGCTCGGATGACAGAAGGAGTGCGGACCGGGTACTCTCCCATGTGGAGGAAAATTTGTTAACAAGAGATTCCGCAGCCGGATTGTCCACCGAGGTGGAGACTGGAAACGGGATCCGAGGATGCTGACCGAAGACTACAAAAAACGGGGAATTGGAGGAAGATTCGCTCTCGTGATTGTTGTACGAGAATTCGGCCCATGGCAGAAGATCCACCCAGTCAGAATGGTGGGCATTAACGAAGTGCCGGAGGTAACTGGTCAGGATCTGATTGATCTGCTCCACTTGACCATTAGACTGTGGGTGGTAAGCGGAGGAGAAGTCCAGGGTGACGTCTAGCAATTTACAAGTGGCTCTCCAGAAACGAGAAGTGAACTGTACCCCACGATCCGACACGATGTGACGGGGCAGGCCATGAAGACGGAAGATGTGGCGGATAAAGTCTTTAGCCAGCTCGGGTGCAGACGGGAGGCCTGGCAGGGGAATGAAGTGAGCCATCTTGGAAAAGCGGTCAGCGACCACCCAAATGACCTTACAACCGGCAGAGACGGGAAGATCAGTTATGAAGTCCATCGCTATATGCTGCCAGGGGGCAGCAGGTACTGGCAGAGGAAGAAGGCGACCGGCTGGCAGGTGTCTCGGAACTTTGTTGCAGGCACAGGACACACAGGCAGAAACAAAGTCTATTACATCCTTGCGCAGGTTAGGCCACCAGTAGTGCCGGGAAATAAGCTGGAGGGTCTTCTTTTGACCGGCGTGGCCAGCTAGTTTAGACGAATGACCCCAGTGTAGGATCTTCTCCCGATCAGGTACCGATACGAACGTCTTACCGGGAGGGAGACGATTTAGACTCACGGGAGCCACCTGCATTACTCTGGCGGGATCGATGATATGTTTAGGTTCTTCCTCGAGATCAGATACCAGAAAAGATCGGGACAAGGCGTCTGCTTTGATGTTTTTGTCAGCCGGGCAAAAATGTAGAACAAAATCACAGCGAGCAAAAAACAAGGACCACCGGGCTTGGCGCGGATTAAGTCTCTGGGCATGCTGGAGATAAGCCAAGTTCTTGTGGTCAGTGTAAATTATTACCGGATGAAGAGCCCCCTCGAGTAGGTAACGCCACTCCTCCAATGCCAGCTTGATGGCCAATAACTCTCGGTCTCCTATGGAATAATTGCGCTCAGAAGAGGAGAAGAGTTTGGAGAAGAAGCCGCAAGTTACCATCCTCCCGGAAGAAGATTTTTGAGTAAGTACAGCTCCGGCTCCAGAGGAGGAGGCGTCAACCTCCAGAAAGAACTGCTTGTTGCCGTCCGGACGATGCAGCACCGGGGCGGAAGAGAAGGCCTGTTTTAAGGAAAGAAAGGCCTCCTCTGCTTCGGGCGGCCACTCTTTGGGATTAGTACCCTTACGGGTGAGCGCGAAAATTGGGGCAGTCCGGGAAGAGAAGTGCGGTATGAAGAGGCGGTAGTAGTTGGCAAAGCCCAGGAACCGCTGAATGGCCTTCAACCCCTCCGGTCGGGGCCATTTCTCGATGGCAGTTTCTCTGGATCCATTCGTAGGCCGGTCTGAGAAATAATGTAGCCCAAAAACGGAAGCGAGGTCTGCTCAAAGAGGCACTTCTCATATTTAGCGAAGAGGTGGTTCTGCCTGAGCCTGAGCAGGAGCTGACGAACGTCCCTCCGGTGAGAGTCTGGAGATCCGGAGAGAAGACCAAGATGTCGTCCAGGTACACCACAACGCAGGAGTAGAGAAGGTCCCGGAAGATGTCATTGACCAACTCTTGAAAGACGGCAGGAGCGTTACAGAGACCAAAGGGCATTACCAGATATTCATAGTGGCCGTCCCGGGTGTTGAATGCAGTCTTCCATTCATCCCCTTGACGGATACGGACCAGGTTGTACGCCCCACGGAGGTCCAGTTTGGTGAAGACTCTAGCCCCCCTCAGGCGATCAAATAATTCTGGAATGAGCAGAAGGGGGTACTTATTCTTCACCGTGATCTGGTTAAGGCCTCTATAGTCTATACAGGGACGGAGAGAGCCGTCCTTTTTTACGAAGAAGAAGCCTGCTCCCGCCGGGGAGGTAGATTTCCGGATGAATCCCCTGGCCAAATTCTCCTCAATATATTCGGACATCGACCGGGTCTCAGCAGCGGACAATGGGTAAATACGCCCACGGGGAGGAGTAGTACCGGGTAACAGGTCAATAGGACAGTCGTATGGTCTATGAGGGGGTAATGTCTCTGCCTCCTTTTTATTAAAGACATCAGCAAATGACCAATAGGGAATCGGAAGTCCAGGTAGATTAGTTGGGGTAGGAGAAGGACGGACGGGATGAACAGGAACCAAACAAGTCTTATGACAGTCCTGTCCCCAGCGAAGGACTTCTCCGGTCTGCCAGTCAAGCACGAGTGCATGTCTCTGGAGCCAAGGTAGACCTAGTAAGAGGGCGTGAGAGAGTCCAGGCAGAACATGAAAAGAGATGCTCTCAGAATGCAGCATTCCCACCTGCAGAGTTACGGATTCGGTGATGAGTTGGATGGGACGTGGTAAGAGGCCTCCATCCACAGCAGCGACAGATAATGGTACAGCCAGAGGTTTGGTGGGAATGCGGTATTTTTCTACCAGGGACTGTGAGATAAGATTCCCGGCCGCTCCAGAGTCAAGTTGGGCTAGTTCGAAATAACGATTCTCCCCGCAGATAATAGAGACTGACAGTAGCAGAGATGGAGAGGATTTATTCTTGTCTAGGTTGACCTCTCTGAGCGAACCTAGACACAGGCGTTTCCCGACCTCTCCGGGCAGGTACGGATCCGGTGCTCCTTACTGCCACAGTAGAAGCAGCTCCCTTCGGCACGGCGTAAGTCCTGACGGGTTTTGACCATCTTGGTCTGGTCGACCTGCATAGGCTCAGGAGAGTGTACCTGGGGAGAGACGGATTTCTGAAAAGTAGGAGCTAGACGTGGAAACCTCCTCTCACGGGTGACCTCTTTGGCACGCTCCTGGAACCGTAGGTCAATCCGGGTGGCAAGAGTTATTAGGTCATCGAGAGTGGTAGGAATGTCCCGACCGGCAAGTTCATCTTTAATGCGGCCGGACAGACCCTCCCAGAAGACGGATACCAGAGCGTCGTTATCCCAGGCCAGCTCCGAGGCAAGGCTACGGAACCGTATGGCATATTGGCCCACGGTGAGATTTCCCTGACGGAGGCGTAGCAGAGATGATGCGGATGAGGTCTTCCGTCCGGGTTCGTCGAAGACTTTCCGGAAAGCCATGAGAAAGGCAGGCAAGTCGGACACCAGGGGGTCTCCTCTCTCCCATAGAGGATTAAGCCAGGCCAGGGCCTCCCCGGTGAGATGGGACATGATGAAGGCAATTTTGGCCTGGTCGGAGTTAAACTGGTGGGACAGGAGTTCAAAGTGCAGGGTGCACTGATTTATGAAGCCCCGAGCCTGGGCGGAGTCGCCTCCGAAGCGAGGAGGTGCAGAAAGCCGTGGTCCGGGGTAGGATACCATGGTATTGGTGGGCAGCGGGGCTGCCGGGTTGTGAGTCATGGCACTGGCGGTGGTTGCTGGTGAAGCAGTCAGAGTGTCCAGGCGAGAATTGACAATCCGCAGGTGACCCAGGATGGACTCCTGTTGGGACCTCTGACGGGACAGTTCATGACAGAGGTCCGAGAGCGAGGGAGCTTGGGTGCCACCGGGTTCCATGGCCCGAGCAAACTGTAACGGGTCTGGGAGGCGGAACCTATGAGCTACTATACAAGGGGGCGGTCCTTGTAAGGGAGCGGGTGGCGACCAGGGTAGACGGGCAGGCAGTCACGGCAAGTGACCGGGGCAGTCTCTGGATGAACGGGCAGGCGGTCACGGCAAGTGACCGGGGCAGTCTCTGGATGAACGGGCAGGAGGTCACGGCAAGTGACCGGGGCAGTCTCTGGATGAACGGGCAGGAGGTCACGGCAAGTGACCGGGGCAGTCTCTGGATGAACGGGCAGGAGGTCACGGCAAGTGACCGGGGCAGTCTCTGGATGAACGGGCAGGAGGTCACGGCAAGTGACCGGGGCAGTCTCTGGATGAACGGGCAGGAGGTCACGGCAAGTGACCGGGGCAGTCTCTGGATGAACGGGCAGGAGGTCACGGCAAGTGACCGGGGCAGTCTCTGGATGAACGGGCAGGGGGTCACGGCAAGTGACCGGGGCAGTCTCTGGATGAACGGGCAGGGGGTCACGGCAAGTGACCGGGGCAGTCTCTGGATGAACGGGCAGGGGGTCACGGCAAGTGACCGGGGCAGTCTCTGGATGAACGGGCAGGAGGTCACGGCAAGTGACCGGGGCAGTCTCTGGATGAACGGGCAGGAGGTCACGGCAAGTGACCGGGGCAGTCTCTGGATGAACGGGCAGGAGGTCACGGCAAGTGACCGGGGCAGTCTCTGGATGAACGGGCAGGAGGTCACGGCAAGTGACCGGGGCAGTCTCTGGATGAACGGGCAGGAGGTCACGGCAAGTGACCGGGGCAGTCTCTGGGTAAAGGGTTGGTACGACCTGTGGCGGCTGATGGTAGACGTGAGCTCCCAGGTGAGCAGGCGAGAGTCTCTGGATAAACGGGTGGTCACAGCACGTGACGGCGGAGCCTCCAGGTAGGCTAGCAGACAGGCAGCAGATGAGCGCTCCCAGGTGAGCGGGCAGGAGTCACTGGACAGGCAGGTGGTCACAGCACGTGACGGCAGAGCCTCCAGGTAGGCTAGCAGGCAGGTAGCAGATGTGCGCTCCCAGGTGAGCGGGCAAGCTGGTCCTTAGACAGACTGACAGGAGTAGTAAGGCAGACCGTCGGACCTCAGGCTAGCAGGCAGGTAGCAGGAAAATCAGGCAGGAAACAGACAGCAAACTGGCAGGACTCTGGCAGGAATCAGGCAGGTAACTGGCAACGGGACCTGAGGGCTGAAGCAGAGTAGAACAGTGCAACAACATTGCTCGGGCACCTCCATTTTGGAGGAGGTGCCTTATATATGGTGAAGTCCTCCGGCCATTGGCCGGGGACTCCTTAGGACGGCGCGCGCGGCCCCTTTAAGAGGGAGGGAGCGCGCGCGCGCCCTAAGCACAGTGGCCGGGAAGGAGCGCGCGCTGCCAGCAGAGCGGGAGGAGGACGCCGGGCTCGGAGCAGAGAGGTGAGGGGGAACAGCGTCCCTGCCTAGCAGAGGGCAGGGACGCCGACGCTACACACATCATATCCGGGACATTGGGAGGCTGCTACGCTGGAGCTTAGCGCTCCAGCAGTACCACTTAACCATTTGCCACAAAAAGGGCCGCGAACATGGCAATGCCGACGGCTTATCCAGACAAGGGGAAGGTGCGGATGGGTGCGCAGGGGAACACCGCGTGGTACCGCCCCCTTGTGCTCTCTAAGGGGGGGGGGTGATGTGTGAAGATATTCAAGAGAGGACAGCAAAAAAGCCACTTCTCTCTGTGACGATTCCAACTCTCACAGTATCCTAGGGACGCTGTGAATGACCCTATGGGTGGCAGAGCTGTCATGATTGGGCAGTGGAGCTGTCATTCACAATCTGAGGCTGAGGTCTGAGTATTGTGATTGACAGCTCAGTCGTCCTATCTGGCTGGGTCTGTGGGATCTCCTCCAGGTGTCATCTATTCTGGGTCATTAAAGAACTGTTTAGCATTCTGACAGTGGTCAGACCTTTGCCAACTGTAGCTTTGCTCAATTAGTGTGTGCTTTCTCTGTACTGTTGTATTCTGATCTCTGTTGCCGACCTTGGATTTACCTTTTTGACCATCTGTTTGAATTATCCCTTTGTCTTAATCGGCTACCTTCCTGATACTCTGACCTCGAACTGTTACCCGACTATGCTTTTGTCTTTTCCCTTTGTTGATTACGAGCCCCCTTGGTACTTACTCGAGACCTCGACTATTTTGCCTCACGGTAAGTCCGTGAGTAGTGATCAGCGTCATATTGAAGAGTGACTAGTGTCACGCTCTCCAAGAAAAACATCATGGACAGACTTTCTACAGAAAGTACAGGAATTGGACTGCAAAAAAGAGGGGTAAAAGTTAGGTTTTCTGATGGAGCCCTCTTCAGACTGTTTGGGACATTTGTAAGAATAATTGTCTGGAGAAGAAACGGTGAGCACTACCATGAGTTCTGTGTCCTGCCAACAGTAAAGCATCCTGAGACCATTCATGTGTGGAGTTGCTTTTCATCCAAGTAGAGGGCTCACTCAAAGTTTTGCCATGAATAAAGAAAGGCATAGCTTTTTATAGGTTTTTATTTCTGCACTAAAACTGCAGACTATGCCCAGAAAAACAAAGCGGAAATTAGTAATTCTCAGAAAGAAAATGTAACATTAACTGATCTTCACTGTCCTATTAAAGGAAAAGAAGAATCCAGGTTATCTGTAAACAAAAAGATTGTGAGGGAATATCTAGCTAACATAAATGAGCTCAAGTCTCCAGGTCCAGATGAATTACACCCCAGGGTACTGAAGGAGATCGTAGAAGAAATTTTAGAATCACTCTCCATAATCTTTGAAAATTCTTGGAGAACAGGAGAAGTCCCAGAAGACTGGAGAAGAGCAAATGTTGTTCCTATCTTCAAAAAGGGGAAGAAGATGGACCCAGCGAACTATAGGCCGGTGAGTCTGACTTCTATACCAGGAAAGATCTTTGAACAAATTATTAAACAACATGTATGTAAGTACCTCGATAAGAATGAAGTGATTAACCAGAGTCAGCATGGGTTTGTAACTAACAAGTCATGTCAGACTAACTTAATTTCCTTCTATGACAGAATCACTGACTGGGTGGATCAGGGAAATGCTGTAGATATAGTATATCTTGACTTCAGCAAAGCATCTCACAAGGCAACTGTTAGGTGGATTCATAACTGGCTTAGTGATCGGACTCAAAGAGTGGTCGTAAATGGCTTCACATCCAGTTGGATGAATGTCTCAAGTGGGGTACCACAGGGCTCTGTCCTGGGACCTGTATTGTTCAACATCTTTATCAATGATTTAGATGAAGGAATTGAGGGTAAACGGATTAAATTTGCTGATGACACAAAGCTAGGAGGGATAGCTAATACTAGAGAAGAGAGAGAGGATTCAAAAAGACCTAAATAAACTGGAGCAGTGGGCAGTAACTAATAGAATGGTTTTTAACAGGGAAAAATGCAAAGTACTACATCTGGGCAATAAAAATGAAAAAAGCATATACAGAATGGGAGGAATAGAGCAAAGCAACAGTACATGTGAAAAAGACTTAGGTATACTAATAGATCATAGACTGAACATGAGTCAACAGTGTGATGCAGCAGCAAAAAAGGCAAATACAATTCTAGGATGTATTAACAGAAGCATACAGTCTAGATCACGTGAAGTCATTATCGCACTTTACTCCTCTTTGGTCAGACCTCATCTGGAATACTGTGTCCAGTAAAAATTTGCATAAAAATCTGTTGCAAAATACAACATGTGTGAACATAGTCTAAAAGTGCTGAAAGAATTGACGTGCTGCTTTTTAAAAATAAAGAAGACATACCACAGAATTGAAAAGAAAAAAAAAAAAAAACACAATATGTGTGAATGTGATTTAAGAAATCAAATTAATTTTTCCATTGTAATACGCAGGACTTTTTTTCCTGCAACAAAAAAATGCTTCAAAAAGGCAATGTGCTAACAAGCCATTAGGGAGCGCATGCACAAGAAAATATTACACATTTGTGTTGTACGGATCTATAATAGGGTCCCAATAGTCTGCTATGCAAAATAAATGTATTTGACAATTTGTAGTAAATCTACAAGTTTTTTAGATGGAGTTTTTAATATATTAAAAAATGTCTAATATACAAACGTATCTTTAATGGGGTAGTCCCCTGTTGGTGAAACGTTTTCTAATCTGCACAGTTTGTTGTAAAAAAAAAAAAAAAACTATGCCTAACTTACCCTCACCAAGTCCAGTGTTGTGTTTACGCCATTGACATTGCTGCCGCCAATCACTGAGTTCAGCAGCTATGCCAATGCATGAGCCTCCGGGCTCAGTGATGCCAACGTGATGAAATTGCTGGAGTTAAACAATGGAAAACGGGTTGGCAGAGGAGAAACAGCGCTGGACCCAAGGAGGGCAAATTAGGAATGGTTATTTTTTCACAATGAAATGTGCAGGTAGGTAAAAGTTTTCTGAGATGAGACAATCCCTTTAAAGAACAGAAATAAAACACAACTTCATAAACTGCAGGCTTTTTTAGGTCCTAGTACAGACCCACATTAACTCAATGGGCTGCTGCGCACATTTAAGTATTATATATTATATAGTATTATATAATGCAAAAGCCGGACCGACCACTCACATTTCTAATGAGCCATACTCATGGTTTAATAACACGGTTTTAGAGATGCGAACACTCATAATGGATGCTTAAAACAGGAGCCTTAGAAGAATATGGAATAAAATGTAGGACACCCATCAGCTGTACAGAAAATCAAGTGCTTGTAAAAGGGAATCTGTCAGCAGGTTTTTGCTATGTAATCTGAAGACAGCATGATGTAGGGGTTAAAGCACAGATTTCAGTGCTGCCTCTCTTATCAAGCTCAGTGGTTTTGTTTGCTTGCAATGATTGTTTTAGCACCAGGAGCTTATCATTGCTGGACTAGGGTGTGTCATGCATGCTAGTCTGACACGCCTCCTCCTGTGATAGGTACCTCACTGTCTATGGATTTTATACATAGATAGCCTGGTGTGGGCGGGGTTAGCTTCCTCAGCTCCGCTTCATACTAAATCTAAAAACTCTTGATTGTTTCAAAACCGCTGAACCCAGTCATCTAAGTGATACATCGTTGGATTCAGCTTCTCTTTACCTACATTACGCTGCACTCAGATGAGGTAGAAAAAAAAAAAAAAAAAAAAAAAAAAAAACTTACTGACAGATTCCCTTTAAGGCCAGGGCTACAAGTGACATGATTGGGTGACACAAATTGCAGTGACACATTGCAACATTGGATATAGTATTGCTTTGCCACAGTGTCACATTGCAACCTGTGGCATACTGCGACACAAATTCGGATAGGTTCCCTAATATTTTGGATTTTCGGTCGCAAGTTGCACAGGACAGTTGCTATGGCCTTCAATGCAATTCGCACATGACATGCAACTTCTCTGTTTTACTTAGAGTAAAATTGGAGCTCTAAAATAGTCATGAGACAACGAGTCACATAAATTGTGCAACTAAAAACATTAGTGCAACTTGTCAGACAACATGTAGCCCCAGCCTAAGGGCTCATGCACACCTCCGTTTTATGCTCACGAGTGCCATCACTGTTGTTCATGATAGCACTCTTATCTAGAATAGAGAATGGAGCTGTTCACATGTCCGAGACATATCTGGTATTGATTCAACTGTCAGATCAAGATCGGCAATGCAAATCTATGGCTTTCTCAAACTACAAGATAGGTATAGAACGCCAAACCTAGAAAACCTGATGAAACTCAGACCAAAATTGGATGGTAAAAACGTGCTCTGACCAAACTCTGATGAAACCCGAACAGTTTTTCTCATACGAGACAATCACTGACGTCTGAATGAGCCCCGATGGGAATTTTAAGGACATCAAGGCATCGTTCAGACTTCCATTTTTGTGTGCTGGATCAATTTTTCATTCATTTTGGTCAGTGTGTTAGGTTTTATTATCAGCATGGCAAGCGTTTTTTCGTATGTGGCCCATAAAAGTTCATTCAGACTAGCGTATTTTCGGTTTCAGATAATTCAGATGAACAGACTGATGGTCTGTCCATGTATTAGTACAACGTGCATTACTCAGATATAATCCATTTTTCATATCCAACTGGCCCATTAAACTAAATGAGTGCAAGAAAAATAAATAAATAATGGATGTCGTGCAAAATACCATCCTTTTTAAAGAATCCATCGCAATTATTAAAATAGGAAACTATACTTGGCACTGTATAATTTTTTTTAATTGTTGATGTATAAAGATGTAAACCCCATGGATGTCAAAAACGGACAAACGAATAACAAATCGGATGAATTTTTTTTTTTTTTCTCCTGGATGAAAAACTGATGACTTTTTGTACGGCAGTCTGAACCAGACCTTAAGCGGGACTTTTCTTAGTGGCCAAGCCACCCCCCCCCCCCCCCCCCATTCAAAAAAAAAAAAAAACACAAGGCATGTGAACATGACTATTGATTATAATAAGAAAATGTGAAAAACACATATAGAACTCACACTTGAAACATGGTCTTCTGAATGAGGCCTAATATTAGCTACCCACCCAGCGTGAATTTACCTGTGCTGCAGTTTTGAAATCCACAGCATGTCACATCACGCTGTGGGGAACACTTCAAATTTCTCCCATTGTAATGTAATTAGTGAAATGTATGGAAACACTGCGTCGTGTCCACAATCACTTTTTTTATTTTTTTTTACGCTGCGGATATTCTTAGGTCAAGTTCCCAAGTGCAAAAACGCTGAACTTTTTTTTTTCTGCAGAAGTAAAATATGCAATAACAATCTGCTCTTATTGCAGTATATTGTACAAGTGACCGCAGGTTTAAAAATTCCCTAAGGGTATGTTCACACTGTGTCTTCTCAGGGGTCAAAACTTCTGTTTATTAAAACAGAAGATGCTTGAGAATTGTTCTTTTTCTTGTAAACCTGAAGCCTCTTTTTTTGTGGGGGGATTTGGGGTCTTTTTGGGTCGCTTCCGGGGAACTTTTCAACATCTTTCCCAAAGCAGTACTTTTTCTTAAGCGATTAAGGAAATTAAATGAACTTGCTTAAATAGACAAAAGGACAGTGAATAAAAAAAAGCAGCAAAATCATGAACAAACCTTCCTGGCAAGAGATCAGGTTTTGCTACAAAAAAAAAAAAAAAAAAAAAAAAAAAAACACTGGAAAAAAACTGCAATGTCTGAACATAGCCTTAGAGCGTCTGTTTACTGACAATTTTCTGACATTTATTTAAAATCCATTAAACAATGAAGAAAATGCTAGTGCTTCCTGAAGACAAAAAAAAGACGCTCCAGCGTCTTTTTACCCTTCCCATTGACTTTTATTGTGAAGTATGGAGCCTCTTCCTAGCGGAAAATAGTAGAAGAATGAACATTCCTTGTTTTAAACACTTGGCATCTTAGAAAGGACTGAAGCGTTTAAAGTCGTTCAAAAGCCTGAACATAAGAACAGCAAGTCAGCCCTGGTTAAAAAGACGACGAAAGATGGCAAAGTGTGAACATACCCAAAGAGGAGTCTTTGAGGCTGCGTACGATCACTGCCCAAAAAAAACACCGGTTTGCAGTTCTAGAAATAATGGATGAGATCCATAGAAATCTCATGCTCACTTTTTTGCTCTTTTGCGTTTTGAAAATTCTCAATTTCTTTTGCGGGTACACTGAGTTTTAGGTGAGGATTTTCCTGGTAGAATTGATTATGTTTAAAAATATATATATATATATATATATATATATATATATATATATATATATATATATATATATATATATATATATATATATATATAGGTAAAAAAAATAAAAATGCATATAATCCACCCATAATCCAAGTTTTAGTCAAAGCAAATATCCAGAGGTATTTAAAAAAAAAAAAAGAGAAGGATTTATATAAAACATGACATACCAAAGAGAGACAAAAACCTGCAGCGTCATAAACCATTATATATATATATGAAAAAAAAAAACATGTAAACAAAATTTAAAAAAATACACAAGTAACCTAATAGGTGCAGAAAATCTGCAAAAAACTCACCAAATGCTCATTGTGGAAACTTAACCTTACAGAACTAATACAAAAAAATATATAATTTTATATATTTATTCAAAAAAAAAAAAAAAGGAAAGTTGCAAAAATAAACTTATAAAATTGTTATAGAATATAAAAAAAAAATATTATAAAATATAAAGAAGAAAAAGTAGCCCACTGGGGGTCTGTCACCCTAAGGGTCCGTACAAACCTGGGGCAGACCTTGCACATAGAGGAAATCTAGTATCATGCAGGCTGCAATATTAGCAATCCACAGGCACTTCCCATGCACTTACCCTATGACATTCGGCTACGACTCTTCCTCCTCCGTCTGGGCGAGCTCTGAGCTCACACACAGCTGATGTCAGTTCTCCTCTGGAGTCACTGAGGCAAATTAAAGGCCCGGTCCACATGGTGCATTTTTTTGCAATGTATTTTTTGTGGGAAAAAAAAGGGAATTATAAGTCTTTGATACAAATATAAGTATCGGCACGTGGTAAGCAATCAGATTCCAGCTCTCATTTCTCACAGGCTCTTTGAAAAATGAAAGCAGTAAGCTCATTGGTTACTATGGGTAACCTGTCTACTTTTCCAATGCACTTGATGTATCTCAGGCCTATAAAGCCACGTTCACACATTCAGTATTTGGTGAGATTTTTTTTTACCTCAGTATTTGTAAACCAAAACCAGGAGTGGGTGATAAATGCAGAAGTGGTGACGTGTTTCTATTATACTTTTCCTCTGATTGTTCTACTCCTAATTTTGGCTTACAAATACTGAGGTAAAAAACTGACCAAATACTGAATGTGTGCACATGGCCTAAAGCTTTTTAGTATGTAGGCTATAACTGGAGCACTTGCTCATAGCAAACAAGTTTAGGCCGGTTTCAGACGAGAGTATAAAAAAATTGTCCATCTTTTTTAACCCAGAAAAGAAAAAAAGATGATTTTTCACCCATATTGTCATCTGTGTGCCATCAGCATGTCACCACTATATCATTTTTTTACATTTGGATGGCGTCTTGTTTCAAAAATTAACATCTTAAAATATAATAATAGACCAAATACAGTTTCCCATCTTAATAATTGCAATGGATCCGTTAAAAAAGCATGACATCCAGGTGGTAACCCGCATGCCATTTGTTTTTTGTGCACCCGTTGACATATAGTGGGCGAGTCTGATGTGAAAAACAATCACAGTTGGGAATACTGAGATTTTTTACACGCAGACCATCAGTCTGTGTATAAAAATGTTCATGTGAATCAGCACCTTGACTTGCATTTGGGTCTTTGTGCTGTCTGTACGCTATGCGTGTGTGAACAAGCCCTTAGGGCTCCTTCGTAGAAGCGTATTTTTGATCCATGGGCAAAACGGACCATGCACGGACCGCACGCATGGATCGCCCGCATGGACTGCCCGCACGGACCGCACACAGATGAGCTAGAAGGACATCGTTCATATTACGATATAATAACATTTTTAAAAAAATTTAAGTGGGAAGAAATGCTGAAAAAAATAGAAAAATTATTTTATAAACTTTTATTTTTTTGGCAGGAAGGGTGTGGTGTTCAGCGTACAGTAAAAAAAAAATTGGTTTGTGTTGCCATTTTCTGACACCAGTATCTGATACCTTTTTTTTAATTGGTCATTATATTTTTTAGTCCTCAAAGGGTTTGCGATCGTTTAATCACTTGTACTTTATACTATAATATATTAATATTGCTTTATACAGCAAATCTCAGTCTCCTATGAAGGTGTTTGGGCTTCATAGGAGTACCAATATGGCGGCAATGGGGTCCTTTAACCAACAACGTCCAGCATTCACATATGTGACTGCGTCACTTAAAATCATATGTCGGAGATTGACAGCAGCATTTAATTGGTTAAACAGCAGCGATTTGCGCTAGCTATGGCCATTGTTGTTACTGTATGTGCACATTACGTCTTTTCTGGCAAATTTTGCTCCGAAATCTACGTAAAAATGCGCAAACTAAAAGCTCAAAAGAATGAACGTGTGCCTTTCTACGTAAAAACGATTTGCTGTGCATATGTTCAGGCTTTTTGGCATTTTTTTTTTTATTAGCTTCAGGTTTCCAAAGACGCCAAGTGGTTAAGACCTAACAATTCTTCACTCTTTTGACTCTGAAGAGGCTCTATGCTTTACAATACAAGTTAATAAGAAGGCTCGGGAGTTTTTTTTCAGTGTTTTGGCAGCATTTTTGCTTGAAAAAACACTAATAATTTCTCTATTGTTGAATGGTGTTAAAAAATCTGGAAAACGCTAGTTAAAAAGAAGTTGCAAATAACGCTGAAAAAATAATTTAAAAAAAAAGAAGTAAACTTCAAAACTTAACAGGTAGTCGTAAACTTAAAAAAAAAAAAAGCGCTCAAAATATGACCAAAAGAAAAAACCCTGCTGAAAATAAAATTTCAGGGAAAAATACAACACCAGCTTTTCTTGAAGCATCTTCCTCTTAAAAAAAACTCGTCGATTTCGCAAACCTGAAAGAAAAATGTGTGCACATACACTTAGAGGCCAGTGATTCCCAGTAGAAATAAAGTTTTTCTCCCGGGTGCCGCACTTGCAGCTAGGCACCTCCATAATGCTCCTAACCTGCAGATTATCAACATATCTGTAGGTATATAGCGTTATTAGACATGAGATATACATGTAGAAAATCTAATTTGCACAAAATTTTGGCAAAATTTTAGTATACGAGAGGACTTATTTTGTTTAAAACTGGCTTAAAAAAGTTTTGAATCATGGCGCACGCCTTTTACGTGCAATAACTTAATTTTTTCAGTTTTTCTGACACTCACAGCTCTTTTTTTAAAAATGGGCAAACTTGTGGGTGGTGGAGTCGTTGCCCACAGCTCAACAAATTCAGTAAAGTTTATGCAAGAAATTGGAGTACATTACAGTGATTTGATTTTCTGGTGCATAGACGGCTAGAGATGCCCCAAATTTATTAAGAGCCATGTGTCTCTAAATGTATTTATTTTTTTTGCTTTTCATTAAAAGGATTATTCCCATCTCAGGTGTTTTATGACCGAGACAGGAATAACTCTGTGCACCAAAAACTGCATGTGAGATTCCGGAAACGGCTAAGCATTAGTATGTTGTTTTGCTCCTACCATAGAAATTAATAGGAGTTACGGAAACATTGCAGCTTGGCCATGAAAGATTGAGATGCTATAACGCTTTAAGACCAATATAAAATGCAAGTCTTAATAAGTGCCCCCCACATTGTTTCATCACAAACCAAGTCACCTATTAGGCAAAGCTGTGCCCCCTTAAGCTAAGCCATGCCCTTTTATCAAATTGCAAAAAAACATAATAAATATGACGTAAAGCATGAACGACTGATTTCAAGTACAAATTGATGGCTTAGTAAATTATACGTAGTGCGTGTTAGAATACATAGGCTTGCATTGGACTGTACACACACAAAAAAAAAAAAATTGAGAAAGTTAAAAATGCTATGAAAAAAAGGATTTTTATGTATTTTTTTTTAAAAAACAAAGCAATCCATGAAACCAGCCCTAAAATATTTTTTTTAAGACATGCAAGGCTACCTTCCCAGGATGAACTTTTGGTGAGTTTTTGACGCAACATATTTTTGTTGTGGCAAAAAAGCAGAGCTTTACGGTACCAGTAAAGTGGATGGGATCTATAAAAATCTCCTGTCCACTGTGTTTCTTTTTTACGCTGCGTAAACTGACCTGCGGTGCATTTTTCCAATCCACAGTATGTTAATTTCTCTGGCGAGTACGCTGATTTTTATGTACGGAATTTCCCCATAGACTTACATTAAATGCAGAAATTCCGCAAATAAAAAGTGCACATGCGCTTCTAGTGAATTTCCGCATCAAAAATGCACCCAAGTATGTCAAAAAAAGTTTTGTCAAAGCCAAATACCAGGAAGTATCAAAAACAAAGCAGCTTCATTAAAAGCACCAAAACACCAAAAAGTGACAAAAACCACAGTGGCAAGAACGCAATAAAAATGCATGTTATAAAAACGCCATAAAAATTGCAAGTAACCTAATTTAAACAATAAGTACAGAAATTCTGCAACATCGAAAACTCAACAAAAGATCATCGTGGGAACGCAACCTTAGAAGATACGACCAGGACTATGGAGCGCTGAAATCAGGATAATGCCAATGCGGTACCTTAATATTCCTCTTTGGTATAAAAAGCAGAGGGAATACGCAATTTTTCTATTATTCAGACACAATAAAATGAGGCCATGTAGTTTTAGGTGGAAAGACGTGATCTGACAGGATGCTATAGGCAAGACATGAGGTCCTGTGAGCATTCACATCATTCTATAGACCGCAGTGATTTTACTATTTCTGTCACAAAACTGCGAACCTTTCCTATTATTTTGAATGTAACACACAGTTATGTATTTTGCTCTGGCTGGCTCTTGACGCCGGCATACGCAGACTACACACAATGTTTTGCTGCATTTTTTTCCTATTTCTTTCTGTGCATAAAGTCTGCTGCCTTCAAAGAGGGACAGTCAACGGGTCAAAAGTGCCCGATTTTGCTGTCATTTTATTCCAGCTGCTCCTGAGCATTCTTTTTTTTTTCTTTCATCCCACCATACAGTTCCAGAAATGAGTCTAATTTATTTAGTGCTAATTTTTATGGTGTTTACAAGGGGGCGTGGCTCATGGGATTCCTCAGGGGTGTGGCTCACGGGATTCCTCGGGGGTGTGGCTCATTGGATTCCTTGGGGCGTGGCTCACGGATTCCTCGGGGGCGTGGCTCATGGGAATCCTCGGGCGTGGGTCACGGGATTCCTCAGGGGCGTGGCTCGCGGGATTCCTCAGGGGCGTGGCTCACGGGATTCCTCAGGGGCGTGGCTCACGGGATTCCTTTAGGCAGCTTTATATTATTACCATGTTTGCACCGCCTCCTTGAAAGACAATAAAAATTAGCACTAAATAAAAAAAAAAAACTGTATCTCCAGAATGGTATAGCAGATTTAAAAAGAAAAACAAATAGGGGGAACAATGTAAATAAATTAAGAGCAAAACTGGGGACATTTCACCTGTTGACAGATCTATTTTAAAGCCTCATTCAGATATCTATTATTTTCTCATATATGAATAAAAACCAGACCAATTTACATCAGTGAGCTAAATCCCATTCTTTCTAGGGTGTCTGTTTTACTATCAATGATTTTCTCATATGCCAAAAAAAAAATAAAAAAAAAAAGAATATGAGCATTAATGATTAATGTCTGTTTCCTAAGAGCGTATTGGTAAAAGTACATAATATGGATCCGCAATACAGATGTATTAAAGAGGAAACAGGCAGGAAATGAACAATATCATAGAGCTATAGATGGAATATAGATGAAATACTGATGTCACGCATTTAAAGGGGATGTCCACTACCGGACAAATGTGGCACCCCAGGGGTCTGGTTTTCCACAGTAATGTAATGTTATATCTGAGAGCAGGTGGGAGGTCCTTTGGTCAGGGATCCTGTGCATGCCACACCTCCTGCCCAGTCTTGGGAGGGGAAGAGCTTCCCCTGTAAAAACCCGGGGCTGAGGCAGGGAGAGTCAGACAAGGAGAGTGGAGACAAGAAGCAGCATAGGAAACAGCAGAGTTCCAAGGAGTCAGGGGCTGGCAGCTGCAGCGCTCGCCCTGACTAAGAAGATTCTTTACCGGACCCGGAGTCCGAGGCTGTGGGGACTAACTTCTACCCAGCAGCAGAATCCGTCAGGCAGGGGATTTCAGGTCCTCTGGCCCAGAAGCCCGAAGGCACGGTCACACGCGTGGGACCAGCACCGCCATCGTGGAGCGGAAGCCATTAGAAGGCCCCGAGTCACCGGCCATACGGGTGAGCACCACACGGTACACTCAGGGACGTGGGCTACTTACATCAGCTTCTAGCAAGGTAGCCAGAAGAGTACAGTCAGTTTGTGAGGCCTATAGCTACGCCTGGCCAGGGGAGATCCCATCTGCTCAAAGACTGACCAGGCCCCGTTTGCTAGCAAGTACTCCGGGAGGGTCTATCGTTGTTACCAGTAAAGACCCTGAACTACACCGTACCGTCTCTGAGTGGTTCCTGCTACCCCCATCATCCACGTCGGCTGCCCTGAGGCCATACCCCTCCCGTTGGGGGTTATACTATCACGCTGCACAATCCTACCACCGGCCTCAGCGGTCTGCCCTGCAGCAGCAGCTCCCTGGCTGCACTCAACGGGTGGCGTAGTCATCAACTATTTACTACTAATAGACTGCCGTCTAGTTTGACTCCCTGGGCACGGACCGGGTCACCGCCACGAGACTACAACCCTCTACTGATCCGGCTCCGGGTAGGCTCCCGCATGCGCAACGCAGCGCGACACAGGCCCAGGGGCGCGTCAACTTTGGCGTAGTCGGCAGGATTTCGTGCCCGCAACCACCGGGTACTGCGTGCCTGAAAAGCAAAGACTGTTCAAACTTACCAGTGGTGAAGATTCCCGCTATCCGTGGAGGTTTCCCGCCATCCGGCGCCATCTTCTACCTTCTTCCCGCCATCGGTGAAGTTTCCCGCCATCCGGCGCCATCTTCGGCCTTCTTCCCGCCATCCGTGGAGTTTTCCCGCCGTTGGACGCCATCTTGGGGACGCCGCGCGGGAAGAAGAGGGGCGTGGACTCCGAAAGCGCGCGAGAACTGAAGCCCCGCCTCACGTCCGGACGTTGCGTAAGGTCCTGGAAGGAGCCCAGCAGACGCCGACGTCACAGGAGCGCGACGGAAGGTCCTCAACCCTGACGATCCACTGCGGAGCCGCGGCCTACGGAAGAGGATCATCGCAAGGTAGGCCACGGTCCACTAGGGGGGAGGAAGATGTCGGATACGGAGGAGAGCTTCACTGCCCCAACCCCCGCCAGCGCTACCGCTGCTGCAGTTATGCCCTTCACCATGCCCTATATCCCGGGAGCAGCTTGGCTACCCCAGTATTCAGGGGAGTCACATACCCTGCATGACTTTAGAGAAAAGCTGGATAGCCTCTTCCAGGTGTACCCCCTCACAGAAGAGCAAAAAGTGAGCATCCTGGTGGCCCAACTAACCGGGGCAGCCAAAAGGGAAGTAAAATCCTGGCCACCTGGGAGGAAGACTGTCGCAGGGATACTAACCCGGCTGAAGGACACCTTTGATACCCGCACCTCAGCCGAGATTAAGCTTAGATTCTACGGGTGCAAGCAGCGAGCGCATGAGAGTATAAGGGACTATGCACTAAACCTACAAGAGGCCCTGAGGGCCATAAAGCAGACCGACCCTGATGGGGTGGGAAACGAGGACAGGCTGTTGACTGAACAATTTATAGAGGGTTTATATTGCAATGCCCACCGAACCCAGTTGCGGGCAATGGCCTTACAGGATCCCCATCTGGACTTTGCACAGTTCAAGGACAGAGCCATCCGGGTGCTCCGAGAACCGGCACCAGGTGGCGTTGTGACCCACAGACGCCCCACTACCACTTACTACCAGGAGGCGGCGCCCTTGTCAGCAGGGCCTGTGGGAGCTGATGCGCAGGCTTTGGACAATGACCCGGCTCCAGACCTACACCATCAGGTCCAAGAGCTAGCTAAGAGCGTTGCTGCGCTAACCCGAACTGTGCAGTCTTTACAGGTTTCCACCCCAGGGAAGATCCAGCTGGCATCCGGACCGGAGGACATCCCGTGGCGTCGACCAAGGAGGACCCCACCGGCCAGAGGAAGACCCAGTGACCGATACAGCGAGGACGGACGACCCATCTGCCGCCGCTGCAATCAACCCGGACATATGGAAAGGTACTGTTCTTTAAACGGGCACAACCTGGGGTAGAGGGCCAACCCCCAGGAAAAAGATCACCAGGCCCATCGAACTGGCGCGACAGATATGTGGGAGGACGTCCAGTCTTGCCTGTGGTACTGGATGGCATTCCCATGAGTGCCCTACTGGATACCGGGTCACAGGTCACCACCATCCCGTACGTGCTCTTCAAGCAGTACTGGAATGACTCGGATATTACCCACTACCCTGACGACGACTTGAGTATCATCGCCAGCAATGGCCAGCCCGTGCCACAGATCGGATTTAAGGAGGTGGCCCTCAAAATCGGTAGAGTCGAACTGGCCGCACAGGGACTGATCATTGTAGATATTGATAAACATGAGAGTCACCCAAAAATAACTCTAGGAACTAACGTAATTGAAAATTGTCTTGCAGAGGTGATTTTCCTTTTACAGCAGGTTGCCAAGAACGCCAGCTCCGGCGAGCAGCGGGTGCTCCAGAAAGAGATCCGGGCACTGATGCAACGGCAACAAGTGGAACTCTCCGGCGGTGAGATTGGTAGCGTAAGAATGTGTGACCCTTTTCCTATTGCCATGCCCCCAAAAAGTGAAATGATGATTTGGTGCCGGGCAGCTATTGGTCTGAGAGGAAGAGATTACCAGGCAATGGTAGAACCAGTTTACTCAGACAGTAGGCCCACCATTTTGACAGCACGGGGGGTGGTCAATGTACGCCATGGGAGGGTGCCCATTCGCATAATAAATATCGGGGAGAGGGAAGTGTACCTGCCCCGGTATGCCACGCTAGCCAAATTATATACCACTAATCAAAATTCTATACAATCTGTGGAACCCTTGCCTCCATCTCACCCGGAGGAAGGTAACGGCTCTAAGAAAGACATGGAGGACTGGTGTCAGCAACTACATTTGGGTACTGATTCCACTCCCTCACATCAGAAACAAGGAGTCTATCGGGTGGTTCAAGAGTATGAGAGAGTGTTTAGTAAACACCCGTTAGACTTCGGGCGAGTCAAGGGGGTAGAACACCGCATCCCCACGGGAGATCATCCTCCCATAAAAGAGAGGTATCGACCCGTACCCCCTGCACATTACCAACACGCCAAGGGGATGCTTAGAGACATGAAGGAGGCTGGGGTAATCCGGGATAGCTGTAGCCCCTGGGCAGCCCCACTAGTTTTAGTCAAAAAGAAAGACAACACCATGAGGATGTCTGTAGATTACCGGAAAATCAACCGTATCACACACAAGGATGCGTACCCCTTACCAAGGATAGAGGAGTCATTGGCTGCTTTAAGATCTGCTAACTTCTTCTCTACCTTGGATCTCACTAGCGGGTACTGGCAGGTTCCTGTAGCAGAGGCGGACCGGGAGAAGACCGCATTCACCACCCCGATGGGACTTAGCGAGTTCACCTGCATGCCGTTCGGACTCTGCAACGCCCCAGGAACCTTCCAACGATTAATGGAGTGCTGTCTGGGCCACAGAAACTTCGAGACGGTCCTGTTGTACCTGGACGATGTCATCGTATACTCCAAAACTTATGAGGACCACCTGAAACACCTGGCGGAGGTGTTCGAAGCTCTGGCGAGTTACGGCCTAAAGGTGAAACCCTCCAAGTGTCACCTCCTGAAACCAAAGGTGCAATACCTGGGACACGTGGTGAGCGCTGACGGAGTGGCTCCCGACCCCGATAAGATCACCGCAATTAAGGGATGGCCAAGCCCCTCCAGCGTAAAAGAAGTGCGGCAGTTCCTAGGGTTGGTAGGCTACTACCGAAGGTTTATTCCCGGTTTCACCAAAAAGGCAGCGCCTATGCAGGACCTCCTGATAGGCCAGTCCCGGAAGGCCAAGAACCAGAAGCCGCCCTTCAAATGGGAAGAGCTAGAAGAAGAGTCCTTCCGCCAGCTGAAGATGGCCCTCACGGGGGATGAAATCTTGGCGTACCCAGACTATAGCCAGCCCTTCATCCTCTACACCGACGCCAGTAACATCGGGCTAGGAGCCGTACTATCCCAGATTCAGCAGGGGAGAGAACGAGTGATCTCCTATGCCAGCCGAAAACTGCGACCCACCGAAAGGAACCCCGAGAATTACAGCTCATTTAAGCTAGAGTTCCTGGCCGTGGTATGGGCAGTCACCGAGCGATTTAGGCATTACCTCGCTTCTTCCCGGTTCACCGTATACACGGATAACAACCCGTTGATACACCTGGACACGGCAAGACTCGGTGCCCTGGAGCAGAGGTGGATGGCCCGTCTGTCCAACTACGAGTTCACAATCAAATACCGGGCAGGACGCTCCAATACTAACGCGGATGCCCTGTCCAGGATGCCCAACCTGCCGGACGAAGGAGAAGATCCGGAGGGACTGGAAGAAGTTGAACTCCCTGCGTTCCACCGTCATGGGACTATCCAGTATTCCCACCGGGTAAGGGGTAAACAGGCTGCTACGTTGCACCCCTTACCCCACTACAACTGGGCGGAAACGCAAGACAGCGACCCTGCTGTCCGACTGGTGAAGGAGATGCTGACTCGGCCGGAGGCTCGACTTGAACCAGACGCTCTGGAGGAAGCCAAACAACTATGGGCGGAGAAGAGTCGACTATTCCTTTACAAGGGGAAGTTGTGCCGCAGAATGGTCAACTCCCGGACGCATGAACTACTCTGGCAAGTAGTGGTGCCACGAAGAGACGCAGCCATGGTGATGGAGGCATACCACGACGGAGCTGGACACTTCGGGTGGAAAAAGCTGGAGTTCCTGCTGCGCGAGCGGTTCCACTGGGTAGGCATGAGGGGAACCATCGAGAAGTGGTGCAGAGACTGTGGCCCGTGCAATCTGAGAAGGAAGGACCGGGCCAGCCAGAAGACTCCCCTGCAGTCCATCGTCACCCGGCAACCGTTGGAACTGGTAGCCTTGGATCATGTAAAACTGACCCCAAGCAGAAGTGGCTACGTCTACGCGTTAACCATCGTGGATCATTACTCCCGGTTCTTGGTTGTCGTCCCCGTCAAGGACTTAACGGCTCAAACAGCAGCTAGAGCCTTCCAGCAGCACTTCTGCCGTCCACACGGGTACCCGGACCAAGTGCTGACGGACCAGGGACCTGCCTTTGAAGCGGAGGTCTTCCAGGAATTCTGCAATCTGTATGGCTGCCGGAAGATAAGGACGACACCCTACCATCCGCAAACTAATGGACTTTGTGAAAAAATGAACCAGGTGGTAATGGATCTGCTAAAAACATTGCCCCTGGAAGAACGCAGTCTGTGGCCTGAGAAGTTGCCCGATCTGGTGGACCTATACAACCACATCCCGGTAGGTTCCACCAACTGTACCCCGGCTTACCTAATGAGGGCGAGACCTGGTAAGTTACCTGTTGACCTGGAAATGGGAGTCCTGACACCTGAGGACACTTCACCAGAAACAGACTGGGACACAGAGAGGCAGCAGCAGTACCGGAGAGTACAAGAGAGCGTGGAGCGAAGTCTCTGTCAGGCTAGGGAAAGACAAGAGAAGACTTACAACCAGTATGCTCCCGCTGTTCCCCTGGTACCCGGAGAGCAGGTCTTGAAGAGGAAAAGACGGCTCCACAAGTTGGATGACCAGTGGGAGGAGGACCCGTACACCGTACTGCCCTCAAGCCACGAGAACCCGAAGGTCTGTACCATCAGTAAAGACGGAGGGGAAACCACAGCCATTGTATCCCGGGACCACCTGAAGAAGTGTCCCGAACAACTGAGGAACCCTGAAGAGGAACAAGAAGACCATCGACCCGTGGAAGAAAGGGAAGATATGGTTAGTACCGTGCTCGGGGACTTCCCTCAGTCTTGGACTCGAGTCAATGGTGCAGTTGTGGTACCCGTACTCACCTTCCTCCAACCATCATCCCAAGAACCTACGGAGCAACGGGTAGAGCTGGAAGAACAGCCGGTCCAGGAGGCAGAAGACTCCACACAAGCAGAACAGGAGAATCAACCCTCTGCTTATAGTGAGCCTGCCGTACCCCTAGTGAGACAAAGAGCCGGTAGACAGCTGCCCAGTTTACCCTTGACACCTCCTACACCCTGTAGTTCAGGGCCAGACAGTCAGCTCCGTAGGTCCACTCGGGCCACTAGAGGCCAGTTACCCGCACGCTGGAGAATTTAAAGTGTATAAATTTTTTTATTTATGTTTTTTTTTCTGTGTATTGTTGCTTGTGAATAATTTTGTGTTTCCAGTTGTTTTTAGGAAACCTTGGTGGATTTACCGGGAATCCTTGTATATAGTTGGAGCGTAACCCAGGATGGACTAGAGACTGTTAAGGACTCGGGGTAGGACAGACCCCTACCTGGTTACGTCTCCCTGTGTTGGTGAAATGGACACCTTTGCTTTTCTTCAAAGACTGCACCCGGTTGCGGACACGCCGCAACCATCTTATGTGTTTTTCTTATTGTGTTGTTATTGTTATACTTTGTTATGTTTCTCTAAATGTGTTTAGTCCCGGAGTACTAAATTTCACTAGGGGGGAATGTGGCACCCCAGGGGTCTGGTTTTCCACAGTAATGTAATGTTATGTCTGAGAGCAGGTGGGAGGTCCTTTGGTCAGGGATCCTGTGCATGCCACACCTCCTGCCCAGTCTTGGGAGGGGAAGAGCTTCCCCTGTAAAAACCCGGGGCTGAGGCAGGGAGAGTCAGACAAGGAGAGTGGAGACAAGAAGCAGCATAGGAAACAGCAGAGTTCCAAGGAGTCAGGGGTTGGCAGCTGCAGCGCTCGCCCTGACTAAGAAGATTCTTTACCGGACCCGGAGTCCGAGGCTGTGGGGACTAACTTCTACCCAGCAGCAGAATCCGTCAGGCAGGGGATTTCAGGTCCTCTGGCCCAGAAGCCCGAAGGCACGGTCACACGCGTGGGACCAGCACCGCCATCGTGGAGCGGAAGCCATTAGAAGGCCCCGAGTCACCGGCCATACGGGTGAGCACCACACGGTACACTCAGGGACGTGGGCTACTTACATCAGCTTCTAGCAAGGTAGCCAGAAGAGTACAGTCAGTTTGTGAGGCCTATAGCTACGCCTGGCCAGGGGAGATCCCATCTGCTCAAAGACTGACCAGGCCCCGTTTGCTAGCAAGTACTCCGGGAGGGTCTATCGTTGTTACCAGTAAAGACCCTGAACTACACCGTACCGTCTCTGAGTGGTTCCTGCTACCCCCATCATCCACGTCGGCTGCCCTGAGGCCATACCCCTCCCGTTGGGGGTTATACTATCACGCTGCACAATCCTACCACCGGCCTCAGCGGTCTGCCCTGCAGCAGCAGCTCCCTGGCTGCACTCAACGGGTGGCGTAGTCATCAACTATTTACTACTAATAGACTGCCGTCTAGTTTGACTCCCTGGGCACGGACCGGGTCACCGCCACGAGACTACAACCCTCTACTGATCCGGCTCCGGGTAGGCTCCCGCATGCGCAACGCAGCGCGACACAGGCCCAGGGGCGCGTCACAAGCCCTGCTTAATTACCCCATAGTCAATAAAAACAACGTATACTCATCTTCAGTAATGGTGCTGTTACTGCGATTTTGGCTTTGCTTTTGCTGGCGGGTCATGATCATGTGATATTGTTGTGTAATGTGACCAGTGCAGCAGTCACATTACTCAACATCATGTGCTCCGATATCACTAGAGACGGGTATTCATTTTTTTATTTTCTATGGGGCCCAGAAGTAATCAATCAGGGCTTGTCCGGTAGTGGACGACCCTTTTAATATGGATCATATGCAGCTATAGTTAAACATTTTAATGGACTTTTATGGACGTTTTACATCTGCAAAGCAGACAAATGCAAAATATATTTGGCAGCTGATGGTACAGTTGTTGGAAGCAGGCTCAGGTACTGAGTGTGATTTTTTATGCATCAGGTGCCAGGAGCGTTATACAGCTGACATCCACATGCATCTGCCTCTTGCAGCAGCAGGAGAAAAAGAAATGGGCAAAAATGAATATTGACCTTGTAGGAAGCAGTTAAAAATGTCATATCTGATTGTTTTTTTTTTATTTCAGATCAGAAGTTTCTTCTCTGCCTGCAGTTTGTTATAAAACAACAAACCTTGCTGTACTTCCCTACCCCAGGTCCAACTGAAATTTTCCAAAACTGATCCCGATGTCTGGCATTGGCAATGGTGCTGACGTCACCTTGAGTGTGTTGACAGGTACGCAGATACAACAGCACAGATAATGAGGAAACAGTGGTACTTAACAACAACTCTTTATTGGCCAATACAAATATCTAAATATATGTAGGCATAGGTCAAGGGTAACAGTGAACAATGACAGTACAATAAAATATGTCACAATCAGAACACAGTAATACAATTAAATTCTATTCAGTGATATATATATGCACACTGATCTTTATGTTTACAATTAAGGGACTGTTATCGTAAGTCTTGTCTGGTCCTAAATCCCTAACCTAACGGGCGTCACTCTCACTACTGGGCCAGTCACCGTTGTCTTTCCTCTAGATGGGCCAAATCTTCACACAGACCCTAACGAGGGTCGACGATACTACCTGCTAGGCCACAAGTCCCTGATAGGCGAGTTACTTGGCGAGCTCACAAGGCTCGGATCTCTCAGATCTGGTCTCTCGTCCCTGGTCTCGGCTCTCCCTGATATGGTGTCTCTCATCTCTGGCCTCGGCTCAGATCTCCCGGATCTGGTTTCTCGTCTCTGTGCTTGGCTTTGCCCACTCAGCTCGGATCTCCTGGATCTGGTCTCTCGTCTCTGGTCTCGGCTTGGCTCTCACTGATATGGTCTCTCGTCTCTTCACTCGCATCTGACTACTTGGGTCGGCTCTTCACTTGCATCTGATCTCTCATAATCACCGCTATAAGCCAGCTCGCTGTTGCGCACATCCGTCCTGTTGCAGGTTCAGCCGCCAGCTCCTCCCCTTCACTGCTCTCCTGAGCTTTTTCTAATTACTAACTGCGCCACAGCTATCACATGACCTGGTGTCTTCTCCAATCTCTTCCCCGAGGGAACATGCACTTCACTCTTGGGTTCCCATTATTGCAATTCTTTTTGCTTTCAGTGTCTCTATAGTCTTTGACCAGCTGATGGCGGTGTTCGCTTGCAGCTACTCTGTTAGGCATTAACTGTGTGCGTCTTCTCTCTTGTCCATCTCCTTACAACAACATGGCAGCCAACCAATGAGCTCAGTGGGTCTGTCAGTGTGGATGGAACGCAATCTTCAGGGCCGCTGAGCTCACTAATAGGCTGCTGCATTGTCGATTTGTGATGACAGAGCCTTAGCCAATGTCAGGTACCTAACGTATCAGCAGAAAATCGCCAGTGTACCTGGGGAAGGTGACAATGGCCCGGTTTGCTGTTTTAGAACAAACTGCAATAAGGATAGATGTTTGAAACTGCGTATTTTGCTGCACAAAAAATCACTTTGCCTTGCAGTTCCAGCAAAGTGGATATAAAAAAAACACACTCAAAAACGTAATGAAAAAAGCACAAGTTACCTAATAGGTGCAGAAATGCTGCACAAAATCTGCAACATCAAAAACTCCCCAAAGACACATCTTGGGAACTTGGTAATAATGTGGATTTTTTCACATTTAAACAGAGTGCCTCCTCCAATTGCTTCTGCTCCACCAATTCTGGAACAGTTTTTCTTTTTCTTCTGTGACTCTCTTTTCCAAAGTTATGTCCCCTGATAATAACAAAGAAAATTTTTCCTTCAACCAAATGGGAATGTACCATACAACTTCTTGGGGACACTGACCTAAAAGTTCTCTGTAGATGTTTGGCCAGCATCAGAAGAGAAAAAACAATCAAAACCCAGCCAAGAAGTTCTGTGGAATGCCCCCGGTTGGTTGATGGGAACATTGTCTACTTTATTATCAGGGGCTATAACTTTGGAATGGAGGAGAACAGAAAAAAAGAAAAACTGTTCCTGAATCAGTGGAGCAGCATCAATTGAAGGAGATACTTACTTGAAATTAAATAAATCCAGTGAAAGGTCCTCTTTTAAAAAAAAGACAGATCGAAAACACTGGACATGCTTGGCCATCGCTGCTAGACTATAGAGGTGGCCGGTGAATAGACAATCAGCATTAAGTAATAACATTAAAAATATCACTCCATTTTTTAGAACAGAGAGGATTTTTAATAAGAAGTAAATTGCAAAGTTGCTTTTTTTTCTACAAGCACTTTGTAATTTTAACTATGATCCTGAAGTATTACAAATCTATGTTGCCAAACTTTTCAGAGAACAAGGCTGAAACTACTTTAATCCCTGTCCAGTTAAACAAGATCCCAATCCCCATAAGCAAGCCTGTGTAATCTGAGATTTTAATCAACCCGTTAAATCCTAGTGCACACCACTTGTGAACTCAGCTGACCAGGAACCTCTTATCATACTGTCGCACGCATGAGATGTTTAAGGCCACAGCCCCACTATCAGTATTCGGTCAGTATTTTTTCTCAGGAGTGGGAGCCAAAACCACGAGCGGGTGATAAATGCAGAATTGGTGACTTGTTTCTATTATACCTTTTCTCTGATTGTTCCTCATCTGGTTTTGGCTCCCACTCCTGAGAAAAAATACTGACCGAATACTGACCAAATACTGATAACAGAGGAGTCACAGGACCATGTGTGATCCTAAATTACCATTAATGCTACTAATTTACATAGAAAGGGTTATTTCCAACACTAAGGCTTCGTTCCCACAATGAGATTTTGAAGAGTTTTTGACTCTGCAGAAATTCTGCACCTATTATTTAAATTTGGTTATTCATTGCATGTGTTTTTTAAGGTAAGTGCCCACGATGCAGAAATGCTGCATATTTTTTCCGCTTCTCCCTGGCAGGAAAAATGCATGCGGATTTTACATGCGTGTTTCCTGCCAGGTAGAAGCGTTTGTCAAGCGTTTTTGCATGCATTTCTGCATGCGGGTTATCAAGATCTTTTCCAAGCGATTTTAGCATCACTTGGAAAAGTGCTTGACAACTTGTTCACACTATATAAATCCATGCAACCGACACGAATTTATAGTGTGACCAAGTAATAGTTAAAAAAAAAGAATAAGAATGGTAAAAAATAAAAAATAAAGATTATACTTACCTTCCTATGGCCCCCGGTCTCCTCAGCGATGCGTCCGGTGTGTTGGGCTTCTCGCGGTGGTCTAAAAGGACCTTCCATGACGTAATTTCGTCATGTGACAGGTCACGAGACCGCCGACGTCAGCGGTCGCGTGATCTGTCACATGACTAAATGACGTCATGGAAGGTCCTTTTAGACCATCGCGAGAAGCCCAACACACCGGACGCATCGCTGAGGAGACCGGGGGCCATAGGAAGGTAAGTATAATCTTTATTTTTTATTTTAAATTATTTTTTTAACAGGTTCTATGGTACCCAGGTCTGGATGAGAGTCACCTCCATACTGGGAGGAGGGGGTGTCCCGGCGGTGCGAGGCAGGAGCCATTGATATCCCGGCGGTGGGCTTCAGGAAAATGTCGGCAGTGCGAGGCAGGAGCGGAGTCCCCGCTGCAAACATTGATCTCCAGGCAGTGGACTTAAGGAAAATGGCACCAAAGGCGGCTTTATGCGCAGATTGAGATCACGGCTTGTCATTGGCACCAGCGCCATTTTTCTGAAGCCCACCCGCCAGGAGATCAATGGCTCCTGCCTCGCATCGGCGTGACACCCGCTCCTCCCAGTCCAGGGCCCGCAGCATTGCCCCTCTCCTGCCACCGTTGGCTTCCTACAGCGACGACCCTGCCTCCTAAGATCCCGCTTCATCACTGCCGTTGCACCCCTCCCCCAGGAAGCTACATTTGGACTATAATTTACACACCGCCGGTCGTTTACATTGAGTAAAAAATAAACACAGTGGGCATGAGATTTCTATAAACCTCATCCACTTTGCTGGAACTGTAAGATGCAGCAAAAATATGCATCGTCAAAAATGCACCAAAAGCTCATCATGAGAATGTAGCCTAAAGGGAACAATCACTGGAACCACGGGCATCATGAATCAGAGCCAGGCTGTGCTATTGCATCCAGGTATATCTTTCTCTAAGGTCTGTTTCACACGTCCTGATATTTCCAGTACTGGAAAAACTAGTGTGTCTGTGTGTACCTGTGTGGCATACGTGTGGCAACAGTTTGCCACATCAGAATCACACGTACCAGAGCCTGGGAATCAGGGGTACAGTTAGTGCTGTTCTCAAGCGCCGGGTGCTGGAGGCAAGTTTCATCATTGTCCCCTGCTTACGCTGTGATCAGAGCAAGCAAGGGACAATGTTGAGAGTTGTAAACAACCAAAAATAAAGAACAATATCCCTCACCTGTCCGAAGATGAAGTGTCCCACGTTGTAATCCATCTGAACGACATTTTTTCATCAGCGTGTGTGGTGACTTGAGGCGACCTCACATGCTGAAGACCAAGGTAAAATAACTCACTGCAGCGAGTGGGCCCCTGAACTGTGCTGAACTCAGTGAGTGACAGGACACCGCTCAGTGAGTTCAGCGCAGTTCAGGGGCCCACTTGCTGCAGCAAGTCATTCTCCTCTGCTCCTCAGCGTGTGCAGTCGCCTCAAGCCACCGAGGAGGCTGATGCAGAAGTGCCAGTCAAATGGATTACAGCGTGGGACAATGGATTATTTCAACTTTGGACAGGTGAGTAGAATGATTTTTTTATTTACGGTAATTCTTATTTTTACACTTTTTTGAGAAAGCAGCAGCAGAATACTACTCTCAACATTGTCCCCTACTGGTGCAGATCTCACTTCAAGAAGGGAACAATGATGAGAGATTCCTTCAGCACCTGGCGCTTGGTAACAGCGCTAACGGTACCACCGGAACGTGTCACACTGATGACAAATGGATGTCATCCATGTGTCATCACTGTGCACGTGTGTTGGATGTTTTGCGGCCTGTGCGGCGTGCAAAACACGGACATGTCATCGTGTTTTGCCCTTGGACACACAGTCCGTGGAAACACACTGACATGTGAACAGTCCCATTCATTTGAATGGGTCTACGTGTGTCAGTGACTCCAGTACATGTGGAAACGGACACCACACGTACTGGAGACACTGACGTATGAAAGAGGCCTAAAACACAGTTTGATGAGATAGCCAGGGCTATAGAGAAAGACCTGACTAGTCCAGCGCAACCTTTGGCTGGTTTCTCCATGCCTGTACAAACATGGGAGAAGCCTATCCATCAATTGGAGCAAGGTGGGGAGAAGACAGCAGGGCTCGTGCAGGAATAGTCAGGTCTCTCTCTAAAATTCCTGGCTGGTTCTTCAACCAATCGAGCACTCCCATGGTTCGGGCAGCATGAATTCAGTGACAGGTTCTCTTTCAAATTTATCACTTGTCCAAAGAATAGGTGAGAACTTATGGATCATGGAGGTTCAATCGCTGGGACCTCCATAATCTTAAAAAAGGGGCTCTGAAACACCCTGTTGGAATGAAGCGATGGCCACGTATGCAAGCCACCCCTTTACTAGATTGTCAAGCCAAGTACAGTGCTCGGCTTTTATGGGCTGTCCTATAGACAATAAACACAGTGGTAAGTATGAGCTCCATTACAAAGGCGCATTCTTGGGATCAGTAGGGGTCCCATCAGTCAGAGCACCCCCCGGTCTGCAAATTATCACCTGTCATTTGGACAGGTAATTACTTTTAATCATGACAATATCAACAAATATAGTATATACTGCATGTCTCGCTTCACTGTGCCAAAATTGCAAGATGGGAGACGTGTCGTGATACATCCGGCACAATGAGGTTAGCGAGCTAGCGCACTATTAAGTTTCTTATTCCACCTCATAAAGCAATTTCTGATGCACACCACTAACAATTCTGCAATGCGTAGGGCGAAATCTGCGGCAAATCCACAGCAAAATTCACAAATGATACAAAGAACTCAACGGCTTCTGTGACATGGCCGCCACCAGGTCATAGATGACTGATCTAATCAGCTATCCAACTCTCCAATCCTCCTCTACCCTGATGCACCAGGAACCTCACCAGGTGGATTAAGAATCTATGTTCTTCCAACAAATAATACCATCACCTATCAAACAAGTAGAACATATTCCCCTTAAACTGTCTTTACCATTTCTACTAAATCAATAGTACAAACAAATATAATAAATTTTGTAACATACCTTAGCATAGAAATCGGCTTCTTACTCCACTTAAGAGCCACTTCTACGTCCCACCCCCTACCTCCTGAACTCACCATCACTCTGAAAAAAAAAATACCTCAAATCCATTTGTCAGACTTCCAGCTCACTGAAGTATCAGGTTACAGCTCTTTTTTTTATATTCTATGGAGAAGAGAGGGAGGAGTGTGGAGCACTTAGCACAGTGAGAGAACAGGATAACACAGGATGATCCAGGCAAGTGTTTTATCTCACTCCAGTGCTGGATTTACAGGCACACAGCTCAGTATTATGTTATAATGCCTTCTATGAGGTTGCTTCTGTGTGCTTCAGAGAACGAAGAGCAGGAACCCATCTCTGTCTGTGTGTGCTGTGTATGGGAGAAATAATAGCAGCTAGTCTCAACCTACTAGCTCATAGTCAACTGAAAATTAGAGATAGAGACTGCAGAGGGCAAACTGGTGGAAAAAATGCAAGATACAAGTCATATAATGAGCAGAGATATTTATCATGTGAAAAGTCTCCTAAAATGACAGGTGTGCTTGCAGCAACACACCTCAGACAGCCATGTCCATTAGTGATGAGCAAGTGTGCTCGCGCGTTGGGGTGCTTTGGGCATGCATTGAGTATTGTGGGTGCTTTCGCACCACGCACGAGTCCCCATCCTACATGTTAAGAAAGCCAATAAACATGCGGGGATTGCTATTGTATGGCAGGCAATCCCTGCATGTTTATTGGCTGTGTAATGACTGTGAAACATGTGGTGAGGGAACTCGAGTACCCACATACCCGAGCACCCCGACGCGCAATCGATTGGAGAGCACGCTCGCTCATCACTAGTGTTCATCTATCCTTACAATTACCTAATACACACTTACATTTAGACTAAGGCTATATGCATATGTTTAGTATTTGCAGTAGATTTTTCTGCAGCAAAAACCAAATTGTTAGCAGGAAAAATGTTGCGTAAAATACGCTCGTATTTGACATGTTTTTGCATGCGTTTTTTGATACTTTTTTTCCCCCATCCATTTGAATGGGTGAAAAAAGCATGCAAAAACACTGAAGAATTGAAAGGCTGCAGAACTGAAAAAAACGCTTTGAAGGTTCAAATCTGAAAGTAAAAAATAAGCAGCGTGTACATAAGATATTAGAAATCTGATCCACTATGCCGATACTGTAAAATGCGGCATTTTTTGTTTTTAAAAAAGCAGCAAAAATGCATGGGGGAAAAAAAAAAACTCAGCAAAAACTCAAGTGTGTGAACAACACTCAAGTCCTCATAGGAAAGACATATTACAAATTTATGTTATGGAGAACTTCAACAGGCATCCTATATTAACCCTTACTGTAGGATTGAACGTGTTGACACAAGTTTTTTTCATACAAAGCTGCAAAAAAAAAAAAAATGATGGCGTGCTAGGATGAATGCTGTATTATGGAACAATTCTCTGGGGTAGGGTCTCTCATGGATGCACCATATGGCGGCACATGCGGTGCCTAAGGGTCTATAATGCATGCTGCCAAGACAAGAGCACATAAATGCAGCATTTCCTACAATTCAAACACTAATAATGTAATAACGTTCATAAATATCTTCTAAGAAAGCTGAATGACAACCAATATGGCCACCAATACTGCTCTCATGGGACTTTTTCCATCATCCAAACTCCTGAATAGGCAAAGTATAGCGAAACATCCCAGATCTGATATTTCCCATTGAAACTAGGAACGCTCAATGACAACCCCTGAAGGAACGGTAATGGGGACCACATTGGTTGTCAGCACCCTGGATGACTGAACGCTTGGAAGAAGCTTTTTATTATTATTATTATTATTATGATTATTATTATTGTAGGTGAAATATTTAATAATATTGATACAATATATAGTATAACAGGTGCATAGCCAGCGGCTCCACTGCTGAGCTCCTCACTGTGTCCTCAGCCCTGTTCCCACCACACCCTCAGCTCATAGCTATACACAAGTCTGCATTTCTCCTTATCTATGTCAGGCAGACATGCCAGCACCCGATCAGGAGAAGAAAATAATGATAATGTGACTGTAAAATGCTGCACAAACACTATAAAGCCAATGCAGCTGCCAGGGTTTTGCAGTCAGTGAAGGGTTAAGGGTGGGTCCCTTCTCTTGCCAGCTGCTGGGAGTAAGGGCATGGGGATGGCACATCAGTCAGTCATCACATGTAGATCTATAGATATGCAACCAATATGGATTACACACCTAGTGCTGGGGGATCAGGGGGGGGTGCAATGCAGGAGCAGCCAAGCTGATTACACACCCTGCACACACACAAGGCAGCTGTGACAGTGGCAAAGACATGGTGGCACTTACAGGGAATGCTGCTGATCTGCAGGCTGTCACACGAGCAGGGATACACCAAGCAATGGAGCTGATCCCTCCATTCACCATCCCGTCAGGAGGAGCTGTCTGTGGACCTGGTGCTGCTGCTGCTGCTGCAGTGCTGTCTGTGCTCAGTGCTGGGGAAGCAGCAGAGCATGCACCACGTGCTTCTCTACAGAGGGCAGTGACGGCGCTAACATCGCCATCTAGTGGTACAATTATAATATTACCTCCTCAGCTATTTTTTCAGCATTTTGGAAACAATTATATCCTCATTTAATGCACTTTAATAAAAAAAAAAAAAAGAAATTTGCAAATAAAAATTTCTTAACCCCTTCACTACACGGCGATATTCCATTCTTTTTGTATATATATTTTTTGAACCATATAGCCATATAAGGGCATGTTTTTTGAGTTTTACTTTTAAAGAATGACACCATTGATTTTAACAATTAATGTACTGGAAAACAGGGAAAAAAAATTTCAAGTGTGTTGAAATTGCAAAAAAAGTGCAATTCCATAATTTTTTGGGGGTATTTTATTTACCATGTTCACTAAATACTAAAACTGACCTGCCATTATGATTCTCCAGGTCATTACGAGTTTGTAGATACCAAACATGTATAGGTTCTTTTTTTGATTTAAGTGGTGAAAAAATCCCAAGTTTGTTAAAAAAAAAAAAAAAAGTCGCCATTTTCCAAGATCCATAGCGTCTCTATTTTTCAGGATCTGGGGCCGGGTGGAGGCTTATTTTTTGTGTGCCGAGCTTATGTTTCTATTGATACCATTTTGGAGTAGATATGATGTTTTGATCGCCCGTAATTCTGGCGTTCTGATTTTTTTCTTGTTACACTGTTTCCGGATCGGACTAATTCTTTTTTTTATATTGATAGATCGAGAAATTCTGAATGCGGCAATACCAAATATGTGTATATTTTAGTTTTCTTTTATTGTTTTATTTTGAATGGGGTGAAAGGGGAGTGATTTAAACTTTTATATTCTATATATCAAGGAATCATCTCCTACATTACAAAACCAAACAAGAAAGAAACCAGATGCCTCTAGTAGTCACCTACAATCCAAATCTGGAGGCGCTAAGGAGAGCTGCACGGAAACGACAGCCTTTACTACGAAAAGATGCCCTATTACAATCCATATTTCCAGACCCCCCACTTCTGTGTTTCAGGCAGCCCCCAAATCTAAGAAGCATCATTGTCAGAAGCTCCCTGTCATCTCCACCAGCTACAGGTACCTTTCCTTGCAACCAGAAAAAATGTAAAACCTGTCTGTTTATAACGACTACAAACAAGATAAAGATCCCCAATTCACACCAGGACTATAAGATCCCAGGTACGCTCAGCTGCATCACATCTAATGTAGTGTACTTAATTATATGCACCAAATGTCCAGCTGGGTGTCTGTATATAGGAGAGACAGGGCAAAAACTTAGGACAAGGATGAATCATCATGGCCATACAATAAAAGAAAAAAGAATAGATCTACCTGTAGCCAAGCATTTTTGTTCCCCTGATCACAGCATAAAAGACTTGAAATTACTGGTATTAAAGGTAATTTCAAATCTCAAAGAGAAAGAAGAATCTCGGAATATAAACTGACGGGGACCTTTGACACCTTCAGAACAGGAATGAATGTGTCGCATGGATTTATGTCATTTTACATCAGCTAAGGAATGTGACCATCAGACTTTTGGGGTCATCATAACACTGGACCTAGTCACAGGGCAATAAAAGCTTCACACTCCTTATCTATTAACTGCTATAATATTTATAGCCAGAACTGTTTATCTCTCCCATAGTAATAACTCTGCTTTCCATCACTTGTCTCATCTATTGTATTATTTCTGTGCCATATTGTGTATAAATATGTGACTCTTCAGATTTTGTGTTATCCTATGCCTGATGAAGAGGCCTGAGTAGTCTCGAAAGCTTGCAACTTGTTATCACTTTTTCAGTTAGCCATTAAAAGGGATCAACCACTGAGGACTCGCAAATCTAAATATTTTTATATATTTTTTAAAAAAATTCTATTTTTAAAAACTTTTTTTTTTTTTTACTTTTTACCTGCTTCAATAGTCTCCATGGGAGACTAGAAGCTGCGACTATCTGATTACCTGTGTGTAGGAAAAATGTTGACTTGCTATGAGCGCCGACCGCTGGGCAATGACAACCACATCCAGGCAATGACAACCACATTGTCTCCTGCAGACCCCGGGTTGTCATGCCAACCCATCGGTGACCCCTGATCATTAAAAGTCTAATTCTACAATTGTTTTTTGGGTATTTTATTAACCATGTTCACTATATGGTAAAACTGATCTGGCAATATGTTTCTCCAGGTTGGTATGAATACGCAGATACCAAACGTGTATAGTTTTTTTTATTTAGTGTGTGAAAATAAATTTGGAAATTTTTAAAAAAAAAAAATGTTTTTGTCGCCATTTTCCGAGAGCAGTAATGTTTTAATTTTTCGGGATCTGGGACTGTTGTTTGTACTGATACCATTTCGGGGTAGATACGATGTTTTAATCACCTCTTATTGCATTTTATTGCAATGTTGCGGCTGCCGAAATCAGAAATCAGCAAATAACAGACATTTGTGGTATCCCTGTAATTGTAACAACGCACATAATACTGTGAACAAATTATTTATGGAGTAAAAAAAATGGTGTGATTGATTTTTTTCTCCATTGAAGGGACCCTGACAGGTCCCCCATTCCCCCCAAACCACCAACATTTGCATCTTCCTGTATAAATTCTGTGCCTAACAGTCCCTTTAGTACATTTGACACATAAATAGATCTTTAGAAAAAGTATTGCTAAAGTCCGTTTATCATATACAAATTACCGTTTTGACTAGTCGATTGGGCGTTCGTTTCTCCAGACTAGTCGTCCCACTCAGCATTTTATCACCTATGGGCATGATAACATGATTTCCAAGAGTCAGTGACATCATCGGCTCTCTGCAAAACTCACACAAGCACATGACTTTCTTCCATACAAGTCTCGGATTCAGGCCACGGCCCCACTATCAGTATTTGGTCAGTATTCAGTCAGTATTTTTTCTCGGGAGTGGGAGCCAAAACCAGGTGAGGAACAATCAGAGTAAAGGTATCATACAAACAAGGCACCAATTCTGCATTTATCACCCACTCCTGGTTTTGGCTCCCACTCCTGAGAAATAATACATAAAAATATGTAATTAAAATATATGCTGCAGCCATATACACATGTAGTGTAAATGCAGATTTTTTTTTCTGCTGCATTAGCAATCTTCATTTTGCTACATTTTTTATGAGTTTTTCCTGTTATATGTTGGGTCTTTGGTGCAGATCTGAAGCAGCGGTTTTAATCTTTTATTTTTTTATCATACAGAAAAGCTTCTATTTTACACTAAAAAATCTAACAGCGTCTTTTTTTACATGCATCTCTTTCAGGATCAGGGGTGGATTAAGAGTAACCAGGGCCCCAGGCAGTTTAGAAGGCGTGGGCCCCCACCCCCAGGGACCCGATGTATCACGTGACATGTCACATGATCCCCTTTGATAAATCATGTATAGGTCATGTGAGTAACACACAGGTACTCTGGTGCACATCTGTGGATGGAAAAAGACAGATAGCGGCACTTAAATTTTTCCCTTGTGTACAGCATTATACAGAACATAGCATAATACATCATAGAGCAGGGGTGGGAGATTAATTTTCCAACGGGGCCACATGAGAGATCGTAACTGTTGTTGAGACAGAACTAATAGGCTGAAATTAATTCTGTTCAATATTAATATTAATATATTAATTATAATTATTTTTTTACATTAATTGTATGACTTAATATTGAGCACAATTAAATGTACTGGCATCCCCCTATATACAGTATGAGCCCCCACGAAGCCCCCTACATACAGTACGAGCCACCACATACAGTATGAGCCCATATATAGCTCCCTATATACAGTATGAGCCCCACATAGCCCCTACATACAATATGAGCTCCCACATAGCTCCCTATTTATAGTATGAGCCCCCAAATAGCTCCCTGTATACAGTATGAGCCCCCACATAATCCCCAATATACAGTATAAGCCCCATATAGCTCCCTATATACAGTATGAGCCCCACATAGCCCCTACATACAATATGAGCTCCCACATAGCTCCCTATATATAGTATGAGCGCCCATATTGCTCCCTATATACAGTATGAGCCCCCACACAGTCTCCTAGATACAGTATGAGCCTGCACATAGCCTCCTAGATACAGTATGAGCCCCCATATAGATCCCTAGATATAGTATGAGGCCACATGTAGCCATCTATATCTATCTATATCTATATCTGGGAGCAGCCCAGGCCCCCCCCTGCTCATCCCGTCTCTGGTTGCAGGAATATGTGCGCCGCCAATTATAAACATTATAATGAGGGCAATCTGGATATGGGCCCCCCCCCAGAGCCTCGGGCTCCAGGCGATAGCCCAGATTGCCCTCATTATATTCCGCTTATGTTCAGAATCCATATAGATGTTTATAGAAAAAAAATGCACCAAAAAAGTGCACAGATGAACAGCATCTTTAGACACACAGTGGGCAGGAGTTTCATGAAATGACATGCCCTTTGCTTGGACAGTTAGACCATGTTCACATGTACCGGAAATTCTGCGCTTTTTTCTGCTACTTTTAACTGTCCAAATAAAGTGGATGTGACTTTATAAAATCTGCGCCCTCAGAGCACCTAAAGACGCTGCTGAACTATGCACTTTTGGTGCTTTTTTTCTCTACAGGTTTCTATTGGGAGCCTAAAAAAAACACATGCAAAAAAACACTGTTGCTTTTTTAAGTGCAGAATCAAAGCTTTTCTGTACTCTAAAAAAAAAACATGTTAAAAACTCGGCTTCACATCTGCACCAAGAAAGCATCAAATAAGAAAGAAAAAGTTTTGAAAAAATGCAATAACTAGAGAAGATTGTTAATGGGTAGTTTGGTGCGGAGACCTGCAGAAAAAAAGCAGCACTTACGCTATGTGTGAACATAGCCTTATAGATGTGTTTGGCAAAATGGCATTTTAAAACAACTGCAGCTTGTCTTTCAAAAAAGCAAGACCTCATATAGTGAAGATTACATAAAAATGAAAAGGTTATGGCTGCTACAACTAGTTCCCAACCATCCCTGATGCAGTGGAACAGTCCCCAATTTGGGTCTATGCTCCGCTGTCCTGAGCCTCTGCTGAATGGCCCTCACTGCCATTGTAAGGAGATGGACATATTGCCCACGTTACCCCTTGAAGAATATGCAACTTGTTGTAATGTGTATTGTAATGTATAACGTTTTGGGTGTCCTCCTTAAGTGAGAGGAGACTGAAGGGAAGGGATAGCATGATCCAGAGCAGAAACGAAGAAAGTGACTGAGAGACAGAGTGATTCTCCAGAGAAGGGTCCTGGGAGAGGACGCCTAGCAGTAAGGTCCAGAGTTTATAACTAGTAGTGTTGAGCAAATTTGTTCGCCATTTCAAATTCGGGTTCGTGCTCAGGGTTCCGGCTTGTTTGCGCAAAAAAAAATCGGCTCCGCCCACGAACATCCATGATTTGCCACGCTGTCACGCAGATATTATTATTATTTTTTGGTGCGAACAAGCCGGAACCCCGAACACGAACCCGAATTTGAAATGCCAAACAAATTCGCTCAACACTACTAGTTATAAACTCTGGGCCTTACTGCTAGGCGTCCTCTCCCAGGACCCTTCTCTGGAGAATCACTCTGTCTCTCAGTCACTTTCTTCGTTTCTGCTCTGAAGTTAACGGGCCTAGACAAGACTGAGTACATAAGACAAATAGATTGATCAGGGCGGTAGTTCCAGAGCCTCAACATTAGAGAAGATAAGTACCGGTCATACTGGCATCCTGAGGGGAAAGAAGACACGGAACCGCGGGTCGAGTAAAGGACTCTCGTTAAGCAGGACTATAGTGTTGAGCTGGGTTGTGGTGAAGTAGTGACGAACAGTGAATACAGAGGACAGACAAAGAGAGTAAAGAGAAAAAGATAGAGAACAAAAGGGTAAAGAGGAAGGAATCTGTGTGCGGAAAATTCTCCGACTTGTGAAGGAAACGTTCATAAGACTCCACCCGCTATCTCTTGTGTATATTCCCTATCAAGTTCCCGTTCAGTAAAAAATGTATTTTTAAATGGTGGTCTCCCTCGTTGAACTGTGAAATATCTGGTGCTGGCAAACCAGCGTCAACTGTTAGATGCAGCCTGCACGGACGTAGCGCCCTCACAGCACAAGTCCACACACCCAGCCAGGACTCCCACCTTCATGTAGCATGCCAGGGAGCAAGAGGTGAGTATCTCGTCCATGGCTTTCTTCCATCGCCCATTTTAACATCTCCACCTGCCGGGTAAAACAAAAAGGTAAATAGGTGTGGTTAAAGGGGTGTGGGTAGCTGTGTGGTCAAAAATTTTCTGCGATGCCCAGGTGCGCCACATAATTTGTACTGCTTTCTCTTCTGTAGCCAATATATAAGTATTACAGGTTCTCCTCCTTCCTCACAGACTGCACAGCTCTGCTGTTCTCAGCGTGGCTCCTGATCGAGGAGACCAGACCTGTCCATCAGACTTCTCCAAGAAGAAAGCAGCTTTCCCATGCAAAAGTGTTTTTCAGCCATTGGAGGAGGCTGATGGACAGGTCTGGTTATATGCTCCTCCATCCATGGCAAGTTTGTGGACTGGAGAGCTGTGTAGTCTGTACTAGCAAGACAAAAAAGAAGGGAACTGGTAATACCTGTGCATTAATAAGTGTCAGAAAATTATAAAAATATATTAAAATAAATATAAAATGTCCAACCCCTTTGATGATTGAAGATGGTTCAGTTTTGCATCAGGGCTCAGGAGCTTCAAGTTACACCCATTTTCCCAACTTTGAGACAGACGAGAGTGGGACACCAGCCTAAAGCCAAGTTCACACATGCGTATAAAAAATCATCTTGATTTTCATTCAAAAAAGACGAACTATTTTTCATATGTATTTGTAATCCATATACAATCCATTTTGTATTCCTTTTTATATATCAGCAGTAATTAAAATGCATAAGACTAAATACAGTTTCCTATGTTAATATTGTCAATGTATCTGTAAAAATCAGATGCCATATGGTGGACCTATTATGGGATCTGATTTTCTTTTGAGCCTCCACCCATAGATTTGAAGAGGCGATTATCATCCAAAATACAGAAGAGAATAGTGCAAGCTGCAATTTTTTTCATACGGTCATTCAGTCCAAGGCAAAAAACAGTCATCTGAACAGCCCAATTGTATAACATTGGCTGGACTGCTGTCTGCTTTTTAACCCCTTTCACGACCTTTGACGTATAGGTACCTCAGAGGTCGTGTCTCTGCCTTTTTTTATTGCGTGCTCCGGCTCCGAGCCCGCATCTTTCCCCACACATGACAGGTGATCTGATAAGCTGTCATTTGCCTCTAACAGCCGTGGGTTGATCCAAGATCCACGTGCGGCTGTTAACCAGTTAAATGTCGCTGTAAATCATTGACAGCAGCATTTAACATGCACCAGGGGCACCCATAGGCGCCCCTGTCACGTGATTGGGGGTCATGACAGCCGGGGGTCTGTCGTGCCGTGGCCGGCGTTCATAGGAGATCATGATTTCTGCTACACATAGCAGGGCAGATGCCCTGCTATGTGTAGCAGCGGTGTTCAGATGATCACAGCTTCAAGTTTCCTAAGGGGACTATTGAAGCAAGTTAAGCAAGTAAAAAGTGAAAAAAAGTTTAAAAAAAACACAAAAGTTCAAATCACCCCCCTTTTGCCCCATTGAATATAAAACAATAAAAACACACATATTTGGTATCACTGCATTCAGAATCACCCGATCTATGAAAATATAAAGTAAATTAATCCAATCGGTAAACAGCGTAACGAGAAAAAAAATCGAAACGCCAGAATTACGTATCTACCTCAAAATGGTATCAGTAAAAATGTCAGCTCGGGGCGCAAGAAATAAGACCTCAGCCAGCCGCAGATCCTTAAAAATGGAAACATATGGGTCTTGGAAAATGGTGACAGAAGCAAATTGTTTTTTTCTTACTAATTTCGGATTTTTTTTTTCACCACTTAAATAAAAAAGAACCTTTACATGTTTGGTATCTGCGAACTCGTACTGAACTGGAGAATCATAATGGCAGGTCAGTTTTAGAATTTAGTAAACATGACAAATAGAAATCCAAAAATCAATTGTGGAATTGCACCGTACTTGGATTTTTTCCCCCTTTTCCAGTACATTATAAGGTAAAAGCAATGGTGTCATTCAAAAGTACATCTCGTCCCACAAAAGCAAGCCCTCATACGTCTATATTGACGGAAAAATAAAAAAGTTATGGCTCTGGGAAGAAGGGGAGAAAAAAATGAAAATGCAAAAATGGAAAATTGCAAGGTCGTGAAGGGGATAAATGGACAGAACTTTGACCGAAAATACTATCGTGTGAATGTAGCCTAAGGCCGCAGTCAGACGGCCATATAACTCGGACAACGATTGCATCGCAATGCTCAGACTGGCCGGCGGCTCTCCTTAACCCAAGTGTGACTGCGTGATATATTTCTATGCAGCTGTCACGCTCGGGTCAGGAGAGCCGCCAGCCAGTCCGTGCACTCCGTGTTATATGGCCGTCTAACTGCGCCTTACAAGTAATTGTGACCTGAGTTTCTAGGAGCTTTTCAAGTCCACTTAATGCCAGTTAAAGGGTATAAGCCACAGAAGGACTAAAAGTAGGAAGGACCCCTGCCAGTCCTTTCATTAATGGCCATGGGTCCCTTGATGACTAAGAGGAGTAGTATATAGCAAAAAGTTTAAAGTTAATGTGACACCCCAGGGGTCTGGTTGTCACAGTGATAGAGATATTACGTCTGAGAGCAGGTGGGAGGTCCTTTGGTCAGGGATCCTGTGCATGCCACACCTCCTGCCCAGCCTTGGGAGGGGAAGAACTTCCCCTGTATAAACCCGGGGCTGAGGCAGGGTTAGTGAGTCCAGGAAGAGTAGAGACAAGAGCAGCATAGGAAGCAGCAGAGTCACAAGGAGTCAGGGGCTGGCAGCTAAAGAGCTCGCCCTGACTAAGAAGATTCTTTACCGGACCCGGAGTCCGAGGCTGTGGGGACTAACTTCTACCCAGCAGCAGAATCCGTCAGGCAGGGGATTTCAGGTCCCCTGGCCCAGAAGCCCGAAGGCCCGGTCACACGCGTGGGACCAGCACCGCCATCGTGGAGCGGAAGCCATTAGAAGGCCCCGAGTCACCGGCCATACGGGTGAGCACCACACGGTACACTCAGGGACGTGGGCTACTTACATCAGCTTCTAGCAAGGTAGCCAGAAGAGTACAGTCAGCTTGGGAGGCCTACAACTACGCCTGGCCAGGGGAGATCCCATCTGCTCAAGGACTGACCAGGCCCCGTTCGCTAGCAAGTACTCCGGGAGGGTCTATCGTTGTTACCAGTAAAGACCCTGAACGCTACCATACCGTCTCTGAGTGGTTCCTGCTACCCCCATCATCCACGTCGGCTGCCCTGAGGCCATACCCCTCCCGTTGGGGGTTATACTATCACGCTGCACCATCCTTCCACCGGCCTCAGCGGTCTGCCCTGCAGCAGCAGCCCCCTGGCTGCATTCAACGGGTGGCGTAGTCATCAACCATTTTCTACCGCTAACAGACTGCCGTCCAGTTTGACTCCCTGGGCACGGACCGGGTCACCGCCACGAGACTACAACCCTAAACAGATCCGGCTCCGGGTAAGCTCCCG
This sequence comes from Phyllobates terribilis, assembly GCF_046119375.1. Classification (NCBI taxonomy): domain Eukaryota; kingdom Metazoa; phylum Chordata; class Amphibia; order Anura; family Dendrobatidae; genus Phyllobates; species Phyllobates terribilis. The sequence continues at coordinate 1,147,488,327 of NW_027362761.1, read as the reverse complement.
CGTGCGCAACGCAGCGCGACACAGGCCCAGGGGCGCGTCAACTTTGGCGTAGTCGGCAGGATTTCGTGCCCGCAACCACCGGGTACTGCGTGCCTGAAAAGCAAAGACTGTTCAAACTTACCAGTGGTGAAGGTTTCCCGCCATCCGGCGCCATCTTCTACCTTCTTCCCGCCATCCGCGAAGTTTTCCCGCCATCCGGCGCCATCTTCGACCTTCTTCCCGCCATCCGTGGAGTTTTCCCGCCATTGGACGCCATCTTGAGGACGCCGCGCGGGAAGAAGAGGGGCGTGGACTCCGAAAGCGCGCGAGAACTGAAGCCCCGCCTCACGTCCGGACGTTGCGTAAGGTCCTGGAAGGAGCCCAGCAGACGCCGACGTCACAGGAGCGCGACGGAAGGTCCTCAACCCTGACGATCCACTGCGGAGCCGCGGCCTACGGAACAGGATCATCGCAAGGTAGGCCACGGTCCACTAGGGGGGAGGAAGATGTCGGATACGGAGGAGAGCTCCACTGCCTCAACCCCCGCCAGCGCTACCGCTGTTGCAGTTATGCCCTTCACCATGCCCTATATCCCGGGAGCAGCTTGGCTACCCCAGTACTCAGGGGAGTCACATACCCTGCATGACTTTAGAGAAAAGCTGGATAGCCTCTTCCAGGTGTACCCCCTCACAGAAGAGCAAAAAGTGAGCATCCTGGTGGCCCAACTAACTGGGGCAGCCAAAAGGGAAGTAAAATCCTGGCCACCTGGGAGGAAGACTGTCGCAGGGATACTAACCCGGCTGAAGGACACCTTTGATACCCGCACCTCAGCCGAGATTAAACTTAGATTCTACGGGTGCAAGCAGCGAGCGCATGAGAGTATAAGGGACTATGCACTCAACCTACAAGAGGCCCTGAGGGCCATTAAGCAGACCGACCCTAATGGAGTGGGAAACGAGGACAGGCTGTTGACCGAACAATTTATAGAGGGTTTATATTGCAATGCCCACCGCACCCAGTTGCGGGCAATGGCCTTACAGGACCCTCATCTAGAATTTGCACAGTTCAAGGACAGAGCCATCCGGGTGCTCCGAGAACCGGCACCAGGTGGCGTTGTGACCCACAGACGCCCCACTACCACTTACTACCAGGAGGCGGCGCCCTTGTCAGCAGGGCCTGTGGGAGCTGATGCGCAGGCTTTGGACAATGACCCGGCTCCAGACCTACACCATCAGGTCCAAGAGCTAGCTAAAAGCGTTGCTGCGCTAACCCGAACTGTGCAGTCTTTACAGGTTTCCACTCCAGGGAAGATCCAGCTGGCATCCGGACCGGAGGACATCCCGTGGCGTCGACCAAGGAGGACCCCACCGGCCAGAGGAAGACCCAGTGACCGATACAGCGAGGACGGACGACCCATCTGCCGCCGCTGCAATCAACCCGGACATATGGAAAGGTACTGTTCTTTAAACGGGCACAACCTGGGGTAGAGGGCCAACCCCCAGGAAAAAGATCACCAGGCCCATCGAACTGGCGCGACAGATATGTGGGAGGACGTCCAGTCTTGCCTGTGGTACTGGATGGCATTCCCATGAGTGCCCTACTGGACACCGGGTCACAGGTCACCACCATCCCGTACGTGCTCTTCAAGCAGTACTGGAATGACTCGGATATTACCCGCTACCCTGACGACGACTTGAGTATCATCGCCAGCAATGGTCAGCCCGTGCCACAGATCGGATTTAAAGAGGTGACCATCAAAATTGGTAGAGTCGAACTGGCCGCACAGGGACTGATCATTGTAGATATTGACAAACATGAGAGTCACCCAAAAATAACTCTAGGAACTAATGTAATTGAAAATTGTCTTGCAGAGGTGATTTTCCTTTTACAGCAGGTTGCCAAGAATGCCAGCTCCGGCGAGCAGCGGGTGCTCCAGAAAGAGATCCGGGCACTGATGCAACGGCAACAAGTGGAACTCTCCGGCGGTGAGATTGGTAGCGTAAGAATGTGTGACCCTTTTCCTATTGCCATGCCCCCAAAAAGTGAAATGATGATTTGGTGCCGGGCAGCTATTGGTCTGAGAGGTAGAGATTACCAGGCAATGGTAGAACCAGTTTACTCAGACAGTAGGCCCACCATTTTGACAGCACGGGGGGTGGTCAATGTACGCCATGGGAGGGTGCCCGTTCGCATAATAAATATCGGGGAGAGGGAAGTGTACCTGCCCCGGTATGCCACGCTAGCCAAATTATATACCACTAATCAAAATTCTATACAATCTGTGGAACCCTTGCCTCCATCTCACCCGGAGGAAGGTAACGGCTCTAAGAAAGACATGGAGGACTGGTGTCAGCAACTACATCTAGGTACTGACTCCACTCCCTCACACCAGAAACAAGGAGTCTATCGGGTGGTTCAAGAGTATGAGAGAGTGTTTAGTAAACACCCGTTAGACTTCGGGCGAGTCAAGGGGGTAGAACACCGCATCCCCACGGGAGATCATCCTCCCATAAAAGAGAGGTATCGACCCGTACCCCCTGCACATTACCAACACGCCAAGGGGATGCTTAGAGACATGAAGGAGGCTGGGGTAATCCGGGATAGCTGTAGCCCCTGGGCAGCCCCACTAGTTTTAGTCAAAAAGAAAGACAACACCATGAGGATGTGTGTAGATTACCGGAAAATCAACCGTATCACACACAAGGATGCGTACCCCTTACCAAGGATAGAGGAGTCATTGGCAGCTTTAAGATCTGCTAACTTCTTCTCTACCTTGGATCTCACTAGCGGGTACTGGCAGGTTCCTGTAGCAGAGGCGGACCGGGAGAAGACCGCATTCACCACCCCGATGGGACTTAGCGAGTTCACCTGCATGCCGTTCGGACTCTGCAACGCCCCAGGAACCTTCCAACGATTAATGGAGTGCTGTCTGGGCCACAGAAACTTCGAGACGGTCCTGTTGTACCTGGACGATGTCATCGTATACTCCAAAACTTATGAGGACCACCTGAAACACCTGGCGGAGGTGTTCGAAGCTCTGGCGAGTTACGGCCTAAAGGTGAAACCCTCCAAGTGTCACCTCCTGAAACCAAAGGTGCAATACCTGGGACACGTGGTGAGCGCTGACGGAGTGGCTCCCGACCCCGATAAGATCACCGCAATCAAAGGATGGCCAAGCCCTTCCAGCGTAAAAGAAGTGCGGCAGTTCCTAGGGTTGGTAGGCTACTACCGAAGGTTTATTCCCGGTTTCACCAAAAAGGCGGCGCCTATGCAGGACCTCCTGATAGGCCAGTCCCGGAAGGCCAAGAACCAGAAGCCGCCCTTCAAATGGGAAGAGCTAGAGGAAGAGTCCTTCCGCCAGCTGAAGATGGCCCTCACGGGGGATGAAATCTTGGCGTATCCGGACTATAGCCAGCCCTTCATCCTCTACACCGACGCCAGTAACGTCGGGCTAGGAGCCGTACTGTCCCAGATTCAGCAGGGGAAAGAGCGAGTAATCGCCTATGCCAGCCGAAAACTGCGACCCACCGAAAGGAATCCCGAGAATTATAGCTCATTCAAGCTAGAGTTCCTGGCCGTGGTATTGTCAGTCACCGAGCGCTTTAAGCATTACCTCGCTTCTTCCCGGTTCACCGTATACACGGATAACAACCCGCTGACACACCTGGACACGGCAAGACTCGGTGCCCTGGAGCAGAGGTGGATGGCCCGTCTGTCCAACTACGAGTTCACAATTAAATACCGGGCAGGGCGCTCCAATACCAACGCGGACGCCCTGTCCAGGATGCCCAACCTGCCGGACGGAGGAGAAGATCAGGAGGGACTGGAAGAAGTTGAACTCCCTGCGTTCCACCGTCATGGGACTATCCAGTATTCCCACCGGGTAAGGAGTAAGCAGGCTGCTACGTTGAACCCCTTACCTCACTACAACTGGGCGGAAACGCAAGACAGCGACCCTGCCGTCCGACTGGTGAAGGAGATGCTGACTCGCCCGGAGGCTAGCCTGGAATCAGACGCTCCAGAGGAAGCCAAACAACTATGGGCAGAGAAGAGTCGACTGTTCCTTTACAAGGGGAAGTTGTGCCGCAGAATGGTTAACTCCAGGACGCATGAACTACTCTGGCAAGTAGTGGTGCCACGAAGAGACGCAGCCATGGTGATGGAGGCATACCACGACGGAGCTGGACACTTCGGGTGGAAAAAGCTGGAGTTCCTGCTGCGCGAGCGGTTCCACTGGGTAGGCATGAGGGGAACCATCGAGAAGTGGTGCAGAGACTGTGGCCCGTGCAATCTGAGAAGGAAGGACCGGGCCAGCCAGAAGACTCCCCTGCAGTCCATCGTCACCCGGCAACCGTTGGAACTGGTAGCCTTGGATCATGTAAAACTGACCCCCAGCAGAAGTGGCTACGTCTACGCGTTAACCATCGTGGATCATTACTCCCGGTTTCTGGTTGTCGTCCCCGTCAAGGACTTAACGGCTCGAACAGCAGCTAGAGCCTTCCAGCAGCACTTTTGCCGTCCACACGGGTACCCGGACCAAGTGCTGACGGACCAGGGACCTGCCTTTGAAGCGGAGGTCTTCCAGGAATTCTGCAATCTGTATGGCTGCCGGAAGATAAGGACGACACCCTACCATCCGCAAACTAATGGACTTTGTGAGAAAATGAACCAGGTGGTAATGGATCTTCTAAAAACGTTGCCCCTGGAAGAACGCAGTCTGTGGCCTGAGAAGTTGCCCGATCTGGTGGACCTATACAACCACATCCCGGTAGGTTCCACCAACTGTACCCCGGCTTACCTAATGAGGGCAAGACCTGGTAAGTTACCTGTTGACCTGGAAATGGGAGTCCTGACGCCCGAGGACACTTCACCAGAAACAGACTGGGACACAGAGAGGCAGCAGCAGTACCGGAAAGTACAGGAGAGCGTGGAGCGAAGTCTCTGTCAGGCTAGGGAAAGACAAGAGAAGACTTACAACCAGTATGCTCCCGCTGTTCCCCTGGTACCCGGAGAGCAGGTCTTGAAGAGGAAGAGACGGCTCCACAAGTTGGACGACCAGTGGGAGAAGGACCCGTACACCGTACTGCCCTCAAGCCACGAGAACCCGAAGGTCTGTACCATCAGTAAAGACGGAGGGGAAACCACAGCCATTGTATCCCGGGACCACCTGAAGAAGTGCCCCGAACAACTGAGGAACCCTGAGGAGGAACAGGAAGACCATCGACCCGTGGAAGAAAGGGAAGATATGGTTAGTACCGTGCTCGGGGACTTCCCTCGGTCTTGGACTCAAGTCAATGGTGCAGTTGTGGTACCCGTACTCACCTTCCTCCAACCATCATCCCAAGAACCTACGGAGCAACGGGTAGAGCTGGAAGAGCAGCCGGTCCAGGAGGCAGAAGACTCCACCCAAGCGGAACAGGAGAATCCACCCTCTGCTTATAGTGAGCCTGCCGTACCCCTAGTGAGACAAAGAGCCGGTAGACAGCTGCCCAGTTTACCCTTGACAGCTCCTACACCCTGTAGTTCAGGGCCAGACAGTCAGCTCCGTAGGTCCACTAGGGCCACTAGAGGCCAGTTACCCGCACGTTGGAGGATCTAAATGTTTAAGTTGTTTTACAATGTTTACCTGTTTATTGTTGCTTGTGTGTAATTTTGTGTTTCTAGTTGTTTTTAGGAGTCTTCGGTGGATTTGCCGGGAATCCTTTGTATATAGTTGGAGCGTAACCCAGGATGGACTAGAGACTGTTAAGGACTCGGGGTAGGACAGACCCCTACCTGGTTACGTCTCCCTGTGTTGGTGAAATGGACACCTTTGCTTTTCTTCAAAGACTGCACCCGGTTGCGGACATCCGTGACCATCTTATTGTGTTTCCTTATTGTATTTTATTGTTCTTTGATATACCTTGTTATATTTTTCTAAAAAGTGTTTAGTCCCGGAGTACTAAATTTCACTAGGGGGGAGTGTGACACCCCAGGGGTCTGGTTGTCACAGTGATAGAGATATTACGTCTGAGAGCAGGTGGGAGGTCCTTTGGTCAGGGATCCTGTGCATGCCACACCTCCTGCCCAGCCTTGGGAGGGGAAGAACTTCCCCTGTATAAACCCGGGGCTGAGGCAGGGTTAGTGAGTCCAGGAAGAGTAGAGACAAGAGCAGCATAGGAAGCAGCAGAGTCACAAGGAGTCAGGGGCTGGCAGCTAAAGAGCTCGCCCTGACTAAGAAGATTCTTTACCGGACCCGGAGTCCGAGGCTGTGGGGACTAACTTCTACCCAGCAGCAGAATCCGTCAGGCAGGGGATTTCAGGTCCCCTGGCCCAGAAGCCCGAAGGCCCGGTCACACGCGTGGGACCAGCACCGCCATCGTGGAGCGGAAGCCATTAGAAGGCCCCGAGTCACCGGCCATACGGGTGAGCACCACACGGTACACTCAGGGACGTGGGCTACTTACATCAGCTTCTAGCAAGGTAGCCAGAAGAGTACAGTCAGCTTGGGAGGCCTACAACTACGCCTGGCCAGGGGAGATCCCATCTGCTCAAGGACTGACCAGGCCCCGTTCGCTAGCAAGTACTCCGGGAGGGTCTATCGTTGTTACCAGTAAAGACCCTGAACGCTACCATACCGTCTCTGAGTGGTTCCTGCTACCCCCATCATCCACGTCGGCTGCCCTGAGGCCATACCCCTCCCGTTGGGGGTTATACTATCACGCTGCACCATCCTTCCACCGGCCTCAGCGGTCTGCCCTGCAGCAGCAGCCCCCTGGCTGCATTCAACGGGTGGCGTAGTCATCAACCATTTTCTACCGCTAACAGACTGCCGTCCAGTTTGACTCCCTGGGCACGGACCGGGTCACCGCCACGAGACTACAACCCTAAACAGATCCGGCTCCGGGTAAGCTCCCGCGTGCGCAACGCAGCGCGACACAGGCCCAGGGGCGCGTCATTAAGGATTGGTGTCATTTTGTGATGTCAAATAAAAAGTTGACAGCAATGAGGTGGCATCGAGACGAGAAGTGCATCTCACACGAACATTGCTGACTTTCTAGAAAAACAAATAATATAATCGCCATTTGACGTCTCTGACTTTAGTTCTCAGCTACCAGATTCGGGGATGCAGTGATATTGTCTAGGACCATCATCATGATTAATGGCACAGCTTTGTACGTATGTCGGCTCAATCTGCTCCTCTTTCATGTACGAAGAAATGAAACATCTACTAAACTGTCATTAGTATACGGTTACAGTCGGCAGCCTCTGTGCTATCTCCCTACTATTTTTACTTGTAATCTTCAGTCTTCCTGAATTAGACCTAATCAGCTCAACCAGTGAGCTTGTGTTCAGGACAGCCATGCATGTAATCTGCAGTAAAGCTGGCCAATCTCCGGCTGCTACTGTATTAATGGTGATCATTCTTGCCTGCTACATTGCCTGTCATAATATTAAAGTCCTGCCTAAGGTTGGGGTCACACATCCAATTTTCATCCCAAAAAACTCAGACGATTTTAATCCACATTGTCATCCGTGTGTCCGTATTTTACATCCGTGTGACATTTTAAAATATACATGATCAGAAACAGTTTCCTAGTTAAATATTGGCAATTTATCTTTAAAAATAGGATACAATATGGATGATTCGTATGAGATCCAATTTATTTCTTCATACTAGGAAGAGAATAATGCATTCTGCAATTTTTATCACACTAACAGGCCTACTGAATTGCATTGGTCAGTGCTCTGTCCAATATTTACTCAGACAACATCCATGTAATACGCTCTTCTAAACGAGCTCTAAAACTGGGTTTAGACGATCACACAAAACTCGGGCCAGTCACGCCTGCAAATTGGCCGTGTGCTCATCCGTATACGGACAAGTGCAGGAGCTGCCGGCCATTTGCATGCACTCAGGGGCGTGCTGCCCATAGCAGCAGAGCACGCAGCCGCTATGGGGCCATGAGTTGAGGGGTCTGGTGCCGAGTAACACCACTTCCCCCATCCACACCTTCTTACATTTGGCTTTCTGACCTCAAAGTTGTCTGCATAGGCTCCCTGTTCCATTATTCACCCTGTGCACCTGAGCTCTAATTCTCAGTGAAGAGGGTGCGATTATGTCACTACTATGTCACATCGCGCCCACTGTGCTGATCCTCAGTCTCCGCACAACAGGGTTAGATATTCTTTTTTAATTTGTTTGTCAAAAGGAAGATACTGTGGGGCATCATACTGTGTGGGGAGCTGTGGAGGCCATCACAATGTGTGAGGGGTTGTGGGGGCCATCATACATGGCGTGGGGTACTGTGGGTGCCATCATACTGTGTGTGGTGGTTTGGGGTCCATCATACATGGTGTGGGGACTGTGGTGGCATTCATACTGTGTGAGGAAACTGTTTGGACAATCATACTGTATAGGGTGCTGTGGGGACCATTATATTGTATGAGGGTGCTGTGGGGTCCATCATACTGTGTGGGGGAAGCTGTGGAGTCCATCATACTTTGTGCAGGAACTGTGGGGGCCATTATATAGTGTGAGGTGAGCAGTGGGGTTCATCATAATGTCTGATGGAATTGTGGGTGACATCATGCTGTATGGGGGGCGTAGGACCATTATATTGTGTGGGGGAAGCTGTGGAGTCCATCATACTTTGTGCAGGAACTGTGGGGGCCATTATATAGTGTGAGGTGAGCAGTGGGGTTCATCATAATGTCTGATGGAATTGTGGGTGACATCATGCTGTATGGGGGGCTGTGGGACCATCATACTTTGCATAATACCCTGAGGGGAAACTATGGGGGCATTATACTAATGAGGTTCGCTGTGGGGTTGTTATACTGTGCTTGGGAGCAAATCATGTTTGGAGGATTCACCATAAGGTATCACACTGTATATGGGGGCAATTTGGGGGGCATCATACTCTACGGGAACTATAAAAAGGGTATCATAATGGAAGAGAACACTAAGGCTGTGTGCACACTTTGCGTTTTTTGCTGCATTTTTGCAGCACAGATTTGTCAGAAAACATGAAGGGATTCCTGATGCCAGCAAAGTGATGAGAATCTTGCACAAGTTGTTTATTTGTGACTTGCAGATTTGGTGCAGATTCCAGTCTTGTAGCATGTCAGTTCTTTCAGCGTTTTTGCAGCGTTTTTTTCACCCATTGACTTCAACGAAGTCAGTAAAAACGCAGGTCTAAAAATGATTGCGGATTTGATGCTTTTTTGTAGCGTTTTTGCATGCGTTTTAAGACAGCAGTGAATGCTATGGAGATAGATTATAATAATCTATTTGGCTTCAGTGTCAATATGAGAGTCAAATGCCCCCTGGGGCACATTCATATGGTAACTATTCCCTGCATTGTTTACAGGTCTATCAATCATATTAATGGTTGTTATTTGATATTGAACCTTGGTCTGTGAGACTCCATACTGTCGCACCTTGGAGCATTATGTGCACACACCCTGTGTACTTTCTTTTGCTTTTATATATACATGTTTATCTATTTACTCTATGCATCACACTAACATCTATTATTTAAGTGTTATATTCTATGTGTGTGTATGCTCAGACGTGTATCTAGAATTCAGTTTGGCGCCCCCCCCCCCATGCAGTTTAAGTCATGTGACCGTTAATTCATATGTGATTTGCTTATTTACAGTCACGTGCCGACTAGCGTGAAATACAGAGATAAGCAAGAAGAAAAGTTAGTTGTCACGTCACCGTAAGTGAAGTGGCCATGTGATAAATGCTTGAACTAGTAAGCAGAACTGAACCCTGACACTGAGTATATTACACGCTGTTAGGATTGGCATGCTACAGTGGTTTATTTTATAATTAAAGGGCTTGTCCAGGTTTGTGATGAAAATCTGCAGTCACGCTAGGTGACTACAGGCTTCTGAATTCTAACAGCATGCACTAAACACTTTTAGGATTCTCCCATGACGGCGGCAAGAGTCTGGCCTCTCTTACTTCATTTTTGGGTCACCCTGGCCTGGATGCCACAAAATGTAATAAAGCTGTGTCTGAGAGCAGGGGGGAGGTTCTCTAGTCAGGGGAACATTAGCATGCAGTACCTCCTGTCTCAGGCCAGTAGGGGGAGCAGGCTGCCCCTATAAAAGCTGGTGCTGGGGGCAGGGTTAGTGAGAACTGGATTGCCTGTCTCAGCACTGAGACGTGTCCTGGAGCAGAGCAGGGACAGAAAGTTGTATTGCACCTAAGAGGAAGTGTGGCAGGAGGAGAGCCACAAGCCAGAGACAAGAGGCAAAGTGAGCCTGTCTTGGCAGATAGAGGACTTAATCTACCAGACTTTAGTGTCTGAAGCTGGGAGGATTCCACATCCCCCAGCAGATAACCAGTCCGCAGGGGACTGTATATTCCTTGGCCTAAGAAGCCTGGAGGCCCTGCCACAACAGAAGGGACCAGCAAAGCCGTACAAGGCTGGGAGCAGAAAGGAACCCACGTCGCAGGCCATACAGGCGAGAATACACGGAGAGCTCGGAAACGTGGGCTGTTACCCTATAAGGAGGAGATAGCCAGAAGGAGCACAGAAAGCACGGTAGGCCTACACCCTCACCCTGACCAGGGCCAATTTCCCCGTTGCTCTCAGACATCCAGGTCCCCTCCTAGCCGGGACTGTTTGTGTGTCAATTTACCTGTTCTAGTAAAGACCCTGGACTGCAACCTGTTGTCTGCATGCTCCTTGCTCCTCCAGCACTATCAGCACTGGGACTCTCACCACCATCACTCCCACCATCCATTATACTGCCCTGGGGCCGCACTCTTCCCGTGGGGAGTCACACTACCCTAGCTGCACACCTCATCAGCCCCAGCGGTCTGCATGCAGCGGCGGTTCCTAATAGCCGCAATCCACGGGTGGCGTAGTCGGACATAAACATCAGCACATAACGGACTACCACTGGTCTGACCACCCTGAGCCACGGAACCGGGTTGCCACTACTACCCCCATCGTTCCCCTATTGCCCGGATCCGAGTGCCCCACGGCCCAGGGGGCGAGTCAGCTTCATTGAGTGAGGCCATGCATGTCTAGTCGGCAAGTGACCTTGTGGCGCCCCTGAGTGTTCAGTCGCCACAAGGGGGGATACTGCAGCCTGTCAGCAGGTGTAGTGTCTCCTCACCCAGGTAAGGAAGGTGCACTGGTCAGGACCCTGAATCTACATTCAACACTACACACTCCTGACCTATGGGAGGCAAGTATGCACCATAGTGCTGCCTCAGCAGGATCACGAGTAGGGGGAACCAAAAGTTAGGGGAACCATGTAGTGGGTGAAGGGTAGAACACAGTTTTAGTTTGCACACATAGTTTCATATATAATAGCCAGCCATCTTGAGCACAAGGTTCTTGATTCCGTTCTAGGTTCTTGGCTCCGTTCTTTGATTGTGGTCTTTGCAGCTGTCAGTGGCCTTGTGTAGGAGCCTGCAGTGTGCTGAAGATGCACGGTCCTCGTGCTCTGACCTTGACACGAGGAGCGGGTATGAGTTAACAGTGTCTCTATCCCGGTCAAGTTCCCTTGCTTAAGAAGGTCGGGAGCTATAGTGACAGCTCCACAAGCAAAAGGATCCCAGGGAGCACGGACGGAGCGGCGTACGCCACCTGTACTCTCCATTCTGGCCCGGCCAGAAGGACTCCTGCTGCAAGAGGGGTACCGGCCCCCGACATCTGACTTTGTTACTTCACGTCTCTGTCAGAGAAGCCCGGTAGGCTACAGTGGATCCCGTCGGGTGACAGGCGGAACGGAATTGCTGCCTTACCCTATATCTGTGCATAGTCCAGAGGGAGACCCAGCCTTTGCACGCACACGGACAGGAGAGGTTCAAAGGGGACTGTTAGGAACACTCGGAGGGTCCTGATCGAGGTACTTGAATACCTTGGGTGCGCTGAGCCCTCATCCCTGGTGGCCGCAGTGATCCGTGAGGAGCAGGGAGAAGCCTTGCCGCTGCTTAAAGGAACTGTGAGTAAAAGACCTGGAAGACTATCCCTATGGCCTCTGGTTCCTTCATTTCTGCACTGCACCACACAGCGCCTGAGTGACCCAGGACTACTCTCCCCATCCTCCTGTCACATCTGCCCTGAGGCCCTGCTCCGCCTGTGGGGAGTTATAATATCGCCTGCTGCCACTGCATCCCGCCTCAGAGGACTGCTAGCAGCGCTGGTGGCGCATCACCAGACACCACAGGTGGCGTAGTCGATAAATACCACTCATCCCTGAAAGCCCATTACTTTTTAATGTGACGGCCCTGGGCACGGAACGGGTCCAGGCCATGACTGCCTCCCCAACATCCGAGTACCCCATTTCCCAGGGAGGGCTGTGAGCGTCACAACCTCATGTATGTAAATCGCATACTTGCAGTTTCGTGACCTCCTGCTCTCACTTCCGACACAACAGAATCCTGACAGCATGCAGTGCGTTCTGTGTGAATTTAGGAGTCTGCAGTCACACGGAGTAACAGCACAGTTTCTTCACAAACTTGGACAACCCCTTTAATGCTCCTAACATAAATAAAAAAATAGTAACCCTTAACTTGTCAGACAACACAACACTTTATTAGCATAGACATGTATCACGTAATCTTACAAGTTATGGATTGTTACATGTGTACAGAATCAGAACCAATCATAGCACAAGAATACATAACCAGAATCACCATCAGTACAGAAATACATCAGTAGAACCCACATCAGTGCCGAAACACAGCATCACAACCCTCATCAGTACAGAAAAACATCACTAGAACTACCAGCAGTACAGAAACACAAATTCCAATTCTGTGTCCGCACCCCTCCCCCTTGCTCCTCATACTGTATCCACACCCATCCATGCCCCTCGCTCCCAATACTATGTCCGCACCCATCCCCTCTCATACTGTGTCCTCAAGCATCATCCCCTCGCTCCTCATACTGTGTCCATTTATCCAGTTATCCCCTTGGTTTCCTCATACACTCCCCCTTGCTCCACATACTGTATTTGCACCTATGCCCTCCTCACTGCTCATACTGTGTCCTCAAATTTCTTCCCAACCCTCACTCCCCATACTGTGTCCACACCCATCCCCCCTCATATTATTTCCTCATACAATCCCTTCACTCCCCATACTGTCCGCAACCATCTCCCCCTCGCTCCCCATACTGTATCCACACCAATCCCCCACTCCTCATACTTTGTCTGCACCCATTCCTCCCCTCCCTCCCTCTTAATACTGTCTGCACCCATTCCCCCCTCTCTCCCTCCTAATACTGTGTCTGCACCCATTCCCCCATGTCACTTCGAATATTGTCTGCAGCCCTTCCCCCCTCCCTTGCTCCACATACTTTTTCTGAAACCATCTCCCCATGCTCCCCATACTATGTCTGCACCCACCCCCCCTTCCTTGTACGACATACTGTGTCTGCACTCACCCCCCTCCCTCGCACTCCATACTGTATCTGCACCCATCCTCCCTTCGCTCCCCATACTGTGTCTGCACCCATCCCTTTACTCTCACCCCATACTTTGTCCTCAAATCCCTCCCCTCCCTATTACAATAAATCTTCGGTGTCTTCAGCTCCACTGGAGCACTTACCACCAATGTTGCATGCATTTCTGCGGCGCCAGCGAGTGACATCAGCAGCGTGATCAGCTAATCTGATCACACTGCTGAAGTCGCCCTGACTCCGAAGTGCTGGCGGTTAGGGCTTCAATTGTACTCGCATCTGAAATTCGTAAGTACAATTGATTGCTGGGAGGCAGCGTGCTGCACCTTCTCTGAGCCAGCTGTCAGCTTGATAGCCAGCTCAGAGAACTGCCGACTCCCACTATAGGGGGGGGGGACGGCAAAATGCAGCCACTGGGGAGACATTTCAGACCGTCGCATCAGGCGACCTGATGGCGCCCTCCTCTGGCAACACTTGGCGCAAATGCCCACCTGCCCCCCCTAGATACGCCCCTTGTATACCTATCCATCTTATATTTACAAGCAATGTGGTGGTTTGATTCAGAGGTCTTTACTCTTTAGGTATACAGTATATGGATGGTATTTTCTTGAAAATTGTAGTTACCATTAAGAACAATGTTTTTATATTGTTCCCTGGGTCTGTTTTTTGCATCCTACACATTCTCCTATTTTCTCTTTTTAAATGGTTTTAATACATATATGATATATCCCTTTGAATTGATGTACCAATAAAGGTTTTTTACATTAAGCATTGGAGAAGAGTCTCTTTTTCTTGGTTGGATTTATAGAAATAGATAATAATTATTGATAGAGATAGATAGACATATACAGTAGATAGACATTTAGACAATAGACAGAGCAACAAACAAATAGACATATAATTGCATAACTTCCCAACATATTATAAAATTGCACCCTGTGGAGCTTATTAGACACCCTTTTATGATTGAATAAATAAATAAATAAATGAAAAAAACGACATATGGTACGGAAAGTATTCAGACCCCTTTAAATTTTTCACTCTTTGTTTCATTGCAGCCATTTGGTAAATTCTAAAAAGTTCATTTTTTTTTCTCATTAAAGTACACTCTGCACCCCATCTTGCCTGAAAAAAACAGAAATGTAGAAATTTTTGCAAATTTATTAAAAAAGGTGAGCGGGCAAGAGTCTCTGAGATAGCTGGTGGTCACAGCACGTGACAACGGAGCCTCCGGGCTGGCAAGCAGGCAGGTAGCGGAGAAGCGCTCCCAGGTGAGCGGGCAAGCTGGTCCATAGACAGACTGACCGGAGTTGTAAGGCAGACCGTCGGACCTCAGGCAAGCAGGCAGGTAGCTGATGTGCGCTCCCAGGTGAGCGGACAAGTTGGTCCTTAGACAGACTGACCGGAGTTGTAAGGCAGACCGTCGGACCTCAGGCAGGCAGGCAGGTAACAAGTATTCAGGCAGGAATCAGGCAGGTAACTAGCAGGAAACTGGCAGGAAACTGGCAGGTAACTGGCAGGTAACTGGCAACGGGACCTGAGGGCTGAAGCACAGGTGAGACACAGGTGCAAACAACATTGCTCGGGCCCCTCCATTTTGGAGGAGGTGCCTTATATATGATGAAGTCCTCCGGCCATTGGCCGGGGACTCTTTAGGGCGGCGCGCGCGGCCCCTTTAAGAGGAGGGGAGCGCGCGCGCGCGCGCCCTAAGCACAGGGGCCGGGAAGGAGCGCGCGCTGAGAGCAGAGCAGGAGGAGGACGCCGGGACGGAGCGCGCGCTGACAGCAGAGCAGGAGGAGGACGCCGGGACGGAGCGCGCGCTGACAGCAGAGCGGTGTCACGGGTGTGTTGCCACGAAGATCGTCACGAGTACACAGCCTGACTTCTCGCAGCTGACTTGTTGGTGCTTTGTGTTTTTTCGGCAGTGAAGGAGTTAATTCTCTCTCTCTGGGCTAGCTGAGGTCCAGCCTCGCCCAGCTGCAATCAATGCTTCTTTAGTGAGACTCCTTCATATTCCTGCAGGTCTGTTTGGGAGGTGTCGGTGAAAGCTTTTCATTCAGACTTACAGAGCGGATCGTGGTGTTTGGAGTTGCTGAGATAAGTGTATTTGGAAGTGTTTTTTCCCTTTCCTCGCTTTATCATTTATCTCCTTTCCCGTTGGTGTTCCCTCTGTTGTAGTTGTGTAGAAGTTGTATGCAAGGTGGTTTTGGTTTTTCCCTTGTACTGTCTCGTTCGTCTAAATACTGTGTGTGGGCATATTATTTCTGGTTCCCAATTGTTGTGATCGGGGTCCTTCTCAGGACTAGATTACTGAGGTGCAGGGATCCTCAGGAGGTAGGGGTTACGCTGGCGGCCTGGACCTCTGTACCTTTAACAGTACCTCCAGGTTGAGGGATTAGTCAGGGCCCCAGCTTAGGGTCAGCTTAGGCCCCCTACCTCCAGTATTCTGTGACAGTGTGACATTTTCACCGACCAACTTAGTTTTTCTCCAGCTACCATGGATCCAGTAGCCGGTCTAGCTCGGCAGTTGCAGAGTTTGTCCATGGGGCTGGCGGACGTTAGGTCCAAGGTTTTGCATCCTCTGGAGCAAGCCGGACCAGAACCTAAAGTAGCTCTCCCTGACAGGTTCACTGGGGGGCGGGACAAGTTTTTTGTTTTCCGGGAGGCATGCAAATTGTACTTTCGGCTGCGGCCTCGGTTATCGGGCAGCGAAGAACAAAGGGTGGGAATTGTCATCTCGCTCCTACAAGGGGACCCACAATCTTGGGCATTCTCTCTTCCCCCAAGCTCCCCGGTTCTCCAGTCAGTGGATAGGTTTTTCGCTGCTCTGGGACTCGTATATGATGACCCAGATCGGATCTCCCTTGCTGAGTCTAAGTTACGTAGGATTCAGCAGGGAGATCGTCCGGCGGAGGAATTCTGTTCGGAGTTCCGTAGGTGGGCCACGGACACCCAGTGGAATGACCCGGCTCTTAGGAGCCAGTTTTGTCATGGTTTATCCGACAAATTACAGGATGTGTTGGCACAGTATGACTCTCCCGCGTCACTGGAAGCCGCTATGGCCCTTGCCATTCGCGTTGACAGACGGCTTCGGGAGAGGTGCGGGATAACTCTACCCCCTGTAATGTCTCCACCTCCTACAAGGTCCCCTCATATGGTGGTTCCCCTGGTCAGTCCGGAGGAGCCTATGCAATTAGGAGGGACATCATTTCGGGGAAGGGGACCGGTGGAGCGCCATAAGACAGGAAGGTGTTTCCTCTGCGGGAAAAAGGGACATTTTATTGGGGGGTGTCCATCCCGTCCCTTGCAGAGTAAAGAGTCGTCGAAAAAACTGTTGATCCCAGGTTGTGTGGTGGACGGCAATCTGGGAGTAGGTATTTCGTCCCTAGGTTCGTCTCAGTTTCTCGTACCGGCGGAGGTGGTGGTGGGTGCGAGAACTGAGAGGATATCTGTTCTTCTGGATAGTGGGGCCGGGGCTAATCTGGTTGATGCTCGGTTTGCCCGGGTTCAAGGTATGCGATTGAGTGAGTTGGCTAAACCCATCCCCATATTCTCGATCGATGCCAGGCCTCTCGGTCAGGGAAGTTTTTTGCAAGCTGTGCATGGCGTAAAACTTCAAGTGGGGGCAATACATAAAGAACTGTTGTCTTGCTACGTGTTGGAGGGTCTTCCCACTCCTATAGTGTTGGGCCTTCCTTGGTTAGCTAAGCATAACCCGGTTATTAATTGGCAAACCAGAGAGATAAGCCAATGGAGTAAATTCTGTAATAAAAACTGCATGAACACTGTCATCGGTGCGGTTACTCCTTGGGTCTTACCTTCATTTCTGGCGGACTTTGAGGATGTATTCTCGGAGAATGGGTGTCAGGAACTACCTCCTCATCGCGAGTATGACTGTTCTGTAAAACTGCTCCCTGAGGCCAAGTTACCTAAAGCTAGGTTGTATAACCTTTCTGGTCCTGAGAGGCAGGCCATGAAGGATTATATTTCTGAAAGTCTGGCTAAGGGGCATATTAGACCTTCATCTTCACCGGTGGCCGCGGGGTTCTTCTTTGTTAAGAAGAAAGATGGAGGCCTACGCCCTTGCCTGGATTTCCGTGAACTTAATCGGATTACGGTCCGAGATCCGTATCCGCTCCCACTTATTCCCGATCTCTTTAATCAGATCGTGGGCGCCAAATGGTTCTCTAAGTTGGATCTCAGGGGGGCGTACAATCTGATTAGGATGAAGGAGGGGGATGAGTGGAAGACGGCTTTTAACACTCCGGAGGGGCATTATGAGAACCTTGTCATGCCATTCGGTCTGACTAATGCCCCGGCGGTGTTTCAACACTTTGTTAATGATATTTTTCGCCACCTGGTGGGACAGTTTGTTGTCATATATCTGGATGATATCTTAATTTACTCGCCGGATCTGGTGTCTCATCAGGAGCACGTTAGACAGGTGTTACAGATCTTGCGGGATAATAAACTGTATGCCAAGTGGGAAAAGTGTGTGTTCGCCGTACAGGAACTCCAGTTTTTAGGCTTCCTGGTTTCAGCGTCCGGTTTTCGTATGGACCCTGGGAAAGTGCGGGCAGTTCTTGAGTGGGATCGGCCGGAGAATCTTAAGGCACTACAACGTTTCCTGGGGTTTGCTAACTATTACCGGAAGTTCATTCGTAATTTCTCGTCCATGGTTAAGCCTCTCACAGACATGACTAAAAAGGGGACGGATTTTTCTAGGTGGTCTGACAAGGCTTGTCAAGCATTCTCCTCCTTGAAAAAATGTTTTGCCTCGGCACCCATACTCATTCAACCTGATGCGTCTCAGCCATTCTTTGTAGAGGTAGACGCTTCCGAGGTAGGGGTGGGAGCAGTATTGTCACAGGGTTCGTCCCCTGGTAAGTGGCATCCGTGCGCCTTTTTCTCTAAAAAATTGTCGTCCGCTGAGAGGAATTACGATGTCGGCAATAGGGAACTCTTGGCCATTAAGTTAGCTTTTGAGGAGTGGCGCCATTTTTTGGAGGGGGCAGTTCATCCGGTCACCGTCATCACCGATCACAAGAACCTGCTATATCTGGAGTCCGCTAAACGTCTGAATCCCAGACAAGCTAGGTGGTCATTGTTTTTTACCAGGTTTAATTTCGTCGTTACATATCGTCCTGGGTCTAAAAATGTAAAGGCGGATGCCTTATCTCGTAGTTTCCCTGGGGCCGGGAATACGGACGACCCGATTCCTATTCTTCAGGAGGGGGTGGTGGTTTCGGCAGTATGCTCTGAGCTGGAGGAGGAGATATTGGAGGCTCAGGGGGACGCCCCTGTTGGACCTCCGGGGAGACTGTTCGTTCCAGATCAGTTGCGACAAAAGGTGATCGAGGCACACCATAACTCAGTTTTTGCAGGACACCCGGGGAGTAAAGCAACTGTGGATCTCCTCTCGCGTCGGTTTTGGTGGCCTAACTTACATAAAGAGGTGGTAACTTTTGTCGCGTCCTGTGGGGTTTGTGCGCGCTCTAAGACCTCACATACCCGTCCGTCTGGGGCCCTTTTACCTTTGAAGATCCCGGAGCGTCCTTGGACTCATCTGTCTATGGACTTTATTACGGACCTCCCTCCGTCTTCGGGTAAAACGGTCATACTCGTTGTAGTGGACAGGTTCAGCAAGATGGCACATTTTATCGCTCTTCCGGCTCTCCCTAATGCTAAAACTCTTGCGCAGGTGTTCATTGGGGAGATTGTGAGGCTTCACGGGGTACCCTCCGAGGTGGTGTCTGATCGGGGGTCTCAGTTTGTGTCCAAGTTCTGGAAGGCGTTTTGTGCACGGCGGGGGATGCATTTGTCATTCTCGTCGGCTTTTCATCCTCAGACCAATGGTCAGACGGAACGTATGAACCAGAGCTTGGAGACATATCTTCGGTGTTTTGTGTCAGAGAACCAGGAGGACTGGGCTTCTTTCCTACCTCTGGCAGAGTTTGCTCTCAATAATAGGCGGAGCGAGTCCACTGGTAAGTCCCCGTTTTTTGGGGCATATGGTTTTCACCCCCAGTTTTGTACTTTCAGTAGGGGGGGCTCTTCGGGGGTTCCGGAGGAGGAACGATTTTCCTCATCTCTCGCTTCTGTATGGAGAGGGGTGCTGAAGAATCTGAATACTATGGGGAACCGATACAAACGTATGGCTGATAGGAGGAGAGTGTCTGGTCCGGACCTAAGTGTGAACGATCAGGTATGGTTGTCTACCAGGAATATTAAACTTAAGGTTCCCTCCTGGAAACTGGGTCCCAGGTTCATCGGGCCGTACAGAATCAGTTCTGTTATTAATCCGGTGGCATTCCGTCTTGACCTCCCCCCTACGTTTAAAATTCACAACGTGTTTCACAGATCATTGCTTAAGAGGTATGTGGCGCCGGTGGTACCCTCACCTTTACCTCCCCCTCCTGTGGTTGTCAATGGTAACTTGGAGTTCCAGGTATCGAGGGTCATTGATTCACGCTTTAATCGCCGGTCCCTTCAGTACTTGGTTCATTGGAAGGGGTATGGTCCTGAGGAGAGGATGTGGGTTCCTGCGTCGGATATTAACGCAGACCGATTAGTTCGGGCCTTCCACACGACTCACCCGAATAAACCTGGCCCTGAGGGTCCGGAGGCCCCTCGTAGAAGGGGGGGTACTGTCACGGGTGTGTTGCCACGAAGATCGTCACGAGTACACAGCCTGACTTCTCGCAGCTGACTTGTTGGTGCTTTGTGTTTTTTCGGCAGTGAAGGAGTTAATTCTCTCTCTCTGGGCTAGCTGAGGTCCAGCCTCGCCCAGCTGCAATCAATGCTTCTTTAGTGAGACTCCTTCATATTCCTGCAGGTCTGTTTGGGAGGTGTCGGTGAAAGCTTTTCATTCAGACTTACAGAGCGGATCGTGGTGTTTGGAGTTGCTGAGATAAGTGTATTTGGAAGTGTTTTTTCCCTTTCCTCGCTTTATCATTTATCTCCTTTCCCGTTGGTGTTCCCTCTGTTGTAGTTGTGTAGAAGTTGTATGCAAGGTGGTTTTGGTTTTTCCCTTGTACTGTCTCGTTCGTCTAAATACTGTGTGTGGGCATATTATTTCTGGTTCCCAATTGTTGTGATCGGGGTCCTTCTCAGGACTAGATTACTGAGGTGCAGGGATCCTCAGGAGGTAGGGGTTACGCTGGCGGCCTGGACCTCTGTACCTTTAACAGTACCTCCAGGTTGAGGGATTAGTCAGGGCCCCAGCTTAGGGTCAGCTTAGGCCCCCTACCTCCAGTATTCTGTGACAGTGTGACAAGCGGGGAGAGGACGCCGGGACGGAGCGCGCGCTGACAGCAGAGCGGTGAGGGGAGCAGCGTCCCTGCCTAGCAGAGGGCAGGGACGCCAGCGCTACAGTACCCCCCCCTTTAGGCCCCCCCTTTTTTAGGCCAGACAGAAATTTAGCTAGGATGAGAGGGGCATGGATATTCTCCCGGGGCTCCCACGTTCTCTCCTCAGGACCAAACCCCCTCCAATCTACCAAGAAAAAGGTCTTTCCTCTTACCCTTTTGGTGGCAAGAATGTTCTCTACCTCAAACTCGTCCTCAGCAGAAACCGGAGCAAGAGGCGTACCTGTAGACTTAGAAAAAGAGTTAAGTACCACAGGTTTGAGGAGAGATACATGGAAGGAGTTAGGGATCCGTAAGTTGGCCGGGAGTTTCAATTTATAGGCCACCGGGTTGATCTGACTGATAACCTCCAGTGGGCCGATGAACCGAGGCCCCAACTTATAGGAAGGGATCTTGAGCCGGACATATTTGGACGAGAGCCAGACTTTATCCCCAGGACGGAATTGAGGAGGATCCAGACGTCCTTTGTCAGCGTGCCTTTTCATACGCTCGGATGACAGAAGGAGTGCGGACCGGGTACTCTCCCATATGGAGGAAGACTCGCTCTCGTGATTGTTGTACGAGAATTCGGCCCATGGCAGGAGATCCACCCAGTCAGAATGGTGAGCATTAACGAAGTGCCGGAGGTAACTGGTCAGGTTCTGATTGATCCGCTCCACTTGACCATTAGACTGTGGGTGGTAAGCGGAGGAGAAGTCCAGAGTGACGTCTAGCAATTTACAAGTGGCTCTCCAGAAACGAGAAGTGAACTGTACTCCTCGATCCGACACGATGTGACGGGGCAGGCCATGAAGACGGAAGATGTGGCGGATAAAGACTCTAGCCAGCTCGGGTGCAGACGGAAGACCTGGCAGGGGAATGAAGTGAGCCATCTTGGAAAAGCGGTCAGCGACCACCCAAATGACCGTACAACCGGCAGAGACGGGCAGATCAGTTACGAAGTCCATCGCTATATGCTGCCAGGGGGCAGCAGGTGCTGGCAGAGGAAGAAGGCGGCCGGCCGACAGGTGTCTCGGAACCTTGTTGCGGGCGCAGGACACACAGGCAGAAACAAAGTCCATAACATCCTTGTGCAGGTTAGGCCACCAGTAGTGCCGGGTAATAAGCTGGAGGGTTTTTTCTGACCGGCGTGGCCAGCTAGTTTAGACGAATGACCCCAGTGTAGGATCCTCTCCCGATCAGGTACCGATACGAACGTCTTACCAGGAGGGAGACAATTTAGACTCACGGAAGCCACCTGCATTACTCTGGCGGGATCGATGGGGCAGTCACATGGTCTATGAGGTGGTAATGTCTCTGCCTCCTCCATATCAAAGACATCAGCACAAGACCAATAAGGAATCGGAAGTCCAGGTAGATTAGCTGGGATAGGAGAGGGACGGACGGAATGGACGGGAACCAGACAGGTTTTATGACAGTCTTGTCCCCAGCGAAGGACTTCTCCGGTTTGCCAGTCAAGCACGGGTGCATGTCTCTGGAGCCAAGGCAGACCTAGCAAGAGGGCGTGAGAGAGTCCAGGCAGAACGTGAAGGGAGATACTCTCTGAATGCAGCATACCCACTTGCAGAGTAACGGATTCGGTGATGAATTGGATGGGGCGAGATAAGAGGCCCCCATCCACGGCAACAACAGACAAGGGTACAGCCAGAGGTTTGGTGGGGATGCGGTATTTCTCCACCAGGGACAGTGAAATAAGATTTCCGGCTGCTCCAGAGTCAAGTTGGGCTAGTTTGGAATAACGATTCTCCCCGCAGATGATTGAGACAGACAGCAGCAGGGATGGAGAGGATTTATTTTTGTCTAGATCAAGTCCTCTGAGCGAACCTAGACACAGGCGTTCTCCCGACCTCTCCGGGCAGGCACGGATCCGATGCTCCTTACTGCCACAGTAGAAGCAGCTCCCCTCGGCACGGCGAAAGTCCTGACGGGATTTGACCATCTTGGTCTGGTCGACCTGCATAGGCTCAGGAGAGTGTACCTGGGGAGAAACGGAAGGAGTGACGGGTTTCAGAAAAGTAGGAACCAGACGTGGAAGCCCCTTTTCACGGGTGACCTCTTTGGCACGTTCCTGGAACCGTAGGTCAATCCGGGTGGCAAGAGTTATTAAGTCATCGAGAGTGGTAGGAATGTCCCGACCAGCAAGTTCATCTTTAATACGGCCGGACAGACCCTCCCAGAAGACGGATACCAGAGCTTCGTTATCCCAGGCCAGCTCCGAGGCAAGGGTACGGAACCGTATGGCATATTGACCCACGGTGAGGCTTCCCTGACGGAGGCGTAGCAGAGATGATGCGGATGAGGTCCTCCGTCCGGGTTCGTCGAAGGCTTTCCGGAAAGCCGTGAGAAAGGCAGGCAAGTCGGACACCAGGGGGTCTCCTCTCTCCCATAGAGGATTTAGCCAGGCCAGAGCCTCCCCGGTGAGATGGGACATGATGAATGCAATTTTGGCTCGGTCGGAGTTAAACTGGTGGGACAATAGTTCAAAATGCAAGGTGCACTGATTTATGAAGCCCCGAGCCAGGACGGAGTCGCCTCCGAAGCGAGGAGGTGCAGAGAGCCGGGGTCCGGAAAAGGATACCATGGTACTGGCCGTAGTTGCAGGTGGTGTTGTCAGAGTATCCAGGCGAGTATTGACATTCCGCAGGTGACCCAGGATGGACTCCTGTTGGGACCTTTGACGGGACAGTTCAAGACAGAGGTCCGAGAGCGAGGGAGCTTGGGTGCCACCGGGTTCCATGGCCCGAGCAAACTGTAACGGATCCGGGAGGCGGAACCTCTGAGCTACTATACAAGGGGGCGGCCCTTGTAAGGGAGCGGGTGGCAGTCTCTGGGTGAACGGACAGGGAGTTACGGCAAGTGATCAGGGCAGTCTCTGGGTAAGGGGTAGGTACGACCTGTGATGGCAGAGCCTCCGGGTAGGCTAGCAGGCAGATGGTAGATGTGTGCTACCAGGTGAGCAAGCGAGAGTCTCTGGAATAGCAGGTGGTCACGGCACGTGACGGCGGAACCTCCGGGCTGGCAGGCAGGTAGGTAACGGAGAAGCGCTCCCAGGTGAGCGGGCAAGAGTCTCTGGAAAAGCTGGTGGTCACCGCACGTGACAACGGGACCTCCGGGCTGGCAAGCAGGCAGGTAACGGAGATGCGCTCCCAGGTGAGCGGGCAAGAGTCTCTGAGATAGCTGGTGGTCACAGCACGTGACAACGGAGCCTCCGGGCTGGCAAGCAGGCAGGTAGCGGAGAAGCGCTCCCAGGTGAGCGGGCAAGCTGGTCCATAGACAGACTGACCGGAGTTGTAAGGCAGACCGTCGGACCTCAGGCAAGCAGGCAGGTAGCTGATGTGCGCTCCCAGGTGAGCGGACAAGTTGGTCCTTAGACAGACTGACCGGAGTTGTAAGGCAGACCGTCGGACCTCAGGCAGGCAGGCAGGTAACAAGTATTCAGGCAGGAATCAGGCAGGTAACTAGCAGGAAACTGGCAGGAAACTGGCAGGTAACTGGCAGGTAACTGGCAACGGGACCTGAGGGCTGAAGCACAGGTGAGACACAGGTGCAAACAACATTGCTCGGGCCCCTCCATTTTGGAGGAGGTGCCTTATATATGATGAAGTCCTCCGGCCATTGGCCGGGGACTCTTTAGGGCGGCGCGCGCGGCCCCTTTAAGAGGAGGGGAGCGCGCGCGCGCGCGCCCTAAGCACAGGGGCCGGGAAGGAGCGCGCGCTGAGAGCAGAGCAGGAGGAGGACGCCGGGACGGAGCGCGCGCTGACAGCAGAGCAGGAGGAGGACGCCGGGACGGAGCGCGCGCTGACAGCAGAGCGGGGAGAGGACGCCGGGACGGAGCGCGCGCTGACAGCAGAGCGGTGAGGGGAGCAGCGTCCCTGCCTAGCAGAGGGCAGGGACGCCAGCGCTACACACTACTCCAAAAGCATATACAGTGCCTACAAGTAGTATTCAACCCCCTGCAGATTTAGCTGGTTTGATAAGATGCAAATAAGTTAGAGCCTTCAAACTGCAAACGAGAGTAGGTTTTATGAACAGAAGCATAAATCTTACAAACCAAAAAGTTATGTTGCTCCGTTTAATTTTATTAAATTTTAAACATAAAAGTGTGGGTCAATTATTATACAACCCCTATGTTTAATATTTTGTGGAATAACCCTTGTTTGCAATTACAGCTAATAATCGTCTTTTATAAGACCTGATCAGGCCGGCACAGGTCTGTGGAGTTATCTTGGCCCACTCCTCCATGCAGATCTTCTCCAAGTTATCTAGGTTCTTTGGGTGTCTCATGTGGACTTTATTCTTGAGCTCCTTCCACAAGTTTTCAATTGGGTTAAGGTCAGGAGACTGACTAGGCCACTCCAACACCTTGTCTTTTTCCCTCTTGAACCAGGCCTTGGTTTTCTTGGCTGTGTGCTTTGGGTCGTTGTCTTGTTGGAAGATGAAATTACGACCCATCTTAAGATCCTTGATGGAGGAGCGGAGGTTCTTGGCCAAAATCTCCAGGTAGGCCGTGCTATCCATCTTCCCATGGATGCGGACCAGATGGCCAGGCCCCTTGGCTGAGAAACAGCCCCACAGCATGATGCTGCTACCACCATGCTTGACTGTAGGGATGGTATTCTTGGGGTCGTATGCAGTGCCATCCAGTCTCCAAACGTCACGTGTGTGGTTGGCACCAAAGATCTCGATCTTGGTCTCATCAGACCATAGAACCTTGAACCAGTCTGTCTCAGAGTCCTCCAAGTGATCATGAGCAAACTGTAGACGAGCCTTGACATGACGCTTTGAAAGTAAAGGTACCATACAGGCTCGTCTGGAACGGAGACCATTGCGGTGGAGTACGTTACTTATGGTATTGACTGAAACCAATGTCCCCACTGCCATGAGATCTTCCCGGAGCTCCTTCCTTGTTGTCCTTGGGTTAGCCTTGACTCTTCGGACAAGCCTGGCCTCGGCACGGGAGGACACTTTCAAAGGCTGTCCAGGCCGTGGAAGGCTAACAGTAGTTCCATAAGCCTTCCACTTACGGATGATGCTCCCAACAGTGGAGACAGGTAGGCCCAACTCCTTGGAAAGGGTTTTGTACCCCTTGCCAGCCTTGTGACCCTCCACGATCTTGTCTCTGATGGCCTTGGAATGCTCCTTTGTCTTTCTCATGTTGACCATGTCTGAGTGCTGTTCACAAGTTTGGGGAGGGTCTTAAATAGTCAGAAAAGGCTGGCAAAAGAGATCTTTAATCCACACATGTGAAGCTCATTATTCTTGGTGCCTGAACTACTTCTTAATACTTTAGGGGGACCAAACAGAATTCTTGTGGTTTGAGGGGTTGAATAATAAATGACACTCTGAATTAACTTTTAACGTTTTAAAAAAACAAACAAAAAAAAAACAAAAACAAAATTTGCTGCAGTGCATTTCCCACTTCCAGGCTGATCTACAGTACAAATGTCACAATGCCAAGTTAATTCCGCATGTGTCAACCAGCTAAATCTGCAGGGGGTTGAATACTACTTGTAGGCACTGTATAGTACATATTAGCTAGAGATAAATGTGTCATATCTCCCCATTTAATCAACATAGACAAAACTATGCAGTGGGTCCCCAATCATAACACCTAAACTTGGAATAAATCCAAAAAACACTTGTGACGCCTCTACTCGAAAGCCCCTTTTTACCCTGGCAGATGGGGACTCGGAGTCGGGTCCTAAGTTGGAGAGATGGGGTGCAGCCGTGGCCCGGACCCGCTCCGTGTCCAGGGCCGTCGCAATTAAAAGGATGGTACGGGCTTATCCGAGTTGAGTGGCTGATCTCGACTACGCCACCTGTGGCACCTGGTGAAGGCCACCAGCGCTGCTGCAGTCCGCCAAGGCATGGTGTTATGGCAGCCGTCGTTGTTACTACTCCCCACAGGCGGAGCAGGGCCTCAGGGCAGAGGGACAGGATGTCAGGGGTAGTAGTCTAGGAGGTCTGGTGCTGCGTAGCGCGGTGTAATGCAGAATAAAGAGTCCGGAGGCCACAGGGGTTAACTTCCAGGGTTTTTACTCACGTAAGAGATGGCAGAAGGAAGGCGACTCCCAGCTCCTCGCGGAGTTCTGCGGTCACCAGAGACAGGGGGGTCCGACAACCTCCGTGTAAGTCCAGTGTTCAATCAGGACCCCGCACCAGAGTGTTCCTAGACTTCAGACCGGGTCCCTTTCCTGTCTGTGTGTGTAGATAGGCCAGGTCTCCCTCTGAACTCCTCTCAGAAAAAGGGTACGGGTAGCAGCTCCGCTCCTTACCCGGTGGGATCCTCAGGGCCTACCGGGTTTTCCCGACCAGGACGTGGAGTAGCAAGGTCGAGTGTCAGGGGCCGGTACCCCTCTTGCAGCCGGAATCCCTCTGAACATATCAGGTTGGTGAGGACAGGTGGCGTACACCGCTCCGTCTGCATCCTCCCTGGGATCCATTTGTGGTGAAGCTACACTCTAAAGCTCCGGGCCTTCTTGGTCATGGTCCTCGACCGGGATGAGACATACATTATCTGCAGCCTGCCCCTCGACCCAAGGCCGAGGTACGAGGGGCCGTGACCCCGTCCTCTGCAGGTCCACACAGGATCCACGCTCAGGGAGGAGAGATCACGATTAGATAACGATCAAAAAACCTTGAACCAAAATGGCTGTGTATTAAATATGAAATTTACAGTGTCACTAAAATGTGAGTCCTCCACCCTCACCCACTAAATGGTTCCCCTAACTCTTGGTTCCCCAGTCTCCCTGTAACCAGGAGGGCAGCACCTAGTGCATTCTAGCCCCCTCTGGTGGAGAAGTGTGGTGTTGGATGTGAAGGAAGGGTCCTGACCATCGCACTGTTCTTACCTCAGAGGAGGAACACTACACTCCATTAAAGAAGTGCAGCATCCCTGTGGCGGTCGAACCCTCAGGGGCGCCACACACTTGTATATACTTCCCCTTGAGAAAGCACTGGGTGTGCGAAACGTGCGTTGGGCGTTAGTTCTTGGCACGGGACTGCACGTAGCGATATTCCTGATGGGTAAGTTCAATGACCTGGGTCGGTGCTGCCCTTAGGGCAAACATTACTTCGCTTTTCTCCCCATATAGATCTCCTTTCTCTTGTGCCATATTCTTATATTTAGGTCTCAGGACCTTTATTATTATGGCTAATGATCTATGATTATACTTATATGGCTAAACCATGGAGAACATCACTAGCTGATATGGGAAATGTCAGGCATCATTACTTTATTTAGGCCCCCTTTTTCCTATAAATATTTACCCATAGGAATTAGAGTCCACTGGGAAATTCACTATTGCCCATATGTGCTTAATGATTTCTTTGTTTCATCCTTTTTCCTCTAATAATCTCTTTTAAATTTTGTGATCATTTAATGATGATTTTTTAACTATTATCTTTCAATAAAGAATCTTATTATATATTTGCAAGTGGTTTTTGGATTTATTCCAAGTTTACTTTATTGCAGAGTGGCCTGACGGAAGCCTCTCCTCAGTGCAAGACATATGAAAGCCCGCATAGAGTTTGCTCAAAAACACATGAAGGACTCCCAGACTATGAGAAATAAGATTCTCTGGTCTGATGAGATGAAGATAGAACTTTTTGGTGATGATTCTAAGCGGTATGTGTGGAGAAAACCGGGCACTTCACCTACCCAATACAATCCCAACAGTGAAACATGGTGGTGGCAGCATCATGCTATGGGGGTGTTTTTCAGCTGCAGGGACAGGACGACTGGTTGCAATTGAAGGAAACATGAATGCGGCCAAGTACAGAGATATCCTGGATGAAAACCTCTTCCAGAGTGTTCTGGACCTCAGACTTGGCTGAAGGTTCACCTTCCAACAAGACAATGACCCTAAGCACACAGCTAAAATAACAAAGGAGTGGCTTCAGAACAACTCTGTGACCATTCTTGACTGGCCCAGCCAGAGCCCTGACCTAAACCCAATTGAGCATCTCTGGAGAGACCTGAAAGTGGCTGTCTACCAACGTTCACCATCCAACCTGACAGAACTGGAGAGGATCTGCAAGGAAGAATGGCAGAGGATCCCCAAATCCAGGTGTGAAAAACTTGTTGCATCATTCCCAAGAAAACTCATGGCTGTACGAACTCAAAAGGGGGCTTCTACTCAATACTGAGCAAAGGGTCTGAATACTTTTTTAATAAATTTGCAAAAATTTCTACATTTCTGTTTTTTTACAGTCAAGATGGGGTGCAGAGTGTACTTTAATGAGAAAAAAAATGAACTTTTTAGAATTTACCAAATGGCTGCAATGAAGCAAAAAGTGAAAAATTTAAAGGGGTCTGAATACTTTCCATACCCACGGTAGGTCCCCCCAATTTTTGTAAACAGCAAAGGTAAATCAGACAGCTGAGAGCTGATATTATCAGGCTGGCAAGGTCCTTGGTTATTGGGCCCTTCCTAGCCTAAAAATACCAGCCCGCAGCTGCCCCAGAACTGGTGCATCACATGAGATGCGTCAATTCTGGCACTTTGGCTTCGCTCTTCCCGATTGCCCTGGTGCGATGGCAATCCAGGTAATGGTGTTTGGGGTTGATGTCAGCTGTGAATTGTCCTAAAACATAGCTGGCATCAAGACCTGGTGTTAGTAATGGAGAGGTGTCTATCAGATACCCCTGTTACTAACCCAGTAAGTAAAAAGAAACATATACAATTTTTTTTTATTTAAATAAACATTACCTAACACTTTACCTGGTTCACCACTTTCTTAAAAAAAAAAAAAAAAGGTCCCATACAGGTCCGCCATAGTCCAGCGAATCCAACGTAGTTCGCAAATAGAAACCTGAAAAACATAAACAGGGAGTTTTTCCTGCCTAGAGATGGAGAAATGGTGCAGAAATTTCTGCATCCAAATACTCAACGTGTGCACACACCCTAGGGAGCTTTGGAGCCAATCGGTCAGCACAGTTACTGCCTTCATCAGTCAGTCCTGTCCCAGCGGTCTGCTGCTTCCATGCCTCACTTCTTCACACAGGTGCACTTAAAGGGGTTGTCCAGTTAAAAAATAATAATTTACTGATCATCGGAAGTCCCCCCACTGGGACCCCCACCGATCATGAGAACGGGGAATTTTTACACCCAATCGGGAACTTTTATCCTCTTTACAAGATGACAGATGCCCGATCACCGCTCAATTCATTCTCTATGGGGCTTCCAGAAAAAGTTGAGTGCAGTGCTCGACTGTCTCATCCTGCTGCTCCATTCTTACAGGTCTAAAAGTTTCCCATTTTCCCATTCTGTTAATCGGAGCGGACCCCAGCAGTTGTACCTTCACCGATCAACAAATTATCACCTATCCTGCGAATAGGTGAGTGTCACGCAAGTTGTGGGAAAAACTCAGTGCAACGCGAAGGGAACAGGGGAAGGAAGCCCAAACACTAGTGAAAGGGGAAGTGGAGACCCCTAGGCAGATCTAATATCACCCTGTCTCTCCTACCATCCCTATATTGATTCCACACCAATCGCCGAGCAGGAAAACTAAGCCCTGTATATCCCTAGAGCTAGACCCTAGATAGGGAGGGGGAGGGATGACCACTGGTCAGGCTACAAACTAAAGACATAAAGGAAGACAAACAAAGGGGATAACGTAGCTTGAGCAGACACCAGAGGGGAAACGCCAACTGTCCTCCAAGGCCACCAGAGAAGAAGCCAGCCGACTGCCAGCACTCCAAGCCAGAGCCAACGAACATAGAAATATCACCGGCAGTTCCGGAAGCAAACTGAGGGTTTTTAACTCCCCTGCAAGGGTGTGTCAATTAACAGCAGGAGGGAGGTCGCCCCTGGGTCTTAAAGTGAGAAGGATTTAGAAGGAGTCTACAGCCAGAACCAGAGTGACTGTCTATAACACCTGACACACCCGTGACAGTGAGGAATTCTTTTCATGGGACAACCCCTTTAAGTTACGTTGATGTGGAGTTGATGTGGAAGAGAGAGACGTAGTAGAACAGGTAGCAGACTAACTTCGGCAATGTTTCCTGACAACCATTTGGGGTAGTGGGAATATGACCTTGCTGGGCCCTAACATCCCTCCCCATATGTCAGAATGGTGGGATGCGGCAGACAGTGAGCGCTGGTGGGCCTATTATTTTCTGAATTTTGCACCAGCCCTTTACGGCACGTACCACCTGTGCTGCCCTAATGTCGGCCCAGCTCACGTAACTCAAAAGTTTTACGAAACCAAGAAAAGTTTTCACCGTGATGTTCGGGTCTGCCAGTGAAGGTCATGATCTCCCTGTGACCTGATTACATATTTTATCCTTTGCTTATAGTTTATGGTAACTCCTGCTCTCCGCCGATCTGGGTTAGAACAATGCGCAGTCATCCACCTGACACGGACACACCACATTGCTTCCCTCAGCATTTCCAGAAATTTGTAAATGAAGCAATTCTGAGACAATTCTGCTTTTACCTGCTAAAATACTTCTCAGGGGAATTCTAAAGTGTTGCTTCCATGCAAAGCAAATGAGATGGGAAAGGGCAGATCCAGGCAGTAAATGGGAACCCCTGCAGTGTAACAAGCACGCCTGGTGTCTCGTAAATCCAGAAATCAGAAGACAT
Organism: Phyllobates terribilis; assembly: GCF_046119375.1. Lineage (NCBI taxonomy): Eukaryota > Metazoa > Chordata > Amphibia > Anura > Dendrobatidae > Phyllobates > Phyllobates terribilis. Next base: position 1,147,456,977 of record NW_027362761.1, on the reverse strand, counting down.
GACAAATATAAATATGTATAATAGACAGTATATACATACAGTATATAACCTGTAATCAAGCTCATCATTTAATAGCGTGCCTGTCATTTCACCCAAAACATCTAAAAAAGCAAGGTCTCACACCCCACAACAAGGTAAAACTGCTAGAGTCTAACATGGACAGTAGCTGTTCTGATTCTCAAGCTATGTAACTTGTCATCCACTGTTTTTGAATATGCAAAATACCTCTTCAGAAAGAGGACTAGAACTCTATAGCGCCACCTGTTGGAAGCAGTGATCCTATAAGTCCCTATCAACCCTTTAACAAGTCGTGCAATATGACTTAGGATAATAGCCAAATCAGAATCTCAATTTGCAGACACGGTGTTTCGGGGTGTTGCCCCTCGTCAGTGCAAAGTATGAGAACTGATTTGGCTAGGTGAGAGGCTCTGGACTGAGGTCTAAGGGATAATGTTTCTCCTTGTGGAGAGTGACATACCGGCTCTGGCATGCCAGTGTAAGGTTTATTCACCGTGCAATGCTCCAAATGTCATACTTTGCACTGACGAGGGGCAATGCCCCAAACACCGTGACTGCGAATAGAGATTCTGATTTGACTTTTATCCTAAGTCATATTGAAAGACTTGTTAAAGGGTCGATAGTAACTTATAGGATCGCTGCTTACAACAGGTGGCACTATAGAGTTCTAGTCCTCTTACTCTCTGAAGAGGCAATTTGCATATTTAATTTCCCAGAGGCGCATTGCACGGCGAATAAGCCTCCTTACCTTGGCATGCCAGAGGCGGTATGTTACTCTCCACAAGAAGAAACGTTACCTGTTAGACTCTTTTTGAGTAGAAGTTTTCTCTTCATCAGAATTCTGCCAGCACTATACGAGCTGGGATTTCCCTCCTTCACTCCCCAGCATGCAATGATCCTACCGTTTTCCAATGGCTTGCCTGAAAGTAAAAGCCTACCTCTGTTTTGACTGTATGCAGTTTGACAGGTAGAACAAAATCATGCCCCCAATTCCTCAAATCTGTCTCTGCAGCTCGAGACAGTATTCACTTGACAATAAGGCATGGCGGTAAGTTGGATAGAAGGGAGACACCTAGTGGCCGCTACTTTTGAGTCATTTTATTGGGTTTATAACATCGTTTGGGGTAAATAAACTACTTTTATAATTTAGATAACTAGGAAAAACCTTCGGCACTAGAAAAATGATGATTTTGTGGAATAATGTGAATCCAAATGTACTTTAGTTACAAACTCAAGACAACTTGTGATAAACAGATAACAAAATCCAATCCAATGTTTTGGCTATATAGTCTTTTTCAAGGATATCTGTGAAGTATCTGTTGGCATTCATAAACTACTCATGGTGGCACTGTGCGGTAAGTCTCATCTAAGACCTGTACCAGCGTGATCTAACATCCATAGCCGGCTGCCTCCTATATAGCCGAGACGTTGGATTGGATTCTGTTATCTGTTTATCACAAGCTAGCTTTACTTTGTAAAGAAAGTACATTTGGATTCACGTTATTCCATGAAATCATAATTTTTCTAGTACCGAAGGTTTTTCCTAGTTATCTACTACAAATTTTAGCACAATTACATTACTTAGTTGTGCCAGCCTTTATACTTAGGCTACTTTTACACTTTTAGTCAATGCATTGGCCATCAGATGGGCTGAAGTTTATTGATCTGACAGTCACCATTTAATGGGAAACTGTCAATTTTGATAGATAGATAGATAGATAGATAGATGATAGATAGATATGGGAAAAGTATGCAAATTAGCTCTACTCCAAAGGTAAGAAAACTGTCTCTCTAGTCTCTCTAGTGCCATCTATTGGAGATAGCTACCCTGTAAGTCAAAGTCCAAGCCAGAGAAAAGTTTTGAAAACATTATGTAGGAATTTAGTTAAGCCAGAATCTCCTTCAATAGGAAGAAACGCCCAATTGTTCTTCCCTGTTATTAGTTCAGAGCAGGGTACTGGGATAGAGGCCTTTCACATAGTGCTGTGCACAGTGTAGGAAAGACTAAGTGCAACACGAATGGATGAGGGGAAGGGAGCCCAGACTCTAGGGAAAGGGGGAGTGGTGACCCCTAGGCTGATCTAATATCACTCTGCCTCCCCTACCGTCCCTATATTGGTTCCACACCAATCGCCGAACAGGAAACCTAAGCCCTGAAAATCCCAAGAGCTAGGCCCTGGATGGGGAAGGGGGGATGAGCACTGGTCAGTCCCCACTATTAACTAAAGACAACATGGGAGACAAACACAGGGGGAGAAACTTAGCTTCAGCAGACTCCAGAGAGATTACACCAAACATCCTCCAAAGCACCAGAGAGGACGTAAGCCGACTGCAATAGCTCCAAGCCTTCACAAGGGAATATGTGAATATCACCGGCGACTCCCTGCAGCAAACTGAAAGCATTTAAATACTCAGAACAGGGTGTCAATCAGAGCAGGAGGGAGGTAGCCGCTGGGTCCTAAAGTAAGAAGGATTTAAGAAGGCGTCTTCAATACCAAACGAAGTGACCTTCTGCAGCCAGCTGCAGAGCGACTGTCTGTTACATCTTACACACCCGTGACAGTACCCCCCTTCTACAAGTGGCCTCCGGACACTCACGACCAGGTTTCTCAGGATAATAGGTGTGGAATGAACTAACCAGCCTGAGAGCATTCATCTCTGATGCTGAAACCCACATCCTTTCCTCTGGACCATAACCCTTCCAGTGCACCAAGTATTGTAGGGAATGACGTTGGAGACTCAAGAGGTTCCACATATTTCTTGAGTACAGACCTGTGAAAGACATTGTGGATCTTAAGGGCCTGAAGTAGTTGAAGACGAAACCTCCGACGCATCAACTTCCACAATAAAGGGTTGGGAAACATTGGGTTGACTGAGTGTAGGTGCCGTGGCAAAACAGTTCTTTAGGGAGGAAAAAGCCTGCAGGGCGGCATCCGAACATTTGGAAAAGTGAGACCCCTTTCTAGCCATGTCAGTAAGGGGTTTCACAATTACTGAATAAATTTGGATGAATTTCCGGTAAAAATTAGTAAAGCCCAGAAAACGTTGTAGAGCCTTCATGGTCCCAATCAAGGACAGCGCAGATCTTCTCCAGATCCATCTGAAAACCCGAAGATGACAACAGGTACACCAAAAACTGCACCTCCTGAACGGCAAAAACACATTTTTCTAGTTTGGCATATAGTTTGTTATGCCTTAATATCTGAAGCACCTGTGTAACATACCCCCGATGTGTCTCAAAATCAGGTGAGTAAACCAAAATATCATCCAGATAGACCACCACCATCCTCCCCACCAAATGATGGAAAATATGATTAATGAAATGCTGGAACACCGCAGGTGCATTGGTCAGACCGAAAGGCATAACCAGACTCTCGAAATGCCCTTCAGGGGTATTGAACGCTGTTTTCTATTTGTCCCCTTCTCTGATTCTAACCAGATTGTAGGCTCCCCTTAAATCCAACTTGGAGAATACCTTAGCTCCCACAACCTGCCTGAACAAATCTGGAATCAGAGAAAGAGGGTATGGATCACGGATGGTAATTTGATTTAATTCCCGGAAATCTAAACAGGGACGTAGACCGCCATCTTTTTTCTACAAGAAGAAGAACCCTGCCACCACGGGCGAAGATAAGGGTCTGATATGTCCCTTCTCCAGAGTTTCTGCAATGAAATCCTTCATGGCTTGTCTCTCAGGGCCAGATGGACTTTGGTAGTTGAGCTCCGGGAGTCAGGTTAATAGGACAATCATATGCACGATGAGGAGGCAAATCCTGACATTCCTTCCCAGAAAAAACGTCCTCAAAACCAGACCGAAAAGCAGGTAATATTTCCATTGAGACTGTAGAATGGGAAACATCTAAACAGTTCTCATGGCAGTAATCTCCCCATTCAATGATCTCCCTGGTTTGCCAGTCCAACAACAGATTATGTTTCAACAACCAGAGTAGACCCAAAACAATTGGAATGGGAAGACCATCCAGAACATAGCAAGGAATTACCTTACAATGAACCGACCCCACCCTCAATCTTACATTATGTACAATCTGAGTTAGAGCTTTCTGTGCAAGTGGCGCTGAGTCGATGGCGAAGATGGGAATAGGCTTAGCTAAAGAATGGGTGGCTCAGTGGTTAGCACTGCAGCCTTGCAGCGCTGAGGTCCTGAGTTCAAATCCCACCAAGGACAACATCTGCAAGGAGTTTGTGTAACGGGTCTGGGAGGCGGAACCTCTGGGCTACAATACAAGGGGGCGGTCCTTGTAAGGGAGCGGGTGGCGACCAGGCAGGCAGTCACAGGAGGTGACCTGGACAGTCTCTGAGTGAACGGGACAGTCTCTGAGTGAACGGGACAGTCTCTGAGTGAACAGGGCTGGAGATCACGGCAAGTGACCGGGGCAGTCGCTAGGTATAGGGTTGGTACGACCTGTGGCAGCTGAAGATAGACGAGAGCTCCCAGGTGAGCAGGCGAGAGTCTCTGGATGAACGGGTGGTCACAGCATGTGACGGCGGAGCCTCCAGGAAGACCAGCGGACAGGCGACAGATGAGCGCTCCCAGGTGAGCGGGCAGAAGTCTCTGGACAGGCGGGTGGTCACAGCACGTGACGGCAGAGCCTCCGGGTAGGCAAACAGACAGGTAGCAGATGAGCGCTCCCAGGTGAGCGGGCAGGAGTCACTGGACAGGCAGGTGGTCACAGCACGTGACGGCGGAGCCTCCAGGTAGGCTAGCAGGCAGATAGCAGATGTGCGCTCCCAGGTGAGCGGGCAAGCTGGTCCATAGACAGACTGACAGGAGTTGGTAGGCAGACCGTCGGACCTCAGGCAGGCAGGCAGGTAGCTGATGTGCGCTCCCAGGTGAGCGGGCAAGAGTCTCTGGAATAGCTGGTGGTCACAGCACGTGACAGCGGAGCCTCCGGGCAGGCAAGCAGGCAGGTAGCGGAGAAGCGCTCCCAGGTGAGCGGGCAGGCTGGTCCTTAGACAGACTGACAGGAGTAGTAAGGCAGACCGTCGGACCTCAGACTAGCAGACAGGTAGCAAGTAATCAGGCAGGAATCTGACAGGTAACTGGCAGGTAACTGGCAACGGGACCTGAGGGCTGAAGCACAGGTGAGACACAGGTGCAAACAACATTGCTCGGGCACCTCCATTTTGGAGGAGGTGCCTTATATATGATGAAGTCCTCCGGCCATTGGCCGGGGACTCCTTAGGACGACGCGCGCGGCCCCTTTAAGAGGAGGGGAGCGCGCGCGCGCGCGCCCTAAGCACAGGGGCCGGGAAGGAGCGCGCGCTGAGAGCAGAGCGGGAGGAGGACGCCGGGAAGGAGCGCGCGCTGACAGCAGAGCGGGAGAGGGAAGCCGGGCACGGGGCAGAGCGGTGAGGGGAGCAGCGTCCCTGCCTAGCAGAGGGCAGGGACGCCGGCACTACAGTACACCCCCCTTTAGGCCCCCCCCTTTTTTAGGCCAGACAGAAATTTAGCTAGGATGAGAGGGGCATGGATGTTCTCCCGGGGCTCCCACGTTCTCTCCTCAGGACCAAACCCCTTCCAATCTACCAGAAAAAAGGTCTTTCCTCTTACCCTTTTGGTGGCAAGAATGTTCTCTACCTCAAACTCGTCCTCAGCGGAAACCGGAGCAGGAGGCGTACCTGTAGACTTGGAAAAAGAGTTAAGTACCACAGGTTTGAGGAGAGATACATGGAAGGAGTTAGGGATCCGTAAGTTGGCCGGGAGTTTCAATTTATAGGCCACCGGGTTGATCTGACTGGTGACCTCCAGAGGTCCGATGAACCGAGGCCCTAACTTGTAAGAAGGTATCTTGAGTCGAACATATTTAGATGAGAGCCAGACCTTATCTCCTGGACGAAATTGAGGAGGATCCAGGCGTTTTTTGTCAGCGTGTCTTTTCATCCGTTCGGACGACTGAAGGAGTGCGGATCGGGTACTCTCCCAAATGGAGGAAAATTTGCTAACGAGAGATTCCGCAGCCGGGTTGTCCACCGAGGTGGAGACAGGAAAAGGAATCCGAGGATGCTGACCAAAGACTACAAAAAACGGGGATTTGGAGGAGGATTCGCTCTCGTGATTATTGTAAGAGAACTCGGCCCATGGTAGGAGATCCACCCAGTCAGAATGGTGGGCATTAACGAAGTGCCGGAGGTAACTGGTCAGGTTCTGATTGATCCGCTCCACTTGACCATTGGACTGTGGGTGGTAAGCGGAAGAGAAGTCCAGGGTGACGTCTAGTAGTTTACAAGTGGCTCTCCAGAAGCGTGAGGTGAACTGTACCCCACGATCTGACACGATGTGGAGGGGCAGGCCATGAAGACGGAAGATGTGACGAATAAAGTCTCTAGCTAGCTCGGGTGCAGACGGGAGGCCTGGTAGGGGAACGAAATGAGCCATCTTGGAGAAGCGGTCAGCGACCACCCAAATGACCGTACAACCGGCAGAGAGTGGGAGGTCAGTTATGAAGTCCATTGCAATATGCTGCCAGGGGGCAGCAGGTACTGGGAGCGGAAGGAGGCGACCGGCTGGCAGATGTCTCGGAACCTTGTTGCGGGCGCAGGACACACAGGCAGAAACAAAGTCTATTACATCCTTGTGCAGGGTAGGCCACCAGTAGTGATGGGAAATAAGCTGGAGGGTCTTCTTCTGACCAGCGTGGCCAGCCAGTTTAGACGAGTGACCCCAGTGAAGGATCTTCTCCCGATCAGGTACTGATACGAACGTCTTTCCGGGAGGGAGACGATTTAGACTCACGGGAGCCACCTGCATTACTCTGGCGGGATCGATGATGTGTTTCGGATCTTCCTCGAGATCAGATACCAGAAAGGATCGAGACAAGGCGTCCGCCTTGACGTTTTTGTCAGCCGGGCGAAAATGAAGGACAAAATCAAAACGAGCAAAAAACAAGGACCACCGGGCTTGGCGCGGGTTAAGTCTCTGGGCATGCTGAAGGTAAGCCAAGTTCTTGTGGTCAGTGTAAATTATTACCGGGTGAAGAGCCCCCTCAAGCAGGTAATGCCACTCCTCCAATGCCAGTTTGATGGCCAATAACTCTCGATCTCCTATGGAATAATTGCGCTCTGAGGAGGAGAAGAGTTTAGAGAAGAAGCCGCAAGTTACCATCCTCCCGGAAGAAGATTTTTGAGTAAGTACCGCTCCAGCTCCAGAGGAGGAGGCGTCCACTTCCAGGAAGAACAGCTTGTTGCCGTCCGGGCGATGCAGCACCGGGGCGGAAGAGAAGGCCTGTTTTAAGGAAAGAAAGGCTTCTTCTGCTTCGGGCGGCCACTGTTTGGGATTAGTACCCTTACGGGTGAGCGCGGAAATTGGGGCAGTCCGGGAAGAGAAGTGTGGTATGAAGAGGCGGTAGTAGTTGGCGAAGCCCAGGAACCGCTGAATGGCTTTCAACCCCTCCGGTCGGGGCCATTTCTCGATGGCAGACAGTTTCTCTGGATCCATTCGTAGGCCGGTCTGAGAAATAATGTAGCCCAAAAACGGAAGCGAGGTCTGCTCAAAGAGGCACTTCTCGTATTTAGCGAAGAGGTGATTCTGCCTGAGCCTGAGCAGGACCTGACGAACGTCCCTCCGGTGAGTCTGGAGATCCGGAGAGAAGACCAAGATGTCGTCCAGGTACACCACTACGCAGGAGTAGAGAAGGTCCCGGAAGATGTCATTGACCAACTCTTGAAAGACGGCAGGAGCGTTACAGAGACCAAAGGGCATTACCAGGTATTCATAGTGGCCGTCCCGGGTGTTGAATGCCGTCTTCCATTCATCCCCCTGACGGATACGAACCAGGTTGTACGCCCCACGGAGGTCTAGTTTGGTGAAGATTCTAGCCCCCCTCAGACGATCAAATAATTCTGGAATGAGCGGAAGGGGGTACTTATTCTTCACCGTGATCTGGTTTAGGCCTCTATAGTCTATACAGGGACGGAGAGAGCCGTCCTTCTTTTTGACGAAAAAGAAGCCTGCTCCCGCCGGGGAGGTAGATTTCCGGATGAATCCCCTGGCCAGATTCTCCTCAATATATTCGGACATCGACCGGGTCTCAGCAGCGGATAAAGGATAAATACGCCCACGGGGAGGAGTAGTACCGGGTAACAAGTCGATGGGACAGTCGTATGGTCTATGAGGGGGTAATGTCTCTGCCTCCTTTTTATTAAAGACATCAGCATAAGACCAATAAGGAATCGGAAGTCCAGGTAGATTAGCTGGGGTAGGAGAGGGACGGACGGGATGGACGGGAACCAGGCAGGTCTTATGACAGTCTTGTCCCCAGCGAAGGACTTCTCCGGTTTGCCAGTCAAGCACGGGTGCATGTTTCTGGAGCCAAGGCAGACCTAGCAAGAGGGCGTGAGAGAGTCCAGGCAGAACATGAAAGGAGATACTCTCAGAATGCAGCATTCCCACCTGCAGAGTAATGGATTCGGTGATGAGTTGGATGGGGCGTGGTAAGAGCCCCCCATCCACGGCAGCCACAGACAAGGGTACAGCCAGAGGTTTGGTGGGGATGCGGTATTTCTCTACCAGGGACTGTGAAATAAGATTCCCGGCTGCTCCAGAGTCCAGTTGGGCTAGTTCGAAATAACGGTTCTCCCCGTAGACGATTGAAACTGACAACAGCAGGGATGGAGAGGATTTATTCTTGTCTAGGTGGACCTCTCTGAGCGAACCTAGACACAGGCGTTTCCCGACCTCTCCGGGCAGGCACGGATCCGGTGCTCCTTACTGCCACAGTAGAAGCAGGTCCCCTCGGCACGGCATAAGTCCTGACGGGTCTTGACCATCTTGGTCTGGTCGACCTGCATAGGCTCAGGAGGGTGTACCTGGTTAGAGACAGAAGGAGTGACGGGTTTCTGAAAAGTAGGAGCTAGACGTAGTAACCTCCTCTCACGGGTGACCTCTCTGGCACGCTCCTGGAACCGTAGGTCAATCCGGGTGGCAAGAGTTATTAAGTCATCGAGAGTGGTAGGAATGTCCCGACCGGCAAGTTCATCTTTAATACGGCCGGACAGACCCTCCCAGAAGACGGAAACCAGAGCGTCGTTATCCCAGGCCAGCTCCGAGGCAAGGGTACGGAACCGTATGGCATATTGGCCCACGGTGAGGCTTTCCTGACGGAGGCGTAGCAATGATGATGCGGATGAGGTCTTCCGTCCGGGTTCGTCGAAGACTTTCCGGAAAGCCGAGAGAAAAGCAGGCAAGTTGGACACCAGGGGGTCTCCTCTCTCCCATAGAGGATTTAGCCAGGCCAGAGCCTCCCCGGTGAGATGGGACATGATGAATGCAATTTTGGCTCGGTCGGAGTTAAACTGGTGGGACAATAGTTCAAAGTGCAGGGTGCACTGATTTATGAAGCCCCGAGCCTGGACGGAGTCGCCTCCGAAGCGAGGAGGTGCAGAAAGCCGGGGTCCGGGGTAGGATACCATGCTATTAGTGGGCAGCGGAGCTGCCGGATTGCGAGACAAGGCACTGGCGGAGGTTGTCGGTGGAGCAGTCAGAGTGTCCAGGCGATTATTGACATTCCGCAGGTGACCCAGGATGGACTCCTGTTGGGACCTTTGACGGGACAGTTCATGACACAGGTCCGAGAGCGAGGGAGCTTGGGTGCCACCGGGTTCCATGGCCCGAGCAAACTGTAACGGGTCTGGGAGGCGGAACCTCTGGGCTACAATACAAGGGGGCGGTCCTTGTAAGGGAGCGGGTGGCGACCAGGCAGGCAGTCACAGGAGGTGACCTGGACAGTCTCTGAGTGAACGGGACAGTCTCTGAGTGAACGGGACAGTCTATGAGTGAACGGGACAGTCTCTGAGTGAACGGGGCTGGAGATCACGGCAAGTGACCGGGGCAGTCGCTAGGTATAGGGTTGGTACAACGTGTGGCGGCTGAAGATAGACGAGAGCTCCCAGGTGAGCAGGCGAGAGTCTCTGGATGAACGGGTGGTCACAGCATGTGACGGCGGAGCCTCCAGGAAGACCAGCGGACAGGCGACAGATGAGCGCTCCCAGGTGAGCGGGCAGAAGTCTCTGGACAGGCGGGTGGTCACAGCATGTGACGGCAGAGCCTCCGGGTAGGCAAACAGACAGGTAGCAGATGAGCGCTCCCAGGTGAGCGGGCAGGAGTCACTGGACAGGCAGGTGGTCACAGCACGTGACGGCGGAGCCTCCAGGTAGGCTAGCAGGCAGATAGCAGATGTGCGCTCCCAGGTGAGCGGGCAAGCTGGTCCATAGACAGACTGACAGGAGTTGGTAGGCAGACCGTCGGACCTCAGGCAGGCAGGCAGGTAGCTGATGTGCGCTCCCAGGTGAGCGGGCAAGAGTCTCTGGAATAGCTGGTGGTCACAGCACGTGACAGCGGAGCCTCCGGGCAGGCAAGCAGGCAGGTAGTGGAGAAGTGCTCCCAGGTGAGCGGGCAGGCTGGTCCTTAGACAGACTGACAGGAGTAGTAAGGCAGACCGTCGGACCTCAGACTAGCAGACAGGTAGCAAGTAATCAGGCAGGAATCTGACAGGTAACTGGCAGGTAACTGGCAACGGGACCTGAGGGCTGAAGCACAGGTGAGACACAGGTGCAAACAACATTGCTCGGGCACCTCCATTTTGGAGGAGGTGCCTTATATATGATGAAGTCCTCCGGCCATTGGCCGGGGACTCCTTAGGACGACGCGCGCGGCCCCTTTAAGAGGAGGGGAGCGCGCGCGCCCTAAGCACAGGGGCCGGGAAGGAGCGCGCGCTGAGAGCAGAGCGGGAGGAGGACGCCGGGAAAGAGCGCGCGCTGACAGCAGAGCGGGAGAGGGACGCCGGGCACGGGGCAGAGCGGTGAGGGGAGCAGCGTCCCTGCCTAGCAGAGGGCAGGGACGCCGGCACTACAGTTTGTATGCTCTCCCTGTGCTTGTGTGGGTCTCCCCCAGGTTCTCTGGTTTCTTCCCACACTCCAAAGACATACTGATAGAGAATGCAGATTGTGAGCCCCAATGGGGACAGTGCCCATAATGTCTGTAAATTGCCTGAATTTTAAAGTGCTGTGGAATATGTTGGCGCTATATAAATAAAAAGATTATTATTATTATTACAGCAAGCAAGACCATGAGTTCTCACAAACTCAGCATCAACCATGCTGACTCCAGCTCCACTGTCAACAAACACAGAAATGTTCTTGGTTTTGCTATACAGCACCACCTCTGCTGTCAGGACCAACCAGGAACTGCAGGGTGACGATAAATGCATCCCTTGCTTATCCAACTCCAGACTATCAAGGGTTAACCGAGTTTCCTTTTGCTTAAGCATCAAAGGACAGGCCCCAATAAAATGTCCCTTTTTTGCACAAAAAAACCACACTTTTTTTTTGCGAATCTCCAGGGAAATGTACGATGCAGAGGCACCCCCTAACTGCATGGGTTCCTCCACGTCCCCCAGAACTGGTTCACCGGCAGACCGCTCCCCCAGCAAAGGGGCATAACCCCGACACGAAGGCCCCAGAGAAGGTGGTCTTATCCATCTATCCCGAAGTCGTCTATCAATACGTATAGCCAACGACATGGCAGCCTCCAAGGACTCAGGGGTTTCATACACTGCCAAAGCATCTTTCAACTTTTCAGTAAGGCCCTTACAAAATTGGCTTCTAAGAGCTGAGTCATTCCATTTTGTATCCATTGCCCATCTACGGAATTCAGAACTGTACGTCTCCACTGACCGATTCCCTAGACTCAGCCAAGGCGACTCAGTCAGGGTCATCATAGATGAGGGCCTGGACCCCTAAAAACCCCTCCACAGACTGGAGACAAACCGAATCCTGCGGTAAAGAAAATGTCCATGACTGGGGATCTCCCTGCAGCAGTGAGATCACAATTCACACTCGTTGCTCCTCATTTCTGGAGGAGTAAGGATGAAGTTTAAAATGCAGTTTGCAAGCTTCATTGAACACAAAAAACTTGTCCCTACCTCCTGCAAACCTGTCCGGGAGGACAACCTTGGGTTTAAGCTGGACCGGCCTACCTGCAGAGACCCCAACATTAACGACCTGCAGCAGCTATTGCTGCGGCTGAACCTCAAAGCGGAGGTCAGTCACCTCCAGAGACAGACAGCGCAGCTGCTCTGCTAGCTCTGCAACTGGATCCATAACCAAGGGCGAAAGAAAAGAAAAAAACACGCCTGAAAGAAAAAACACACACAAATAAAACCACGTGTCTGTTAGAACCCTCCTGTTTGTTTTTTCCATCCTGTGTTTGCGGTCACAAGACCATCTGCTTTTATATTCCAGCTCCGCCTTTTTGGCTGTGCTGGTGTAATAGTGGGGAAGGGCGTAGCCTTCCCTTGAGACTGAGAGAGTAGAAGGAAGAGTTCCTGAAGACAGACCTCCCCAACTGTGGTAGGCCAAGCTAAGGGGGTTAGCTTTAGTGGTCCAGTTGGTAGAGCAGAGGGGGAACTTAGTGCCCTTATCAAGCCTAGAGAAATATAGAGCTTGTTCCTGGTATAGTTCCTTCTGGGCTGTAGTACATGAAAACAGCCACAAGATGCCACTGTTCGGGGTGCAGATGTCAGGATGAGTCTGCTAGCCGAGCTATAGACAGTGATGGGTTAAGGTTCTGTGATGACAGCTCACTGAGGGTGGGCATATTAGGAAAGTCTCTGTTTTAAGTTCCTGAATCAGGAAGTGATAGAGGAGTACAAGAAGGGATTGCGACCTGATGAGACAGCCTTACTATAGTGGCTGCTAGGGTAGACGGGAGCTCCGAACCCTCAGACAGTGAGATCCCAGTAAGCAGTTCTCCCCACGCAAGAGCACGAGTCCTGTTCGCTCGCCGTAGAAACTCACCAAAGCGCAGTGAGGACACGGGGCACTTCTGGTCTGCAGGCAGCAGAGGAAGCTAAACAGTACTCCAAGCCAAGACGTGGGGGAGAGATATCGGATCCGTTCACTGTTAATACAGAGGAGTCTCTAGGGCCAGGAATTATAGCCACAGAGATGCTCCGCTTAAAGAGGGAACCAGGGCTGAAGCAGTTAACGGCGCCTGTGAGGGAGATGATTGCCTGTCGGGCCTTATCCATTATATCTGACTGTAAATACTGTAAATATTCCTCTTCCCCAAGTAAAGTCCAAGTTCTGGTTAAGAACCTCGTGTCCTCTGAAATCATTGCTGCCCTGGTCCCAGAAGAAAATTGCCTGGAGACAGCCGCGATCGGATGGCTTGAAGTAAGTGAAGAGCACTACATACACAGCCACACTACAGAGAGAGGACACGTATTGTCTGTCGGGTGCCATAGCGAGAGGGGGCTACAGCTCGCCCACGACTACCTCGCTGGGGCACCTTACACTGGACTACAGTGTTGTTTGACTGTTTTGCTAGCCAGGTGCTTCTGTGCCTATCTCTGTCGGTTCGCTTGGTCCTTCTGGGACCTCTAGTACCTTTTTGTCAGTTTATCTTTTTGTGTTCTGCAACAACTTTCTCTGTTCAGGAGGTGTCCCATTTTTGTTCCAGTCCTTAGTTCTTTTAGGGACCCCTTCCCTTTATTCTACAGGTGTTCGTTCAGACTGGCCTAGGCCTATTGGTTTGAAATCTATACAGAGATTTTTGGGTTTTGCCAATTATTACAGGAAATTCATTAAGATTTTTTCTGTAATTGTTAAGCCTCTAACTGATCTCAACAGGAAAGGTGCGAATACGGCCCAGTGGACTACTGAGGCCATTGAAGCGTTTAAGTATCTCAAAGAGAGGTTCAGTTCAGCCCCTATCCTTATGCAGCCTGATGAGACCAAGCCTTTTTTGGTCGAGGTCGATGCTTCATCGGTGGGGGTCGGAGCAGTTTTGTCTCAGGAGAACAGGGATGAAGTACATCCTTGTGCCTTCTTTTCGAAAAAAAATTTCGGAAACCGAATTGAATTATGATGTTGGAAATCGGGAGTTGCTGGCTATTAAACTCGCGTTTGAACACTGGCGTCATTTCTTGGAAGGCGCTAGATTTCCTATTCAGGTTTTCACAGATCATAAGAATTTGATCTATCTGGATGTTGCCAAGCGCTTGAATGCCCGTCAAGCTAGATGGGCACTTTTTTTTTCTCGGTTTCATTTTTCTGTTACCTATATCCCTGGTACTAAGAATGTTAAAGCCGATGCTTTATCTCGCTGCTTCTCTCCTACGGTTGGTGCCGAGGAGGAGGAGAGCATTTTACAGAAAGGAGTTGTGGTGGTGGCATTGGACTCCGTTTTGGAGAATGGGATTCTAAAAGCTCAAGATGATGCTCCATCTAACACTCCCCATGGGAGGTTGTTCGTGCCTAGAGCCTTTAGGAGAGACTTGTTTGTGGAGTGTCATGAGTCTCGGTTGGCAGGTCATCCAGGAATTTCTGAGACTGGGAGACTTATTGGTTGCAGTTTTTGGTGGCCTGGATGGCGGAAAGGGGTCATCGAGTGGGTGCGTCAGTGTACTGTGTGTGCTGGGTCAAGGGCTTCACATACTCCTGCTGCGGGGTTGCTTTGCCCTCTGAAGGTTCCTAGTGCGCCTTGAACGCATCTCACAATGGATTTTATTATGGATCTTCCTGTGTCTGAGGGTTTTACTGTCATCTGGGTGGTCGTGGACCGTTTTAGTAAGATGTGTCATTTGGTTCCATTCATTAAGCTGCCCTGCGCCAAGACACTTGCTAAGACATTTGTTAAGGAGATTGTCAAGCTTCATGGCGTTCCCACAGATATTGTTTCTGGTAGAGGACTTCAGTTTGTGGCTCGCTTTTGGCGTGCTTTTTGTGACAGGTTGGGAGTTCATTTGTCATTTTCGTCTGGGTATCATCCTGAGTCTAATGGACAGACTGAAAGAAAAAACCAGGATGTAGAACAGTTTTTGCGATGTTTTGTGGCGGACAATCAAGAGGGGTGGTCTGAGTTTCTGCCTCTTGCAGAATTTGCTCTTAACAATCATACATCCTCCTCAGCTGGGTGTTCTCCTTTTTTTTTGTTGTACTGGGAGACATCTGTCTTTTGGTTCGTTCTCCAAATTGGTGTCGGCGGTGCCGGAGGAGGAGAATTTTTCTGGTGATTTGGAGAGAGTTTGGACTAATGTACGTTGCAACCTTCAAGAGGCTAACAAGAAGTCCAAGAAATATTTTTACAGGAAACGTAAGGAGGTTTTGTTTACTGTGGGTCACATGGTTTGGTTGTCCTCAAGGAATCTGCGGTTGAGGATTCCCTCTAAAAAACTGGGTCCTAAGTTTGTGGGTCCAAAACTAGGTTGTTAACCCGTCTGCGGTTAGGTTGGATGTCCCTACTTCCTGGAAGATTAATCCTGTGTTTCATGTTTCCTTGTTGAAAAAGGCTGATGTATCTGATAGGTGACGCCACTGTCACAGTTCCTCCTGTGGTGGAAGATGGCGAATATGAAATTTCACGCATCTTGATTTCTAGATGGCATAGAGGGAGATTACAGTATCTCATCTCTTGGAAGGGTTTCGATCCCGAAGATAACTCCTGGGTAAGGACGGATGATGTCTCTGCTCCTAGGCTTGTTAGAGCTTTCCACAAGAGGTTTCCGGATAGGCCTGGACCTGGAGGATCCTATTAAAAGAGGGGGTACTGTTAGAACCTTCCTGTTTGTTTTTTCCATCTTGTGTTTGCGGTCACTTGACCATCTGCCTTTATATTCCAGCTCCGCCATTTTTGGCTGTGCTGGACTACAGTGTTGTTTTACTGTTTTGCTAGCCAGGTGCTTCTGTGCCTATCTCTGTCAGTTCGCTTGGTCCTCCTGGGACCTCTAGTACCTTTTTGTCAGTTTATCTTTTTGTGTTCTGCAACAACTTTCTCTGTTCAGGAGGTGTCCCATTTTTGTTCCAGTCCTTAGTTCTTTTAGGGACCCCTTCCCTTTATTCTATAGGTCTTCGTTCAGACTAGCCTAGGACTAAGGCGGGTCCGTTCGCTAGGAACAGGCAGCCCGCTACATCGTAGGGATTCAGCTTAGTCTTACTGTAGGGAAAGCTTTCCCCTTCTTTTCTTAGTACTTGTTGCAGATCATAACAGTGTCAGTTTTTTGTTTTTTTTTAAATATGCACGGCCAGTGATAATGTCACACACAGTGTAGGAAAGACTAAGTCCAACATGAAGGAATGAGGGGAAGGGAGCCCAGACACTAGGGAAAGGGGGAGTGGAGACTCCTAGTCTAATCTAATATCACCCTGCCTCCCCTACCGTCCCTATATTGGTTCCACACCAATTGCCGAACAGGAAACCTAAGCCCTGAAAATCTCTAGAGCTAGGCCCAGGATTGGGAAGGGGGGTGAGAACTGGTCAGTCCACACTATAAACTAAAGACAACAAGGGAGACAAACACAGGGGGAGAAACTTAGCTTGAGCAGACTCCAGAGAGATTACACCAAATGTCATCCAAAGCACCAGAGAGAAAGTAAGCTGGCTGCAATAGCTCCAAGCCTTCAGAAGGGAATATGTGAATATCACCGGCGACTCCCTGCAGCAAACTGAAAGTATTTAAACACCCAGAGCAGGGTGTCAATCAGAGCAGGAGGGAGGTAGCCCCTGGGTCCTAAAGTAAGAAGGATTTAAGAAGGCGTCTTCAATGCCAAACAAAGTGACCTTCTGCAGCCAGCTGCAGAGCGACTGTCTGTTACATCTGACACACCCATGACACATAGCTCAGAGGGGCACTGCTGGCACTGGTTTTCATCAGAGAGACCAAACTGGTGTGGAGTCTATGGGCAAAATATCTAAATGGAGCAAGAACTGTACAAAGAACAGCGGAATGGGAGTCTCTGACATTTGGAGGAGTCTCAGGTTTGGCTAAAATCCCTAATTATGGGTTGGATATTGACTTGTGGGGTAGCTACCTCCAGCAGGTGGCATTAGAGGCAGATTTCTTCACTTCTGGAGGAGAGCTAATTTTCATCAAGCTGAGTCTGAACAGTAGTGGCATATGTGATGTAACAGGTGTAACCATATTGTAGTCCCATATATAATACTGACTAAAGGTAGTACTGAGAGCAGCTGCAGTCCACAGGAATACATTAAGATGTAGTGTATATTGTCCTGTGGACTGTCCTGCAGCTGTCACTCTATAGTGGACTAGCTGCACTGTAAAAAGTCTCCACACTATTCTAACCTGCATATTACTGATTCTCTTTTATTTGTCCTCCTCAACAATATCAGAGGTTAATAAATAGTCATACTAAAGATCTTTAATCCATTTTTGCTGTTTTGTCTCTGAGCAATAACATGATTGATAGACTGTCCGTCTTTCAATCATTGTTCTTCCTTCTTCCCGTGGATACTCAACTTACTTTTTTTATGACATCTTTTCAGATTAGCATTCCTCCAGTGAGCAAACTGCTAGAAGAGGAATGCTAGGACTGTATTGAGTGACAGTTCTTCATCCTTTATGGACCATGCTGCCATCTAGTGGTAACTTTGCATAATGGCAGGTTTTGTGGTAGAAACTTACATTTGATAGTCAGTTTTTGTAAAACTGAATAATTTCCAGGACTTGGTAAATATATCAAAAGACTAAAAACCATGTAACCTAAACAATATTAGGAAAGGCCTTGAAAATAAAATAAGTAAAACGGGAATTAATTAGCAATATAGCACTTAAAGGGTTATTCCCAAAAAATTATGCCTTATCTAAATTCTTAAGCGCTCGTTCAGACAGTCAGTGTACGCAGCGTACAGCACACCGATCCAATAAAACACCAACAATGGTACATGAAAAAAAATCACAGCAAGCACTAGCATGGTCCGATTTACGGACCAGACTAGTGCATGTCAATAACCGGCATCTCGTGCATTTGCATGCTATGTGTATAAGCACACACAGCTGCACATGGAGACAATAACTTGCGCAGTTTTGCGGATGTGACTGGCTCAAGTTGTAGTACAACTGAACACAGATGTATGGTATCTTCACACAGGGCAGATAAGTTGCAATTTTCCATCCATATTTTCCTTACTGCTGGGAAGTTGGGTGATGTGAAATGTTCAGTTAGTAGATTTTTTGGAGGATACATTTGTAAACAGATTATGTAGTCCTGGGGTGTTGTAAGGGCTCTAAGGCATAACACAAGTTGATATGTATAATATACAAGATATATACATTATTATATGTAAATATATTTACAACTTTGATAACTTTGTGTTTTGAACACTCCGTACAAGTTTTGTTCGTAGATGCAACAAGACAGGATATTGGTTTACTGGAAACAGTTGAAGATATTAGAGGCAGCTTTACACCAGGAGTCAGAAAGTTTTATTCTTTTTAGAATGTTTTTATTAACATTTTTAGAATTGCAAAAACACACAATGACCAGTATATAAACATAGGAAATAAATTTAAGAAACGGTTGATTTGACTTAAAAGAAACCATTCTATGTACCGTATATACTCGAGTATAAGCAGACCCGAATGTAAGCCAAGGCACCTAATTTTACCACAAAAAAAAACTGGGAAAACGTATTAACTCGAGTAAAAGCCTAGGGTGGGAGATGCAGCAGCTACTGGTAAATTTCCCCATCCTGGTAAGCATTGCCTTCTCATCCCCAATCTTGGTATGCATGGCCCAATTATCCCCAATTCTGGTATGCATGGCCCCATGATTCCCAATCCTGATATGCATGGCCCCAGTATCCTGGTATACATGGCCCCCCATCACTGCACACATAAAAAAATAAACACTCATACTCACCTTCCTTCCCTCTGCTCCAGTGCTGCGTCCTGTTCTGCCTGCAGCTCACCTCAACATCTGCGCAGCGCATGACATCACTGCAATGCACCATCAGACGCCGAGGTGAGCTGCAGGGATATTCACTCCTCTCCACGCCGGGACTATGGGTGTGGAGAAGAGTGAATATTCATTTTCTGTAATAGCGCTAAGTGATCCTGTGTGCTCGCTACTAAAGATAATGAATATTCACTCTTCTCCACGCTCATGGGAGTGGAGAAAAGTGATTATTCATACTCTCTAATAGCGGGCACACAGGATCACTGAGCCTGTTGCGGCCACTGTTGACTGTGTGCGCTATTAAAGAAAATGAATATTCACTTTTCTCCACTCCCATGGGTGTGGAGAAGAGTGGATATTCATTTTCTTTAGCAGCGGGCCCACGTGGCAGCTGAAGCAGCCAGCTACTGCATGTGCCCACTCCTCCGTCGCCAAATCTCCCCCCACAGCCTGTATATACTTATATATATATATATATATATATATATATATATATATATATATATATATATAGAGTATATATAAAAGTATATACCTGAGTATAAGCCGAGGGGGACTTTTTCAGCATAAAAAATGTGCTGAAAAAGTCGGCTTAAACTCGAGTATATACTATATAACCTTTTTGATATAAGTCAGTGTTGCAATATATATTTCTGTGCAATGAATTAATGAACAATAAAAAAAGCTTTAACAGTGGCGTCAAATCAGTGCCAACAACAACAATTGCCCTTGTTTCCTCCTCTCCCATCAAAGAAAATTATAGTGATTGTAGAGGAAATAGCAGTAGAGGATCTCATCCTCATGGTATGTGGCTTTGTGTCTACATGTCGCAGGCATAACCTGTAACCTGCAGCCGAAAACTAAGGTAACATTATCGGAGAATTTACCATTAACAACGTTTATTGAAACCATGTGGTTGGTCCATAACTATCCTGCAAGGATTTAGAAAAGTGGTAAGGTAAAATTCTATAAACCTCAGAATGTCAGAGAAATCTTCAACTCTATGTTCCTTCTGAAGAGACGCTTCCACCCAGTCTATCTTCATCAAACAGGCAAGTTTTTCCAAAAACAATTTATATGGAGGGGGTTGTGGACTAAGTTATGTGTGAAGAATTGTTTTGGAGTCTGCTGCTGCTACTATGTGTAAAAGTTTCCTTACACAAGGATTGCATCGATATGTTTCAGCATCCAGATATGCGATAGCGCAGTGGCCTGACACAGAGAGCAGCAGAGCGGCGAACACAATGAGTACGGCGATGCTGAGAAGGTGTGAAAGCCGCTGGTGTGACAGTACTCCCCGTTAAAGACCCCCATTTTTTAGGCCAGACCGCCAAGGAAACCTCCTAAAAATGATAGGTGTGCAGACGTTTTCGGAAGGCTTTTTCCTGGAGGACTTATTTCTAGCGCACTGTGGACAGGCGGTTACGAAATTCCAAACATCCTTGGTCTGCCTGGATTCATATCCCCAGGACAGAATTCTCCTCCTCCTATTCAAAGCAAAGGTCTTATCCGGAGGGACGTCTTTTACAAGAACAGGAGCCGTTTCAATAATCCTAGCCGGGTTAAAGATGTGCTGTGATTCCTCCTCAGAATCAGACACATCAAAGGATTAACAAGACACAAGTCTCAGGCAGGGAAGGCAGGTCCAATGGCATGGAAGGCGGGGACTTGGGCAAGACTTTGGCACGACAGTCCCAATTGAAGCACCTGACCGGTGAACCAGTCAACAATCGTCGTGTGTAGACGAAGCCATGGGAGACCCAGAAGAACAGAGTTTTATAGAATTACTGTCACGGGTGTGTCAGAGGTGACAGACAGTCGCCCTGCAGTTTGTTGCAGGAGAACTCTATGTTTGGCATTACAGACATCTTCTTAGAGGCTGTCTCTAGGACCAAGTGGCTACCTCCCTCTGGCATAATTAACTCCTTGGCCTGGGTGTATAAATACCTGGTGTGTTCTAGAATATGTGTTCTAGAACAGAGTGAGGGCAAAAGGGCCAACAAGTGCTAAGCATCTCTGGGAACTCCTTCAAGATTGTTGGAAGACCATTTCCGGTGACTACCTCTTGAAGCTCATCAAGAGAATGCCAAGAGTGTGCAAAGCAGTCATCAAAGCAAAAGGTGGCTACTTTGAAGAACCTAGAATATAAGACATATTTTCAGTTGTTTCACACTTTTTTGTTAAGTATATAATTCCACATGTGTTAATTCATAGTTT
The DNA here is from genome assembly GCF_046119375.1 of Phyllobates terribilis. Taxonomy (NCBI): domain Eukaryota; kingdom Metazoa; phylum Chordata; class Amphibia; order Anura; family Dendrobatidae; genus Phyllobates; species Phyllobates terribilis. The sequence continues at coordinate 1,147,436,031 of NW_027362761.1, read as the reverse complement.
TGATGCCTTCAGTGTGAATGTACAATTTTTAGTCATGAAAATACAGAAAAATCTTTAAATGAGAAGGTGTGTCCAAACTTTTGGTCTCTACTGTACATCGCATGTAGGAAGAGATTCTTTCAGAATGCTGGGTTCCAATTTGCAGGGTGACTGGCAGCGTGACATGATGAATAGGCTCTGTCAGGGGTTGTGCTTCAATGGAGGCATAAGCAGGGAACAATCTAGCTGTTGCGTAGAAAGCTGAAGAGCCAGGTCTGGATCGATAAAGATGGCAGTGGAGACCTCTCTCCCTAGATGAAGGTGACGTGGGTCAAACTAACTTCCCCATCCAGCGTCGTCTCTCCAACTATCCCAAGGCACTGGGGACCTACAGGTCTCACTGGGCACTGACAAATATAATGTCCCTCGCTTCCACAGTACATGCACACGTTCTCTCTATACCTACGCTGTCGCTCTTGTACAGAAAGTTTGGCCCACTCCACTTGCATCGGCTCAATAGCAAGAGATGTGTCTTGTAGCAACAAGGGGTACTGGAAGGTAACAGCCTAGAAGATTCTTGAGCTTGTTCTAGAGCTCGCTCATGGAAATGGAGATCAATCCTAGTAGCCAAATGTATTAGGGTATCCAGAGAGGAAGGCAAGTATCTGTCTGCCAACTCATCCCTAATATGACCAGACAGATCCTGCCATAAGGTCGACACCTGGGCTTCTTCATGCCAGACCAACTCTGCCATCATGGTACGGAAGCATAAAGCATACTGAGCCAAAGTGTCCATGCCCTGTCTTAGAGTCAAAAGGGACAAGGCGGCAGATGAGGTGCGGCCTGGTTCCTCGAATACTGCTCGGAACATCTCCAGGAACCTCCCTAAGTCGCAGGTCTCGGGTCCACCGTGCTCCCAAATGGGTTTGTCCGGACAGCAGTGAGACCATGAATGCAATGTTGGTTTGGTCAGAAGGAAAGAGATGAGAGTTGTGAAGAATATTGGAGATATAATTCCATGTCAATCATTTGTGTCCTATTTGGGATGGGATTATAAAAACCCCATCAGTGTGCAGCTGTAACATAACACTTAGTAGCAGGGGGGGGTCGAGAGTTAAAGGGCTGTGAGTGACAGATCTCACGTCTTGACCAGCTCAGAGCAGAACATGCTGTGAAGGACCTAGGACCCAGCTGGTAGACGAGGCCCCCATTTGGCCCAGCACACACATGGTCGAGCATCACATTGGTAATTGACATGATCTGACCAGAAGCGATGGTATGACCAGAATGCTTGTGAGAGAACATACCAGGTGGGTCAATAGGTGTGGGTAGTGGTCCACGTACCCCATGTCAAGGTTCAGCCGGCCTGGGAAGGCTCGTACCTCATGCACCAGCAGCTCAAAGCCGTAATGTACCTGATCACCTTGGACCACGCCCCGGGAAGGCGGAAGGCCTTCCAATTGAAAATTATGAAGGCATATCATAAGCAGGAGGCCTGCGTCCTCCCCATATGCAAGAAGACGGAGAGGCGGAGACCGTCCCAGATATGCTCACCCAGGCTAGGGCACGTGGGACCATCGAGGATGTGAAAGTTTGCAACCAGCTCTTGTCAGACGAATGGTTCCAGTTGTCGGCAACCCTACACCTGTTCTGCAACAAGCCCAGAAGGACAGAGTCAGACGTCCATCATGTGGACACCGGGGATCACTCCCCAATCCGGCGTTCAGCATATTGGGTCTCCCTGGAGATGCAGCAGCACATGCACCCGGAGTTTGACGAGATGCTGAAGCTGGGGGACATCCAACCAACCAGCAGCACTTGGGCTTCGCCCGTAGTCCCAAAGAAGGACCAGACAACCTGGTCCTGCGTGGACTACAGGGGGCTCAACGCTGTCACGGTCACCAATGCATACCCAATGCCGGGGCCAAGTACCTGACCATCATGGATCTGAGCCGGAGATATTGGCAGATTTCCCTGACCCTCGAGGCACGGGAACGCTCTACCTTTATCACCCCATTCGGACTGTATGAGTGCACGGTGATGCCATTTGGCATAAAGAATGCCCCTGCTAATTTTCAGCAGATAGTCAACATGCTGCTCAAGGGACTTGAAGTGTACGCGGCCGCATACCTAGATGACATTGCCATCTTCAGTCCCACCTGGGAGGATCACCTAAAACATCTGGCGCAAGTGCTCGGGAGGATCCGCCGGGCAGGCTTGACCATTAAGTCAGAAAAGTGCCAGCTGGGTATGAGAGAGGTCCACTACATGGGACACCGGGTAGGCTGGGGGCTCTAAAGGCGGAGCCTGGGAAGATGGATGCCATCGTATCCTGGCCTAACCCCAGGACCAAATGACCAAGAAACAAGTGATGTCCTTCCTGGGCACCACCGGGTACTATAATAGGTTCGTCCCTCACTCTAGTAGCCTGTCGAAACCCCTGACGGACCTCACCAAGAAGAAGCTGCCCTCCGCAGTCGATTGGACAAACGACTGGGAGACGGCCTTGTGGGCGCCCTTCCCAGCTTCCATGTACTACAGGCAGCCAACTTTACATGGCCGTTTGTAGTTCAGACCGACGTCAGTGACTTTGGCCTCGATGCTGTGCTCAGCTAGGTCGACTCTATGGGTCAAGAACGTCCCGTTTTGTACCTGAGCCGGAAGTTCCTGCCCGGGGAGGTGGTCTACTCCACGATGGAGAAGGAATGTCTGGCAATTGTGTGGGGCCTGGAGCATCTGCAGCCATACTTGTATGGATGCCAATTCACCCTGGAAACGAACCACAACCCCCTCAGCTGGTTACACACCGTATCCGAAATGAATGGGAGGTTGCTACGCTGGAGCAACGGTAATGCTGACAGGTTATCCGAAAGAGGGGAGGTTGCGGACCGGCACGTGGGGGAACAACGAAAAGTGCTGTCCCCTACTGCCCTCAAAGGGAGGAGGTGTAAAGAATATTGGAGATATAATTCCATGTCAATCATTTGTATCCTATTTGGCATGAGATTATAAAAACATTGTCAGTGTGCAGCTATAAAAGAACATGTAGCAGCAGTGGGGGGAGGGGTGGAGAGTCAAAGAGCTGTGAGTGACAGATCTCACACCTTGACCAGCTCAGAGCAGAGCAAAAGGCTTGCTTGCCATATGGAAACCATGCGGTCTAAATTACTTTAAGTCAGCTATGATTTCATAAGGCGAATATGGACTTATCGGATGCCCTACCCGTACATCGTCTATATTTCCGAGATCCTCAGACCGGACCGAACACCTTCCAGGGTCTCGATCCATTCTAGCCTCACAGGGTTGGGACATACAGTATGTAGAATAGCTAGTAGGAAACAGATAGCAAAGCTTGCTTTTGGTCTTAATGCGTAGCAGGGGCCTGGCTGGATCCGATGGCACCAGAGCTGCCTCTCTAGGACCGTCCATTAAGGAGTTATGAACCATCTGAAGTTTTTAGCTGCCAGAGGCACAGGGAGAGGACTTAGGTTCAGCCCAGAGGGCAGGAGGGGGGTGACCCAGAAGGGGATAATAGCTAGTGTAAGGCCTGTGCTCTCTCTCTCTGATGCATGCGGTCCACTTTAAAAGGGGGGGTCAAGTCGAGTAAAGTGGTAGCCAAGGCCCCCATTTGGCCCAGTGCACACATGGTCGAGCATCACACTGGTAATTGACATGATCCATCTGCTTATATCTTTTGTCCTATCACTATTGTATTTGTATATCTGACCATTGTATACGTATAATCCTTGTGTATATAGTGTATTGTCTAGTGTGCCTTTAAGGCGATTAAATATATAATTTAACCTTGGGCTGCTCTTTTATCTCGATCGAAGAATCCACATGTCCGTTTCTCGGCTTACCTTTCCATGTTACGGGGGCTGGTTTCTGGCCCAATATAATTCCTGTTAACGGAGCGGGCTTATATCAAACGAGGAACTGGTGGCGGTTCTACCGGGCTGACCAGGTTCTGTTTCCCTGGTGTTAGTGAAAGGGACGTCTCAGCCTGTCACATCCTCCCACTCTCAGTGCCTCCCTGGGCCCGTGTTGACAGGGGGTGTCTGTGTAAAGCTGTGCCAACTGACCTTATGTGTCCCCAGGGGGTGTGGAACGTCACATTGGTGCAAGTGGAGAGACCGTATCACATGATCCTTCTGATGTAATAGTGGCGTCAGGTGGGGTGGCGAAATATAGATCCTTCAATGGCATCCGGAAGCAACTGCTTAAGATATTGGTGGACTCACATGGGCGTGACTGGGGGCGGTACCTCCCACACCTGCTATTTGCCTACCGCGATGTTCCACAGACCTCAACTGGTTTCTCCCCCATCGAACTCCTGTACTGGCGACGTGTGCGGGGGCCCCTGGCTCTGGAGAATGAGGTCTGGGAAGGAGACTTGCCACTCCAGGAGTGTCGGTCATCGAGTATGTGACAAGATGCAGGCCTTGGCACAGCTGGTGCACGTATCAAGTGATCCTTCTGACATAATAGTGACGTCAGGTGGGGTGGCGAGGTGCGGATCCTTCACAAGAGTGAAGTGGATCTGGCACTGGTGAATAAAGCCTTGGCTCTACTTGGAGTCTCCATTGTAGCGGTGACGCGCCCCCTGGGCCGTGTGTGGGGGAATACCGGGTCTCTGTGTAATGCTGGGGGTTTGTAGTCTCCGTGGCGGCGACCCGGTCCCGTGACTCAGGGTGGTCAAACCAGTGGCAGATCTGTTTATTTGGTTTTTACTGCTTAAATGTCCGACTACGCCACCCGTCGATTGCGGTCACTGAGAACCGCCGCTGCGGGGCAGACCGCTGAGGTTGATGTTGTGTGCGCAGCAGAGGGTAGTATAACTCCCCACGGGAGGAGTATAGCCTCAGGGCAGTGAGTGCAGATGATGGGGGTGATGGTGCACGGGAGCAACAGTAATGACTCAGAGTCCAGTGATGCAGTCCAGGGTCTTTACTCACAGTTTTACACTCCAAGCCACTTCTGCAGGTAATGGCTGCCCACGTCGTACTGTGCTCACCAGGTGAGGGGCTCGGCCAACTCCCAGGTACCTTTGGAATGCTTTTCAGGACCCACCCGTGTGTCCTTTCTCTGGCCCGTCGTACCCCACAATTGACCACGTTTCTGTCCAGCTGCCTCGGGCCTTGGCGGGCAAACGTATGTTCCGTTTCCCTGGGCCCTCTATGGTGCCTTCCTAACGAGTGTAGTGAGGGGCCGTAACACGTGCAATGCCACGGCCTCCGGTTACTAGCTAAGGGTAGTTGCTCTCCTCCACTAGATGAGGGATCCGGTTCCCTTTCTTGGCCTGACCCCCCTACTCTGGTGGCGGCGGGCGTACGGTGGCGACTGGCAGGTCCGCACCCCTGGGGTCCCTTCACTCCACTCCTGGAGCCTCCTCCGTTCCTCTCCTCTCCTTTCTTCTCCTCCAGGCCCAGGCCTTGTGACTTGGCCTGCCCGCGGAGCAGAGCTCGTACAGAGCCCCTGCTCCCTGTCTTCTTCTCTCTGACTGAACTCAACTCCTAAGATGGTGCCCACCTTATATACTCCTCCTTACAGTGCACCCTGGATCTACTCTCCCCACCCACACACTACTGGGTTCCCCCTTTCTAGGTGTTCCCTCCCCCCACTCCAGCCAGGGACAGGGGCAGTTGTGCTCACTCTTGGGAGCATTGTCGCCCTGCCCCCCGGAAATGTGGTGTAGTGCATGTGGGTGCTAGGGTCCTGAGCCACACTCCATCCTTACCTGGAAGTGAGATATCACACCTCTGGGTGAGATGCAATACCTCCGTAGCGACCGAACCCCCGGGGCGCTACAGCGGCATGGTCGTGGAAGCTGAAGTTTAGCTGCTCCACCAGTAACTGGAACTGACTGGCCCTCCCTGAGAAATTGGGTTACTCGGAGCCGGGTCATTGTAAGTGTCTCGGGGTTGCAGTCGTGGACCGGACCCGGTCCGTGCCCAGGGCGGTCACATAAAAGATTTAATGGGCTTTCAGGGTTGAGTGGTATTTTGACTACGCCACCCGCGGTTTCCGGTGATGGGCACCAGCGCTGCTTCAGTCCACTGAGGCAGGTGTTACAGGCAGCTAAGATGGGACGGCTCCCCGCAGGCGGAGCAGGCCTCAGGGCAGAGTGAGGAGGAATGGTGGGTGCAGTGCCGCGCGGGAAATAACAGGCTGAGGCGGTGTGTGAAGTCATCCAGGGTTTTTACTCACTTGATGAAGTTTCAGCCGCAAAGCTTCCCTCTGCTCCTCACGGCGTACTGCGGCCACCGGGAAGGTGGTCCAGCACTTTCCAGGGAGATCAGGAGCACCTGTCGAGACCCCTCTGGTGTGTGTTCCTCTCTTTGGTCAGTTCTCCCACTAAGTCTTCTCCTGACTGTATGTGTGGCTAGAACAAGGTGTAAGGCCGCGTCCCACTGGATAAACGCAGGTAGAGAGATACAGGTGGCGTAGGCCGCTCCGTCCGTATCCCTCCTGGGATCCACTAAGCCTCCGGGCTTTTCTGACTTAGACGTGAAGTAACAAAGTCAGATGTCGGGGGCCGGTCACCCCTCTTGCAGCAGGAGTCTCTCTGACTAGGCCAAAATAAAGAATACAGGTGGCGTAAGCCGCTCCGTCCGTATCCCCCTGGGATCCTTTTGCCTGTGGAGCCTATCTCCTCTGATCCCCTCCAGGCCTTCTTAGGTCAGGACCTTGACCGGGTAGAGACAGTGGTTAACTCCGACCCGCTCCTTGTCTCAAGGCCAGAGTACGAGGACCGTGTATCTTCGGTCGGCTGCAGACTTTTGCTGGACTCTGGCAGACTACCGCAATCAGAGGCGAAGCCCACAATCACAGACGAAGATCACAATCAAAGACCTTGAACTTAAGATGACCATAGGTTATATATGAAATATTAAGTGTTGCCTAAAATTGTGTCCTCCACCCTCACCCACTACATGGTTCCCCCTATCTTTTGGTTCCCCCCATCTCCTCTATCCCGGGCCGGGGCAGCACCCTGGTGCATTTAGGCCCCCTTCAGGACAGAAATGGTGTAGTGTTGAATGGTGAAGTGGCGTCCTGAGAGATGCTCCATCCTTACCTGGGAGAGGAGATACCACACCTCAGGCTGAGGTGCAGTACCCCTGTGGCGACTGAACCCTCAGGGGCGCCACAGAACCATAGGTAGTTCCTCTGGAGAAGTCAATCAGTCCAGAGAAAGGATGACCTGTCACGGTTGAAGCGTGGGACACAGTGGAAACTGAAGTGCCTGCATCAGCTGGTCTTGGCACTTACATTGAGAATGAACCTCATCCTTCAAAACTTGTACAAGAGACTTGGGGGTCACAGGTGCCTGATTTGTCAGCGGGGTCCATGGCCTGAGCTTACTGTAACGCTGGTGGCTGTGGTCCCACTGTGTCACGGACCGTGCTTACCCTGGAGGGGTGTGACTAAGCGACTACCTGGTTTTCTCTAGAGCCTCTGGTGGTGAGGATAGGCTTGACTGCAGGTATGTGCCAGGTGTCACTCCAGGGCAGTCCTCAAATCTTGCTGCAGCTGACCCATGGATCAGAGCAGGCATGCAAAGTACAGGAGGCTGAGACAGAAGCATAGTCAGACAGTCCGGGGTTGGGGCAGGCAGCATGGGTTCACTATAGAAGATGGGGTCAGGGGTGGAGAGATGAGAATAGACAAGCTGGGTCAATAACAGAGGAGACTAAACTGAGGTACACCTTGGCAGGAAGCTAGAGACTAATGCAACTAGAGCTTAAGCTTAGGCAAAGGTGATGAGGGATAACCCCTTACTAAATATCCGAGACCACTGAGTAAAATAAGAAAAGCTTATGCTCACCAACCTCATTGCTAAAACAGCACTCGCATGACATTGGCATATCACGTGAGCGCTGCTATCAATTAGTGGACACTGACTGGTTGTAGGCTTTACTATTTTACTGCTCTGACAGAATATTGATGAGCAGCAGCCGATCACTGACTGCTGATTGGCTGCAGTGCTCAAGTGACACATCAACTCACGTCACTCGCTGGAATGGCGCCACTGCAGTAGGTGAGTATGGAGTGTTTTTATATCCTGTGGGACATGTAATAGATTTAGCAGGTGTTTCCAGTAGTAGGCAACCCTTTAACATTATATCCTTCTCTGCACCCACAAAACAGATCAGCCCTTTATTCTACTGCTATAAGGGGTAAATATTTATTTCACCATTTCAGGTTAAGAGACCTGGCGTCTTAAATTCTATGCAGCATTTTGATAACTACAGCTTTATTCTGTATTTGTTCTGGCAGAATACTGTATATACTCTGTACATATAATCAGGGCCGGCTCCAGGTTTTTGTGGGCCCCAGGCGAAAGAATCTCTGTGGGCCCCTTTAACACATACCACGCTTTATGATGCACAGATACAGCAGAGAAATATAGGTATATAGTACAAGGCCAAAGATTTCACTTCTTACATTACATGACCGATATCTATTGGAAATTCCACAACAGCTCAGAAACCGGCGAATCGCTCCATACAGAATACTGGCCCCCATAAAATGCTCCATACAGGATACTGGCCCCCATATTATGCTCTGTACAGGATACTGGCCCCCTTATAATGCTCCATACATAATACTGGCCCCCAAATAATGCTCCATGCAGGATACTGACCCCCATATTACGCTCTGTACAGAACACTGGCCCCCTTATAATGCTCTGTACAGGATACTAGCCCCCTTATAATGCTCCATACAGAATACTGGCACCAAAATAATGCCCCATGCAGGATACTGGCCCCCATATTATGCTCTGTACAGGATACTGGCCCCCTTATAATGCTCCATACAGAATACTGGCCCCAAAATAATGCTCCATGCAGGATACTGGCCCCCATATTATGCTCTGTACAGGATACTGGCCCCCTTAAAATTCTCCATACAGAATACTGGTCCCCAAATAATGCTCCATGCAGGATACTGACCCCCAATATTACGCTCTGCAAAGGATACTGGCCCCCTTATAATGCTCCATACAGAATACTGGCCCCCTTATAATGCTCCATACAGAATACTGGCTCCAAAATAATGCCCCATGCAGGCTGTTCCCCCCACATAATGCCCCATGCAGTCTGTTCCCCCACATAATGCCCCATGCAGGCTGTTCCCCCCACATAATGCCCCATGCAGGCTGTTCCCCCCACATAATGCCCCATGCAGGCTGTTCCCCCCACATAATGCCCCATGCAGGCTGTTCCCCCCCATATAATGCCCCATGCAGGCTGTTTTCCCCCATATAATGCCCCATGCAGGCTGTTTTCCCCCATATAATGCCCCATGTAGAATATCACCTCTCCCCTCCCTTATAATGCCCCATGCAGGATGTCACCCCCTTATAATGCCCCATGCAGGATGTCACCCCCCTTATAATGCCCCATGCAGGCTGTTCCCCCCACATAATGCCCCATGCAGGATGTCACCCCCTCTTATAATGCCCCATGCAGGATGTCACCCCCCCATATAATGCCCCATGCAGGATGTCGCCCCTCATATAATGCCCCATGCAGGATGTCACCTCTCCCCCTATATAATGCCCCATGCAGGATGTCACCCCCCCTTATAATGCCCCATGCAGGATGTCACCCCCCCTTATAATGCCCCATGCAGGATGTCACCTCCCCCCCATATAATGCCCCATGCAGGATGTCACCTCTCCCCCCCATATAATGCCCCATGCAGGATGTCACCTCTCCCCCCCTTATAATGCCCCATGCAGGATGTCACCTCTCCCCCCCATATAATGCCCCATACAGGATGTCACCTCAACCCCATATAATGCCCCATGCAGGATGTCACCCCCCATATAATGCCCCATGCAGAATGTCACCCCCTCTTATAATACCCCATGCAGGATGTCACCCCCTCTTATAATACCCCATGCAGGATGTCACCCACCCCCCTTATAATGCCCCATGCAGGATGCCATCTCTCCCCCCCTTATAATGCCCCATGCAGGATGTCATCTCTCCCCCCCTTATAATGCCCCATGCAGGATGTCATCTCTCCCCCCCTTATAATGCCCCACGCCTCCATATATTAAAAAACAAAAAAGCAAATACTCACCTAACTTCTCACCTGCAGCCGCTGCTCCAGACTCCTCAGCGTCGCCGGCATCTTCCCACTCTGCGCTGTGATAGTTCACTAGAGGGCGCGGTGTAAAGACGTCACCACGCCCTCTGACCTTAGACGTCACAGTGCAGCAGCCGCGGAAGAGACTGGACCTGCTGCGGAGGCACGGGGAGAGGTAAGTGACTCGCCCCCTGGGCCGTGGGGCACTCGGATCCGCGCAGTAGGGGAACGATGGGAGTAGTAGTGGCAACCCGGTTCCGTGGCTCAGGGTGGTCAGGCCAGTGCTAGTCCGTTATGCGCTGATGATTATGTCCGACTACGCCACCCTTGGATTGCGGTTATTAGGAACTGCCGCTGCATGCAGACCCCTGGGGCTGATGAGGTGTGCAGCTAGGGTAGTGTGACTCCCCACGGGAAGAGTGCGGCCCCAGGGCAGTATAATGGATGGTGGGAGTGATGGTGGTGAGAGTCCCAGTACCGGTAGTGCTGGAGGCGCGAAGGAGCACACAGACAACAGGTTGCAGTCCAGGGCATTTACTAAAACAGGTAAACTGACCCATAAACAGTCCCGGCTAGGAGGGGACCTGGATGTCTGAGAGCAATGGGGAAATTGGCCCTGGTCAGGGTGAGGGTGTAGGCCTACCGTGCTTTCTGTGCTCCTTCTGGCTATCTCCTCCTTATAGGGTAACAGCCCACGTTTCCGAGCTTTCCGTGTACTTTCGCCTGTATGGCCTGCGACGTGGGTCCCTTTCTGCTCCCGGCCTGGTACGGCTTTACTGGTCCCTTCTGTTGTGGCAGAGCCTCCAGGTTTCTTAGGCCAAGGAACATACAGTCCCCTGCGGACAGGTTATCTGCTGTAGGATGTGGAATTCTCCCAGCCTCAGACACCAAAGTCTGGTAAATTAAGTCCTTTATCTGCCAAGACAGGCTCACTTCGCCTCTTGTCTCTGGCTTGTGGCTCTCCTCCTGCCACACTTCCTCTTAGGTGCAATACAACTTTCTGTCCCTGCTCTGCTCCGGGACACGTCTCAGTACTGAGACAGGTCATCCAGTTCTCTCTAACCCTGCCCCCAGCACCAGCTTTTATAGGGGCAGCCTTTTCCCCCTACTGGCCTGAGACAGGAGGTACTGCATGCTAATGTTCCCCTGACTAGAGAACCTCCCCCTTGCTCTCAGACACAGCTTTATTACATTTTGTCAAGAAAGAAGGAATTGTGCGGTGTTAGTGAAGCGCTAGAACAACTAGATCTACCTGAGGAAGATAGCGTCTGCTATCGAAACGCGTCGTGGCGTTAGAGAGCGTACTAAACAATAAAAGGTTTGTGTGTTATAACCTAATCCCCTGTCTAGTTGTTCTAGCGCTTCACTAACACCGCACAATTCCTTCTTTCTTGATTGCTAATCTCCCCTGTGGAGAGCGGTGGAAGCTGGTCTGTTTACAACTAGCCTACTACAGGACCTGACGTGATGTCATTGTGGAACGCCCACTTTGGTCACACGGTCCTGGTCATGTGACCGCTGAAGCAGACAGAAGCTCCCTACAGCAGTTCCTGCTAAGTTGTGGTCATCTTACAGACTCCCACCTGGAAGCGTTTTCCCTTGTTGTGCGGGGCTCCTTTGCACAACAGGACCAGGTGAGTGGTCACAACATCCTCCCCCTTCATTCCCCCCCACCCCCAAACCTCAGGCTCTTCACCATTGGCGCTCCTACTGTTTTTGTTTTCCTTATTACATTTTGTGGCATCCAGGCCAGGGTGACACATTCCCCCCTAGTAAAATTTAGTACTCCGGGACTAAACAGTAAACAAAGAAAATATGCATGACTATAAAACATTATCAGGAAAGTGACGCACAAATTGAGTTCTTAAGGTCACAGTGTGGTCTGTGACCGGGTGTCCATATCACCAATACAACGGGGAGCCTTAACCAGGTGGGGGTCTGTCCTACCCCAAGCCCTTCACAGTCTTAGTTCATTCCTTGGTCAGGCTCCGAACGCAGTCCATACAAAGTCCCGGTTATAAAAAGTCCATAACCTTTGAGTCCGTACGGTAGCTGCAAGAAACTGAAACACACAATTACTAATCACGCAGGTAACTTGGCAAACAATTCAACATTTGGCAACAGGGTTATTTACAATTTTAGCGCGCTCTATATTTTCCAGCGAGTGGGTATCTGCCCCTTTGTGCTCCTGGTTGATCTCCTTAACCCACTGTCTGGTGGTGGACCGACTTGGCTTTCCCCACTAGCGTTAGGGGTACAGCTACCAGCTGGGTGTACAGGTAGGGCAGGCAGCTGTCTGCAGGTCCTTTGGCTTACCGCAGGCATGGCAGGCTCATTGTCAGCAGAGGGTTGACTCTCCTGGGCTGCTGGTACAGGCTCTTCTGCCTCTGGAACCGCTCGCTCCTCTTCACCTTCCGGCTCTGGTGTTGGTTGTTGTTGTGCCGGTTGCAGGAAATGCAGGACGGGTACCACTATGGCATCATTTATGCGAGTCCAGGACTGAGGGAACTCTCCGAGAATGGTGCTGATCATTTCTTCCTTGTCCTCTGCGGGTTCAAGGTTACTCTGATCCTCTTCTGCACTACGGAGTTGCTCGGGGCACCTTTTGAGGTGGTCTCTGGAGACGGTACTAGTGGTTTCTCCTCCGTCCTTGGTGATCACGCACACCTTCGGGTTGTCGTGATCAGACTGCAGTACGGTGTAGGGTTCCCTTTCCCACTGGTCATCCAACTTATGTAGCCTTCTTTTTCGCTTTAGGACTTGCTCACCAGGTTCTAGGGGACCAGCAGGGGCGTGTTGGTTGAAGAGTTTTTCTTGCCTCTCTCTCACCTGGGCCAGGCTCTTCTCCACACTCTCCTGTACCTTCTTGTACTGCAGTTGCCTTTCCGTATCCCAGTCCGCATCCGGGGAGGTGTCCTCAGGCGTTAGGACTCCCATCTCCAGGTCTACGGGCAGCTTACCTGGTCTGGCTCGCATCAGGTAAGCCGGGGTGCAGTTGGTAGCATTCACCGGGATATGGTTGTATAGGTCTATCAGGTCCGGCAGTTTTTCTGGCCACAGGCTGAGTTCCTCCAGGGGCAACGTCTTCAGGAGGTCAATGACTATATTGTTCATTTTCTCACACATCCCGTTGGTTTGTGGGTGGTAAGGCGTTGTCCGAATCTTCTTACAGCCATAGAGGTTGCAGAACTCTTGGAAGATTTCAGCCTCGAACGCTGGACCCTGGTCTGTCAGGACCTGTTCCGGATACCCGTGTGGACGGCAGAAGTATTGTTGGAAGGCTCTGGCCGCTGTTTGGGCTGTCAAGTCTTTTACCGGGACCACCACGAGAAAACGGGAATAGTGGTCAACGATTGTCAGGGCGTAGATGTACCCTGACCGACTTGGAGCCAACTTGACGTGGTCTAGAGCTACCAGCTCAAGAGGCTGCGTGGTGACGATGGGCCTCAGGGGTGTCTTCTGGCTGGCACGGTCCTTCCTCCTTAGGTGACAAGGGCCACAGTCTCTGCACCACTTCTCTACAGCTCCTCTCATGCCGACCCAAAAGAACCTTCCTCTTAGCAGGAACTCCAGTTTCTTCCAACCGAAGTGCCCCGCTCTGTCATGGTAAGCCCCCAGGACCATAGCTGCATCCCGCCTTGGGACCACGACTTGCCAGGTCAGCTCGTGCGTCCGGTGGTTGCCTTCGTAGAGGAACAGCTTGCTCTTCTCCTTCCACAGCTGCTTGGCTTCCTCTGGAGCATCCGGATCCATGCGGGCGTCTTCCTGGGTCAGCAGATCTTTCACCAGGCGGATGGCAGGGTCACTATCTTGGGTCTCGGCCCAGCTGTGGTGAGGTAGGGGATTGATCATCACGGTTGTTAGATCCTCCTCCTTCACACGGTGGGAGTATTGAGCGGCTCCATACCGGTGAAACGCGGAGAGTTCTACCTCCTCCAGCTCTTCTGGGTCTTCGTCACCTTCAGGTAAGTGAGGCATCCTCGATAGGGGGTCAGCGTTGGCATTGGTTTTGCCGGCCCGGTACTTGATCACGAAGTCATAGTTGGAGAGACGGGCCATCCACCGCTGTTCTAGGGCACCCAGTCTTGCATTGTCCAGGTGTGTCAACGGGTTGTTGTCCATGTACACGGTGAACTTTGTGGAGGCCAGGTAATGCTTGAAGCGTTCTGTCACGGCCCACACCACCGCCAAGAATTCTAGCTTGAAGGAGCTGTAATTCTCCGGGTTCCTCTCGGTGGGCCTCAGCTTCCGGCTGGCGTACGCGATCACCCTTTCTCTGCCCTGTTGGTTTTGGGACAGTACGGCTCCCAGTCCCACATTACTGGCGTCCGTGTGGAGAATAAAAGGCTGGCCATAATCAGGGTAGGCCAGGATCTCATCCCCCGTGAGGGCCATCTTCAACTGGCGGAAGGACTCCTCTTCCGGTTTATCCCACTTGAAGGGCGACTTTTGGCTCCTGGACTTAGACTGTCCGATTAGGAGGTCCTGCATAGGAGCTGCCATCCTAGTGAACCCGGGGATGAACCTTCGGTAGTAGCCTACCAATCCGAGAAACTGTCTCACCTCTTTGATGTTCGAGGGGCTTGGCCAGCTCTTCATTGCCGTGACCTTGTCAGGGTCGGGGGCCACTCCTTCCGCGCTTACCACGTGCCCTAGGTACTGGACCTTTGGTTTCAGCAGGCGACACTTCGATGGTTTCACATTCAGGCCATAGCCTGCCAGGGCTTCGAACACCTCGGCCAGGTGCTTTAGATGGTCCTCGTAGGTTTTCGAATAGACGATCACGTCGTCCAGGTAAAGGAGGACCATCTCGAAGTTTCGGTGCCCTAGACAGCATTCCATCAGCCGCTGGAAGGTCCCTGGTGCATTGCAGAGCCCGAAAGGCATACAGTTGAACTCGCTCAGTCCCATCGGGGTGGTGAAGGCGGTCTTCTCCTTGTCAGCCTCTGCCACAGGAACCTGCCAGTACCCGCTAGTAAGGTCCAAAGTAGAAAAGAAGTTAGCTGATTTTAGTGCGGCTAAAGACTCCTCTATTCTAGGCAGCGGGTATGCGTCTTTATGGGTGATACGGTTGATTTGTCTATAGTCTACGCACATTCTCATGGTGCCGTCCTTCTTTTTCACCAGAACCAAGGGGGCTGCCCAGGGGCTACAGCTATCTCTAATGACCCCAGCTTCTTTCATTTCTTTTAGCATGCCCTTTGCGTTCTGATAATGTGCAGGGGGTACAGGTCTGTGTCTTTCTTTTATCGGTGGGTGGCTCCCTGTGGGGATGTGGTGTTCTATCCCCTTTACTCTGCCGAAGTCTAGCGGGTGCTTACTAAAGACTCTCTCGTACTCCTGTACCACCCGGTAGACTCCTTGTTTTTGGTGCAGGGGAGTGGAGTCAGCACCCACATGGAGTTTCTGGCACCAGTCCTCCTTTTGTTTCTGGGAGCCATTACCCTCCGCCTGTGGAGATGGAGGCAAGGGTTCCACAGCCCTGATAGCTTTGTGTTCGACAACAAACAGTTTGGCGAGTGTAGCGTACCTGGGTAAGTGTACTTCCCTCTCCCCAATGTTGAGGATGCGGACGGGCACCCTCCCATGACGGACGTCAACCACCCCCCGGGCTGTCAAAATGGTGGGCCTGCTGTCTGAGTACACGGGTTCTACCATGGCTTGGTAGTCTCTACCTCTCAACCCGATTGCAGTCCGACACCAGATCATCATTTCACTTTTGGGAGGCATGGAAATGGGGAATGGGTCACTCAGTCTTACGCTACCGATCTCACCACCAGACAGTTCTACCTGCTGCCGTGTCATCAGGGCTTTTATCTCCTTGTTGAGGACTCTCTGTTGGCTGGAACTAGCATTCACCGCCACCTGTTGTAGAATTACAATTACCTCTGAAAGACAATTTTCAATCACGTTAGTACCCACAGTTATTTTAGGGTGACTTTCACGACGATCAATGTCCACAATAATTACTCCCTGTGCCGGCAGTTCAACTTTACCGATCTTAATGGTCATCTCCTTGAACCCCATCTGCGGCACGGGTAAGCCATTACTGGCGATGATGCTCAAGTTACTGTCTGGATACGGTGTGATATCAGCATCAGTCCAATACTGCTTAAAAAGTACATAAGGGATAGTGGTTACTTGCGACCCAGTATCCAGCAAGGCGCTCATGGGGATACCGTCCAGCACCACGGGTAAAACCGGGCGCCCCCCAACGTACTTATTACGCCAATTGTAAGGGCCTGGTGATCTTATGCCTGGGGGTTGGCCCTCTGCCCCAGGTTGGACCCGTTTAAATTACAGTACCTGGAAATGTGTCCGGGCTGGTTGCATCGGCGGCAAATGGGCTGTCCATCTTCTGCGTAGCGGTCTGTGGGCCTCCCTCGGAACGACGGGATCCTCCTCTGTTGACGCCACGGGACATCCTCCGGACTTGAAGCCAGCTCGATGGGTCTTGACGGGTCCACTTGTAACGCCTGGACGGTCCTGGTCAACGCCGCGATGCTCCTGGTCAGCTCCTGGACATGGTGGTGTAGATCTTTCGACGGGGCTTGGTTCAGGGCCTGTGCATCAGCCTCCACGGAGTCCATAGAGGAGGGCGCCGCCTCCTGGTGGTAGGTGAGAGCAGGGCACCGGGGGTTTATAGCGCCACTTGTTGCGGGTTCTCGGAGCACCCTTATGGCCCTGTCCTTGAATTGGGCAAAGGTCAGGTCAGGGTTCTGAAAGAACATGAGGCGCAGCTGGGTCCTGTGGGCGCTAGACAGCAGACCTTCTATAAACTGTTCTGTTAGTAGCTTATCCGTTTCCTGCACGCTGCCAGGGTCAGCTTGTTGGATGGCCCTCAAGGCTTCCTGCAAATTTATGGCATAATCTCTGATGCTGTCCTGTGCCCGCTGCTTACATCCATAGAACCTCATTTTAATTTCAGCGGAGGTACGTGTGTCAAAGGCAGCCGGGCCAGAATACCCTTCACGGTCCTTTTCTCCTCAATGGGCCATGATTTTACCTCCCTTTGGGCTGCGCCAGTTAACTGCCCTGTTAATATGCTGACCTTCTGTTCCTCTGTCAGGGGGTAGACTTGGAACAAACTGTACAGCCTTTCCTTAAAGTCAGTTAGGGCATGGGGCTCCCCTGAGTACTTGGGCAGCCAGGCCACTCCAGGGATGTAGGGCAGGGAAAATGGCATCACCGCTGCTGCAGCTGCGTTGGTGGTAGTGGGCGCCTCTATATCCGACATCTTCCTCCCCCCTAGTTAAGCGTGGCCTACCTTCCAACGATCCTCTTCTGTAGGTCGCGGCTCCGCTGCTGCTGCTCTGGACGAGGACCTTGCGTCGCGTCCTGGTGACGTCAGCGTCGCTCTCTCTCCCTTCCAGGACCTTGCGCAGCGTCGGTGTGTGGGGCGGAGCTTCGGGTCTCGCGCGGTTTGGACGTCCACGCCCCTCTTTTTCCCGCGCGGCGTCCTTAAGATGGCGTCCGATGGCGGGAAAACGGCTGAAGATGGCGGGAACCGATGGAAGATGGCGGGAGACGGCTGGAAATGGCGGGAAACGGCTCCGGACGGCGGGAAACCTCTTTTCAGGTAAGTGCAAAGTCTTTTTCAGGCACGCAATACCCGTTTGTGGCGGGTTGGTTGCAAATCCTGCCGACTACGCCAAAGCTGACTCGCCCCCTGGGCCGTGGGGCACTCGGATCCGGGCAGTAGGGGAACGATGGGAGTAGTAGTGGCAACCCGGTTCCGTGGCTCAGGGTGGTCAGGCCAGTGGTAGTCCGTTATGTGCTGATGATCCTGCCGACTACGCCAAAGCTGATTCGCCCCCTGGGCCGTGGGGCACTCGGAACCGGGCAATAGGGAGACGATGGGGGTAGTAGTGGCGACCCGGTCCCGTGGCTCAGGGTGGTCAGACCAGTGGCAGTCCTTTAGATGTTTTAGATAATGTCCGACTACGCCACCCGTGGATTGCGGTTATTAGGAACCGCGGCTGCAGGGCAGACCGCTGGGGCCGATGATGTATGCAGCTGGGATGGTGTGACACCCCACGGGAAGAGTGCGGCCCCAGGGCAGTGTAGTGGATGGTGGGAGTGATGGTGGCGAGAGTCCCAGTACCGGTAATGCCGGAGGAGCGAAAAAGCACACAGACAACGTACTGCAGTCCAGGGTCTTTACTCACGGTTAATATCCAAGTCACTTCTGCAGGGAATGACTGCCCGAGCCATGCTGCGTCCATCAGGTGAGGGGCTTGGTCAACTCCCAGGCAGCTCAGGAGTATGGCTCAGGACCCCCTTTAATCCTTCCTCTGGCCTGCCTCACCAGTGACCCACTTTTGTCCAGCTACCACGGACTTGTGCGGTTAAATGTGGGCCCCGTCCTCCGCTGTCCTATATGGTGCCTTCCTAGCAGGTTTGATAAGGTGTCGCACCAATAAATGGTCACGACGTCCGGTATTTGGCTGAGGGTAGTTTCTCCTCCACCAACCTGGGATCCGGCACCCTTAATCTGCCTGACCCTTCACCCTGTATTCTCGTGGGTTCTTAGGGTCCCTTCTGACTTCTTGTTCCTGAGCCCTTCTGTTTCTCTGTCTCCCCTCCTTCTTTCCTGTTCCTTCTTCTCCTCCCTTCTCGTGGAGCTGGGCTGAGGTGACACCACAGCTCCCCTTCACCTCCTCCTCGGCCTCTCACTAGGCCCTCCTGGAGTACAGCTCCTAGAGAGCCTCTACTCCCTGTCTTCTCCTCTCTGGACAGGACTTCTCTCAGAGATAAGATGGTGCCCACCTTTTATACCTCCCTCTGACCATGAGCCCAGGTGACCAGCAACCAATGGGCTCCTTCCTACGCTCAGGAACCAACCCTTATCTGCCCCTACAGCACTGGGTGTTCCACCCCCCTCCCCACTCCAGACAGGGACATAGTCGGTCGTGCCTGCACTTCTGTCTAGTGGGAGCACCGTTGAGCTGTCCCTCGGAAATGGGGTGTGTGTGCTGTATGCAGCTAACTGAGCCCTGGTCCATACTCCATCCTTACCCGGGAGTGGAATACCACACCTCTGGCAGAGGTGCTATACCCCTGTAGCGGCCGAACCCTCGGGGCGCTACATAAGTATTGTAGTATTGTGCCAGGGCCCTGAGCAAGCGGGGGGTCTCATAGCGCTCACAGGTCTCATAGCGCGCAGGGGTCCCCGACAGTGAGTGGGCCCCTCCGCCTGCTCAGGGCCCCGGCACTTGCCCGGGTGTGCCGGGTGCTGACGCCAGCCCTACATATAACGTGCATGTTATACTGTGTACGTATGATCATTGCTGACTTCTGGTCCAGAGAAGCTGGATTGGTAGGCTGCAGTACTACATAATAATAATGTTCTGTTTCTTGGCCAAGCATTCCTTCTCTATGACTGAATAATTCCTCTCACATGAGGAGAGCTTCCCACTCAGGTGGAGAACAGGGTGCTCCTTCCCGTGTATCTCCTGGGAAAAAGACTGTTCCTAAGCCGACATCTGAGGCTTCCGTTTGGAGTATAAACTCTCTTTCTTAAAGTCGGGGGCCACCAGGACCGGTTGCTTATACAGAGGCTCTTTAATTTTTTTAAAGGCCATCTCTGCCTCTTCAGACCATTTGGCCATTGCCGATTTCATCCCCTTAAGGAGGTCAGTCAGGGGAGCAGGCCATCATGGCGAAGTTTGGGATGAGCCTCCTGTAGTATCCCACGATCCCCAGGATGGCTCTAACTTGTTTTTTTGGCAGCGGTCTCGGCCAGGTTTGGATTGCCCTCACTTTACTAATTTGGGGTTTGATCTCACCTCTACTCACTACCTATCCCAGGTATATGGCTTCTTCTTTCCCCATGGCACATTTCTTCAGGTTTATTGAAAACCCCGCCTTACTTAGAGCATCAAACACCACCTGGATCTTTTCCAGATGCCTCTCCCAGTCCGAGCTGAAGATAATAGTATCGTCCAGGTATGTCACGGTGTATTGCTTATGGGGTGCAAGGATTCGATCCATAGCTCTCTGGAAGGTTGCAGAGGCCCCCTGCAATCCAAACGGCATCCGGACATACTGGAAGCATCTGTCCGGCGTAGAAAATGCATTCTTCTCCTTGCCTCCCTGTGCCATGGGGATCTGCCAATATCCCTTCGTCAAATCCAAGCTGGTTATGTACCTTACTGGCCCAAGTCTCTCGATCAGCTCATTGACGCGTGGCATGGGATATGCATCGAACTTGGAAGCCTCATTCAACTTCCGATAGTCGTTGCGGAACCTCCATTCACCATCGGGCTTTGGGACCAGAACAAACAGGCTCGACCAACCGCTCTTTGATTCCTCAATGACCCTGAGTTTCAACATACGATTCACCTCTTTGGAGATCACTTCTCGTAGGGCCTCCAGAATTCGATAGGGCTTCACATTTATGCGCACATATGGCTCCGTTAGAACTTCGTGCTCTATGTCCTTTGTGCAACTCCCGGCATTGCTGTTTTTGGGCCTTCGACAGCGTCTCTGCTATGGAGACACCTCCAACCTCGCCTTCTGACTTGCCCAGCAAGCACGAAGTTTCAGCCGGCTCTCTGTCTTGCCATGGCTTGATGAGGTTGACATGGTAGATCTGATATGGTTTCCGTCTTCCTGGTTGATGAATCTTATAGTTAACATCACCAAGCTTCTCCACCACCTCATACGGCCCTTCTCATTTGGCCAAGAACTTGCTCTCCAGACTACGAATTAGCACAAGGACTCAGTGTCACGGGTGTGTCAGAAGTGACAGAAAGTCGTCCAGCAGTTGGTTGCAGGAGATATCTACTTTTGGCATTACAGACATCTTCTTAGAGGCTGACTGTCTCTAGGACCCAGTGGCTACCTCCCTCTGGCTAATTAGCTCCCTGGCCTGAGAGTATAAATACCTGGTGTGTCTGAGAGGGAGGTGCCGGCGATATTCATTACTACTTGTGAGGCTTTAGCAAGAGCAGTGCTTCGTACTCTCTGGAGCTTGAGGCAGTGTGCGTATTTGGCTGGAGTCGTCTAATTCTAAGCAATCCCCCCCTGTTTGTCTACCCTTGGGGTCTATAGCGTTTATTGGAGATCGACTAGTGCTCATCTCCTCCCTTCCCTAGCCTTAGACATACGCCAGGGAAAGTCAGGGCGAGGCAGGCATGTGGCAATTGGTGAAGAACCAATATAGGGACGGTAGTTGAGACAGGGTGACACTAGACCAGACTAGGAGGTCTCCACTCCCCCCTTTCCCTAGTGTCTAGACTCCCTTTCCCTCTTCCATCTGTGTTGCACTAAGTCTTTCCCACACCCTGCATGACACTTAGTCTCCCGGATTGAACTGCCTCACTCTGGCTGACTGGTTGTAGACCCTGGCCTGAGCTTCGTGTACCTGGAGGAGATGTCATTTTAGGATGGGCATCACCTTTGCAATCCTCTGCTGCATCAATGCCACATGCTCAATGATGCTTCTGTGGGGCGTGACTTCGGCTTCCCAGGTTTCCTTGGCTATATCCAGGAGACCTCGCAGATGTTGGCCATACAGAAGTTCGAATGGTGAGAACCCCGTAGAGGCCTGTGGAACCTCATGGATGGAGAACAACAGATACAGTAGGAGACAGTCCCAGTCTCTACCGTCCTTTTCTATGGCTTTCCTCAGCATACTCTTCAGTGTTTTATTAAACCTTTCCACAAAGCCACTGTCTGAGGATGGTACACTGAAGCCCTCAACTGGGAGATTTGCAGGACTTTGCATAACTCCCTCATCACCTTACTCA
The DNA here is from genome assembly GCF_046119375.1 of Phyllobates terribilis. Taxonomy (NCBI): domain Eukaryota; kingdom Metazoa; phylum Chordata; class Amphibia; order Anura; family Dendrobatidae; genus Phyllobates; species Phyllobates terribilis. The sequence continues at coordinate 1,147,414,201 of NW_027362761.1, read as the reverse complement.
TAAAAGGTGTTCTCTGGTCGGTCAGGATCTACTTTCCGGGAAAAAACATGGACCAATTTGCGGGCTATACTCTTTGCGGAAGAGTTTCTCAGGAGAATTACTTCAGGATAGCGTGTGGCATAGTCCAGGATGACCAATATGTATTGATGCCCACAAGCAGATTTAACCAGGGGACCAACCAAGTCCATAGCAATTCTCTTAAACAGCACTTCAATAATGGGCAATGGCATGAGGGGACTTCGAAAGTGAGAGGTGGGGGAATTTAACTGACACGTAGAGTAGGACCTGCAATAGTTTAATATTTCCCGGTGACACCCGGGCCAATAGAACGTCTGCACGATCCGTTCCTGTGTTTTTTTCACTCCCAGATGTCCCCCCAAGATATGTGAATGGGCCATGTCCAACACTTTCCGCCTATAGGGACTCGGCACTATTAACTGTTCTACCAGCTCCTCCCTCACTTTCGTGACCTGGTACAGCAACTCCCCACTCATCATAAAATAGGGAAACCTTGTGTCAGCCCCCACCTCCTGTGCAACCCCATTTATGACAGTGACATTATTAAAGGCTTGCTTCAGAGTTAGGTCCCTATGTTGGACAGACCCAACATTCTCTCCTGTCACCCCTAACTCCGGAATGTGCGACTCAGGGGACGCTACCTCCTCATCCCCCACAAGGACACAAAAGGGAAATCCGTCTAACTCTGGGTGAGCTGATACCTCATTAGGGTTAACTGGTTCCCTATCTGAGCCAGCGAACCCAGAACCCTTCCCCCACAGATCCCAAAATAAACAAAAGTCCCAGCCTATAATAACAGGATGCAACAAGTCCTGAACAATGCTGACCTCGTGGGACTAAGTACCGTGGGCCATTTCAATGTCCACTCTGGCATAGGGTAGTCCTTAGCATCACCATGAATGCACCGAACGCCAACTTTTTTCCCTGGGATCAGTGGGAGAGAAAGGGTGGCCCCCACAAGGGTCACCAGATTCCCAGAGTCTAGCAGTGCAATTACCTCCAGCCCCTTCACCTTCACGGGACACGCTTGAGGCCCCTCGCTGGGTGGACAGTTCACACTATGTTTTATATGAACAACAGCGTCCTATGCTGCAGTCCATCTGTTCGGGGGTCAGTGGACAACGGGCGGCTATATGGCCTGGGCCGTGGCACCTCCAGCAAACAACATCACCTGAAGGGACCTTGGACGCCCCACCCCCTTTTGGGCCTCCACCCCTTGTTGGGGCCACCGTATGGAGTGGGCAGCCTTCCCAAGGAACCTTCAACCCCCTGGTATCTCTCAACCAGTCTGACCAGTTCATTGGCATTCCGGGGGATCACCCTGGGCATTCCAAGTCTGTATGAGTCTCAGCAGGGAGTACACAAATCGGTCCATCACCACCTGCTCTACCATCTGCGCAGGTGTAGAGGACTCTGGCTGTAGCCACTTCTGAACCAGGTGCAAGAGGTCAAACACTTGGGAGCGAGGTGGTTTGACCCGGTGATACGCCCAGCAGTGAACCCACTGCACCCTGATAGTAATTGTCACCCCCAAGCACGTTAGAATCTCAGTTTTTAGCTTGGTGTCCTGCAAAGCTAAATCATAGTACGCCTTCTGGGGCTCTCCCATCAAGTATGGCACCAGTACCTCTGCCCACTGCTCTGGTGGAAGTTTCCACCTCTTGGCGAATCTTTCAAACACCGTCAGGAAGGCCTCAACATCATCCCCCAGGGTCATTTTCTACAAGGCCCGTCTTACCGTCTTTCGGAAGTGGGAGTCATCATCTGGACCTCGGGTTGGGGCGCTCGTCCTGCCCTGGATGACGGTTGCCAGAAGCTGCATCTGCTGCCGTTGTTCCTGCTGGTGCTGCTGGATCTGCTGTAACCTCAGCCTGTTGGTCTCCTACTGGTGCTGCTGCGACTGGACCAGGTGTTTCAGCAGGTCCTCCATTTTGTCTGACGATGCTTGCTGCCTTGCGACAGATTTAACCCAGGACATGCAGTCCTTCCTGTAGCAGTCACACATCTCTCCTGGGAACGCCGCCCGCATGTCTAACACCAATTATAGGGGTTTTACTCACTTGGGTGCCACGAGAGGAACACAGGAGGCTTGTTCATTTAAAAGTTCATGTGGGTTTATTACATCATAAACCCAGAAGCCAAATAGAAAAGCAAACAGCCTTTAGATCAGGCAAACAAAGTAAAATGTCCTTAGCAGGTCTCTGCTCAGCCAGGCCTGTGTGGCACACAGGCTGGGGCAGCGTCCACTATCCTGGCTCAGTCTGGAGACAAACATACACAGGAGGCTTTCTCCCTCCAAACACACAGACCCTGTGCCAAACAACAGCCTCCATTTTATAGGCTGTTAACCACATCCCTCTAAACTACCCAACTATGCGACCATTAGCCACCTTACAGCGCACATATCAATCACTAACACAGTTGTTTTATCCCAGTACAGCATTGTGTAATCAGCAGCCCATCTACAGTTTACACAGGACTATGTGCTGCCGAAACAATTTTATTCATGCAAAAAATGACGGTACTCTATGAAGAAGCATTGTGGTTGGGTGATTGTAGACCTGTATAGAGAGGTCGAAAGTCAAGGACAAAAGTTCCTAGAAACACTTATTCGCTGATTATTGGTGATTATTATTGCCTGGGGCCTGTCCAACATTAGGTATTGGTGAACTGGAGACCATAATAGGCTCATTCATCTGGGGGAGCACAGGTGGCGGGAGACTCGACCTTGTCTATTGTACAAGAGGTGGCGGAATAGAGGCCAGAAAATGTGACAAGGGGTCTGTGGAGACATCACTACAGAGGGTCGTCTGGCATTTGTGTGTGAGATTGACCAACAGAAAGACAGAGAGCAGGCAGAAGACCACTTGATCACCCTCTGCCTCTATAGAGGCGCTATATAGCAGCACACAGGGTGACTATGCCTGTGCACACAGCTTTGCTGTGTAAACAGATGATTGGATGCAACAGCAGCTATAAGCTGGCTCAGCTACTTTCATACATCTGTCTTGATACAGGTTCAGCCATCAACTCTTCCCCTTCGACACAGCTATCACCTAACCTGGTATCTCATCCAATCTTTTCCACCAGGGAACATGCACTCCGCTCTACAGTTTCTGCCAATGCAATTCTCTTTGCTTTCACTTTTCCTATAATCTTGACCAGCAGATGACTGGGGTCATATGCAGACACTCTGTTAGGCATTAACAGTGTGGGTCTTCTCACTTTTCTATCTCCTTACATTCCTCATCTCTCTAAACTTACAAGCCCTCAGGGGAGAAAGATCACTTTGTCCCTAGATGCTCCTCGGGGACGGTCCCAGATTTGCTAGTATCCGGCACATTCCATCAGACAATGAATCTCAGCCCACGTAGTGGGACTCTCATAATTGACATCTTTGGAGCTTACAGTCCCCTTTGCAGTGGGTCCTGGCCCCTTAGTTTAACCCCTTTACGACCTTGGACGTATGAGTATGTCCAAGGTCGTATCCCTGCACCCCATGCGGGCTCCAGAGATGAGTCTGCATGTTTTCAGGCAAATGACAGCTGATATGATCAGCTGTCATGTGCCCCAAACAGCCACGGGTGTAATCGTAATCAGCAATAGCAGCATTTAACATGGCCGTGCCGGAAGGGAGTTACCGATGGGTTGGCATGACAACCCGGAGTCTGCAGGAGACCCCTGCGGTTGTCATTGCTGGGATGCTATGAGCACCACCCAGCAGTTGGATGCTCATAGCAAGTGAGCACTATTGCTACACACAGCAGGGCTTAAGCCCCGCTGTGTGTAGCAGAGGGGATCAGATGATCACAGCTTCTAGTCTCCTATGGAGACTATTGAAGCAAGTGAAAAGTAAAAAAAAAAGTTTTGAAAAATATTAAAAAAATTAAAAAAATATAAAAGTTCAAATCACCCCCCTTTCAGCCCATTCAAAATAAAACAATTAAAAAAACTCTACACATATTTGGTAATTCCACGTTCAAAATCGCGCAATCTATCAATACATAAAAATAATTAATCAGATAAACGGCATAATGAGAAAAAAAATCAAAACGCCAGAATTACCGTATTTTTCGGACTATAAGACACACTTTTTTCCTCTAAAATTTTGGAGGAAAGTGGGGGGAGGGTGCGTCTTATAGTCCAAACATATATTCTGTGGCTGTGGGTGGTGGTGGAGCTGGGGTGAGCGGGGGGGAGCGGTAGCGGCGGAGGAGCGGGGCACAGGAGGCAGCAGCCCATGGGCGTGGAGAGCAATGAATATTAATTTTCCTTAATAGCTCCTGCTGCGCCCGGCGGTCTGTGTGCCCACTATTAAAGACCATGAATATTCGCTGCAACCCACTCCCATGGGTTGTAGTGAATATTCATGGTCTTTAATACTTTAATAGCGGGCACACTGACTGCCGAGCGCAGCAAGAGCTGCACTGCGGCTACAGTGTGCGAAGCTATTGAAGAGAGTGAGTGGTCACTGCTCCCCGCGCACACAGTCCCGGCGTGGGGAGCAGTGACTATTCCGGCACAGAACTTCACTATGTGAGGGCGCATGGCAGGGACGCCATGCGCGCCCTGCCATGCGCAGCTCACACAGTGAGAGTGTTGGCAGCAGTGTGGGACGCAGTGCTGGAGGAGAGAGGAGGTGAGTATGATTATTTTTTTTGTGAGCAGCGTGATGGCGATCAGGGGGTGCCAAGCATACCAGGATGGAGGGGTGCCAAGCATACCAGGATCAAGGGGTGCCATGCATACCAGGATGGAGGGGTGCTAAGCATACCAGGATCAAGGGGTGCCAAGCATACCAGGATCAAGGGGTGCCATTCATACCAGGAGGGGGGGAATCAAGGGATGCCATGCATACCATGGTGGGGAAATCAAGGGGTGCCATGCAAACCAGGATGGGGAAATCAAGGGGTGCCATGCACACCAAGATGGTATCCATGCATACCAGGATCAAGGGTTGCCATGCATACCAGGATCAAAGGGTGCCATGCATACCAGGATCAAGGGGTGCCATGCATACCAAGATCAAGGGATGCCATGCATACCAGGATCAAGGGGTGCCATGCATACCAGGATCAAGGGGTGCCATGCATACCAGGATCAAGGGATGCCATGCATACCAGGATGGGGAAATCAAGGGGTGCCATGCATACCAGGATGGGGGATCAAGGGGTGCCATGCATACTAGGTTGAGGGAATCAAGGGGTGCCATGTATACAAGGATCAAGGGGTACCATGCATACCAGGATCAAGGGGTGCCATGCATACCAGGAGCAAGGGGTGCCATGCATACCAGGAGCAAGGGGTGCCATGCATACCAGGATGGGGGATCAAGGGGTGCCATGCATACCAGGATGGGGGATCAAGGGGTGCCATGCATACCAGGATCAAGGGGTGCCATGCATACCAGGATGTAGCGTCGGCGTCCCTGCCCCCTGCTAGGCAGGGACGCAGTTCCCCTCACCTCTCCGCTCCGTGCCCGGCGGCTTCCTCCCGCTCTGCTGTCTCCCGGCCTCTGTGCTTAGTGCGCGCGCGCTCCCCTTCTCTTAAAGGGGCCGCGCGCGCTGTCCTAAGGAGTCCCCGGCCAATGGCCGGAGGACCTCTCCATATATAAGGCACCTCCTCCAAAATGGAGGTGCCCGAGCAATGTTGTTGCAAAGCCTTCACTCTGCTTCAGCCCTCAGGTCCCGTTACCAGTTACCTGCCAGTCACCTGCCAGTTTCCTGCTAGATACCTGCCTGATATCCGCTTACCTGCTTGCAAGCCTGCGGTCCGACGGTCTGCCTTCCGACACCTGTCAGTCTGTCTATGGACCAGCCTGCCCACTCACCTGGGAGCGCTCACCTGCTACCTGCCTGCTAGCCTACCTGGAGGCTCTGCCGTCACTTGCCGTGACCACCTGCCTATCCAGAGACTCTTGCCCGCTCACCTGGGAGCGCTCACCTGTTACCTGCCTGCTAGCCTACCTGGAGGCTCTGCCGTCACTTGCCGTGACCACCTGCCTGTCCAGAGACTCTTGCCCGCTCACCTGGGAGCATTCACCTGCTACCTGCCTGCTAACCTACCTGGAGGCTCTGCCGTCACTCGCCGTGACCACCTGCCTGTCCAGAGACTCTTGCCCGCTCACTTGGGAGCGTCCACCTGCTATCTGTCTGCTAGTCTACCTGGAGGTTCAGCCGTCACTTGCCGTGACCACCTGCCTGTCCAGAGACTCTCGCCCGCTCACCTGGGAGCGCTCACCAGCCACCTGTCTGCTGCCCTTCTACCCAGAGCCTGTCCCTGTCACTTGCCGTGACTACCTGCCCTTCTACCCAGAGACTGTCCCTGTTACTTGCCGTGACTACCTGCCCTTCTACCCAGAGACTGTCCCTGTCACTTGCCGTGAGTAGCTGCCCGTCTTCCCTGGGAGCCACCCGCTTCCTTACAAGGACCGCCCCCTTGTATAGTTGCTCAGAGGTTCCACCTCCCAGACCCGTTACAGTTTGCTCGGGCCGTGGAACCCGGTGGCACCCAATCTCCCTCGCTCTCGGACCTATGCCATGAACTGTCCCGTCAAAGGTCCCAACAGGAGTCCATCCTGAGCCACCTGCGGAATGTCAACTCTCGCCTGGACACTCTGACTGCTCCACCAGCAACCACCGCTAGTGTCATGACTCGCAACCCGGCAGCGCCGCTGCCCACCAATACCATGGCATCCTGCCCCGGTCCCCGGCTTTCTGCACCTCCTGGCTTCGGAGGCGACCCCGCTCAAGCTCGGGGCTTCATAAACCAGTGCACCCTGCACTTTGAACTCCTGGCCCACCAGTTTATCTCTGACCGAGCCAAAGTGGCATTCATCATGTCCCATCTCACTGAGGAGGCACTGGCATGGCTTAACCCTCTGTAGGAGAGAGGGGATCCCCTGGTGTCCGACCTGTCGTCTTTCCTCACTGCTTTCCGAGGGGTCTTCGATGAACCGGGACGAAAGACCTCATCTGCCTCCTCTTTGCTACGTCTCCGCCAAGGGAGTCTCACCGTGGGTCAATATGCCATACGGTTCCGCACCATCGCTTCTGAGCTTGCCTGGGATAATGAGGCCCTGGTGTCCATCTTCTGGGAGGGCCTTTCCGGTCGGATTAAAGATGAGCTCGCCGGTCGGGACATTCCTACCACCCTGAATGATCTGGTGTCTCTGGCCACCCGGATTGACATCCGGTTTCAAGAACGTACCAAAGAGACCACCCGTGAGAGAAGGATTCCCCGCCTAGCTCCTACTTTCCAGAAACCTGTCTCCTCTTCTGTCACTCCCCGGGCGCACTCACCCGAGTCCATGCAGATCGACCAGACCAAGTTGGTCAAATCTCGCCAAGAGTCACGCCGAGCCGAGGGGAGCTGCTTCTATTGTGGCAGTAAGGAGCACCTGATTCGTTCCTGCCCGGAGAGGTCGGGAAACTCCAGTGTCTAGGACCGCTCGGAGAGGTCGCCCTAGACAAAAATAAGTCCTCTCCAACCCTGACTTTGTCTGTATCTATCTCCTGGGGAGAGAACCGTCACTTTGAACTCGCCCACCTGGACTCTGGATCCGCTGGAAACCTCATCTCTCAGTCCCTGGTTGAGAAATACCGTATTCCCACCAAGTCTCTGGCTGAACCTTTGTCAGTCGCCTCCATGGATGGAAGACTCCTTCCGGTGACCATCCTGCTCGTCACGGAACCCATAACCCTGCAGGTGGGAATGCTGCATTCTGAGGTAATCTCCTTCCATGTGTTGTCCGGACTTTCCCACTCCCTATTGCTAGGTCTACCTTGGCTCCAGACACATGAACCCGTGTTGAACTGGCATTCCGGTGAAGTACTCCGATGGGGGCCGGCCTGCCATAAGACCTGCCTGGTTCCGGTTCGTCCTCCACCTATCCCAGCTAATTTACCTGGTCTTCCGGCTCCTTACTGGCCCTATGCTGACGTCTTCGGTAAGAAGGAAGCAGAGACATTGCCTCCTCATAGGCCATATGATTGCCCGATCGACCTGGTACCTGGTGCCACTCCACCCCGCGGGCGTATTTATCCGTTGTCTGCAGCAGAAACCCGGGCCATGTCTGAGTACATAGAGGAGAATCTGGCCAGGGGATTCGTCCGGAAGTCTACTTCCCCGGCTGGAGCCGGATTCTTCTTTGTCAAAAAAAAAAGATGGCTCACTTCGCCCCTGTATTGACTATAGAGGACTCAATCAGATCACGGTTAAAAATAAATACCCCCTTCCGCTCATCTCTGAGTTATTTGATCGTCTTAAAGGCACCAGGATCTTCTCCAAGCTGGATCTATGCGGTGCATATAACCTGGTCCGTATCCGTCAGGGAGACGAGTGGAAAACAGCATTTAATACCCGGGACGGACACTAAGAGTACCGTGTGATGCCCTTCGGTCTCTGCAATGCTCCCGTCGTCTTCCAAGAACTGGTCAACGACATCTTCCGTGACCTTCTTTACTCCTGCGTGGTGGTATACCTGGACGACATCTTGGTCTTCTCTCTGGATCTTCCCACACACCGGAGGGATGTTCGTCAGGTCCTGCTTAGGCTCAGGCGGAACCACCTCTATGCTAAATACGAGAAGTGCCTTTTTGAGCAGACCTCTCTTCCTTTCCTGGGCTATGTTATCTCCCAGACACGCTTGCGAATGGATCCCGAGAAGCTCTCTGCTGTCCTAAAGTGGCCCCGTCCGGAGGGCTTGAAGGCGATACAGCGATTCCTGGGCTTCGCTAATTACTATCGTCTCTTCATTCCTCACTTCTCGTCACGGACTGCGCCCATATCTGCACTCACCCGTAAGGGAGCAAATCCCAAGGTATGGTCATCCGAAGCTGAGGAGGCCTTCCTTTCCCTGAAACAAGCCTTCTCCTCTGCCCCTGTGCTGCACCGTCCGGACTGCAACAAACAGTTCTACCTGGAGGTTGATGCCTCCTCCTCTGGAGCCGGAGCGGTGCTCACCCAGAAGTCTTCCTCCGGGAGAATGGTAACCTGCGGCTTTTTCTCTAAAATCTTCTCCTCCGCTGAGCGCAATTACTCCATAGGAGACCGAGAACTGCTTGCCGTTAAATTGGCGCTGGAGGAATGGCGTTACCTGCTTGAAGGGGCTCTATACCCGGTGATCATCTATACAGATCACAAGAACCTGGCATATCTCCAAAATGCCCAGAGACTTAATCCACGTCAGGCCCGGTGGTCTTTGTTCTTTGCCCGCTTCGATTTCATCCTTCATTTTCGCCCGGCGGACAAAAATGTCAAAGCTGATGCCTTGTCCCGATCCTTCCTGTCCTCCGACCAAGAGGAGGAGCCTATGCACATTATCGACCCCTCCAAGGTGATGAATGTGGCCCCCTTGGATTTGATTCGTCTTCCAACCGGCAAGACGTTCGTGGCGCCTCCAGACCGTGAGAGGGTTCTTCGCTGGGGTCATTCTTCTAAACTAGCTGGCCATGCCAGCCAAAAGAAGATCTTCCTACTCATTTCCCGGCATTACTGGTGGTCTACCCTGCGTAAGGATGTGGTAGACTTCGTCTCTGCCTGTTCATCTTGTGGCCGCAACAAAGTTCCCAGACACTTACCAGCTGGTCATCTCCTGCCGCTTCCCATACCTGTTGCCCCGTGGCAACACATCGCTATGGACTTCATTACCGATCTTCCTGTCTCTGCCGGGTGTACTGTCATTTGGGTGGTCGCGGACCGCTTCTCTTAAATGGCCCACTTCATTCCCCTGCCTGGTCTTCCGTCTGCTCCTGAGCTGGCTAAGGACTTTATTCGCCATATCTTCCGTCTCCATGGCCTACCCCTCCACATCGTGTCGGATCGAGGGGTTCAGTTTACCTCACGCATGTAAACTGCTGGACGTCACCCTGGACTTCTCCTCCGCTTACCACCCTCAGTCCAATGGTCAAGTGGAGCGGATCAATCAGATCCTTACCAGCTATCTCCGGCACTTTGTTAATGCCCACCATTCTGATTGGGTGGACCTCCTTCCTTGGGCCGAGTTCTCTTATAATAACCACGAGAGCGAATCCTCTTCCAAGTCCCCGTTCTTTATTGTCTATGGCCAGCACCCCCGGATTCCGTTTCCCGTCTCCGCCTCAGTGGACAACCCTGCCGCGCAGTCTCTTGTCAGCGAGTTTTCTACCATTTGGGAGAGTACCAGGTCTGCACTTCTTCAGTCCTCCGAGCGGATGAAGCGATATGCTGATAAGAGACGTCTGGATCCGCCTCAATTCCGTCCGGGAGACAAGGTTTGGCTCTCTTCCAAACATGTACGGCTCAAGATACCCTCCTACAAGTTAGGTCCTCGCTTCATCGGTCCTTTCAAAATCCTCAGGCAAATTAATCCAGTGGCCTACAAATTAAAACTCCCGGCCACCTTACGGATTCCCAACTCCTTCCACGTATCTCTCCTCAAACCCGTTGTCTTAAACTCTTTTTCCAACAATCCAGGTACTCCTCCTGCTCCGGTTTCCGCTGAAGACGTCTTTGAGGTAGAGAGTATTCTGGCCACTAAGAGGGTAAGAGGAAAGACCTTTTTTTTGGTAGATTGGAAGGGGTTTGGTCCTGAGGAGAGAACATGGGAGCCCCGGGAGAACATCCATGCCCCTCTCATCCTTGCTAAATTTCTCTCTGGCCTAAAAAAGGGGGGGCCTAAAGGGGGGGGTACTGTAGCGTCGGCGTCCCTGCCCCCTGCTAGGCAGGGACGCCGCTCCCCTCACCTCTCCGCTCCGTGCCCGGCGGCTTCCTCCTGCTCTGCTGGCAGCGCGCGCTGCTTCCCGGCCTCTGTGCTTAGGGCGCGCGCCGTCCTAAGGAGTCCCCGGCCAATGGCCGGAGGACCTCTCCATATATAAGGCACCTCCTCCAAAATGGAGGTGCCCGAGCAATGTTGTTGCAAAGCCTTCACTCTGCTTCAGCCCTCAGGTCCCGTTACCAGTTACCTGCCAGTCACCTGCCAGTTTCCTGCTAGATACCTGCCTGATATCCGCTTGCCGTGACCACCTGCCTATCCAGAGACTCTTGCCCGCTCACCTGGGAGCGCTCACCTGTTACCTGCCTGCTAGCCTACCTGGAGGTTCTGCCGTCACTTGCCGTGACCACCTGCCTGTCCAGAGACTCTTGCCCGCTCACCTGGGAGCGTCCACCTGCTATCTGTCTGCTAGTCTACCTGGAGGTTCAGCCGTCACTTGCCGTGACCACCTACCTGTCCAGAGACTCTCGCCCGCTCACCTGGGATAACTCACCAGCCACCTGTCTGCTGCCCTTCTTCCCAGAGACTGTCCCTGTCACTTGCCGTGACTACCTGCCCTTCTACCCAGAGACTGTCCCTGTTACTTGCCGTGACTACCTGCCCTTCTACCCAGAGACTGTCCCTGTCACTTGCCGTGAGTACCTGCCCGTCTTCCCTGGGAGCCACCCGCTTCCTTACAAGGACCGCCCCCTTGTATAGTTGCTCAGAGGTTCCACCTCCCAGACCCGTTACACAGGATGGGATGAGGGTCACATATACCAGAATGGGGCTGAGGGCCACATATACCAGGGTGGGGATGAGGGCCATGTATACCAGGATGAGGGCCACGTATACCAGAATGGGGATGAGACGCACGTATACCAGGATGAGGTTGAGGGCCACGTATACCAGGAAGGAGGGGCCATACATACCAGGATGGAGGATATTAACAGAATTGGGGGACATTACCCCAATACCAGTGTCAGCAGCAGACACCCTCCCCCATAACAGTGCATCATAACCACATTTTTTGCTTACATTTTTTTTCTATTTTCCTCCTCTAAAACCTAGGTGCGTCTTATAGTCCAAAAAATACGGTAGTTTTTTGGTCGCCACAACATTGTAATAAAATGCAATAACGGGTGATCAAAACATATCTACCCCAAAATGGTACCAATAAAAACTTCAGCTCGGTGCACAAAAAAATAAGCCCTCACCCGGCCCCTGATCCCGAAAAATGGAGACGCTACGGGTCTCGGAAAAAAACAACTTTTTATGCAAACTTTGGATTTTTTTTTCACCACTTAAATAAAAAAGAATCTATACATGCTTGGTATCTGCGAACTCATAATGGCCTGGAGAATCATAATGGCAGGTCAGTTTTAGCATTTATTGAACATGGTAAAAAAAATCTCAAAAATAATTGTGGAATTGCACTTTTTCCAATTTCTCCACACTTTTTTTCCCGTTTTCCAGTACAAGATATGGTAAAAGCAACAGTGTCATTCAAAAGTACAACTCGTCCTGCAAAAAACACAAGCCCTCACATGGCCATATTCACCTAAAAATAAAAAAGTTATGGCTCTGGGAAGAAGGGGAGCAAAAACCGAAAATGCAAAACCCACAAAAAGATCCAAGATCGCGAAGGGGTTAAAGGCAGCCTCAGTCGTTTGCAGTCAAGGCTTGTGCAATACCTTGACATGTGTCCCATACCTCCACAGGTCCAGCATTCAACTCTGCGCTCCTCTGGCTGGTGTCTAGGTCTGAATTGTTGGTCCCTAGCTGGGGGATACCCCCTCATTGGCCTCTGTTCATACTGGGGCACCGAATCGGATTCTGGCGCAGTTGCAGCGGTTCTCTTTATATTCAACAGCTCTCCCCAGATCTCTTGCATATCCTGGTGCAACTCACGGCCCCAATCTGATTCAGTATTGGTAACCCCTGAGGTGGTTGCTTTGTGGCTCCGGACCATGACGGCCACAGTTGGAGCCTCTTGTTCTCGTACCCTTGCTTCTGCTCCAACTTCCAGGAAACTCATGTTGGGATTGTAGTGCAAGCGTTCCTTCAGGGCCTGTCCAAGAAAAGTATCCCTTAGGCAAGCAACCAGCTGATCCCTTAACACTTCATCCATCAGGCCTAGACTCTCATACTCGCCCTTGGTCTTCTTAGTGATGTAAGCCATTACTTCCTGTAATGCCTCTCCTTCTTTCTGAACCCGAAGGAAGAGACAAATGCACAGATTACCTAAATCAGTCTTGTCACCATGCATGTCCTCTAAGATTTTTACCGCTTTATCTCCGGTATCGCAGTCTCTTGGCAGTCTGAACATGACCGTCTTTTGGGCCTCTCTATAAGGCAGGTGTCATAGGGTGCATCTGTAACACACTTTTTAAACGTTCAACCCAATCCTGCACCGTTAAATTGTCTCCCGCAAACTTTGGTATATTGCTGAGCACAGCTCTAAGGCCACGACCCCTCTATCAGTATTTGGTCAGTATTTTTTCTCAGGAGTGGGAGCCAAAACCAGGAGTGGGTGATAAATGCAGAATTGGTGACTTGTTTCTATTATACCTTTTCTCTGATTGTTTCTCACCTGGTTTTAGCTCCTACTTCTGAGAGAAAATACTGACCAAATACTGATAGCGGGGCCATGGCCTAAGGGGAAGACTGCCTCCTGTGGTCTCAGTTACCGACTGATCCGCCATTTCTGTGCTTGAGTGTTGCATCCTGCTGACTATGCCAAGTGTAAACAGGTGATCGGATGCAACAGCGGCTATAAGCCGGCTCAGCTACTTCCATATATCTGTCCTGATACAGGTTCAGCCGTCGACTCCTCCCCTTCTCTGCCCTCCTGGACCTTTTCTTATTCCTCCAGCTATCACCTGACCTGGTGTCTCATCCAATCTCTTCCACCAGGGAACATGCACTTGTGTGACTCACGCGCGTCCTCTGTAAGCCCTTACCCTGGGAGATGGGGGACTCGGGTCGGGTCCTTTGATGTAGAGATGGGGTGCAGCCGTGGCCCGGACCCGACCGGTGCCCAGGGTCGTCACACTGGAACAAAAGAGATGGTACGGGCTTATCTGGGTTGAGCGGCTGATCTCGACTACGCCACATGTGGCACCTGGTGAAGGCCACCAGCGCCGCTGCAGTCCGCTGAGGCATGGTGTTATGGCAGCCGTATATGCAGAATAAAGATTCCGGAGGCCATAGGGGTGAACTTCCAAGGCTTTACTCACGAAAGAGATGGCAGTAGGAAGGCGACTCCCTGCTCCTCGCGGAGTTCTGCGGTCTCCAGAGACGAGGGTCCGACAACCTCTGAGTAAGTCCAGCGTTCAATCAGGACCCCGCACCAGAGTGTTACTAGACTTCAGACCGGGTACTTTCCTGTCTATGTGTGTGTAGATAGCCGGGTCTCCCTCTGAACTCCTCTCAGAAAAAGGGTACGGGTGGCAACTCCGCTCCTTCCGTTACCCGGTGGGATCCTCAGGGCCTACCGGGCTTTCCCGACCAGGACGTGGAGTAGCAAGGTCGGGTGTCGGGGGCCGGTACCCCTCTTGCAGCCGGAATCCCTCTGATTACATCAGGTTGGCGAGGACAGGTGGCGTATACCGCTCCGTCTGCATCCTCCCAGGGATCCATTTGCGGTGGAGCTACACTCTTAAGCTCCGGGCCTTCTTGGTCATGATCCTTGACCGGGTTGAGACATACATGATCTGCAACCAACCCCTCGACCCAAGGCCAAGGTACGAGGGCTGTGTCTCCATCCGATGCAGGCCCACGCCGGATCTGCTTACAGGGTAGGAGTTCACAGTAGAACAGTCAAAGAACCATCATGGAGCAAACTGAAGGACAGCCTGACCGGCTGGCGGACAGAAAGGACCATTAGAACAGAAAAAGGACCAAAGACCAAGATGGCTGGGTATTAAATATTAAATTTCAAGTGTCACTAAAATGTGAGTCCTCCACCCTCACCCACTAAATGGTCCCCCTATCCCTTGGTTCCCCAGTCTCCCTGTAACCAGGAGGGCAGCACCTAGTGCATTCTAGCCCCCTCTGGTGGGAGAAATGTGGTGTTGGATGTGAAGGAAGGGTCCTGACCATCGCAGTGTTCTTACCTCAGAGGAGGAACACTACACTCCATTAGAGAAGTGCAGCATCCCTGTGGCGGTCGAACCCTCAGGGGCGCCACATTCCCCCCTGGTGAAACACAGCACGTCCGCGGGCTGCAAAAGAGTAATACCTAGGAAAGTTTTCTTTTTATATAGCAATAAACCATCTTCCCTTTATGGGAGGCACATCTTCTTAAACCTTTCGAACATAATATATAGTACAAAAATACAAAAGTATAAAAATATAAAATTATAAAAGTGCTAGCATTTTCCAGAGACATTTGTGCACAGACAGACGGGTTAAAGTGCAAGGACAAAGAGTCAGTTCAGAAGCGCCCGGGACCTGTCCCAAACCTCCAACGTGGGCCCTGGGGTGGCTGCAAGGCATGAAGATCCCGAGTTGGACATCCAGGAGAGCCACCCTGACAGGTTTTTCTTCTGAGGTCTGAAGTAGCAAGATCCGCGGTTTTACATAAAACCAATAAGGAGCACCTAAAGAGATGCAAACTATTTACAGGATGAGAGTCTGTCTGCTGCAAGTCCGCAGGGACCAATGTCTCTAGAAACCGGGGATATAAATCAAAACATAAACACAAACAGCATAACTTTCAACAGGTTACAACCGCCGAGGCTGCTTAAATCTCGGGTTCCCTCCTGGGAAAAGGCTCGTTCCTCCCGACGGAGGCTGACCGGTCCTCTGAGGCTGAGCGCGAGGGGGCATCGCTCCCGGACACCTTGTGGACATCCAGGGCGTACCACCCCCGCACCCCATGATGACGGGTGTAGGTAACTACGTCACCCGGGAAGAGGTTCCGGCCAGGGTGTCCCTTCTTCAGACGCGGCTCGACGTCCTGCCTGCTGATGAAGACGTCGTCCTGGTAATGGGGACTCCTTATGAACCCCCACCTCGCCTCATGGTGGAAGCGGACGACTTGCCCTTCCACACGGGGACTCGGACGGGTTGCCTCTTCCTGTCGGGCCCGGGACTTGGCAGCTTTGGCCCGCACCTCGAGGCGCTCGCAGCGGACCTCCCTCTGGCGTTGCTCCCGAGTGAGTTGGAGAATCTGCTCACAGCACCGCTCACTCCTCCTCTGCGCTTCAGCCCGGGTCTCCCGGGAGAAGCCCATCAGGTCCCCCCGCCTGGTTGTCCCAGGCCCACTCCTCAGCCTCCGGCCAGGTGACTGTCGGTGCGGGTAGCGGTGTCATAAGGGGTTGCTGCGGGTCCTCTACAAGCGTGGACCAGTCCGGGTTGGGGCCGGTGGACACCCCTGCAGCCTCAGGCGCTTCAGATTCGGGAGTTGGGTGGCAGTGCAGGTCTCCGCCAATAGCTGAAGCTTGCAGCTCCGGGGCAAAGACCTGCTCCCAGGTGACCGCGCCGGGCAGGAGATACTCAGTCATGAGGTCCAGTATGGGCACGGTAGGTTCAGCAGCCGGGGCAGGGGCAGTACACTCACCCGCCGCTGGGCCGCTCACGACCTCTGTCACCGCTTCCCCCTGAGCTCCAGCTCCTTGGCGGCGGGTCCGGATGCGCAGCAGCATATCTTCCAGCTACACAGCAGACGCCGCCTCCTGGGCCTCCTTCAGTCTCCGCATAAGACCCGGGGCTTCCTGGTGGAGAAACTCTATATCTCCCACTGTGAGAACTCTGCCGCTTCGCTCCCTTCCGGGTGAAGGACCTGGACCGGGTTCGGAAGGCTCCGTTTGTTGCGCTCCAGCAGCGTCCATGTCCGCTCCCGAAGGTCACCAAACTCCAACTACAATGGCCGCACCTTGTTGTTTTTCTTCTTCCTCCTCTTTCGGGGTGGTTCCGGGGCGGTATGCTGACAGGCCCTCCTTCGTTCAGCCCATCCAGCTTGACGGTGTCACGCTGTCTCTGTATACTGGAGGTAGGGGGCCTAAGCTGACCCTAAGCTGGGGCCCTGACTAATCCCTCAACCTGGAGGTACTGTTAAAGGTACAGAGGTCCAGGCCGCCAGCGTAACCCCTACCTCCTGAAGATCCCTGCACCTCAGTAATCTAGTCCTGAGAAGGACCCCGATCACAACCAAAGGGAACAAGAAATAATATGCCCAAACACAGTATTTAGACGAACGAGACAGTACAAGGGAAAAACCAAAACCACCTTGCATACAAACAACTTCTCAACTACAACAGAGGGAAAACCAACGGGAAAGGAGATAAATGATAAAGCGAGGAAAGGGAAAAAACACTTCCAAATACACTTATCTCAGCAACTCCAAACACCACGATCCGCTCTGTCAGTCTGAATGAAATGCTTTCACCGACACCTCCCAAACAGACCAGCAGGTATATGAAGGAGTCTCACTACAGAAGTATTGATTGCAGCTGGGCGAGGCTGGACCTCATCTAGCCCAGAGAGAGAGAGAGAATTAACTCCCTCACTGCCGAGAAACACAAAGCACCAACAAGTCAGCTGCGAGAAGTCAGGCTGTGTACTCGTGACGATCTTCGTGGCAACACACCCGTGACAGACGGGCAGTACCCCGCGGACAGTCTCTGATGGAAGGAGCGGTCCGCACTTTTGGCGCCATGCGGGAGCCCAGCCCATGATGGGAGGTGTTTGAAGACCGTCTTTTCACAGCACTATGGCGCCTGTTCTTCTTGGGCGGGCGCCATTTTAAGTGGAAAACGACAGTTCAAGGTGTAAGGCACACAGTACCCGGTAGCAATGGGTAATTCCTTCCTTTGCTGCGGGCACGCGATCCTGCCGACTACGCCAAGTTTTGTGTGACTCACGCGCGTCCTCTGTAAGCCCTTACCCTAGGAGATGGGGGCCTCTGGTCGGGTCCTTTGATGTAGAGATGGGGTGCAGCCGTGGCCCGGACCCGACCCGTGCCCAGGGTCATCACACTGGAACATAAGAGATGGTACGGGCTTATCCGGGTTGAGTGGCTGATCTCGACTACGCCACCTGTGGTACCTGGTGAAGGCCACCAGCGCCGCTGCAGTCCGCTGAGGCATGGTGTTATGGCAGCCGTAGTTGTTACTACTCCCCACAGGCGGAGCAAGGCCTCAGGGCAGAGGGACAGGATGACGGGGGTAGTAGTCTAGGAGGCCTGGTGCTGCGTAGTGTGGTGTGATGCAGAATAAAGATTCCGGAGGCCATAGGGGTGAACTTCCAAGGCTTTACTCACGAAAGAGATGGCAGGGTCCGACAACCTCCGAGTAAGTCCAGCGTTCAATCAGGACCCCGCACCAGAGTGTTCCTAGACTTCAGACCGGGTACTTTCCTGTCTGTGTGTGTGTAGATAGGCCGGGTCTCCCTCTGAACTCCTCTCAGAAAAAGGGTACGGGTGGCAGCTCTGCTCCTTCTGTTACCCGGTGGGATCCTCAGGGCCTACCGGGCTTTCCCGACCAGGACTTGGAGTAGCAAGGTCGGGTGTCGGGGGCCGGTACCCCTCTTGCAGCCGGAATCCCTCTGAATATATCAGGTTGGCGAGGACAGGTGGCGTATACCGCTCCGTCTGCATCCTCCCTGGGATCCATTTGCGGTCGAGCTACACTCTTAAGCTCCGGGCCTTCTTGGTCATGATCCTTGACCGGGTTGAGACATACATGATCTGCAACCAACCCCTCGACCCAAGGCCAAGGTACGAGGGCTGTGTCTCCATCCGATGCAGGCCCACACCGGATCCGCTTACAGGGTAGGAGTTCACAGTAGAACAGTCAGAGAACCATCATGGAGCAAACTGAAGGACAACCTGACCGGCTGGCGGACAGAAAGGACCATTAGAACAGAAAAAGGACCAAAGACCAAGATGGCTGGGTATTAAATATTAAATTTTAAGTGTCACTAAAATGTGAGTCCTCCACCCTCACCCACTAAATGGTTCCCCTATCTCTTGGTTCCCCAGTCTCCCTGTAACCAGGAGGGCAGCACCTAGTGCATTCTAGCCCCCTCTGGTGGGAGAAGTGTGGTGTTGGATGTGAAGGAAGGGTCCTGACCATCGCACTGTTCTTACCTCAGAGGAGGAACACTACACTCCATTAGAGAAGTGCAGCATCCCTGTGGCGGTCGAACCCTCAGGGGCGCCACACACTCCTCTCTACAGTTCCTGCTAATGCAATTTTCTCTGCTTTCCCTTTTCCAATAATCTTTGACTAACAGATTGCCGTGTTCACTTGCAGACACTCAGGCATTAACTGTGTAGGTCTTCTCACTTTTCCATCTCCTTATAGCTGCACCTAGTGCGAGGTATAGCAGCACATAAAGTACATCTGTTGTCATAGTCTTTTGGCACTCTGAATTATGGCATTATTTTTCTCCATAAAAGAGAGCTTACCACTTTTTTGTATTAAATAATGGAGGTTAGAAAGTAAATAGTAATAGTACATGTAAATAACATAGGGTACCTAGCAAACACTGTTTTTGATTACAAAAAAAGTATAAAAGCCATCCCACCATGACAATGTGTACCCCAATGTATCCCTTGTCGCGGTGGGATGACTTTTACGCTTTTTTGATCAAAAACAGTGTTTACTAAGTGCCTTATGTTATTTATATGTAATATTACTATTTACTTACTATATGCTCATTTTGTTTCTATATTAGTTTTTTTCTGCTAAATGGCCAGTGTGAACATGCTCCTATCATTGCATATATACCAACTTACGCACCGGATTATTTATTTGGTTTTGCTGTTGTTTCTTGTACTTTGTACAAATAGGGGCATGACCCCCCCCCCCTTTTGAGCCAGGCATCTTATCTACATACTGGCCAGGTGACTGACCAGTCGGGCTCCGGTCCTGCTTTGCCCCATGTACATTGATGTCTGACCTAAGGTGAGTTTTTAATATTAGAGGATAGGAGCCATCCCGATTGGGGTAGACCTTGTCGCGTGTTTACTAAGTCCCCTATGTTATTACATTGTACTTACTGCACGGTATTTGTTCATTGTGTTCCTATCTTGGGTTCTGTCTGCTAAATGGCCACAGTGTGAACCTGCTTCTGTATGTTGTATATGAACCAACTTATACTCCGGCTCATTTTTTTTGTTTTTCTGTTTGAACCTGGGCAGGATTGCTGGATGGCGCTGTTACCTCCTAAGCAGTGGCGTACCGCCAATGGCGGCAGGCCACACGACTGCTATGGGGCCCATGATGCGAGGGGGCCCCATAGCAGTCCAGGGGAGGACATACCGCCGCCGGTGCAGCTGCTCCCTGCACGCGGCGGGCATGGAGCGATCCCTGCAGCTCTGCTGCTGACAGGAGGAAAATGGCAGCGGAGCTGAAGGGATCCATTCTCTGCTTCCTCCTTGACACAAACGCGCGCAGCTTGATGACATCATCATGCAGCGCTCGCCTGGGTCAGGAAGAAAGTTGCCAGCAACTGGGAGGATGCTGCAGGAGAGCGTGCTGAGAGGTAAGTTTTTTTTTTTTTTTTTTTACTTAAGCAATGGTGGGGCTGGGAAGAGCAATGAGGGGGATGGGGAGAGAAATGATGGGGATGATGGGGCTGGGGAGAGCAATGATGGGGATGTGATGTTGGGGAGAGCAATGATGGTGCTGGGGGGGAGCAATGATGGGGATGATGGGGCTGGGTAGAGCAATGATGGGGATGTGGGGCTGGGGAGAGCAATGATGTGGATGGTGGGGCTGAGGAGAGCAATGATGGGGCTGATGGAGCTTGGGAGAGCAATTATGGGGATGGTGGGGCTGGGGAGAGAAATGATGGGGCTGATGGAGCTGGAGAGAGAAATGATGGGGATGGTGGGGCTGGGGAAATCAATGATGGGGCTGGGGAGAGAAATGATGGGGATGGTGGGGCTGGGGAGAGCAATGATGGGGATGGTGGGGCTGGGGAGAGCAATGATGGGGCTGGGGAAAGCAATGATGGGGATGGTGGGACTGGGGAGAGCAATGATGGGGATCGTGGCAATGGGGAGAGCAATTATGGGGATGGTGAGGCTGGGGAGAGCAATTATGGAGCTGGGGAGAGCAATGATGGGGATGGTGGGGCTGGGGAAAGCAATGATGGGGCTGGGGAGAGCAGTGATGGGGCTGGGGAAAGCAATGATGGGGATGGTGGGACTGGGGAGAGCAATGATGGGATGGTTGCAATTGGGAGAGCAATTATGGGGATGGTGAGGCTGGGGAGAGCAATGATGGGGCTGATGGAGCTGGGGAGAGCAATGATGGGGATGGTAGGGTTGGGGAAAGCAATGATGGGGATGGTGGGGCTGGGGAGAGCAATGATGGGGATGGTGGGGCTGGGGAGAGCAATGATGGGGCTGATGGGGCTGGGGAAAGCAATGATGGGGATGGTGGGACTGGGGAGAGCAATGATGGGGATGGCGGCAATGGGGAGAGCAATGATGGGGCTGGAGAGAGCAATGATGGGGGTGCTGGGAGAGAGCAATGATGGGGGTTTCACTTTGCTTGTACTGTGAAGCCCTGTATGTTTTCCGTGTGCACATAGCCTTACAGTTAATTAGGGAGAGTCACAGAGACTGAATAATTTATATTATTGGGCGGCAGAGATTATAGTTAATGGGAGGCACAGTGTTGCTGATCACTTTGTATTTTGATTACTAAGTGGCTAATAGTATATTAATGGTGGGGTACATATCTGTATTCAGGGGCGCAGTGTGGGGGAGACACAAGTATATATACAATATATGTGACCTTGTTATTTTTAGGGCTGTACTGATCATTGTGACAAGATGAGTCGTGGCTGGGAGATGTCGACATGAAGGTCTGACCAGATGGAGAAGAAGCAGCAGAAACCGACTCTGATCATATGACACGTCAGCGGTAAGTGCCTGGATGTAAATATTATTCTGTATCTGCACTGTGTGACTTGCAGTGATAATGTTATCTGTAAAATCCCTTAGGCTGCATTCTCACATTTGTGTGAAATGTCCGTGTGCTGCCAGAATTTTTTATCACATGGTCCATAGACTCGTACAGTTTTATAGATCCATTCACACATCCATGAAAATCACGGATCTGAGAATGAGATCTGTGAGGGTCAGAGAATGTCCTGTTCTGATCCGATTTTGAGGATTAGAATAGGACATGCTCAATGTGTCTGTAAAGCAGGGCAGCACACCGACACTGCACACAGATGCAGGAATGTAGCCTTATTATGTAAAGCATACTCAGTATATAGTGTACTTGACGCGCCCCCTGGGACATATTCCTTTGTGAGGGGAATACCCGGCACCGGATCAGATGGGGGGTTGTAGTCTCCGAGCGGCTGTGACCCGGTCCCGTGCCCAGGGCGTCAAGCTAAGTGTTATGTGGCAGTCCTTACTGATGTTATTAAAGTTCGTTGTGTCGACTACGCCACCCGTTGTGATGCGGTCACTGTGGCCGCCGCTGCTGCAGGGTCCGCTGAGGCTGATGGTGGGTGCGCAGCTTGGTGGGATAACCCCCAACGGGAGGGGTATAGCCTCAGAGGGGACAGGCGCAGAGGATGGGGGTTGTGGTGGTGCGGTGCAGCCGGTAATGATGACAGACTCGGGTTGTGCAGTTAAGGGTCTTTACTTACTGCAGATGTTCCTGGTCACTCTAGCTCCAAGTGACCTCCCGAGCCGTGCTGCGTCCACCAGGTCCTGGATCCAGCCAACCCCCAAACAAGTCCGGAGCGTGGCCCTGAGCTCTCCCTCTGTCCTTTCTTCAGCCGTCCCCACCAGTGATTCACCTAAATCCAGCTCCCTCGGGCCTTCTGTTGGGCAACCTTTGGCCTAAGGTTCCCTGACCCTCCATGTGGTGTGCCTTCAGGGTGAATGTAGTGGGTGACCGTGACAGACACTGCCCACGGTCTCCGGTCTCTGGCTGGGGAATGTCTTTGCCCCCACCAGCTTGGGTTCCGGTACCCTTCTGCTGACTCCTCACCCGGTGTTCTTATTTGGGTTCTTGGGTCCCTTCTTTGTCCCCCTCTGGGTCTTTCTGCACTCCACTCTCTCTCTCCAGGGCTGTTGTTTCTTTCTCTCTCTTGCTGCAGGCTTGTCCTCTGCATCTGACTTCCTCTCTGCGTCTGACCCTGATCTTTGATGGTGCCCACCTTATATACACCCTCTATGTGTGAGCTCAGGTGACCAGCACCCAATGAGCTCCTATCACTACCCAGACTGCTCCCCCTTTCTGCCCCTACACTACATGGGATGTTCCTCCCCCCTCCCACTCCAGCCAGGAACAGGCTCGGTCGCACCTGCACATTTCTAAGTGGGAGTGCCGTCGGCCTGCTCCTCTGGAATGGGATGTATGTAGTGCATGCAGTCTATCTGAGCTCAGTTCCACACTCCTTCCTTACCCGGGAGTGGAATATCACACCTCTGGTTTGAGGTGCAATACCCCTGTAGCAGCCGAATCCTCAGGGTGCTACATTCCCCCCTGGTAAATCACAGCACGTCCTCGGGCTGCAAGACATAAAACACCAAAACATACAAATTTTTATAAACATATAAAACACATAAAACATACATATATAAAACTTTCTCGTCGTCTTTTTCTTTCTTCCTCCTCTGGTCACCGTGCAACTCGTGACCAGGTAAAGTGCGACAGTCTTTTGAAAAACAGTTTCTCATATAAAACCGGTAGGGGGCGCCTTAGGAAGCGCAACTATTTACAGGGAAATTTTGGCCGTTCTCAGTCCCCGGCCAGGTAAAGGGAAAGGGATGGCTGCTCACAGTCCTCAGCCTGGTATGGAAGGGGTCACACAGGTAAACAGTTCACTGGTCCCAACGGGGACTAAACTTTAAAGCAGCCACGGTTACTTGGGTACCCCGACAGGTAACTATATACAGTCCTTTGTACTATTTCAGTCATAGTACCTTCTAGCCTTGAACCCGTCCGGGTCTTCTGGCTCCTCCTCCCTACACCGCAACTCCTCCTCCGTCAGGCGGTGCACGTGGAGGGCATAAGGTCCCTTGGCACACTTGTGCCGGGTGAACGTTACCTCGTCACCGACGTAGAGGTCACGGCCTTTGTGACCCTCTGGAAGGTGGGACTCGACGTCCCGTCGAGTAACGAAGACGTCACCCATGGTGTTCCGGTCCTTTATGAAGCCCCACCCATGCTGCGCATTAAACTTTATTACCGTCCCGATGGTACGGGGACGATCTGCTGCATAGGGGTCCCTTCTGGTCCGACTCTTTTGCTCCGCGCTGCGGGTCCGGGCCCATTGCTCTCTGGCCCGCCTCTCCTCCCGCTCTCTCTTGAACTCTGCCAGCTGTTGACGGCAACACTCGGTACGCTCTGCTGCAGCTGCCCGAGTCTCTCCGGTGAACCCCATCAAATCTTCTCCCGTGGGGTCCCACACGAACTGGGCTTCCTCGAGTGGAGGCGAGACCCGAGTCACGGGTTTCGGAGCCGGGATTAGGGGCTCACACAAGGGCCCCAACTTCTTTTGTCGCTCCAGTTCCAAGAATTCTTTGGGCCAGATGAAAGGCCGCCCGTCCGGCCACGTTAGCTGGCTGAAGGGGTCCTCTCCCAGATATGGCACCCTTGGTGTTGCGGGTGCGGGCGCGATGGTGGGGGCACCCAGGTTGCCCAGGCCTTGCGGCCAGGCCGGGGGCATCTGGAAGGTAAATGGAACTGTTAGGACGGCGGCGCCCTGGGCTACCTGGCCTTGCGACCAGGCCGGAGGCTCCGCGGAGGTAGATGGCTCTGCTGGGGATGCGGCGCCCGGAAACGCTAGGCCCTGCGACCAGGCCGGAGGCTCCTCCTTCTTCGCCACGCTCCGGGTCACGACGCGTGACGTCACCGGGGTCGCGACGGCGGCTTCCGGTCGGGGCCTAGTCGGTGGCGGTGTCATGGCGGTCTCGGGTACGGCCGGGGGACCTTCGGGCTCTGCGACGGGGAGCTGGGGCAGGTAAGCGGTCTTCCGGTATGGGGTATAGGCGTCCCCCTTACCTGCTGCCATGCGTCTCGCTCCCTCTTCTGCGCCGTCTCCGGCCTTGGGTCCTCCCGCGTCATCCGCAGAGGCAGTCGATGTCTTCTTCCAAGGGAGCGGGCTCCGTGGACGGGTTCCAGCTTGCTGGGCCATCTCCCGGCCCCACTCCGCCAGGATCTCCCTCTGCACTCGGGCCATCCTTCCCGCGAGGCCCTCCAGGGCACTCCGCGCGCACTCCCGGTCTCGGGGAAGCTGCGCCAGGATCTCCGCTAAGCCTAGCGGGGTTGTTGACTCCAGCAGGCTCCTGACCATCGGGTCGGTGCTGCTCTGCTCTCCTCCTTCTTCCTCCAGCAGGCTCCTGGCCAGCGGGCCGGTGCTGCTCTGCTGCCGCTCCATTCCCGGGTCTACTCTTTCTCTCCTCGACTCCGGGTGCTCTTGCTCTGGACACCTCGCCTCCGGGTGCGCTCGTTCTAGACTGCTCCAAGCGACACCCATCTTTTCTCTTTTCTTTCGTCTCCTCCCCCTCCGAGGGCGGTCCCGGGGCAACTCGGTGACTGTCAGCTCCAGGGGTAGTTCTTTCACGCTGACAGACACCTCCAGCATCACAGTCTCTGTTGGTGGGGGCGGTTTCCACTTTTGGCGCCATTTTCTGTCCCGGCCCACGATGGGAGGTGGCCTCTTGCTCTCCTTTGGCACGCCCATAATGGCGTCCGCTGCTCTTCCAAGGCGGGAAATCTGCGGTTTTGGCGGGAATCGCTTCCCAGTGGCGGGAAACTCTGCAGATGGCGGGAACAAGCTGGAAATGGCGGACAATCGGCGGGAAACGACTGGTGATGGAGTCCGATGGCGTGGACCCTCCGGAACCGGCAGGAGTCTTCTTTCTGAGGTAAACTTGCACTTTTCTTCAGGCACGCAGTACCCGGGTGTTGCGGGCACGTAATCCTGCCGACTACGCCAAAGTTGACGCGCCCCCTGGGACATATTCCTTTGTGAGGGGAATACCCGGCACCGGATCAGATGGGGGGTTGTAGTCTCCGAGCGGCTGTGACCCGGTCCCGTGCCCAGGGCGTCAAGCTAAGTGTTATGTGGCAGTCCTTACTGATGTTATTAAAGTTCGTTGTGTCGACTACGCCACCCGTTGTGATGCGGTCACTGTGGCCGCCGCTGCTGCAGGGTCCGCTGAGGCTGATGGTGGGTGCGCAGCTTGGTGGGATAACCCCCAACGGGAGGGGTATAGCCTCAGAGGGGACAGGCGCAGAGGATGGGGGTTGTGGTGGTGCGGTGCAGCCGGTAATGATGACAGACTCGGGTTGTGCAGTTAAGGGTCTTTACTTACTGCAGATGTTCCTGGTCACTCTAGCTCCAAGTGACCTCCCGAGCCGTGCTGCGTCCACCAGGTCCTGGATCCAGCCAACCCCCAAACAAGTCCGGAGCGTGGCCCTGAGCTCTCCCTCTGTCCTTTCTTCAGCCGTCCCCACCAGTGATTCACCTAAATCCAGCTCCCTCGGGCCTTCTGTTGGGCAACCTTTGGCCTAAGGTTCCCTGACCCTCCATGTGGTGTGCCTTCAGGGTGAATGTAGTGGGTGACCGTGACAGACACTGCCCACGGTCTCCGGTCTCTGGCTGGGGAATGTCTTTGCCCCCACCAGCTTGGGTTCCGGTACCCTTCTGCTGACTCCTCACCCGGTGTTCTTATTTGGGTTCTTGGGTCCCTTCTTTGTCCCCCTCTGGGTCTTTCTGCACTCCACTCTCTCTCTCCAGGGCTGTTGTTTCTTTCTCTCTCTTGCTGCAGGCTTGTCCTCTGCATCTGACTTCCTCTCTGCGTCTGACCCTGATCTTTGATGGTGCCCACCTTATATACACCCTCTATGTGTGAGCTCAGGTGACCAGCACCCAATGAGCTCCTATCACTACCCAGACTGCTCCCCCTTTCTGCCCCTACACTACATGGGATGTTCCTCCCCCCTCCCACTCCAGCCAGGAACAGGCTCGGTCGCACCTGCACATTTCTAAGTGGGAGTGCCGTCGGCCTGCTCCTCTGGAATGGGATGTATGTAGTGCATGCAGTCTATCTGAGCTCAGTTCCACACTCCTTCCTTACCCGGGAGTGGAATATCACACCTCTGGTTTGAGGTGCAATACCCCTGTAGCAGCCGAATCCTCAGGGTGCTACATACTCACTTATTATGTGTAGTGCCGTCCTTAGTTATATAGTTTCACCTTTTTTATGTATAACACCCTCCCTTATTACGTATCATCCTCTCTAGCTCTAAGGGGTCACAGTTGGGGGATCATACTGTGTTGGGGGTCACCATACTTTGCCCTGGGAGTTGGGGTGGGGTACAGTAGGGTCATTATGCTGCGCATGTGGAGGAATTCACCATGGGGGTATCATACTGTGTTTGGGGGACACTTTTGTTGGCATGACACTTTATGGGGCAATGAAAGAGGGATCTAGGACATCAGCAGGAGGAAAATTACTATGTAACGGATGGAAAGTTGTGAGATCTGCTCTTCTGTGACCACGACAACTATTTTTTTTTGGGGGGGGGGGGCCCAATTAGAACTCCTGCTATGGGGCCCCATGATTCCTATGTACGCCCCTGCTCCTAAGCAGTGCTTACAGCCTAAACAGCACAGGTGGTCGGTCTCCTAGGCAACAAGCTGTAAGCAAAAGTGTTAATAATATGTCAAGAACGGCTGCAAATTTTAATACACAGTAAATTGCAAAAGTCACAAGAACTCTCCGACAATATCCATTTATGGGGATGGAGATGACCCTTCCAGAACCAAACACTATGCACAACACAGGAGTAAGGACCATGGGAGTATGAATTTTTTTTCTCACTTAGTTGAACTTTTTTGGCTGCTCATAGGGGAACACTGGCACAGCTAAAAGGCACTCTACCTGTCATGGAGGGGAGTGGCCAATAATCAGAGCGTGGCTTCAATCAAGCAAGCCTGGTAAGCTGTCAATCATCTTACAAGTCCAGGGGGGATAAGGTATACTGCAGCAATCATTGCCGGGGACGGACACCTGGGGGTTAAGGCTGTGTGCCCACGTAGCGTTTTTCAAGCGTTTTTGATGCGGAATTTCCGCAGCGGAAACGCTTGTAAAACGCTTGGTAACCCGCACCCCATGGTCCCCAATGGGATTCCGCAAGTTCTGTGCACATGCTGCGGATTTTTCCGCAGCGTTTATGCTGCGTTCAAAAATCCGCAGCATGTCAATTAATTTTGCGTTTCCGCAAGCAGAATTGCCATAGTCCAATGCATAAAAAACGCAAGGCAATTCCGCATGTGGAAAACGCGTGATAAACGCGCGAAAAACGCGCGATAAACGCGTGCGGAATTCCGCATGCGTTTTTCCGGGAGAGGACTTGCATTTATGCAGCAGAAATTTTCTGCTTCATAAATGCAACGTGAGCACATAGCCTTAAGGCAGCCCCGCGCGGCCGGATGGAATGTCACGGCCGGTAATGTTCTGACGTTCTATGTTTAGAACGTTGTGGATTCAGCATGCTGCCCGGGCCAGGCCGAAGTAATGGATCGCCGCACCGCCCCTCAGCCGCTCTGTATGAGTCATCCAGCAGGCGGTTGATTAGTCAGCCTGGACAGTGCAGGCAGCTGGCAGAGCAGGGTGTGCTGTTGCAAAGTAGAAGGTGGAAGTAATGTGCCTGCATGGCAGCTCCCTGACAGCCCGGATCCAGCACTGACCCTGCAGGGAGGACACCCAGGGGCCACAGGAAAGGGACAGCCCATCTGCAGCAGACAAGCTGGTGAGGATGAGGGCTGCCTGCTCGTGTCCACAACAGGCCCTGCTGGTGCAATGCTGAGCTATGGCTGTGTGTTGTTGGATTGCTCCTTTTGTGTATATAGACCATGTTCTTCGAGGAATTACACTCCTAAAATCAATGCTTTGTATGATTTAAAGCCCCTTCCACCCTCAGTGCTGATGAGCTGTGCTGGTCATGTTCAGTTATTACTGCTGTTACATTGCACCCAGCTTGCTCAGGCTCCTGAATGGCATCTCTGCCCAGTCCTGCAATCAGCTAGGATCAGGGAGGTGCCAGTGTATGAGTAGGCAGGTGTGATCTGCAGAGAAACCAGAGCTGGGGTTGTGATTGCTGCCAGGGGGCACACAAGGTCTTCTTGGCCCATGTGAGGAGACCAGTACAAGACCCTGTAAGAGTTTGGGGCTCTGTTGGAGATTTTGCTTTGGTCCCATGGCCTATAGGAGCTGTAATGTAATGGGTGTGGGTTTTCTGAAACCAGAAATCTCCTAATCGTTATTTACTCCTTGAATCTTCTTCTCCAGCACTGCTTTGCCCTCATTCCCTGCAGTGATCACATGCTTGATAAAGTATAAAGACATGGTAGAAAGTTGGCAGGATGCTAAGGGTTAAGTCTACACACACCAGACTTTCTCTTCTGCATTTTTGCCAAGCGTTTGCATTGAAAAGGGTGAAATCCTCTTAAAAAAAAAAAATTCCACAATTTGGCCATGTCTGACCATCCCTTAAAAAATAAGAAAACAGAGCTTGTCACGAGAGAGCCAGCAAGCCATCCTGCTTGAGAGTTCAGTTTGTCATTTAACTGCTTTTAGTGTGAACTGAGAGCGCTCAGGACGTTACTGTGAGATTTGTAATAAATGTCACTCGCCTCTGCTACATCTACGTCATGGATAATGCATCTATTCATCCCAGGGTCTCCAGTGCAGCATAATTGGGTAAGTCGAGGCACAATATGAGTAGTTGACGCTCCCTCCTTTTTGGTCCAGAGGTTTAAAATTTGTATGATCCAAAAAATAGTTTTTTTTTTTAATTTTTCACATGACTTAATGAATAGACCGATTGTCAGACACAATCTAAGGGACCCACCCTTCTCCGCCTGTTTACTCCATGCAGATGAATTACCGTGCCCTTGTAGGATAGCTGCCGCTTCACCTTCTGTACTGCAGAGCTGGTTGTAATGTTGTGGTATTTTAATGGGAATTTTTAAGGATGTGTATACTAGTGCAAGGCCTTCAAAGTGGTTCTTTGCTTGTTCAGAGAGAAATGACATGTAAAGTAAAGCTCCAGCCTCATGCCAGTAAAATTAACCGGAGCAAGGCATGGTTTACACATAATGTATATACCACCATCATATACTGCAGCGCTGTACAGAGAAAGTATATGGACAGGGGTTGTCATTGTGAGAGTACGCCCTGTAAGGCCAGGTTCACATGCTGTGTGTCAGGTGCTGTGTTGTTATTTCCATCCAGTGTTAAAGGGGTATTTCCATCTCCAAGATCCTATCCCAATATGTAGTAGGTGTAATAATAATATTAGCAAATGCCTCCAATTAGAAATGTAGTATAGTTCTTCTTATTCGCTATGTCGCTTACCCCATGTGTAGGGCATTGCGGTAGCTTTAGGTATCCATGGTTACGACCACTCATATAGTGACAGTTGGCTCTTAGTGGTCATAAACATGGATACCTAAGCTACTGCAATGCCCTACCTAGACATAGGGTAAGCGACATAGCGAATCAGAAGAACTATACTATATTTATAATGTATTCTAAGGTATTTGCTAATATTCCAGTCTCTGTAACTGTGTGGCTGATTTAAAAAAAAAAAAAAAAAAAAAAAACAATGAAAAAAACAGAACAGGTGCTCTTCTTCAAATGATGTGTCTTGCCTATCCAGTGGTCAAGCGAGCCACTGGAAAAATTGTGAAAGGGCTCATTCATTCCTAGAATCGTTAGGGGTCCAGACGTCTGTGCGCCGATTATCATAAAGTGATGGAATATCCTAGCAATATGCCATGACTCTAAGGGTTTGTGCACACGGTGCGGATTTGCTGCAGTTTTGACACTGCAGAACTTCTGCACCATTTCCGCAACTAATATGCAAATTAGGTTAATTGCGGTCTTTACATGCGGTTTTGCTGCGTGCGTTTTTTGATGCGTTTTTCATGTCTTCATGTTGAAATTTGCAGAGTTTCAGAGAATAGGGTTTTTTTAAACAAACTTTATTGATCATCATGTAGCGTCTGTGTGCGTTTCCGCTGTGGAAATGCTATTGAAACACACATGCGTTTCCGCAAGAGAAATTGACATGCTGCTCTCTGGAAAGACGCGCCTCATGTCAGTTTCCGTAGGGTGCACCAAAACGCATAGTGGGCATGGGATTTCTAGAAATCCCATCCACTATGCTGTAACATCTTTCCGCTGCGATTTTGATGCTGCATAAAAATACTGCGTCAAAACCGCAGCAAATCCGCACCGTGTGCACGTACCCTCAGAAGAGTATACCCTATTAATTGGCTATACCGCTCCTTGAGGGATTAGGGGAGAAAAGTGTCATATTGGTTCAAAAGGGGTATTATCCCACAATCAACCTTTATCAATCTTTATTATATAGACATGCCATACATGTCTGTATATTCTAATAGAGTGAAACTCCTATTATTAGGGAATAATATATGTTCCAAGCTGTCTGCACCTAGGCCTGTGGTTCATTAGCATGAAGTCTCGCAGTATCCATCTGGTGCCATAGGTAAGAGATAGGAGAGAATACGACTATACATATACAGTCCTTGATATAGAATTTAATTTTCTTACAAAATTAGGGGTGCAGCACTTTGTTTTTTTTTTTTTTTTTAAATAATCCAGAATATTATATAATTTGGCACGTCTGATGCTCCACTATTATTAGATAACAATCCATTTTTACTGCACAGTAATGTTTCTGTATTGTAGCTCTGGCTGATTTATAGAAGGCACGGCTGGCTCCCTCTCCGGATAGATATTTCCAGTATGTGTCAGCACGGGCTATCTGCCGCTGCACCATTTTTGGAATAGTTTCTGACTGCCCGGAATTTAGCTTTTGTTTGTGAAATCTTCTCTGGATTTAGGCTGCAAATGACTTTATGTGAATTATTTCCAGCAGCAGCAGCCATGGACTCGGAGGCGACAACGACTGCTCCGCACCTCCTAGGAAGGTCCCAGCTCAATGCTGCCACATCTCCAGACAACAATGAGGACAACCCAAGAGCAGGTCCCTCAACCCCCGGATCCCCCATGGTATTCGCAGCTGTGCCAGGTGCTGTATTCACATGTACTATGTATTTAGAAAATATTTTTTATTTTTCCAATGCATCTAGTTCTTTGCAACACGCAATAGTAATAATCAGTAGTTCTATTTTTTTGGTTAGACAGTTATCTTTATGCTCTGCACAGTCTATTTCCATTTGCCATGTATTATGCAATATGTTCTTGACCTAAGATGCCAAGTAGGCCAAAAAGCGCACAAATATGTGCTCCGTACCATGTGTACAAATGTGACGCTATCTGGCGCTGAATTTCAGTCTTGTTCACAATTAATAGGACTAAGCTGCAGTATCTAGCATAGGGCCTGTATGGATGAGAGTCCCTTATCTTCTTCATTCTAACTTTCTGGTTACTGGTGGTCCCACCGCTGGAATCCCCACTGATCCCAAGAAAGGGGCTCTGGAGTGCTTTGATTGCGCACGACTGCTCCATTCATTATCTATGTGACTATTGGGGAAAGCTAAGAACTGTGCCACATGGCACTGACATCCTCGGCTGATCTGCAGGTTATCACCTATCCTATGGGTGGGATATGGCACCACCTGATTAATGAGAGGCCATTAATGTCCCTTATATTTTTTCAGGGGCTGCGCAGTCCTGTTGATAGCCTCCATGGTAATTGCAGTCCTATGGATGATACAATGTGATGCAACATAAAACTGAAGGGGCTGTAAGATCGTTTTACATAGGACTGCATTAAATAACTCTGAAATCACTGTCGACTCTGCGGCCTTGTGCGTTAGCGCAGAGATGCCTTCAGTTTTAGGAGTTCCTCTTGACTTTTTTTCTTTTTGATTGTTGGAATGAATGTTTGTGTACGTGTTGCAGCCTCCGATGGTGAGGAGCAGATACTTGGCGGCTGACGCACTGATTTATGGCATTACAGAATATAAACAGTCCCTGCAGGACGCTCCCATAGCCGAGCCCTCGCCTCCTCACCCTTGTTCTCATACATAATCCTGGACTTGTTTGGGCTTTTCTAAGACTTAGCAGTGTTTATACCGCGGCTTTCTGTTATTGATGACGACATCCAGGGGAAGCATCTGCGGATTCCTGGGCCACGTTATGTCTTTTTTTTTTTTCATTATTATGTGCACATAACTTAGTTTGGCCTACCTACTAAAGGCCACTAAAAAAAGACCCCCGAATGCTATTTTTGCTTTTAAGTCCTAACTAGGTCTCGTCTTCCTCCATTATAGGAGCTCTTCTTTACCCATAAACTTTTTATGTGGAAGAGGCTGAGTGACAGCACATATGTACTCAGTATAATGGTGTACAGAGTCACTGATTTTAAAAGGAAATTAATATATATATAATATATTAGAATTTTTTTTTTATTTATTATTTCACATCATGATCTGTATTTAAGAAAAAATAATAAATAGAAATCTTGCTATTTTCACACTGGCCACTGGGGCTATTCTAGACCCCTGTTCTTTCAGAACTCAAATTTACACAAACATTAGCAACAATAGAGTGACTCGAAGCGTTTAATGAGCGTGTGCAAAGGTCACTTATAAATGGAGGAGGAGGTGAGCTGTGACATCAGCTATTGTGAATGGTGGAATCTGTGTTGTCTACTGTATGTAGAGGTGTTGCCTATCATAATAATCCTGTCTGTGATGATAATGAGACTTATGAAAAGTCTTCTGTAAAGCAGAGTTATAATTCTAGAATAGCCCCAGTGGATCACCGGTGTGAAACTTGCAAGGTTTTTAACTTTATTTTAGTCTTCAAAAAATGTCTAAATACATTTTAATCTCAGTGTTATGAGTTGGGGATGTGTCCCTCAAACAGTTTCGCACCATCCGATCAGTGCTGACTTTCTAATCCTTTTTGGTTGAATTTGTGTCGCCTTAAACAATTAAAAAAAATAAAACATATGCTGGACTTTTGTTTTTCTTCTGAATTCTTAAAATTCCTCCTACTGAGAAGTCTGTACTAAATCCAGCAGGATAGTGCAAGCAAAAGTAAGAATCTTGGGATCTATTTCAGAGAAAGCGGCTTCTTTCTCCACTTATGAGCCACTTCCCCCTCTCCATGCCTTCTAAACGAATCCTCAACTCTGAAAAACCTGTCTTGCTCGAGGCAAGAGGGATTGCCAGCTCACTGTGGTGTCAAGATACAGCTGCCAATCAAAATGTATTGAGAGAGGAGAGAAATAAGTTGCTTTTTAGTAAGTGTTCTTTCTCACCCATTGCTGGAGTCACATCTACACTGCTCAGTACAGCTTTATAGTGTACTCCATACTGCTGGTGCTACGTAAGGCTTCATTCACACATGTGCTGTGTGTTTTTATTACTTACCAGCAGTCTGCCCCTTTAGAGCTTAATAGGAATAACCTCATATCTGTATTTTTAATGGATCTGTGTGTCTGGCTGGTCTTTTTGGATCAGACTCTGCCCTTCAAGTCTGTGTCGACTCATCAAAAACCTCTGTTTTTCATTGAGGTTTAACTGCTCATTTGCTTTGTTTTGATTTGGGGTTGGATAGCTTACCACCTTCTGTTTTTAAGGAGCAGATAAACTGATTCAAAACACGAGCTATATGGATGATGCACAGCACATACAAAAAATTAATGCAGAAATGGAAACTAGTGTGTGAATGTAGCCATAGATAGAGCCAGCACAGCAGAAATATGTGAGGACGGTGTGAGAAATCCTAAGCTAGCATCCATTCACTGACTCAGCGACCACTAAACATAAGAGAACCTGTGGAGGGGAGACTGTTGTAAAATGCAGGATACAAGTCCTATAATGGCCAGAGATGTTGCTATCCCTCATGTACACACAGGACGGCTTATTCTGAGTAATCACAGGTGCTCTACAAGTGACTACATCTACATCCTACTGTATGATTAGCACCTCATGGAGATTCCCCCTGATTTATGACTACAATTCTAAAAAAGCAGTGAAGACTGACACAGGCAGAGCAGTAAGACTATATACAGGCGGAAAAAAAATTGCACTGGTTTGCTTTTTCATGCTTTGTTTCCCTGCATAATTAGCTCTATGGTCATAAGTCAGCCGAGAGGAACCAAAAATAAGAGAGATGAGAGACAAAAATCCTCTCATTGGCCCCCTTAGAATTGGTTCACTGATAGGTTCTCAGTTAGCTCATTTAACAGCCAACCAATGACAGTGCTACACAGAGGCTACCGAAAGCAAACGGTGCAATATTTCTGATGAAACCCCTTTTACAGGAATGATTTTTAGCTAAAAATCAAAGTCCCAAAGTGGACCACCCCTTTTTAAGGAAGTTCTTCCTTGCTTAGTATGTTGTGCCTGTAATGATATTTAGATTATATTTTTATTTTAGCACCAAATAAGCTACTTGACATGCAGGTAAGTGATGACTTGTATGGGTGCCTGCGGAGACGCCTGGGGCAGTGTTCTCACAGGAATGGAGCAGCTGTCCTGATAAGAACGTGAAGGTGACTGATGAAACCTTACCCACCAGATTCCTCCGCTTCCTCGCTTTTATCAGTCTGGAGGAAGCCAAGTCTTATCTTGTTTTTGTCAGAATAATCAGTTTAATTCTCCTAAGTCTGGTCATTAAAGAAGCACTCCTCCTCCCTTCAAAGTTTGTATCCTCTTAAAGAGAATGTGTCGTCCCCCCCCCCCCCCTGGG
Organism: Phyllobates terribilis; assembly: GCF_046119375.1. NCBI lineage: Eukaryota > Metazoa > Chordata > Amphibia > Anura > Dendrobatidae > Phyllobates > Phyllobates terribilis. Next base: position 1,147,378,754 of record NW_027362761.1, on the reverse strand, counting down.
CGATATCAGACCTCTACTATGGCCATACAGGGTATAGAAAAGTAAATCTATACGTACCTGTATGGCCCATAGCAGAGGTCTGATTGCAGAAAAATCTGTTTTTATAAACCCCGTTTTGCACAGACTTGGTGTTCCCCGGATGCCAAGAAATCCCCGCCTATCTGCTTATTATTCCTGCAAATCCCCGCCTATAGGCTTATTATTCCCGTGAATCCCCGCCTATAGGCTTATTATTCCCGCGAATCCCCGCCTATAGGCTTATTATTCCCGCGAATCCCCGCCTATAGGCTTAATTATCATATTCCCCCCTCCTCTGCACAACACAGGGCCCTGTAATATGCACGGTGCTCCCTCTTGTGCCGGGCATGCGCAAATCGCCGCTCACATAGAGCGCTTTGCTTCATCCCGGCCCCGTCTGCCTGTGCACTGTGCCGCAGGGTTCTATTGCGCAGGCATCGGGGAGTCACTGAAGCAAAGCGCTCTCTGTGAGCGGCGCTTTGCGCATGCCCGGCAAGTCAGGGAGCACCGTGCACATCATAGGCCCCTGTGACATGCAGGGGAGGGGGAAATATGATAATTAAGCATATAGGCGGGGATTTGCGGGAATAATAAGCAGATAGGCAGGGATTTAAGGGAATAATAAACAGTTAGGCGGGGATTTCTTGGCATCCTGGGAACACAAAGTCTGTGCAAAACGGAGTTTATAAAAACAGATTTCTCAGCAATCAGACCTCTACTATGGACCATACAGGTAAGTATAGATTTACTTTTCTATACCCTGTATGGCCATAGTAGAGGTCTGATAACTCCAAAGTGGTGACAGATTCCCTTTAAAAAAATTGCAGTCATCATATTATATAGCACTGTGTACTTACAATTGCTCCTTTTGCCTTTCTACCCAGATAATTCTTCTCTTTCTATTAGGTCTATGACATCACATGATTAGAAACTGACTAGCTGGATCCTTCTACGCTCTATGTAGAAACAGGAGGTCAATTTTCCCTGTATGAGTCATGAGTCACTGCAAAAGTCCCTGGGGGGATGGGCAGGGGGGGGGGGGGCAGACAAATGCTGGAAAAAGAGACTTCCTATTTCTAGATAGAGAAGAATTAACTGGGTAGAAAGGCAAAATGAGCAATTGTAAGTACACAGTGCTATATAATATGATGACTGCAATATATTAAGAGGATAAAAACTTTCATTGAAGGAGTGCTTATTTAAAGGGACACACAACCTTTTTACATGGCTGTCATTTGGGGAGCGAGCTTTCATAGGAACAATCCCATCTAAACAGGGCAGCAATCACTCGCCGGACTTGTTCTAGTGTAATGATTTTTATGCAGGTTTAATTCTCGGCAGCACATTATGTGGTATAAATAGGATTTGTGCTGCTGCTAATATGATCTACTGGGCACAAAAGAATCTATTAATTGGAATCTGTCAGCAGGCGTTTGCTATGTAATCTGAGAGCAGCATAATGTATGGCTGAGAGTCTGATTCCAGCTATTACTGGCCTGCTTGCGTTCATCTTGATACTATCACTGTTCTTTTCCTGATGCCACAGAGCTCTGAATGCTGAGCCCTGTATAACTACTCTCACACCACTGATTGGCAGCATTCTGTTAATATACAATCAGTGGTGGGGGCAAGGTTGGTACAGGAGGCACGAGACAACTAGTCCTGTAGTGGTAATCTCCTGCTGATAAAACACTGATTTTATTTTAGCAACAACACTAGTAAGTGGCACATCGCTGGAATCAGGGTCTCTGCCCCTACATTGTGCTGCTCTCGGATTACATGGTAAAACCTGATGTCAGATTCCCTTTAATGTTCATTTTGTTCTGTTTGCACATTGGTTAGCCCATCCAAACAGGTCAGTAAAGATCACTGATTGGCTTGCATTTGGCAGTCAGAGGTCTTTTAATGGCTGCAGTCAGCCCGAGTAAATGGTCACTTGCTGTGTGGTTTTACAGTCTTTTGTTCTCTGTTGTCAATCATTTCTGTCTGAATGAAAACTGACACTTAATGATGAATGAAGTTGTGAAGAGGTAGTCCCAAATTATTATTTTTATGCACCACAAAAGTGGTATTAAATAAACTGACCAATTGTTAAAAAATAAAATACAATAAATAAAAATCCAACTAGATATTGTTTGGGCCTCAGTATACATCCCTGTGCCCCAGTTTTCAAACACTGACTTTTTAAGGTTTTTCTTTTTTTTTTTTCAATTTGTTTTATCAGATGGGAAGAGTACTAGAACTCTAGCGCCACCTACAGGAAGTAGCAATCCTAAAAGTCAATAGTGACCCTTTAAGGAGCCTTGTCACATGACTTAGGATAAAAGCCAATACCAGAAACTCAATTTGCAGACACTGTTTCGGGGTACTGCCCCTCATCAGTGCAAAGTGTGAGTTCTGGTTTGGCTGGATGAGAGCATCTCTTTTTAGGTATATGCCTTTTTCCAAATTTACTAGCCAGTTAACTTTATCAATAAATTCTGATATCATGATCTGCTATCCATTTTTGGGTTAACAATTTTCTTGCCATATATAACATACGTGCCGCCACAATTTTGCCATACTCATCAATAGTCAGATCTTCCAACATATCCCAATATACATACTAATGGTGAAAGCTCTACGTCAATTGAATAAACCCTGTTAATCATTGCTACAACACTCTTCCAAAAGGACACCAAGTTAGGACAGTTCCACATCATATGAAGCATATCTGCTATGTTAGTTTTGCATCTAGGACAGTGGGGACTTGAACGAAATCCTATGTTAAATAAGAATTGAGGTGTCCTGTATACCTGGTGTATCACATATATATGGGACAGTCTATGGGATTCATTTAACTTCATGCACATTTTAGAAGGTTGGCCAAACCTGCCGAAATTTGCGGTTTTAGCAGATGTTTATCTAATGTATATGGGGGGCATTTTGTCTGGTAATGTGACCTTGCTTGAAACGCGTGTCCATGGGAATGTGCTGCAAAACGGTCACTGGATAACGAGTGTCCAGGTAGGTAATGTGTACACTCCATATAGCGTGCACCTAGTGGCATACATTGCCCAGAGTGCCATGGTCCAGCTAGTGTCATACTTGACACGTGGTGCCTAACAGTGTCCCACCGATGCCTTATCGTTCCATTATATAGGCATAGTGTGTCCTGTAAAGCCATATTGGGTGACAGTATCCATATAGATGCTAGGGTGCCATACGTTGATGGCATGAAACCATACCGTACCCAACGCTCCTGCACATTTCCATTACTATACAAAACGTTCCTTTTCGGAACAGCGTGGGGAATCTACAACCGTAACCAAAATCCATGAGCGTCCTGCCGGATCGGAGACTTATAAGGGGCAGGGTAATATGTGGGGACTCGATGGATTCATCCCCTCTGCTGCACAGCACTGTGGTGACTGTCGTTCTCATTTTTTATTTTTATTTTTTTTGCTTTAAAAAATAAAAATAAATGATGCAAACATATAATAGTTTTTTTTTTTTTCTGTTGCAGAAACCATGAATGAGGATCAAGAAGCGACTTTTCAAGAGCTGCTGGAAAAAGCCCGAGCTGGGGAGGCAAAAGCCCAGAGCGAGGTAACAATAGTGGGACTGTAATAATGAGGCCGATTATTCCCTGCCGCCCCGAGTGATTCACTACATAACCACGGCTCTGCCTGACAGTCATACACCTCTGCATAGCACATGGCATGAAACCCTGACTCAAGAGATGGAGATCATGTTCTTCTCATTGTCTGACCTAATTCCTGAAGATCTTTGTGAAAAGTCGGCATTTAACATTTTCTACAAATATCAGAATGTTGCATTACACCACTACGTAGTAATAAGGTTTTCTGAATGTTGATGTTCCATGGGCTTTCCTCTTGGGTGATGAGCTCCATATATATGGCATCCGACACACGGACTCCGGTACGGCTCTATAACTACGTGTGCACAAGGCCGAAACCTGATCAGAGAGCCGCCACCTTCTACGTTGGTTGTATTACTCTTTTGTGGTTGTGAAGAATTTATTATGAGCAGGGTGTGCTACATTACTCCGTTCCGGTGATTTTCATCATGAGCCGGTTACATTGCACATAACAATAACACATGGGCTTCACACTATGGGCAACCTCTGCATTAATAATAATATTATATAAATTATTTTTGTTTGTTTTTTTGCTTGTGCCTTGATAATTCTTGTAGTAGAAGTTTATATTTATTCACTGTTATCACTGTCATGCTGATTGTAAATGATATCAGCTGCCTTGTCCTTGTTAACACTTTCTCCCGAATTAACAAGAAGATCGCTAAAATGGGGTAAAGAGGTCAATTTGTGTCTTAATTTTAATGCCAAGGAATAACTTTGTAATTTTTTTGCAATTCATTTGATCTGATTACTTTTAAATGCAAAAAAAGCCAGTGTTAAAACTGAAGCGGCATCCTTTGTGAAAACCAAAATTTGTCAGTCTCAAAGCTTATGGCTATAACTATTCCAGTATGCCCTTCACATAAAGGGTGAAATCTGCTTTCACAACAGAATCTACAACACTCTGCGAGTCCTTTCAGTAAACTGAATCCCATGCTTTGCTTTTCTCCCGAAAAAGTCTTTCCTATAAACCAACACATGGTGATATTAACCTTCTAATGTTTCCGACCCTGTGTCCAGACCCGGCTTACATGTGTCCTCCGTCTCTGGTGACTCACACCAGCACGCCTTGTTAATGCCACAGCATGGCTGTGACCATCTCGGGTTCCTCTCACCACTTCCTTCAGTCCTTCTCATATGTCATAAGTCACACAAGTCACATTCATATCCCTCATGATGACCCTGATAAACTTAATGTGCATCGTCCTTGAAATTCTAGAACTTTCTCGTATAGTGGTTCTATAAATGTTGTCATAAACTTGTATAGCGGCGCCCAACTGAATGCGGCCCCATACCAAATATTAAACTGGGCCCCGTATTATGGTGGTTTTGCACCGAAAAAGGGATTGTGTGTGTGTGTGTATATATGTCTCCATTTTGTGACATCTATTTCTTGTATATGTGCATCATGGATAGGTGTCCACATCTGATAAGAACAGCAGGGTTAGCCTAAAATGAGCATGGCGGAGTCCCTACTCTTCACACGCGACAGCAGTTTGGGAGGGTTGAAGAAAAAGGATCAAGCATGTTGAGTTTCGTTACGCCTGATCCTTTGTTCTCAAAGATGAGCCATCTCCCATTGGAAAAACATGCACTGGGCCAGGCCTGCACATGAATATGGATATTATGGACCACAGCTGTAAGCTGACTGCTATTAAAGCGCACCTGTCAGCAGGATTGTGCTTAGTAAACTACATACACTGTCAGGTGGGTGCCGTTACACTGAGTAAAATGATGCCTTTGTTGATGAAATCCGTCCAGTGGTTCTTTTATAATCTTTATTTTCAATTCTGCCATAATGATATGCTCGTGCTTTGGGGAGGGGCTGTAACTGATGCTCTCATTATGTATGCCTATCTCTGGCCTCTGACAGGTCACTGTGCTTTCAGTCACCTGCCTACTATTTTAAATATTACCTGTGTAATTTCTGCTCAAAAGTGAAAATTTACATCCCCAATATGGCCGCCGCAGCCCGCGCATGCGCAGTAGCATCTATCGCTTGCCGATGCTACTACACACGCGTGGGCGCTATTTTGCTTGAGGAAAAAGAATTTTGGTGCAGTAATATGGTGCCGCGCATGCACGGTAGCATCTAATAATAAGTAGTAATAATAATTTTTATTTATATAGCGCCAACATATTCCGCAGCACTTTGCTATTAAGCGGGGACATGTACAGACAATAAATTCAATACAAGGTAAGACAGCTTAAACAGTTACATCAGGAGTGAGGTCCCTGCTCGCAAGCTTACAATCTACAAGGAAATGGGGGGACACAATAGGTGAAAAGTGCTTGTTATTTCAGGTCTGGCAATTATAATAAATAGGGATTTTCATATAAAGCTGCATATGTTTGTGTAATAATCAAGTATCGAGTGTAGTTTATTGTGTGCATGGAGGGTGTGGAGACAGGTGAAGAGTAGGGAACAGATTCTGAATAATATTTAGAAGGAGGGAACAGGGGAAAGTTAATTTACTGAGTAGTTGAGGTGGTAGGCTTGTTTAAAGAGATGGGTTTTTAAAGCGTGCTTGAAGACATTGGGGCTAGGCATCAGTCGGATCGTCTGGGGTAGTGCATTCCAGAGAACTGGCGCAGCACGAGAGAAGTCTTGGAGACGGGTGTGCTAGGTTCGGGTTATGGGGGATGTTAGTCTTAGGTCATTTGTAGAACGTAGGGCGATAGAGATGAGAGAGGAGGTATAAGGCGGTGCTGAACTGTGAAGGGCTTTGTGGGTGAGAGCGATGAGTTTATATTGGACCCTGTAGCGAATGGGTAACCAGTGTAATGACTGGCACAAGATAGAGGCATCGGTGAAGCGGCTGGACAGAAATACAACCCTGGCTGCTGTATTCAGGATGCAGGATTCCAGAGAGGAGAAAGTTTGGTAAGAGGGAGATCGATCAGAAGAGAGTTGCAGTAGTCCAGACGAGAGTGAATAAGAGCGACAGTAAAATTTTTAGCAGTTTCAAAGGTGAGAAAAGGTCGGATTCTGGAGATCTTTTTAAGATGCAAGTGATTGATAGGATTTAGGGAGTAAAGGAAAGTTTAGTGTTGAATATGACCCCAAGGCAGTGGTTGTGCTGCTTGGGAGTTATGCTTGAACCCTCCAAGATAATTTCGATGTTCGGTTAGTAGAGGGGAGAAACACAAGAAGTTCAGTTTTGGAGAGATTCAGTTTAAAATAGAGGGAGGACATGATGTTAGAGACAGCAGACAAAAAATCCTTGGTATTTTGTATTAGGGTAATGGTGATGCCATGGGAAGAAGTGTATAATTGGGTGTCGTCAGCATGGAGATGATACTGGAACCCAAATCTGCTGATTGTGTGTCCAATAGGGGCAGTGTATAGAGAGAAGAGGAGGGGGCCTAGGACTGAGCCCTGCGGGACCCCGATAGTAAGGGGACGAGGAGAGGAAGAGGAGCCGGCAAAAGATACAGTGAAGGAGCAGTCAGAGAGATAGGAGGAGAACCAGGAGAGAACAGTTTCCTTGAGGCCTATAGAGCGGAGCATAGTGAGAAGGAGCTGGTGATCCACAGTGTCAAATGCTGCAGAGAGATCCAGGAGAATCAGCAGGGAGCAGTGACCTTTTGGATTTAGCGGTTAGTAGATCATTAGAGACTTTAGTGAGAGAAGTTTCAGTGGAGTGTAAAGATTGTTGAGGGTCGAGAAGAAAGTTATCTGAGAGATAGCGGATAAGATGGGAGTGGACCGAGCGTTCCAGGAGTTGAGATGAAAGGAAGATTAGAGACCGGTCTGTAGTTAGCAGTGCAGTTCTGGTCCAGGGATGGCTTTTTAAGTAAAGGGGTTATGATGGCATATTTAAATGAGGAGGGAAAGATACCTGAAGAAAGAGAGAGGTTAAATATTTTAGTCAGGTGAGTGGTGACCACCGGTGAGAGAGACTGCAGGAGATGTGAGGGAATGGGGTCACTGTTGCAGGTTGTAGGCCGAGAAGAAGCAAGGAGCTGGGTAACTTCTTCTTCTGTAACAGGCTCAAAGATGGCTAGTGAGCTTGAAGTGCGTCAGGGAAGGGGATCCAGGCACTGAGGAGATTTGGCTGAGATGTCTTGATGGATGTGTTTTGATTTTTTTCTATAAAATAAGTGGCCAGATCCTCACCGCTGAGGTTGGTGATGGGGGCCTGTGCTTTAAGGCTCAGGAGGGAGTTTAAGATTTCAAAAAGTCATTTTGGATTGTTGGATAGTGAAGTGATGAGGGTGGTGAAGTAGGATTGTTTGGCCAGATGAAGGGTAGAGTTATAGGTTTTGAGCCTGAACTTATAGTGGATGTAGTCTTCTGCTAAAAGAGATTTTCTCCACTGACGCTCAGCACACCTAGAGCAACGCTGAAGAAAACGTGTTTGCATCGTGTGCCAGGGCTAACGTGTCTGTGTAGGGTCTTTCTTCGTGTAGAAGGAGCTGCTTCATCTAGGTCACTCTTCAGTGTATTATTGTAGTGTGACAATGCTAAGTCTGGACAGGAGAGGTAGGAGATGGGAGCTAAAGATGTGTGTAGATAGTCCATAAGCTGCTGGGTATTAATGATACATATATTCCTATAAGTGTGGTAAGTGAGGGTGTCCCAGGTGAGGAGACCATTCTTGACAGAGAAGGAAAGAAGGTTGTGGTCTGAGAGTGGGAGAGGGAAGTTAGTAAAGTGATTCAGCGAGCAGAGACGGGAGAAGACCAGGTCCAGAGTATTCCCGTCTTCATGCATAGGAGAATTAGTAAACTGTGAGATGCCAAATGAGTAGGTTAGAGAAAGTAGATGAGAGGCAGATTGGGAGAGGGGATCATTGATGGGGATGTTAAAGTCTCCCATGATGAGGGTGGAGATGTCACAGGATTGAAAGTGAGGAAGTCGGGTGGCAAAGTGATCCAGGAACTGGCGGGAGGAGCCTGGAGGGTGATACACAACCACCACTCGCAGGGAGAAGGGTTTAAAGAGTCTGATGGGGTAGACTTCAAAAAAAGGAACCATAAGTGAGGGAACCAGGTGGATGACCTGGAAAGCACATTGTGAAGAAAGGAGCAAACAAACACTTCCACCCTGTCTGTTCTCGGGTCTGGCGGTATGTGAAAATTTCAGCCCACCAAACGAGAGAGCAGCAGCGGCGGTGGTGTCTAACTAATGGATCCAGGTGTCTTTAATAGCCAGAAGGTTAAGGGAATTGGAGAGGGAAAAATCGTAAATCAAGAAATGCTACTGCGCAAGCGCGGGCGGCGGGGGCCATATTGCTGTAGGCAAATTTAATTTTCCCAGCAAAATGGCGCATGCGCAGTAGCATCGGCAAGTGATAGACGCTACTGCGCGGGCGCCATTTTGCTAGAGGAAAAATAAATTTGCATGCAACAATATAGCCCCCACCACTTGCACAGTAGCATCTCTGCAACCAAAAGATGCTACTGTGCATGCGCGGGCGGCCATATTGGGGAATGTAAATTTTTCACTTTTGAACAGAAATTACACAGGCAATATTTAAAACAGTAGGCAGGTGACTGAAAGCACAGTGACCTGTCAGAGGCCAGAGATAGGAATACATAATGAGAGCATCAGTTACAGCCCCTCCCTAAAGTCCCGCCCCAGAGCACGAGCATATCATTATGGCAGAACTGAAAATAAAGATTATAAAAGAACCACTGGACGGATTTCATCGACAAAGGTATCATATTAATCAGTATAACAGCGCCCACCTGACAGTGTATGTGGTTTACTAAGCACAATCCTGCTGGCAGGTGTGCTTTAAAGATGTATGGGCAACTTTGGCCTTGGGGTTTCTAATCGCGTTTTACAGCTGATGAATTATTCATTTTGGTTATCTCTAGTCTATTAAGCTGCATTCACACTGTAGGGTTTCTACTCTCTCTCTCTCTGTTGCTTTTCAGGTAGGTACAGGAAACTGTTTCATTAAAATGTCCAGACTGGTTTATTAAAGGGGTTTTCCCTTGAACAAAATTCATTTTAATCAATAGATGTTGGAATAATAATAAATTCCACAATTGGATGTGTTTAAATAAAATGTTCCTGTGCTGAGATAATCTTATAAATGTTCCCCTGCTGTGTACTGTGTAATGGCTGTGTCTGACCATGTGCAGGAACATGGTCTGATCATACCACAGCTCCTGGGCAGGGGAGGAAGAAAGAGTATACAGACATAATTGTGGAAATTATTATTATTCCAAGATCTATTGATTAAAATCCACTTTCGTTCATAGGAAAACCTCTTTAAGACTTCATAAATAGCTCAGGAAACCCAACAAAAAGACAGCCTTTTTCGTCACAAAGTGAAAACACAAAGTAAATAGTCTATGCTATATTGCAAGTTCACCCGCTTGGATTAGTGTCCAGTTCTTAAGTCCTTAGCACAGACCTCCAGACCCTGAATGAGACAGCTGGTCTCCTTTTTTTTGCCATACCACACCCCCAGGGTGGGGATATGTGAGCAGCCACTCCCACCCATCTCTTTAACTGCTCATAAACCCGGCCCTGACACGCCCTATTAACTCTCTCGGCACTATACATGCTGGAGCATGCTTTCCCTGGCTTACATCACCGAAGCTAGCAACCTCGATGAAGCATATCTCCCCTCAAGGACTTGTCCAGCGGCCATCTTACAACGCGTTACTTTTTTTTTTTCCCGCAGCGGCGGTAAAATTTCAACATTTTGAATCTATTTTCAAAACTTTCGTAGACGATGCTTTTTTTTTATTTTTTTGCCATAATTGTGTCAAAATAAAAAAGTTATTCTTTTAATTGCCAGGTAATGAGTTAATTTTTAATTTATTACAGATAGGAAAATACTACTTGAAACTTGCTGAAGAGCAGGACGAAGAAGTGAACAGTTGTGCTGCAGTGGACTGGCTCATCCAGGCCGCCAAGCAAGGTCGAAGGGATGCGGTGAAGCTTCTGCGGAGATGTTTGGCCGACAGAAGAGGTGAGCGTCCGCTGCAAAAAAAAAGTTAAATACGGTGGCCGAACATTTCTTACCAGCTGTAGGACACTGACTCCTACAATAACATTCTACCGTCCCCCCCTATTTATTTTCCAGGAATCACAAATGAGAATGAGAGCGAGGTGCAGAAACTCTCCACGGAGACGGATCTGGAGAGGGCCGTCAGAAAGGCCGCCCTGGTGATGTACTGGAAGCTGAACCCTAAGAAGAAGAAGCAGCTTTCCGTGTCTGAGCTGCTGGAGAATGTCGGCCAGGTTAACGCTGAAGGTCTGAGAAGGAAAAAAAAAACAAAAAAACTTATTTAACCCTTTAATGAAGTGGTGTGGACAGGTACTCCCTGCTTTACAGTGCATGTGCCGGATGTGTGCAGCAGAATTTTTGGGAGGACTGAGATAACTTACCCTAAATTTAGACCACCGCGGGGCTAAGAAACTGTTAGGGCAGCACTGGATACCTTCCTCAACACAGGTCCAGCTGCTGTACTGGTCTTTGTAGACGCTCTATGGGGATGTAGATATGTAACACAAGCTGCTGAGCCCAGTGATTGGCTGCAGCGGTAACGTGCTCTGTAGGCATGTCACTACTGCACCTGTCGCCTAAACCTAGGGCCGCGGTGAGGAGGCAGTGCTGGACCCGGGGGGAGTGAGTGTAGCGGAGTTTTTGCTTTCTCTTTTATAGGCCTAGAATGTCCTGTGACTTATGAGGGTGGATGGTGGTGCAGAGAGCCACAGATGTAGTATTCACCTGTATCGTGATGCCCGATTTACCCGAGACACATCCGAGGTCAATGAGTTGCTGACTTGCTCCCTGGACTGTTTTTTTCAGTATACCAGGATCGTAAATTGAACCTGTAATGAACGAACTACAACTCTCAGCATGATCATCATTTGAAGACTATTTTTCACTTATTAGTTATACATTATTGATCCTGGGTTCCCAGGTCTATTAGTAGATGAACGTTGCACTAATTGGTTTGATTGGGGTTAGTAAGCTATGATTTCTCATTTACTTTGGTCTTGCAGATGGAGAGCAGCAGCCTGGACCCATCCCAAAAGCCGCCCAGAAGGAGCGTCGGGTACTGGAACGCTTAGTTAGCAGCGAATGTGAGTACTGCTGCCTGATATTGGCATCTTGTCATTAACTCCTTCCCAAGGTGTGACGTAATATGTCAGGTGCCTATGTACAGAGCAGACTCAGGAGCCGAGCCTGCATCATACATAGGAGTTTCTGGCTGTGATGCTTTGCCTGCATTTTCCAGTAACAGCAGTGACCGGAGCCGTGCTCCGATTGCTGCTGTTTAACCATTTAAATGCCTCTGTCAATCACTGATTGCAATGTTAAAATATAAAAAAAGAAAAAAAATAATAAGTTAAGACGCAACATCACAACTGATACACGGGCAGCATATATCAGACACTGGCTGCATGTTTTCAGCTATGTATGTATGACTTAAACGCTGCCGCCTTAGAAAAAAACATACTAGTCGGACAGGCGGATTCCTGGAGACTTCTCTCCACCCCGTCCCCTTGAGTGACAGGTCTCTCCCTTGCAATCATGTATAGGAAGAGACCTGTCGGTCACTGGCATCAACTGTGGACCAATCTGCACTGGTGACTAGTCAGAAAAGCATGTTAAAAAGTGAGATGATTTGCCTTTTTTCCTTCCCTACATTAGTGTCTGATATGTGCTGCAGTGGATCAAGCAGCATCTATCCACTGTCTGGTTCCCTATTAATAATAAAAGGAAGAGAAAAAAAAGGCATATTTGGTATCACTATGTCTGTGACAGTCAGATTTATCAAAATCTAAACTTAATTAACCGATCGCAGCATTCAGGAGACAGGCAGAGGGCTGGGAGCTCCTTGTGCCTTCAGGTCGGAGCCCCCCGTGACTTCATAGCTGGGGCCCGACCTTTGCAGGTCACCAAGCTACGGAAAGCTCCTGAGACCTATGCACAGCATAGTCTCAGGAGCTTTCACTGTAGGTATAATGTATTGCAGTGCTAGTGCATTGCAATACATTATATCTATGAAAAAAGTGAAAGTCCCACAGTGGGATAAAGTAAAAAAGTTTAAAAAAAATAAATAATTATTACACTAATAAATACAGATTTATAGGTAAAAAAATAAACAAAAGAGTACACCTATTTAGTATCGCAGTGTCCGTAACGACCCGATCTATAAACGTGTCAAACTAATTAACCCTTTCAGTGAACAGCGAAAAAAAAAAAAAGACACTATGACTTTTCATCATACCGCTGGAAAAAAGTGGAATAAAACGCAGTCAAAAAGATGGATGAAAATAAAAATGGTACCGCTGAAAACGTCATTTTGTCCCGCAAAAATCAAGCCGCCATACAGCTCCATCAGCCGAAAAATTAAAAGGTTACATCTCTCAGAATAAAGCGATGCAAAGATAATTATTTTTTCTATAAAAGTTTTATGTAAATGCGCAAAAACATAAAAAATTACATAAATGTGGTACCGCTGTAAACGTACTGACCTGAAGAATAAAGCTGCCTTATCAATTTTACCACACAAGTAACAATAACAACAAAAAAAAAATCCTGACTTGTTGATTTTTGTTCATTCTGCCTCCCAAAGATCGCAGTATGGCTCGATGCACATGTATCCTGCGCTCTGCGCTGAGCGCTTACACCGGGGTTTCCATGTAAATCTCTGAAATGCGTGATTCAGACGGAAACCCCTGATGGAAGATTTCCTATAATGAGGCAGATGGAGACCCAGTGGATGCCGTCTGACCTATGATTTGGCGGTGTCCATCTTTTTAGGCGTAAATAAAAGTGTGGGGGGCCACAGTTTTATGCACCTCTGAAAAGAAGGATAACGCTGAATAGAGGCCAGATGGAGTCCAGAGTAACTGTGCTGCCTCATTATAGTGAATGGATCCGGCAGGGGTTTCATCTGAATTACATCATTTGGAGATTTAGATGGAAACCCCAAAGTAAGTGCTCAGCCTATAGCGCCGGATAAATGTGATCTAAAATGTTCCCAATAAAAGCTTCACATAAAAGCCTCCACTCAGGTCTGTCATGTGTTAATGGAAATATAGGGGGCTTCCATGTTGCTGGTAGTACAAAGGGTCTGGAAAAGCTAAATGGCTCCTCGCCCCCCAAAAGAAATTCAGCAAATTCTGCGCTCCCAAATCCAAATCCCCCCTCCCTTCTGAGCACCTTAGTGTGTCTAAACCGCATTTAGCGTCCACATGTTTAGCAGGGGTATAATTTCCAAAATGGGGTCACTTGAGGGGGGATTCTGCTCTTCTAGCATTTAGAGGCTCTGTATATGGGGTACGCAAACTATTCTAGGAAAATCTGCGCTCCAGGAGGTAAATATCGCTCCGTCCGTCCCGAGTGTCGCCGTGTGGCCAAGCAGTGCTGTACAGCTACATATATGGGGTATTGCCACATTCAGCAGAAATTGTGGGACAAATTTTGGTGCCATTTTTATCCATTATCCAGTGTGAAAATGTCAAATCTGGGGCTAAAACAACATTTTTGCGGTAAAAATGTAATTATTTTTTCCTCACTGCCCAATGGAATATAATTCTGTGACACTCCCTTGGTGTCAGTATGATCACTCCACCCCTACATGAGTTCATTGAGAGGTGTAGTTTGAAAAATGGGGTCATTTATGGGGGAATCTGCTGTTTCGGCACCTCATGGGATCTTCTAGTGGGTCATGGCACCCTCAAACCATAACGGTAAAATCTGTACTATAATATGGTGCTCCTTCATTTCTGACCTTTGCACTGTGCCTCAAAAGTAGTTGCCAATTACGTGTAGGGTATTGGCGTGCTCAGGAGAAATTGCACAACAAAATGAGAGGTCAATTTTCTCCTGTTACCCTTGTGAAAATAAAAAATTTGGGGCTAAAAGAAAATTTTTCTGATATTTTTATTTTTTTATTTTCACGGCTCTATGTTATAAACTTCTGTGAAGCACCTGGGGGTTCAAAGTGCTCATCACACATCTAGATAAGTTCATTGAGGGGTCTAGTTTCCAAAATGGGGTCACTTGTGGGGGGTTTCCACTGTTTAGGCTCAAAGCTTTTCTTTTTTTTTTTTTTTAAAAGATCGTTCCTCTGTTCAAATGAAAATGCAAAATTATAGTAGAAAAATAAGTCCATCTGCCCAAATTTTTGTAGACGTTAATATGAAACAGACTAGTTATCATTAAATTACTCTCATTCGAAACCATAATGATAAACAGTCACCAGGTATCGCAGGAAATGGCCGGAAATATTCACTGCGCTGAAAGGAACAATAAACCTGGAAATGAATGGTGGCTGTAAACGGGAGATAAGTAGATTTGTCACATGTTCCTACAACAATAATTCTTTGCTGATCTCTTACATTTTGGACAGTGGGTGTGACATATAATTTTTTCTTTTTAACTACCATAGAAAGGTCAGAGGCGGGAGGCTCCGGCTGCAGGCAGATGGTTTATGAATTTTTAAATCCCTTCATGCCATAGCCGTTTTTCATTTTCGTTTTTTGCTCCCCTTCTAGAGCCATAACTTTTTTTTTTACATATATTCCCGTCAGTATGGCTTGTTTTTTTTATGCGGGACGAGTTGTACTTTTGAATTTCACCATCGATTTTACCATATAGTGTACTGGAAAACAGGAAAAATTCCAAGTGCGGTGAAACTGCAAAAAAAAGTGCAATTCCACAATTGTTTTTTTTTTTCTATTCACCATGTTTATTATATGGTAAAACTGAACTCTCAATAGGATTCTCCAGGTCAGCTGATAACAAATGTGTTTTTTTTGTGGTGAAAAAATATTTCTCATCTTTTGTATGGGAAAAAAAAATTTTTTGCATTTGTTGCCATTTTCCAAGACCCATAGCGTCTCAAATTTTTGGGATCTGGGGCTGGGTGAGGGCTCATTTTTTGCGCCCTGGGCTGATATTTTTATTGATACCATTTTTGAGTAGATACGATGTTTTGATCACCTTTTATTGCAATGTTTTGGCGGCTAAAAAAAACGTAATTCTGGCGTTTCAATTTTTTTTCTTGTTACTCCTTTTACCGATTTGATTAATTTATTTTATATTTTGATCAGACATTTTATGAACGCAGCGATACCAAATGTGTATTTTTTTTAAATTGTTTTCAATGGAGCTAAAGGGGAAAAGGGGAGTAGTTTGAACTTTTTTCTTTTTTGGAGGGGGTGGCTTTGTTTGTTTTTTTAAATTCTCACTCTTTACAGTATTTAATAGTCTCCTTCGGATGATCGCAGGTCTCCTATCGCCTGTGCAATATATATATATATATTAGTACAGACCAAAAGTTTGGACACATCTTCTCATTTAAAAAAATTTCTGTATTTACTATGAAAATTTTACATTCACACTGAAGGCATCAAAACTATGAATTAACACATGTGGAATTATATACTTAACAAAAAAGTGTGAAACAACTGAAAATATGTCTTATATTCTAGGTTCTTCAAAGTAGCCACCTTTTGCTTTGATGACTGCTTTGCACACTCTTGGCATTCTTTTGATGAGCTTCAAGAGGTAGTCACCGGAAATGGTTTTCACTTCACAGGTGTGCCCTGTCAGGTTTAATAAGTAGGATTTCTTGCCTTATAAATAGGGTTGGGACCATCAGTTGTGTTGTGCAGAAGTCTGGTGGATGCACAGCTGATAGTCCTACTGAATAGACTGTTAGCTGCTTTTTTCTTGCCATAATACAAATTCTAAGTAAAGAAAAACGAGTGGCCATCATTACTTTAAGAAATGAAGGTCAGTCAGTCCGAAAAATTGGGCAAACTTTGAATGTGTCCCCAAGTGCAGTTGCAAAAACCATCAAGCGCTACAAAGAAACTGGCTCACATGAGGACCGCCCCAGGAAAGGAAGACCAAGAGTCACCTCTGCTTCTGAGGATAAGTTTATCCGAGTCACCAGACTCAGAAATGGCAGGTTAACAGCAGCTCAGATTAGAGACCAGGTCAATGCCACACAGAGTTCTAGCAGCAGACACATCTCTACAACAACTGTTTAGAGAAGACTTTGTGCAGCAGGCCTTCATGGTAAAATAGCTGCTAGGAAACCACTGCTAAGGACAGGCAACAAGCAGAAGAGACTTGTTTGGGCTAAAGAACACAAGGAATGGACATTAGACCAGTGGAAATCTGTGCTTTTGTCTGAGGAGTCTAAATTTGAGATCTTTGGTTCCAACCAACTGTGTCTTTGTGCGACGCAGAAAAGGTGAACGGATGGACTCTCTCCATGCCTGGTTCCCACCGTGAAGCATGGAGGAGGACGTGTGATGGTATGGGGGTGCTTTGCTGGTGACACTGTTGGGGATTTATTCAAAATTGAAGGCATACTGAACCAGCATGGCTACCACAGCATCTTGCAGCGGCATGCTATTCCATCCGGTTTGCGTTTAGTTGGACCATCATTTATTTTTCAACAGGACAATGACCCTAAACACACCTCCAGGCTGTGTAAGGGCTATTTGACCAAGAGGGAGAGTGATGGGGTGCAACGCCAGATGACCTGGCCTCCACAGTCACCAGACCTGAACCCAATTGAGATGGTTTGGGGTGAGCTGGACCGCAGAGTGAAGGCAAAAGGGCTAACAAGTGCTAAGCATCTCTGGGAACTCCTTCAAGATTGTTGGAAGACCATTTCCGGTGACTACCTCTTGAAGCTCATCAAGAGAATGCCAAGAGTGTGCAAAGCAGTCATGAAAGCAAAAGAAAAACCTAGAATATAAGACATATTATCAGTAGTTTCACACTTTTTTGTTAAGTATATAATTCCACATGTGTTAATTCATAGTTTTGATGCCTTCAGTGTGAATGTACAATTTTCATAGTCATGAAAGTACAGAAAAATATTTAAATGAAGTGTGTCCAAACTTTTGGTTTGTACTGTGTGTATGTGTGTGTATATATATATATATATATATATATATATATATACACATATACATATGTGCTATCACCTGCTCAATAAGAAGAATGTTCATTAGTGGTGTGAATTCATTTGAACAGTAATAATATGTGCACAGAAAGAGTTATTACTGACTGTTCTGTGCACATCCGAAGTCTATTCAGGCTGTATAAACGGGCTATGAAAGGGAATCCGCAGGATTTCACCCCCAAAACTATTTATATGCACCTGTAGCTCTTTCAAAGATGCTTCCAGCAATACCTTTACATGGCCAGTCCTTTCCTACGTTATGGAGAAATCCGCATTTCAATGTATGTGCAAATGAGGCTGAAGACCTCTACAAGCAGACCTCTACAGATCTACAAGCAGGAGGAAGCTGTGCTGAGAGGGGAATAGAGCTGGAGTGACAGAGGCTTCAGATCTACCATAGCTCTTCAGCCTCATTTGCATATCAATTCAAACACTGATTTCTCAGTAACGGAGGAACAGACTGGCCATGTAAAGGTATTGTTGAACTTGTCTTTAATAGAGCTACATGCAAATATGAATAGTTTGGTGGGAGAAATGCTGTTGCCAGATTCCCTTTAAACGACGGCCATCCGGCCTTACCGGTGACTTGGCAAATCAGAAATTTCACAATGTGATTAATTCATTGACAAGAAAAATGATGGTTCCCAGTTTTCAATATTCATAAATTTCCAAGAGGGGTAACCTCTTCTCACAACTATATATTATGTGCTATTGATTAGCAATTACTTCTGCTATATAGTTATTTTAAACAGACCTGTCTGGAGAGCTCACAGACCCTCTTTAAAAGAAGTCTGTTAGCTCAAAATGACTGTTCAAAACAAGCACAGACGGTGCACCCTTGGTGTGGCCAAACATTTTAGTGCACCCATCTATCTAGATCCTTATCTTACTAGATTGTTGACAGTTCTAGTTTTACAGGAGCTAGAGGGAGACTGGCATAGACCTTAATAAAAACAAAAAAAAACGGATGGGAAGGTGCACTGAACTGTTTTGCGGCGCCAAGTCATTGTGTTCTGATAGACTCATCCAACTTATGGGAATGTTTCTGATTCTGGCAGTTGAATTTTTACATTTGCCCTGTAATGTATTACTTTGTTATTTATGTCACTTTTTCCACAGCTAAGAGCTACATCGCTTTGGATGATTTTGTGGAAATTACAAAAAAATACGCCAAGGGGATCGTACCGTCAAACTTGTTCCTCGATGATAATGAAGATGATGAGTTTGCAGGAAAGAGCCCGGAGGAGCTGCCTCTCCGACAAAAGGTAGCGCAAGAATTATATAGGAACACAAAGCTTACATTTACCTTCAGCCGTATGTCAAGAGAGCACATTCAAATGGGGTATCCCCAAATTATAGAGGGATTTTATTTGGGTGATATCTTTAATTTATATATATATTTTTTTTCAAACTAAAAACATTAGACTCCTCCTCCTTGTTCCAGCACGTGAACATTAGCAGCAATAGACCATGTCAAAGTCAATTTGTGTAGAATCCTTTTAGAGCTTCTAATCTGTACATACTCGTAATCCGGACAAAGATCATTATGAAGGAAGTGGGAGGAGGTGAGCTGTGATATCATTTATTGTAAATAGTTAATCCTGTGTTATTTAACATTGTAATTCTGTCTGTAAGGATAATGAGACTACTGAAAAGTCCTCTTTATAGAACAGGAAGTTTGAGTCTTTTGGCCAGTGTGAAATTATTATTTTTAAATTGTGATGTGAAAATTGAAAAAACATTAAAAAAAACAAAAACAAATACATTTAACAATAAAACCTGATTTAAACAATAGGTCTTTTTTGGTGACACACGGTTTAATTTTACAGTTAGTGAAATTAATGGCAGGGGGCTGAAGTATTCACAATGGATTGATGCAGAACCGATTTATTTGTAGGAATTAATCTAGGCAAGAAATTAGTGTTTTATCATCGTCTGTATTGAGTAGGGGCAGATGCGTTACAGCCTTTAGGTAACGACAGATACAATGGAAAGATCAGTCCTATATAACATGAAAACATGGCTCTGACTAGCGAGGATAGTAGTGTTACAGACATAGATGGAAACCTCTGCTTTAGGATGATGAAGGGAAAAATCCAATTGCTAAAGAGTAACCGTCTGTTTAATTTTATTTATAAATGAATAGCACATGAAAATTAAATATACAGCAGATGACAGTTGGTGCACATAAAGTTCTATGGAGAGCTGTAACTGTCGTTTCCGGAGAACTTGCAGCAGAATGTCTGTGTCTCTGCCTCTAGCTCCTCCTCCTGCCCCTTTCCATAGAATTTTTTAAAAAAAAACAACTGCCGTCTCCTATCTCGGTAATGTGAAAATTTGTCTTCACTGAATACAGATTATACCTATGAATTGAAAATGAAAGATCAGTCCAGAAGGAGAAAGAAGCAGATTTATCTGATAGGATATATTACAGAGTTGCTAGTTTACATGTGTACTATTAATTTCTGAAATAAAGGGTTGAAAACTGCTTGGACAACCCTTTCTCAATTACTCTAAACAGCCTGTGCTCTTCCAGTGATGCCGGCACTATGGAACTTGATCACCTGAGCCTTGGTGCCAATCCGGCTAATTGTCAACTTAAGTCTCTTGCGTCCTTCGGACAAAACGGACGTCTAGAGGAAGTCAGAACGGCTACTGCTCTCACTTACTCCGGATGTTATTTTTGTCCGAGCAGTTAGCCGTTCTGACTTCCTCTGGATGTCCATTTCGTCCGATGAAAGTGAGAGATCGGAAGAGAGAACAGACTCTGGTTTTATGGGGAGGAATGTAGTAATTGACAAGTTGTCTGAGTAGTGAACAACCTCTTAAGTTTTGAAGGATTCAGGACACATTAATGGCTTTCACCATTTATCTCTTTTTCTAGATTGTGAAGTATCCACTACATGTCATCATGGAGCTTAAAGAATACCTGATAGACATGGGCTCCAAGGCTGGGATGCACTGGCTGTCCACCATTGTACCTACACATCACATCAATGCACTCATCTTTTTCTTCATCATCAGTAACCTCACCATAGACTTTTTTGCCTTCTTCATCCCTTTAGTCATCTTCTACTTATCCTTTATTTCTATGGTTATTTGCACTCTCAAGGTTTTCCAGGACAGCAAAGCTTGGGAGAACTTTCGAGCCCTCACGGATCTTCTGCTTCGCTTCGAGCCGAATCTGGACGTTGAGCAAGCCGAAGTGAACTTTGGTTGGAACCACCTTGAACCCTATTTATATTTCTTGATTTCTGTATTTTTTGTCATCTTCTCATTTCCCATATCAGACCGACACTGGATTCCCTGCTCCGAGCTGGCTATCATATCAATCTTCTTTACGATTACCAGCTACTTGAGTTTGAGCACGAGTGCAGAACCTTACACTCGGAGGGCTTTACTAACTGAAATTGCAGCTGGAGCTCTCACCTTCGTAGGCGTCTTGCCCGATTCTGTACCCTATATTGATTTACTTAGCAAAACCTTTTTCGCTGTGCCAGTGGGGCACTTTATTGTATTCCATATAAGTATCCCTTGCATTTTCTTCATCTATTTATTTTACCTCTTCTTTAGGATGGCTCAGTTGAGGAATTTTAAGGGTGTATATTGCTATCTTGTTCCTTACTTGGTTTGCTTCATGTGGTGTGAGCTTTCGGTTGTGATTCTTCGGGAATCTACCGCCATTGGCCTTATCCGTGCATCCATTGGCTACTTTTTCTTTCTCTTTGCCCTTCCCATTCTTCTAGTAGGCATTGCTGTCATATGCGTTGTCCATTTCATTAAGTGGTTTTTGACTTTAGAATTGACCAAGATTGTAGTAACCCTCGTATTGTGCACCGTTCCGATAGGTCTTCGTTGGTGGTCAAAAGCCAACTACTCTGCAGTTGAAATGTTTAAGTCTCTTACGAAAAGCTCCATTGTCAAGTTGATATTGGTATGGATCACCGCCATCTTCATGTTTTGTTGGGTATATGTCTACCGTTCGGAAGGGATGAAAGTGTACAACTCTACGCTGACCTGGCAGCAGTATAGCTTTTTATGTGGTCCAAGGGCATGGAAAGAGACCAACATGGCAAGGACCCAAATTTTGTGCAGCCACTTGGAAGGTCACAGGGTGACATGGACAGGGAGATTCAAATATGTCCGTGTCACGGAAATCGACAACAGTGCTGAATCCGCCGTAAACATGCTTCCTCTTTATGTTGGAGACTGGATGAGATGCTTGTACGGAGAAGCCTACCCGCTTTGTGATCCGCAGAATGTCACCATGGAAGAAGAGGAGCTTTGCCGACTCAAGTTCTTGTCCAAATATGCGTGCCATATGAAGAAATTCGACCGGTACAAATTTGAGATTTCGGTTGGTATGCCTTTAAACAATAAAAATGGGAACCGAACCCTTGAAGAAGACGACGTCACGAAAGATATTGTTCTAAAAGCGAGCAACGAGTTCAAAACGGTGTTGTTAAGTTTACGGCAGGGGAGCGTCATAGAATTTAGCACCATCCTCGAGGGACGTCTAGGGAGCAAGTGGCCAGTGTTTGAGCTGAAGGCCATCGGCTGCCTGAATTGTGTCGCCAAACTGACCCCATCCTCCAGACATGTCAAGATCGAGCACGACTGGAGGCTCAATGTCCACATTGCCATAAAATTTGCCTTTGATTTCTTCTTTGCCCCGTTCCTCTCTGCTGTGTGAGAATGTCACTAATGTCCTGGTGACCTCCAAAAACCAAAGAGAGCTCCTCTTGTAGCTGCCACTTCTGCACTTTGCCTAATGCCTTCACGAAAGGGGTCATGAAAAAAATAAATAAATAGTGCAGGGAGAAACCTGCGGCATTACCCTGGGCACCAATTTAAAGGCTTTCCTTTGTCAACCTTCACTTGCTGTTTGGTGCCATGGGACGCGCCATTGCACTTATTTGCACTAGTTTTATTAATGGCACATGCAAAACTTCGGTTTAACACCGGTTTGGTATTTTCATTCTGTGGATTCCTTTTTACTTTCCTCAAGTTTTTAGGTTGGACGAAGTATTGACACTTATTCACCAATTTAACAACACATTTAATCTGCTCCCAAAAGTGAAATGTTGTATACAGTGTAAAAATGAAAATAAAAAAATAGATTTTTTTGCTACTTGAAAACTGTCCATAAGCTGCTGATGTCTGATCCTGTATCCTCTGTGTTTAGTATAGATGGCAGAATTTCGCCATGTTCTATGAGCTATACTGGAGCTCTGTTTTGGCTCATTAGCACTTTTAGCGATAGTGAAAAAAAACAAAAAAACATTTTCACCCTCTTTACAGGAATAGCACTACTCTTAGGCTTGGGTCACAAGCCTAATCAGTCTGATTTTAAACTAATCTCACACTGATCAGAGTGATCTGATTTTCTCAGATGTGGAAACTAAAAAAAAAAAATTTCCCAAAATCGGACATGTGCTCAGCCCCATAGAATAACATGGGGAGGAGTGCCATCCATCAAAACGACGCATAGCACTCGTCCGATTCTTTTACGGTTGTGTTTACGAGTCCTTATTCATGGGCTGTGTCTAGTATTGCAGCACATACTTTTCAAGTTAAAGAAGTTGTCCACTACTTGGGCAACTCCTTGTCATACTCCACGCTTGTCCCCGATAAAATAAAAAAGCTAATACTCCCCTCCCGTGCCGGCGCCGTTCCAGTGGTGTCAGCACTCACGGTACCGGGGCTCCCGTGCGGTTGTTGTAACACGTGAACCAGGTGCCCAATCAGCGCAGGCATCATGGTCCTCACACAAATTGAGCATGAAAAGGTCAGAGATCAGCTGCAGCCCGGACTACTTCTTCATTTTCTATACGACAGAAGGCGGGAACAGTGACGTCAGCGCTGATGTGACACGTGAGCCCGGTGCCCAAACAACCGCACGAGAGCCCAGGGACCATGAGTGCGTATACCGCTGGAACGGCTCCAGCACGAGAGGAGAGTATTAAGCTTTATTATTTTATCGGGGCCAAACATTTAGATGAAGAAGGGGTTGTCCTAGTAGTGGACAACCCCTTTAAAGGGTTGTTCTCCTCTTTAATCTTAAGACGCACACCGCTCCCCTGCGTGCTGGAGGCTGTGCGCCCCTGAAGATTGACATTTCAGGGGGTCAGCTAGGTTGTGGCGTTGGCCAGCTGTGCTCTCCCCCTCATGCTTCAAGGTTGCAAGTAGAAGCAGATTTGCCTCCGCAACATTGGAGGAGCGCAGCGCTCTGGCCAGCTTCCTGCTCTTGCAGGCTTTAAAGCAAACTGCATGCAAATGCTGAGATTCTTGCCTGGAAGATTGGCCGCCTTTCATACAGTAGAAATGTGCCTGGAAATAGAGTTAAAATCCTTGTTCTTGAAAACTGAAGTTATTTTTAATAAGAAGTAAACTGCAAAGTAGCTTGTTACAATTTTTTACCAATTTTATCATGTTGTGGTAATCCGTATTGATGGAGGTAATTTTCAGTATCTGACACGGCCCGTGAGCAAAAACGGTGCTGTTCACCAGTCAGCAGCTATGTCCAACTTCTGGTCACAATCTTGTGGCCAGGGCAAGTTCTGCTGATCAGTGGTGGTCCCAGAAGTGGACACCAACCCCATTTAATAATTATCACCCATATATAATGGAGCATTTACCCAGGCTAATTTAAGGCGGTTGGACAAGCACAGGTTGTTGAACAATGATAGGGACAGAAAGAGGGATTGCATTAGCCATCAATCACCCTGCAATATTGGTTCCTATGAACAAAGACTATCTGCTCTCCTAAATGTTCCTCAACAATGAATTGCTCGTTAGCCCATTGTAAGAGTTAGTATTTGTATAGTCATGTGTTGATGCTCACCAGGCATTCACAGGTTAATAAGCCGATCTAATATACACTGCTCAAAAAAATAAAGGGAACACTCACATAACACATCCTAGAATGAATCCTGAATGAATGAAATATTCTCATTGAATACTTTGTTCTGTACAAAGTTGAATGTGCTGACAACAAAATCACACAAAAATCATCAATGGAAATCACATTTATTAACCAATGGAGGCCTGGATTTGGAGTCACCCCCAAAATGAAAGTGGAAAAACACACTACAGGCTGATCCAACTTTGATGTAATGTTCATAAAACAAGTCAAAATGAGGCTCAGTATTGTGTGTGGCCTCCACGTGCCTGTATGACCTCCCTACAACGCCTGGGCATGCTCCTGATGAGGGTGCGGATGGTCTCCTGTGGGATCTCCTCTAGGATGGCACATCAATGTGTTATTTGAGTATTCAAATATAATATATTATGAATTGAAAAATGAGATCCATAAAGAGATCTGGCAACAATATTACAAAGATGCGGAATTATTAGTTTACTGACTATAGACTCAACATCAATCCAGGGTGGAGCGTCGCTGTGAATAGCCTTCCTTTACCGCACACACAACACAGAATTATAGATCAAAATTCGTTAACCGCAATCATTACATAGATACAGATATAAGTAACATTGCCTTGTAAGTTCTGTCACAATTACATATTGTGTATTAAAGTGAATCTATCAGCAGTTTTTTGCTATTTAACCTGAAAGCAGTATGATGTAGGGGAAAGAGAGACTAATTCCAGGGATGTGTCACTTGCTATGCTGTGTTTTGTAGTTTTCAATAAATCAGTGTTTTATCAGCAGGAGATTATCATTGCCTGACTAGATCTCACATGCAGGCCAGTCAAGACTAATCTGTGTAACCCCGCCCACACCACTGATTGGCAGCTTACTGACAATACTACAATGTACACAGGAAGCAGCCAATCAGTGGTGTGGGTGGGGCTATACACAGCTCAGCATTCTGACCACTGCCACATCCTACATCTGATAAAACCAGGATTGTATCAAAAAGACACCATTCACTCCAGTAAGCAATATATAGCTGGAATTCTGCTCTCTGCCCTTACGTCATGTTGCTCTCATATTATCTAGCAGGAATCTGCTGACAGATTCCATTTAAAGCGGTATATATATATATAATATATTTTTTTTTCTCACAAAGATATATCTTAATTGCTAGAGATGATCTAGAAAACGATAACTAGAGCATTTCTAGGAAAAAAGAGATGATCAAAACTCGTCATTTAGCTCGTTCTGTAGGTTATACAGAGCTGAGGGACTATAAGATTTGGCACTTGCTTCAGACATGCTTATCTTGATCACACACTCCTTTGGTATAATCAGAGCTTTGTCTAAAAGATTACTTGAAGTACCGGTAACATTTTGAGGAGTTTTATTAAATTCCTATGTGTCATCTTGGCAGCTTTAAGTTGGATACAAAACACAGTAGGAGCTTAATGGCTGCTCCACCACAATATTTTGGCCTGTATGACAGTGGTGTAGTATAGGTGGGTGGGCATTCTCCCTTGTTTGAGCGGTGCAGCGGGGGCTGCTTTGACATATTGGTTGGTGTCATTGCTCCGTAGGTTACTATGTAGAGTGCAGCAATCACAATGATTTTGTCATCAGCTGCTGCGCTCTTCATAAGCAACAATGGTTAACAAAGCTTATAGTATCATATGAAGTGAGCCTTGTCATCTTGGTCCCTGCCTATGCAGAGCGCAGTGGCCAAAAACAAACTCCTGTTGACTGCTGCGCTCTCCGTAGGCAGGGATCTGAGATGACAAATGTTTGAGCTGAGCCCTCCCACAGCTCCCCGCCCTTTCTCTCTTGTAATTATGGGAGTTGAGAGGGACATCGGGAAGCTGTACCAAATTTGAAAAAAAAATGACCCCTGTAAAATAGAAAAAGTAAAGTTTATTTTTATTTTTTTTAACACTAATTGGGGTTAGGATTAGGGTAATTAAATAGTTACATAAGAAAAAAATACAAATGTTTATATAATTTACAATGTAAAATGTTTTTTTTTTTTTTTTGTCTTTGTTGTATTTCATCAAAAAATGCAGAAAAAAAGGAGGTTCAAAGGTCAAATTATTATATTATCTTATTCTTCAGTACATGTGCTTAGAGGGGGGAAAAAGGGGTTCAGTACAGGACTGGTGGCCGGAACTCGGGGAATGCAAACAGTCCATTGGTTACTGAACGTAAAATATGTCTTGACCTGAGCGTTGGCAAACGGCACTGTGCCACCGATGCCGGATGAAGACTATGACTTATAAGCTGCCTGTACCCTAATGTCGTTTATGTATATGGTTCATCATTACATAGATGTATATACATATTCTTCACTATCTGTGTCACCACCTCATTGTATATATTCTCCGTTAGAATAGGACTTCAGTGAATTCCCATAAAATGATGCCTTATATTGTAAATTAAAGCTTGTCAGTCTTCCTGCCTTCGTCTCATTGTCCTTCATAGTACTGTTGCTTTGTATGTCGCCAGAAACAAAAACTGTTAGGGTCCTTCCACATTGCGTTCCAGCACCCATTCGGTGGCCCCGTCAGGGCATACACGTCTGAACCCCCCCCCCTCCAAAACGGGATTCGGACATATTTGCTGAAGGGACCGTAGACTATAATGGTGCCGTCAGCGTGCACGGTCTGAGTGTCTACCTCCAGTAGGCATACACGCTCAAAAATTATGCATGGCAGAGCGCACGTTTGCTCTGTCTGCACCATTATAGTTTATTGCCTTGTTGGTGGATATGTCCGAATCCCGTTTTGCAGGGGGTTCAGACATAAGCCCCGACGGGGCCAACCAACGAGTGCCAAACGCAATGTGAAAGCACCTTTAAGAGCGTGGTGTTAATTATGTCCTTCAATACTTTTCCATTGTTCTTCTGCCCATGATGTCTTTTAGACACTGGTGAACTGCATTGTTTTTGAAGCAGAACATGTTTCAGGAAACCACTGGTGGTGGTCTTTTGTGACGTTTCTTCAGATGTCGTTGGGAGTGTCTTTTTTCTGCATTCTATATATAACCTATTAACCCTATAAGACAATGAAGTCACGTCCTCCCAAATATTAGCTAAAAAAAAATATATATTTATTAATAACCATTAAAAAAAGAAGTCAAGCCACAAGTGCCCAAATTAGATCAAAGCAATGTATAAAAAGCATAGTAATGACAAAAATATAGTAACGTATGAGGTTCTCAATTAGGGCTCGAAAAGATAGAAGCACATCAAACATATGGGTATGAACAGTAAATTAATATTTATTGGTCAACTATGACAGCACCACGAGAGAGGGGATCCGCCCACCAAGGACAGGAAACTTACAGGCTTAAAAGGGGCTGTCCTCTCTCTCGCCTCAGTTTGGTTTCCTCTTCTTGAAGGAGGGAATCTGTGACAGGCTTACCTGTGGAAGATATCTGGATGAAGGTCTGGATAGTGAAGATTGCTGTTGAGCGGCGCCCGTATCTGGGGTCGGCAGCTCCAACGTCGGCTATGCGCTGGGGTGGGCTACCCATGTGTTTGATCCGGACCGCAGTGGGAGCTGCGCCCCTGTCTGGGGTGGCAACCCCACCAACACTCGGCAGATGGTGGGAACGACCCTGCCTGAAGTGAGCCCTGTGTTGCCCTGGAGTGGTGGCTGCGCCCCCGTCTGGGGTGGCAGCTCCATCAGCGTCTTTTCTTGAAGATGCAGCGGTGGGTGCTGCGCCCCGATCTGGGGTTAACAGCCCCGTCATCATTCCAGGAAAGGAGCGGCGCCCCCACCAGAGTATCTCAGCGTCGTCCTTTGCCGGCGCTGCTTTTGTAGAGGTTGGCGGTCTGCGCTGCAGGTCTCCGCGGGCCGCGCACTTCTAGCCTCTTCCTGTGTTGCCGGAGGCGCGGCTTGATGACGTCACCTCGTCCCTCTGAGGTCATGTGACCAGACCAGGAAGTTCCGGTCACGTGTATTCGGACTCCGAGGATGTGCGGTATTAACCGCGGTGGCCAGCAGGTGGCGCGCCTTAGGGCTATTGCACCTGATACCGGAGCAGTGTTTTTAAAAAAAAAAAAAAAGAGAAAATGGAACAGGTGCTACTATTTAACTACCTAAGCACTGTTGTTCTTGGCTTTCCAGCTATACTCTCTATCATGGAGACAGAAAGTGAGCAGCAGCAGCTAGTTCAGCAGCCGCCATCTTCACCATCTCATAGGCTGCTTGGGGAGCTCCATGAGACACGTCACCCTCGAGCTACCGGTAATACCCGAACCTCAGGAAGGCGAGGATCTGCGTCCAGGCCCAGCTATTGTGGCTCCAGCAGAATGGACGAATCTGCAGCCTCCAGGGATGATCCCCCTGCTAAGAAAGGCCCTTCCTCCAAACCGGTACCAGCTCTTTTGAGCCGTATGGGTAAGTGATCTTTGAGAAAGTTCAGTCAGTAATGGAGCATCCCTTCTCCTTCTCTATTTTGAAAAAAGGGGAATAAATGTACCTCCAAATTCAAGCACATTGAATGTGCGTTGTGTAAGACCATCTTACCAGACTCCTATCCCAAAAAGTTGTGCCAATCCTCTACCAACCCAACTTTGGCGGACGAGACCCCTAGTTTCACCTCAGGATTAACAACCCTAGTTAAATCAGAGATCAGTAAAATCCTCTGTAAAGTTAAGAGGAAGGAGGATGCAGATTGTGAGATCTCCCCAGCCCCTAATGACTCCCTATCATCGGCCTATGAGGTGGACTCTGACGATTCAGCTTCTTCATCCTCTGCATCCAAGGGCAGTGGTACGGGTCAGCATTGTTTTCATCTAAATTAAATTGACAGTCTGGTTAAAGCAGTCCGCTCAACTATGGGCATTACAGATGCCAGACCAGAAAAGTCAGTACAGGATGTTCAGGGGACTGGAACAAAGGAAAAGAAGGTGTTTTCCAATTAATGATAAGCTTCAGGATCTGATACATAGGGAATGGAGAAAAGAAAACCGGAAAGTAAGGGTTCTCTCCCCCCTTTCTTTAAAAGAAAATACCCCTATGCGGACTCAGCCTCTTCCTCCTGGGAGAAGGCTCCAAGGCTAGCTGTGGCTATAGCAAAGGCATCTAGGAAGTCATCTCTCCCCTTTGATGATATGGGGGCTCTTAAAGACCCTTTGGACAAAAAAGATGACACCTTTCTCAAAGGGACCTGGGAAACGGCTGCTGGGGCTTTAAAGCCGGCAGTTGCTGCAACTTGTACGGCCCGGTCCTTAATGATATGGCTGGAACAGCTTGAATCCCACCTTAAAAATAACACATCCAGAAAAGAGATATTATCCGATGTTCCACTCATGCAGGGGGCAGCAGCTTTCCTAGCGGATGCCTCCGCGGACTCAGTTAGGTTGGCAGCAAGATCAGCCGCCTTGTCCAACTCAGCCCGTTGAGCTTTGTGGCTTAAATGTTGGCCAGGAGATATTCAAACGAGAACAAGACTGTGCTCTACCATGTGAAGGGGAACATGTTTTCCAAGACGTCCCTCCTGACCCCTCAGGAGGGACGTCCTTCATATCTCTGATAGGGACAGGAAACAGAAGAGTTTAAAAGCCCCCTCCCATACCTCCACTGTTTATCCTGTCCCTATCAGAGACAGGATGCAGAAGATCTTACCTCCAGTGAGCAGGAGGATCGGGATGGGGTCCTCGCACTCCTCCCCTTCCTTCTGCCGTGGTCCGGAGGCCGACACCCCGCCTGACAAGGGGTCCCTCAGCCTGGCCGGTTGAGCAGGTGGCTCCCGAGGAGGACCGTTTTCCCCCGCAAAGGAGGCTCTGGGTCCATGCCGCTGCAGCCCTGCGCGCGATCCTATGTGCGCAGGGGAGAAGGAGTGAGCGGCATTTCCGGTTACAGGGGCAGTGGAGTGCCTACCTCTATCTAGTAACCGGCGTGCGTTCCACGCTGGAACGCACTTCCGGTTCCAGTCTGCGTTTGAAAAAAAAGGGCGCCAACCTGAAATTAAAGGGGAAACGCCTACATTTTTGACGAAGCACATGGAAGACAGGTGAGACAGGCTATTTAACTGTGGGGTTGCATCTGAGGTATCACTGTGTCTGGACACCAGCCATGGAAGGATTAACCTCTGGTCGCCCTGATATGCCAGCAGAAACCCCAGTACATGTGAGTTAATGGGAGTTTCTTGGTCTACGTTACCTACTACTATCGGTAGGTTATTACTATATGATCCCTTGTTGTTTTAGGACAAGGAGGGCTCTAAAAAACCCACAACGTCATCAACCCCTAAGAAAAAAGGGAAAAGATGCGCCATCTGTAACCTGAAGCTACCGGACACATATGGGAAGCAATTATGTACCGACTGTATTGCCCGAGTAGTCAGGGATGACCATTCCTCCTTCATGTCGGACATAAGATCCATAATAAGAGAGGAGGTCCAAAGTTCAGTCGCAAATATGATCCCCCACACAAACTTCCCACCCAGGACCTAGGCAAAAGAGACCCTGGTGGAAGATGGAATCTAGCTCAGAGGAGGAGGAAGAACTATCAGTTTACTCTGATCCTGAACAGGATGAAAGGGAGGGATCTATTTCAGTTTCCCCAGAAGAAAGGAAGAAATATCTCTTTTCTTGGGAAAACACTGAACCACTTTTGTTGGCAGTAAGGAACACTATGAAAGTGGAAGACACCCTCCAGCCCTCCTCAGTACAAGATGAAATGTTCGGAGGGTTGAGAACCCGTATGAACAGAGTATTCCCTATCAATAATCACATTAAAGCCATGATTTTAGAGGAATGGGAGGAGGTGGAGAAAAAACTAGTAATTCCCAGAAGTTTCAGATCCCGTTTGCCTTTTGAGCCAGAGGAAATCAAGCTGTGGGAGGAAATCCCAAAGATTGATATCCCAATAGCTAGAGTAGCAAAAAAGACATCGATCCTCTTTGAGGACTCGTCATGCCTAAAGGACCCTATGGACAGGAAGGCAGACAACCTCCTTAAGAAAACTTCGGAAACTGCAGCTGCTTTAATTAAAACAAACATCGCAGCAACCTCGGTAGCAAGATCCATGATCATTTGGTTGGAACAGTTGGAAGACCATCTGAGGAACAAAACTTCCAGAGAGGAGATCAGAGACTCTGTTAAGAATGGCAACAGAGTTTATGGCCGACGCCTCAGCCGAATCAATTAGGTTTGCTGCGAGAAATGACGCATTATCTACTGCAGCCAGGCAAGCAGTATGGCTAAAAACCTGGTCTGGAGATAACCAGTCCAAAAACAAATTGTGCTCCATCCCCTTTTCTGGCCTCCGAGTGTTCGGTCCTGTCCTAGATGATATGCTGGAAAAGGCCTCGGACGAAAAGAAGGGATTTCCAGAGGAAAAACCCAGGAAAATAACATCCTTTCGGAGACCACGTCCCCAACAGAGATCAGAATACACAGGAAAGGGAAAATCGGGTAGATGGAGCTACCAAAAGGGCGGTAGAAGTAGGAATACCTTTTCTGGTACGGGAAATAGCTTGCGTAGACAATGACGCCATGAGAGTAGGAGGGAGACTCCAACATTTTCTGGGAGCATGGTCAGGGGTATCCAGCAATCCATGGATACTCCAGTTAATTGCAGATGGATACAAGATAGAGATGGTAAAAGTTCCCCAAGAGAGATTCCATCTAACGTCTGCTCAGTCTCCACTAGTCCAGCAGAGATTACGGACAGATGTCGGGAAGCTATTACTTGCAGGCGTAGTAATACCGGTGCCAGTGGCCGAACAGTTTTCGGGGTACAATTCAAACCTGTTCTCGATAAAAAAAAAAAAAAAACAGGAGGTGATTACCAAATTACAAATCAGTGGTGTACAAAAAATTCAAAATGGAATCCATCAGATCCACGATTCCCCTGATCATAGAGAACATGGTGATGTGCACGTTAGACCTCAAAGAGGCTTACTATCATGTACCCATTCATCCTCACGCCAGAAATATCTAAGATTTGCATTGAAGGACGGGCAGAACATACAACATTATCAGTTCAGCTGCCTCCCGTTTGGTCGCTCCTTGGCCCCACGCATTTTCACCAAACTTGTAGCCGAGATTATGGCGTTTCTGAGAGAACAAGGAATTCTAATTGTCCAATACCTGGACGATTTCCTACTAATCGCAGACTCTCCTCAGCAATTAAGAGCCAGTTTATCCTCAACCACCTTAGTTCTGAAGAATCTAGGTTGGATTATAAACTGGGAGAAATCAGATCTGTTACCGGGAAGAAGAAAGATCTTTCTAGGGATTCTACTGGACTCAGAACGACAGATGTCTTTTCTTCCAGACCAAAAACGAACAGATCTCAAAAACAGAATCATCGCTTTCAGGAAAAAATCGAAGGTGACAATCAGAGAGTGCATGAAGATCCTGGGTCTGATGATAGCCTCCATACCTGCAGTTCGGTGGAGCCAATTTCATTCAAGGCCCCTTCAACATCAGATCCTAGGATCCTGGAACAGGAAGATAGAGTCTGGACAAGAAGATAACCTTGTCAGGAACAGCAAAGAAATCTCTGAAGTGGTGGACTTCAAAAACCAACCTGGAAAAGGGAGTTATGTGGAAGTTGATCCCCTTCATCACCCTTACCACCGACGCAAGCAGCAGAGGCTGGGGGGGGCACATGTGGAAAAAAGTACATGGGTTCAGCACAATGTATATTCCACCAGTGTGGAAAGTATACAGTGAACACAAGTACTATAAGTAAGAGAGAATATAGAGCAGCATATCGATATGGTGGAAAGTCCTTACCCATGCCAGGGATGTGCACCTCTATGCCCCAATGCGCATTTTGCATTGGCTTCTTCAGGGGCTGAGCTCTATATATATCACACAGCGAAAGCCACCGGCAGAACGGCGGGCACTTCTTTTAGCTGCATTATGGCTTTCAAAGCCTAAAGTGGTTAAAAGAAGTGACAAGAGGTGGAACATGTGCACAACAAGCTGTTTGACATTCCTGTGCATTATTTTAACACTTTTTTTTAGGCAGGTTCCAGGTGGAATTTGCCTGAGAAAGATGTCTGCACAATATACCTGACACCTCCAGAATTTTGTGGGTTTTTTTTTTTTTTCATTGTATGCACAAAAAATTTTGAATTTCATCAGACTTTGGTTGGTACAAACAGATATTATCAGTTTCATCAGGTTTTCTCATATGGGCAAAAAAAATGTTGGAGGTTGCACAGAGATAACAGGCGTATGTCGTCTGATATATATTTTTTGTATATACTTTTCCTGTGTACTCAGCCTTACATTGTTGAGTTTGATCCCAGGTTCAGATCAAGATTGGATATGAGTTTTTGTGGATCATTCGATCGGCAAAAATAAACTGGCATGTGAATACTTCAGCATATACTTAGATTTACGGTACAGGTTCTGTCTGCGAAAAACTTAAATAGAATGTGTACACGAGAAACTGACGTTTGAATGAGGCCCTAAATGAATGAATGGATGGGTATTTGCATATAACTGATCCAAGGCTCAACAGTCTGAATATGCATTACAGCTCTGGATATTGGAGATGTACATGCGGATGAAGATGCTGATTTCTGGTCACTGCATTATGGCTGCTTACTTCCCGCTCACTGTTTTGACCTTTTAGATTGTGTGGTTGTTATTCAAGATGTGACAATCTAACCATGTGCTCTGTATGATGGCTATCCTTAGGATAGGTCATCAATGTGTGATCGACTGGGGTCTGACACCCGGCACCCCCGCCGAACAGCTGTTATCAGTGGTATCGGTTGCACCAATGATATGTCCACCCCTGGTTTAGACAAACCATTGCACTCCCGATGCCACTGTGATGACCATCTTGGAAGCAAGAGATAAGGAACACCAATCTGAACCGTGGAGTAGATGGTCACTTTAAGGAGTTGTTAGTGATAAGACAACCCCTTTAAGGCCAACTCCTGTCACTAAAGTGTTAAACTTCCTGAATCATGCAGTCACATTTCTTCCCTTTTTTTTGGACTATCCCGAATGGGTTCACCTTGCCGTGGTGTGATAGCTTTCATGCTATTTTTGATCAAACACAGTGTTACTAAGAACCCTATTTTATTTAAATGCACTTTTGCTTTTTATTTATTTATTTACAGCAGGGTTTATGTTCATTTTGCGTCTTGTAGTTTTTTTTTCTGATTCATGGCCATTGTGAACATGTGTTTATGTGCTGCATGTATACCAACTTAAACCAAGCTCAAATTTTTTGGTTTTTTCTTTTTTGGTTTTGATCTGAATGACTATTGACCGCTTATTATATAATGCTATTGACACTCTACTATTTTTATGGAGTAAAGTGACCACTAAATACAGCATGATAATAAAATCTATCCCCAATGTAATGAATTATTATTTGCGGTAAATCCTGCAGAGGGCGCTATTGGGTTGCAGTAACTTTATATTTTTAGGCCAAATGCACGATGCTCCACTCTGTTCATGTAAACGTACCATTACTTTAAATTTATGAAAATAAAAAATGACATTTTCCACCTGTGGAAATCTAATATTCTGTCTAGCATACATACCCCGCTGCGCTCTCATATGAGCTAACATTTTCTACGTTGTGATCTTACATTAGATGGGATTTCTTTACGTTTTACACACTAAAAAAAATATATATATATGATGGGCACAGAGGAAAGAAAATGAATTGGGTAACTCATTTATGTAGAGCAGTCCAGACCTATGGGGCTATGATTGCCAGAGGCAACTCAATAATGAGAGCTCATACATATATCCTGGGTCCCAAAGGTGCGGAGGATTGGATGAGCGACATCACAGTCTCCACGCATCGTGTCTCTGGGGGAGATGTGTCTCCATCAGTCTAAAGCCAATTAGTGTTGGAAATAAATGTTTTCTAAAGTATCCCATACTCCATTGTAAATGACATTGGATATATAAAAGTGGTCATCTGATGGGAGTAAGGCTGCATTCTCATCATGTTTAATTCCCATTGCGCTGCATCAGATTTTCATCCATTTTTGGTCCGTTTTTCCTTTGCGCAAAAAAAAAAAAAATCCGAACTCTTCAGACCCATAAATCCGTTAAAAAAAAATGGACAGCACTCTGATGGCATCTCTATGCTGTTTTTAGTGGACCTAGTGATTTGGACATGTAAGAGCATGGAGGGTATGATCAGCTCACCTTTCCACGAGTGCACAGGATCCCAAAACCAAGGGAAGGAGGTCCACAAGAAGAGCAGCACTTCAGATAAAATCTAAAGTTTTTTTCCATCGATAAAAGCATTATTCAAAAGAGAATCCATATCATCAAATGTTCGGCTAAATCATCTGAGGAAAAGTCCCAAAAAAAAAGATTCAAGGTCCTGGTTGACGCAGAATATCCTTGAGCTCCATTCTCACATTTGGTTATGAGTAAGAAGTGTTACTTCGAAACGCGTCAACCAGGACCTTGAATTTTTTTGGGGGGGGTACTTTTCCTCGGATGATTTAGCCAAACATTTGATGATATGGCTTCTCTTTTTGATTATTGTTTTTATTGAAGGAACAAAACTTGATATTTTATCTGAAGTGCTGAATCAACCTCTTTTTGTGGACTGATTTGGACATGTCTGTTTGTTCTGGGAGGGCAAATTTGGTCTGCAAAATAACACTGTCATGTCAGCAGCAAGATAGACTACATACCCATTATAGTCTATCTGAGAAAAGTCAAAACGCGGTGAGAGCTTGAACAT
This sequence comes from Phyllobates terribilis, assembly GCF_046119375.1. Taxonomy (NCBI): domain Eukaryota; kingdom Metazoa; phylum Chordata; class Amphibia; order Anura; family Dendrobatidae; genus Phyllobates; species Phyllobates terribilis. Next base: position 1,147,342,613 of record NW_027362761.1, on the reverse strand, counting down.
GAAAAATGGACGTCTGAATAAGGCCTAAGGCCATGGCCCCACTATCAGTATTTGGTCAGTATTTTTTCTCAGTAGTGGGAGCCGAAACCAGGTGAGGAACAATCAGAGAAAAGGTATAATAGAAACAAGTCACCAATTCTGCATTTATCACCCACTCATGGATTTGGCTCCCACTCCTGAGAAAAAATACTGAACGAATACTGACCAAATACTGATAGTGGGGCTGTGGCCTAAGACTATTTGTTGGACAGTTGAGAATTAGGTTGGCATGACACAGGTTACCCGGCCAAAGATTGCTATGTGCCGCTGCATAATGCAGGTGAATGGGTCCCCTAGAGTACCGTGACAGATAAGTCGCAAAAAAATCCAACTTTGTGCAGTTCACAAATTATCTTCAAAAAAAGCCATGAAGAGAGACTTTAAGTGTGGCACCCTGCTATTACAGGTACCACAGAACCCAAAAGGGTGCATGGATGGACTTCTCCACCAGAGGCCCTCATTACATAACAGACACCTCCACCCTTCCACCTCATACTACCAGAGGAAGCTCTGTTAGGGAGATATATAGACTGGAAGGTGGAGTTAGAGTCAGTGTGTGTGCTGGACTGAGATCAGTGAAGAAGCAGCATGTGAGCTGCTATGCTGAGGGCCAGCCAGGGCCTAAAGCACGTGCTGAAGCCCTGGGGGCCTAGAGCGGGGCTGGAGGCAAGGAGAAGAGTGAGAGGAGTTATGGGGGCAGAGGAGCATCTTAGGCTCACCTCAGAACACAAGCCGGACACCGGGTTCACGCCTACAGGGTCGTCTATGCCCAGTAGGAACAACCGGTATACCAGGAGGATTCTAAACCCCTGGTCAACCTGAAGCTACAATTATCTAAAGAACTAGGAACCATGAAGGCCCCAGCGTCCAGGGATAGTGGTAGCCAGAAGAAAGTTCTTACCACCAAGCATACAGGTTAGGAGAGTGAAAGAGTACAGAAGCTAGGCCAAGTTCCAGGCTGGTCAGAAGCTTCAGAGTGAGAGGAAGAAATGGATCAGGAGGCCTTATACCCGCTCACTGGGGAGAGTCCAGAAGTGCACCCTTCCTATCAAGTACCCTGGACCGTACCTGCCGTCAACACCAGTAAAGGTACTGAAGCGAACCCCCTGTGTGGGCCATCTCTCACCTGCATCCCTTCTATCAACCCTGCCCCGGGGGCCTGCTCCGCCTGTGGGGAGCAGAAACATCCCAGCTGCCATCCCATCACCCCGGGGGGTCTGCCGCAGCACTGGTACCCATTACCAGAAATCACAGGTGGCGTTACGAGACAAAAACTGTTAACAAAACCCCTTTTAAAGAGTGACCCCAGGGTACGGGCCCAGGAGCCGACTGCCGTGACATCCCACAGAAGGCCGTGACATCCCACAGAAGGCCAAGGCCCGGGTACCGAGTCCCCCATATATCCCCCTGGGCGAGTCATAAGTTCTTAGCAAGAAACCAGTGGTGAAAAGACTCTCATCCATACCCTAATATACAAACTACTGTTTCAGCATCTGCTACATGTATTAAAATAAAGAGCTATCAGGTAACTGGCGATCCTAAGGGCTTGTGCACACGATTTTCTCGTACGAGTGCTAACCATGGCTTTCATGGATAGCACTTGTACCTATGACATTCCATGGGGCTGTGTGTGTATGTATGTCTGATTTTTTCCACGGACCAATCGGAAAAAATCTGAGGCATGGCCAATTTTGATCCGAGTGTTGCATCAAAATCGGCAATACAAGTCTATAAGTCCATGAAAGAAATTGGACCGGATGTCATCCGAGTGTGGTCCGATCTTCACGGACAGGGTGGAGAACCTTTTTTTCTTTTTCTCCTCCAAGAAACACTGATGCCACTCTGATCAAACGCTGGTCAAACTCTGATCACAATAATTGGACAGGATATAAAGAAACCAGTCGTGTGACCAGGGGCGTACATAGAAATCATGAGGCCCCATAGCAGAAGTTCTATTGTTGCCCCCCCCCCCACACCCACCACCCTGACCTCAGAAAAAAAAAATGTAATAATTGTCGGGGTCACAGAAGAGCAGATCTCACAACTGTCCATCTTTTAAATAGTAATTTTCCTCCTGCTGAAGTCCTAGATTCCTCTTTCATTGTCCCCATAAAAAGTATGATGCCAAAAAAAGTACCCCGCCGAACACAGTATGATACCCCAATGGTGAATTCCTCCACAAGCACAGTATAACGACCCTACTGTACCCCTCCTCAACTCCCAAGGCAAAGAATGGTGACCACAACACAGTATGAGCCCCCAACTGTGACCCCCACACAGCCCTCCATGCACTATAATGGGCCTACATACAGTATAATGGTCCGCACTAGCCAGCCAAACAGTAAGATGGACCCCACACAAACCTTCACACTGTATAATTGCTTGCACACAGTATAATGGCCCCAGATAACCCTCCAAATATTATAATTGCCCCACGTAGCCTTCCATACAGTATAATGCGCCTCCCATGGTCCTCCATACAGTATAATGCACCCCCATGGTCCACCATACAGTATAATGGCCTCACATAGTCCTCCATACAGAATAATGGCCCCATATAGTCCTCCATACAGAATAATGCACCCGCATGGTCCCCCATACAGTATAATGCACCCCCATGGTCCTCCATACAGTATAATTCACCCCGATGGTCCTCCATACAGTATAATGCACCCCCATGGTCCTCCACACAATATAATGCAGCCCTCATGGCCCTCCATACAGTATAATGTGGCCCCCATAGGGCTTAGTGCGGCCCCCATAGAGCATAGTGCGGCCCCCATAGGGCTTAGTGTGGCCTCATATGGCATAGTGCGGGCCCCCATAGGGAACAGTACAGTCCTCCAGTAATGTGGGCACAAAATTTAAATAAATAAATACACATTTAAGTCTCCTCGTTCCCTCGCTGCTTCGGTCTCTGCAGCGCAGCTCCACAGCTCCACTGCCTGACCAAGCGCACGCTGCTGCGTCCAACGCAGAGGAGGAATGATGGGAAAGGGAGTGCCACATGACGCTCTCTCCTCCATCATTGCTTTCAACTGTATCAGCATCTGCCAATGCAGCTGAATGCGGGTTAGGGGGGCAGCGCTGGCTGTGCGGGCGGGCCCGATGCAGGGGGGGCACGATGCAGATGGGGCCTGATGCGGGCACTTACTATGAAAAGTGATAAGCGGCCGGGACAATTTTCCATCTTTTCGTTTTTCCTCCCCTTCTTCCAAGAGCCATAACTTTTTTATTTTTCCTTCCTTAGAGTTGCATGAGGGCTTGTTTTTTGTGGGACGAGTTGTATTTTTGAATGACCTCTTTCATTTTATCATGTGATGAACTGGAGAGATGGGAAAAAGATTTCAAATGTGTTAAAATTGGAAAAAAATGAAATTTCATAGTTTTGGGGGGTGTTTTATTTACTATGTTCAATAAATGGTAAAAGTGACCTGGCAATATGATTATCCAAGTCAGTACAGATACCAAACATGTACAGTATAATTGTAAATTTGTAAAAAAACAAAAAAAAAAAACAATTTCTGCTTGTGTCACCATTTTCCAAGACCCGGATGTTTTGATTTTTTTCTCTCATTATGCCATTTACATTTAATTTACTTGATATTTTGATAGATTGGACTTTTACAAATGCAGCCATACCAAATATGTGTATCTTTTTTTTATTATTATTTATTTTTAATGGGACAAAAGGGGGTTGATTTGAATATTTGATTCTCCATATTTTTATGAAGACCAAAAGTTTGGACACACCTTCTCATTTAAAGATTTTTCTGTATTTTCAGGACTTTGAAAATTGTACATTCACACTGAAGGCATCAAAACTATGAATTAACACATGTGGAATTATATACTTAACAAAAAAGTGTGAAACAACTGAAAATATGTCTTATATTCTAGGTTCTTCAAAATAGCCACCTTTTGCTTTGATGACTGCTTTGCACACTCTTGGCATTCTCTTGATGAGCTTCAAGAGGTAGTCACCGGAAATGGTCTTCCAACAATCTTGAAGGAGTTCCCAGAGATGCTTAGCCCTTGTTGGCCCTTTTGCCTTCACTCTGCGGTCCAGCTCACCCCAAACCATCTGGATTGGGTTCAGGTCTGGTGACTGTGGAGGCCAGGTCATCTGGCGTAGCACCCCATCACTCTCCCTCTTGGTCAAATAGCCCTTACACAGCCTGGAGGTGTGTTTGGGGTCATTGTCCTGTTGAAAAATAAATGGTGGTCCAACTAAACGCAAACCGGATGGAATAGCATGCCGCTGCAAAATGCTGTGGTAGCTATGCTGGTTCAGTATGCCTTCAATTTTGAAAAAATCTCCAACAGTGTCACCAGCAAAGCACCCCCACACCATCACACCTCCTCCTCCATGCTTCACGGTGGGAACTAGGCACGTAGAGTCCATCCGTTCACCTTTTCTGCGTCGCACAATGACATGGTGGTTGGAACCAAAGATCTCAAATTTGGACTCATCAGACCAAAGCACAGATTTCCACTGGTCTAATGTCCATTCCTTGTGTTCTTTAGCCCAAACAAGTCTATTCTGCTTGTTGCCTGTCCTTAGCAGTGGTTTCCTATCAGCTATTTTACCATGAAGGCCTGCTGCACAAAGTCTCCTCTTAACAGTTGTTGTAGAGATGTGTCTGCTGCTAGAACTCTGTGTTATGCACACGCCCGGACTGACTGGCGTGAGCATGATTAGTGATCCCACTGGACCATGAACCGAGAAGTGCCTGGAGGGGCGTAACTAAGTATCAACTGAGTCCGACCAAGGTCACACGGCGGCTCAGTCGACTCCGTGAACCAGGGAGGAACCGAGCAGAGGGACCAGGTGCTACTCCAGGTCAGACCCCGGTCACAGCTGTTGACCCACACCGGGGAATGCAGGAACAGGCAGATTAGGCTGGCATACAGACAGGTGGGTACTGGCAGGCATGGCTGGTATGCAGACAAGTGGGTATTGGCAGGCACGACTGGCATGCAGACAGGCGGGTACTGGCAGGTAGGAACACAAGCAGGATAGGGACCAGTACAGACTGGGACACAGGAAAGGAGCCGCAGGTGCGGTAGACAAGCAGAGCAGAGCAAAACCCGCAGATGCAGTAGACAAGCAGAGCAGAGCAAAACCCGCAGGTACGGTAGACAAGCAGAGCAAAACCCGCAGGTGCGGTAGGCAAGCAGAGCAGAGCAAAACCCGCAGGTGCGGTATACAAGCAGAGCAGAGCAAAACCCGCAGGTGCGGTAGACAAGCAGAGCAACGCAAAACCTGCAGGTGCGGTAAACAAGCAGAGCAGAGCAAAACCCGCAGGTGCGGTAGACAAGCAGAGCAGAGCAGAGCAAAGCACGCAGGTGCGGTAGACAAGAAGAGCAGAGCAAAACCCGCAGGTGCGGTAGACAAGCAGAGCAGAGCAAAACCCGCAGGTGCGGTAGACAAGCAGAGCAGAGCAAAACCCGCAGGTGCGGTAGACAAGCAGAGCAGAGCAAAACCCGCAGGTGCGGTAGACAAGCAGAGCAGAGCAAAACCCGCAGGTGCGGTAGACAAGCAGAGCAGAGCAAAACCCGCAGGTGCGGTATACAAGCAGAGCAGAGCAAAACCCGCAGGTGCGGTAGACAAGCAGAGCAGAGCAAAACCCGCAGGTGCGGTAAACAAGCAGAGCAGAGCAAAACCCGCAGGTGCGGTAGACAAGCAGAGCAGAGCAAAGCACGCAGGTGCAGTAGACCAGCAGAGCAGAGCAAGACCCGCAGGTGCGGTAGACAAGCAGAGCAGAGCAAAACCCGCAGGTGCGGTAGACAAGCAGAGCAGAGCAAAGCACGCAGGTGCGGTAGACAAGCAGAGCAGAGCAAAACTCGCAGGTGCGGTAGACAAGTAAAGCAGAGCAAAACCCGCAGGTGCGGTGAACAAGCTGAGCAGAGTGAAACCGCCGGTGCGATGAACAAGCAGAGCGAAACCGCAAGTGCGGTGGACAAGCAGAGCGGAGTGAAACCGCAGGTGCAGTGGACAAGCAGGGCAGAGCAAAACCGCAGGTGCGGTGAACAAGCAGAACCAGATACACACAAGGTACTTACAATGAAGTAGCGAGTGGACACAAAACTCACAAACAGAAATTCAGAGACAACGAGTTGGAGTTAGGTGCAGGTTCAGACACTGCAGGAAAAGGGAAGGTTCGGACATAGAGAGAAACAGGTAACGGGCTAGGACACAGTTCAGACAGGTACTGAACCAGGAATAAGATACAGGAACAAGCCTGGGAACTCAGCCCCCAGGGTGGCGGAGACAGACTAGAAATCACAGATACAGGTAACAGGCCTGGGTATACAGCCCCCAGGGGCGGAAACAGACAAGATACAGGACAGGACAGGACCTGGCAACTCAGTTGCACAGAACAAACTGAATGAAAGTGTTGCTCAGGCACCCCCTACTGGGTGAAGGGGGTTTAAGTATCCATTGACTCACAGCAATAGGCTGGGGAGGCATTAGGAGTGCGCACACAGTAACTATAAGAATCAGGCAGTAGCCGCGCCGCCGCCCTAAGCAATCAGACAAGAGACACAGCAGGTACTGGAGCAAAGTGTGCAGACTGGATTGATAGGTAAGATGGCGGTCTTGCATGGTGGGAGGTGGTAAGCCATGCCAGCACGCCTCCAGGGATGTTACACTCTGTGTGGCATTGACCTGGTCTCTAATCTGAGCTGCTGTTTACCTGCGATTTCTGAGGCTGGTGACTCGGATAAACTTATCCTCAGAAGCAGAGGTGACTCTTGGTCTTCCTTTTCTGGGGTGGTCCTCATGTGAGCCAGTTTCTTTGTAGCGCTTGATGGTTTTTGCAACTGCACTTGGGAACACTTTCAAAGTTTGCCCAATTTTTCGGACTGACTGACCTTCATTTCTTAAAGTAATGATGGCCACTCGTTTTTCTTTACTTAGCTGCTTTTTTCTTGTCATAATACAAATTCTAACAGTCTATTCAGTAGGACTATCAGCTGTGTATCCACCTGACTTCTGCACAACACAACTGATGGTCCCAACCCCATTTATAAGGCAAGAAATCCCACTTATTAAACCTGACAGGGCACACCTGTGAAGTGAAAACCATTTCCGGTGACTACCTCTTGAAGCTCATCAAGAGAATGCCAAGAATGTGCAAAGCAGTCATCAAAGCAAAAGGTGGCTACTTTGAAGAACCTAGAATCTAAAACATATTTTCAGTTGTTTCACACTTTTTTGTTAAGTATATAATTCCACATGTGTTAATTCATAGTTTTGATGCCTTCAGTGTGAATGTACAATTTTCAAAGTCATGAAAATACAGACTATACTGCTCAAAAAAATAAAGGGAACACTCAAATAACACATCCTAGATCTGAATGAATGAAATATTCTCATTGAATACTTTGTTCTGTACAAAGTTGAATGTGCTGACAACAAAATCACACAAAAATCATCAATGGAAATCAAATTTATTAACCAATGGAGGCCTGGATTTGGAGTCACCCCCAAAATTAAAGTGGAAAAACACACTACAGGCTGATCCAACTTTGATGTAATGTCCGTAAAACAAGTCAAAATGAGGCTCATTATTGTGTGTGGCCTCCACGTGCCTGTATGACCTCCCTACAACGCCTGGGCATGCTCCTGATGAGGTTGTGGATGGTCTCCTGTGGGATCTCCTCCCAGACCCGGACTAAAGCATCCGCCAACTCCTGGACAGTCTGTGGTGCAACGTGACGTTGGTGGTTGGAGCGAGACATGATGTCCCAGATGTGCTCAATAGGATTCAGGTCTGGGAAACGGGCGGGCCAGTCCATAGCTTCAATGCCTTCATCTTGCAGGAACTGCTGACACACTCCAGCCACATGTCTGGCATTGTCCTGCATTAGGAGGAACCCAGGGCCAACCGCACCAGCATATGGTCTCACAAGGGGTCTGAGGATCTCATCTCGGTACCTAATGGCAGTCAGGCTACATCTGGCGAGCACATGGAAGGCTGTGTGGCCCTGCAAAGAAATGCCACCCCGCACCATTACTGACCCACTGCCAAACCGGTCATGCTGAAGGATGTTGCAGGCAGCAGATCGCTCTCCACGGCGTCTCCAGACTCTGTCACGTCTGTCACATGTGCTCAGTGTGAACCTGCTTTCATCTGTGAAGGGCAAAGGGTGCCAGTGGTGACTTTGCCAATCCTGGTGTTCTGTGGCAAATGCAAAGCGTCCTGCACGGTGTTGGGCTGTGAGCACAACCCCCATCTGTGGATGTCGGGCCCTCATACCACCCTCATGGAGTCGGTTTCTAACCGTTTGTGCAGACACATGCAAATTTGTGGCCTGCTGGAGGTCATTTTGCAGAGCACTGGCAGTGCTCCTCCTGTTCCTCCTTGCACAAAGGCGGAGGTAGCGGTCCGTAGGCTGGGTTGTTGCCCTCCTACGGCCCCCTCCACGTCTCTTGGTGTACTGGCCTGTCTCCTGGTAGCGCCTCCAGCTTCTGGACACTATGCTGACAGACACAGCAAACTTTCTTCCCACAGCTCGCATTGATGTGCCATCCTGGATGAGCTGCACTACCTGAGCAACTTATGTGGGTTGTAGAGTCCGTCTCATGCTACCACGAGTATGAAAGCACAACCAACATTCAAAAGTGACCAAAACATCAGCCAGAAAGCAATGGTACTGAGATGTGGTCCCCACCTGCAGAACCACTCTTTTATTGAGGGTGTCTTGATAATTGCCAATAATTTCCATCTATTGTCTATTCCATTTGCACAACAGCATGTGAAATTGATTGTCAATCAGTGTTGCTTCCTAAGTGGACAGTTTGATTTCACAGAAGTTTGATTTACTTGAAGTTATATTCTGTTGTTTAAGTGTTCCCTTTATTTTTTTTGAGCAGTGTATATATAAACCAGAAAAACCTGACCAGCACCTCCTAGTGTGAACCTGTGCCAGCTGCTGTAACTACAGTATAAAATATAATCAGAAATAATGCAGCAGCACTCCATATGGCCAAGGTACGTCTTTAACCAGCAGGTGATGTATAAACAGCTCTGCTTGCCCTTTAAATGTAGGTGTTTTTAGCCCAGAAGAAGACATGTTTGTCCATTTAGTTGTAGGCTTGTAGCCCAAAAGTGGCATGTTAGGCAGAGTAGTTACCCATCAGAGGGAGGTTACCTTGCCGCGGTTGATGGCCACACATGAATTGGCCAATTTATGCGCCAAAAACCTTCGTTTTTTGTAAGTACTTGTTGCTGAGCAAAAACAGTTTAGATCCAATATATTTGTTGTTAAGGCGTATCTTGGCCTTATGGAGTGCTGCTGCATTATTTCTGATTATATATACAGTACAGGCCAAAAGTTTGGACACACCTTCTCCTTTAAAGATTTTTCTGTATTTTCATGACTTTGAAAATTGTACATTCACACTGAAGGCATCAAAACTATGAATTAACACATGTGGAATTATATACTTAACAAAAAAGTGTGAAACAACTGAAAATATGTCTTATATTCTAGGTTCTTCAAAGTAGTCACCTTTTGCTTTGATGACTGCTTTGCACACTCTTGATGAGCTTCAAGAGGTAGTCACCGGAAATGGTTTTCACTTCACAGGTGTGCCCTGTCAGGTTTAATAAGTGGGATTTCTTGCCTTATAAATGGGGTTGGGACCATCAGTTGTGTTGTGCAGAAGTCAGGTGGATACACAGCTGATAGTCCTACTGAATAGACTGTTAGAATTTGTATTATGGCAAGAAAAAAGCAGCTAAGTAAAGAAAAACGAGTGGCCATCATTACTTTAAGAAATGAAGGTCAGTCAGTCCGAAAAATTGGGCAAACTTTGAATGTGTCCCCAAGTGCAGTTGCAAAAACCATCAAGCGCTACAATGAAACTGGCTCACATGAGGACCGCCTCAGGAACGGAAGACCAATAGTCACCTCTGCTTCTGAGGATGTTTATCCGAGTCACCAGCCTCAGAAATCGCAGGTTAACAGCAGCTCAGATTAGAGATCAGGTCAATGCCAAACAGAGTTCTAGCAGCAGACACATCTCTACAACAACTGTTAAGAGGAGACTTTGTGCAGCAGGCCTTCATGGTAAAATAGCTGCTAGGAAACCACTGCTAAGGACAGGCAACAAGCAGAAGAGACTTGTTTGGGCTAAAGAACACAAGGAATAGACATTAGACCAGTGGAAATCTGTGCTTTGGTCTGATGAGTCCAAATTTGAGATCTTTGGTTCCAACCACCCTGTCTTTGATTGACACAGAAAAGGTGAACGGATGGACTCTACATGCCTGGTTCCCACCGTGAAGCATGGAGGAGGAGGTGTGATGGTGTGGGGGTGCTTTGCTGGTGACACTGTTGGGGATTTATTCAAAATTGAAGGCATACTGAACCAGCATGGCTACCACAGCATCTTGCAGCGGCATGCTATTCCATCCGGTTTTGAGTTTAGTTGGACCATCATTTATTTTTCAACAGGACAATGACCCCAAACACACCTCCAGGCTGTGTAAGGGCTATTTGACCAAGAAGGAGAGTGATGGGGTGCTACGCCAGAAGACCTGGCCTCCACAGTCATCAGACCTGAACCCAATCTAGATGGTTTGGGGTGAGCTGGACCGCAGAGTGAAGGTAAAAGGCCAACAAGTGCTAAGCATCTCTGGGAACTCCTTCAAGATTGTTGGAAGACCATTTCCGGTGACTACCTCTTGAAGCTCATCAAGAGAATGCCAAGAGTGTGCTAAGCAGTTATCAAAGCAAAAGGTGGCTTCTTTGAAGAACCTAGAATATAAGACATATTTTCAGTTGTTTCACACTTTTTTGTTAAGTATATAATTCCACATGTGTTAATTCATAGTTTTGATGCCTTCAGTGTGAATGTACAATTTTCAAAGTCCTGAAAATACAGAAAAATCTTTAAATGAGAAGGTGTGTCCAAACTTTTGGTCTGTACTGTACTTCTAGGGGATCCCAGGATGGACTGATCTGCAGTGTCTGTGTCCAAAGACTGCATCCTGCCGACTACGCCAAATGTGACACAAGTACTTTAGATGCAGTGACACAAACACAGAGCAGCCAGTGCAGGGTTAATAAACATGGGGGATTTACTGTAACAGTGTCAATCTCCACACAGGGAGTAACAGGGAAAATATCGGGACAACAAGGGAAGTGGCAGGTAAAATGTTATAACCGACAATCCACAGTTTGGCTAGATGTAGCAGAGTCTAAGCGGTTGTAATCAACAGTTTTACACTTAGCTGACTCTTGCTCTTCACAAGGCAGTTGCCGGCTGATTCCGGTGTTGCTTTCTTCTGGCTTCCCCGCCTAAACAATGCTCCGTCTTCTGGTGGCAGCGGGCGGTCTCCGGTTTGGCCCGCTGAGCCCCTAGTCCATAACAGTGCACCTCACTTGCTCGGCTCCAGGCACCCTGCGTCTCTTCTCCCTCTAGTCGGGCTTTACTCCAACTGTCAACTGCCTGCTTTCCTGTGCAAACCTCCTTTTTCTCCCTCTTCCTAGACACAACCCCAGCTGCAGGGTCACCTGACTCCTCAGCTCTCTCTCAGGACACACCCCCAGCTTGCCGGTCACATGACTCCTGTCTCGCAGTCTGTCTTCCCCCTGCAACAAGAGGCACGGCCCAGGCAGTTCCGGATCCCTTGTTCTGAAAGTACTTACACCCCGGTCTTCCCCCTTACACCTGTACTTCGCTCCATTGAAGACTATGAGTGCTGTAGTAGCTGGCTGCATTTCTCAGTTACATTAAAACAGGTTAGTGAGAGCTGCAAACATAGGTAGCCACTATAACACAATCCTAAAAAGGTTTCACAAACGTTTTTGTCTAAACTAGACCGTTGTATAACACATAGTCAGGATTGCGTTTATCTCTTGTGGTAGGGCGACTTTCTCGGCCACTTCCGGAAGTAGACTCAGGAACCCGGGTTTTCTTTACAGGCTTTATTAACAGCATAAAGCTCTGCACTCCAGCAAAATAAATACAGCCTTACTTGGCTAAACAACAAAACAAAAGATAAACTATAGCACAGTCCATATACAGTGCCTACAAGTAGTATTCAACCCCCTGCAGATTTAGCTGGTTTGATAAGATGCAAATAAGTTAGAGCCTTCAAACTGCAAACGAGAGTAGGTTTTATGAACAGAAGCATAAATCTTACAAACCAAAAAGTTATGTTGCTCAGTTTAATTTTATTAAATTTTAAACATAAAAGTGTGGGTCAATTATTATACAACCCCTATGTTTAATATTTTGTGGAATAACCCTTGTTTGCAATTACAGCTAATAATCGTCTTTTATAAGACCTGATCAGGCCGACACAGGTCTGTGGAGTTATCTTGGCCCACTCCTCCATGCAGATCTTCTCCAAGTTATCTAGGTTCTTTGGGTGTCTCATGTGGACTTTATTCTTGAACTCCTTCCACAAGTTTTCAATTGGGTTAAGGTCAGGAGACTGACTAGGCCACTCCAACACCTTGACTTTTTCCCTCTTGAACCAGGCCTTGGTTTTCTTGGCTGTGTGCTTTGGGTCGTTGTCTTGTTGGAAGATGAAATTACAACCCATCTTAAGATCCTTGATGGAGGAGCGGAGGTTCTTGGCCAAAATCTCCAGGTAGGCCGTGCTATCCATCTTCCCATGGATGCGGACCAGATGGCCAGGCCCCTTGGCTGAGAAACAGCCCCACAGCATGATGCTGCCACCACCATGCTTGACTGTAGGGATGGTATTCTTGTGGTCGTATGCAGTGCCATCCAGTCTCCAAACGTCACGTGTGTGGTTGGCACCAAAGATCTCGATCTTGGTCTCATCAGACCATAGAACCTTGAACCAGTCTGTCTCAGAGTCCTCCAAGTGATCATGAGCAAACTGTAGACGAGCCTTGACATGACGCTTTGAAAGTAAAGGTACCTTACGGGCTCGTCTGGAACGGAGACCATTGCGGTGGAGTACATTACTTATGGTATTGACTGAAACCAATGTCCCCACTGCCATGAGATCTTCCCGGAGCTCCTTCCTTGTTGTCCTTGGGTTAGCCTTGACTCTTCGGACAAGCCTGGCCTCGGCACGGGAGGACACTTTCAAAGGCTGTCCAGGCCGTGGAAGGCTAACTGTAGTTCCATAAGCCTTCCACTTACGGATGATGCTCCCAACAGTGGAGACAGGTAGGCCCAACTCCTTGGAAAGGGTTTTGTACCCCTTGCCAGCCTTGTGACCCTCCACGATCTTGTCTCTGATGGCCTTGGAATGCTCCTTTGTCTTTCCCATGTTGACCATGTCTGAGTGCGTTCACAAGTTTGGGGAGGGTCTTAAATAGTCAGAAAAGGCTGGCAAAAGAGATCTTTAATCCACACATGTGAAGCTCATTATTCTTGGTGCCTGAACTACTTCTTAATACTTTAGGGGGACCAAACAGAATTCTTGTGGTTTGAGGGGTTGAATAATAAATGACACTCTGAATTAACTTTTAACGTTTTAAAAAAAACAAAAACAAAAAAAAAAAAAAAAAAATTTGCTGCAGTGCATTTCCCACTTCCAGGCTGATCTACAGTACAAATGTCACAATGCCAAGTTAATTCCGCATGTGTCAACCAGCTAAATCTGCAGGGGGTTGAATACTACTTGTAGGCACTGTATGTGTGTGTGCGGGTCGCACACAAGTTATGTCCAGCCTTCAGCTCCCTCCTGAGCTATGGCTGTCCAGTCTGGAGACCTTGCCTTCCCAACACAACTCAAAGAAAAAAAAACAGGACTGAACATTTAAACGATGCTCAGCCACACCCTGAGGTGGAGGTATGGGGAATAACGTTCCTCCCATCACTATGTCATTCCCCTAAAACCACACTCTTTAAGTGAGTTAACACACCAGCATATAACATGCTGACAGAAAGTCCACTGGTTTCAGTTCACACAGGCTAGCAACCTGTGCGACACATACCTCCCCTCATATATCATACCAGTGACTCTGTCACATATTCCCCCCCCCCCTGCCCAAAGCCGGGGGTTTGGGCACCTTCCGATACCAGACAGGGAATTCTAGAAAGGGCATCCGCATTCCCGTGTAACTTCCCAGGCCTATGCTCTACGTGAAAGTTGAAGTCCTGAAGAGCTAGGAACCATCTAGTTACTCTGGCATTTTTACCCCTCTTTTCCCTCAACCATCTCAATGGGGCATGGTTTGATACCAACTTAAACTTCCGGCCTAGTAGATAGTATCTTAGTGTATCTACGGCCCATTTTATGGCTAAACACTCTTTTTCTACTATTGTGTAGTTTTTTCTCGCAGGAGGACAGCTTCCTGCTCAGATAGAGAATGGGATGTTCTTCTCCATTTATCTCTTGAGAGACTACGGCTCCTAGACCAAACTCTGAAGGGTCTGTCTGGACCACAAACTCTTTCTTGAAGTCTGGTGCAACCATGACCGGCTGTTTATACAGTGCTGACTTCAAAAGTTGAAATGCAGTCTCTGTTTCCTCCATCCACTTCACCATGGTTGATCTGGTGCCTTTTAGGAGATCCGTCAATGGCGCGGCCATCATGGCAAAATTTGGGACAAACCACTGGTAATATCCCACCATTCCCAGGAATGCTCTCACTTGCATCTTGGAGAGCGGTTTCGGCCAGGTCTGGATTGCCTCTACTTTATTAACTTGCGGCTTTATTTCGCCTCCCCCGACGACATAGCCCAATTAGTTGGCCTCCTCTTTTCCAACTGCACATTTTTTTGATTTATTGTAAATCCCGCCTTCCTTAGAGCATCCAGAAAGGCCTGTAGTTTAGGTAGATGACTTTCCCAGTCTGGGCTAAAGACTACAATGTCGTCAAGGTAGGCTGCGGCATACTTCTTATGTGGGGCTAGGATCTGATCCATAGCCCTCTGGAATGTGGCTGGGGCCCCCTGTAGTCCGAACGGCATCCGAGTGTATTGGAAGCACCTATCAGGTGTTGAGAAAGCCGTCTTCTCCTTGGCCATCTGGAACATGGGGATCTGCCAGTAGCCCTTCATCAGGTCCAGAGTGGTGATGTACCTCGCCGGTCCAAGCCTCTCGATGAGTTCATCGACGCGGGGCATCGGGTACGCGTCACACTTGGACACCTCATTCAGCCGGCGGTAATCATTACAAAACCTCCACTCTCCGTTGGGTTTTGGCACGAGGACGATGGGGCTCGACCTTCCACTCTTTGACTCCTCTATCACACTGAGGTCTAACATCCTCTTCACCTCGGCCGAGATCACCTCCCGGCGTGCTTCAGAAATCCTGTATGGCTTCAGGTTCACCCTTATATGCGGCTCTGTTAGCACATCATGTTCTATCACCTGGGTATGCCTCGGCAACTGTGAGAACAGGTCCCGATTCTGCTGGAGCAGTTCTCGACACTGTTGCTTCTGGGCTGGCGAAAGGGTCTCCGCTATCGTGACATCCTCCACCTGGCCTTCGGGAGTGGCTCCCAGGCAAGGAGTTCCCACGGGTTCCCGATCTCGCCACGGCTTGAGCAGGTTTACATGGTACACCTGGTGTGGCTTTCTTCGGCCAGGCTGGTGGACTCTGTAGTTCACTTCACCGAGCTTCTCCACCACCTCATATGGGCCTTGACACTTGGCCAGAAACTTATTTTCAACGGTGGAAATAAGAACCAGGACGCGATCCCCAGGTTGGAACTGTCTCAGCCTTGCTGATCGGTTATACACCCTCGCCTGGGCTTCCTGTGCCTGGAGGAGATGTTCGTTCACGATGGGCATCACCTTCGCCATTCTCTCCTGTAACTGGGCGACATGTTCGATAATGCTCCGGTGGGTTTGACCTCGGCCTCCCAGGTTTCCTTGGAGATGTCTAGGAGACCTCTTGGATGCCGTCCATACAGGAGTTCAAATGGAGAGAAGCCAGTGGAGGCTTGAGGAACTTCTCTGACAGAGAAAAGCAGAAATGGGAGCAGGTAGTCCCAGTCTCGCCCATCCTTTTCAACGACCTTCCTGAGCATCGCCTTTAAGGTCTTATTGAAGCGTTCCACTAAGCCGTCCGTCTGCGGATGATAAACTGGGGTCCGAATCTGGGCAATCTGAAGGACTCTGCATAGCTCCTTCATCACCTTGCTCATGAAGGGGGTTCCTTGGTCTGTTAAAATCTCTTTTGGCAGACCTGTCCGAGCAAAAATATGAACTAGCTCTCGGGCTATACTTTTACTGGACGAGTTCCTTAGGGGTACCGCTTTGGGGTACCGGGTCGTATAGTCCATGACCACCAGGATGTATTGGTGGCCCCAGGCTGATTTAACTAAGGGACCCACGAGGTCCATAGCAATCCTCTCAAAGGGAACCTCTATGACAGGTAGTGGAACTAAGGGACTACGGAAGTGGGAGGTTGGCGCGGTTATCTGGCAGGTGGGGCAGGACCTACAATAGTTTAAGATTTCCCGATAACATCCTGCCCAATAAAACCTCCTTATTATTCTCTCCTGGGTTTTCTCAACCCCTAGGTGTCCCCCCAGAATATGTGAGAGTGCCATGTTTAATACCCTCTGACGGTATGAACCTGGAACTAACAGCTGTTCCACTACCTCTTCACTTTTTAGTTTGGTCACCTGGTATAATAGCTCCCCCTGAACTGCAAAGTGTGGGTACCTGGTCTCCGCCCCGGCTCTTGAGCAACACCATTACAAACAGTAACATTACCCCACATCCCTTTCAAGGTCAAGTCCGAACCTGAGCTGACCCAAAGTTCTCTCCAGGCACCTCTAATTCAGGGAGGTCGACCACCTCAGACACAGTCTCATCCTTCGCGCCGACAAGGACACATAGTGGGAACTCATCCACTTCTGATGTCGACCGGGGTATTTCTCTAGGGTCCTGGCTTTTTTCCACAGGACTCTGTCTGGATCCCTTCCCCCATAAGTCCCAGAACAAGGGAAAATCGCGCCCCAAAATGACAGGATGTATCAGGTCCCTGACCACCCCGACCTCGTTGGGTTGGGCGCCACAGTCTGTTCTGACTGTCACTCTGGCCACCGGGTAGTTCTTGGTGTCCCCATGTATGCAGCGGACGCCCACAGATTTGGTAGGGATCAGCTGGTGGGGAACGGTGGTACTGATTAAGGTTACCAGACTCCCAGAGTTCAACAACCCCAGGACCATTACTCCGTTAACGGATACGGCACTCACCTGCAGGCTGGGTAAGCATAATATGAACATCGTCTGCCTAGGCTGCAGTCCATTGGCTCAGCAGACGTATGACCCTGGACGTGTCCCGGATTGCGACACCGCCAACAGATCAAATCCTTAACAACAGTCCTTGTGGCACCTTCAGTGGAAGTGGGATGCCCCCTAGCTGTGGCTCTGAACCCCTCCCCATTTTGGGCACTCCAGTAGGGGGAGGTGATTATGTCGGGTTTCCCTAGGGATTTTTCTACCACTTGGCACCTCTCTACCAGGCCAACAAGGTCGTCCGCATTCCGAGGGTCGCCCTGGGTAACCCAGGTCTGCACTGGCCTGGGTAGGGAATGGATGAACCTGTCCATCACCACACGCTCAACCATCTGGGCAGGAGTGGAAGACTCTGTCTGCAGCCACTTCTGGACTAGATGTAACAAGTCGAACATCTGTGAGCATGAAGGTTTGTTGCAAGCCCAGTGGTGGACCCTTTGCGCTCTGACAGACATTGTCACTCCTGAGCGTGCCAATATCTCGGTTTTAATTTTGCGTACTCCTTTGCGTCTTGTAAAGTCAGATCGTAATAGGCCTTCTGCGGCTCCCTGGTCAAATATGGCGCCAGAACCTCCGCCCACTGCTCCTGAGGTAATCTCTCCCGTTCCGCCACCCTTTCAAAAACAGTCGGGAACACCTCAACGTCATCCCCCGGGGTCATCTTCTGTAAGGACCCCTTACCGTTTTCCTGACGTGTGCGTCCTCACCTGGATCTGGGGGTGGAGTGGCTCCCTCAAGGAGCTCCATCTGTCGTTGCTGCTGCTGGATTTGCTGTATTAGGAGTTTATTTGTCTCCTGCTGCTGCTCCCGTTGCTGCTGAAGCTGCTCTCTGTGCTGCTGCATGCACTGCTGGGTCTGCTGCATGCTCTGCTGGGTCTGCAAGTGGAGTTGCTGCATGCTCTGCTGGCTTTGGACCAGTTGCTTAATGAGCTCCTCCATGCTGCCGGACTTCTCTGGCTGGCTGGTGGCATTCACCCAGGACATCCACTGGTCTCTGTGGCAGGTACACGTGTTCCTGGAATCTTGCATGCACTCTCGCACCAACTGTGGTAGGACGACTCTCTCGGCCACTTCCGGAAGTAGACTGAGGAACCCGGGTTTTCTTTGCAGGCTTTATTAACAGCATAAAGCTTTGCACTCCAGCAAAATAAATACAGCCTTACTTGGCTAAACAACAAAACAAAAGATAAACTATAGCACAGTCCATATATATGTGTGTGCGGGTCGCACACACAGGTTATGTCCAGCCTTCAGCTCCCTCCTGAGCTATGGCTGTCCAGTCTGGAGACCTTGCCTCTCCAAACACAACTCAAAGAAAAAAAAAAAACAGGACTGAACATTTAAACGATGCTCAGCCACACCCTGAGGTGGAGGTATGGGGAATGACGTCCCTCCCATCACTATGTCATTCCCCTAAAATCACGCCCTTTAAATGAGTTAACCCACAAGCATATAAAATGCTGGCAGAAAGTCCACTGGTTTCAGTTCACACAGGCTAGCAACCTGTGTGACACATACCTCCCCTCATATACCATACCAGTGACTCTGTCACACGCTCTAGAAACTTACGGTAGGTAGTGCTGAACGCAGCATCCACTGCTAGTTCAGATAAGCGCTTAGTTCCTAGAGATAAACGCAACCCTGACTATGTGCCATACAATTGAAGTTGAGGTACATTGAGGAAGGTCTAGTTTAGACCAAAATGTTTGTGAATCCTTTTTTCTGGATTGCATATTAAATTATCTTTGAATTTGCAACTACTTTGAGTGCCAAGGTTTTGCTCTTTAGTATAACAGGTTTGGATCTTACTTGTGCACCATTAAGCGGTAGTGTAATGGTTTATCTCTAATTGCTTCCTGTACATAGTCAGATAAGGACAAGTTCAAGTTAAAGTAGGAAGTGTCTATGAGCAGGGCTGCTGTTTGGGTGAACTACTAAGGAAAGGAGATGAAGGAACAAGGGAGTAGCGCAACCTTGAACTGACCGAAGAAGAGACAGACAAGGCCACTTTAAAGGGGTCCTTTGATAGGAAGACGTGTCACGTGGACATGGAACCACTGAGCAGGTAGAGAGATTTGCTGTGGCGACGAGCTGGGCTGAGACAAAGTGTGGCAAAACAGTGTTCTTTACCGGCGGCACTGGAGTAGACTACAGTGGAAGGATACGGTGTGTGTGAGAATGTTTACACTGTGAAGGAGACATCCATATGACTTTGTACCTGCTCATAACCCTTACTAAGTTACTGTTCAGTAAAAACTGTTTTAGAGCGGGAGTCTCCTTTATTGAACTCTGAAACCAATGGTCCTGGCCAGCCAACACCATA
Organism: Phyllobates terribilis; assembly: GCF_046119375.1. NCBI lineage: Eukaryota > Metazoa > Chordata > Amphibia > Anura > Dendrobatidae > Phyllobates > Phyllobates terribilis. The sequence continues at coordinate 1,147,323,048 of NW_027362761.1, read as the reverse complement.
GGCTACAGGTGGCCTGCATGGGCGCAAGGCCCTCACAGCACCAACATTCAGCCAGGACCCATTTTTTTTCATGTAGCATGCCGGGCGTAACAGAAGGAGACGAGTGTCTCGCCTGCAGGCTACCGCCCCACGCCGCGCTACACAAGCATGCATTTGTTATAATGGGGGGAAATTCACAAAAAATAATCAGGTATTGTAATTCAAAGTGTTCCATTACTTTTTTTGGAGGCCTTGTGGAAATCGTACGGTTCGGCCAACATTAGATAACGTGTATTGGGATCTCAGTGCCAGTTGGTCCAATTCCCTTTAATACTCTTGATTGTGGGGCCTTTTTGATGTTTGAGTATAATGGGATACACAGAAGCAAACAATCAAAATGATAAAATATGAAGATTGCCAGGTTGTAGTTGAGATATAGATTAATTTAAAAAAAAAATTATAAATTTGTATACGAGCCCAAGATGGTCAGTATCTTCTCATGTTCAACTTTCAGCCTCCAACAAAACCGTTAAGTAGGTCAATTCTAAAGAGGAATGTGTTCTTTCCGAGTATCTATTTCATGCACAATGTGGCATCTGCTATTTTTATATAGGTCTAGTCTGATAGACATTCACCGGGCATGTGTCTCCACCAGCGTCCTGCCCTCTGTTCTCATCACTTTTAGTAGTCGAAAAAAATCCGTGATTGCCTACGGTCTTCGCCACTTGACGACCAGGTGCTGGCAGAAATTCACAGTGAGAGGTTGGATCAAGCTGCCGCCTTAAGTCTTTCTGTGCTCCTCTGGAGACTGAGGAACATGTAATTCCCTGCCTCTTGTCAACAGTTGAGACACTTTGATCTTAGATGGCGTGCGGCATGTCATGGTGGGTTGTCTAATCTGACAAAACTGAAATCACAAAGTTGTGCCCCAGAATAAGGGCACGCTCCTCCGAGCTGCTATTAGGCTATTGCTGTCACAATAGGTTAAAAAAAAAAAAGAAAAGTCACGAGCCGTGTGGAGTTATTCTGATAATACAATAACCGGAGGCTTGGAACAAATAGTAGATTGAGATGCTTTGGAGTAAAAAGCGATGAATTATCCAGAGCTTTCGAGACAAGTAAACCCTGCTATTAACACTGTATCTTACAAACCAAGCGGAAAGCCTCTCTTAATAGTCCTGAAAATACGGCTTACTTCTGCCTGACTGTGCCCGCTCACTACGCTATCTGTCCTAATATTGCGCTATTTGACATCTATGAAATCTGAGCAATATGCGCGGATCTGTCTGTCTTATAGAATTTTCACATTTTCTGCATCACAAGAGTCAATTTTTAGAAAGAGTCCGGTGATAAATAAGAAATTTGTTTTCTTATTTAAAGGAGTTATCCGGGACTTAATTTTTTTCTTCTATGGGTCTAAGCACTTAGCGGCAAGTAGTTGCTAACTATCTGCCTGTTCTGCCGTGCGACAATCTCTCCTGGCTCAGAGCGGTCACCACCGCTTCTTCCGATGATTTTACTGTTTAATGTGATGTCATAACAACAGAGCAGTTCCTTCTCTTCTGCTCTGTTGATGTCATGTTGACTAACAGCTGGCTTAGGCTAACGCAGCGGACAGCCAGCTGTCAATCAACATGATGGCAGTGACACCACATCGACAGAGCAGAGCAGAAGAGAAGGAACTGCTCTGTTGACATGATGTCACAGGAGCAGAACAGAAGAGAAGTAACTGTTCTGTCGATATGATGTCACAGGAGCAGAGCAGAAGAGAAGTAGCAGCTCTGTCGATATGATGTCACAGGAGCAGAGCAGAAAAGAAGTAATTGCTCTGTCAACATGATGTCACAGGAGCAGAACAGAAGGGAAGTAACTGCTCTGTCGATATGATGTCCCAGGAGCAGAGCAAAAGAGAAGTAATTGCTCTGTCAACATGATGTCACGGGAGCAGAACAGAAGGGAAGTAACTGCTGTGTCGATATGATGTCACAGGAGCAGAACAGAAGGGAAGTAACTGCTCTGTCGATATGATGTCACAGGAGCAGAACAGAGCAGAAGAGAAGTAATTGCTCTGTCAACATGATGCCACAGGAGCAGAGCAGAAGAGAAGTAATTGCTCTGTCAACATGATGTCACAGGAGCAGAACAGAAGGGAAGTAACTGCTCTGTCGATATGATGTCCCAGGAGCAGAGCAGAAGAGAAGTAATTGCTCTGTCAACATGATGTCCCAGGAGCAGAGCAGAAGAGAAGTAATTGCTCTGTCAACATGATGTCACAGGAGCAGAACAGAAGGGAAGTAACTGCTGTGTCGATATGATGTCACAGGAGCAGAACAGAAGAGAAGTTACTGCTCTGTCGATATGATGTCACAGGAGCAGAACAGAAGAGAAGTTACTGCTCTGTCGATATGATGTCACAGGAGCAGAACAGAAGAGAAGTAACTGCTCTGTCGATATGATGTCACAGGAGCAGAACAGAAGAGAAGTGACTGCTCTGTCGACATGTCACAGGAGCAGAACAGAAGAGAAGTAGCTGCTCTGTCGACATGATGTCACAGGAGCAGAATAGAAGAGAAGTAACTGCTGTGTCGATATGATGTCACAGGAGCAGAACAGAAGAGAAGTAACTGTTCTGTCGATATGATGTCACAGGAGCAGAACAGAAGAGAAGGAACTGGTCTGTCAATATGATGTCACAGGAGCAGAGCAGAAGAGAAGTAACTGCTCTGTTGACATGATGTCACAGGAGGTAGGAGAATCACTTCCTAAGCTGGGAGAGATCGTGCCACAGCAAAACAGAAATGTGGTTAGGAACTATCTGCCGATAAGTTCATCGCCCTAGAAAAAAAATATTTTTAGACCCAGATAACCCCTTTAAAAATTATATTGTCTTATCCATAAAATACTCACTCCAGAGTGCCACTAGGTATTTCCTTTCTGTATAACTTGCTAAGACCTGATGTCAAGTGTAATGCAACAGAAACCCCAAAATGGATTACAGGACATGAGGGCTGATCTTTGTTTCTCTGCTCCTGCTCTCCTGTCCGTCTAACTGCATGCAGCCATAAAAGAGAGGTGGGCTGACAGTTGGGAGCCTGCAAGTTATTGGTCAATGGCAGGAGCTATGCATGCTGGAAAGTGAGGGAAAAGAAGTTCCAGCAAAATTGTGCGAAACGTCAGACATATTTCATATTCTTTTCAATATCTAATATTCAATATTCTTTTCAAAACAGGATTTATTTCCAGCCTTGTGGCACTGACTGTCAGAGAAAACGATCTAATCAAGATAATAACGATTGCAAACCGGTCTCTTAAAATAAATCTCTATGCAGATGACATCATATTAACATGTAGTCACCCAATAACGCCTAATATTAGTCACCTAATGCCGCTATATAAACTGAAACATTTTAATATCAAATGATTCCAATTTAGAAAAACAATTAACAGGATCCTGGTCCAGCGGTTTGTGGGGCTGCAGGAGCAGGGTCCCACAAATCTTTTTGCTCAAGTGACAGTGAGTCTGTAAGTAGGATCAACCCTTCTAAGCGGACTACGTGGGCATGCAGGTCGTAGGAAGCTGAATAAAATGACACATTGATATCTGCAATCTGATGTCTTATTCCCGAGAAATCCACGTTTTTTCTTAATATGTAAATGAGCTGTTAAGATCTATGGGCCGGACGTAGATCTCCAGATATCTGCCTCCAGAGATTATTTTAAATGAAAGGAGGAATTACCAGTGTGAGGCATGTAGATCAGGAGAGAAGACTGTCAGTCATTACATGTCTCACACTGGTAACTCCCCCTTTCATTTAAAATGAGCCCTTGGGGAGATCTATGTCCGGCCCATAGATCTTAGATTAAGAAAAATGTGGATTTCTCTGGAATAAGACACCGGATCGCAGATACCAAGCTATCATTTTATTCAGCTTCCTATGACCTGAATGTCCCCATAGACGGCTTAAAATGGTTGATCCTACTGGCTGATTCCCTTTAATGTGTCTTCTGACTTGCGCACTGCATTGAAAGTCCACCTCCCTGAGGCCTCATTCCATCTTCAATTCTTCACGTACGTTTATTTTCATGGAGAGAACTCATTTAAGTCTATAGGCCTGTTCACATGTCCATATTTTTGTGAACCATGTGTCTGCAAAAAAAAAATCACAGAGGTGTTTTCATTTTTGATCCGGGTCACGGATCAAAATCACCCACACAAATCTATGGGTCCGTGAAAATCAGATACAGCACACAGGTGGCATTCACTTGCCATTTGTGTGCTGTCTGTTTTAACAATATAATGAGTAGCAGAAGCTTTGCAAAAAAAATGTTATTTTGCATATGAGAAATTCGCTGATAGTAAAAACAGACACACTGACCAAAAACTGATGAAAATCTGATCCAGCCCAATGATGAAAATTGGTTTGTTTTTTTCATGTTTGAGAAAAACATGGATATTTGAATGAAGCCTGAAGCCCCTCAATATATATTTGACGAACGATGGTTGAACCCGCCGATATCAACAGGTTCGGACATCATTTTAATCTGTATGGGCATTTCCGATATCGTACAGTCGATCCTTTTGTTGTCTAAGCGCTAAGCCTCCGGTAGAGGAGTCTGTCAGTGGCTCCCTCATAGAGAACACAGGAGCGATCGGCAAAGAAAGTGCTTCTGTGTATGGGGAAGCTGGCTGAGATAGTCGCAGTCTGAACGATCGTCCTCCATTCAGCTGACAGCTATCCAAATTGTACACAATGGCAGAGAGTAGCAGAACAATTAAGAAATCAGCTTATCCAATGAACCAAGATTTAGAGTGTCTTTGGCCCCAATTGATGTAAGTTTTTCTGCAAGAAAACTGTTGCAAAAATCTTCAAAAAGTCACAAATTTGAACTTGCACAAAAATTTTTGCAAATTTTTGGTGTTTTCACACCATTTCCAACAAAGTGGATGGAATTGGGGGCGGGACAGGGGCATGATGGTGACCCCGGCTCATCAAATTCATGATGAGTGGTGGTGGTCTTTACGCCACAAATCTTATTGCACTCCCTGAGTAGCAAAAGATTTGTCGCTTTATTCATTAAGATATATGAACCTCTTAAAGAATCACCTCGTCCCCCCATCAAGACCGGCATAAAATAAATGCAGTTCTTGATAAATCAGGGCCTTTAATTGAATGTATGTATAAGGGTACTTGACTTACTAATTAATATACTACATTTTTTTGAACCAATTTCAAAGTATTTGCAGCTCTCTCTTCCCTCTATCCCAGCAAGAAATCTCAGCACACTCTCACACACGAGTATAAATCCATTCAACCGACCAATTGGAAAAGAATCTCCATATATACACACATACATACATACGTAATAAAAAATGGAATAACCCCAATATTTCATTTTAAAATAAGCCATGTTATTGAGACCACACACAAATAGGTCGAACCTTATCTGCTTATTTCACGTCATTCATTTGTCCATGGTACTAGAACAATCTTTAAAATTATATATATATATATTTTTTACAGAAGGCAAAAGAAAAAAGAAAAGCTTACATCGGTTCAGTAAATATATACATATATTGTCCATAATAAATACATTATACAGTATAAACAGACATTCCTCATTTCCTTGAACAAAAGCTGACACAGTTTATATTGTGTGCAGTATGGCTGAAAATCGGTGCACATGCTGTTGTGCTTCACACGTATATACATAAGATTAGAAAAGTAGAACATACGCTTTGTATGTATCACTTTAACATACAGGAAAACTGAGATATATATGTAAAAAAAGTTTTGCTTCTTGCGCTTGAAAGCAGCAGCCGTTTCCCTCAAACCAAACTATAAAACATGCATATTTACAGGAGCCGAGCAGCTCTAGAAAGACGTATAATACACATCGGGGCTCATTTATGAAAACCAGTGTTCAGCGGGGGTGTTACCCATATCAACCAATCAGATTCCAGCCATCATAGCAATTTTGGAATTCAAAGCAGATATCCCGACTTGTTACTTTGGGCAACACCATCAATTGCATTAACCAGTTTTGATAAATAAGGCCTGAAATTTTAAAGGGAACCTGTTAGAGGAATGGCGGCTCAATAATCAGTCATTAAAGAACAACTACATTTTTATATATTTTTTTAAATAATTTTGTCCAGCAGCAAAACTTATGAAACTTTGCAAATCACTTTATTAGGTGATTTGTCTTTGTTCCTGTAAAAAAAATACATGTGGCTTTCGACCTCATGCTTTTCCCCAGTCTATTTCCCTGCCTTCAGCTTTACTGATATTAGTTCGTAGTCATTGGGAGTACAGATGATGGCAGTGGTGGGTCAGAACCTGTGTCCTCCTCTGAGTGTTGTGCTTATTACAACAGTCTTCTCTAGCACCTTATCCTCACAGTTGGTGAGACACAAGGGCAGAGCTGACCCTTTTACTGCCATCATCTGTACTCCAAATGATATCAATGTAGGTAAAGGAAGGCGAGTAGACTGGAGAAAAGCCAGGAATTGGAAACCACTTACATGCAATTTTTTTATGGGAATCAAGACAAATTCCCTAATAAAGTGATTTGCAAAGTTTCATAACTTTCCATGCTGGACAAAATTATATAAAAATAAATAAATAAATAAAACTTTAGTTGATTTTTAAATAACCTCCTAAACTGCCTATCAGTGATAGAAAAATATTTGTAACATATGCTCCTCCTTTAAGGGGTCAAAACAAAGCCTGTCACATATCTCCCTCCAACTCTATAAACCAATTATCAAAACTGATAGTAGGCATGTGACCTCCCTTGTAGACATGTCTCCATAGTAACAGGAATCTTAAAGGGGAACAGAAAATCTAAAGAATTTTGAATAAATTCCTAAATACCTTTATCTAGCATATTCAATATAATACATGAAAATGTCCACCATCTTGAATGCTAAAGGGGTTGTTCTCTGGTTAAGTTGAATGCAGTGGTTGGCATGAATGAAGTGGCGGTCGGGCATGCGCTTTGCTTCTCCATATTAATGCAGATAAAAAGTGCCCCTTTCTGCAGATCAGTGCAGATCCCAGCAGTCGGACCCCAACCGATCAACAAGATATCACCTATCACCAGACAACCACTTTAATATTATTGGGTAGGTTTCTGTCAGAGTAACAAGACAACAGCAATTTTCGTGTACTATATTAATTGCAAACTTTGGATAGGTGATAACTTGTTTTCACTGGACAACCCCTTTAATAATAGAGGAGCCTGTGAGCATTTGCAGTAGGAAGCTCCGCTGCGGTGACATGGAAATTGCTTGAAAATACCTGGTATAGGTTATCTGCAGGTCACAGCGGCAATGCTTCCTACTGCACATGCTCAAAGGCTCCTGTACTATCTACATTCTGGTTCTTTATCTGTGTAACAAGATGGCGGTTATTTTAATTCTACATTCATTACCTACTTAGACAAAATAAATATGATTTACTAATCAAAATGATTTAAGAATTTATTCATAATTACATTTTCTTTTTTTTTTCTATTCCTTAAACCACCCTTTAAAGGGAATATGTTAGCAGGTTTTTGCTATGTAATCTGAAGACAGCAGGGGCTACAGGCTTAAACACAGAATTCAGGGTTGTGTCACTTGTCAAAATGTGTGCTATTGTTTTCTAACTGTGAAGGATTTATCACTAAGAGATTAACATTGCCTACATTGACTACATTAGTCTGGCAACACCCCCTTCTGTGATAAGCAGCTCACTATATACGGACTTTGTACACTGAGAGTCTGGTGTGGGCGGGGTTAGCTTTCTCAGCTCTGCTTCATTCTAAATCTAAAAGCTCTGATTGTGTTAGAACTGCTGCACCCAGTAACCTAAGTGATACATCGTTGGATTCAGCTTCCATTTGCCTACATTACGTTGCTCTCAGATGAGGTAGCAAAAACCTGCTGACAGATTCCCTTAAGGGGAGAAATGGGTCATTTGTTTCTTATCTCCTGATTAGCACTTTGAGGAGCCACTTAATGGATGCAACTGTGCTGATATAATTCTGTAAAGAAACCTTAATCTTAAAGTCACAAATCCTGGTAACAAATACCCTTTAAAACATATCTGTAGGGAGCTCTCACATGTCTGTATTTTTTTATGTAATTCTTTTTAAAAGCTAGAACTGATCCCAATTGTCTCCAAACCGTGACTTTCCAACTATTGTATCTCTACAACTCCAAACATTCACTGCCAGTCTGAGGCTACCAGGGAATCTTGGGAGATGTAGTTTTACGGAATAGAGGAGATGCCAGCTCACCTGTTGCGGCTCTGTATAGTGGGAGAGCGGAAGTTCAAAATGTTCAAAGAATTGGGTTAGATTCCAGCTCTAGTTAAAAATCAAAACCCTAAAACGCGTAGCGGCAGCATGCCTGTCATTTTCTAACATAGTTTCGCTAACATTTCCCATAGAGTTGAAATTTTATTTTTTTCAATAAAGGATTTTTATTTTAACTGGAGCTGCAATCTACCCCAAATTCTTTAAAGATGTACCGTCGTTTCACAGCTTGGGAGCCACAATAGGTAAGGGTGCTTTCAAACTGCGTTCTTCACCACGTTCAGTGGTCCCGTCGGGGATTATGTCCAAACCCAAGGCAAAATGGGATTTGAGCGTATGCACCGACAGGGCCATTGACTATAATGGTGCTGACGGAGTCACCATGTGCTCTCTCATGCATCATTTTTGGGCGTATATGCCTACTGAACACCCAGACGGGACCACTGAACGTGGCAAAGAACGAAGTGTGAAAGCACCCTAAGAAATACACAATTGAAAATACAGCCATGTGAAAACGACCGTATACCCAATGAAGGCAGCCATTTTGTGGACCCAACCCAAAAAATGAAAAAGTGCACGTTTGATGCTCCTTAAGAAATGAGTCAGGTCTCGCAGATATTGGAGCAGCAGTACCTCGGTAATGAATCAGTATTAGGTATATGGAGGCTGCAGGGTGTCACAAAATGGACGCTTCCATTACGTATAGGTGGAAAGTCGGCTATAATACTGTGACTAAATTCTCACAGAACCAAGTTTAACATGTAAACATTTCTATAGTTTCTCTGGATTTTCAGAAGCGCGTCGGAGATTTTATATAACTGCATAGAGACGGTGAACTTCATGAGAGTTTCATTTATACTTCTCTCATGTTTAATGAAAATTTCAACCAAGCAGCCGTTGCGTCCTGTGCCTCGGCACGTCACAAAATGAAGCGATATACGGTAATCCTGAAATATATGGACTGTGTATAAAATGCAATAATGAGCAAAATAGAACTGCAGCTTTAAGAAAACATTTTTTTCTCCTATTTGGTACATAAAAAGCATGCAGCCAGACCATATATATTTCACAATAAAACAGGAATATGATTTTTTTTTTCCTTTTACAGCTTTGTTTCCCCCAAATTTTGTTGCAACACACAAACTAAATTCTCCGATTTTATTAAAATATAAAAAGGTGAAGTCCGCCTAAATTTCCTTGAGTCAGAAAGCACCATGCTTCCCCATAGGTGCTGCCCAGAGATCTATGGAATATTCTCATACAATGGGCCTCAATTATTAACTCAAACGGAAAGATTTGCCTTGTCGCCCTTAGCAACCAATCACTGTACAGCTTTCATTTTTCCAGAGTACTTTGAAAAATGAAAGCTGAGCTCTGATTGGTTGCTATGGACAACGAGGCCTTGTTTTCCTGTTAGTTTGAACTAAGGCCCACTGTTTTGAAAATATGGCCCACTTAAGTCATAAAGCACTAAATCATTGTGATTTCATCCATAATCTGAATTTTATGGGCATTGACAAAAGGAGTTTAGATATTAAGGCTCAGTTCACATTACATTTTAGATCTACGGTTGAGGAATTCCTCCGACTGTATGATCTAGATGTGTGCAATAAAAAAGTAAACCGTGAGCTATGTGCACTGTGTGTTTTTTTTTTTTTTGCAGGATACCCTTGTACTGAAAAGCATATACTGTAAAAATAAATATATACCAAAGTATATTTGTCAGCTATATGCGAAAAAGGATAAACTTGGCTAAATGATTGTTGTGTTGACGTCTACACCAAATGTACATGATGTGAACTTAGTGTTAAGTATTTCGGACTGTTTGGAAAAAATTGATGGGAGTCCATTGGAAGCCATGATTTTAGATGGATTTTCCCTTTAATAAGACTAAGTCTGGATTTACACACGATATTCACAGTCTGAGAACGGACCGCAAAGTCTGAGCCGGCCTTGAGTCTCCTAATCCAAAGTCCACAGCCTCATATATCCCTATGAGTGACGCTGTTGGGTCAAGGAGATCCATAAACGGTCTGGACATTGCAGTTCGTACTCGGACAGTGATGTTGGATGTGTAAAACCTGCCTATGGCTGGCCATACACATTAGGTAACTATACTTTCCATATCCCCCCCCCAAGGTGTGCATATGTTTTAATAGAGGGTTAAAGCAGCTACCAAAGACCCCTGGTGGCGGCTGTGCTTTATTCCATTGAAAACACAAAGATTGGGCATGTTGAAATCCATCTGCCCATTCTTCTATGCTCTGACACCAGCAATAGGGGAAGAGTTGAAAAGCCTCCATATACTTTAGATGGTCAGCCAGGTCTGCCAAATTCAGTGGGTTAGTTTGACATTAATCTAATGTATCGAAAGAGTTTCCTCACTACCTTTGATCTAAGAAATAAGGTTTACTGTAATCTCCTGGGCCCTGTAACAGGGCTCTGACTTTCCACGTGCCATTTATAATACTGGCATCTTCTGATATAGCACAAGGGTATATAAGCCCCCTAAAGAAGCAGGGTCCGAATGCGACTTCTACCTTTGCACTCCCTATACTATGCTCCGATGGGTCTCAAAGGATCTGCCCATCAGAAAACATTTTTCCATCTTCTATTTTAATATGTGGCAACTCATTGTCCTGTTCTATTATCGTACACTATGTTCACTTTAGTGGAAAATTATTTAATTTCACACACTTTTTTTTTTTAATTATTTTTTTCATATGAATCACATGTAATTAAATTAAGAGACAGAGCGTTGCAAAATCTTTCTGCATTGGATGTCAATCTGTTTAATGTAAATTATATATATTTACATATATTTTAAATATTAATGGAATAAAGCACAAGCTTCCACTACCTGAATTTACACATGCAAAGATGGATTTCATTTTATTTCCCCCATTATTTGGTATATATTATTTAGCCACATAGGGGAAATATTAATTTCACTGCATGTCGAAGAATAAGATAAAGTTGACAAATCTTGAGTTTTATCATAATATGGTTCATGCATTTAGCTTTTTTTTATTATTATTATTTTGTTTTTACTAGAGTATGACGATGCAATATACAGACTTGTAATATGATTTCATTGTTTCTATATAATTTTAGCAATCTTTTCTTGTCTTCACGCAATTTTTCTTTAAACCGTATCAAATCCAATAATTGTAGGTTGCCTATGGCCGCCATCAGAAATGTCTGAGACCCATACAAGCAAATGGTAAGGGCCCTTAAACTCACTGTAATGTCCATCATGACCCGAGTAGATGGTCGGTGGCAGTCGACAGATAAGTTTGGGTTTTTAATTTTTGCTAGGGTCCCTGCTAGCAGTGCCAAGATGGCGGCCCTAAGATACTTAGCAGTTTTTAAAAGTAAAGTAGAATTAAACTACAACATAGAATAATATTATGGATGCTCAGAATAACTTGTTCAGACTTTTTTTTTTGGATCCTAATATTTAGAATTTTTATATAATGAAATAGTCATACTAAATAAAATAATAAAACAAATATATTAAAGCAATCTTTTTTGGCCAACTTTTTAAAATTCAACCTTTTTGTATCTGTTCTTTTATGCTGCAAAGCTCATGTACTATTCTATGATACATGAAGAAAATAAATAAAAGGATGGACAGTGGGGAAAGGAGAAGACACCACTGTTTGAGGTTTATCTGTACAAGAAATTTAGAAAGCATTATAATAATTCCATCACCAATGAGACTATCCTGGACAGGTCATCAAAATATGACGCCTTTGGGAAGGTCGGTTGAGAAATTACAAAAAAAATTGGTAATCCTAGTGCATATCTGAGTTCACTTTATCCTGAAATATATACAGATTGTTTGTCGCTGCTATGGCAATGATGTTCTCAGTGGGATGCCAAGCTGTGTGCAAGATCTTCTTGGTGAAGTCCAGACTATCCACACTTATGTCATCTTTCCTTCTCTTGCCACCAACGCACACCCTACGAGGTTTAAGGACTGCTCGTGGCTTGCTGCTCTCTCGTGAAGCTTCCAAGGTGACATCTCGTTTTGTGTTACGGTCAAACATTCGGAAGAAGTTGTTGTATGCCCCAGTCATGATGACACTAAAGGAAACCAAGACAAAATATAATGTTTCTATTGCTAAAAATACCCCCACTAATATCGAGAACCGAGTCTTTATGCCCCTTGCGAGAAGGAATGTACATGTAGCGCACATGAGCAATCACCATGGGCATTAATATTAATGACTGACTGAGATAGCTGAACACAGTACTTATCTATTTCTATCACTCCCATAACAGTGAATGGTCGCAACTACACACTAACACTTCATTCACAAAAGGGGGAGGCATTCTTGTGATTGGTGGGGTCCCAGTGGTCAAGCCTCCAGTGATCATACACTCATTACAAATTGAATGGATAGATGATAACTTGACTGTATACATTCTCAACTCGTTTCGGAGGGTGTAATAAAAAAAAAATGTATGTTTAGCAATAATTACCTGTCAGAGCCATTCCAGGCACACTCAAACTTGTCAAATATGCAGTCATTCTCGTACAGGGAACATAACTTGCTTCTAAGGTAATCATGAACCTGCAGGACGAGAAATAATATTGGTTACATTTTCACAAAAACTGGGTCTTCTACCACCATATTTCATCATTTATGCTCCATCCCCAGACTTCCTCCTTATTGAGGTTTATTTGAATAAATAAGAGAGTTGCAATTTTGCAAAATTTCCTTTGTTAGCGTGTTAGTTTATTACAAAGCTTCTGCTCGCCTTTGGGAGGCAATGTAAAGGCATATACGTTGGCCAGGAAAACTTGAATCTAGAACTTTTCATTGGAAGATTAAACACAAGCCTAGTTCCATGGTGTATAATTCTTAAAAGGGCTGACCAGAACTAATTTTTTTTTTTTTTTTTACTATGGGCCTAAAAAAGCACTGGCACTGGTAAGTCGGAAGTCGTGATAAGTAGTAATAGTTCAGGAGTCGAAATTGAGAAACTTGCTCAATTAACTTAGAATATATAAAGCAGACCACAACATTAATTTTTTTTAATTACTTTACATCACTAATGTTGTGTATATTTGTCTTATACCTTATTAATCATAACCTCGCAAATCCACAGTTGCCTCTACAAGTGACTTGATGCTTGGTCGCCTCTCTTGATCTGTGTCCAACCACGTATCACTCATCATGTGTAACATTGTTTTTTCTGTTTGGGCTTTTCCACAAAGTACGAGCCATAATAAGTGTCAAAACATACATGGGCATGCAGAAGCACACTTTTTTACTGGCCATGTTCACTACGTAAAGCGCACCTGTCAGCAGGATTGTGCTTAGTAAACTACATACACTGTCAGGTAGGCTCCATTACACTGAGTAAAATGATACCTTTGATGATGAAATCTGTCCAGTGGTTCTTCTGTAATCTTTACTTTCAGTTCCGCCATAATGATATGCATGTGATCTGGTGCTCTCATTATGTATTCATGTATTACTATGTGTGCCTTGTGACAGGTCACTGTGCTTTCAGTCACCTGCCTACTGTTTTAAATATTGTTTGTGAAATATCTGTTCAAAACTGAAAATTTACATCCCACAATATGGCCGGCGCGGCCCACGCATGCGCAGTAGCATCTTTGGTTGCCAAGAGATGCTACTGCGCACGCGCCATTTTGCTTCAGGAAAAATAATTTGGGTGCAGCAATATGGCGCCGCGCATGTACAGTAGCATCTCTCGGCGATCGAGAAATGTTACTGCGCAATCGCGGGCAGCGGGGGCCATGTTGCTGCAGACAAATTTCTTTTTTTTTTTTCTAGAAAAATGGCGCCCGCGCGTGCGTAGTAGCATCTCTCGGCAACCAAAAGATGCTACTGCGCATGCGCGGGCCGTGGTGGCGATATTGTGGGATGTAAATTTTCAGTTTTGAACAGAAATTACACAGCCAATATTTAAAAACAGTAGGCAGGTCACTGAAAGCACATTGACCTGTCACAAGGCAGAGATAGGAATACATAATGAGAGCACCAGAGCACATGGATAACATTATGGCAGAACTGAAAATAAAGATTACAGAAGAACCACTGGACGGATTTCATCATCAAAGGTATCATTTTACTCACACTGTCAGGTGGGTGCCATTACACTATGTAGTTTACTAAGCACAATCCTGCTGACAGATGCGCTTTAAACAAAGCATGCATTGTGAACAACTACATTGAACAATGCTTGTGTACCCGTCACTTATGGAACATACATTGGGAAATGACCAGGGGAAAAATCTTGTGCATGATGTTCCAGGATCTTGAAGCAAGAGAAGACTGAGTGTCATGTACCCATGACCAGAATAATGGATCTGTGTCCTCCCAAGACTTCCTTCTCTCCTCCCCACTTGTATGTTCCTTACCCAATCGCCTCCAAGACTTCTCTAGAGTTTCCCTTATCCTATAGAATTCTGTGCACCACACTCAGAACTTTCAGATGGAACTTGGAATCCCATCTCTTCGAGAAAGCTTACAGCTTCTAATAACCTCACTACCATCTCACCACCACCGGAGCTGACGCAACCCCTTCCCCAACCTACTGTCTCCTTCCCCATTAACCTGCAGAATGTAAGCCTGCACGGGTAGGGTCCTCTCCCCTCTGTCTGTCATTGTTAGTTTGTTCACCGTCATTTATATTTGTATTTAAACACCTTTTCACATGTACAGAACCATGGAATCAATGGTGCTCTAAAAATAAATAATAAAAATACGATTTGTCAAAAATACACATTACATATAAGTTGATATAAAAACTTCTAGTCATTTCACACTATAGCATGGACTTACCTGGTATGTTTCAATAGGCTTGGTTTCCATGTTTAGATCCCAAACTTTGACAGTGAGGTAATCACGTGTGAGCATGTAACGACCGCTGTGACTGAACTTGACGTCAGAAACTGATGAGATGATTTCAGAAAAGAATGACCTGTTGCTGGGATCCTCTGGTTCTTCATAAACTGTAAGAAAGAATACGTTATTTGCTACATTATTTACTGGACATAATCTAAGCACATAATCTAACCTGGTTATTCAGAAAAGAAAACACAAACCTCCCCCGCACGCAGTATCCGAGGATAATTACGTATATTAAAAACCTTTGGGGTAAAATGACACCTTGCCGGCTAATGTTATCATTTCAAAAGACCACACACTTTCAATAGCTATCACCTAAACACTCGTCTTGACAGCGATTTCACCTGACAGCACCAAAACATGCTCCTCCTGTCGAATGTACATTCTGTCAATTGGCAAAGGATTGGGCATAGTGAAATCCAATATGCCTGATCTTTCTTTTCCCATGTATCAACCACATTAGATCAATGGCTGATCATGATGAAATTGGCAGGTTTTGCTAAGTTTTATCTAACGTGTATATGCAGCATTACTCAATATCTTTTTTTAGGAACTGTACTGCCAATATGACAAGATGCTTCTTTATATCTTTCACACCATGTCCCATTAATACCATAATCAAATAAAAATATCATAGACTGTTATTAAACCCATGTTTCCACCTGTTGAACTGTGCAAAACTGTGCTAATGCCAAATTAATATTAGTTGTTATATGTATAATGTTATACTATGCCATGTGTTTATATTTATGCTGCTATAACTGTATCAGTACATGTTGTAGAAGACATGCCCTACGTCTAACATGATCGTACAGCATGCCAATGAATAGCAGGAATGAAGTCTGTAGTGATTTATTCAGAGCATAAATAGTTAACACACTGAGCTGCTTGGTAAAATGCTAAGTTATTGGGAGTATGGAGTTAGCATTAGCACATAAGTGTAAGTTCTGTTGTGCTTGCTTAAGCTCAGAAAGATTTGCAGATAATGCAAGCAGCAGCCTGAAAATGTAAGGGTAATGTAAGGGTGAGTAACACTTGTCAGTTGGTGTGTCACCCAAAAGAACTAGTTAGAGCCAAACAGGAGAATGTAAGAAGGTCCATCCTGCACTGAAGTTGTAAAAGTCTGCAGCGGGTGGAAGAGAATAGTCTTCCTGGATGACAGAACCATCATTACAGAAAAAAGTAGAAGCTTCCGACCACAGAGAGGAACAAATAAGCTTATTCCTGAGAGTAAAGAGTGTGTCCACTGACCAGGCATAGTGTTGAAGCATATGGGTGAAGAGAATTACCATATCAGAGATAGCCAGACACAATTGCCAGTGTGTGAGGAACTGTGACGCAGTAATTAAGTGAGTAGGCCACAAGAGTCTGCAAGTTGGAAGGCAAGGATTATTCCAGGGTACTGCGGCCAAGAGAGGTGACTGTGACGAAGATCCATGAACTGCACTGTGGATGTGTGCTGCTCTGCACTGTGTCGGATACAAAAAGATTGTACCTGAGTAATGAATGTACTGCTGAGGTGTTTGCCAGCAAACTGTCACAATTAGGAGCAAAGTATCCCAGGGTTGGTTCTTAGCTTTATACTTAACTCTGTTTAAGGCTGTTAAAGGGAACCTGTCACCAGGAAAAAAAACGCTATTTACCTGCAGGTCTGTGGTTAATCTGCAGGATAAAAGCTTTATTAACCTACCCGGCGCCTGCACTCAGCTGAATGCTGCGGGGAGAAAATTAACTTTATTCCCCTCGCAGCATTCCGGTTTTAGTCACGGGGGCGGTGGCGCCAGTTCGCAACATAGTAAGGATCCTTCACATAGCTTGAATATTTTGGCCAAAATATCGACCAATATCTAAATATTTATTGTATATTTCATTTTTTTTGCACATTTTCATTTTTTTTTCAGGGTGCAGACGATCAGACTTATCAATGGTGACCTTGTAAACTAGGGGCTTGTCCCTCTGTGATAGCTTAAGGAGAGCAGGGCAGCCCGCCGCATGTAATAGTATGGGCGTGTAATATGCTGGTAGCTGGGCCTTTGCTGTACATGTGTGTGACTTGCAGCCTATTGCAAGATTCATCTGTATGCAATTTTAATACTGTACAATCACCCCCTCTATGAACTTGTAGGTTGTGAATGGTTGTTTCATCAGTATTTTGCACCTCTGTTATCTCCACCTTTATTACGGGGGTCTCCTGCATTCTGTTTGTGCATTAGTTTCTGTGACCTTGGCTGGTAAATACCATTGCCTTTTTTGCTTCGACAGACCACATCACCCAGTGCAACCTTACATATTGGTCAAAATCTGCCCCAGGGATGGCGACATCAGCAGATTCCTTAAACCAGTCTCAAGATATGGTCAAAAAATCCATCTAAAAGGCCCACTAGTGGCTGGTGTCCTTGAAGAAGGAGCACGAACAACAACAGAAATTGAAATATAGACAAAGGAGAGTGCCCCTACTACAATCAAGGGTGCAACTCTGCAGGCAAAAAACCCAGAAGTGTGTACAGTGAGCACTATAAATCGATCAATGGGCCATCTCCGGTTGTCCAAGCTCACCTCAGAGAGGTAGAGCTGACCTTTTGGTTGGATGCCTGATCGGAGGTGACCACATTGACTGACTGACCCTGTCGGAATGAAGGAAGTGCTGCTGAGGAGTTAACCAGCAGACTGTTGCAAGTACAAGCAACGTGTCGCCAGTGTTAGCCTGTTGCTGTATACCCACCGTCTACTCTTTTTAAGCCTGTTACCTCTGAAAGAGGTTTTGTACCCATCAAGCTTGTTGCCTCCCAGTGAGTAAAGTGCAATTGAACAGTTGTTATTGTGGCACCCTGCTACAACAGGTACCACAGGACCAAAAAGGGTGCATGGATGGACTACTCCACAAGAGGCCCTCACTACAAACAAACACCTCCACCCTTCCACCTCATACCACCAGAGGGAGCCCTGTTAGGGATATATATCTATAGAGGGTGGAGTCAGGCAGTTCAGTTTAGTCTGAGGAGAGCGTGCTGGCGCTTAGACCAGTGAAGAAGCAGCATGGCCGCTGCTGTATTGAGGGCTCCGAGTGTGGCCGAGGCAAGGAGAGAGGAGAAAGGAGTTAAGGGGGCAGAGGAGCATCACAGGCTCACCCCAAGACATAATCCGGACACCGGGTCCGCGCCTACAGGGTCATCTATACCCAGTAGGGATTACCGGCATACCAGGAGGATTACAGATCCCTGGTCGACCTGAAGCTAAACTCTTTACAGGACTAGGAACCACGAAGGCCCCGGCGTCCAGGGATAGTGGTTGCCAGAGAAAGGTCCTACTACGAAGCGATAGGTGAGAGAACAACACAACACAGAAGCTAGGCCCAGTTGCAGGCTGGCCAGGAGCTTAGCGAGAGGGAGAAACGAACCAGGAGGCCTTATACCCGCTCACTGGGGAGAGTCCAGAAGTGCACCCTTCCTACCGAGTACCCTGGACCGTACCTGACATCCGCACCAGTAAAGGTACTGAAATGAATCTCCTGTCTCTCTGTCAGTTACTCCTGCTGCGCCATCTCTTCTGCACTACAACGCCCAGCATCACCATCTGCATCTACACTGCCCCGGGGGCCCGCTCCACCTGTGGGGAGCAGAAACATCCCAGCTGCCATCCCATCACCCCCGGAGGTCTGCAGGAGCACCAGTAACTATTACCGGAAACCACAGGTGGCGTCACGAGACAAACTCTACACTAAAACCCCTTTTCAAGAGAGACCCCAGAGTACGGGCCCGGGAGCCGACTGCCGTGACATCCTAAACAAGGTAAAAGTTCCGGGTACCGAGTCCCCTATATCCCCCTGGGCGAGACACTATTGTCTGTCTGCATTACTTATGTCAACCCTGAACAAGAAAAAATATTGTCCTAAGTGATTTAAAGGAGCATACTACATCACCCAGGTCACCTTTTAGAGGTTTCAGATCAGGGAATCCAACTGCTGGGGGTGTGTGGCTATTGAGACATCACTGATATCCCAAAGGTCCTCCAAGACTAATGCTAAAATCATACGTGGTGACTTTTCTGCTTCTCATTATCATTACAGATAGATCACACCTTTATAACAAGGGATAACAAAGGATGTGTTCAGCAGCTCTCCTCCAACTATCATTTAGGCATTGGAAACCTTACATTTAAAGCATTTGAAAATCGAAAAATGGCGTATTTTTTTTTAGGATCATATATATTCCTCTTCTACTCCTCTTTTCTTGGGCACAGTCTTAGCTCTGCTACATCCAGCTTGTTTCTTCATATGGCTACGTGCTGTTTATAGATTGCTGTGGGTGGAATTCTCTCTTAGAGAAGATGCTACGAATTAGTTTAATACTTACATATATTAACTTTATTTTTAGATAATTGTACCTGTATTTTTGGTTTGATACTTCTTCCCCCCCCCCCGGTTCTTATTGAGTTTTATTTTTTTTCTAATACTATTTCATTAGCGCCACTGCACACACAGCAAACATATGACCATACTGTGGGGTCATGTATAAAAAATAAAATCTTCTGGAAGCCATTTTTGGTCCATTGTTGGTAAGCAGATGTACAGTCGTGGCCAAAAGTTTTGAGACTGACACAAATTTTGTGTTTCTTTGTATCTTTTAGTCAGATGTTTCTGTGGTTTCTGAAGTACAAATATTAGCATTTCATAAGTTTTTTTTAAACTTTTAGTGACAAATACATCAAGTTTATGCAAAGACTCAATATTTCTCCAGACTTCTGCCCTTCGCCCTGGCATCCTGATGACAACCCATTCTTCCCTAATCAATGCTTGTATTTTATCACAATTTGTGGTAGTCCACCAGCTTTTTTAGGATTGATCACAATTTTCTCAATGGGATTGAAATCTGGGACATTTCCTTGCCATAGGCCCAAATGTTTTGTTCAACGAGCCACTTAGTTATCACTTTTGAGTTGTGACATGGTCTCCATCATGCTTGGAAAAAAATTGTTCACTGCCAAAATTGCTCCTGGATCATTGGTGGAAGTTGTTCTTTGAGGATATTGAGATTCCATTCTTCATTCATGACAGTGTTCTTAAGCAAAATTTTGAGTGAGCCACTTCCATGGATGAAAAGCCCCCACACATGAATGGTCTCAGGATGCTTTACTGTTGGCATAACACAAGACTCGTGGTAGCGTTCTTCTTTTCTTCTCTGGGCAATCATTTTTCCAGATGTCTCAAACAGTCTGAAGGGGGCTTCATCAGAGAAAATAACTCTGCAGGCTTACAGGGATTGGAAAGCAAGGGACGGAGGTAGAGTTATTTTCTCTGATGAAGCCCCCTTCAGACTGTTTGGGACACATGGAAGAATGATTGTCCAGAAAATAAAAGTACAATCATAAAGTCTTCTGAACAATGCTTTTTTCCAGCATAATGGAGCACGATGTCCAGACTGCCATCATAAACAATATCACCCTCTCTGTCATTAACAGCATTGGATGGCTCCACAAAAGTATAAATCTGCCACATACCAGTCCATCCCCATCAAAAGTACACAAATGCCTCCATCCACTGTACCCCTCATCAAAAGTACAAACCTGACTCCATCAATAGTATTAGCCTGCCCCAATGAACAGTTCCAGGCTACTCACATCAACATTAGTAGCCTGCCTCTTTCAACATTGCCAATGTGCCTTATCAAAAATATCAGTCTGCTCCCATCAACATTATCAGAAAGCCACCATCAACAGTTGTAGCCTGCCCCATCAAAAGTACTACCCTGTCCGGTCCCCATCAACATTACAAGCCTTCCCCCTAAACATTAACAGCCTACCATATGAACAGTTCCAGACTTCCCCATGAACAGTACCAGTTACCTCCTGAATAGCAACAGTCTTCTCCACCAAAAGTCTCAACCTACCTCATGAACAGTACCAGACTTGTGAATGAACAGTACCAGCCTACCTCATGAACAGTACCAGACCTGTGAATGAACAGTACCAGCCTACCTCATGAACAGTACCAGACCACCTCATGAACAGTACCAGACTTGTGAATGAACAGTACCAGCCTACCTCATGAACAGTACCAGACCACCTCATGAACAGTACCAGCCTACCTCATGAACAGAACCAGCCTTCTGAATGAACAGTACCAGCCCACCTCATGAACAGTTCAAGTCTTCCGAATGAACAGTACCAGCCCACCTCATGAACAGTACCAGACTTGTGAATGAACAGTACCAGCCTACCTCATGAACAGTACCAGACCTGTGAATGAACAGTACCAGCCTACCTCATGAACAGTACCAGACCACCTCATGAACAGTACCAGACTTGTGAATGAACAGTACCAGCCTACCTCATGAACAGTACCAGACCACCTCATGAACAGTACCAGCCTACCTCATGAACAGAACCAGCCTTCTGAATGAACAGTACCAGCCCACCTCATGAACAGTTCAAGTCTTCCGAATGAACAGTACCAGCCCACCTCATGAACAGTACCAGACTTCTGAATGAACAGTACCAGCCTACCTCATGAACAGTACCAGACTTCTGAATGAACAGTACCAGCCTACCTCATGAACAGTACCAGACCACCTCATGAACAGTACCAGCCTACCTCATGAACAGTACCAGCCTACCTCATGAACAGTACCAACCTACCTCATGAACAGTACCAGATTTCTGAATGAACAGTACCAGCCTACCTCATGAACAGTACCAGACTTCTGAATGAACAGTACCAGATTTCTGAATGAACAGTACCAGACAACCTCATGAACAGTATCAGACCACCTCATGAACAGTACCAGACCACCTCATGAACAGTACCAGACCACCTCATGAACAGTACAAGTCTTCCGAATGAACAGTACCAGACTTCAGAATGAACAGTACCAGCCCACCTGATGAACAGTACCAGATTTCTGAATGAACAGTACCAGCCTGCCTCATGAACAGTACCAGACTTCTGAATGAACAGTACCAACCTACCTCATGAACAGTACCAGATTTCTGAATGAACAGTACCAGCCTACCTCATGAACAGTACCAGACTTCTGAATGAACAGTACCAGACCACCTCATGAACAGTACCAGACCACCTCATGAACAGTACCAGACCACCTCATGAACAGTACCAGACTTTTGAATGAACAGTACCAGCCTACCTCATGCACTGTACCAGACTTCTGAATGAACAGTACCGGCCTACGTCGTGAACATTACCAGACTTCTGAATGAACAGTACCAGCCTACCTCATGAACAGCACCAGACTTCTGAATGAACAGTACCAGCCTACCTCATGAACAGTGCCAGACTTCTGAATGAACAGTGCCAGCCCACCTCATGAACAGTACCAGCCTACCTCATGAACACTACCAGACTACCTCAGGAACAGTACCAGACTTTTCAATAAACAGTACCAGCCTACCTCATGAACAGTACCAGACATCTGAATGAACGGAACCAGCCTACCTCATGAACAGTACCAGACTTCTGAATGAACAGTACCAGTCACCTCATAAACAATAACAGTCTTCCCCATCAAAAGTCTCAACTTACCTCATGAACAGTACCAGATTTCGGAATGAATAGTACCAGCCTACCTCATGAACAGTACTATACTTCTGAATGAACAGTACCAGCCTACCTCATGAACAGTACCAGACTTCTGAATAAACAGTGCTAGCCTACCTCATGAACAGTACCAGATTTCTGAAAGAACAGTACCAGACCACCTCATGAACAGTACCAGACCACCTCATGAACAGTACCAGCTTACCTCATGAACAGTACAAGTCTTCCGAATGAACAGTACCAGACTTCTGAATGAACAGTACCAACCTACCTCATGAACAGTACCAGACTTCTGAATGAACAGTACCAGCCTACCTCATGAACAGTACCAGACTTCTGAATGAACAGTACCAGATTTCTGAATGAACAGTACCAGACCACCTCATGAACAGTACCAGACCACCTCATGAACAGTACCAGCCTACCTCATGAACAGTATCAGACGTCTGAATGAACGGTACCAGCCTATCTCATGAACAGTACTATACTTCTGAATGAACAGAACCAGCCTACCTCATGAACAGTACCAGACTTCTGAATGAACAGTACCAGTCACCTCATAAACAATAACAGTCTTCCCCATCAAAAGTCTCAACTTACCTCATGAACAGTACCAGATTTTGGAATGAATAGTACCAGCCTACCTCATGAACAGTACTATACTTCTGAATGAACAGTACCAGCCTACCTCATGAACAGTACCAGACTTCTGAATAAACAGTGCTAGCCTACCTCATGAACAGTACCAGATTTCTGAAAGAACAGTACCAGACCACCTCATGAACAGTACCAGACCACATCATGAACAGTACCAGCTTACCTCATGAGCAGTACAAGTCTTCCGAATGAACAGTACCAGACTTCTGAATGAACAGTACCAACCTACCTCATGAACAGTACCAGATTTCTGAATGAACAGTACCAGCTTACCTCATGCACTGTACCAGACTTCTGAATGAACAGTACCAGCCTACCTCATGAACAGCACCAGATTTCTGAATGAACAGTACCAACCTACCTCATGCACTGTACCAGACTTCTGAATGAACAGTACCAGCCTACCTCATGAACAGCACCAGATTTCGGAATGAACAGTACCAGCCTACCTCATGAACAATTCTAACCTGCTTACATCAACATTAACAGTGCACCCTTTTAACTGTGTCAAAGTGAGAAAATAATAATGTGAGATTGTACAACATTGTCATTCAATATTAAGGGTAAACATGTGACAAATGTCACAGCGTGATCTAACGCTGCTGTATTGGTGTGAATGACGGGTATCAACACAGGTCAAAGACGTAAGTGGTATAATATAGCAAGTGCATATTACAGAAAGCTATGATTTTTTTTCTCTCATTTTTCCCCACATATCTGGAACATTAAATACATACATGGCAGCAGGCCCATACTGTTACAATCATGAATTAGCTCAGACTGTACAGTATGAATGCTTATTCTAAATTATACACTTGCCTTTGTAAGACTGTCATCAGTAATTTTAGACTGCCAAGAGGCTGAATATAACGCTTTACCTCGCATCTGTCTAATTGATAATTACTATACTACTGCAAGAACGCACATCTCTACATGTCACAAAAAAAAAACCTACAGAAACTACTCGGAAGGTTTCCTAAATTTTATACCGAAGATTGAAAAAGTTTCCAGTAGTTTGGTGTAGAAAGTCAAGATAGTCTGGTGACACTTTGATTTTACAACTATTAACTATTTTAGATTAATGTCATTGATATCACAAAAATAAGACAAAAAGAGATAAATTGAAAATTTTGATTTATTATATTAAAACCTCTTTTCTACCCCCAAAGAGTAGTGAAAACCGACCTAGTGCCAGCACAATAAAAAATACCCATCTTTATGACCCTGTAATTGGAAAATAGTGCTTGTTATAGTTAAGAGTGGCTCATTTTTTTTCTCCAGAAAATAAAAGTTACTCACCTTACATTGATCCCACAACGGGTGAAGAGACTGAGGTCTGAGAAGTCACAGGGCCCTCTGCAGGTGGCATAAAGCAACGACCTGCACTGGGTTACTGACATCCCGTGCGCCGGGTCACCGACATCCCGTGCGCCGGGTCACCGACATCCCCTGCGCCGGGTCACCGACATCCCCTGCGCCGGGTCACCGACATCCCCTGCGCCGGGTCACCGACATCCCCTGCGCCGGGTCACCGACATCCCCTGCGCCGGGTCACCGACATCCCCTGCGCCGGGTCACCGACATCCCCTGCGCCGGGTCACCGACATCCCCTGCGCCGGGTCACCGACATCCCCTGCGCCGGGTCACCGACATCCCCTGCGCAGGGTCACCGACATCCCCTGCGCAGGGTCACCGACATCCCCTGCGCAGGGTCACCGACATCCCCTGCGCAGGGTCACCGACATCCCCTGCGCAGGGTCACCGACATCCCCTGCGCAGGGTCACCGACATCCCCTGCGCAGGGTCACCGACATCCCCTGCTCCATCCTGTGTCCTGCCAGAAGCTTATTTCTCTTGACTCTGTCATATATCTTAGCTGTATCTTTGTCCTGACAATGCAGATACAATATAAAGTGGTGCTCCACTGCGGGTGAGGGGCAGCAGGCCAAAGATTCAGTGTCCCGGCTAGCCTGGGACCCCAGGGGATAGAGGTGACCTTGCAGAATCATGACAGTGTGCGCAATGCACATAGACAACCCCTTTTACTATCTTGTGAATAAGTGATAACTTGCCAGTTTTGTACCATTCCTATAATTTTTAAAGAGGTTTGCCACTACTTTTTTTATTGATTGCTTATTCTTAGGTTAGGCCGTCAATAACTGATTGACTGGGTGCGACACTCTGCACCGGGCCCCACCAATCAGCTGTTACCAGCGCTGGCAGGAAGCTCTTGGATGCTGTCAGAACAAACTAGCTCTGTAATATCTATAGTGGCCACGGCCGGGTACTGCAGATCCACACCTATTGAAATGAACAGGTGCTGGTAACAGCTGACCAGTGGGGCTGCTGGGTTTTGGGTTTGGCATCCACACTGATTAGATATTTATGGCCTATCCTAAAGGCAGATGCAGGCGACTGTATATTCTTTCATTTGAGAGAATTGGGCTGATTATGATAATTACGCTCTGATCAGAGTGAGATCATAGAGGGATCCGATTCTCTCGGATGAGGAGAAGATGGAGGAAAAAAAATGTCTCCATCTTCTCCATTCTAGCACCGCACTCGGTCATCTGAGTGCAGTCCGATGTTTTCCACGCACTCATTGACTCCGAATATCAAATCAAACTTGGGCATGCTGAGATTTTTTTACTCGGACAGACTTGGTCAGAGGAAAAAATTGGACATGTCCACAGCCCCATAGAATAACATTGGTCCGAGTCCGATGTTTTGGCAGATCGCACTCGGATAATTACAGCAAAGTTTAAGGGGAGGCAATGTACGTGAGTTGCCTCTCCTGCCAAGTCCACAATTCAGAACCATATATAGCAGCTATAGTGGATTTAAAACTTAACTTTTACTACCAAGAATAAAAGATTTTTGGCAATCCTCAATACAAAATTGACAATACACATAACAAATATATTAAAACCTGAAAACATTGCCAGTGTCCCTTTATAGGATCATAACCTGACAGTAGTCAAAAAGTGGCACTCGGATTGAAAATACGGTCATGTATATA
Organism: Phyllobates terribilis; assembly: GCF_046119375.1. Taxonomy (NCBI): domain Eukaryota; kingdom Metazoa; phylum Chordata; class Amphibia; order Anura; family Dendrobatidae; genus Phyllobates; species Phyllobates terribilis. Next base: position 1,147,296,653 of record NW_027362761.1, on the reverse strand, counting down.
AGCCCTAAGGACTGGCCATCTATAGAAAAGTAGTGACCAACACGTTTAACCCCTTCACAACATATGACGTATATTTACGTCATATGTCGTGTCCCTGACTTTGTTACGCTCTCTGGCACTGAACCCAAATCTTTCCCCGCACATGACAGCTGATTTAGTCGGTTTGTAATATGATTTTAACAGTTGCAGGTAGATGGGCGCTGGCTCTACCCATGGCTGTTAGCCAGTTAAATCCTACTGTCAATCTCTGACAGTGGGATTTAACACGTGCCAGCTAGAAGTCCTGCCCATCGGCGCCCGTCACATGATTGGGGGGCATCGATGGGTTGTCATGAAAGCCGGGAGTCTGCAGAAGACCCCTGTGCTTATCATTGTGATACTCCTGTGAACGCCGGCTTTTGGCCGGCGTTCATAGGAGATCATAATTTCTGCTATACATAGTAGTGCAGAAGCCCTGCTATGTGTAGCACCAGTGATCAGACAATCACAGCTTCAGGTCTCCTAAGGAAACTATTAAAAAAAAGTTTAAAAATATTTAAGTTTTTTTTTTTTAAAAATATGAAAAGAACAAAAAAAAAAAAACACAAAAGTTCAACTCACCCCCTTTTGACCCATTGAGAATAAAGCAATAATTATAAAAAATAGACATATTTGGAACTGCTGCATTGAGAAATGTCCAATCTATGAAAATATAAAACAAATCAGATCAGTAAACAGCGTAACGAGAAAAAAAGTTAAAGTTATGTTTTTTGGGCTGCTGCAACATTGCAATAAAATGCTATAAGAAGCGATCAAAACATTGTATTTACTACAAAATGGTATCAATAAAAATGTCAGCTCAGGGTGCAAAAAATAAGCCCTCACACAGCCCCACATCCCAAAAAATGAAAACGTTACGAGTCTTGGAAAATGGTGACAAACGCAAAAAAACTTTTTTTTCATACAAATTTTGGATTTTTTTTCACCACTTAAATAAAAAATAAACTATATATGTTTGGTATCTGTGTATTCATACTGACCTGGGGAATCATACTGCCAGGTCAGTTTTACCATATAGTGAACATGATAATTAAAAAAAAAAAAAAAAACATGTGGAATTGCACTTTTTTTGCAATTTCACCGCACTTGGATTCGCCCGCCCTTTTTCCAGTACATTATATGGTAAAATCAATGGTGCCATTCAAAAGTACAACTCGCCCTGCAAAAAAATAAGCCTTCATACGGCCATATTGACGGAAAAAAATAAAAAGAAAAAAAGTTATGGCTCTTGGAAGACGGGGAGAAGAAAAAAAAAACGAAAGTGAAAAATGACCATGTCATGAAGAGGTTAAGCCCGCCTCAAATAATCAGACATTTGTGATCATAGAAACCCCTCGGAGACTAAAAGTACAAATTCCCATAGTGGATACTGCAGTTAATAGTAAATATAGTGATAGTAATAAGTAGCAGTGCTAGAATGTAATAAATAAGCCGTTTGTGCCTTGTATTTGTCAAGTCTGAGTGGTCCAGAAACTGCGGAGGTTCATGATATGTTTTCTGGATCTCTGCCTGGAAATGGCTGTGTCATAGACTAATTGAATGTGTTTTATGGTAACGATACAGTTATTGGAATGCTAAATTCACTGGTAAAGGTCAGCGGTAATTAGCTTGGATGATTTTGATGATATTTTGCTATTGCATGTGGGTTTTATAGCATTCAAATCAACAGCTGTAACAAGTCCTACTGCAATCCCGAACTCCATGGGGGGGGGGGGGGGGGATTTATCTAGGCTTTTGTCCCAGTTTATTTTGCCCTCAAAATGTCTCATACTTTTTCATTGTCGATTTTACTCTGCTCTCAGCACTTTAGAAGACATGTAGGTGGGAAAGTGAGTGAGACTAGCTGTGCAAACAGGGTTAAGCCAAATTTATCAATTGCTACTTTTTAAAAAGTTCAAGCTCCAAAAAAAACAGCTTTAAAATGAAGTGTTTAATTTATAAGGAATCTGTCAACCAGGTTTTTGCTAACCCATCTGAAAGCAGCATGATCTAGGGGCAGAGACCCTGATTCCAGCAATTTGTCACTTACTGGACTGCTTGCTGCAGTTTTGATACTATCACAGTTTTATCTGCTGCAGATCTATCAGTTCTCTGAATGCTGAGCTCTGTATAACCCCGCTGACACCATTGATTGGCAGCTTTCTGAGTACACTGTGCATAGGCAGAAAGCTGACAATCAGTGAGGGGGGCGGGGTATTACAGCACTTATGAACATGCAGGACTACATGGCAGCAGGTTTACTAGTCCTCTAATGATAATCTCCTGTTGATAAAACAGTAATTTTATCAAAACTACAGCAAGCAGCCCAGTAAGTGACACATTGCTGGAATCAGAGTCAATGTCTCTACATTATGCTCCTCTTAGATTAGGTGTGTATGGCAGTGAATTTAGTGAGACAGTGACCCAGGCAAGTTACGTCCAAATACTGCACACATGAAATTGCCCACCTCCAGATCACAGCCAGGAATACGTAAATAAAGTTCAGTGCCGCTGGTACGTGCACCCCCGTAAAATTCTCAGGTACTATCGTGGTTGCCCACATCGCTGGCTCTGACCTGTTTTAGCTTCACACAGCCAGGCATACATCCACAGCACCTTCAGCTCTGCTACATGTGAAATCCAAACACAAACTGACACACCCAACTTTAACTGCAGGTTTTAATGAAAACCGTGGCCAAGGGCCACTTGTAAGACCCGGACTGGAGGGAGAGATCAGTCCCACTACCATCCTACAGATCTCTCCAAAAATATATGCCCAAGACAGGTTTCTCTAAACTATCAGTATCAAAAAGGAATAGTCGGCACTCCGTATAGCTAGGGTGGTGCACGTGGAAAACAATGTCTGTAGGAAAAGAAAATCCCGGCACTCACGTGTTGATAATCAGTTGATTTATTCCACAACTCACACAAGACGTTTCAGCCTGTCCAAGGCTTTTTTCAATTGTGGTTAAATACATTCAGTCAAAATATTTATAAACAAATCCCCGGAAATGACATAATTCTCATTAACATAAAAAAAGAGTAGACCAATAAAAAAAATATATATAACAGAATTTACAACAACATACAAAAAATTAAGCAATAATAAACTCAAGTTGCACAATGAAAAAGAACAAGTGAATTCATATATTTAAATAATCCCCAATTACACAAAGACCATATACATCGTAGATTGTAAAATTTATTGCATGCATATACCACATTATACCTTTATTTCTCCACATTCTTTTAGCTAAAAATATATAACATTTCATAGTTTTTCCAGAAAAAATCCTTAATGTTTTTAGGATTTTTTAATATTTCCCATGGAATCAAATATATCAATGACAAGTAAATTCATATATATATAAATAATCTCCAACCAAATATGAGAATATAAATCCCAAAACATAGATTCCATTTCATAAATGTATCAAAGATATTGCCATCTAAATTTCTCAATGTTCTTTTTATTAAACACATTCAACATTATATCATTTTTCTGGAAAAAAAATTCTTGATATTTCTTGATTTTTTCAAAAAGATTTTTTATTAGAACAATACTGTTTATTACATTTGTGTATACAACTGATTCCTCATGAACAGCCTGCAACAAGTGACTAAATCTATCTTTTATTCTCTTGCCCTTTATAATTCTATTAATAAATACCTTATAAAGAGATCAGTATACTGCCATATTCCCATAGATCCCAATTCACATAGTAGAAAAAATTCATCATATTATTTCTATATCACTTTATATCTCATTATAAATTGTAACTACATATAAAGCTACTACTGAAAGAACAATCACAGACATACGGGAATAGAGAACATCTATGTCCTAAGTGATCCTCACCTCCCCCAGATCGTTGTCTGAGATAAAAGTGACTTTTTAAATTTATCCTTTGTTATCCTCTATTCCCTAAATTAGACCTTATTTATTTCGTTAAATGTGACAGTATAATTAACTGTCCACCCGTGATTCCTAGAAATACATAGGGAAGCCGTCCGGCTTACATCATGTCTTATCTCCGCATTCAATCTTATTTAACCCGACAAAATGTGGCAAGTACAATATGCATCCCATTTGTTCCTATGCAGATACTTCAGGATTTCATCGCATCTGAGATGTCTAGAAAGAGAAATAGGATGTATATATTACTCATTATCCTAATCACATAATACCACTAACATCATATTCTCGATTTAGGCCATTTGGATATAAAGTTCCCAAAGTATAAATCCAAAAGGCTTCTCTACGTAAAAGGATTTTTTTAATACTGCCTCCTCTTCTAGGTGTATCTATTTGTTCTAACACCTGATATTTCAATTGGGCTATTGAATGTCCTTTTTCCTTAAAATGTAATGGAAGGGGAAGCGAAGTATCTCCACACCTGATAGTGGATTTATGTTTATTAACCCGTGTTCCTACTGACTGTATTATTTCTCCAATATATGAAAAACCACACGGACATTTTATCTGATAAACCACATTTGTAGATTTACACGTGTAGAAGCCCTTAATATTAAATCTTTTACCTGTCCTAGGATGACTAAAATATTCCCCCTTAATTACATTACTACATTGAGCACAATTCAGACAGGGATATGTTCCTTTATTTATCCTGTTGGATGTTGGGAGCGATGTAATAATTCCAAGACAAACTTTTCTTACAACAAAAAATAAAGGAACATATCCCTGTCTGAATTGTGCTCAATGTAGTAATGTAATTAAGGGGGAATATTTTAGTCATCCTAGGACAGGTAAAAGATTTAATATTAAGGGCTTCTACACGTGTAAATCTACAAATGTGGTTTATCAGATAAAATGTCCGTGTGGTTTTTCATATATTGGAGAAACAATACAGTCAGTAGGAACACGGGTTAATAAACATAAATCCACTATCAGGTGTGGAGATACTTCGCTTCCCCTTCCATTACATTTTAAGGAAAAAGGACATTCAATAGCCCAATTGAAATATCAGGTGTTAGAACAAATAGATACACCTAGAAGAGGAGGCAGTATTAAAAAAATCCTTTTACGTAGAGAAGCCTTTTGGATTTATACTTTGGGAACTTTATATCCAAATGGCCTAAATCGAGAATATGATGTTAGTGGCATTATGTGATTAGGATAATGAGTAATATATACATCCTATTTCTCTTTCTAGACATCTCAGATGCGATGAAATCCTGAAGTATCTGCATAGGAACAAATGGGATGCATATTGTACTTGCCACATTTTGTCGGGTTAAATAAGATTGAATGCGGAGATAAGACATGATGTAAGCTGGACGGCTTCCCTATGTATTTCTAGGAATCACGGGTGGACAGTTAATTATACTGTCACATTTAACGAAATAAATAAGGTCTAATTTAGGGAATAGAGGATAACAAAGGATAAATTTAAAAAGTCACTTTTATCTCAGACAACGATCTGGGGGAGGTGAGGATCACTTAGGACATAGATGTTCTCTATTCCCGTATGTCTGTGATTGTTCTTTCAGTAGTAGCTTTATATGTAGTTACAATTTATAATGAGATATAAAGTGATATAGAAATAATATGATGAATTTTTTCTACTATGTGAATTGGGATCTATGGGAATATGGCAGTATACTGATCTCTTTATAAGGTATTTATTAATAGAATTATAAAGGGCAAGAGAATAAAAGATAGATTTAGTCACTTGTTGCAGGCTGTTCATGAGGAATCAGTTGTATACACAAATGTAATAAACAGTATTGTTCTAATAAAAAATCTTTTTGAAAAAATCTAGAAATATCAAGATTTTTTTTTCCAGAAAAATGATATAATGTTGAATGTGTTTAATAAAAAGAACATTGAGAAATTTAGATGGCAATATCTTTGATACATTTATGAAATGGAATCTATGTTTTGGGATTTATATTCTCATATTTGGTTGGAGATTATTTATATATATGAATTTACTTGTCATTGATATATTTGATTCCATGGGAAATATTAAAAAATCCTAAAAACATTAAGGATTTTTTCTGGAAAAACTATGAAATGTTATATATTTTTAGCTAAAAGAATGTGGAGAAATAAAGGTATAATGTGGTATATGCATGCAATAAATTTTACAATCTACGATGTATATGGTCTTTGTGTAATTGGGGATTATTTAAATATATGAATTCACTTGTTCTTTTTCATTGTGCAACTTGAGTTTATTATTGCTTAATTTTTTGTATGTTGTTGTAAATTCTGTTATATATAATTTTTTTATTGGTCTACTCTTTTTTTATGTTAATGAGAATTATGTCATTTCCGGGGATTTGTTTATAAATATTTTGACTGAATGTATTTAACCACAATTGAAAAAAGCCTTGGACAGGCTGAAACGTCTTGTGTGAGTTGTGGAATAAATCAACTGATTATCAACACGTGAGTGCCGGGATTTTCTTTTCCTACAGGTTTCTCTAAACTGACTTGGTCAAATAACTTGACCCAGTCCACAATTACTTTATTTTGCATGGCAACTTCAGCCTTGGCTGTGATTACAATACACTCCCATGGTTCAGCATGCTTCTAAGCACATTCTGGGGGGCACATAATGGTTCTCTCATATGATTCCCCTCACTGTCTAAGGCTATGTTCATACACGTTGTGTTTTTTTCTGCTGCAAATCTGCTGCTAACTTTTTTCTGGCAGGAAAACAGCTGCATAAAAAAGCAGGTTTTGTTGCTTTTATTGTTGCGTTTTTTTGCTGCTGCGTTTTTTTGACCACCCAGGTGCGTTTTCTGCTGCAGAAACGCTGAAAGAAGTGACATGCTTTATTGTCCAAATACACAAGCAAGGCAGAAAATACACAGCAAAGAAAAAGCAACGTGTGTGAACAGAGAATTCTGGTTTCTCATAGACTTTGCTGGTACTGCTAGACGCAGCTGAAAATTTGCATAAAAATCTGCTGCAAAATACGCAGCAAAACACAACGTGTGTGAACATAGCCTCACAGTGTCAAAAACTTTTTTCACAAATTCCTTTTAAAGATGAACATAGATAATCTTGTTGCTAGATCCTGTGTGTTCAAAGGTTGTAAATATGCACAGAAAACTTTTATAAAGTGTTCAACTCTCCTAAAATGACCCAAAAAGGAAATTAAAGAGTAACAGTCATTTTAATTAATCTTATTCCCCATAAATGAATAATACAAGCAAAGATAAGAAACTTTGTGATGCATCTTATTAGAGAAATCTACTTTATTCTCCTCCTGTATTAATTGTTCACTTTCAATTCACGACTTAAATTTGTTTTAATTAAATACTGATTTTCAGCTCAATGAGGGGTGAGATTACAATTGCTTCTCATAAATACCAGTATCTATGGATAGGAGGTAGAATGAGGAAGGTTGAGACACTTTGCTTCAGTTCTGTTTTAACTGCCTAGTTTAAGTTCCCTAAAAATCTGTTTGACCTGCAGCTCAGCAAATAATCCACACTTAGAGAGAATCTGTGTCAGAGACCTTCCCTGTCTGAATACAGACCAGAGAGGCTCAGACAGGGAATGTCCCCTACTCTGATTCTAAATCGGCTCAGCATTCTGACTCAGCTGCAGATGAAAGCAGATTCTTAGAGAGCTTGAACTAGGCAGTTAAAAAAGCACTGCAGCATAGTATTTGGGAGAGATGAAGGCAAAATAAGGGAATGAATTATATTACAAAAAATCCTACTTTTGCAAAAGCTAATCTATAGTTAAATTAAAAAAAAAGTTTAGCCACACTTAAGCAATTCAAGGTGCAAAAGAGCTAATTTGCATACTTTTCTCCATACTAAGCTAGTCTTTTTAAAGAGAACAAGTACTTCCCCCACATTGCCTCAAGAACATCGCACTCACTCAGCCAACATGACTTTGCTCTACACTGATGAGGAGGAAAACATCCAGAAACAGCCAGGACAGACACACCATTGGTGCAACCTGTACAGTCGCGCAGATGCCCAAAAGGTAAGGGGCCCACTTCTACCTCCATAGCAGGTGAAATTTTGCATTAGGATGAGCTAATGTTCTTGCACAGGGGCCCTCTTCTGTCTGTGTCCGCTCTTGGAAACAGCTGTCTGTAGAGGACTTTCTGGCTTGGCATTTTTCATGTTGGAAGGCTCATTAAAATATCGGGCATTGACATAAAGAGTAACTACTGCTATTAGTTGTTACTTATGAAATTTCTTTTGTTCTCTGAGTGAGCTAATTTGCATACTTATCTCCCATGAATCATTGCCTGTAAGGCTACATACTCAGCTGGTTTCTTTAAGGTGAACCAGACTCTGCTCTACACTGATGAGAGGCAAAAACCCTGAAACAGTAGTCTGTAGATTAGTTTCTTACTTGGCATTTATTCTTGGTCATGTTGCATGGCTCGTTAAAGGTTGAACAGAAACTTATAGAGCAATTACCTCTTCTCAGTGGAACTTGTGAGAAAGTTACTTTTGTTCTGCAAGTGAGCAAATTTGCATGCTTATCCAACACCCCCTTCCTGTGAAGCATTGCAGGTAAACTGCATATTCAGCTGGTCCCTTTAAGAAGAACCATTACATCCCTCAATGTGCTCACTAAAAACAATGATTGTTCCTGTAATTTCCAGATATCCAAGGTCCTCCACAGTAAGAGATGCTCTTGTAGCTGTCATAGAGGGTCCTAAGCCGGGGGACACCTCTGTATCACATTACATTTTTATTATTTTTTTCTATGGGTTTAATAGAGAAAAAAAATCAATCACACCATTTTTTACACCATTTACCTTTCACTGTACAATGTTCATTGCATTGTACGGGTTGTTATGATTATAGGGATACCAAATATGTCTTTAAATTGCTGATTTGTGATGTTTTTGTAAGTGGATTAAATGTCATTATTGTAATTGTTTTTCATTACTTTTTAGTAATTTTATAGGAAGACAAAAATATGACTTTTGTTTTACCCCTAGAAAACAGGTATACCGAAATGCACAGCTACAGTATACAGAGATGAATCTCTATGTACCAGTGCAATTTGCCTGTAATGTAGTAGATAAGTAGGGATAATTCTCATCTAGTTAGTGCAGCATTGGCCCGTAGCTTTTGCTGCTGCCTCCAATGATACAGGTTGGGAGTTCAAATCCTGTGGACATCAGATCTCAAGAAAAGAAAAGAAGGGCTAATTGAATTGAATGTAAGCATGTAAACAGCAGAGAGTTGCCACCCCCGGAGTTAGGGGAAGAGAAGGAGTTACAGAGCAGTGAAGATGGCAAGAGAGACATCACACAGAGTGAGTGGAAGTCACAATGTTGCCCTAACCTCTTGGGGCAATGGGACAACTCCCCCAAATCGGAACTGTACTGTGTTATTGCAATATACAGTACAAGTGATCTGATTATTGAAGGTTCAAGTTTCCTAACGCAACTAAAAATAATGTAAAAAAATTAGAAATTCAAATCACCCACCTTGTCCCTTATTGAAAATAAAAAATGAAGAAAATAAATCATGTTTGGTATCATCACATGTCCAATCTATCAAAATATTACATTACCATAATTAACCTGTGTGGATATTTGCCGTAAAGTGAAAAAAATAAAAATTGCCAGAATTGTTATTTTTCCTTCTGCACACCTCCCTAAAAAGTGCAATAAAAATGATGACAGCATTTTATGTACCCTAAATTGGCATAAAAAAGATCATCAGCCCAGGGTGCAAAGACAAGCCGTCACACAGCTCAGCCTCTGGACACTATGCTGACAGACACAGCAAACCTTCTTGCCACAGCTTGCATTGATGTGCCATCCTGGATGAGCTGCACTACCTGAGCAACTTCTGTGGGTTGTAGAGTCCGTCTCATGCTACTGTGACACCCCAGGGGTCTGGTTGCCACAGTAATAGAGATATTATGTCTGAGAGCAAGTGGGAGGTTTCTCTGGTCAGGAGCCCTAAGCATGCAACACGGCCCACCCAGACCTGGGAGGGGAGGAATCTGCCCTTATAAACTGGGTCTGGGGCGGGATTAGGTTAGACAGAGACAGAGCCTGCAGAACAAGCAGAGCAGTCAGAGCCTGGAGAGGGAAAGTGAGAACAGGAGCTCTGTAGGAGCAGCAGCTGAAGGCCAGGGGCTGTGAGCAGAGATATAGCTCGCCCTGGCTGAAGTTACTAAAACCGGACACAGGAGTCCGAGGCTGTGGGGACTGATATATACCCAGCAGCAGAAACCAGCCGGCAGGGGATTCCAGGTCCTCTGGCCATAGAAGCCCGGAGGCTCAGTCACAAAGAAGGGACCAGCGCCGCCATCCAGGAGCGGAGGCTAACAGAAGGCCCCAAGTCACCAGCCATACGGGTGAGCACCACACGGTATACTCAGGGACGTGGGCTACTTGTAACCGCTGACAGCAAGGTAGCCAGGAAGAGTGCAGATAAACGGGGAGGCCTACAACTCCACCTGGCCAGGGGAACTCCTGCTTGCTCGCAGACTGACCAGGCCCCTTATACTAGCCAGTACTCCCGGGAGGGTCTGCCTTGTACCATCAGTAAATACCCTGAACTGCACCTCACGTCTCTGTGATTCCTTGCCGCACCAGCACCATTAGCACTGGGACCCTCACACCATCACTCCCATCATCTCTCACATTAGCTGCCCTAAGGCAATACTTCTCCTGTGGGGAGTTATCCCATACTCGGCTGCGCAAACAATATCAGCCTCAGCGGTCGGCAGCGCAGCGGTGGTCCCCACTGACCGCAATCCACGGGTGGCGTAGTCGGACATTTGCTATACATTAAGACTGCCACTGGTTTGACCACCCTGGGCACAGACCGGGTCACCGCCACACGGAGACTACAACCCACAGCATTCTACAACAGGCCCGGTTCCGGGTTCCCCTGCACAACACAGGCCCAGGGGGTGCGTTAACTTTGGCGTAGTCGGCAGGATTTCGTGCCCGCAACCACCGGATACTGCGTGCCTGAAAAAGAGACTTTTATACTTACCTGTGGTGAAGTTTCCCGCTGTCCGGAGTCGTTTCCCGCCATCCGGAGCCGATTCCCACCATCAGACGCCATCTTGGACCGTTTTCCCGCCGTCTTCTGCCTTCTTCCGGCCATCCGCAGCTGCTTCCCGCCTACGGACGCCATCTTCGGGACGCCGCACGGGAAGAAGAGGGGCGTGGACGCCGAAAGCGCGCGAGATCCGAAGCTCCGCCCCACGCTCCGCCCCACGCTCTGACGCTGCGCAAGGTCCTGGAAGGGAGGAAGAGCGACGCTGACGTCATCGGAGCGCGACGCCAGGTCCTCAACCCCGACGATCGACTGCGGAGCCGCGGCCTACGGAAGAAGAGCATCGCAAGGTAGGCCACGGTCCACTAGGGGGGAGGAGGATGCCGGATACCGAGGGGAGCTCCACTGCCACAGCCACCGCCAGCGCAACCGCTGCAGCAGTCATGCCATTCACCATGCCCTATATCCCGGGGGCAACCTGGCTACCCCAGTACTCAGGGGAGTCACATACTCTAAATGACTTTAGAGAAAGACTGGATAGCCTCTTCCAGGTGTACCCCCTCACAGAAGAGCAAAAAGTGAGCATCCTGGTGGCCCAATTAATCGGGGCAGCCCAAAGGGAGGTAAAGTCCTGGCCACCTGGGAGGAAGAGGACTGTCAGAGAAATACTAGCCCGGCTGAAAGACACATTTGATACCCGCACCTCAGCCGAAATAAAGCTCAGATTTTACGGGTGTAAACAGCGGGCACATGAGAGTATAAGAGACTATGCTCTAAACCTACAAGAGGCCCTGAGAGCCATTAAGCAGGCAGACCCTGACAGCGTGGGAAATGAAGATAAACTGTTGACTGAACAATTTATTGAGGGTCTACTGTGCAATGCCCACCGAACCCAGTTGCGGGCAATGGCCTTACAGGACCCTGACCTGGACTTTGCACAGTTCAAGGACAGAGCCATCCGGGTGCTCCGAGAACCGGCACCAGGTGGCGCTGTGACCCACAGGCGCCCTGCTATCACTTACCACCAGGAGACGGCGCCCTTGTCTGCAGGGCCTGTGGGAGCTGATGCGCAGGCTTTAAACAGTGACCCGGCTACAGACCTGCACCATCAGGTCCAAGAGCTGACTAAGAGCGTTGCCGCGCTAACCAGAACTGGGCAGTCTTTACAGGTCTCTTCTCCAGGAAAGATCCAGCTGGCATCCGGACCGGAGGACGTCCCGTGGCACCGACTGAGGAGGAACCCACCGGCCAGAGGAAGACCCAGCGACAGATACAACGAGGACGGATGACCCATCTGCCGCCGCTGCAATCAACCCGGACATGTGGCAAGGTACTGTCATTTAAACGGGCACAACCTGGGGTAGAGGGCCAACCCCCAGGCATAAGACCATCAGGCCCATCAAACTGGTGTGATAAATACATAGGGGGACGTCCAATCTTGCCTGTGGTACTGGATGGCATTCCTATGAGTGCCCTACTAGACACTGGGTCACAGGTGACCACCATCCCGTACGTGCTCTTTAAACAGTACTGGAATGACTCGGACATAACCCGCTACCCAGATGACGACCTGAGTATCATCGCCAGCAATGGTCAGCCCGTGCCGCAGGTGGGATTCAAAGAGGTGACCATTAAGATCGGTAAAGTCGAACTGGCGGCACAAGGACTGATTATAGTGGACATAGACCGTCATGAGAGTCACCCTAGAATAACCTTGGGAACTAATGTGATTGAAAATTGTCTTGCAGAGGTGATTCTCATTTTACAGCAGGTTGCCAAGAACGCCAGTTCCGGCCAGCAGCGTGTGCTCCAAAAAGAGATCCGGGCACTGATGAAGCGGCAACAGGTGGAACTATCTGGTGGTGAGATAGGTAGCGTGAGAATGTGTGACCCGTTCCCTATTGCCATGCCCCCAAAAAGTGAGATGATGATTTGGTGCCGGGCAGCTATTGGTCTAAGAGGTAGAGACTACCAAGCAATGGTAGAACCCGTCTACTCAGACAGTAGGCCCACCATTTTGACGGCACGGGGGGTGGTCGATGTACGCCATGGGAGGGTGCCCGTTCGCATCATAAATATCGGGGAGAGAGAAGTATACCTGCCCCGGTATGCCACGCTAGCCAAATTGTTCACCATAAACCAGAATTCTGTACAGGCCGTGGAACCCTTGCCTCCATCTCAACCAGAGGAAGTTAACGGCTCTAAGAAACCAATGGAGGACTGGTGTCAGCAACTGCATTTGGGTACTGACTCCACTCCCTCACACCAGAAACAGGGAGTCTATCGGGTGGTTCGAGAGTACGAGAGAGTGTTTAGTAAACACCCGCTAGACTTCGGGCGAGTAAAGGGGGTAGAACACCACATCCCCACGGGAGACCATCCTCCCATAAAGGAGAGATACCGACCCGTACCCCCGGCACACTACCAACACGCCAAGGGGATGCTTAGAGACATGAAGGAGGCTGGGGTAATCAGGGACAGCTGTAGCCCCTGGGCAGCTCCACTAGTCTTAGTGAAAAAGAAAGACAACACCATGAGAATGTGTGTAGACTACAGGAAGGTCAACCGTATCACACACAAAGATGCGTACCCGTTACCAAGGATAGAAGAGTCCCTAGCTGCATTAAAATCTGCTAACTTCTTCTCTACTTTGGATCTCACTAGCGGGTACTGGCAGGTTCCTGTAGCAGAGGCGGACCGGGAGAAGACCGCATTCACAACCCCGATGGGTCTCAGCGAATTTAACTGTATGCCGTTCGGGCTCTGCAACGCACCAGGAACCTTCCAACGGTTGATGGAATGCTGTCTGGGACACCGGAACTTCGAGACGGTCCTGTTATACCTGGACGATGTCATCGTCTATTCCAAGACCTACGAGGACCACCTGAAACACCTGGCAGAAGTGTTCGAAGCTCTGGCAAACTACGGCCTAAAGGTGAAACCCTCCAAGTGTCACCTCCTGAAACAAAAGGTGCAATACCTGGGACACGTGGTGAGTGCTGACGGAGTGGCTCCTGACCCTGATAAGATCACCGTGATTAAGGACTGGCCAAGACCCTCCAGCATAAAGGAAGTGCGGCAGTTCCTCGGGTTGGTAGGCTACTACCGAAGATTCATTCCCGGTTTCACCAAAATGGCAGCCCCTATGCAGGACCTCCTGATAGGTCAATCTCGGAAAGCCAAAAACCAGAAGCCGCCCTTTAGGTGGGAAAAGCTGGAAGAGGAGTCCTTCTGCCAGCTGAAGATGGCCCTCACAGGGGATGAAATCCTGGCATATCCAGACTACAGCCAGCCCTTTATCCTCCACACGGACGCAAGCAACATCGGGCTAGGAGCCGCACTGTCCCAGATCCAGCAAGGGAAAGACGGGTAATCGCTTACGCCAGCCGAAAGCTACGGCCCATGGAGAGGAACCCTGAGAATTATAGCTCATTCAAGCTGGAGTTCCTGGCAGTAGTGTGGGCAGTGACCGAACGTTTCAAGCATTACCTTGCCTCCTCCAAATTCACCGTGTACACGGATAACAACCCGTTGACACACCTGGACACTGCAAGGCTCGGTGCCCTGGAACAGAGATGGATGGCCCGCCTGTCCAACTTTGAATTCACCATCAAGTACCGGGCAGGACGCTCAAATGCCAACGCGGATGCCCTGTCTAGAATGCCGAACTTACCGGACGTAGGGGAAGATCCAGAAGATCTGGAAGAAGTTGAGCTCCCTGCGTTCCACCATCATGGGATTAGCCTGTATTCCCACCGTGTGAAGGACAGGCGCTCCGTGACGTTCAATCCCTTGCCCCACTACAACTGGGCGGAGACGCAAGACAGTGATCCCGCAGTCCATTTGGTGAAGGAAATGCTGACCCAGGCCGATGCCCGTCTTGACCCAGATGCTCCGGAGGAGACCAAGCAACTGTGGAAGGAGAAAAGTAAGCTGTTCCTCTACAGGGAGAAGCTGTGCCGGAGAATGGTTAACTCTCGAACACATGAGTTGACCTAGCAGGTAGTCGTCCCAAGACGAGACGCGGCTATGGTTCTGGAGGCATACCACAACGGAGCAGGGCATTTCGGATGGAAGAAGCTGGAGTTCTTGTTGCGTGAACGGTTCTACTGGGTAGGCATGAGAGGAGCCATCGAGAGGTGGTGCAGAGGCTGTGGCCCGTGCCACCTGAGAAGAAAAGACCGAGCCAGCCAGAAGACTCCCCTGCAGCCCATCATCACCAGACAGCCACTGGGACTGGTAGCCCTGGACCATGTGAAACTGGCTCCAAGCAGATCTGGGTATGTCTACGCCCTCACAATCGTAGATCATTACTCCCGGTTCCTGGTGGTGGTCCCGGTCAAGGACTTAACGGCTCAAACAGCATCTAGAGCCTTCCAGAAGCACTTCTGCCATCCACACGGGTACCGGGACCAAGTGTTGACAGACCAAGGACCAGCCTTCGAAGCGGAGGTCTTCCAGGAGTTCTGCAACCTGTATGGCTGCAAGAAGATAAGAACAACGCCCTATCACCCTCAAACCAATGGACTCTGCGAGAAGATGAACCAGGTGGTGATAGATCTGCTAAAAACATTGCCCCTGGAAGAACGCAGTCTGTGGCCTGAGAAACTGCCCGATCTGGTGGAACTGTATAACCACATCCCTGTAGGTTCCACCAACTGTACCCCGGCTTACCTAATGAGAGCAAGACCTGGTAAGCTGCCTATTGACCTGGATATGGGAGTCCTGACGCCTGAGGACACCTCACCAGAGGCAGACTGGGATACAGAACGGCAGCAGCAGTATCAGAAAGTACAGGAGAGCGTCGAGCGAAGTCTGTCTCAAGCTAGAGAAAGGCAAGAGAAGGCTTATAACCAGTATGCTCCCGCTGTTCCCCTGGTACCTGGAGAGCAGGTCTTGAAGAGGAAGAGGCGGCTCCACAAGTTGGACGACCAGTGGGAGAAGGACCCGTACACCGTACTGCCATCAAGCCATGAGAACCCAAAAATCTGCGTAATCAGTAAGGATGGAGGAGAAACCACAGCCATTGTCTCCAGAGACCACCTGAAGAAGTGTCCCGAGCAGCTGCAAAGCCCTGAAGAAGATCAAGGAAACCCTCAACCCGCAGAGGAAAGGGAAGAAATGATCAGTACCGTACTCTGAGACTTCCCCCGGTCTTGGACACAAGTAAACGGCGCTGTCGTGGTACCCGTCCTCACCTTTCTCTAGCCAGCCCCGCAAGTGCCTACAGAGGAACCGGTAGAGCTGGAAGAGCAGCCGGCCCAAGAGGCAGAAGAGTACACACCAGCAGTACAGGAGGATCAACCCTCTGCTAGTAGTGAGCCTGCCGTGCCCCTAGTGAGCCAAAGAGTGCGCAGACAGCTGCCCAGCTTACCCATAACACCTCCTACACCCTGTAGTGCAGAACCAGTTAGTGAGCTCCGTAGGTCCACTAGAGTCACTAGAGGTCAAATGCCCGCTCGCTGGAGAATCTAAACTAATGCACTGTGAATTTAACTGTTAACTGTTTATGGTTTATGTTTGTTGCCTGTTATTAATTATGTTTCTCAGTTACCGTGCAGATTTTTATGGACTAACAGGTTTTGGACGCTGGATAACCGGAACAGTTTTGTAGATAGTTGCACCTTGGTGCCTCTTGCGAAGACGGCCGCGGAAGAGAAAACCTGTCTGGCGTGGCCTCCTTGCGGCCCAAAGTAGTTAGTCTACCCTTGCAGCCACGCCCAAGGACAACGCAAGGGGTTTGCTTTGGACAGGTCCCCTACTTCGCTTAAAGCTTCACCTTGGGTGATATGGACACCCGGTTGCGGACACGCCGTGACCTTTAAAGAACTAAAGCTTCTTGTAAATATGTTATTGTGTTATTGTTATACCCTGTATTTATGTTTCTTTAAAAAATGTGTTTAGTCCCGGAGTACTAAAATTTACTAGGGGGGAATGTGACACCCCAGGGGTCTGGTTGCCACAGTAATAGAGATATTATGTCTGAGAGCAAGTGGGAGGTTTCTCTGGTCAGGAGCCCTAAGCATGCAACACGGCCCACCCAGACCTGGGAGGGGAGGAATCTGCCCTTATAAACTGGGTCTGGGGCGGGATTAGGTTAGACAGAGACAGAGCCTGCAGAACAAGCAGAGCAGTCAGAGCCTGGAGAGGGAAAGTGAGAACAGGAGCTCTGTAGGAGCAGCAGCTGAAGGCCAGGGGCTGTGAGCAGAGATATAGCTCGCCCTGGCTGAAGTTACTAAAACCGGACACAGGAGTCCGAGGCTGTGGGGACTGATATATACCCAGCAGCAGAAACCAGCCGGCAGGGGATTCCAGGTCCTCTGGCCATAGAAGCCCGGAGGCTCAGTCACAAAGAAGGGACCAGCGCCGCCATCCAGGAGCGGAGGCTAACAGAAGGCCCCAAGTCACCAGCCATACGGGTGAGCACCACACGGTATACTCAGGGACGTGGGCTACTTGTAACCGCTGACAGCAAGGTAGCCAGGAAGAGTGCAGATAAACGGGGAGGCCTACAACTCCACCTGGCCAGGGGAACTCCTGCTTGCTCGCAGACTGACCAGGCCCCTTATACTAGCCAGTACTCCCGGGAGGGTCTGCCTTGTACCATCAGTAAAGACCCTGAACTGCACCTCACGTCTCTGTGATTCCTTGCCGCACCAGCACCATTAGCACTGGGACCCTCACACCATCACTCCCATCATCTCTCACATTAGCTGCCCTGAGGCAATACTTCTCCCGTGGGGAGTTATCCCATACTCGGCTGCGCAAACAACATCAGCCTCAGCGGTCGGCAGCGCAGCGGCAGTCCCCACTGACCGCAATCCACGGGTGGCGTAGTCGGACATTTGCTATACATTAAGACTGCCACTGGTTTGACCACCCTGGGCACGGACCGGGTCACCGCCACACGGAGACTACAACCCCCAGCATACTGCCACAGGTCCGGTTCCGGGTTCCCCTGCACAACACAGGCCCAGGGGGCGCGTCACTACCACGAGTGTGAAAGCACAACCAACATTCAAAAGTGACCAAAACATCAGACAGAAAGCATTGGTACTGAGATGTGGTCTGTGGTCCACACCTGCAGAACCACTCCTTTATTGTGGGTGTCTTGATAATTGCCAATAATTTCCATCTATTGTCTATTCCATTTGTACAGCAGCATGTGAAATTGATTGTCAATCAGTGTTGCTTCCTAAGTGGACAGTTTGATTTCACAGAAGTTTGATTTACTTGGAGTTATATTCTGTTGTTGAAGTGTTCCCTTTATTTTTTTGAGCAGTGTATTAAGCTGAGTTCCTCCTAGCGGCCTAAGGCTATTTTTAATTAACGCTGGATCCTAGCTACCCTTTAATTTTGTAGCCTTTTAGACCGGGAGAGGCATGTTGGATAAATATTAGGCTTAGGGTCCCATCAAAGAAAGGTACACCTTTTTGTGGATGGTGAGCCCTTATTGATTAGCCAAGTACCTTCAATTTATATTCTACATAGGCTTTTAGCCTAGGAGAGGGATGTTTGATAAATATTATATTTAGGGTCCCATCAAAGAAAGGTGTGCCTGGTTGCGGCTGTTGGGCTCTTATAAATTGATGTAATGCAGTCCAAATTTTATATATTCAATCTTTGCATACATCTTAGCGCTTACAGAGGTTGCTGCAATCTTCTTTTTCTATTTTATGCAGTCATAGCAGCTTGCATCTGTTCACACTTGCTTTATTCTGTTCATAGGTGCTGGTCAGTTTTTTGTAATATACTATTGGAGGTGGTGACTGCCTCCATATTTGGCAGAGCTTAATGATGGCCGTACAAATCGGTCCGAGATTGGACAGCAATGCACCGACAGGCTGTGGATCCCTGACCTGAGCATGACAGCTTCATAGAAATATATGAAGCTGTCACTCTCGGCCAGTCCGTGCATTGTGGTCCGATCTCGACCAATTTTTACGGACATCTGAATGCGCTCTATGGCCATTTTTAATTAGTGTTTGATAATACCTGCCCTTTAATTTTGTCAGCTTTTAGCCCGGGAGAGGCATGTTTGATACATTTTAGGTTTAGGGTCCCATCAAAGAAAGGTTGCCTTGTTGTGGCTAGTGGGCTCTCATGAATTGACCAATTTATGTGCTAACTACCCTCATTTTATAAATAAGGCAAATTGGATATAATTTCACACAAAACCCCAAAAATGGACCGGATAAAATTGCTGCCACCTTTTCAAAATTGAGGGTAAACAACTTTGTTTCAAGCAAGTGATGCTCCGTTAAACTTACCTGTGGCAAGTAACAGGTGTGGGCAATATGAACATCACACCAGAAACCAGATAAAAAGAGGAAAAGTTGACTCAATCTTTGAATTGTGTGTCTGTGTGTGCCACACTAAGTATGGAGAATAGAAAGAGGAGAAGAGAACTGTCTGAGGACTTGAGAACTAAAATTGTTAAAAAATATCAACAATCTCAAGGTTACAAGTCCATCTCCAGAAATCTTGATGTTCCTTTGTCCACGGTGCGCAACGTAATCACGAAGTTAACAACCCATGGCAGTGTAGCTAATCTCCGTGGACGTGGATGGCAGAGAAAAATTGATGAAAGGTTGCAACGCAGGACAGTATGGATGATGGATAAGCAGTCCCAATTATGTTCCAAAGAAATTCAAACTGTCCTGCAGGCTCAGGGTGCATCAGTGTCAGCACGAACTATTTGTCGACATTTGAATACAATGAAACAATATGGCAGGAGATTCAGGAGGACTCCACTGCTGACACAGAGACATAAAAAAACTACACTGCAGTTTTCCAAAATGTACTTGAGTAAGCCAAAATCCTTCTGGGAAAGTATCTTATGGGCAGATGAGACCAAAATATAGCTTTTTGGTAAAGAACATCTACTGTTTACCGAAAACAGAATGAGGCCTACAAAGAAAAGAACACAGTACATACAGTAAAATATGGTGGAGGTTCAAAGATGTTTTAGAGTTGTCTTGCTGCCTCTGGCACTGGGTGCCTTGACTGTGTGCAAGAATCATGAAATCTGAAGATTACCAATTAATTTTGGGTCGCAATGCAATGCCCAGTGTCAGAAAGCTGGGTTTGCATTCTAGGTCATGGGTCTTCCAGCAGGACAATGACCCCAAACATACTTCAAGAAGCCCTAGAAATGGATGGAAACAAAGCGCTGGAGAGTTCTGAAGTGGCAATGGGTCCAGATCTAAATCCCATTGATCACCTGTTGAAAGATCTTAAAATTGCTGATGGGCGAAGGCGCCCTTCAAATATGAGAGACATATACTGTATATATATAATTTTTCCAGAAGAATCAGATGTAGGCAGTGACTTACGTTTGCAATGCTTGTCGCACAGCGCAGAGGCCCTCATGTCGCACAGCCTCAGAGATCCTTTGCTGCTACTGTACACAAAAAGGTTGCAGTGATAGGGGTGAAATTCGGCTGCTGTAATCACTTCAGTCAGGTCTTCCATGTTTGCAGGCTTGATGTCCACAATGTCTGATATTACAGATTATTAAGGAAAATTAATGTCACGTTTGTGCAGTATTCATGCTCCGTGCGTGTAATTAAGGATTCCCATTTCAATTCACTAATGTGAGAAGCTGGAACAATTCTAATAGCAATGTAATTGTCTCCTTTGCAGACGAGTCTCGGTTCAATCAATTCTAGAAAATTAGCAAAGTAATTTCCACTTATCAGTATTAACCTACTTACATGCTGCACAGAAACAGAGGTGCATCGGATATTCTGTGATGAGCCTAGTTTAAAAAGAACTTTCTATCATTATATTAGCAGCAGTGCCCAGTACTGTACTAAGGATGATAAATGCCCCTGAAGAAAAATTTAGTGTGGGGTCCAACCCATCTTAAGGAGCCTAGACCCCACAATCTTGGCCGCACATGGTGGCGTAACAATAATAGGTGCAGGAGTTGCAATCGCACATGGGCCCCGGAGACTAGGGAAGCCCAAAGGGTCTGTTTGGCCCATATTAGAAAATCAATACCATAACAGACCCATGATAATTAGGGGCCCTGTTGGAGATTTTGCATTGGGGGCCACAAACGTCAAGTTATGCCACTGGGTAAAGTAGTCAAATATGTAAGTTATTCACTTAAGTCTTAAGGTGAATTTGCCAAACCTGCCACCCCCTTAGATAAAAAGAGATTGATACGCATGTGTGGCCGTTTCTTCTCAGCTAAACAGGATTGCCAAACAGCCATAGGGGGATGCTCTTTTACGTGGTGAGCGTCATACCTGCTAAGTTTTAAAGAGGTTAACCCACCAACAGAACAGGGACTATTACAGATTACGAGAATGGTGGTCCCATGTCCCCTAAGTGAATGGTGCGATAGGCTTGCTGTGCTGTCACACACTATCTGTACAGATTCTTCAGTGTTTTCTCTCCTCATCTCTACAGCTAAGCTTTGAGAGGTGATGTCTTCTCACTATCCAGAGTCACCCCAAAGTGGCTGCTGCATTCCCTGCTTCTTCTTTTATGCAGGTGACGCACCCCCTGGGCCATATTCTTTTAGGGGGAATATCCGGAGCCGGATCAGATGGGAGTTGTAGTCTTCCGAGTGGCTGTGACCCGGTCCGTGCCCAGGGTGTCAAACTGAGTTGTATGTGGCAGTCCTACAGATGTTATAAGTTCTTTATTGTCGACTACGCCACCCGTTGTATTGCGGTCACTGTGGCCGCCGCTGCAGCAGGGTCCGCTGAGGCTGGTGGTGTAGGTGCAGCTCTGGTGATATAACCCCCAACGGGTGGGGTATAGCCTCAGGGGGATCAGGTGCAGAGGATGGGAGTTGTGGTGATGCAGTGTAGACGGCAATCAGAGACAGAGTCGGGTTATGCAGTTTAGGATGTTTACTCACTGCTGATGTTCTGGTCACTCCAGCTTCGAGTGACCTCCCGAGCCGTGCTGCGTCCACCAGGTTCTGGATCCAGCCAACTCCCAAATAAGTCCGGAGCGTGACCCTGAGCTCTCCTTCAGTCCTTTCTCTGGCCGTCCCCACTATTGATCCACCCAGGTCCAGCTCCCTCGGGCCTTCTGTTGGGACACCCTTGGCCTTGGGTTCCCTGACCCTCCACGTGGTATGCCTTCGTGGTGGATGTGGTGGGTGACCGTGGCAAACGCTGCCCACGGTCTCCGGTCTCTGGCTGGGGAGTGTTTTTACCCCCACCAGCTTGGGTTCCGGTACCCTGTGCCGACTCTTCACCCGGGGATTTAGTTTGGGGTCTTAGAGTCCTTTTCTTCTGTGCCTCTGGGTCTCTCTCTCTCTCCTCTCTCACTCTGGGTCTCTCTTCTCCTCTGCTCCTGACTTTCTCTCTGCAACTGACCCTGTTCTTAGTTGGTGCCCACCTTATATACACCCTCTATGTGTGAGCTCAGGTGACCAGCACCCAATGAGCTCCTAACTTTACCCAGGCTGCTCCCCCTATCTGCCCCTACACTACTTGGGATGTACCACCCCCCTCCCACTCCAGCCAGGAACAGACTCGGTCGTACCTGCACATTTCTAAGTGGGAGTACCGTCGGTCTGCTCCTCGGAAATGGGATGTGTGTAGTGCATGCAGCCTACCGAGCTCAGTTCCACACTCCATCCTTACCCGGGAGTGGAATATCACACCTCTGGGTTGAGGTGCAATACCCCTGTAGCAGCCGAATCCTCAGGGTGCTACACAGGCTATGATAATACCTCCTGATTGGCTGTGCTATACCATGTGATGAGATAGCTGCAAGGCAATATAGGAAAGCTCGCCCAGCCGCGCCAAAGACCTTCTGTGACTGATGCAAAATTCTGCAATGTGTAAAATAGCAAAGGCCATTTTAAGCGATTTGCGCAAAAAATTGTGAATTTGCTGGGTTCAATGAATTACTAAAACTATGATTTTCATTCGCTCATTCACTAATGTCTACACGTGTAATTTTATTCTAAAGACGTGTGACCTCCAGAAGAACCCACACCTGGGACTAGCATCAACCTCCTGACGAAGCCGGAAGGAGAAACGCGCGTCGAGGCGCTTGCTTGGACTCCCAGCCTGCTCCATAAAACGCTAGCATGTCCTCAGGTATAACACCTCATATGTAATGTTTTGCAATGTCTTTTTAACTCATCAAGTGTTTATGTGGATCAGCGCACATGATACCTGTATAACACTTTACATCCTTGCTATTTCTGAAGTCAATATGCCTTGCTGTGGAGGTTTTTTTTGCTAGTGATGAGGGCTGGGAACCCTTTGTGTTCTCATGGGTACTTATTGCACATTATTGCCTTAAACAAATTTTAGCAACTTGTTCTGTCTCACTTTATGTGGATTTTCTATTTATATGAATGTATATCTTTAAATAAAATTTATTATATGCTAAACCGATCCCGCGGTTTTCTTGACAAGAGCCCTCTAGTCTTCTATATTTAACCTTAATAATTATAAGAACTTCCAGATAAATTCTACAATATTGTCCTTCTGGGGTTTTATTAAATTGACTACATGCTTTAGATCAGAGGACTTTGTCTATTTTTTTCTTTTTGGTCTAGCATCAACCTTAGTATTATTCATTTTTCATTTTTTTGCTTCCATCAGAAATATTCCCTTATGCACGTCTCCAATGGAAGCCTCAGACAAGCATCAATTATTAAATCCCATTGCAAAAAAAATGTGTACAGTGCAGTATATATTTTTTGTTTATTGTGCACTGCTTTATAGGAAAGTAAAAATATATAAATTGATCCAATCATAACCATCATATACCAAACGGACATCCTTGGCATATGCAGGGTACACTGTGATCCATGGTTACGTTTAGTGAAAGATCCCAGTGCATATAGGGAACTTAAAGGGGATTTCCACTTTACCTTTATTTTAACAGATGTGTTGAGGACATGATTTTGTGGAATTTACTTTTATATAAATATTATAGGTTCTCCTCCTGTATTTGTTCTTACAGCCTTTTAGACTGCACAGCTCCCCTGTCCCCAAAATGGCAGCTCACGGAGGAGCATGTGACCTCGAATCGAAAAAACACGTCACCTGAGATAATGAATTTACAAACTCCTTGCTCTTAAGATATTTGGGATATTAAACAGTTATCACAGGCAGCTGCTCAAGAGAAGAAGATTAGAACATCTTCTGCTGCAGTCAGCAAGGTGATACGTTTCTACAGAATTTATATCCAAGTTTCAACAATATCATTTGCATCTACTGAAAAAAAAAGGAGACTGAACTGCAAATATCCAGAATGTGCTGCTCAGCATATGTGCACCATGTCTGCAGAAAGAAACCTGAGATACGCGTATTTCAGCTGAAGAAGATAACCAGTAAGAGGGAACCTGTCAGGACCATTTACACCTTGAAGCCACATGTAAATTCCCCTAAAGTGCAATGGGGGTGTGTCAATCTACTTGGAATGTCTTGGAGTGCATCAACACGCCCCCAATGCGCTTCCAGGCTAATTTGCATGCAGCTATAAAGGGGCATTACCATCTCCAAGATCCTATTGCAATATGTAGTTTGTGTAATAATAATAATATTAGCAAATACTTCCAATTAGAAATGTAGTATAGTTCTTGTGATTCGCTATGCCACTTACCCCCTGTGCAGGGCATTACAGTAGCTTAGTAATCCATGGTTACAACCACTAACAGCTAACTAACTAGTTGTCACTATATGAGTAGTCGCAACCATGGATACCTAAGCTACCGCAATGCTCGGCACATGGGTAAAGCGACATAGCGAATCGGAAGAACTATACTACATTTCTATTTGATAATATTATTATTATTATTGTTATTCTTACTACATATTGGTATAGGATCTTAGAGATGGGAATACCTCTTTAAAGTTTAATTTGTCACCAGTGGGAAGTTACAGAATAATGGTGTCATTTTACATCAGGCAATAAGGTCTGTGAATATTTTGTTGTACCCCTGAAATTACATAACAAGTGCAACCTGTTTTTGTCAAAAGTGGGGCAGACACAACAATAATAAATAAACAGTTTTAGGAACCCCAGCCATAAAGTAAAGACTACATAAAGTTAGAGTGGGGCCACCGAGTGCTGAGGAGCAGAGGGCAGAAAAGTCACCAACGCTCTACTGACTCCATAACTGCAGAGTCCAAACCTCCTCTGGTATTAATATCAGCACAAACACTGTGCCCCCGCGGGGAGTTCATGCAGCCTTACATCACCAAGCACAATGCTGAGCGTCGGATGGAGTGGTGTAAAGCCACCACCACTAGACTTTGGAGCAGTGGAAAATGTTCTGTGTAGTGATGGATCACACATTTCTATCTGGCATCTGATGGACAAGTCTGGGATTGGTGAATGTCAGGAGAATTTTACCCGCCTGACTGCATTGTGTACAGCTTGGTAGGAGGGATAATCCCATGGGCTGGCTTTTCAGGGGTCGGTCTTGACACCTTAGTTTCAGTGATGGTAAATTTAAATGCCTCAGCACAAGACATTTTGGACAATTACAGCTTCCATATTTTTGGGAACAGTTTCTTTTCTGTTCCCCATGACTGCACAATGAAGGTCCATAAAGTCAGTTTGGTGTGGAAGAACATGGCACAGGGCACAGAGCCCCGACCTCAATCCCATCCAACACTATAGGGTTGAAATAAAACGGAGATTTTTACCCCGTTCCTTTCCTCCAACATCACTGTCTGACCTCACAAAAGCTTTTCTGGATGAAAAGACAAAACTTCCCACACGCACCTCCAAAATCTTTTTAGAAAGTTTTCGCCAGAAGAGCTGTTATAGCTGCAAAGGAGCCAATTCCTTTATTAATGCCTTTGGATTTAGAATGGGTTGCAATGTGGAGAAGCACAAATAAATTCTTGAGTCCATATAGCGTATATTATACATAAAAATATACAAATTTAATAAAATGTAATTCACTATTTAAAAAAAAATTGAAGGAATCAATATGGTAACTGCATGGAACAACCTTCCAAAAAAATGAAACATTTTGGAGCCATCTGTACAGAAAGGATTAGGTCCCAATGTGTCTAATATATCACATTGTGCTTGGTTGTTTTACATGTAAATGAGATGCCTCGTATTCAGGCACAGAATGGAAAAGCCAATAAAAATAATTGCCAACTACAAAGAGATTGCATTATCAGCCGATCGCAACTGATGGGACTGCGGTAGTTGCTCACGATTTCACTGCACTGCTTAAAACCGCAGGGAAAAGCCATTACAAGTGAACACGTGGAGTCATGCAGGCTTTAAACGCTCAAGCTCTTCTCTAGACAATTATTGTGGTGAACAAAGGGAGGACAGGGAGTCCATGACAATTACTGGTAGCTGACAAGATACCTATCTGCTCTCCGCTCAGATTTACCACTAGGGAAATTTTTAGAAATCTCTGCGCTTCTGTATACAGAAAAATCCATTGATCTGAAAAGCGTTCCGAACAGATGAACAACCAGTGAAATGATGAGAGTAGCGATCGATTCTAATCAATCCCTGTCTGAGTACCGCCACAGGTTGGACAAAGCACCGTCGTCATCAAGGCAAGGTTCAGACTTTTCATTGCATTTAGAGACACATCCTATTGACAAGAGGAATGGTTATACCGAGTTATCAATTCATACATCTCCAGTAGGAGTAGAGATGAGCAAACCCGAACTACACCGGAGTTCAGCACCTAGTGTCTGGTGCTGAACTCCGAACACGGACTTCTCCTGGAAGTATATTTTACAGTTCAGTAGTCCAGGGGAGAGAGAAAGAGATATAGAGAGACCATTGATTTCTATAGGGTTCATGTTTGGGGACAGTTCTGGTACCCGAACCGAACTTTGGATTAATACGGTTGAACAGGGCGAACCCGAACTTCCATGGGTCCTCTTATCCCTAAGTGGGAGTAATAGGGGTGACAACCCAACATGAATTTCAAAGAAAATATTATTCCTTCTAATCCCATGGAGAATGCAGAATTGCTACAGCAGCCATGTCAGTGGAGACGACGAGTCTTCTATAAGATTTCCGTATAAAAATGTCTCCTTTTTAATGGTTCAGGGTTCACATGCTCAAGAAAACGTCCAAATGTTTGATCTGATTCATGGCGCTTTCCCGCCTGCACATTGTACATCTTTAGAGATTTTGTGTATCATAGCTGACCCCACTGTGACATCCATATTGCCTAATAGGGCACTTACTGGGGGGAAGACATCTACATTGAAGGGGTATTTTCAACTTGTTTATGTATGGTATATCCACAGAATATAGGTCATTAATCCACCGTTGGATGCACTGATTTCAAGAATGGGAACAAAGAGTTGCTGTGCCTGTATGGTTCTCTACAGTCTTTTCAATGGGAGTTCTGAAAATAGCCAAGAAAAAAAACTAGAAAAAAACGCAGGACCAAGGGTATGCTACATTTCAATAAAATAGCCAATGACCTCGAAAGCTGAAAATAAACGCAGCAAAAAACAGACTTATTTTACACAGTTTTAAAGAGGTTCTCTCATCTTCAATCTCCAGGAACACACTGCTCCTCTGCCTCCCAGCTTCTTGCTTACCGAGGGTTGGTAATCTGATGATTGACAGTTCGGGCCAGTGGAATGGTCACACTGCTGACCTGAACTGTTTGCCATTCGATGCCACAAGCAGAGTCTGCTTTGCATCGACAGCATTGGAGAAGGGCAGAGTAGCGATCCGGCTAGGTTCAGAGCAGTGTTTACAAGCTCTATAGCAAAGAACTTGTAAGTGCTGCACATCTGGCCTAAGAGACTGGCCACATCTGATAGTCTTCAACAATGAGATTTAAATCATAGAATTAACAATGTCTCATAATTCTTTTTAATAAGGGGTATATTTTAAAGTTGCATGTTTTTTATCTACTTAAGATGATGAAACAACCTCCTGAACAAAACAAAAATTTCTGAAAAACATCTGAATAGGCGAAGGAATTCTGAGATTGCCATAAAACTCTATAGATTTTTTTTATAACATCATAGAATGATTTTTTTTATTTTTTTGGGGGGAAATTGCCTGTAAATCAAGACTTATTTTTTCTCGGTTTCAGACGCATTACTTTACATTGAGGTTGCTAGATTTCTAATGTTCTTGGCAGATTTCTATAGAGAATACTGAGCACCATATGACTTTACAGGATTTACTGATGAAAGAAGCCAGACTGGAATAGAACATTATGCTGATTAAAATAAGACGCTTTTCTTGATTTCCTAATTAATCTAAACCCTTAGGAGCCCTAAAGAGATGCAAACAGCCATTATTAACATAGGATACCACGCTCCTGGAAGTACAGCGCCCGAAAATAAATGACTATTGTGGGTACGAGCCTTCCTTGTGCGGAACAGCTGTATAATTGAAAGTGATGCTATCACTGAGGCTCCACAATATACCCAAGAGTGTATGGAAAATAATCAGCTCTCCAGGAACTATGACTCGGCTTCAATTGACACAAAATAATTGAATGTGGATATCTGAAGACTCATAAAACATTTGGCTCCTCCGCTGAGCACATGCAATCTTTATTCCGTAATGAGAGGACATACTGAACCTATGGGCCGGCTACCCTTATGGAAAGAGACTTTACTGCAGAGAAGCCTTTGTTCCACATCTGTATGTTCTTCTCAGGAAAGAACATGATAAATAATATAATACAAAAACGCCGGTCTTTGGGAAGAGAAATATTTCTTGAGCAATGCTGTGACCATCAGGTTTGTGGCAAATTCTGTAATGTGGTCTCCTCAGCAGTGGGAGACCAAGACAAATGACTACTCGGCCTACAGAAGATTTCAAAATGGGGCCTCCTCAGTAGTAGGACAAGGCTTATTTACTCTGCACCATGTAACGGAGTCTTTTCCGCACTTGGAGAGAGCAAATGACCACTGAGGCCTACAGTGTGGTCTTCTCAGCAGTGAGAGAAGCAAGTGACCTCTGAGGCCTACAATGGGGTACTCTCAGCAGTGGAAAGAGGCAAATGGCCTCTAAGAATTACAACCGGGTCTTCTCAGCTGTAGTAAAAAGCAAATGACTTTTGAGGCATACAATGGGGTCTTCTCAGCAGTGGGAAAAGGCACACGACCTCTTAGGCCTACAATGGGGTCTTCTCAGTAGTGGAAAAAGTCAAGTGAACTCTGAGGCTTATAGCAAATTCTGTAATGGAGTCTCTTCAGCAGTGCAAGAAGTAGGCAAATGACCTATTAGATCTATAATGGGATCTTCTGAGCAGTGGGAGAATGTAAATGACCTCTGAGGCCTTTAGTAAATTCTGGAAAGGGGTCTCCTAAGCAATCTAATAAGAAGGAAGGCAAATGTCAGCTGAGGCCTATAATGGTGTCTTCTCAACAGTGGTAGAAGGAAAATGACATCTGAGGCCTACAATGGGGTCTGTAGTAAATTCTGTGATAAAGTCCCCTCAGCAGTGCAAGAAGAAGGCAAATGTTCTCTAAGGCTTATAGCAATTCTGCAATAGAGTGTTCTCAAAAGTGCAAGAAGGCAAATGACCTCTGAGGCCAGTTTATAATGGGACCTCCTCAGCAGTGCAAGAAGAAGACAAGTGACCCCTAAGGTCTATATCAAAATCGGGAATAGGGCCTCCTCACCAGAAGAAGAGGAAGGCAATGACCTCTGGGCCCTAATAATTCAGAAAAAGAGACTTCTCAGAAGGAGGAAAAGACATGTACAAACACCTTAACTCCAACACCTGAAAGGCCTAGGTAAAACCTACCATCCAGCAACTATTAGAAGTAACACAAGCACAAGAGACAGGAAGTGTTGTGCTCCAGAAGCATCCAGCAACTAGAGGGGTTAACACAGTCACAGGAGACAGGGAGTGTTTTAGCAGAGCCCCAGGGGAATTGTGGGGAAGTTGTTAATGTAGTCTGGCTGAAGCCGAAGAGAAAGGTAGTGTGCTATCTGTATCTGACAGAAGGCAATTGAACAGGATTCAGATCAGGAGAGAAACTAAACACAGGTCAGATAAACTTCCTGAACTAACAGTACAGAGTATTATCGGGCAGGAAGATAAGGACTGGAAGGAATTGTGTCACATGGATCATCTCCCTCATCAAACCCTCCCCCCCTCCATCTCCATGCAGTATAAAAAATGCTGTATACTAGTGAGTCACTGTGAAGGAAAAGCCTGTGGTCCTGCAGACATAGAAGTGTGCTGCTAAGAGATCTAATCTATGCTGAATTATGCTACTGAAGAGACTGACGTTACTCTGCCTGCTTTATGAGACTGTACTGTAATGAATATTGTTGCTGTAATATCCCTGAATTGCACTGCCCGTGCTTCAGATTAAATTCCACTGTTAAACTGTTGAAAAAGACTCTTTCAGATGTGTCTGGTCAGCAACTGAATCTATTGTGTGCCTGAGAGAAGCTGCAGCACATGGTCTATGGTCGCCCTGAGTAACGATTCCCCCAGGATTCCAAGGAATTAATGAAACCCTCTTGCCCTATCTGAACCTAGCGGGGTGCGTGTAACAATTTTCATGTCTTTATTTGCTCAGTGAATGCTCTTTATACCTCCACCCTTTCCTTAATCCATATTTTACAAGTAATGGTAAAATGGTAGAAAATATGTATAAGAAATAAACTAGTAACAATCACCCTTTATCTCAGACATTGTGACTATTCCACAGCTCATTTACAGAGTTTGCCACACAATCAGAATTTATCACCTCTCCATAGGATAGCTGCTGCTCGCAGGGGGTCCTACCTCTGGGACTTCTGGCAATCATGACAAGAAGGGTCTTATGTCCCTTATTTGAATGGAGTGTGGGTCAAGGAGGTTCACTGCTGCTCTTTTGAAGGTGTATGGGACTACTACCAATAACCAAGAGCTCCGATGGTCACCTACACTTTGAATGGAGCCGCAGCGTGCATGCTTGACCTCCACTCTATTCAAATGGGGGACACATGACTCCTATTCTGGTGTTCGGTGGGAGTGCCAATGGTGGGACCCCAAACAATCAGCAACTAATAATTAGTGTTGAGCCACCCCCATAGTGTTCGGGTTCGGTTCGGTTCGTCGAACACCGGGATGTTCGAGGAACTGTTCGTCGAACTGTTCGTCGAACACCTTAGAACACCGTCGAACACCGTTAAAACCAATGGCAGGCAAACAAAAACACATAGAAAACACCTTCAAAGGTGTCCAAAAGTTGACAAACTGCTCAGAAGACACTCTCTTTAAAAAAGCCGGCCGGCAAATTCATCAGCGGCATACACCGGTACCCGACAATTTAGACAAGAAGGAATAGAGCATCACACATAGATTAGATAGATAGAAACATGTCAGTCACACATATAAGAAGCACAGTGACAGTGTTGGTTACTGCACTTGTCATTTAGTGTAAAGGATTTATTAAAAAAAATATTAGTGTTTTCATGCACTGTCTCTTTAAAAAAGCCGGCCGGCAATTCAGCAGCGGTACCCGACAATTTATAACAGAAAGAATAGAGCTTCACACATAGATTAGATAGATAGAAACATGTCAGTCACATATATAATAAGTACAGTGACAGTGTTGCTTACTGTACTTGTCATTTAGTGTAAAGGATTTATTTAAAAAAATAATAGTGTTTTCATGCACTGTCTCTTTAAAAAAGCCGGCCGGCAATTCAGCATCTGTACTCGACAATTTAGAACAGAAAGAATAGAGCATCACACATAGATTAGATAGATAGAAACATGTCAGTCACATATATATGAAGTACAGTGACAGTGTTGGTTACTGTACTTGTCATTTAGTGTTAAAATAAAGGATTTATTAAAAAAAAAATTGGCGTGGGATCCCCCGTAATTTTAGTCTCTAGCGGAGGTTAAGCAGACGGCTGGGGCAGATGTTTGAAGCCTGGGAAGGGGGTAATACCCACGGAGCTTCCCAGGCTACTAATATCAGCCCCCAGCTGAATACCTAGCCTTTACTAGCTATTAAAATGGGGGACCCACCAAAAAGATGACGTGGGGTCCCCCCTATTTTAATAGCTAGCAAAGGCTAGGCAGACAGCTGGGGGCTGATATTAATAGCTCAGGAAGGGTGCCATGAATATTGGCCCCCTCCCAGGCTAGAAACACCAGCCGTCAGCCGCCCCAGAAATGGCGCATCCATAGGATGCGCCAATTCTGGCACTTAGCCTCGCTCTTCCCACTGCCCTGTAGCGGTGGCAGTGGGGTAATAGGGCTGGGGTTGATGTCAGCTTATAATGCCAGCTGACATCAAGCCCAGGTTAGTAATGGAGAGGCGTCTATAAGACACCCCCATTACTAACCCCATAGTGAAAGTTAAAAAAAACACAAACACCCAGAATAAAGTCCTTTAATTGAAATAAACACACAATTCTTTATTGTTCTAAATTAAACCATACTTACCGTCACGCCCATTCCAGCTGAAGCCAACGATCTCCTGCAATAAAAATAAAATAATAAACCAACATCATCCTTACCTTTCGATGGTTCCCAGGACAGCTCCAGCTCTGCTACATCGAGATGACAGGCTGGACCGCAGCAGAACGCTGCCATCCAGCCTGTCAACCCGCAGACACTGAGAAGAGCAGGCTTGCTTCGCTCCTCAGTGTCTCGCTGTGACGGCATCCAGATGAGCCGAGGTCATGTGAAATGAACTCGGCTCACCTCATGCACGTCACTGACAGCGTGGGAAAATTCTCCAGCACTCAGCGCTTCAGCGTGGGAGAATTCTCACGCTGAAGCGCTGAGTGCAGGAGAATTTTCCCACGCTGTCAGTGACGTGCATGAGGTGAGCTGAGATCATTGGACATGAACTCACCTCATGCACGTCACTGACAGCGTGGGAAAATTCTCCTGCACTCAGCGCTTCAGCGTGAGAATTTTCCCACGCTGTCAGTGACGTGCATGAGGTGAGTTCATGTCCAATGATCTCAGCTCACCTCATGCACGTCACTTACAGCGTGGGAGAATTCTCACGCTGAAGCGCTGAGTGCAGGAGAATTTTCCCACGCTGTCAGTGACGTGCATGAGGTGAGCTGAGTTCATTGGACATGAGCTCACCTCATGCACGTCACTGACAGCGTGGAAGAATTCTCCTGCACTCAGCGCTTCAGCGTGAGAATTTTCCCACGCTGTCAGTGACGTGCATGAGGTGAGCCGAGTTCATTGGACATGACTTCGGCTCATCTGGATGCCGTCACAGAGAGACACTGAGGAGCGCAAGCATGCCTGCTCTTCTCAGTGTCTGCGGGATGACAGGCTGGATGGCAGCGTTCTGCTGCGGTCCAGCCAGTCATCTCGATGTAGCAGAGCTGAAGCTGTCATGGGAACCATGGAAAGGTAAGGATGATGTTGGTTTATTATTTTTCTTTTATTTCAGGAGATCGTTGGCTTCAGCTGGAATGGGCGTGATGGTAAGTATGGTTTAATTTAGAACAATAAAGAATTGTGTGTTTATTTCAATTAAAGGACTTTATTCTGGGTGTTGTGTTTTTTTTAAATACTTTACTAGAAATTCATGGCGGTCATGTCTAATACTGGCGTGACCCCATGAATTTTGGGCTTAGGGCCAGCTGATAATACCAAGCTGGCCCTAACCCCTTTATTACCCAGTGAGCCACCGCACCAGGGCCCTGGATGAGTTGGGTACAGCGCCAGAAGATGGCGCTTCTATGAACGCGCCATTTTCCGGGGTGGCTGCGGACTGCAATTTGCAGCGGGGGGGGGAAACCCAGAAAGCTTGGGCCTCCCTGCGCTGTAGATTCCAGCCCCCAGCTGCCTAGTTGTACCTGGCTGGACACAAAAATAGGGCGAAGCCCCACGTTTTTTTTTTAATTATTTCATGAAATTCATGAAATAATTAAGAAAAAAAGGCCTTCTCTATATTGTTGTGTACGGCCAGGTACAAATAGGCAGCTGGTGGTTGGGGGCAGCCCGTTCCTGCCTGCTGTACCTGGCTGGACACAAATATAGTGCGAAGCCCCACTTCAATTTTTTTTAATTATTTCAGGAAATTCATGAAATAATTAAGAAAAAAAGGCCTTCCCTATATTGTTGTGTCCGGCCAGGTACAAATAGGCAGCTGGTGGTTGGGGGCAGCCCGTTCCTGCCTGCTGTACCTGGCTGGACACAAATATAGTGCGAAGCCCCACTTCAATTTTTTTAAATTATTTCAGGAAATAAAAGAAAAATAATAAAGCAACATCATCCTTACCTTTCAACTCTGCTACATCGAGATGACAGGCTGGACCGCAGCAGAATGCTGCCATCCAGCCTGTCATCCCGAAGACACTGAGAAGCGCAGGCTTGCTTGCGCTCCACAGTGTCTCTCTGTGAGGGCATCCAGATGAGCCGAGTTATTGTCCAATGAACTCGGCTCACCTCATGCACGTCACTGACAGCGTGGGAAAATTCTCCTGCACTCAGCGCTTCAGCGTGGGAGAATTCTCACGCTGAAGCGCTGAGTGCAGGAGAATTTTCCCACGCTGTCAGTGACGTGCATGAGGTGAACTGAGTTCATTGGACATGAGCTCGGCTCATGCACGTCACTGACAGCGTGGGAGAATTCTCCTGCACTCAGCGCTTCAGCGTGAGAATTTTCCCACGCTGTCAGTGACGTGCATGAGGTGTGCCGAGTTCATTGGACATGAACTCGGCTCATCTGGATGCCGTCACAGAGAGATGCTGAGGAGCGCAAGCAAGCCTGCGCTTCTCAGTGTCTGCGGGATGACAGGCTGGATGGCAGCTTTCTGCTGCGGTCCAGCCTGTCATCTCGATGTAGCAGAGCTGAAGCTGTCGTGGGAACCATGGAAAGGTAAGTATTATGTTGCTTTATTATTTTTCTTTTATTGCAGGGGATCGTTGGCTTCAGCTGGAATGGGCGTGACTGTAAGTATGGTTTAATTTAGAACAATAAAGAATTGTGTCTTTATTTCAATTAAAGGACTTTATTCTGGGTGTTTGTGTTTTTTTTTTAACTTTGACTACGGGGTTAGTAATGGTGGTGTCTTATAGACGACTCTCCATTACTAACCTGGGCTTGATGTCAGCTGGCATTATAAGCTGACATCAACCCCAGCCCTATTACCCCACTGCCACCTCTACAGGGCAGTGGGAAGAGCGAGGCTAAGTGCCAGAATTGGCGCATCCTATGGATGTGCCATTTCTGGGGCGGCTGACGGCTGGTGTTTCTAGCCTGGGAGGGGGCCAATATTCATGGCACCCTTCCTGGGCTATTAATATCAGCCCCCAGCTGTCTGCCTAGCCTTTGCTAGCTATTAAAATAGGGGGGACCCCACGTCAATTTTTTGGGGGGTCCCCCATTTTAATAGCTAGTAAAGGCTAGGCATTCAGCTGGGGGCTGATATTAGTAGCCTGGGAAGCTCCGTGGGTATTACCCCTTCCCAAGCTTCAAACATCTGCCCCAGCTGTCTGCTTAACCTCCGCTAGAGCCTAAAATTACGGGGAACCCCACGCCAATTTTTTTTTAAATAAATCCTTTATTTTAACACTAAATGACAAGTACAGTAACCAACACTGTCACTGTACTTCATATATATGTGACTGACATGTTTCTATCTATCTAATCTATGTATGATTCTCTATTCCTTCTATTCTAAATTGTCGGGTACCCTGCTGAATTGCAGGCCGGCTTTTTTAAAGAGACGGTGCATGAAAACACTAATATTTTTTTTAATAAATCCTTTACACTAAATGGCAAGTACAGTAATCAACACTGTCACTGTACTTCTTATATGTGTGACTGACATGTTTTTATCTATCTAATCTATGTGTGAAGCTCTATTCTTTCGGTTCTAAATTGTCGGGTACCGGTGTACGCAGCTGCTCAATTGCCGGCTTTTTATGTTTCCCTGTGAGCACTGTTCCCATCGATTTGGGCAATCACTCTAATGCCACAACCACCATGGCTGTGGCATTACAGTGAGTGGCAGACAATCCCTTCATGATTGGTGCTCTAAATAGCGCCAGACATGCAGGACACGCTTTTGGTGCACGAACAGTTATCGAACATAACCTCGAACAGCCGAA
Source organism: Phyllobates terribilis (assembly GCF_046119375.1). Classification (NCBI taxonomy): domain Eukaryota; kingdom Metazoa; phylum Chordata; class Amphibia; order Anura; family Dendrobatidae; genus Phyllobates; species Phyllobates terribilis. The sequence continues at coordinate 1,147,260,652 of NW_027362761.1, read as the reverse complement.
TTTTTTGCAAATCGTTCGGGTTCGTCGAACAACTCGAACACCGCCCAAAACAGCTCGAATTTGAGATTGGCGAACAGTTCTAGTCGAACACCGCTCATCTCTACTAATAATCCATCCTATAAGCTTTGATGGTGGGACAACCCCTTAAGGAAGTACTTCCATCAAATTTTTATCCTCTTAATATATTGCAGTCATCATATTATATAGCACTGTGTACTTTCAATTACGCATTTTGCCTTTCTACCCAACTAATTCTTTCTTTTCTCTGCTCTATGTAGAATCAGTAAGTCTCTCGTCTCTGCATTGATCATCTCACTCTTCAACTCTTGACCAAGCTGTTCCGCTCCTTCCCCCTGCCATTGACTTTTGCAGTTACTCGTGACTTGTGCAGAAAAAATTGACCTCCTGTTGCTACATAGAGCTTAGAAAGATTCAGCTAGTTAGTTTTTAATCACATGATGTCATAGACCTAATGGAAAAGAGAAGAATTAGCTGGGTAGAAAGGCAAAATGAGCAATTGTAAGTACACAGTGCTATATAATATGATGACTGCAATATATTAAGAGGATAAAGATTTTGATGGCGGAGGAAGAATGCTTCTTTAAACTGATGTTTAAATATTGAATAAATGTTAGTATATACACATATATGGCTAAAAGTATGTCCACACCTAATCATCACACCCATCCCAAAACCAGGAGGCTTAATGTGGAGTTGGGTCCCTTTTTCCAGTTATAACAAAGTCCCATGAGCAAGTGCAGACTAGCACCAAAATTTGCAACAGTTTCTAGTGTAATGCTTAATAAATACAGTACAGACCAAAAGTTTGGACACACCTTCTCATTTAAAGATTTTTCTGTATTCTCATGACTATGAAAATTGTACATTCACACTGAAGGCATCAAAACTATGAATTAACACATGTGGAATTATATACTTAACAAAAAAGTGTGGAACAACTGAAAATATGTCTTACATTCTAGGTTCTTCAAAGTAGCCACCTTTTGCTTTGATGACTGCTTTGCACACTCTTGGCACTCTCTTGATGAGCTTCGAGAGGTAGTCACCGGAAATGGTTTTCACTTCACAGGTGTGCCCTGTCAGGTTTAATAAAAGGGATTTCTTGCCTTATAGACCATCAGTTGTGTTGTGCAGAAGTCAGGTGGATACACAGCTGATAGTCCTACTGAACAGACTGTTAGAATTTGTATTATGGCAAGAAAAAAGCAGCTAAGTAAAGAAAAACGAGTGGCCATCATTACTTTAAGAAATTAAGGTCAGTCAGTGCGAAAAATTGGGAAAACTTTCAAAGTGTCCCCAAGTGCAGTTGCAAAAACCATCAAGCGCTACAAAGAAACTGGCTCACATGAGGACCGGCCCAGGAAAGAAAGACCAAGAGTCACCTCTGCTTCTGAGGATAAGTTTATCCGAGTCACCAGCCTCAGAAATCGCAGGTTAACAGCAGCTCAGATTAGAGACCAGGTCAATGCCACACAGAGTTCTAGCAGCAGACACATCTCTTCAACAACTGTTAAGAGGAGACTTTGTGCAGCAGGCCTTCATGGTAAAATAGCTGCTAGGAAACCACTGCTAAGGACAGGCAACAAGCAGAAGAGACTTGTTTGGGCTAAAGAACACAAGGAATGGACATTAGACCACTGGAAATCTGTGCTTTGGTCTGATGAGTCCAAATTTGAGATCTTTGGTTCCAACCACCGTGTCTTTGTGCGACGCAGAAAAGGTGAACGGATGGACTCTACATGCCTGGTTCCCACCGTGAAGCATGGAGGAGGAGGTGTGATGGTGTGTGGGTGCTTTTTTGGTGACATTGTTGTGGATTTATTCAAAATTGAAGGCATACTGAACCAGCATGGCTACCACAGCATCTTGCAGCGGCATGCTATTCCATGTGGTTTGCATTTAGTTGGACCATCATTTATTTTTCAACAGGACAATGACCCCAAACACACCTCCAGGCTGTATAAGGGCTATTTGACCAAGAAGGAGAATGATGGGGTGCTACGCCAGGTGACCTGGCCTCCACAGTCACCAGACCTGAACCCAATCGAGATGGTTTGGGGTGAGCAGGACCGCAGAGTGAAGGCAAAAGGACCAACAAGTGCTAAGCATCTCTGGGAACTCCTTCAAGATTGTTGGAAGACCATTTCCGGTGATTACCTCTTGAAGCTCATCAAGAGAATGCCAAGAGTGTGCAAAGCAGTCATCAAAGCAAAAGGTGGCTACTTTGAAGAACCTAGAATATAAGACATATTTTCAGTTGTTTCACACTTTTTTGTTAAGTATATAATTCCACATGTGTTAATTCATAGTTTTGATGCCTTCAGTGTGAATGTGCAATTTTCATAGTCATGAAAATACAGAAAAATCTTTAAATGAGAAGGTGTGTCTAAACTTTTGTTCTGTACTGTACGTCTATAGGATGTTGGCCATGCTCCTTCTGATAATCCGTGCCCACTTTTTCAACTTTTGATGACCACGTTGCAAATTTTTTTAAACTTTTTCAGAATTTGTGACTTTTTTTGCAGGTTTCTCCTATATAAAAGGATACTGAAGCTCCGGTCTGTGATTGCCAAGTGCCAGAGGTTAATCCTGAGATCATCGGCTGACATGTACGTCTCACAGTCACTGTTGACAGAGATGGAGTTGACATGATATGTGTGTCCATTAGAAAATATTCTTCTTGGGGAAACTTCTACCATTAAATCCATGGGCTTAAGAACAGGCACCTGAAAATAGAAGAACACACAATAATATGTGTAACACAGTAACGCAAAATCCATCAATGCATCTAGCCATCAGGTCATCCATTCATGCACCAATTTATGCCTGACTCGATAATCAGGCAAAGATTTTATACTAATTATTCAATATTGGAAAGAAATTTTGCAAGACATCCACATATTTGTTATGCAGGCAAAGTCATTTGGTAAGCAGTGTGGTTGGTGGTACTAATGGGGGCACTGTGAATGAAGTAATTAATGCCGGACACTATGGATGATAACACTAATGGGGATTCTGTAGCTGATGGCACACATAGGGTTATGGTGGCTGGTACTAATGGAGGCACTATGGTGGAACCCAAAATATGTTTGACTATCTGGAGCTTACCTGTAAAGAGGTCACGGTGGAAAGATCTTTCAACTTCCCTTCTTCATCTTTGAGGTTGTACCCCTCTGGCCTCTTATCACGCTCACTAATTTTCCATAATTTGATAGTTTTATCTAGAATGTAATAAAAGAAGTCTCACTATACTGTTAATGTCTATCCATACACTGCTAAAACCGGTTAATTATGAAAAGCAAAGAATATGCATAAATGATATGTCAGATCACTGTACGTGTATTACACTACATGCAATAGTGATCATGAAGTAGTGGCCAGCATTAAATATACATGTTAGCTGTATATATTTAGAATTCCATCCATCAGCTGATCCATTCATATATTCAACCAATCAGTTATCCATTCCTCCAGATAGCCAAACATCCATCCAGTCAGTTTTCCATTCCACCATATATCCATCCATCCATCCATCCACCCAATCAGTTATCCATTTACCCATGTACCCATCCAACCATCTGTCAATAATCTATTCCTACGTTTACCCACCTATCCAACCATCTTTGATACACTCATCCATCAACCTATTTATCCATGTATTCACCCATTCGGCAATTTGGTCATCAAATCACCCAACTGCCTGTCTACACATCATCCAACCATCCATTAATCCAGCTTCACAACAATTCATCTATCCACCCATCCATTCATGCATCCATTAACACATCCATCCATCCATTCAGCAATCCATTCATCCATCCACCTAGCCATCCATAAGTGTATTCATCTATCAACCATCTATTCACCCAATTAGCAATCCATTCCTGTATCTATCCACTTATCCATCAACTTATTTTTCCATCTATTCATCCATTTAGCAATCTATCCATCCATCCAATTACCCATCTACTTGTCTATCCATCTAACCAGCTCCCCACGAAAACAGCACTATGTGCATCCATCCATCTATCTATCTATCCACCAATTATCTATCTATCTATCTATCTATCTATCTATCTATCTATCTATCATATCTTGTCATCCATCAACCTGTCCATGTTAAGTTATAAGTTGAACTTGATGGACTTACAGTATATCTACCTTCAATCCTAAAAACTATGAAATCTATTCACCCATCCATCTATCCTCCCAACAATTCCCCCATCCACACCTCCATCAACCCATCTAGGCATCCATCCATGCAACAATCTATTCACCATTCCATTCAACCATCAATTAACCTATTTATTCATGCTCTCCTCCAATAAGTCATAATGCCTGAATAAGGGCCATTACAGAGCCAAGAATGTACAGGGTGGGCCATTTATTTGGATACACCTAAATTAAATGGGAATGGTTGGTGATATCAACTTCCTGTTTGTGGCACATTAGTATATAGGAGGGAGAAAACTTTTCCAGATGGGTGGTGATTATGGCGGCCATTTTGAAGTCGGCCATTTTGGATCCAACTTTATTTTTTTCAATGGGAAGAGGGTCATGTGACACATCAAACGTATTGAGAATTTCATAAGAAAAACAATGGTGTGCTTGGTTTTAACATAACCTTATTCTTTCATGAGTTTATTACAAGTTTATGACCACTTATAGAATGTGTTCAAAGTGCTGCCCATTGTGTTGGATTGTCAATGCAACCCTCTTCTCCCACTCTTGACACACTGATAACAACACCACAGAAGAAATGGTAGCACAGGCTTCCAGTATCTGTTGTTTCAGATGCTGCACATCTCGTATCTTCACAGCATAGACAATTGCCTTCAGATGACCCCAAAGATAAAAGTCTAAGGGTGTCAGATCGGGAGACCTTGGTGGCCATTCAACTGGCCCACGACGACCAATCCACTTTCCAGGAAACTGTTCATGTAGGAATGCTCGGACCTGACACCCATAATGTGGTGGTGCACCATCTTGTTGGAAAAACTCATGGAACGTGCCATCTTCAGTGCATAAAGAGGGCAACGCATCATCATGTAGCAATTTTTAGATATCCAGTGGCATTGAGGTTTCCATTGATGAAGAATGGCCCCACTATCTTTGTACCCCATATACCACACCATACCATCAAGATACGAGATGTGCAGCATCTGAAACAACGGATACTGGAAGCCTGTGCTATCATTTCTTCTGCAGTGTTGCTATCAGTGTGTCAAGAGTGGGAGAAGAGGGTTGCATTGACAATCCAACACAATGGGCAGCACTTTGAACACATTTTATATGTGGTCATAAACTTGTAAAAAACTCAAGAAAGAATAAAGTTACATTAAAACCAAGCACAACATTGTTTTTTTTATGAAATTCTCAATAAGTTTGATGTGTCACATGATCCTCTTCCCATTGAAAAAAAATAAAGTTGGATCCAAAATGGTCGACTTCAAATTGGCTGCCATGGTCACTACCCATCTGGAAAAGATTTCCCCCTCCCATATACTAATGTGCCACAAACAGGAAGTTGATATCACCAACCATTCCCATTTAATATAAATGGCCCACCCTGTATATTTATAGAATAGTCCAGTTTTCATTGCTCTTTGAAGCCAAAAAAAAGTTTACTTGTTGCAGAACTATTTGTTGTACCCTATTATAAAGCAATAAAGTGAATTACATATCAGGTCATAATGTAAAGACATAAGCCATGACACCAAAGGTCTATGAGTGCCTTTACCTATTTCTTGCAATTGCATTCAACTAAATGCTAGTCCCTATACTGAATATTACCTAAAACCTTGACACGGAACTTATGTAAAAAAAAACAACAAACTTTCAAACTTGCATTGTGGCTGCTTTGTTCTGAGGATCAGTGGGGGTCCCTGGAGTTGAACCCCTCCTCTCATTGACCTGGAGGTTATAACACAATCTAATCTAACGGTATTGCATAATCTCTAATGGTGGTAAAAACCCTTTATTGTTCCAAGTCATGTACAGTTTATGTGAAAACTTGCGGCTGCTCATATAGAGTATGAATATAGGTTCATGCATGCAGATATTTCCAAGTATTCCTCTAATTCTGGCCATCTTCCCTCTCCAAATACACTAGCATGGCATACGCCCTTAATAATAAATGTGCCCCATTGTGCACACCCATGTAACAGTTAAGTGAATTTCGCACTTGTTAACATTCTCATAAACATTTGCAGCACACGGAGGCAGATGATCTGCGATCCTACCATTTGTAGACAGAAGGGAGTGGGCTGCGTTCTGCTGCGGGAGCCATTTAATCTTGTTAATTTTTTCTTCTATCTCCAAGCTTTTCAAATAATCAAATTCGGGCTCGTGGCTCTGGAAAGTGCTGTAGACATTGTACTCGCCCTGATTACAGGGTTCATTCTTACACTGTAAGGGAGATAATAAGAATAATGCAACAGAGATGCATTTCACAGTTTATGGGATTTTTGGGAAACAAGAGTCATTCATTCCTCCTAGATTGCTAGCTTATCTTTCAATTTGTTTCCAATTCAAAGAATTTATTGTAGCAAAATGCAAGTCTATCAAGCATTGAAATGTAGCTCGTTATCCTTCATCCTGACTCTTTACCTGTTACCAAATAAAAAGTCAAGGTGGTGGCCTTGGTCTCCTTAGGAGTCATGTAACTCTAGCTTAGAGTTTCAGCAGCATTTGGTGCATGCACAGCCCTGGGTTCATCTGCACACTGCATATGTCACTACATGACTTCTGAGAGAACCAAGACCACCGCCTTGACTCTTTACTAGTAGCAGGCACTACTTTATAACTGCATGTCTTCACTTATGCTCTACGGAACATGTTTAGAAGGCTATTACTATTATGTTTAACAATATAGAGGTGGTCTAGGAATGGAATTTTTGATAACAAGTTACCTTTAAAGGAAACTATTAAAAAAGGATCTACTTAGAACACTTAACTTATCAGGGTATTAATTCTCAGTGGTTATGCAAATGTAAGCTTCCTATGTATTCTACACTTTTGCACTAATTTTACACTATAAGTCCTTAAAGAAAATCTGTCACCAGGTTTTTTTCATCCTCATCAGACAGCAGCAGGATGAAAGGACAGAGACCCCGATTCCAACGATGTATCACTTACTTTACTAAGTGCTACAGTTTTGATTAATTTAGCAGAGCTTTGAATGCTGAGCTCTGTATAACCTCGCCCACACCACTGATTGGCAGCTCTTCGGTACACTACGCATAGACAGAAAGCTGCCAATCAGTGGTGAGGGCATGATGGACAACGTGAAAATAGGTTTACTAGTCCTCTAGTGATACTCTCCTTCTGGTAAAACAATGATTTTCAAAATACTACAGCACACAGCATAGTAAGTGTTAAGTCACTGGAATCAGGGTGTCGGTCTCTACATTATGCTGCTCTCAGATTAGTCTGTCAGTCCAAAATGACACTATAAAATAAGTACGTAGCCTTATAAAGCTCACCTTTAGCATTATACTCGCTTCCTCAGTTCTGCAGGAACTGAAGATTAATCAAGTATGCTAATTGTTGTGCTCAGTGCACCCTGAGTGTGGCCAACAGGCTCAGTGCACCGTTCCACTCACTGGTTTTGCATGCCTCCACCTCCCTCATTGGTGGCTGCAATGGCTGGTCTGGAGTAAGGACTGTCTGCAGAGAAAGCTCAGGCAAGGCAGGGTTGTCAGTCACCAGTGAGGGAGGTGGGTGCTACAAAACCAGTGGGCGGAACGATGGACTGAGCCTTTTGGCCACCCCAAGGGTGCACCATAATTAACATATTTGATTAAACTTCAGTTTCTGCAGTATGGAGACAGTGATTGGAATGTTAAATGTGTGATCTTATAGGTGCTAAATACCCTACAAGGCTGTGTGCTTGGTATATACTGAGACTCCTAAGACTACTCAGACTCTTTTTAACAAATAATCACAACTACATGTTGCTAAGCTGTGCAAAATGGTACCACCAACCCACCAGGGCAAATTAATCAATACATGGTGCGTTGCATGTATTACACTGACATGTCGGGTCCTCCAAAACAAGAAAGCTGCTCTTTGTTCTATATAATAAATGGGGCATCCAAATTCTATTAACCCACATTGCCCTTGTATACGACAGCTTAGGAAAGCTAATGTAATGTACACATACCTCTGGTTCTCGTTGGAATATTACAACACGACCCCCCTTGTCCCCAGTTGCCAGCAGCTCTCCGGTGTGATTAAACTCAACTGTAGAAATGATATCAGCTGTAAAAGAAAAAAACACAGCATTAATAATAAAACACTTGATATATAATTTATATACTAAGAAGTAATTTAATTCTACAATCTAATATCTTAATTTCAAGGGAATTTGTCAGCACGTCTGTACATATAGAAGTAGTGGTACAGCTGTATAGGTGCTGGTCCATCAATAAAAAATATACTTTTTTTCTAGAGATGTGATGCGCCAGACTTGAGAAATCCAATGTAGAAGCAATATGCAAATCAGGCTGTAAGTGCTCTCTGGGTTTGCATTTGGAGAGAGCAGTCCAAGTCACAGACACGCCCCTAGTCTGATTTGCATATGTCTTCTACACTAAATTTCCCATGATTGGCACATCGGATCTCTGCAAAAAAGGTTTCTATTTTTTGGAGGGGTGTGGAAGGGTGGACATGCACATATACAGCTATACTAATATTTCTATATGTACAAATCTGCTGACAGATTCCTTTTAAAGGGATTCTCTATTTTAGACAGCCTCGTATTATTATTAAAGATATACTTAAATGTTATGATATGTCATAAATGCCATCCTAAATGTTATGGCAGGAGATTCTGATTAGTACTGACCACTTAGACCCCCAACCAGTTCTCTTAAAGTGGTTTTCCCACAAACAAAAGTTAATTTTAATCAATTGATCTTGGAATAATAATAACTTCCACAATTGGATGTGTTTAAATAAAATGTTCCTGTGCTGAGATAATCTTATAAATGTTCCCCTCCTGTGTACTGTGTAATGGCTGTGTCTGACCGTGCAGGAACATGGTCTGATCATACCACATCTCCTGGGCCGGGGAGGAAGCAAAAGAGTATACAGACATTACATCCAGGGGATCACAGCTGATTCTTTCTTTGAAGCAAAACATTGTTTATAAACAGGCAGCGAAATGTTTTACCTCAGAAAAATAATCACCTGTGATCCCCTGCTGTCCTGTCTGTATACTCTTTTGCTTCTCCCCCCTGCCCAGGAGCTGTGGTATGATCAGACCATGTTCCTGCACATGGTCAGACACAGCCATTACACAGTACACAGCAGGGGCACATTTATAAGATTATCTCAGCACAGGAACATTTTATTTAAACACATCCAATTGTGGAAATTATTATTATTCCAAAATCTATTGATTAAAATTAACTTTTGTTTGTGGGAAAACCCCTTTAAACATTGGTGGCCTTCATCCATTTCTGTATTGGAAATTGCAATCAGTCCAATCCAAGAGAATAAGGTTCTATATGGGACGATGACCAAGATAGTGAATGGAAATACAGTGAAGAAGTTAAAGGAGTTGTCCAGGATTATAAAAACATGGCTTCCTTTGAAAAACAGAGCCTCACTTGTCCATGGGTTGTGTGTGGTATCGCAGCTCAGCCTTCATCGCTTTATTAGAGCCATATGACATTATCATATCAGTTAAATACTCTTTTTACTCATTGAAAGGGGCTAAATTGACACTAAAGTTGAGTGTTGTATTAAGCAGACTAGTATTAATAGGTGCCTTGTAACGGGTAACTTCCCTGCAACGCCGCAACAACCACTTTCATAACTGGGACAAATTTTGGGCCAATTTCATATAAATTCAGTTCATCACAATAATTTTTAGAATGATAAAGGGAGAAAAAAGTACAAGGACAAAGTCCAATGTTATATGGGTAAATGTTGTGGTTTATCTGGGCATATAAAAACATATATATTTGCTAAAGAGTGGGACAATGGTCCAATTGAATTTTGATAAGAATGCAAACCTTCCTGTGATAGAATATACTGACTTAAAGACTATATATATTGCCCAAATAAAAATGTCTTCCTTTGACCATATATCACCACACAATGCCCAGATAAATACACCAGATAGTACCCAGATAGTGCCACTGAGATCCCAGATAAATAATGCATCTATTGACCATTCATATTTGGTAAGGTGGAAGGTTAAGAAACAATTCTAACACTGGAATTCTGAATCCTTTGATGCCCTGTCCTTCATATTGGCCAATTATTTCACAGGGTTAAAGTAAAATATGGCAGCTCGCCTTTATATCCTGTAGATCGATATGATATATAGCAGCTGGTGACATAAAGGTGGACAGATTACGACACCCAAGCTAAAAAGGCAGCAGCTCATGTAAATTAGGCACAATGATGGCGCTTTACAGATCTCAATTATCCGGCTCTGCAGGACGGAAGCCAGAAACATCTGCACGGTTATTCTCAGCCGAGATGTCATTTGCTATTCACCATGTTAAACAAAGACTGAAAATCAAGAATGAAAAGTGAAGACTGATAAAATATGTTTTTTTTTTAGGGAGCTGATTAGCTTTCTGTCAATGTTCTGATTTTATTTTAGGATCTTCTGCCACATCTTTTTTAGGCACAAATGTTTCATTTTACTTTTCACTGGAGAGTCGGGGATTTCTATTCTTACAATAAACCTACTTCCCAATAAAATGTTCACATCTTTTTTTTTTTTGGTCTCTTGCATAATAGCAATGCTGGATTCAACCATTAAAGGGAGTCTGTCAGTAAGACCAGCCCCCCAAACCGCAAGCAGGTCTATGTGATGTAAATCCATCGACACCTTTATATCTTCTATCTGCAACTGCATTCCCAAGTAATTAACATTTAAAACTATATGCAAATGAGGAGTTAAGTGCTCTGGGCGTGGCAGAGCTTTTATTAAAGGGGTTGTCCACTACTAGGACAACCTCTTCTTGATCTAAATGTTTGGCCCCGATAAAATAAAAAAGCTTATACTCACCTCCCATGCCGGCAACGTTCCAGCGGTGTCAGCACTCGTAGTCCCGGGGTTCTCGTGCGCTTCTTGTGACACGTGACCCCGCATCCTATCAGCATTGGCGTCACTGTCCCCCACCTCCTGTCAAACTGATCATGAAGAGGAAGTCCAGGCTTCAGCTGATCTCTGATTTCCTCATGTTCAATTTGACAGGAGGCAGAGCCAGTGACACCAGCAATGATTGGGCACCGGGATCACGTGTCACAACAACAGCATGAGAACCCCGGGGAGAGAGAGTGCTGACACCGCGGGAATGGCGTCAGCACGGGAGGGGAGTATAAGCTTTTTTATTTTATTGGGGCCAAGCGTGGGGGATGACAAGGAGTTGTCCAAGTAGTGGACAACTTCTTTAAGCCTCTGCTTCCCCAGGATAATTGCCTGGTGCCTAACGTCCTATAGAGAGCGAGGCATCAATCAAGCTAAAGGGGCTAGTTCTGGGCAGGGAAACATCCTGGAGGAACAGAGGCTTGGGAAGTGCTCTGTCACATCCAAAGCACTTAACACCTCATTTACAGATGAAATAAAATGCTAAATGAATGCCCCTATTATGCTAAATACATGCCCATATATACAGTTTGGAGGGGGTTATCTTACTGACAAATCCCCTTTAATAGCAGCTATTACGATGTCAATAGTTGTTGACATATTGTAAGATTTGGTAGTTTATTAACATACAAGTTACTTATTTATTAAGTTTGAGCCATATCCTCTACCAAATGCTTGTCCACTTCAAGTAAAAGACGAGCAAAACAATGGCAAAGTTCTTTGAGTCTAGGCCACAATGTTCCTGAGAGCAGGTCACTAAGCATCTCAATGTGCCTGACAGAAGGGCACACATGACTGCCAAAGAAGGCCCCATTACAGTCATAATGGGGCCAACCACAAATACATCCATGACAGCCACAAATGGCCCCCAAATACAATACCAGCCAAAGATGCCCCCATAATGGTATTCCAACCAGATTCCTCTAAAATAGTATGTAAACCACAGAGGTCCCATATTGGTATGTCAACCACAGATGCAAAAATGATAGTATGCCAGTCACAGATGCCCCTATAATATATGTGAGCTAAAGATACCTCTATAATGGTATTATGGTCACGGATTTCTCAAAAATTGTATACCACCTACAGATGCCCGATAATACTATGAAAAGCCTGCGCATTAGTGTGACAGATATATTGATAAGCAAATTATCTCTTCAGAGAGGAAGAGTACTTGAACTGTTATTGGAAGTAGCAATCCTAAAAGTCAACATAGACCCTTTAACGAGCCTTACCACATGACTTAATTAAAGCCAAACCAGACACTCAACAGACACATGTTTCGGGGTGTTGCCCCTCTTCAGTGCAGAGCATGAGATCTGATTTGGCTGTATGAGAGGCCTCTGACTGAGGTCCAGAGTCACATAGAGGTCTGACACATACATCCTTCTTGCAGATGATATATGCTTCTATAACTTAAAGGGATTGTCCCATAAACAACATTTATCACCTATCCATAGGTGGACTGAACCGAAACCCCCACTAAAGTTCCATGTGTGAGTGATGCATTACACAGCATGTGCGATCACTGCTTCATTGTCTCCTATAGTCAGGTAATAGAGCAATGGTCATTGGTCACCCATTCTCTGGATTAGTGGGTTTTCAGCAGGGAGATCCCAGCAATTGTAAATAATTCTTTAAGGGACAACACCTTTAAGGTCGAAAAGCCTGCCAGCTCTTGAGACCTAGTGGATATTGACTGATGGTCAATTAATAGATTGCGATCAAACTACCTCTTGTAGAAGCAGAGGTATCCAGTGCAGCAGCAACATTCTAACTAAATACATGTCTGCTTTTGGCCATGGAACACGGGTGTGATCTATGGTACCATACTTTAGTATATAGGTATTTTATTTTAAACATAGGTAGATCTGATTTCATTGCGCCTCTACGTCTCAGCTTTGATGAGGATTTCATGGTTATGTTCTATGCTACAGCTATCTCTATAGATGAATCTAAAGCATTTGATTTGTTTTCCTGCATATTTTTATGTAAACTGAATATGTTTTGCATCATTGCCATCTAAAGTGAACACTTTTATGCCGGTAAGGAGATGGACATACTGCGCTTGTTCCCCCTTGAAGTACACATGAATGGTTGTGATGTGCAATGTGTATTGTGAAATGCATTAGTGATAGCTTGTGTTCTGCCTGACTGTAGGCCGAGTTAGAGTTAATGATTGGGACTAGCCCAGAGTGGGAGGGGTAAGGTGAAGGGACCGAGACAGTTTCCTGTCAAGATATCAATTAGGGCCCAGTATGCATAAAAAACAGACCTAAGGTCTAAATAGCAGGCAGTGCTGCATGAAGTGGGATGTCCCGAAGTGAGAGGAGACTAACACAGCGGTTAGCGTGAACCGGAGTAAAAAGAAAGTGTGTTCAATCGGAGAAGGGTCCTGGGAGAGGATGGCCCCGAGTTTATAACTCAGAGAGGTAATGGGCCAAGATGGGACAGAGAATGTGAGAGAAAGAGAGTGCCCCGGGCGGGGGTTCCAAGGTGGCAGTAGCAGAGAAGTTAAGTACTGGCCCTACTGTCAACCATTTAGTTGCTATCGGGTTGAGAATAGGACTCTTGATAACTATACTGTGATACTGAGCTGGGTTGTGGTGAAGGAGAGTGGAAAAGTGGAGATAGAGACCAAACGAGTAACGAGAAAGGAATTGAGACTGTGTTTGAAGAAGCTCTGTATTGTGAAGGAAACTTTCCTAAAGTTGTGTACCTGCTATTTACTATACAAAATTCCCACAAAGTTATCGTTCAGTAAAAAGTTTATTTTTGATTGCTGGTCTCCCTCACTGAAGTCCTCAACATCTGGTCCTGGCCAACCAAACCCACCGGTAACATGTGGCCTGCAAGGACGTAGCACCCCCAGAGCACAAGTCCACACATGCAGATAGGACCCCCAATTTCATGTAACGTGTCTGTAAGAGACGAGTTCCTCGCCCACGGCAACCACCTCGCACCTCATTACAGTAACACATTTTGTCTTGGGAGGCATTACTTCCCAGATGTTGCTAATGGTGCATTCATTAGTCCAAATCGCGAGGATCTCCTTACACCCAATATGGTGGTGCTTACTATACAAAATGTAATACAAATGCCATTCTTCAGGGCTGAGGGCTGAAAAAGAATGCTCGTATGCAAAATGGACATCTCTCTGGGATCCACAACTAATTATTAAAATAAAAGCTGGTTTGGGGAACCAGGGAGAAGATAAAAACTGCAAATTAGTCCGGCCTTCACTCAGCAAGTGCTAATGAGTTGAAAGGGAGTCCTCAGCCAAGCTGGGCTCCTACACAACGACATCAGCTCGCCGTCGGCATCATTGTGCACAAACCAGGTCTTATCAGAAGTGGCCAGACCTGTGTCGCTGATTTACAACGTGGAACCTGACACAGGGTATTATTATAGCAACTCTTTTACTTCTGCTACTGCTATCATTCTCATGGCTACATGATTGGCTACATAATGTAATATGCCTTTATGGTGCTGCCCTGTATCTGCATATATGTGGCATTCCACGATTCTGGAACAAAGTGGCCATGTTTTTCATAATCCTGTACAATGCTATAGACGAATGATATGAGTGAACAGGTCACTGTTTCAAAGAAAATCAGCACAATCCTCTTCTGCTCTATCCATCATTCCCATGATCTGCTATGCTCCGGGGTGTTTGATTGTCAAGATGAATGAATGTGACAACACTGTGAATCCCAGCTGATACATGGGAGATATGGGGCAGGTATACAGAGCACTGTAAAGAACACATGTAGCACCCTGAGGATTCGGCTGCTACAGGGGTATTGCACCTCAATCCAGAGGTGTGATATTCCACTCCCGGGTAAGGATGGAGTGTGGAACTGAGCTCGGTAGGCTGCATGCACTACACACATCCCATTTCCGAGGAGCAGACCGACGGTACTCCCACTTAGAAATGTGCAGGTACGACCGAGTCTGTTCCTGGCTGGAGTGGGAGGGGGGTGGTACATCCCAAGTAGTGTAGGGGCAGATAGGGGGAGCAGCCTGGGTAAAGTTAGGAGCTCATTGGGTGCTGGTCACCTGAGCTCACACATAGAGGGTGTATATAAGGTGGGCACCAACTAAGAACAGGGTCAGATGCAGAGAACAAGTCAGGAGCAGAGGAGAAGGAAAGACCCAGAGTGAGAGAGGAGAGAGAGAGACCCAGAGGCACAGAAGAACAGGACTCTAAGATCCCAAATTAAAACCCCGGGTGAAGAGTCGGCATCAGGGTACCGGAACCCAAGCTGGTGGGGGTAAAAACATTCCCCAGCCAGAGACCGGAGACCGTGGGCAGCGTTTGCCACGGTCACCCACTACATCCACCCCGAAGGCACACCACATGAAGGGTCAGGGAACCCAAGGCCAAGGGTGTCCCAACAGAAGGCCCGAGGGAGCTGGACCTAGGTGGATCACTGGTGGGGACGGCCAGAGAACGGGACAGAAGGAGAGCTCAGGGCCACGCTCCGGACTTGTTTGGGGGTTGGCTGGATCCAGGACCTGGTGGACGCAGCACGGCTCGGGTGGTCACTCGGAGCTGGAGTGACCAGTACAACATCTGCAGTAAGTAAACACCCTTAACTGCATAACCCGACTCTGTCTTCACTGCCGTCTGCACTGCACCACCACAACCCCCATCCTCTGCACCTGTCCCCCCTGAGGCTATACCCCTCCCGTTGGGGGTTATCATCACAAGCTGCACCTGCATCATCAGCCTCAGCGGACCCTGCTGCAGCGGCGGCCACAGTGACCGCATCACAACGGGTGGCGTAGTCGACACAAAAGAACTCTTAATAACATCTGTAGCACTGCCACATGACACTGAGTTTGACGCCCTGGGCACGGGGCCGGGTCACAGCCGCTCGGAGACTACAACCCCCCATCTGATCCGGTGCCGGGTATTCCCCTCAAAAAGGAATATGTCCCAGGGGGCGCGTCAACTTTGGCGTAGTCGGCAGGATTACGTGCCCGCAACACCCGGGTACTGCGTGCCTGAAGAAAAGTGCAAGTTTACCTCAGAAAGAAGTCTCCCGCCGGTTCCGGAGGGTCCACACCATCGGACCCCATCACAGGTCGTGTCCCGCCGATTGTCCGCCATTTCCAGCTTGTTCCCGCCATCTGCAGAGTTTCCCGCCACTGGGCGACGCTTCCCGCCAAATCCGAAGATTTCCCGCCTTGGAAGAGCAGCGGACGCCATTATGGGCGTGCCAAAGGAGGGCAAGAGGCCGCCTCCCATCGTGGGCCGGGACAGAAAATGGCGCCAAAAGTGGAAACCGCCCCCACCAACAGAGACTGTGATGCTGGAGGTGTCTGTCAGCGTGAAAGAACTACCCCTGGAGCTGACAGTCACCGAGTTGCCCCGGGACCGCCCTCGAAGTGGGAGGAGACGAAAGGAGAGAACAAAGATGGGTGCCGCCTGGAGCAGTCTGGAGCGAGCACACCCGGAGGCAGGAAGCCTGGAGAGGAGCAGCAAAGAAGCTCACCCGGAGATGTCCAGAGAGCAGAGCAGCACCGGCCCGCTGGCCAGGAGCCTGCTGGAAGAAAAGCAGAGCAGCACCGACCCGTTGGTCAGGAGCCTGCTAGACACCACGACCCCGCTAGACCTAGTGGAGGTCCTTGCACAGCTCCCCCGAGACCGGGAGTGTGCACAAACTGCCCTGGAGGGCCTCGCACGGAGGATGGCCCGGGTACAGCGAGAGATATTGGCGGAATGGAGCCGGGAGATGGCCCAGCAAGCTGAAACCAAGACCCGGAGCACGCCAGCCAAGATGAGGAAACAGACTGCCTCTGAGGATGGCGCGGGAGGACCAAAGGCCGGAGACGGCGCCGAGAAGGGAGCCGAACGCATGGAGGCAGGTAAAGGGGACGTCTACACCCCAAGCCGGGACACCGCTTACCTGCCCCAGCTCCCCGTCGCAGAGCCCGAAAGTCCCCCTGCTGTGCCCGAAAACGCCATGTCACCGACGCAGACTAGGCCCCAACCGGAAGCCGCCGCCGCGACCCCTGTGACGTCACACGCCTCGACCCCGAGCGTGACCAAGCAGGAAGTACCACCAGCCTGGTCGCAAGGCCTAGTACCCCCGGGCGCCGCAATACCAACAGCGCCCCCTACCTCCGCGGAGCCCCCGGCCTGGTCGCAGGGCCAAGTAGCCCAGGGCGCCGCTGTCCTTACGGTGCCCTTCACCTTCCAGATACCCCAGGCCTGGCCGCAGGGCCCGGGCATCCCGGGCGCTAACACCACCGCGCCCATAAGACCTAAAGTGCCGCATCTGGGAGAGGACCTGTACGCCCAGCATACGTGCCCGGATAGGCAGCCATTTATATGGCCACCGGAGTTCCACCATCCCCGACTCCGGAGAGAGAGACCCCTGGATGAACCCCTGATCCCGGCTCCAAAGCCCGTAAAGAGGATCTCGCCCCCGCTAGCGGAAGCGCAGTTCGAGTGGGACCCCACCGGAGAAGATCTCATGGGGTTCACTCAAGAGACTCGGGCAGCTGCAGCGGAGCGTGCTGAGTGCTGCCGCCAACAGCTCGAGGACTTCGAGAGGGAGCGGAGAGAGAGGCGGGTCCGGGAACAGCAAGCTCAAGTAAGGAGCGCGGAGCAGAAGAGCCGGGCCAGGAGAGACCCCCGTGCAGCGCATAGTCCCCGCACCACCGGGACTGTGATAAAGTTTAACATGCAGCATGGGTGGGGCTTCATCCGAGACCACCGCACCCTAGGCGACGTCTTCGTGACGAGGAGAGACGTTGAGTCCCACCTACCGGAGGGACACAGAGGTCGTGACCTTTATATCGGGGACGAGGTCACCTTTACCCGGCACAAGTGTGCCAAAGGACCTTACGCCCTCCACGTACACCGCCTGACGGAGGAAGAGCTGCGGTGCGAGGAGGAGGAGCAAGAGGACTCGGGCGGGTCTGAAGTTACCACCAGCTATAAGCAAAGAGCAGGAGGAAGACGCCGTTGAGTGCGGCAGAGCAGGTGCTGTAAATAAGTTACCCAATCGGGGTATAAAGAAACTGAAACAGTTGCTACATATATATAGTCCCCGTTGGGACCAGCTGAGTGAACTGTTTACCCGTTTACCCCTTAATCCCACAGGCTGAGGACTGTGAGCAGCCATTCCCTTTCCCTCCTTACCTGGCCGAGGACTGAGAGCGGCCAACTTCCCCTGTATATAGTTGCGCGTCCTAAAGCGCCCCCTACCGGTTTTATAGAAAACCTGTTTTTCTAAGAGACTGTCGCACTTTTCCCGGACACACGTTGCACAGTGTCCGGAGGAGGAGGAACCAGAAACAAGAGACGACGAGAATGTTATATGAAAAGTTTTATATATATATAATGTTTTATATGTTTTATATGTTTATGAAAAAAAATTTGTATGTTTTGGTGTTGTTTTTGTCTTACAGCCCGAGGACGTGCTGTGATTTACCAGGGGGGAATGTAGCACCCTGAGGATTCGGCTGCTACAGGGGTATTGCACCTCAATCCAGAGGTGTGATATTCCACTCCCGGGTAAGGATGGAGTGTGGAACTGAGCTCGGTAGGCTGCATGCACTACACACATCCCATTTCCGAGGAGCAGACCGACGGTACTCCCACTTAGAAATGTGCAGGTACGACCGAGTCTGTTCCTGGCTGGAGTGGGAGGGGGGTGGTACATCCCAAGTAGTGTAGGGGCAGATAGGGGGAGCAGCCTGGGTAAAGTTAGGAGCTCATTGGGTGCTGGTCACCTGAGCTCACACATAGAGGGTGTATATAAGGTGGGCACCAACTAAGAACAGGGTCAGATGCAGAGAACAAGTCAGGAGCAGAGGAGAAGGAAAGACCCAGAGTGAGAGAGGAGAGAGAGAGACCCAGAGGCACAGAAGAACAGGACTCTAAGATCCCAAATTAAAACCCCGGGTGAAGAGTCGGCATCAGGGTACCGGAACCCAAGCTGGTGGGGGTAAAAACATTCCCCAGCCAGAGACCGGAGACCGTGGGCAGCGTTTGCCACGGTCACCCACTACATCCACCCCGAAGGCACACCACATGAAGGGTCAGGGAACCCAAGGCCAAGGGTGTCCCAACAGAAGGCCCGAGGGAGCTGGACCTAGGTGGATCACTGGTGGGGACGGCCAGAGAACGGGACAGAAGGAGAGCTCAGGGCCACGCTCCGGACTTGTTTGGGGGTTGGCTGGATCCAGGACCTGGTGGACGCAGCACGGCTCGGGTGGTCACTCGGAGCTGGAGTGACCAGTACAACATCTGCAGTAAGTAAACACCCTTAACTGCATAACCCGACTCTGTCTTCACTGCCGTCTGCACTGCACCACCACAACCCCCATCCTCTGCACCTGTCCCCCCTGAGGCTATACCCCTCCCGTTGGGGGTTATCATCACAAGCTGCACCTGCATCATCAGCCTCAGCGGACCCTGCTGCAGCGGCGGCCACAGTGACCGCATCACAACGGGTGGCGTAGTCGACACAAAAGAACTCTTAATAACATCTGTAGGACTGCCACATGACACTGAGTTTGACGCCCTGGGCACGGGGCCGGGTCACAGCCGCTCGGAGACTACAACCCCCCATCTGATCCGGTGCCGGGTATTCCCCTCAAAAAGGAATATGTCCCAGGGGGCGCGTCACACACACTGCAGCAGTCACCAACCAACACACTGGACTCCACTTATCTAATATTGGTGGCATTTCCTGAGGATAGTCTATCACAGAGGTCCCCAACCGCCGGTCCGCGGACCAGGACCGGGCCGTTGGGGTTTTTCAGCCGGTCCGCGGCGCCGCTGACAGCTAGCTCCGCGGCCCTGCGCCTGGTCAGAGCTCGCTCTGTGTGGATTTATAATGTTTTCTGCCATAGCCGTGACAGCTCGCAGCTCCCCGGCAGAGAACATTATGCAGGACGGGGTGGGGCGTCGGGCGGGTCTTAGTGACGCAGCCCTCCACAGCACAGAATGGTACCTGTTGTACGTCACGGGGCGGGTCTTAGTGACGCGGCCCTCCTGCACAGCATGGTGTGTTCCTGACGGGGTGGGGCGGCAGGCTCTCCTCACTGACACGCCCTCGGCAGAACATGTTATGTGGGGCGTGCTGGGGCAGCAGACTGGCTTCAGTGACGCGGCTCCCGGTACCGGTGTTCAGTGTGTAGCGCTGCTAAGCAGCAGCGCTGTATACACTGACGCTCAATGTACAATGCTGCTACTTAGCAGCGCTGTACACCGAGGTCCCGCCAGCATCCTCCCCATACAGCTCCACCCCTCCATAACCCCACCCCCATATGACCAAAGCCCCGCCCCCACCCCCACCGGGCCATGGAAAACTGGTCTTGCTTAAAGCCGGTCCCTGGTGCAAAAAAGGTTGGGGACCTCTGGTCTATCAATATGGTGGTCCCAGAAAACCACTTCATCAGTATCTATCTACAACCTGTTTCTTTTTACATTTATGAGCCGGATTATAGAAACATTTAAATATACACATTGTCTCTTACTTCCGGCTGTTGTGTCTCATCTGGTAGATAAAATACCAGAGCATAGCTATCCATCACACCACTGTGCTGCTAACTGCTAGGAGGTGGCCATATATCAAAAGCTTCTTATGTTACAGTGCTGAAAGCAAATCTCTCTTTTCATATCTATCTACATCTATCTATCTACATCTATCTATCTATCTATCTATCTATCTATCTACATCTATCTATCTACATCTATCTATCTATCTATCTATCTATCTATCTATCTCTCTTTTCATATCTATCTATCTCTCTCATATATATCTGTGGCACCCCAAGAGTCCGGTTGCACAGTGGCATTGCCTCCCTCACTAGGGGTGATGCCATGCCTGGAAGCAAGCAGGGGTCCCCTAATCAGGTACACTAGCATGCAACACTTTCCTGGCTCCAGACCAGCAAGGGGAGCTCCTCCCCTTAGCAACTGGAATCTGGAGGCGGGGTTAGTTAGAGTTAGTGAGAGGAGTTGAATACAGGACAGCGAAGAGGAAAGACCTGGGGAGTGGAGCTGCACGGCAGCTCACCCCAGACAGGAGCGTAGAAGAACCGGACACCCGAGTCCGAGGTTGTGGGGCACTGAAGGCCCAGCAGCAGAAACCGGAGGGCAGGAGACTGCAGGTCTCCTGGCCCCATCGGACGCCCGGACGCTCAGCAGCACATAGGGCCCAGCACCGCCACGTGGGAGCGACACTCCAGGAAGGCCCGAGCTGCCTGCCATATGGGTGAGAAAAAAGACGTTTTACTCAGGGAAGAGGGCCGCAGCACAGCTATAAGCAGCAGGGCCAAAGAGATTAGCGCCAAGGGAAGGCCTCCAACTTCACCTGGCGAGGTGGATTCCCAACTTGCTTCCAGGCCACCTGGACCTCTACTACCAGCTAGTACCCGTGCCCCGGTCTGCCTAACCACCGCAAGTAAAGATGAGAGGACACCGCCATTAAGTTGTGGACTGGTTATTGTCTGCGCCATCCCCTGCACTACAATACCCAGCATCACCTATAACATCACCATTTCCTGCCCTGGAGCTAAGCTTTGCCTGTGGAGAGCTAAACCAACTCTGCTGCGTCATCATCGGCTCCAGAGGATCTGCACCGCAGCGGCAGCTCCATATAGCCGCATACCACAGGTGGCATCACGAACATTAAACTGTAAAAACTATAATCCCTTTTTATTGACCGCCCTGGGTCACGGACCGGGTCACTGCCACTGTGACATCCTCTGCACCGACCGGCCCGGCACCGAGTACCCCACGGCCCAGGGGGCTCGTCAACTTGGCGTTACGAACAGGATTAACGAAGCCCGGTATAATCGGGTACTGAGCGCCATAGACTTTACTGAACGGTGTGATCACGTCATTTGCCGTCCGCCGAGGGGAAGCAAGAGATCCGGAAAAGCGGGGTAAGCGATCTCTCCCGCCTGCAGAGCAGCATACTGGTACGTCAGCAGAAACCCCGGACCTGGCTGAGGTTCACTAGGGGGAACGAAGATGCCCAACCAGGGAGAGGATTCAGCCGCAGGCGCGGCCACCGCCACTCTAATGCCATTATGAATGCCGTATATACCAGGGGCGGTGTGGTTGCCCCAGTACTCAGGGGAGTCGCACACCCTGACCGACTTTGAGGAGAGGCTGAGCAGTTTGTTTAAAGTGTACCCCCTGTCTGAGGAGCAAAAAGTCAGCATCCTCATAGGCCAGATAATCAGTGCAGCCCAGAGGGAGGTGAAGTCCTGGCTGGGCAGGGACAAAGGCACAGTAAAAGAAATACTGACCCGCTTGAAAGATACCATTGACACCCGCACCTCAGCAGAAATTAAGATGAAGTTCTACGGGTGCAAACAAAGGGTACAGGACAGTGTACGGGACTATGCTCTAAACCTGCAGGAGGCGCTGCGGGCCATTAAACAGGTAGACCCCGACAGTGTGCGAGATGAGGACAGATTGCTAACTGAGCAGTTTATTGAAGGGCTCCTGTCTAACGCTCACCGGACACAGCTGCGCATTATGGCTCTGTAAAACCCTGATCTGGACTTTGCGCAATTTAAAGACCGAGTCATCCGGGTGCTACGAGAACCAACCCCAGGTGGCACTGCATCCCTCCGGCGCCCAGCTATCACCTACCACCAGGAGGTGCCGTCCTTTTCCCCAGCACCTGTGGAGGCTGACGCGCAGACCCTAGATAATGATCCGTCTGCGGACCTACGCCTTCAGGTCCAGGAGCTGACCAAAAGTGTGGCTGTGTTAACCAAAACCGTGCAGGCCATGCAAGTGTCTCCAAAGGAAAGGATCCAGCTGGCTTCTAGTCCAGATGACGTCCCGTGGCGATGACAGAGAAGAATTCCACCGACCAGAGGGAGGAACAGCGATCGTTACGACCAGGACGGACAACCCATCTGCCGCCACTGTCAAAAGGCGGGGCACTACGCAAGATTCTGTAATTTAAACGAGCAACCCCTGGGGCAGAGGGCCAACCCCCAGGAGTAAGACGACCAGGCCCAAAAGGATGGCGAGACAAGTACGTGGGAGGACGACCGGTCCTACCTGTCATGCTTGATTACATCCCGATGAACGCACTGCTGGACACTGGGTCCCAGGTGACAACGATGCCATATATCCTTTATAAACAATACTGGACTGATTCAGACATTACCCGCCGTCCAGATGAACATCTTAGCATCTATGCCAGCAATGGTCATCCCTTGCCTCAGGTGGGGTATAAAGAGGTGACCATAAAAGTAGGCCGAGTAGAATTGCCATCACAAGGAATAATTATTGTTGATATTGATCGCTGAGAAAGCCATCCTATGATAACTTTAGGCAACAATGTGATAGAGAATTGTCTTGGGGAAATTATTGTTTTGTTGCAACAGGTCGCAGAGACTGCCAGTTCCAGTCAGCAGCGAGTTCTGCAGAAGGAAATTAGAGCTCTGATTAAAAGACAACAGGTAGAGCTGTCTGGAGGAGAAGTTGGCAGTGTCAGAATGAGTGATCCATTCCCCATTGCAATGCCCCCTAGGAGTGAAACGTTAATATGGTGTCGGGCAGCAATCGGCCTCAGGAGTCCAGATTATCAGGCCCTGGTAGAACCCGGGTACTCTGATAGTAGGCCCACCATCTTGACAGTCAGGGGGTAGTCGATGTCCGCAAGGGGAGAGTACCGATACGCATCCTGAATTGTGGGGAGAAAGAGGTCCATTTACCCAGGTATGCTACCCTTGATAAGCTATTTACTGTCAGTAACAACGCAATAAAGACAGTGGAACCCTTGCCTCCATCCAAACCGGCGGAGGATAATGGCTCCAAGGGGCAGATGGAGGATTGGTGTCAGAAGCTACAAGTGGGCATCGACTCCACCCCTTTGCACCAAAAGCATGGAGTATACCGGGTGGTCCAAGAATATGAGCGAGTCTTCAGCAAACACCCACTAGATTTTGGGCAGGTAAAAGGGGTCCAACATCATATCCCCACGGGAGATCATCCGTCTATTAAAGAGAGGTACTGGCCTGTACCCCCAGTTCACTATCAATGTGCCAAAGGAATGTTACAGGAGATGAAGGAGGCTGGGGTGATCAGAGATAGATGTAGCCCCTGGGCAGCTCCATTAGTTCTCGTCAGAAAGAAAGATGGTACAATGAGGATGTGTGTTGATTACAGGCAGATTAACCGCATTACTCATAAGGATGCCTAACCATTACCCAGAATTGGGTTATCATTAGCAGCATTGAGATCAGCTAACTATTTCTCCACTTTGGATCTCACCAGTGGGTACTGGCAGGTTCCTGTGGCAGAGGCGGACAGAGAAAAGACCAAGTTTACAAAACCAATGGGCTTCAGCGAGTTCAACTGCATGCCATTCGGGCTCTGCAACGCCCCAGGAACCTTCCAGCGGTTAATGGAGTGTTCCCTAGGACACAAAAACTTCAAAACCATCCTGCTGTACCTAGACGACGTAATCGTCTACTCAAAGACATATGAAGACCACCTGGAGCACCTGGCCGAGGTGTTCGAAGCCCTATCTGGTTATGGCCTGAAAGTAAAGCCGTCCAAGTGCCACCTGTTAAAGCCCAAGGTGCAGTACCTAGGTCATGTGGTAAGCGCCGAAAGTGTAGCACCAGACCCTGAAAAAGTCACTGTGATCAAGGACTGGCCAAGACCCTCCACTATCAAGGAAGTGCGGCAGTTCCTTGGGCTGGTAGGCTACTACAGGAGATTCATCAAGGGTTTTACCAAAATAGCGGCACCCATGCAGGACCTCTTAGTGGGCCAGTCCAAGAAGGCCAAGAACCCGAAACCTCCGTTCAAATGGGGTAAACCATAAGACGAATCTTTCACTCGACTGAAAATGGCTCTTACTGGAGACGAAGTCCTGGCCTACCCCGACTATGGCAAACCCTTTGTACTCCATACGGAAGCCAGCAACGTGAGACTGGGAGCGGTGCTGTCCCAGGTACAGCAGCGCAGAGAGAGAGTGATTGCCTACGCCAGCAGGAAGCTCCGTCCTACAGAAAGGAACCCCGACAACTATAGTTCCTTTAAGTTGGAGTTTTTAGCCATAGTCTGGGCTGTAACAGAGCACTTCAAACACTACCTCGCCTCCTCCAGATTTACAGTCTTCACAGACAACAACCCGCTGACGCACCTGGAGACTGCGAAGCTTGGTGCCCTAGAGCAACGATGGATGGCCCAACTGTCTAACAACGAGTTTACCATCAAGTATCGGGCGGGGCATAAAAACACAAATGCTGATGCGCTGTCCAGGATGCCCAACTTGCCAGGTGGGGGAGAAGACCCAGAAGATCTGGAGGAGATAGAGCTACCCGCTCTCCATCGTCACACGGTGACCCAGTGCTCCCACTGTGTGAGGGACAAGCGCTCCACCAACAGAGAGGCCACGTTCAACCCATTGCCCCACCATGGATGGGCAGAGACGCATGATAGCGACCTGGCTGTCAGCCTGGTAAAGGAGTTGCTGACACAACTGACTCGTAGCCTGACCAGATGCTCCACAGGAGACCCAACAGTTGTCGAAGGAGAAGGGCAAACAGTTCATCTACGAGGGAAAGCTGTGTCGAAGAAGTATCAACTCCCGGACACACGAACTGGTCTGGCAGGGGGTAGTCCCGAAGCGGGATGTGCCAATGGTCTTAGAAGCGTACCACGATGGAGCAGGACACGTCGGGTGGAAGAAGCTGGAAGTCCTGCTACATGAGCGATTTTACTGGGTTGGCATGAGGAAAGCAATCGAGAGATGGTGTCGAGAATGTGGTCCATGCAACCTGAGACTGAAAGACCGTGACAGCCAGAGGGCTCCCCTGCAGCCCATAATCACCAAACAACCACTTGAACTGGTAGCCTTGGACCACGTGAAGCTAGCTCCAAGCCGGTCAGGCTATGTCTACGCTCTCACCATAGTAGACCACTACTCCCGATTCCTGGTAGTAGTGCCAGTGAAAGATCAGACGGCTCAGACGGCAGCCAAAGCATTTCAACAACACTTTTGTCACCCGCACGATTACCCTGAACGAGTGCTGACCGACCAAGGCCCAGCCTTTGAAGCAGAATTGTTTCAAGAATTCTGTAACTTGTATGGCTGCAAGAAAATAAGGACAACGCCGTATCATCCTCAGACCAACGGGTTGTGCGAGAAAATGAACCAGGTGGTAATAGACCTGTTGAAGACGTTGCCCCTTGAAGAACGTAGCCTGTGGCCAGATTTGGTAGACCTATACAACCACATCCCAGTGAACTCCACTAACTGTACACCCACCTACCTGATGAGAGCAAGACCTGGCAAGCTACCCATTGACTTAGATATGGGAGTATTAACACCTGAGACAACATCACCAGATGCAGACTGGGACACAGAGCGGCAGCAACAATACCGCGAGGTGCAAGAATGTGTGGAGAGAAGTTTGTCCCAGGCGAGACAGAGGCAGGAGAAAACTTACAATCAGCACGCACCTGCAGTTCCCTTGTCACCTGGAGAACAAGTACTCAAAAGGAAGAGACGAGTCTACAAATTAGATGACCAGTGGGAGGTTGAGCCATACACCGTCTTACCTTCAAATTTCGATAACACCAAGGTGTGTCTCATTAGTAAAGATGGAGGGGAAACTTCAGCGGCAGTCTCAAGAGACCACTTGAAGATATGCCCTGATCAGTTGAAACATAAAGAAGAAGACCAAGACAACCCCCAGCACACAGGAAAGGTGGAAGAAATGGTCCAAACAATCGTTGGAGAGTTTCCCCGGTCTTGGATGCAGGTGAATCAAGCAATTGTGGTACCTGTCCTGACCTTTCTCCAAGCGGCCTCACCGGAAGCTGCAGAGGCTCCAGAACATCTGGAAGACCAATCGGCCCCAGAAACAGATGCTTCATCAGCAGCAGATCAGAAGAATCTACCCTCTGCTAGCGGTGAACCTGTCATACCCATGGTGAGTCAAAGAATTCGTAGAAGACTACCCACCCTACCGGTATTACCTCAGACTAACCGTAGTGTAGTCCACACTGAGCCCACCACACCAGCGGTAGACACTAGGGACCAGGGGAGGTCAGTGACAACGAATGTACTGCGTAGATCAACCCGTAGTACTAAAGGTCAGCTCCCTGCCCGCTGG
Source organism: Phyllobates terribilis (assembly GCF_046119375.1). Classification (NCBI taxonomy): domain Eukaryota; kingdom Metazoa; phylum Chordata; class Amphibia; order Anura; family Dendrobatidae; genus Phyllobates; species Phyllobates terribilis. Next base: position 1,147,233,390 of record NW_027362761.1, on the reverse strand, counting down.
AGGGACTAAAGTGTAAGTTATATATAGTTGTAACCGTTAAATAATCTTGGATATATATACAACACCTGGCAAAAATTATGGAATCACCGGGCTCGGAGTATGTTCATTCAGTTGTTTAATGTTGTTGAAAAAAAGCAGATCACAGACATGGCACAAAACTAAAGTTATTTCAAATGGCAACTTTAGGGCTTTAAGAAACACTAAAAGAAATCAAGATTAAAAATGTAGTACTCTGTAAGGGTAATTTTTTTCAGACCAAGCAGAGGGAAAAAATTATGGAATCACTCAATTTTGAGGAAAAAATTATGGAATCACCCTGTAAATTTTAATTTCCAAAACTAACACCTGCATCAAATTAGATCTGCTCATTAGTCTGCATCTAAATAGAGTGATCACACCTTGGAGAGCTGTTGCACCAAGTGGATTGACATGAATCATGGCTCCAACACGAGAAATGTCAATTGAAACAAAGGAGAGGATTATCAAACTCTTAAAAGAAGGTAAATCATCATGCAAAGTTGCAAAAGATGTTGGTTGTTCACAGTCAGCTGTGTCTAAAATCTGGACCAAATACAAACAACATGGGAAGGTTGTTAAAGGCAAACATACTGGTAGACCAAGGAAGACATCAAAGCGTCAAGACCGGAAACTTACAGCAATATGTCTCCAAAACAGGAAATGCACAACAAAACAAATGAGGAACGAATGGGAGGAAACTGGAGTCAATGTCTTTGACCGAACTGTAAGAAACCGCCTAAAGGAAATGGGATTTACATACAGAAAAGCTAAACATAAGCCATCATTAACACCTAAACAGAAAAAAACAAGGTTACAATGGGTTAAGGAAAAGCAATCGTGGACTGTGGATGACTGGATGAAAGTCATATTCAGTGATGAATCGCGAATCTGCATTGGGCAAGGTGATGATGCTGGAACTTTTGTTTGGTGCCGTTCCAATGAGATTTATAAAGATGACTGCATGAAGAGAACATGCAAATTTCCACAGTCATTGATGATATGGGGCTGCATGTCAGGTAAAGGCACTGGGGAGATGGTTGTCATTACATCTTCAATAAATGCCCAAGTTTACATTGATATTTTGGACAGTTTTCTTATCCCATCAATTGAAAGGATGTTTGGGGATGATGACATCATTTTTCAAGATGATAATGCATCCTGCCATAGAGCAAAAACTGTGAAAACATTCCTTGAAAGAAGACACATAAGGTCAATGTCATGGCCTGCAAATAGTCCGGATCTCAATCCAATTGAAAATCTTTGGTGAAAGTTGAAGAAAATGGTCCATGGCAAGGCTCCAACTTGCAAAGCCGATCTGGCAACAGCAATCAGAGAAAGTTGGAGCCAGATTAATGAAGAGTACTGTTTGTCACTCATTAAGTCCATGCCTCAGAGACTGCAAGCTGTTCTTAAAGCCAGAGGTGGTGCAACAAAATACTAGTGATGTACTGAAGTGTTCTTTTGTGTGTTTGTTTTTCATGATTCCATAATTTTTTCCTCAGAATTGAGTGATTCCATAATTTTTTCCCTCTGTTTGGTCTGAAAAAAATTACACTTACTGAGTACCACATTTTTTATCTTGATTTCTTTTAGTGGTTCTTAAAGCCCTAAAGTTGCCATTTGAAATGACTTTAGTTTTGTGCCATGTCTGTGATCTGCTTTTTTTCAACAACATTAAACAACCGAATGAACATCCTCCGAGCCCGGTGATTCCATAATTTTTGCCAGGGGTTGTAGTTGTTAAATTTATGGACAATCGGACCACAGGACTAGGTGTGGTCAGGACAATATTGGAAATAGTTAGTAAGTAGCCTTGAAAATAAACCGCAGGCGTGGCCGAAGACCAGGCCCAACGACAGAGTGCCCTGAAGCCATGCCCAGGGATGATACACAAATTGGATTGATGCGGTTCCCACAAGCTAAATTTCAATCATCCGGAAAAAGACAATCCCCGAATTGTGGCGTAAAGACTAAGCGCCGCAGTGACTGCTATAAATTTTTGGTTGCGTTTTTTGTAATTTTTGACTTTGTAAACTATTTGTAATGAGAATTGTTATTGTTAAATTGTTAATTCAAAAGGGTATCCTCAGTATGGGAGTACTGAAGTTAACTAGGGTGGAAAGTGGCACCCCAGTAGTCCGGTTGCCACAGTGGCATTGCCTCCCTCACAAAGGGTGATGCCATGCCTGGAAGCAAGCAGGGGTCCCCTAGTCAGGTATACTAGCATGCAACACTTTCCTGGCTCCAGACCAGGAAGGGGAGCCCCTCCCCTTAGCAACTGGGATCTGGAGGTGGGGTTAGAGTTAGAGAGAGGAGTTGAATACAGGACAGCGAAGAGAAAAGACCTGGGGAGTGGAGCTGTACGTTAGCTCACTCCAGAGAGGAGCGTAGAAGAACCGGACACCGGAGTCCGAGGTTGTGGGGCACTGAAGGCCCAACAGCAGAAACCAGAGGGCAGGAGACTGCAGGTCTCCTGGCCCCATCAGACGTCCGTGGGAGCAACACTCCAGGAAGGCCCGAGCTGCCTGCCATACGGGTGAGCACAAAGACGTTTTACTCAGGGAAGAGGGCCGCAGCACAGCTATAAGCAGCAGGGCCAAAGAGATTAGCGCAAAGAGAAGGCCTCCAACTTCACCTGGCGAGGTGAATTCCCAACTTGCTTCCAGGCCGCCCGAACCTCTACTACCAGCTAGTACCCGTGCCCCGGTCGGCCTAACCACCGCAAGTAAAGATGAGAGGAAACCGCCATAAAGTCGTGGACTGGTTATTGTCTGTGCCATCCCTTGCACTACACTGCACAGCAACATCTATAATATCACCATTTCCTGCCCTGGAGCTAAGCTCTGCCTGTGGAGAGCAGTCCCAACTCTGCTGCGTCACCATCAGCTCCAGAGGATCTGCACCGCAGTGGCGGTTCCATATAGCCGCAGACCACAGGTGGCGTCACAAATATTAAACTATAAAAACTATAATCCCCTTTTATTGACCGCCCTGGGTCACGGACCGGGTCACTGCCATTGTGACATACCCGGCACCGAGTACCCCACAGCCCAGGGGGCGCGTCATATCTATCTCAAATCAAATCAAATGGGCTTTATTGGCAGGACTAAGTACATGTTAGCATTGACAAAGCAAGTGGTAATATAATGTGGAGATAGGGATAGGGTCACATCCAGGGTGGGGTATCTGTGTCCATGACTTATCAGGCTCCTCCTAGTCTGTGGCAGGCACTGACATATTGGGCTGCTATGGCCTCTGCGCTTTCTTCTTCCCTCAGTAGTATAGGCAGTTTCTCTTCCTCCTCCATGGAGGTGAAGTCTGGGAGGAGATCGGACAGTCTCATGAAGTGAGTGTCCCTCACTGCGGAGTATTTGGGGTACCTCAGCAAGAAGTGGGCCTCATCCTGCATGACCTCCTGGGGGCGCTGCTGGCAGAGTCTGCGATCTCAGGGCATGTAGTTCTGTCAGTGCCGCCCGGATTCGATGAGTAGGCTGTGGGTGCTCAATCTGTACCGGCTCAGGATCTATCGCTCTTTGGGGTTTCTCTAGATATGGGGCCAGTTTGTATTCCCTCTGTAGGTTCTGGTATATCGTTAGTTTCTGTGATTTGTTAATGTCGTTCCTCCAGACAATGAGATTTTCCTCTTTGCCTTTGTGTATCATCTTCTGGATATCCCCTTTTGTCAGGCCATGCAGGTTGGTGGCCTGGTCAGGCTGGTTTGGGGTGATTTGTGTTGGGGGGCATTGTTCTCCTAGGGCTTCCTGGTGTAGTAAGGCTTTGTGATGGTAGGAGCTGGGACTACTACTTTGTAGATGAGCCTTGAATGATAGCTCCTTCTTCTGGATCACAAGGTGTAGCGGGAATCTGCCCAGCTCTGCTCAACAGGCGCTGTTTGATGTGCTCCGATGGACTTGAAGGAGGTGTTTGCAGAACTCTAGGTGGAATATTTCTGTTGTTCTGGCATCCCACTTTGACCAGTTTGGGTATGAGACTGGACCCCAGACTTCGCTGCTGTACAGAAGGATTGGGGCAATAATGGCATCAAAGAATTTTAGCCAGACTGTTACAGGTGCCTTGAGATGGTACAGACGTCTTCTGATGGCATAGAAGCTTTGCACGCCTTGTGTTTCAGCAACTGTATGGCTTGCTTAAAGCTCCCTGACTGGTTGAGTTCTAGGCCCAGGTATATGTACTTGTTGGTTACAATAAGTGAACAGTTGTCTATCATGAAGGGGGGATGGCCTGCTGGTTTCTGCTTTCTTTTCTGGAACACCATGATATTAGTTTTCTTCCTGTTGATTGGCAGTGCCCATGTGGTGCAGAAGGTCTCTAGGATTTTCAGATTATCTTGGAGGCCTTTCTCAGTTGGTGATAACAGCACGAGGTCATCAGCATACAGCAGAAATTTCACCTCTGCGTCATGGAAGGTGAGTCCTGGTGATGAGGAGGACCCCAGAGCCATTGCCAGCTCGTTGATGTACAGTAAATGTTGAAGAGCGTTGGACTGACGCTGCAGCCCTGTCGCACTCCTCAAGTCCACAAAAAATGCATAGATCCTCCCATCCTTTGTATTGTGGACTTGGTTCTTGATGAGGCTGTGAAGGGTGTAGATGTGGTCGGTGGTGCGGTGGTTTGGCATGAAGACTGCTTGGCTTTTGCTGAGGACGTTGTGTTGGGTAAGGAGGATGAGGATCCTCTTGTTCAGGACACAGTTGATGAGTTTCCCCAGGTTACTGCTGACACATATTTCCCGGTAATTTGCTGGGTCGTACTTGTCTCCGTTTTTGTGTATCGGGTTATGAGTCCCTGGTTGCACTTTTTGGGGAAGTAGCCAGGCTGCAGTACAATACTGAATAGTTTAGCTATCGCAGCCAGGGTGTCTGGCGGGCTGAATTTCAGCATTTCTGGGAGGATCCCATCTGGGCCGCTGGCTTTTTTACCTTTTATCAGTGTGATCCTTTCTGTTATTTCTGACAATGTAATTGGTATGTCCAGAGGGTTTTGGAAGTCTTTGAATTTTTCCTCCATATCCTTCAGTTTGTTCACAACCTCTTTTTGTGCCAGGTTCAGCTCTTCACTTGGGATGTCTTTGTAAAGGTCCTTGAAGTACTGGAGCATGATGCTGCCGCTCTGGATGTGGGGATTGTTGCTTTTTCGGTTGAATCCTAGGTGGTTCCATAGTTCCCAAAAGCTGTTGTCTTAAAGAGCATCATGGAGTTGGAGGAGTTTGGTGGAAATGTGGTTTTCTGTTTACTTTTTGAGGTATGATTTGTAATTTCATTGTATGGTGTTGTAGGCTTCTCTCAGAGTGGGGTTGTTTGGTTCTCTGTGTTCTTTATTTGCGGCCATTCTTAGGGCTTTCCTTATAGCTTTACATTCTTTGTCAAACCAGGGATTTTCCTTACTCTGCCTCTTGTTGCTGCATCTTTTCAGGTCAGACATTTCTGCCATGGCATAGAGTATGTCGTTAAGGTCCCTTACTGCTAGGTGTACTCCTTCTGGATTAAGTTCATACACGTTATTATGGAAGCACTGGAGCATATTCTTGATCTCTAGTCTATTGATGGCATCTGTATACAGTACAGACCAAAAGTTTGGACACACCTTCTCATTTAAAGATTTTTTTGTATTTTCATGACTATGAAAATTGTACATTCACACTGAAGGCATCAAAACTATGAATTAACACATGTGGAATTATATACTTAACAAAAAAGTGTGAAACAACTGAAAATATGTCTTATATTCTAGGTTCTTCAAAGTAGCCACCTTTTGCTTTGATGACTGCTTTGCACACTCTTGACATTCTTTTGATGAGCTTCAAGAGGTAGTCACCGGAAATTGTTTTCACTTCACAGGTGTGCCCTGTCAGGTTTAATAAGAGGGATTTCTTGCCTTATAAATGGGTTTGGGACCATCATTGTGTTGTGCCGAAGTCAGGTGGATACACAGCTGATAGTCCTACTGAATATACTGTTAGAATTTGTATTATGGCAAGAAAAGCAGCTAAGTAAAGAAAAAAGAGTGGCCATCATTACTTTAAGAAATGAAGGTCAGTCAGTGCGAAAAATTGGGAAAACTTTGAAAGTGTCCCCAAGTGCAGTTGCAAAAACCATCAAACGCTACAAAGAAACTGGCTCACATGAGGACCGCCCCAGGAAAGGAAGACCAAGAGTCACCTCTGCTTCTGAGGCTAAGTTTATCCGAGTCACCAGCCTCAGAAATCGCAGGTTAACAGCAGCTCAGATTAGAGACCAGGTCAATGCCACACAGAGTTCTAGCAGCAGACACATCTCTACAACAACTGTTAAGAGGAGACTTTGTGCAGCAGGCCTTCATGGTAAAATAGCTGCTAGGAAACCACTGCTAAGGACAGGCAACAAGCAGAAGAGACTTGTTTGGGCTAAAGAACACAAGGAAAGGACATTAGACCAGTGGAAATCTGTGCTTTGGTCTGATGAGTCCAAATTTGAGATCTTTGGTTCCAACCACCGTGTCTTTGTGCGACGCAGAAAAGGTGAACGGATGGACTCTACATGCCTGGTTCCCACCGTGAAGCATGGAGGAGGAGGTGTGATGGTGTGGGGGTGCTTTGCTGGTGACACTGTTGGGGATTTATTCAAAATTGAAGGCATACTGAACCAGCATGGCTACCACAGCATCTTGCAGCAGCATGCTATTCCATCCGGTTTGCGTTTAGTTGGACCATCATTTCTTTTTCAACAGGACAATGACCACAAACACACCTCTGTGTTAGAGCTATTTGACCAAGAAGGAGAGTGATGGGGTGCTACGCCAGAAGACCTGGCCTCCACAGTCACCAGACCTGAACCCAATCGAGATGGTTTGGGGTGAGCTGGACCGCAGAGTGAAGGCAAAAGGGCCAACAAGTGCTAAGCATCTCTGGGAACTCCTTCAAGATTGTTGGAAGACCATTTCCGGTGACTACCTCTTGAAGCTCATCAAGAGAATGCCAAGAGTGTGCAAAGCAGTCATCAAAGCAAAAGGTGGCTACTTTGAAGAACCTAGAATATAAGACATATTTTCAGTTGTTTCACACTTTTTTGTTAAGTATATAATTCCACATGTGTTAATTCATAGTTTTGATGCCTTCAGTGTGAATGTACAATTTTCATAGTCATGAAAATACAGATAAATCTATAAATGAGGTGTGTCCAAACTTTTGATCTGTTCTGTATATTGGGGCAGACATCTTGGACCATTTGAAGGATGGAGGCAAGGTAAAGAGGCCAGTCTGCTGCAGAGTTTGTGAGGGTGATTTGTTTGTGGATTTGATGTATAGGAGCAGTTGGTTGTGGTCTGACAGATGTGTTTGTGGCGTGACTATAAAGGCGCCAATGCTTTTAGGGTCCATATATGTGATGGTGATGAGGTACAGTGCCTCGTTGGGGTACAGTTTGACCTCATAGTCTATCATGCTGCTGTCCACGTGGGAGTTTAAGGTGTGTCTTCCCAATGAGTCTCCCTCGGTGTGGCTGTTAAGGATATGAAGTCCGAGGCTTCGGCATAGGTTCAGCAGTGTTCTACCACTTTTACTTATGATGTCAATTACAGGCCTCTCTCATCTTTTTAAGTGGGAGAACTTGAACAATTGGTGGCTGACTAAATAATTTTTCCCCACTGTATATATATCTATCTAATGCATCTAATATCCAGGTAGGTAGATATGAGATAGATACATACAGGGGAGGACGCACATTCAGCTGAAATGTATTGCAACGAAGACCCTCCGGCTTTTATCATTGGAATACATGCTGCTGGCCAATGAAAGGCTGTAAGTTGGCGTAGGCGTGCCCGTCACAGGCAGTGCATCACAGTGAAGTCATGCCCCGCCAGAGGATGGCAAGGCAAAGTCGTGGACGCATGTCATGGGAGCTGGGGACGGTAAGAAGAATCATTTATTTCTTTTTAAATGTGTTGGAAAAGAGTGGCAGAACGGAGGACATAATTACTGGAAGGGGCCAGAATGGGGGACATTAAAACAGGAAGGGACCTAGGATGGGGGACATTACACCAGGAAGGGGTTCAGGATGAGAGACATTATACCAGGAATGCGTCCAGGATGTGGGTTATTATTACATGAAGGGGCAAACACATATGTTGTTATAGAACCTAGAATGCTATACAGGCCCATATATCTGACCAACATGCTGGTGGGGGTCATCGGACTCTAGTTATGCCGATAGATAGATAAATAGATAGATAGATAGATAGATAGATAGATAGATAGATAGATAGATAGATAGACAGATAGATAGTTTTGCAGTGCTTATGTGCAGTGATCTCCCAATATACAGGAAATCAGAGCACGGTTATCAATCATACTATGGTCCGACCAACTCTGCAGACAGACCCCGATAATTTCCATGCTTTACTACCATAATTTATATTAAACTCCTGCCATGCAAGTAACCACAGTTGCAGTTTAAGGAAGCAGTAATTTCTCCTGCACTGGGGGCCGTCATAACTGGCCTGGAGTCATAAATCTTACTAATTACATGGCACTGTTATGTATTGCTTTATGTACAGAGCTGTTATTTGGTCACTGTGTGTTGCCATCTGAGCACTACATAATGTTTTCAGTATATAATTATTATTTAGACATCCTATGCTGTTATATTATTTGCTTCTACATTATTACATGAGAAGAAAAAGTCAAATCCTAAAAGTGCCTTTACCGAGGCGGCTTATGGGTTAACCCGCATCGATCAGCTCTAAGTGGAAGCTTAGTGCAATCCGGGCTAGCAACCAATTTACAGTATGAAAAATGTACAATGACATCACACTGACTCTGACCTACATTGAAATAATGGATTAGTTGTTTGCAGGGTGTGGCAAATCACGCTACCATATTAATATTTCACATTTAGATAAATCAGCATGAAATGTTATAATTACGGTTTACACATCAAAGCCTGAGCAATTACCGGGACAATTATCATCTGCTAATTACAACTACGTGACTGAGGAGGGGGCAGAAATAAGAATGGTATTAGTGAGTTTAAAAGCCAAAGTCATTGGGGGCATTGTTTTTAATAATGGAAAAATTCTGCATTCATGAAATAGTGAAAAAGAGGAAAATTGCCGAAAAAGTGTCAAAATGTTGCACGTGATATTAAAAATTTGGTGAAACTTGCTAGCTATAGACAAGGGCCTACATTTTTAGTGGAAATTTTACCCCCAAAATCAGAGCATTTTTACCATTTTTTAAATCCCAACGCAAAAATGATCAAGAACACATAAAAAATTTAGAGCATGGAACTTCACTTTTTTATCAGCAATTACAGAAAAAATTCTGAGGATTTTTTATAGATAAATCTTCCGTTATTACATTTCACAAAGGGAATTTGTCATCTAGTATTTGCTACCCCATCTGAGAGCAGTATAATGTAGGGGGAGAGACCCTTATTCTAGCGATATATCACCCTTTGGGCTGCTTGCTGCATGCTGAGCTCTGTATAACCAAACCCACACCACCAGCTTTCTGTGTGTACTGTGCATAGGCAGAAAGCTGCCAATCAGTGGTAGGGGTATGATAGGACTACACAGCAGCAGATATACTAGTCCTCCAGTGATAATCTCCTGCTGATAAAACAATAATTGTATTAAAACTACGGCATGAAGCCCAATAAGTAACACATCGCTAGAATCAGAGTCTGAGTCTCTACATTACGCTGCTCTCAGACTCGGTGGAATAACCATGATGACAGATTCCCTCTAAGGCTATGTTCACATGTTGCATTTTTGCTGCGTTTGCTGCAGCACAACCTGCTCTTTTGGAAGTAAAGAAGCTGCTTACAAAAAACATGTTTTGTTGCGTTTTTTGCTGCGTTTTTTATGATACCCAACTTCATCTTTGCTTCCACCACAGAAGCATGAACACAGGTCACCAGTACAAGACATGTGTGAAGCCATAAAATCATTTTTTTGGGAAAAAAGGGCAATTTGATCAAATTATTTAGTGGAAAAAGATTTTTATGTCTAAAAAAATAGTGACTTTTCTGAACAAAAAAGTTCATGAAAAATACACACAAATGTAACAGCGGGGGGAGGTGAATTTGTCTGGAATAGTTTACCTACAACATTGGCAGTCCATTGAGTTTGTAGGACACTGTTTACTTTCACTTTTGGTCATTGAGTTGCTCAGGTATTGTTCAATTTCACACCTTGGTCAGCCAATGTTTACTTTTACACACATCACTAATTTAATTAAACTGTACTAATCCCAATTCTCAGGTGAGAACACCAAGACATTATGGTTTAAATTTGGGAAAATCACAAAAATAAATGGGTTTCACATACCGCTGTACATACTTTTTTTTTCACTAAAAATGCAGCAAAACATGACATCTGAGTTTTTACACTTACTCATTGCTTTCTATGGGTGAAAAAACACTAAAAAAATGCCGAAAGAAGTGACATGCTGCAGTTTTTTAAACAAAATGCAGCAGTTTTCCAATTCAGTCAGGAAAAAAAAACAATGTGTCTGCATGAGATTTCTGAAATCGCATAGCTTTTGCTGGTATTGTAAAGGGGCAGACATCTTGGACCATGTGTGAACATAGCCTAAATTGATACAAAAAATATTCCAGTGCTTTAGTAGGATAACAAAGTAGCTACAATTCTTGAATCTGGGGTCAGATATGTAGCAAAGAAAACCAAATCCTTTGCCAATATTCTCTACTCCAGCCAATATTATGGAACACAAAAAAATTAACCAAATGTGGTCGTCTATAAAAGGCTATATCAAATGTTCGACCTCACGTTGCAGTTTATGTACATCAGTAACATTAACAATTTCACTTCTAACGGCTCGAAGATATATTTTCCAATCGAATCTTTCATTAATTGTAATACATCTGATCTACCTGACTGAATGCCGACTATATTGGCTTTAATATATTGAATGTATGAGAAGCAAATTAAAAAAAAACTCAATTTTGAAACTCATTAATTGAGCAAAGCCCAGTCTGAAAAAAAAAAATCTTTAATCTGCTGGAAACTATGCCAGCCCATTTTTGGTGTAGATTTCATTATAGGTGCACCCACAGCCCCCCCAAAATGCACCAAATGTATTAAAAGGCATATGCCAGTGTATAACATCCAGCCCCTCACCCCAGTGTATAACATCCAGCCCCTCACCCCAGTGTATAGCATCCGGACCCTCGCCCCTGGTGTATAACATCTGGCCCCTCGCCCCCGGTGTATAACATCCGGCCCCTCGCCCCCGGTGTATAACATCCGGCCCCTCGCTCCCAGTGTATAACATCCGGCCCCTCGCCCCCAGTGTATAACATCCGGCCCCTCGCCCCCAGTGTATAACATCCGGACCCTCGCCCCTGGTGTATAACATCCGGCCCCTCACCCCCCAGTGTATAACATCCGGCCCCTCGCCCCCGGTGTATAACATCCGGCCCCTCACCCCGGAGTATTACTTCCGGCCCCCGGTGTATAACCTCCGGTCCCTCACCGCCCGGTGTATAACATCCGGCCCCTCGCCCCCCGTGTATAACATCCGGCCCCTCGCCCCCCAGTGTATAACATCCGGCCCCTCGCCTCCGGTGTATAACATCCGGCCCCTCACCCCAGTGTATTACTTCCGGCCCCCGGTGTATAACATCCGGCCCCTCACCCCCCAGTGTATAACATCCGGCCCCTCGCCCCCGGTGTATAACATCCGGCCCCTCTCCCCCCAGTGTATGACATCCGGCCCCTCGCCCCCGGTGTAGAACATCCGGCCCCTCGCCCCCGGTGTAGAACATCCGGCCCCTCACCCAGGTGTATTACTTCCGGCCCCCCGTGTATAACATTCGGCACCTCACCCCCCGTGTATAACATCTGGCCTCCCACCCCCGGTGTATAACATCTGGTCTCTCGCCCCCGGTGTATAACATCCGGCCCCTCACCCCCGGTATATAACATCTAGCCCCTCGCCCCCAGTGTATGACACCCGGCCTTTCACTCCGGTGTATAACATCCGGCCCCTCACCCCCTGTGTATAACATCCGGCCTCCCACCCCAAGTGTATAACATCTGTCCTCTCACCCCCAATGTATAACATCCAGCCCCTCACCCCAGTGTTCAGCATCTGGCCCCTCACCCCCAGTGTATAACATCCGGCCCCTCGCACCCAATGTATAACATCCGGCCCATCGCCATGTCATCTGTCTTTACTAACATGACAGAACGGCTGGTGGTGCAGAGCTCACTGATACCAGTGCGGTCCCGGTAACAGGAGCCACCGGTGTAACAAGTCATTACATGACATTTTTTTCTCCTAAAAATTCCTCCATCACCTGTGAGTGATATTATTGAGAAGCGGAAGGAACCGCAGCAATGAAGTGGAGACCTCGTAACATTACAGAGCGGAGTCACCGAGTGCAGAATAACAGAGGGCAGAAAAGTCACCAACGCTTCGATGACTCCTCAGGCATTAACATCAGTACAAAAACTGTGCACCCGGGAACTTAATGGCCGAGCAACTGCATGCAAGCCTTACATCACCAAGCACAATGCTAGGTAAAGTCCAACTGTGCCACCTTATATTAATCCCCCGTACCTCCTTATAATAATAACACCTCCTCTGTGCTTTCTTATTATAGTAATGTCAGCACACAATTGGGAAATTATTATAGAGAAGTATAATGAGGAGCATTATAACAAGGAGATACAATGAAGGGCTTTATGAAAGGTTCAAGAGGGGGTCAATATTACAATAAAGAGGCAAAGGGGAACACTATTATAAGGAGGCACAATGGGCTCCTTATTATAATGACCCCCATTTAACTCATGTAAGATGGCCGCCGGACAGGTCCTTGAGAAGAGATATGTATCATCGAGGTTGGTACCTTTGGGGATGTAAGCCTGGGAAAGCATGCTCCAGCACATATAGTGCTGAGAGAGTTAATAGGGCGTATCAGGGCCGGGTTTACGAGTAGTCAAAGAGATGGGTGGGACTGGCTGCTCACATATCCCCACCCCGGGGGCGTGGTATGGCAGATAAAAAGGAGACAAGTTGTCTCATTCAGTGTCTGTGACTGGAGGTGTGCAGATCTCCAGTGTGTTGGTCTTTTCTAAGGACTCAAGAACTGGACACTAATCCAAGCAGGCGAACCCGCAATACTGTATGGTCTATTTACTTAGTGTTTTCAAGAGGTGCCGGAAAAGGCTGTCGTTTTCTTTTCCGTCCTGAGCGGTTTATGAAGTCTTAATAAACTAGCCTGGACATTTTACTGAAACCGCTTCTTGTGTCTACCTCAAAAGCAACCGAGTGAGTAGAAACCATACACTCATTATAAAGTCCCTCTTTGTGCCTCCTTATTAAAATACCCCCCCCCCACTGTACCACTTTATTTTAATGCCCCCAAAATGGGCTGTATAGCTATAAGGAAGCAGAGGGAGGCATTAATAGTGTGTACAGACACACTGTTAAGGTGTCGGGCACAGGAGGAGGGAACTATTGTTGTGCAGAACACAGGACCCCCTGGTCAGAGGAATGTGGGGAAGGTGCTGGAAATGCAATAAGCCAAAGATGTCTCTGTGTTACATTTGGTAAGGACTAGTGATGAGTGAGCATGCTCGTTACTCGAGATTTACGAGCATGCTCGGGTGCTCGCCGAGTATCTTCAGCGTGCTCGGGTGTTGTATTTGAGTCACGCTGTGTGCATGATTTGCGACTGTTTGATAGCTTTAATAAATGGCGAGGAATGCCTAAGAAACAAGCATTTCTCACATGTATTAAAGCTGTCAAACAGTCGCAAATCATGCACACAGCTTGACTCAAACATAACACCCGAGCACACTGAAGATACACGGGAAACACCCGAGCATGCTCGTAAATCTCGAGTAATGAGCATGCTCGCTCATCACTAGTAAGGCCATGTCATAGATGGAGAAAGTGGTCACGCGGTCTGGGCCAGATAAAAAAGAAAAGGGAAAGTGAATGACTACGATCAGTAAGAGTGTCACCAATGTGAACCTTTACCGTGTAGGACTGTATAGTGGTTATATCAGTTTTAGTACAGTGATTTTGGTTAATGATGAGTATGGTGGTATTATCACCACTGTATGTTCAGGTAATATTTGGTTATGGTCTACCGGTATTATTTGGCTACTATATTGCAGTATTTATTCTAATGTTGTTCTTTGCACAGTGGTGTTTGTTAAAGGGGCTGTCCACCCCTGAGTACACTTTCAGCAAGCAGTGCAGCTTGCCGAACCCTAATGGTGTGTATATTACATGCTGTTAGGATTCGGAAAGCCCTTCGCTTGACAAAAAATTAATTAGGGGCGGACAACCCCATTAAAGATCAGTATGATGGCATTAATCTGTCACTATATGGTGGTTTAACGTAGTCATAGCGTGATAGTGTTAATTACCATTACCTTAATGTTACCTAGCTGTAAAATTGGTTTTGCAGTAAATCTTGATTTCCTCCAAAGTCAGGCAAGGTAATATATGTAATAGAGACCCTCGACTTGGAAATTGTTTTTGGCAGGTTGTGGGACAGCATGGACCTTTGTGATTTCAAATACCAGGACTGAATTTCAGCGTCACTCTGGCCCTGGCTGAAACATATTCCATATTAAAGTCCACTACCGGATAAAGCCCAATTAAAAAACAGTGGTTACTCACCTCCTGCAGCAGCAACCATTCCAGCAATGTCAGCGTTGCCGTTCCCGGAGAGTGAGTTGTTGTGTCATATGCCGGCTGCAGCCAATGAGCGGTCTCTCATCAGCTGCAGCCTTTACAATATCGTTAGATCGGATGTCTGCCCTTAATGAATATTGATGAGATGCAGCCAAAACGCAGCCACTGTTTTGTTGAAGTCCGCACGTGACACATCCGGGAACAGCATGTAACGATTCCAGCCCTCAGTGTGTCTTAGGATGCAGTAATTAACAGCTCAGTTGTCAAGTCTAGTGCTGAAGCGTGCTGCGATGTCTGTGCAGTGATTGATGGCTCAGTCGTCCAGTCTGGTGCAGGGGCGCGCTGCAATGTCTGTGCAGTGATTGACGGCTTAGTTGTCCAGTCTAGTGCTGGGGCATGCTGAGCTGTCTGTGCAATGATTGACAGCTCAGCCGAAAAGTCTAGTACTGGGGCATGCTAAGCTGTCTGTGTTGATTGACAGCTCGGCTGTCCAATCTGAGACTGTGAGATACTGACCTCTTGTCAGATGCTCCCTGTTCCTGTGATTACTCTTAACTGAGCTGGCAGTTCCAGATAGCCGTCAGCCATAGCTTCAGCTCAGTGTGGTTTGTTTTCCCAATGCCTAGTGCTTTGCTTGTTGATCTATTGCTTTCTGACCTTGGACCTCGTTCTGACCATCGGTTTGTTTAACCCCTTTGCTCTGATCCGCTATCCTCCTGGTATTTTGACCTCGGACAGTTTCCTTACTACGCCTTTGTCTATTCCCTCTGTTTATGACATACCCTCCTGGCTATTGACCCTGGACTCATTGACTATTCCGACTCATTCCACACCATTCCAGCGATGTCAGCATCACTGTACCTGCTGTAGCAGCAGGTGAATACGCACTATTTTATTTTAATTGAGCTCCTGAAATGATTACCATGGGATTGTCCAGTGGTGGACAAACCCTTTAATACCTATGTATTTAGAATGGGATGTCATAAAAGCTCCTGTAGGTGTAATGTTTAGGGGGCACAATACGTTTGTCCATATAGTGATATGCATAAGTGACATTCACATTTTCACCTCTTATTTTTTAGATAAGTTATATGTCTCAGGGTCAGGTCAAGTCAGACTTTTAGCCACAAACATTTGCTGCTAAATTGTTGCCAAGTGCATTTGTTGCTACATTTCATGAATGTAAAGTGTTTATCAAGTGTCTAGTTTCATAAAATATACAGGTACTTCTTATTTATGTGTTTCAAAATTGTCCTGGTGACAAAACAGTTAATTTTTTTCATTTCATGGGCACTAGACAGGGAATATCTATATTTCTTACCTCCATTGTTGTGCACCAGAGTGAGGAGTTATTATCACCCCATTTCCTGCTTTTCTACTCAATTATTAGGACATTCCAAAAATAATGTGTCTGTCTTACTAAAAAAACAACTCCGCTAATAACACAATATGCTAGAATTTCAGCTACAAGCCAAGCATCCCATGAATTATGTATAGAAACAAATATAAACCATCTGAGCAAATGATAGGAATGTTGCGGTATCCGGAGCTAAAATGCTTTTATTGACAAATGGGAATGTTTTACAGTAATAAATTACAAGCGAGAATTCTCAGATTGTCTTGTTTGGATGCTAAAATGCAAATTAACATTGTAATACTAGAATAAAGTTAGTTATACAACTTAGATTAATGTTTGCCAAACCTGATGACTTTGGCAGGATTGGATGACCATGTAATGTGTACAAGGGTGTGCTGACTCTGCCCTCGAACAGCAGATCTTATGGACAAAAGGATCAGGAAGGTGGGATTAAAATATGCCTGATCCTTTTGCTCTTAGGTAAATAAGCTACCGCCCGCGGTGTCTGGCAGTGGTTTACTCCTCTTTCCCCATTGTGAACACATGCAAGCTCAACCAGGGGTCAGTAGGAATAGCAGTTCAGCCAAAAGCCTTCTAATGCATATGCTATATATTTCTTACACAGATAAAGGAGATGATTAATATAAGAAACAGATACATACTAACAGCTTTACATTGGGCAAAATAATGACATTTAATCTTTGCCCCAAAGCACCCATGTCAGCCCTCTCGAGTTGGGGTTTATCTAAGAACTCCCCTATTGTGCTCCGGTTCCCTGTATTGTTTTGGCAAAATTGTATGTATTAGCAACTATGAAGATATCTAATATCTATGGAATATGTATTATACATGAGTTAAAAATAAATGAGACTGGCAAAGAAAGAGTGAATTATGAAATAGAGAAAGAGACAAAAAGATAAATGACAGATAGATAGATAGATAGATAGATAGATAGACAGAGAGTCTCCAACTAACATAGGTCTTTAGTAGTAAAAGTTTTTTTTTCATATAGGGCAAAGGGACCTTTTGAGCTCCCCTAGTTTTTAGGGCTCGGGTGCAATTGAAACCCCTGCACCTATTATAGTTACACTTGTGTAGACAGTATATAGATAGATATGAAATGGATAGATGATAGATAATAGAGATAGATGATAGATAGATAATAGATAGATAGATAGATATTGTAAAAGAAAAATAGGCAGCACTCCAAAAGTAGATGAAAAAATAAAGGACTTTATTAGCCCATCTGATGTGGTGACATTTCTGGCCCTGGAGCTGCTCTCAGCGAGCGGTGTCCTGTCACTCACTGAGCTCAGAGTAGCTCCGGAGCGAGTCATTCTCCCCAGCTCCTCTGCGTGAGCCGTCCGGTGGATTACAGCGGGGAACATCTTCGGACAGGTGAGTATAAGGATTTTTTAATTTTATTCTTATTTTTACACCAGGACACAGCAAGAGCTGAATATAACTCTCATCATTGTCCCTTGCTCGCACTGATCACAATGCAAGCAGGGGAGAATGATGAGGGCAGCATTCAGCACCCGGCACTTGGGAACAGCGCCAACTGTACTGATATCATCCATGATAACTGATATCATCCGTGTGTCATCAGTGTGGAACGTTTTGTGGCCTGTGCAGCATGAAAAAAATGGACATGTAAACGTGTTTTGTCCACTGTCACATGGTCTGTGGAGAAACACTGACATGTGCACAGACCCATTGATTTGAATGGGTCTGCCTGTGTATGTGTCTCTGGTATGTGTGGAAACTGTCACCACAGGTACCGGACACACTGACGTGTGAAAGAGGCGTAACTCTGCTGCATCATTATAGTGAATGGATCCCTCGGGGCTTCATCTGAATTATGTCACTCTGAGATTTAAATGGAAACCCCAATATCAGTGCTCAGCACAGAGCGCAGGATAAATGGGAACATTTTACATAACATTTTGGATCACAATAAAAGCTTCAACTCAATCCATAAAAAAGCAAGTTCTCACTCAGGTCCGTCATCTGTTATCGGAAATATAGGGGGCTTCCGCGTTACTAGTAGTGACGCGCCCCCTGGGACATATTCCTTTTTGAGGGGAATACCCGGCACCGGATCAGATGGGGGGTTGTAGTCTCCGAGCGGCTGTGACCCGGCCCGTGCCCAGGGCGTCAAACTCAGTGTTATGTGGCAGTCCTACAGATGTTATTAAGAGTTCTTTTGTGTCGACTACGCCACCCGTTGTGATGCGGTCACTGTGGCCGCCGCTGCAGCAGGGTCCGCTGAGGCTGATGGTGGGTGCGCAGCTTGGTGGGATAACCCCCAACGGGAGGGGTATAGCCTCAGGGGGGACAGGTGCAGAGGATGGGGGTTGTGGTGGTGCAGTGCAGACGGCAATGAAGACAGAGTCGGGTTGTGCAGTTAAGGGTGTTTACTTACTGCAGATGTTGTACTGGTCACTCCAGCTTCGAGTGACCACCCGAGCCGTGCTGCGTCCACCAGGTCCTGGATCCAGCCAACCCCCAAACAAGTCCGGAGCGTGGCCCTGAGCTCTCCTTCTGTCCCGTTCTCTGGCCGTCCCCACCAGTGATCCACCTAGGTCCAGCTCCCTCGGGCCTTCTGTTGGGACACCCTTGGCCTTGGGTTCCCTGACCCTTCATGTGGTGTGCCTTCGGGGTGGATGTGATGGGTGGCCGTGGCAGATGCTGCCCACGGCCTCCGGTCTCTGGCTAGGGTGTGTTTTCTGCCCCCGCCAGTTTGGGATCCGGTACCCTGTGCCGACTCTTCACCCGGGGATTTAAGTTGGGTTCTTGGAGTCCTCTTTTCTGTTTCCCCCTCTGGGTCTCTCTTCTCCTCTCTCACTCTGGGTCTCTCTTCTCCTCTGCTTGCTGACTTGTTCTCTGCATCTGACCCTGTTCTTAGTTGGTGCCCACCTTATATACACCCTCTATGTGTGAGCTCAGGTGACCAGCACCCAATGAGCTCCTAACTTTACCCAGGCTGCTCCCCCTATCTGCCCCTACACTACTTGGGATGTACCACCCCCCTCCCACTCCAGCCAGGAACAGACTCGGTCGTACCTGCACATTTCTAAGTGGGAGTACCGTCGGTCTGCTCCTCGGAAATGGGATGTGTGTAGTGCATGCAGCCTACCGAGCTCAGTTCCACACTCCATCCTTACCCGGGAGTGGAATATCACACCTCTGGGTTGAGGTGCAATACCCCTGTAGCAGCCGAATCCTCAGGGTGCTACATTCCCCCCTGGTAAATCACAGCACGTCCTCGGGCTGTAAGACATAAATAACACCAAAACATACAAATTTTTGCATAAACATATAAAACATCATATATATATATATTAATAAAACTTTTCCATATAAAACATTCTCGTCGCCTCTGGCTCCTCCTCCGGCCACTGTACAACGTGTGACCGGGTACAGTGCGACAGTCTTTGGAAAACTGGTTTTCCTATAAAACCAGTAGGGGGCGCTTTAGGAAGCGCAACTATATACAGGGGAAGTTGGCCGCTCTCAGTCCTCGGCCAGGTAAAGGGAAGGGAATGGCTGCTCACAGTCCTCAGCCTGGTATGGATACGGAATAACGGGTAAATAGTTCACTCATGCTGGTCCCAACGGGGACTATATATATGTAGCAACAGTTTCTTTATACCCGTCGGGTAACTATTTACATCTACTGCTCTGCCGCACTCAACGGCGTCTTCCTCCTGCTCTTTGCTTGTAGCTGGTTGTAACTTCAGACCTGTCCGGGTCCTCTTGCTCCTCCTCCTCGCACCGCAACTCCTCCTCCGTCAGGCGGTGTACGTGGAGGGCGTAAGGTCCTTTGGCACACTTGTGCCGGGTAAAGGTGACCTCGTCCCCGATGTAAAGGTCACGACCTCTGTGCCCCTCCGGCAGATGGGACTCCACGTCTCTGCGCGTGACAAAGACGTCGCCGGGGGTATTGTTGTCTCGGATGAAGCCCCACCCATGCTGCTGGTTGAACTTGATCACTGTCCCGATGGTGCGGGGACAATGCGCTGCACGGGGGTCCCTCCTGGTCCGGCTCTTCTGCTCGGCACTCCGTACTTGGGCCTGCTGTTCCCGGACCCGCCTCTCTCTCCGCTCCCTCGCAAACTCTTCGAGCTGCTGTCGGCAACACTCAGCACGCTCCGCTGCAGCTGCCCTGGTTTCCTGAGTGAACCCCATTAGGTCTTCTCCGGTGGGGTCCCACTCAAATTGGGCCTCTTCAAGCGGGGGCGAGATCCGTGCCACGGGCGTCGGAGCCGGAATCAGGGGCTCACACAAGGGCCCTAGTCTCTGCTGCCTTCCAGCTCATGGAATTCTTCGGGCCAGATGAAGGGCCGCCCGTCCGGCCATGTGAGCTGGCTGAACAAGTCCTCCCCCAGGTGTGGCACCCTTGGTTTTACGGGCGCGGGCGCGGTGGTGGTGGCGCCCGGGTTGCCCAGGCCTTGCGGCCAGGCCTGGGGCACCTGGAAGGTGAAGGGCACCGTTAGGACGGCGGCGCCCTGGGCTACCTGGCCTTGCGGCCAGGCCGGAGGCTCCGCGGAGGTAGGGGGCACTGTTGGTGATGCGGCGCCCGGGGGTACTAGGCCTTGCGACCAGGCTGGTGGTATTTCCTGCTTTGTCACGCTCCGGGTCGAGGCGCGTGACGTCACAGGGGTCGCTGCGGCGGCTTCCGGTCGGGGCCTAGTCCATAGCGGTGACATGGCGGCTACGGGCACAGCAGGGGGACTTTCGGGCTCCGCGACGGGGAGCTGGGGCAGGTGGGCGGTTTCCCGGCTTGGGGTATAGGCGTCCCCTTTACCTGCCTCCTTGCGTCCGGCTCCCTTCTCGGCGCCGTCTCCGGCCTTTGGTCCTCCCGCGCCATCCTCAGAGGCGGTCTGTCTCCTCGTCTCGGGTGGCGTGCTCCGCTGACAGGTCTCGGTCTGCTGGGCCATCTCACGGCTCCACTCCGCCAACGTCTCTCGCTGCACCCGGGCCATCCTCCTTGCGAGGCCCTCCAGAGCGGTCTGTGCACACTCCCGGTCTCGGGGGAGCTGTGCTAGGACCTCCACTAGGCCTAGTGGGGTCGTGGTTTCCAGCAGGCTCCTGACCAACGGGTCGGTGCTGCTCTGCTCTCCTTCCTCGGTCTCTAGCAGACTCCTGGCCAGCGGGCCGGTGCTGTTCTGCTTTCTCTCCATCTCCGGGCAAGCTCCTCCGCCACTCCTCTCCAAGCTTCTTGCCTCCGGGTGCGCTCGCTCTAGACTCCTCGTTAGACTTCTTGTCTCCGGGTGCGCTCGCTCCAGACTGCTCCAGGCGGCACCCATCTTCGTTCTTTTCTTTCGTCTCCTCCCACTTCGAGGGCGGTCCCGGGGCAACTCGGTGACTGTCAGCTCCAGGGGTAGTTCTTTCACGCTGACAGACACCTCCAGCATCACAGTCTCTGTTGGTGGGGGCGGTTTCCACTTTTGGCGCCATTTTCTGTCCTGGCCCACGATGGGAGGCGGCCTCTTGCCCTCCTTTGGCACGCCCATAATGGCGTCCGCTGCTCTTCCAAGGCGGGAAATCTTCGGATTTGGCGGGAAGCGTCGCCCAGTGGCGGGAAACTCTGCTGATGGCGGGAACAAGCTGGAAATGGCGGACAACCGGCGGGAAACGACCTGTGATGGGGTCCGATGGCGTGGACCCTCCGGAACCGGCAGGAGACTTCTTCTTGAGGTAAACTTGCACTTTCCTTCAGGCACGCAGTACCCGGTTGTTGCGGGCACGTAATCCTGCCGACTACGCCAAAGTTGACGCGCCCCCTGGGACATATTCCTTTTTGAGGGGAATACCCGGCACCGGATCAGATGGGGGGTTGTAGTCTCCGAGCGGCTGTGACCCGGCCCGTGCCCAGGGCGTCAAACTCAGTGTTATGTGGCAGTCCTACAGATGTTATTAAGAGTTCTTTTGTGTCGACTACGCCACCCGTTGTGATGCGGTCACTGTGGCCGCCGCTGCAGCAGGGTCCGCTGAGGCTGATGGTGGGTGCGCAGCTTGGTGGGATAACCCCCAACGGGAGGGGTATAGCCTCAGGGGGGACAGGTGCAGAGGATGGGGGTTGTGGTGGTGCAGTGCAGACGGCAATGAAGACAGAGTCGGGTTGTGCAGTTAAGGGTGTTTACTTACTGCAGATGTTGTACTGGTCACTCCAGCTTCGAGTGACCACCCGAGCCGTGCTGCGTCCACCAGGTCCTGGATCCAGCCAACCCCCAAACAAGTCCGGAGCGTGGCCCTGAGCTCTCCTTCTGTCCCGTTCTCTGGCCGTCCCCACCAGTGATCCACCTAGGTCCAGCTCCCTCGGGCCTTCTGTTGGGACACCCTTGGCCTTGGGTTCCCTGACCCTTCATGTGGTGTGCCTTCGGGGTGGATGTGATGGGTGGCCGTGGCAGATGCTGCCCACGGCCTCCGGTCTCTGGCTAGGGTGTGTTTTCTGCCCCCGCCAGTTTGGGATCCGGTACCCTGTGCCGACTCTTCACCCGGGGATTTAAGTTGGGTTCTTGGAGTCCTCTTTTCTGTTTCCCCCTCTGGGTCTCTCTTCTCCTCTCTCACTCTGGGTCTCTCTTCTCCTCTGCTTGCTGACTTGTTCTCTGCATCTGACCCTGTTCTTAGTTGGTGCCCACCTTATATACACCCTCTATGTGTGAGCTCAGGTGACCAGCACCCAATGAGCTCCTAACTTTACCCAGGCTGCTCCCCCTATCTGCCCCTACACTACTTGGGATGTACCACCCCCCTCCCACTCCAGCCAGGAACAGACTCGGTCGTACCTGCACATTTCTAAGTGGGAGTACCGTCGGTCTGCTCCTCGGAAATGGGATGTGTGTAGTGCATGCAGCCTACCGAGCTCAGTTCCACACTCCATCCTTACCCGGGAGTGGAATATCACACCTCTGGGTTGAGGTGCAATACCCCTGTAGCAGCCGAATCCTCAGGGTGCTACAGTAGCACAAAGGTTCTGGAAAAACAAAATGGCCTTTGCCCCCCAAAAGAAATTCAGAAAATTCTGTGCTCCCAAATACAAAAGCCCACCCCTTTGAGCCTCACAGTGTGCCTAAACCGCAGTTAGCGTCCACGTTTGGTATTTCTGTAGCGATGAGAGCCCGCCTAATTTACGGGTGCATGTGTCCTGAAGCATGAGCTGGGCATAGTGTACTGGTCACTACAAAGGTAGTTTGCAATTTTCATTCAGCAGCATCCACTGTGGTACAGCCAGATAAGGGGTATTTCTACATTCAGCAAAAATTGTGTGACAAATTTTGGTGCCATCTTTACCCATTTCCCATTGTGAAAATGTAAAATGTGGGGTAAAACAAAACTTTGGTGGTAAAAATGTAATTATTCTTTTTCACCGCCCAATGGTGTAAAAATTCTGTGAGGCATATGTGGTATCAACATGCTCACTGCACCCCTAGATGAATTAATTGAGAGGTTTAGTTTGTAAAATGGGGTCTCTTATGGGGGTTTCTCCTGTTCTGGCACCTTACGGGCTCTGTCAAGCATTGTCAAACCAGCCCAGCAAAATATGAACTCCAATATGGCGCTTCTTCCCTTATGAGCGTTGCACTGCGCCTCAAAAGTAGTTTTCGACCACATATAGGGTATCTGCATGCTCAAGAGAAATTGCACAACAAATTTTGAGGGCCACTTTCTCCTGTTACCCTTGTGAAAATATATATTTTTTTGGGCTAAAATAACATTTTTTGTGGAAAAAAAGTGATTTTTTTTATTTTTACAGCTCTACATTATCAACTTTTGTGAAACACTTGGGGGTTCAAAGTACTCACCACACATCTAGATAAGTTCCTTAAGCAGTCTAGTTTCCAAAATGGGGTCACCTGTTAGGGGCTTCCACTGTTTAAGCACATCAGGGGCTCCCCAAATGCGACATCGCATCCGCTAATTATTCACGCAAATTTTACATTCAAAAAGTCAAATGGTGCTCCTTCCCTGTGCACCCAAACAGTGATTTTTCCCCACATATGGGGCATCGACATGCTCAGGAGAATTTGCAAAACAAATTTTGGGGTCCATTTTTTTACTGTTACCCTTGCAAAAATAAAAAAATGGGTCTAAATTAAAATGTTCTTTGTTTTCTACCACATTCCACATTCCAAAAATTCCTGTGAAGCAGCTGAATCAGTTAATAAACTTCTTGAATGTGGTTTTGAGCACCTTGAGGGGTGCAGGTTTTAGAAGGGTGTCACTTTTAGGTATTTTCTGTCATAAAGGCCCCTCAAAGTCACTTCAAACGTGATGGGGTCCCTAAAAAAATGGTTTTGTAAATTTTGTTGGAAAAATTAGAAATTGCTGGTCAACTTTTAACCCTTAGACCTTCAAAAAAAAATTGGTTTCAAAATTGTGCTGATGTAAAGTAGACATGTTGGAAATGTTATTTATTAACTATTTTGTGTGACATAACTCTCTGATTTTAGGGCATGAAAATTCAAATTTTGAAAATTGCTAAATTTCGCTAAATTTCTGATTTTTTCACAAATAAACACCAGTCATATCAAATACATTTTATCGCTATCATAAAGCACAATATGTCACGAAAAAACAATCTCAGAATCAGTGGGATCCGTTGAAGCGTTCCAGAGTAATTACCTCAATAAAGTGACACTGGTCAGAATTGTAAAAATTGGCCTGGTCATTAACGAGCAAACAGCCTTCGGGGGAAAAGGGGTTAGGCCACGGCCCCATTATCAGTATTTGGTCAGTATTCGGTCAGTATTTTTCTCAGAAGAGGGATCCAAAACCAGGTGAGGAACAATCAGAGAAAAGGTATAATAGAAACAAGTCACCAATTCTGCATTTATCACCACTCCTGGTTTTAGCTCCCACTCCTGAGAAAAAATACTGACCAAATACTGATTGTGGGGCTCTGGCCTTACAGAAAAAATCTGGCGCAATGAATTTGTTGATTTTTATCATAGGATAGTTTTTAGCTAGGATAGAAAAGAAAGAGGATGAGGATAAACGCAGACCAATACCTAGGTCATTTAACAACTGGCTGCAGGTATTTTGCATATATGCCAGCATCATGGGAGAAAGGTTCCTAAAGAAATATTCAGGTTTATTTCAGCATGTAGAAATAGTCTTAGAAGCATACAAAAATTTTAGCGGCCTTAGCTGGTATTTCTATGTTGAAAATTTTAGGCAGGAGTTAGCAGTGTACCCTTCTCTAAAATGGGGAGTTAAGGATGTGGGACTCTAGTTTAATTTAATGCTTCCGACAAAGTCGGGTAGTTTGCAGAGGCCCCCAACCCAAACTGTCCTCAGAAAATGTACATGCTTTGCATATAATGCAAATGACCTACAGTAATTCATGTAAGTACAGGCATGAATGTAACTTTTTTGGAGGGGCGAATCCTATGGCAAGATATTTTAAGAAAGCTAACTTGCCAAGTCAGCCTTCCACAAAGGAATACCTTAACAAGAGCATCGATGCCGGTAAAACTGGAGAATGTTAATATGGCTAGAGCGGTATCCAAACCGCAAGATGGCTAAGCTACTGATGTTTTTTTCTGATTCTTTGTTATCCCTTCTTTTTACAGGGGTAGGTTGTGCTTGGGTAAGAAATTTAAAATCTGTGGACCTGCTTCCAGAGGTGGTGGTATCAAAGCTGTAGGAGCTGCAACGGAACCTGGGGTTGAAGGAGACAATTATAAAAAAAGCTGGGGAGATGGGTGTCGAACTGTTACCAGCTGTACATCAGAAGGTAAAATGGTTATTAATCTCAATATTATGTCGTTTTTACAGGTTTTACGGTCTGGATTCTGGGGCATTCCTTTATCCACTGGGTAGAACACAGAGCGCAAGAGCGATGCTATGGGCCTAACCTGTCATTACCACCTGATCGTGCAAGAGTCTTATGGATAGGGCAGAAATGGGATGACCTGATCAATCAAGTGTTAATGATGAGTGACAGTTTTCCAGCTCCTGACATCATAATAATTCATCTGTGAGGTAACGACGTTGGCAAGTTGGTGTCACGGATGTATCAGATTTGACAGACAGTCGTTCTGGATCTGGCTGTAGAAGGTCGCTGCACTTGGCTTTGACACTTTCTTGATCCTTTCATCTCTGTAGTATAGTGGTATCCTTCTCTCGCTAGGATCCAGCAGTGATCTCCACCTTCTGTTGCTAATTGACACACCCTTGCTTGATATTTAAAAACCCTCAGTGTCTCCAGAGAGTCGCCAGTGATAGAAATATTTTCCTCTATTCAGGCCTGGAGTTCTAGAAGTCGGTTAGTTTCTTCTTGGAGTTCCTTGGTGGATAATTGTCGTATTCTCTCTGGTGTCTTCTCAAAGCTAAGTGTATCCCCTTGTCTGTTTGTCTTGTTTGTCTTTAGTTGCAGTGGGGCTAACTAGTGCTCACCCTTTCCCCTCCCTACCTAGGGCCTAGCTCTAGGGTCAGTCAGGGATTAGGTTTCCTGCTCGGCGATAGGTGCGGAACCTAGTTAGGTACGATAGGGGAGTCGGGTGTTGTAAGATCTACCTAGGGGTCTCCACTCTCCCTTTCCCTAGCTGTTGGGCTTCCCCCCTTTCCCCTTTGTTGTACACTGTGTCCTTCCCATACCTAGCATGACAGTTGGGGACTGAAGATCTCCTTTTTCTCGTGAAGAGAAGTTTGCCAAAAATTAGTGGATTGTTTCCAGGAGTAAAGATTATTTTTTTCCGAAATTATTCCAAGAATTTTTTGGGTCAAGTCAGAGGAGCTGAAGTTCTGTGAGATGATAAGGAAGCTTTTGTAGACCAATTTGTAAATGTTTACCTACAATTGGAGGTTTTTCGTTTAGACACATTGATTTGGAAGGTGGTGTGCCCGGCCTTTTCAGAAAAGATTTAGTACATTTATCTGAGATTGGTAACTACCGTATATTTTTAATTTAAATCTTCAAGCAATGGTGGAAATAGCCCTTGGTTGGGGTGGGGCCATGTTTGCCGGGATAGGCAATATGGCCTGGTGGGTTAGTCATTCAGGTATCTGAATGGACAGTAAGTTGCAGTGAACGGGATTCAGCCTTTGGGCCAAGCTGCGGTGATTTGTTAAAGTTTTTTTTAATTTAATAATTTACGAAGTTAATGATCTATTTAATAATCAAATAAAAGCCGTGGCCAATTTATATCCACTAAGTCAATGTATGATAGTTGTATAATTTATGCGCTGTATAGATTTGGTTTTAAGTTGTATTGTGTAATGCCATGAAACAGTTACGCTTTACTGTTATATAAGCTGTGCGCTTTGCAGCAGAGCCGAGTTAATCATTGAACACTTTGTCTATGTCACAAAATGGCCGCTTCTATACCAAAGTAGGCCTCGTTGCCCATATCGACCAATCACAGTGCAGCTTTCAATTTCATAGTGCAGTTTCAAAGATAAAAGCTGGTCTCTGATTGGTTGCTAGGGACAACAAGACCAATTTTTCTCTTCCGTAACTTTGATAAATAAGGGTAGCCCTATTATTGGATATGTATGAACAACAGATAACGTACAATGCCCCAATGAGCTCAGCCAAGGCAAATCAAGTTGCAAACCTAGCTCTGCACAAAATGGACTACAAATCCATATTATGAAATATTTGCACAATACATTATACAACGTTCAGCACCGGACCTCTAAGGCTATGTTCACACAGCATGTTTTTTTTGGCGTCAATTTTCTACAGAAAAACCTGATCTCTCAAGGGAGGATTGTTCGGGATTTTTCTTGTGAACTAAGAATTCTGGAATCTCATAGACTTTACTAGTACTGCACAACGCAGCTGAAAATTTCCATAAAAAAACGCATCAAAAAACGCATCGCATCAAAAAACATGATGTGTGAACATAGCCTTAAGATTTACTTGTCAGAAAATGTAACTGACTCCTACATTCTGTACCTTGGTACATTTCGTTCCTTCGTTTCTATGGTAAAGTGTAGGCTGAAATTACTACTACATTTTGAGTCATAATATCCACATATTTAAAGGGATAGTCCTGTTTTATAAACTGAAGGGATATTACTACTTTATAAAGGTAGGGAAGGGGGTTTGGGCCCCCTCATTACTTGAATAGATAAAAGGAAAAGAAGCGCTCAATAGTGTAAGAGTGATAAAAATTGGATATTATGCCCTCAATTATGCCCTTACCCACTAAACTAAAGAGGGAGTAAGCCACGGCTGCTGCTCCACCTCTCCAACGAATATTAATGACGGACTCGGTACATGAAAAAAGCAGGATCCAGCCACGGAAATAATGGAACAAAAAATAACGCGTTTCGGAACCGATTTGGTTCTAAAATGCGTTTTTTTTTAATGCAGTAATTATTTTTTATTTTATTATTTCCGCAGCGGCACCCATATAGATCTTGCTTATATCATGTGCACAGTCTGTCATATTTTTTACTTTCATAAAGCAGTGCTATGGTCCTCTGTACAGGGGGCGGCCAAGGCAGGTAAAGACTGTAAAGGGGCTGCAGCACTAAATCAGGCATATGGCCCATTCACTACACCGCTAAAGCCCTATTCACATGTCAATTTTTAATTTCATTATTATAATCCATTACAGGACCTGTTTCTTTGAATGGATTTTTCTGTTTCTTAAAGGGGTTGTCCAGGACTTTTTTTTTTAACAACGTGCCTAAGAACTAACAATGAGGTAGTTGCTAACTACCTGCTTGTAGTGCCTGGCGCCTATCTCCGCCAGGACAGAGTAGTCACAGACAGAGTAGCGGTTTCTCATCTGCTCTGTTGACAGGGCATGCTAACTGCGGGAATTCGGCTGTCAATTGACATGACGTCGGAAGTCATGCCCAGTAGACAGAACAGCATGGAAGAAAAAGAGATGCTGTGTTGACTTGGAACAGCTGAGTTGCTGGCAGGGGTGGTCGATGATCGCTTTCTATCAGCGCTAGGTACAACAGGCAGGTAGTTGCCTCTGTTAGCAACTATCTGCCTGTTAGATTTTAGGCCCTGTAGAAAAGCCAGGTAGGCTACGCTTAAATTCTGAATAGATCACCTAACTAGCCCTGCATATAACCAGGCTAGCTGTTCTCCTTAGTTAGTCAGCTCACGGAAGCTGACCAGACTGGATGTGTTTTGGGGCTAAATAGTGAGACAGGCCAGAATTCCTCTCTGAGAAGAGTCTGCATGTGTACAGAGAACCACAAGTATTAGTGGTTGCTGTGGACAATAGCTATTTTGTTTAGCCGAGCTGGGGCTAGCTAAGCTGTGTATGAAGAGCCAGGGTCTGTTCTGACACTCGGCTCCAGCTCTGCAGCGAGCGTGAGCCAAGGGTCAGTGCGATGTGCTCTGATCCTCTTGCATCAGAGAATCAAAGCACAGATGTGGAGGAGACGGGAATCGCACTGCACTCGGGTGACATCCGAGAGCAGTGAGATGTTTCACACGCACCCATAGGCTTATATGGGTGCGTGCGATCTGAATTTCGCATTCAATCTTTTTTTTTCAGTCCGATCTCGATCTGATTGAAGCTGAAAAAAAAACGCAGATGGGCACACAATCATAGAATAATATTGGACCAAGTGAAATCCAATTTTTTTATCGGATTGCATTCGTCCGATTTGTTCGCAAGTGTGAGCGAGCCCTAACACTGTGCATGGTCAGAACACATGAGACATTCGGAGGCATTAGAAGCATTCGGAGGCACCTTTAGTAAAAATGGTTCCATGCTAGACGGAACAAACACACACAAAATGGAAATCAAAGGTTAAAAACTGAAATTTTGGTTATAGTTTGGTATCCGTATTTTACATGTCCAATTTTTTCCTCCAGTATCCGTTACAAAGTGATCCCAAACAGACATGAGAACAAAGCCTAACGTAGCATACCTACTCTGTTTACATTGCACACTGTTCATCAACTTGGCATTAGAATGGCGAGCTATGTTAATGGTATAGCGTGCCGACTGACAGGTTAATGCAGGGGTCTCAAACACGCGGCCCGCGGGCCGCATGCGGCCCCTGAGGCTGCTTTATGCGGCCCGCAGGCACAGACCCCTTGACGATCCCGACCTGGTCCAGGAGGAGCCGCCGACAGCAGCGCAGCATTGCCGCACAGAGACTGTTTCCCAGCACTGCATTTCCAATGCCAGCCGCCGGCCAATCAGAGGCCAGCAGCTGATATCTGCGTGTCGGCGCAGCGAGTATGACGTCATTGCCATATGCAGATGACATTGAAAATGCTGTGCTGGGAGACAGTCTCTGTGCGGCAATGCAGCGCTGCTGTCGGCGGCTCCTCCTGGACCAGGTCGGGATCGTCAAGGGGTCGGACTCTGTGGTGCCTGCGGGCCACATCTGCAGGAAGACCGCCGAGGGAACGGAGGACAGGTGAGAATCATCTTTTTTTTTTTCTATTTTATGTGTGTGAAGAACAGCACAGGGGGCACAGAGCCACAACATGGGGACCGGGATGGGGCACAAAGCCACAAGAGGGGACCTGGATGGGCACATACCCACAGGATGGGGACCTGGATGGGGCACATAGCCACAAGAGGGGACCTGGATGGGGCACATAGCCACAGGATGTGGACCTGGATGGGGCACATAGCCACAAGATGGGGACCTGGATGGGGCACATAGCCTCAAGATGTGGACCTGGATGGGGCACATAGCCACAAGATGGGGACCTGGATGGGGCACAGAGCCTCAAGATGTGGACCTGGATGGGGCACATAGCCTCAAGATGTGGACCTGGATGGGGCACATAGCCTCAAGATGTGGACCTGGATGGGGCACATAGCCACAAGATGGGGACCTGGATGGGGAACAGAGCCACAAGATGGGGACCAGAGCCACAAGATGGGGACCTGGATGGGGCACATAGCCACAAGATGGGGACCTGGATGGGGCACATAGCCACAAGATGGGGACCTGGATGAGGCACATTAGTACAAGATGGGCGCCAGGATGGGGAACGTTGCCACAGGATGGGGACCTGGATGGGGCACATAGCCACAGGATGGGGACCTGGATGGGGCACATAGCCACAAGATGGGGACCTGGATGGGGAACATTGCCACAGGATGGGGACCTGGATGGGGCACATAGCCCCAAGATGGGGACCTGGATGAGGCACATTAGTACAAGATGGGCGCCAGGATGGGGAACGTTGCCACAGGATGGGGACCTGGATGGGGCACATAGCCACAGGATGGGGACCTGGATGGGGCACATTAGTACAAGATGGGGACTTGGATGGGGAACATTACTACAAGATGTTTGCCATTATTACTATATGATGCTAATTGTAAGACAATATTACTGTATGTGGCCAATTGGGGGAAATAAAATTGTAAAAAAAATAAAAAATAAAATAAAGCATGAAAAAATATTGGGCACTAAAAATGCTGCTTTATATGTAAACTAAAGTAAACACAAAAAAGTGCACGTTTATTATCGCCACATCCATAACGACCCAAGCCATAAAAAAATAAACACGGCAAAAATGTTCAAAAGGTGTATACAAAAAAAATGGTATCACTAAAAATGTCACATTGAACAAAGAATGCGGCCCCCCAAATTCCAATTTTTTCCATGTGCGGCCCATATACCCAGCCGAGTTTGAGACCCCTGGGTTAATGTGTGCTCTATCTGTAAAGATTGTCTGGGCTGCAGAACCAGGAACATGAAATGAAATAGGGAGAACCCGTTTTCATACTGGAGGTGAAGACAGCTGATTACACTTGGGTCACCCAAACATTTCTGACTATTAAATCCATATGTCCTATTGGGCATAGATGGAGTTTGTTGAAATGAATCAACCTCTTTAAAGGGAATCTTTCAACAGGGTGCACCCCTCTAAGCCACATATATGTTCAGGTAGCTCTTGTAAAGACCAGTCCTTCATACCTTTATAAAATTATGTGCTCCATAATAAGAAATCCACATTTAAATCAATATACAGTACAGACCAAAAGTTTGGACACACCTTCTCATTTAAAGATTTTTCTGTATTTTCATGACTTTGAAAATTGTACATTCACACTGAAGGCATCAAAACTATGAATTACCACATGTGGAATTATATACTTAACAAAAAAGTGTGAAACAACTGAAAATATGTCTTATATTCTAGGTTCTTCAAAGTAGCACCCCATCACACTTCCTCTTGGTCAAATAGCCCTTACACAGCCTGGAGGTGTGTTTGGGGTCATTTTCCTGTTAAAAAATAAATGATGGTCCAACTAAACGCAAACCGGATGGAATAGCATGCCGCTGCAAGATGTTGTGGTAGCCATGCTGGTTCAGTATGCCTTCAATTTTGAATAAGTCACCAGCAAAGCACCCCCACACCATCACACCTCCTCCTCCATGCTTCACGGTGGGAACCAGGCATGTAGAGTCCATCCGTTCACCTTTTCTGTGTTGCACAAAGACACGGTGGTTGGAACCAAAGATCTCAAATTTGGACTCCTCAGACCAAAGCACAGAATTCCACTGGTCTAATGTCCATTCCTTGTGTTCTTTAACCCAAACATTCTGCATGCACATCAATTTATGTTCCAGTTCACACCTTCAGGATTTTTTCTTTGCAGTTAGTATGCTTGAGTGCATATAAAAGGGTGTGGCAGCGCCCTTTGTCTGGGCTGGGACGCTGATCCTGCCTCGGTTTTATGCTTGCACCAGGGATCCAGTCTCTCTGTCCTTGTCCATATGTATGTCACTTGACAAATGGTAAGGTTTTTAATATTAGAGTTAGGACTGTCCCACAAGGGATGCCGTGACGTGGCGGGACAGCTTTTACATTATTTTGATCAAAATTATGTTAACTAAATACCCTTTATTATTTATTATTATTTTTGCACTGTGCGATCTATACATTTACTTTTAACCATTTGGGTATTTTTCTTGTCTTTGGTTTCTCTTTGTCTAATGGCCTTGTGTGAACATGCATTTACATTTTGCATGCACATCAATTTATGTTCCAGTTCACACCTTCAGGATTTTTTCTTTGCAGTTAGTATGCTTGAGTGCATATAAAAGGGTGTGGCCGCCCTTTGTCTGGGCTGGGACGCTGATCCTGCCTCGGTTTTATGCTTGCACCAGGGATCCAACCTCTCTGTCCTTGTCCATATGTATGTCACTTGACAAATGGTAAGGTTTTTAATATTAGAGTTAGGACTGTTCCACAAGGGATGCCGTGACGTGGCGGGACAGCTTTTACATTATTTTGATCAAAATTATGTTAACTAAATACCCTTTATTATTTATTATTATTTTTGCACTGTGCGATCTATACATTTACTTTTAACCATTTGGGTATTTTTCTTGTCTTTGGTTTCTCTTTGTCTAATGGCCTTGTGTGAACATGCATTTACATTTTGCATGCACATCAATTTATGTTCCAGTTCACACCTTCAGGATTTTTTCTTTGCAGTTAGTATGCTTGAGTGCATATAAAAGGGTGTGGCCGCCCTTTGTCTGGGCTGGGACGCTGATCCTGCCTCGGTTTTATGCTTGCACCAGGGATCCAACCTCTCTGTCCTTGTCCATATGTATGTCACTTGACAAATGGTAAGGTTTTTAATATTAGAGTTAGGACTGTTCCACAAGGGATGCCGTGACGTGGCGGGACAGCTTTTACATTATTTTGATCAAAATTATGTTAACTAAATACCCTTTATTATTTATTATTATTTTTGCACTGTGCGATCTATACATTTACTTTTAACCATTTGGGTATTTTTCTTGTCTTTGGTTTCTCTTTGTCTAATGGCCTTGTGTGAACATGCATTTACATTTTGCATGCACATCAATTTATGTTCCAGTTCACACCTTCAGGATTTTTTTTTGGGAACCAGGCATGTAGAGTCCATCCGTTCACCTTTTCTGTGTTGCACAAAGACACGGTGGTTGGAACCAAAGATCTCAAATTTGGACTCCTCAGACCAAAGCACAGAATTCCACTGGTCTAATGTCCATTTTTTGTGTTCTTTAACCCAAACAAGTCTCTTCTGCTTGTTGCCTGTCCTTAGCAGTGGTTTCCTAGCAGCTATTTTACCATGAAGGCCTGCTGCACAAAGTCTCCTCTTAACAGTTGTAGAGATGTGTCTGCTGCTAGAACTCTGTGTGGCATTGACCTGGTCTCTAATCTGAGCTGCTGTTAACCTGCGATTTCTGAGGCTGGTGACTTATCCTCAGAAGCAGAGGTGACTCTTGGTCTTCCTTTCCTGGGGCGGTCCTCATGTGAGCCAGTTTCTTTGTAGCGCTTGATGGTTTTTGCAATTGCACTTGGGGACACTTTCAAAGTTTTCCCAATTTTTCGGACTGACTGACCTTCATTTCTTAAAGTAATGATGGCCACTCATTTTTCTTTACTTAGCTGCATTTTTCTTGCCATAATACAAATTCTAACAGTCTATTCAGTAGGACTATCAGCTGTGTATCCACCAGACTTCTGCACAACATAACTGATGGTCCCAACCCCATTTATAAGGCAAGAAATCCCACTTATTAAACCTGACAGGGTACACCTGTGAAGTGAAAACCATTTCCGGTTACTACCTCTTGAAGCTCATCAAGAGAATGCCAAGAGTGTGCAAAGCAGTCATCAAAGCAAAAGGTGGCTACTTTGAAGAACCTAGAATATAAGACATATTTTCAGTTGTTTCACACTTTTTTGTTAAGTATATAATTCCACATGTGTTAATTCATAGTTTTGATGCCTTCAGCGTGAATGTACAATTTTCAAAGTCATGAAAATACAGAAAAATCTTTAAATGAGAAGATGTGTCCAAACTTTTG
Source organism: Phyllobates terribilis (assembly GCF_046119375.1). Taxonomy (NCBI): domain Eukaryota; kingdom Metazoa; phylum Chordata; class Amphibia; order Anura; family Dendrobatidae; genus Phyllobates; species Phyllobates terribilis. The sequence continues at coordinate 1,147,198,570 of NW_027362761.1, read as the reverse complement.
GTCTGTACTGTACAACTGAGGCCGCATCTGTGTGATGTTAATGCACTAGCAATCTCGGCGCATTCTCAACTGATCACTGAGCTCGCATCTGCGCACTGTTCTGCACTTCTGTGGGCATTACAGCCTCTTCTGCATAGACAAAGTTTCTGCCTGTCCCATGCATAGAAGGATTTTTAAGTCAGTGCCCACCTGTCACGGCTATGTCAGGTTTGACAGACAGTCTCATTCTGGATCCAGCTGTAGAAGGTCACTGTGCTTGGCCTTGCAGACACCTTCTTGATCCTTTCATCATCCCTTCCTCTCTAGGACCCAGCGGTGATCTCCACCCTCTGCTGCTAATTGACACACCCTTGCTGGATCTTTAAATACACGCAGTTTCTCCAGAGAGTTGCTGGTGATAGAGTTAATTCATCTGTTCAGGTATGGAATTCTAGTAGTTGGCTAGATTCTCCTTGGAGTTCCTTTTTTGATTGTAGTCGTTATCTCTCTGGTGTCTTCTCAAAGCTAAGTGTATCTCCTTATATGTTTCCCTTGTTTGTCTTTAGTTGCAGTGGGGCTGACTAGTGCTCACCCCTCTCCCCTCCCTATTTAGGGCCTAGCTCTAGGGTCAGCCAAGGCTAAGGTATCCTCCTCGGCGATAGGTGCGAAACCTATTTAGGGACGATAGGGAAGTCAGGGTGTTGTTAGATCTGCCTAGGTGTCTCCACTTCCCCTTTCCCTAGTTGCTGGGCTTTCCCCCTTTTCTCATATTCGTACGCTGGGTTCTTCCCATACCTAGCATGACACCACCTCTGGGATCCATTACTCTTTGATAACTGGGATGACGCGCCCCCAGGGCAATGGGGTACTCTGCAGCTGGGCCTATGGGTGCCGGTGGGGGGAGAATATCACGGTGGCTGGCCTGGTCCGTGGCCCAGGGCGGTCAACCAAAAACGGGGATTATTTATAGGGGATTTGTAAAGTGTTCGTGACGCCACCTGTGGAATGCGGCTAAAGGGAGCCGCCGCTGCGGAGCAGTCCTCTGGAGCTGATGTTACTGCAGCAGGGATGGTGTGGCTCTCCACAGGAAGAGCTAGCTCCAGGGCAGTGTAGATAGGGTCGGTTGCGCTGGGCGTTGTAGTGCAGGGGGAAGATGGCGCAGCTGAAATATTGGACGGAGGCAGTCATCCGAGTCTTTACTCACAGTTGTTAAGTTCCTCAGGTTGAACTGTCCAGCTTACAGCCTTCCACGTCGCGCTGCGTTCACCAGAGCGAGGGTTCAGCTCTTCCTCACGGAGTTTAGGAGCACCTGACAGAACCCCGCTTTCTTGTGTTCCTCTCTAGACCGTCTTCCCGCTGGGTCTTCTCCCTCCTGCCCTGCGCTTCCTCACTCTCAGTCCCGCTCGGGTGCTCTGAATTCCCTCCTGTCTTACTGGAGTTCCTGGACCTGCTTGACCCTCACAGAGATTAGAATGAGGTTTTGGCAACTGAACTATATACAATTATATGAAAAAGTTTGGGCACCCCTATTAATCTTAAGCTTAATGTTTTATAAAAATTGGTGTTTTTGCAACAGCTATTTCAGTTTGATATATGTAATAACTGTTGGACACTGTAATGTTTCTGCCTTGAAATAAGGTTTATTGTACTAACAGAAAATGTGCAATCTGCATTCAAACAAAATTTGACAGGTGCATAAGTATGGGCACCCTTATCATTTTCTTGTTTTAAATACTCCTACCTACTTTTTACTGACTTACTAAAGCACTTTTTTTTTTTTTTTTTACCTCATTGAGCTTTGAACTTCATAGCCAGGTGTATGCAATCATGAGAAAAGCTACTTAAAGTGGCCACTTGCAAGTTGTTCTCCTGTTTGAATCTCCTCTGAAGAGTGGCATCATGGGCTCCTCAAAACAACTGTCAAATGATCTGAAAACAAAGATTATTCAACGTAGTTGTTCAGGGGAAAGATACAAAAAGCTGTCTCAGAGATTTAACCTGTCAGTTTCCACTGTGAGGAACATAGTAAGGAAACGGAAGAACACAGGGACAGTTCTTGTTAAGGCCAGAAGTGGCAGGCCAAGAAAAACATCAGAAAGGCAGAGAAGAAGAATGGTGAGATCAGTCAAGGACAATCCTCAGACCACCTCCAGAGAGCTGCAGCATCAACTTGCAGCAGATGGTGTCACTGTGCATCGGTCAACTATAGAACGCACTTTGCACAAGGAGAAGCTGTATGGGAGAGTGATGCGAAAGAAGCCGTTTCTGCAAGCACGCCACAAACAGAGTCGGCTGAGGTATGCAAAAACACATTTGGAGAAGCCAATTTATTTTTGGAAGAAGGTCCTGTGGACTGATGAAACCAAGATTGATTTGTTTGGTCATATAAAAAGGCGTTATGCATGGCGGCAAAAAAACACAGCATTCCAAGAAAAACACTTGCTACCCACAGTAAAATTTGGTGGAGGTTCCATCATGCTTTGGGGCTGTATGGCCAATGCCGGCACCGGGAATCTTGTTAAAGTTGAGGGACGCATGGATTCCACTCAGTATCAGCAGATTCTTGACAATAATGTTCAAGAATTAGTGACAAAGTTGAAGTTACGCAGGGGATGGATCTTTCAGCAAGACAATGATCCAAAACACCGCTCCAAATCTACTCAGGCATTCATGCAGAGGAACAATTACAATGTTCTGGAATGGCCATTCCAGTCCCCAGACCTGAATATCATTGAACATCTGTGGGATCATTTGAAGAGGGCTGTCCATGCTCGGCGACCATCAAACTTAACTGAACTGGAATTGTTTTGTAAAGAGGAATGGTCAAAAATACCTTCATCCAGGATCAAGGAACTCATTAAAAGCTACAGGAAGCGACTAGAGGCTGTTATTTTTGCAAAAGGAGGATCTACTAAATATTATTGTCACTTTTCTGGTGAGGTGCCCATGCTTATGCACCTCTCAAATTTTGTTTGAATGCAGATTGCACATTTTCTGTTAGTACAATAAACCTCATTTCAAGGCAGAAACATTACTGTGTCCAACAGTTATTACATATATAAAACTGAAATAGCTGTTGCAAAAACACCAATTTTTATAAAACATTAAGCTTAAGATTAATAGGGGTGCCCAAACTTTTTCATATAACTGTAAGCCAGAAGCCTCTGGTTTTTCCAGCCGAGACTTGAAGTTACACGACTGGTCCAGGGGCCGGTCCCCTTCTTGCGGCCTACGATCCCCCTGTCTTCTGACAGATTTGGGGCGTACGGGTGCCATCCCGCACTCGCCGTACCCCCTAGGATCCCTTTACTAGAACGGAGCCTACTCCTCTGCTCCCCTGCTGGGCCTCTAGGACTGGGCCCTACTTATGGAGCAGAGCTCCTAAAGAGACTCTGCTCCCAGACTGACTAACACTCTCTTCTCATCTCTCTTACTGCACTGCCACCCTAAGATGGCTTCCCTTTATATACCTACTACTATGGTGCTCCCCTAAACTGCTTCCTCCACCCACACCCACTACTGGTTCCCCCTACCTTTGAGTTCCCCCCACTCCAGCCAGGGACAGGGCTCAGCAGGAAACACAGTGCATCTTGCCCTTCCAGCCGGCCTGGAGTAGTGTAGTGTTGAATGTGAGTGTTGGGGTTCCGGGCAGCACTCCCTCCTTACCTGAGAGAAGGGGATACCACACCTCTGGGTGAGGTGCAGTACCTCTGTGGCGACTGAACCCTCAGGGGCGCCACAGGGACCCATCTGATGCCACATTGAATGGAAAAGTGGCTGGGCATGTGCAGCGCTCTCTACTCTGTAAGTTCTGTAAATAGCCTAACAATCTTGCATTGCCAGCAGTCAAAGAAACCCGTTGTTGAGCTAGTGGTTAAAAACATTGGGCGGCATGTATCAGATATTTATAGCAAATTCTGTGTAATACACTTTAGTTATGCTCTTGAGCTTTTATGAGGACATGTTATTCTGTAAACAGAGCTTATATTCTTAAAGGGAACCTGTCAGGGCAATTTTATTACTGAAATCAGTGGTATGGCTGCAAAGGTTGTAGCATAAGAATAAAAATGATACTTGTTTTGTAGTGATCCGATATGCCAGTGCTAAGAAATTAAGCTCTGAAACCACATGCAAATTAGGTAGTGCATTGGAGAGCACTTTCAGGCTAATTTGCATGTGGTTTCAAACCTTGATTTCTCAGCGCTAGTACATTGGATAATTACAAAACAGGTATCATTTTTATTGTTATACTATGACCTATATAGCCATGCCCCTAGTTTGATTAATAAAAATGCCCTGACAGGTTCCTTTTAAGCAAAACTGCTATTGGTTTTTATTTTAATGCATGCCGTAGTGTTTTTCTAGTGAGGATTGCACAGGATGAGCAGTATATATGTTCTCGATTAATTCTGTTGATCTTTTACCATTTAGCACAGAAGAGATTGCACAAGATATCAAGACTTAAAACAGGCCGCTACCACCCACACCCAGTACTGACGTAAGACATATGGGATGCAATGATATTATGTAGTGGAAAGCCTGCAGTAACTGTAATCTAACCCAATTGTCTTGCTCAGAATAACTCCTGCACTTCAGTGCACTGAAAGCCTCAAGATCACAATATGTAAAAAATATAAGAAACGGAGATATTTCGAGGTGAAGTGCAGCACTGTGTGAATTATTTGCATATCGAAGGGATAGGGGAATATGGTGTTAAAACAATTCAGAAAAAGCAATGGGTCCAATAATTTCTATAGGACAGAAGTCCTCCAAAGTGGCCCTGAAGAGAAAGTGTCATGAAATGTGTTAGCGGAGGATAAGAATTTATAAGAGAGGTACATGTCTAGCCCACTTTAGGAGTATTTTAGCTACCACATTAAAAGGGTTATCCGGGACTTTTTGAGTTTTTTGGATATAGCCTAGGCTAAGAACTTACTGGCAGGTTGTTGCTAACTGCAGCATGGTGGCTCAGTGCAGCACTGGGTTCGGCATTTTCTTTTTTAGCTGGGGCTCTTATCTCTACTGGTCGAAAAATCGGCCCTTCTATGCATTCAAGCTAAGGTTGAGCCACCAACCATCTCACATCAGTTCCCAATAAAACATTTGTTGGCAGGTTCTCGGACACCCCCACTTCCCTTAACTCCCTCCCCAATCCAGGAAAAACCAGGCCATCGGTAAGGGTCGGCGAACACCTCCATACCCGGTGACAATCAGGGTCTTCCCAGGGATGAGTTCTTCAGGTAATACAAACTTCAGGTGGAAAAGTGTTTGTTCTGCGCTGGTGTCCTTGAGCCCCACAAAGACGGTGTCGCCCACAGTAACCGGTTGCAATTTTTCACGGACCCTCCCAACCGCCCCACAACTGCAGTAGGTCCGTTGGCCGTAGTAGTGGGGTTTCTCTTCTGCTTCTCCATGCAGGTGAGGCTGATGTGACCAGTTAGGTTGCAGGTATAGCACCGGCGGTAGTCAGATGCAGGCAGGGTGCTGGAAGATGAGGCGGGACCTCCTGAGCACCTGCTGGAAGGGCATAGGGGGTGGTTGTCAGCTTACGCTCCTTTCAGCTGTCAGCAGCTGACTTCCACACCTCAGCTATATGGTTGGCTTCACAGGTATCGGCAATCTGCGCTGCTTTAGTGGCCTCCTTTGGCTCCTGGTCCATCACCAACTGTCGCACCTCCACAGGGCAAAGATGAAGGAATTGGTCCTTCACCATCAAGTCCTTTAATTCCTCAAAGGTGGTAACTGATAGTCCCTGGACCCACTGCTTGAACTTGGTTCTGAGCCCATCCACCAAATCACTGTAGCTGTTGTGATGTCCACTTTGGAGGGTCTGAAACTTTTTTCGGTACACCTCAGGAGTCAGCTGATACTTATTTGTAAGGGCCTGTTTGATGGTCTCGTAGTCTCCATCTTGATCTTGATTGAGAGTGGCAAACACGTTCACTGCCTTGCCTCTCAGCCTTGGGATTAAGTATCGTTCCCACTGGTCATCGGGCAACTGGTACTGTCTGCAAGTCTTTTCAAATCCCAGCAGAAATATGTCCAAGTCCCCGTCCCTTTCCATCATAGGAAAATGCTTGGGACAGGGTTTAAAGCTGTTGACATTTATGGACTCACTGCTCAGTGAGGAAGATCTCTGCATCTGGAGTTGGGTCCACTTCAGCTGGTGCTCTCTCTGACCTTGTCGCTCAGCCGCCTCTCGCTCGGCTTGGGCCTGTCACTCAGCAGCCTATTGCTCTTGGTATTGCTGAATGAGCCTCAACCGTCTCACACGTTCATCTGCACTGAATTGCAGTAGAGCCATATGCAGGTGGGGATCCACGCTATCCTGGTTGCTTCTGTGGCTTGCATCCGTAGTTGGGACCCCTGCAGCAGTGCCGCCCAGGCCTTGGCTCACCTCTCCTTAATCAGGGCTCAGGTGACGGGCTTGATCTGCGTCAAATTGCAACAGTTCTGTAATCAATTGCTGCCTGTTTTTGCCAGTGGAGTCAATCTGTTTCATTGTACAGATGGCAGCAAGAACCTCCTTTTTATAACAGGCCTCCCCAACTGCAGTCATAATTGCCAAACAAAAGATAGGATAGAAAAACAAGAGAGGAGGAAGGGGTGTAACTGCTACACGTTCAGTAATGTCCCAGGTGTTATTAAACACTGAGTTTGATCCTCAAAACTCTGCATGGAATCCTTGCAAGGAACCGTGCAAGTTTTCAGTGACAGGTATGATTTCTCAAACCAGATCACAGATGCTCTACAATCCCACCGCTTGCTAACAATTGTCAAGGATATACAGCCAGGGGGGTTACATTGAACCCTCCACTGTTACCACTTTGTCACAGATGACACCGGAAAGATCACACACATCGCACCGCTGCCACCAATTTGTCAAGGTAACAGCACGCAGCTGCCTCCAATCGTCAGGACGATACAAAATTGACCAACGATTGATGAACGATGCGACAGTTCCTTTCACTACTAGGCCGATTATTGGGAAACTTACAGTGACCGTATAGTAAATACACCGATTCCAACGCATGGAATATACTGTATATAATATATATATCTATCTATCTATCTATCTATCTATATATTTATATACATACAGTCCTGGCTGAAAATGTTGGCACCCTTGAAATTGTTACAGAAAATGAAGTATGTCTCCCAGAAAATTATTTAAATTTCACATGCCTCGTAATATACATGTTTATTTCCTCTGTGTGTATTGGGACAACACAAAAAAACAGAGAAAAAAGGCAAATTGGACATAATTTCACACAAAACCCCAAAAAACTGGGCCAGATAAAATTGTTGGCACCTTTCTAAAATTGTAGGTAAACAACTTTATTTCAAGCATGTGATGCTTGTTCAAACTCACCTGTGGCAATAACAGGTGTGGGCAATATGCTGGCTGATATGGGCATAAAAGGGGACAAACTTATGGTGTGGCACCCATGCTCCCCTGACCTCAACCCCATTGAGAACCTCTGGAGCATCATCAAAAGGAGTGTCTATGATGGCGGGAGGCAGTTCACATCTAAGCAACAGCTCTGGGAGGGTATTCTGTCCTCATGCAAAACAATTAAAGCAGAAACCATCCAAAACCTGACAAATTCAATGGACGAGAGAGTTCAGAAGCTCCTTTCGAACAAGGGGTCCTATGTGCAAATGTAACATCACCTAGAATAAAGTTTTGTGTTGGAAACTGTTTGATTTCAGTTTGCAATAACCTGCTAATGCTTATAATTTCAAAAATTACCATTTTTTTTGTTCTTTATTAAAATGAAAAGGTTGAAAACTCTGCTGTGCATAATAATTTGGAACATGCATTTTGAGTGCAGTTTGAGTTTTTTATTTTTTTAAAAATATACTGTTATCATAGGCAGTTTGTACAAAAACCTTTCAATTGTACTCTAATAGTTATTTGACTGGAAAATTACAATGACTGCAATTCATATAGGTAATTTGGGAAAATCTGAGAAAATATTATTTGCATAATAATTTGGAACACAGTGTAGTCTCCAGCTCCTGAACATTCTTACCCAGACTGTTTTAATTTATCTACGGATTGTTTCCTACAACTCCTTGCTATCTCCAAGATCTTTTACTAGTGCTTGCTGTTTCTGTTTGTTCTCCTTTGGCTACTGGTTTCCAGCAGTACTACGCCAGTATGGTAACAGGATACTCATCATGGATGCCCCAGAGGGAGGAAAATTGAAGGTGCGTGTAACTAAGATGAACTGTTTGCTTACCAACATCTATACAGATATGCAAACACTAAAAACAAAATACATGGCATTTGAAAATCAGACAAATCATAACGTTAAAATTTTTGGACAAGCTACACAGGATCTACATAATATTGTGCAAGATCTAAGCAATAAGATTACACTGCAGTCTGAACAAATTCTTCACTTACAAAATCAACATATTGCGCCGGCCTCTCCACCCACCTTTCGACTGCCACCTTTTAGGTTTGGTGGAAACCGTGACAAATTTAGTGGATTCATCGACCAGTGCAGATTGTACTTTGGTGCACACCCTGCTCACTTCCATACTGACAGATCAAAAGATCCAAAGTATTGTGTATCATTATGCTACTGACAAAAAGCATTGGTCTGGCCCAGCCCCCTTACTGAAACTCATGATGATCGACTTAATGATCTGGAGTCTTTCCTAGCAGCTATGAGCCAGGTGTTTGATGACCCTAATCATTGTGCAACAGCTTCAGCTACACTGATGGTGCTACGTCAGGGTAAACACTCTTTTGCAGAGTACGCCACAGAATTGAAACGGTGGGTAATCGCTACCGAATGGAATAATGCTGCAAAATTATCTTCTTTAAGAACGGACTCTCCAGCACACTCAAAGATGAACTAGCCTGGGACAATGCACCCACAAATTTTGATGACTTCATTCACCATTGGATTTGTACAGACAACCGATTATCAGAGAGAAGATTGGAAAAGTGGAATTCAAACGGGTCCCGCAACAATAATCGTTATTCACTTGTTTCAACCACCAGTTCTGGAGACTTTGAGATAAAGAGTCCTCACATATCTGAAGCTGAATCCATGCAGGTCGACAGTCTATTAAAATGTGAAAGTGCTGAGAGAAAAGAACGGAGACTTCAGGAAAATCAGGGTTTTTATTGTGGTAAGACTGACTGACCACTTTCTTGTCAATTGTCCTTCGCGATTAGGTAAGACAGTGGCAGTGATAGCAGATTCCAATTTTTCCGCCGAAGAATCAGTCTTGTCTGAACCACCGCCTCCAGTGAATGCTGTCATCTATTCAATTTCTTCTATTCCACCCAACATTAAAAAAGAAAACAAGGACTCTCATTGCTTCATTTCTATCAAGTTTCAAGTTGATTCTCAATGGATTTCCACATCTGCCAAGGTTGATTCAGTAGCAAACTCTCCTCCAGACCCGGGTACCATAGAACCTGTAAAAAAAGAATAAAATAAAAAATAAATATTATACTTACAGTACCTTCTGATGGCCCCCGGTGTGCTTGTCTTGGCTTGCCGGCAGATCGCGGTGGGCTCAAGGACCTGACGTCATTTAGTCATGTGACGGCAGGTCCTTCAGTGTACCGCGAGCTGCCAGCAAGCCGAGAAGCATCGAATAAAGACACCGAGGGCCATCAGAAGGTAAGTATGATATTTATTTTTTATTTTTAAACATTCTTTCGGACACACTATATAAATCCATGCAGTTTGCATGGATTTATATAGTGTGACCAAGTTGTCAAGCACTTTCCAAGTGATGCTAAAATCGCTTGGAAAGCGCTTGACAACCCGCATGCGGAAATGCATGTGAAGAACGCTTCACATCCGCTTGTCCCTAGCAGGAAAAACGCATGTACAATCCGCATGTATAATCCGCATGCGTTTTTTCTGCCAGGGAGATGCAGAAACGCTCAGGAAAAAATCCGGAGCATTTCTGCATTGTGGGCACATAGCCTTAGACAAAGTGATGAATGGAAAACAGCATTCAGATCACGTTATGGACACTATGAGTACTTAGTCATGTTGTTTGGCAATGCACTTGCGACGTTTCAGTATTTCGTTAATGACATTTTCAGAGACTTAATCAATTTGTAGTCCTTTATCGGGATGATATACTAATCTTTTCTAATTCTGCAGAAGAGCATCAGAATCATGTGAAAACTGTGCTAGAGTGTCTAAGGACGCACCATCTTTATATTAAGCTGGACAAATGTGAGTTTCATCAAACAGAAATCCAGATCTTGGGCTATATAATGTCTACTCAAGGATTGCAAGATTCAAGCTATCACTGAGTGGCCAAAGCCAAAAAACGTGAAAGAAGTCTAATTATTTGTGGGCTTTGCCAATTTTTACAGCTGTTTTATTAAGAATTTTTCAGGTATAATCACGCCAATCACGGAATTAACAAAGAAAGGCATATTTATTTGGTCTCCTCAAGCACAAGATGCTTTTTCTTGCCTGAAGACTAAGTACACCACAACTCCTATACTGTGGATGCTTCAGACAGTGCAGTAGGGGCCATTCTATCACAAAGAGCAGGAACAAAAGATTTGCTACATCCTTGTGCTTATTTCTCCAGACGTTTGACCATGTCAGAGAATAATTATGATGCGGGGAACAAAGCTAGCTATCATTGCTGCTTTCAAGGAATGGAGACATCATCTAGAAGAAGCAGCTCAACAAATTGTTGTTGTAACTGACCATCGTAACCTTGAATTTATCAGGTCTGCCAAATGTTAATCCCCCCACCAGGCTCGATGGAGCCTCTTTCTTAACTGATTCAACTTTATCTCTTACAGACCTGGCTCCCGTAACGGTAAGGCTGATGATTTATCTAGGATCTTCTCCAAAGATCTTTCTACAGCAGCACCACCAACAACTATTCTGCCTGAGTCAAACTTCCTGTTGGTGATCCATACCAAAGACTTGCTGAAAGATATACGGGAAGCATACGAGACAGACCCAATTCTTCTGTATCCACCAGAAGATATAACTCTTATCTTTCAAAATAAAGTATGGATTCATAATCATTGCATCTATGTTCCAGAAACTGTGAGACAAAGTATTAAAACTAATCCATGACTTCAAGTTAGCAGGACACAAGGGAATTAAAAAAAACAGAATTTCTGTCTCGTTTCTTTTGGTGGCCCAATTGCCAAAAAGATGTCAAACAATATGTATCTTCCTGTAGCACCTGTGCCATGTATAAAACTCCCCGCACATCACCAATGGGATTATTGCAGCCTCTTAAAATTCCATCTTGTCCTTGGGGCTTTATATCTATGGACTTTATAGTCTAATTATCAGTTTCCAAGGGAAAGAGTTCAATCCTAGTAGTGGTGGACCGACTCACCATAGCAGCAACACTTTGTCCCTTGCACTGGTTTATCTTCTGCAAAAGAGACTGCTGATCTTATAATTCAAAATGTGTTTCGTATTCATAGGGTTTTAGACAAAGTCGTCTCTGATCGTGGAACACAATTTACATCTAGATTCTGGAAGAATTGTTGTGCAGCATTGGACATTGATGTCAGTTTATCTTCTGCATTCCATCCCCAATCTAATGGTCAGACTGAATGAACAAACCAAATCGTAGAGCAATATCTCAGATGCACCATTTGTCATCTCCAGGATGACTGGGTTGATTTGCTTCCTATGGCAGAATTTTCATACAATTCTCAAAATTCTTCGACCAAACAAACACCATTCTTCGCAAATTCTGAGTACCATCCAAGTATCCTTCCTAATATTCCCAGAGAAACGCCTATCCCTGCTGTCACCTACAGAATACAATCCCTAAAACAGAATCTAGAAATACTAAAATGCACCACAAGAATTGCCCAGGAGAAATATAAGGAAGCAGCAGACAAATCTTGCAGACCTTCTCCAAGCTTCAAAGTGGGTGATGAAGTATGGCTTTCCACCAAGAATTTGAAACTCCATATACCCTCACCAAAACTGGGTCAAAAATGTATTGGTCCATTTAAAATAATTGGACAAGTTAGCTCAGTAGCTTTTCACCTTCAACTTCCCAGAACAATGAAGATACATCCAGTGTTCCATGTCTCCTTACTAAAGCGATTTGTTCCAAATCCTTTTCCAGGGCGTTGTCTGCCTCCTCCTGATCCTATTGAAGTGGATGGGAAAGAACATTACACAGTTGAAAAGATCCTGGATTCCAGAATATTCAGAAACAAGTTGCAGTACTTAATAAAGTGGCAAGGGTATGGCCCTGAAGATAACTCCTGGAAACCTGTAGAAAATCTCAGTGCTCCTCGACTGCTTAAAGAGTTCCACCAAAAATACCCACATAAACCATTCCAAGCATCGTGCGGATGTTGAGATTGAAAGGGGGAGTAATGTCAGGATTTTTGTTGCCTTCTACAATTTGACCACTAGTGGCCGCTATTGTTCATTTTAATAATTGTGCTGCAGTTTCACTCCTTACAACTGGAGGCTTCTGTTGTGTTCTGCATTTGCCTTTTACCAAGATGACGGATTCTGAATCTATGGAATCCATCTTGTTTCCTTTTTGGACCTACTTAAAGCCGCATGGATCTCTCAATCATTGCTTGAGTATTGGGTCTAGCTGTTAGCCTAGTTTCAGTCTCCAGCTCCTGAACATTCTTACCCAGACTGTTTTAATTTATCTATGGATTCTTTCCTACAACTCCTTGTTATCTCCAAGAACTTCTACTACTGCTTGCTGTTCCTGCTTGTGCTTCTTTGGCCACTGTTTTCTAGCAGTACTATGCCAGTATTGTAACAAACGGTCAGCAATGAGCCTGGATCTAAATCCCATTGAACACCTGTGGAGAGATCTTTAAATTGCTGTTGGGAGAATTGGGAGAAGGCACCCTTCAAATATGAGAGACCTGGAGCAGTTGTCAATAGATGAGGGGTCCAAAATTCCAATTGAGAGGTGTAGGAAGCTTGTTGATGGTTATAGGAAGTGACTGATTGTAGTTATTTATTGCAAAGGGTGTGCAACCAAATATTAAGCTAAGGGTGGCAAAAATTTTGTCCCACCCAATTTTGGGATTTACTTTAGAATTATGCAATAGTTTTCTGGGAGAAATACTTCATTTTCTGGAACAATTTCAAAGGTGGCAATACTTTCGGCCATGACTGTATACCACGGTATTGTCACTGCCAAGCTCCACAATAACCCCAGTTAAACTACTAGCTGCCACCACCAATTGCTTTACAAGCCAATTGGACACACCTTACAGGTAGCATACGGCTTTATACGTAATTTATAGAGCAAAAGGAACAAAGCTATTACATTTTTATATATTTAATCCAAAAAGTAGACAGTGTTTATAAAATATACAAAAGATTTTACAAAAGGGACAAAACAATGCAGCATATACAATTTCATAAAAGAAAAAGGAATAACAAAAGAAAATTACTAAAACTGATCACGGAAATGGCTCAGATTTATGGAGGGAAGAACTCCAGTGAAAAGTGGATCAATCCTACACAGCAATGTATCTTCCTGGCATTGAACAAAGATCATAATTTGGTATTTGCCTTTTATTAGCACAAGTTATACCCACATGCCTCCCCTCGGTGACTAATTACAGGGCTGGTCTTCAGAGAGCTATAGGATGTGTCTTAGTCTTAAGAAATTATGAGATTCCCAACTTCTACGATATCTTCGCCTCTGAAGGTCCTCGGCAGGAGATATTCCCATCATCTTTCCTATCATGATTTTATCTGTACATAGATGGGAGACATGGCATAGATATTGTCATCTCTCTGTCCAATATCCATTTGGTGGACCCTGGCCATCGCAGAGATGCAAAACCATGCTTTGCGTTTGCCATTTCATCACATTTTCGAAAATATGACTTTCCTAACTATTTTATCAACGCAGCTCATAAAACCTCACTTTATAATTTCTATAAAGTAGATAAGGGAATTTTAAGTTTTCTTTTTTCATCTGGGACTCTTATCTCTGCCCTTCTATGCATTCAAACTAAGGTTGGCCTCACATCTGCTAGCCATTAGGACTTTCCTTATTTGCCTGTTTCCATAGGAGGGATCAGCTGCAAAAGGAGTCATGTAAAGGTAATTTGTTAGACTGCAAGCTCTTGGCTAATTATGATAACAGACAGGATATATAAGTCTAGAATAGCCTTAGTGGCCAGTGTGAAAATTGCAGGATTTCTCTTTTTTCATAATAGATTGTATTCTGAAAAAAAATGGCTACATTTTAAAAAAAAATACATGTAACACAGAAAACGTGATTTAATAAATAGGTCATTTTCTTTAATACTAACTGTATGTATGCCTCAAAGGTCTAAGTCATTTTAGATACTACAGGGCTGTATTTCCACCTGCATTTACAGTTATATGAAAAAGTTTGGGCACCCCTATTAATCTTAAGCTTATTGTTTTATAAAAATTGGTGTTTTTGCAGCAGCTATTTCAGTTTGATATATCTAATAACTGTTGGACACAGTAATGTTTCTGCCTTGAAATGAGGTTTATTGTACTAACAGAAAATGTGCAATCTGCATTCAAACAAAATTTGACAAGTGCATAAGTATGGGCACCTCACCAGAAAAGTGAAATTAATATTTAGTAGATCCTCCTTTTGCAAAAATAACAGCCTCTAGTCGCTTCCTGTAGCTTTTAATGAGTTCCTGGATCCTGGATGAAGGTATTTTTGACCATTCCTCTTTACAAAACAATTCCAGTTCAGTTAAGTTTGATGGTCGCCGAGCATGGACAGCCCTCTTCAAATGATCCCACAGATGTTCAATGATATTCAGGTCTGGGGACTGGGATGGCCATTCCAGAACATTGTAATTGTTCCTCTGCATGAATGCCTGAGTAGATTTGGAGCGGTGTTTTGGATCATTGTCTTGCTGAAAGATCCATCCCCTGCGTAACTTCAACTTTATCACTGATTCTTGAACATTATTGTCAAGAATCTGCTGATACTGAGTGGAATCCATGCGTCCCTCAACTTTAACAAGATTCCCGGTGCCGGCATTGGCCACACAGCCCCAAAGCATGATGGAACCTCCACCATATTTTACTGTGGGTAGCAAGTGTTTTTCTTGGAATGCTGTGTTTTTTTGCCGCCATGCATAACGCCTTTTTGTATGACCAAACAACTCAATCTTGGTTTCATCAGTCCACAGGACCTTCTTCCAAAAAGAAATTGGCTTCTCCAAATGTGCTTTTGCATACCTCAGCTGACTCTGTTTGTGGCGTGCTTGCAGAAACGGCATCTTTCGCATCACTCTCCCATACAGCTTCTCCTTGTGCAAAGTGCGTTGTATAGTTGACCGATACACAGTGACACCATCTGCAGCAAGTTGATGCTGCAGCTCTCTGGAGGTGGTCTGAGGATTGTCCTTGACTGATCTCACCATTCTTCTTCTCTGCCTTTCTGATGTTTTTCTTGGCCTGCCACTTCTGGCCTTAACAAGAACTGTCCCTATGTTCTTCCATTTCCTTACTATGTTCCTCACAGTGGAAACTGACAGGTTAAATCTCTGAGACAGCTTTTTGTATCCTTCCCCTGAACAACTATGTTGAATAATCTTTGTTTTCAGATCATTTGACAGTTGTTTTGAGGAGCCCATGATGCCACGCTTCAGAGGAGATTCAAACAGGAGAACAACTTGCAAGTGGCCACTTTAAGTAGCTTTTCTCATGATTGCATACACATGGCTATGAAGTTCAAAGCTCAATGAGGTTACAAAACCAAAAAAAGTGCTTTAGTAAGTCAGTAAAAAGTAGGTAGGAGTATTTAAACCAAGAAAATGATAAGGCTGCCCATACTTATGCACCTGTCAAATTTTGTTTGAATGCAGATTGCACATTTTCTGTTAGTACAATAAACCTTATTGCAAGGCAGAAACATTACAGTGTCCAACAGTTATTACATATATCAAACTGAAATAGCTGTTGCAAAAACACCAATTTTTATAAAACATTAAACTTTAGATTAATAGGGGTGCCCAAAGTTTTTCATATAACTGTATAATTTATTCTCAGCTGTAAAAAAAGAGAATTACTTAATAGCTATTCTTATCGATGACTCATAAGATAAATGTCAATTTCTGATGTTTTTATAGATTTTTAGTATGTAAGAGAATAGAAACTGGATGCAATACATTTTCTTCTCCTGATAAGCTGTCACATGAGGTTCTCCTGATCAGCTGTATATCTATCATGAATGTCCCATACTGGCACATTATGCAGGTATAGTGGGTATTAAAAGAGCAATGGAATGTAGGGTCAAATGCTATGTAAACATAGCCTTAAAGGGGTTGTCCAGACTTGGGGCTCAAGTCTGCAGTCACTCAAAGTGACTGCAGACTTGTGACAGCGAGCACAATGCCTGATGTCAGGATTCTCCAATGCTGGCGCTGGGAGCGAGTGGTCATGTAACAGCAAGTATGAGATTTGTATACTTCCAGCCACATTTAGACTAGATGTGTATGGCCTCCCTCATCTCACTTGTATTTAATGAAGCTGCAGTTAGGTTGACGCGTGACCGAAAGTATGCGATTTGCTTCCGGCACCGTCAAACTCTGACTGCAGACTTGAACCCCAAGCCTGGACAACCCCTTTAGGGCTAAAGTCAGACCCCCCCAGGGATGAGCAAGTTATTGCCTGTGGCTAGGGGATGACTTGTTAATTATGGAAGTAACCCTTTAACAACCTTCAAATATGCATAATAATTACAAGATATTGACCAGCAATCTACCAGTATATATGTACAGTCAGACTTGGACTGGCCCACAGGAGAAGAGGAGAATCCTCTGGTGGGCCACCAGCCTCTTATATGAGCAGTACTTGGCACAATATACAGTGCCTACAAGTAGTATTCAACCCCCTGCAGATTTAGCTGCTTGACACATGCGGAATTAACTTGGCATTGTGACATTTGTACTGTAGATCAGCCTGGAAGTGGGAAATGCACTGCAGCAAATTTTGTTTTTGGTTTTTTTTTGTTTTGTTTTTTTAAAACGTAAAAAGTTAATTCAGAGAGTCATTTATTATTCAACCCCTCAAACCACAAGAATTCTGTTTGGTCCCCCTAAAGTATTAAAAAGTAGTTCAGGCACCAAGAATAATGAGCTTCACATGTGTGGATTAAAGATCTCTTTTGCCAGCCTTTTCTGACTATTTAAGACCCTCCCCAAACTTGTGAACAGCATTCAGACATGGTCAACATAGGAAAGACAAAGGAGCATTCCAAGGCCATCAGAGACAAGATCGTGGAGGGTCACAAGGCTGGCAAGGGGTACAAAACCCTTTCCAAGGAGTTGGGCCTACCTGTCTCCACTGTTGGGATCATCATCCGTAAGTGGAAGGCTTATGGAACTACTGTTAGCCTTCCACGGCCAGGACAGCCTTTGAAAGTGTCCTCCCGTGCCGAGGCCAGGCTTGTCCGAAGAGTCAAGGCTAACCCAAGGACAACAAGGAAGGAGCTCCGGGAAGATCTCATGGCAGTGGGGACATTGGTTTCAGTCAATACCATAAGTAACGTACTCCACCGCAATGGTCTCCGTTCCAGACGAGCCCGTAAGGTACCTTTACTTTCAAAGCGTCACGTCAAGGCTCGTCTATAGTTTGCTCATGATCACTTGGAGGACTCTGAGACAGACTGGTTCAAGGTTCTATGGTCTGATGAGACCAAGATCGAGATCTTTGGTGCCAACCACACACGTGACGTTTGGAGACTGGATGGCACTGCATACGACCCCAAGAATACCATCCCTACAGTCAAGCATGGTGGTGGCAGCATCATGCTGTGGGGCTGTTTCTCTGCCAAGGGGCCTGGCCATCTGGTCCGCATCCATGGGAAGATGGATAGCATGGCCTACCTGGAGATTTTGGCCAAGAACCTCCGCTCCTCCATCAAGGATCTTAAGATGGGTCGTAATTTCATCTTGCAACAAGACAACGACCCAAAGCACACAGCCAAGAAAACCAAGGCCTGGTTCAATAGGGAAAAAGTCAAGGTGTTGGAGTGGCCTAGTCAGTCTCCTGACCTTAACCCAATTGAAAACTTGTGGAAGGAGCTCAAGAATAAAGTCCACATGAGACACCCAAAGAACCTAGATAACTTGGAGAAGATCTGCATGGAGGAGTGGGCCAAGATAACTCCACAGACCTGTGCCGGCCTGATCAGGTCTTATAAAAGACGATTATTAGGTGTAATTGCAAACAAGGGTTATTCCACAAAATATTAAACATAGGGGTTGTATAATAATTGACCCACACTTTTATGTTTAAAATTTAATAAAATTCAACTGAGCAACATAACTTTTTGGTTTGTAAGATTTATTCTGCTGTTCATAAAACCTACTCTCGTTTGCAGTTTGAAGGCTCTAACTTATTTGCATCTTATCAAACCAGCTAAATCTGCAGGGGGTTGAATACTACTTGTAGGCACTGTACTTGTTCACTGTGTACAGAAAGGCAGCATCTTATTCATTTATCAATCTACCCAGTTCATTGTTATATAAATTTGTGATTGTGAATAATGTCACATTTGCATGTAGCTGAAAAGTGGGGCCCCGGAATTGGTTACTGGTGGGCCCTTGCAGTCCGACACTGTGTATCATATATATCTATATATAAGCGGGTCTGAAGAACATTTAGAGGTTTTATTTAATTTATATTGTCAATCATTAAGAAACCCTTTAGATTTATGGTCTGATTTAATCACATATCAGTACATTCATTGCATATTCATATAAATGATATAAAATAAAACACAAATAAATGCAAGGAACAGTCATCTTGTTTAATAAGAGAAGATGGGGAGACCTACCATTGCTTGTTGTTATGATGTCAAGGCAGCCTAATGCACCAGGCACAAAAGAAACAAAAAGAATACAAACTTAAAGTCTATTAACTGTAGTCACCCAGATGAGACACCAAACGAAACACACCAAAGTACACAGCCCACAGTGGTTTATCCACTGACAGTGGGTTTGATGATGAACAGTTCAGGAAAGGGGGGCGCAAACATAACAGATGTACACCACGATACAACACAAAAGCAGATACAACAAAATATCACAGATGCAAACAGAAAAAGTACATGTATGTTCTCCACAATACTCATCCTCGGAACTTTCCTCAGCGTATTGTTCTAGAGTCCTGTGCCAGTTTTCCAAAGTTTTGTTGCTACATTATCGTAAGTTATGTTAGATCTGCCACACTATTCTCCCTCTCAGACAGTAAAATGAAACCCAACATATCTCACCGGGGTCCATTGGGTGGTATCTCTCATACCAAACGTCATGGCACCCGTTAGAAGACATATTGTATGGCTGGGTGTTATTGTATTGGGAGTTGGGTGATTCTTCAGGGGAAAAGTGTTGGTATGTCACTGACCTTTTAGAAGTCATTATGCCATTCTCTTGGGATGTGCTTACAAAGTGTCATCAAATTATTTTCCTGGGACATTTACTGTTGGATCATAACTTTTTTTGGTGTTTTTTTGCCTCCAAAACCACAACACCACTAGTTTTACTCCAGTGATAATTAGCCTTACCAGTTGTCTAATTTAAGAAAAAAAAATTAAAGGGAGTCTATCACCACAAAATTATGGTTCAAGATGCTTTTGTACTCTCAACCTTTTACAAAGCAAGTAGGAGTTTTAGTTATGAGCCATAGGCTGCACTACTAAGAATAAGAGATTTTTTTTTGTCTATAGAGCTAAATGGTATTCTTCTTTACAGGCATATTGTACTGGTACATAGAGATATACCTTTATATACTAGTGCATTTATATATACCTGTAACATATTAATTACTAAAAAAGTTATGAAATACCATTGAAATAATCACATTTTTCATTTTTTATACACTTTTAAAAGATAAATGTAACAAATCAATACATAACATAAAAATATTTGGTTTCTCTATAATAGTAAAAACCCTTATAATATAGTGAAACCCATTATTTATGTTGATGGGTAAAATGAGTAAAAAATTGTGTGTTTTTTTCTCCATTATTATAGGTTTTACAAAATGCCACTTAAAGGGGTTGTCCACTACTCAGACAACCCCTTGTCAATCAATATATTCTCCCTTATAAAATAACAACACCTTATGCTCACTTCCGGTGCCAGCGTTGTTCCATTGTTATGTCACATGATCCCTGTGGCCAATCAGTGCTGGCTTCACTTTCTCCTCCTTTGACAAATCTGACATCCGGAGGAAGTCAGAGCTGCGGCTGCTCTCTCACTTTCTCTAGAATTCAATTACATTCGTGGGAATGGATAGTAAAGACAGCACTGATTGGCTGCAGGGATCTTATGACATAATAATGTCACATGAGCCCTGGGAGAGCCAGTGACAACACCGTTGGAACAGCGCTGGCACCAGAGGTGAGTATAGGTATTGTTATTTTACTGTAGGGAAGCATAGGGATTGAGAAGGGTTGTCCAAGTAGTGGACAACCCTTTAAAATTACAGCTAATCTCACACAAAAAAGACCTGGTATAGTGAAGCTTATATAAAAAAGTTATAGAGGTTACAACTATGAATGAATGAACAAAAACAAATCATCTAGTGTAGTGAACAAGTCCCGTCTCCAAAATATCATTGTGTGTATACTGCATATGAATTATCTGTATTCACATAAATGCTTATGTGTATGTTTATACTGAAACCCAAATTCCCAAAAAGTTGGGATGCTGTATAATATGTAAAGAAAACAAGAATGCAATGATTTGGAAATCTCTTAGAGCTATATTTTGTTCACAACAGAATATAGAACACAGATCGGAAGGTGAACATTAGACATTTTTCCATTTCATTTGAAAAAATTATCTCATTTAGAAATTGATGGCAGCAACACATTTCATAAAAGTGTGGATGGGGTTAACAAAAGGCAGGAAAAGTAAGTGGTGCTAAGGAAAAACAGCCGGAGGGTCAATTTTCAACTACTGTAAGTCACATGATTGTGTATGAAAAGAGCATGTTAGAGAGGCAGAGTCTCTCAGAAGCAAAGATGGTCAGAGGTCCCCAATCTGTGAACAATTGCATCTAAAAAGTGTGGAATAATTTCATAAAAATTATCCTATCCATAGAAATAAGTCAAATGTAATAGCAAGGATAAATAATATGTTTCATAAACATCCCATATTTTGTTTATGGACAGAGAATAAATCATTTACACATCCAGTAATTTAGTCTTACATTATTCTCCTGTTCCACAGTAAAAGTCTACGTCGCTGTAACTGGTGGCATTGTCCTAATTGCACCAAATGGCATCATAAGCTGGGGCATCAGCAGCTATTTGTGCTTCTTATGTGCCCAAATAAAATAAAAAACATCCGTGTAATATAATGTAATAAATGTTCCTTTATTCTGCACAGTATTATGATGCAGTATTTTCCCACAGTATTTGAGTGCTGCAGTTTGTGCTCCAGAGCTGTTATTCAGTTATATATGAATGTAAATACAAACACCTCCTATTCCGGACCACCATACATATTCTGACAGTCCACTAGGAGAGTTTCTAACTCTGCTATCTTTCTCTGAGCTCCTGATTTATGACCACATCAAAGTTGAATGTAGGGAAACAAAGCTTGTAAAAGCCAAATGGTGTAAAATTCATCAAATAAAACCAAAATGCAAATATTATTTTTGGCCCAAAATACATGTATTTAAGTAGATTTTTCCCCCCAGAGATGAACTACCTCTGTAAGGTAAGGTGACCACATGACAGCCAACATTAACCCAGGAAATACAAACTCTCACTAAATGCACTTTAATGGGTGGTCTCGTTTTGAAGAAAAAACATCTACAATATAATAAATGTCATACAATATAATAAAACTTGCAGTCTGATAATAAAATATATTCCTACTCAGCGTTTAGGACTCGGTAAAGACAGATCCCTCTCCATGGGAAATCATCCAAATCAGCAATAAACCTTTGTTATTTATAAAGTTGTTTACAGGAAGCTTCCACTATGAATAAATGATCAAATAATCCTCTATCGATTAGGGGGCGGATATCAATCATTTGGATGAAATAAAAATGTAACCTTGCAGATCATCGTTGCATTATCTTCTCAAGGCTTTTAGCTCGCTGCGGCATGTATTCTAAAGATAAACCACATCATATCGGCGAGCTGATTGGAAAATGCTAAACGGTACATTAGGGATATTTTATATTGTGTTCTAACGCTGCTTGCCAAAAACCCATCTCCAGCTACTGTGTCCATACACAGACTCTTTTCTCCGCCAGTGAATAGTTCTCCTATAGATGTGTTCTTTAGTAAGTTTATGAAAAAATGGTTTCCTACCAATTTCACTATAATAATAAAGAACTAAAATAGTGATATTAAAGGGGTTGTCTGACAAGTGGATGCCTATTTTTCCCCGTTGTAAAATAATATCATTTATACTCACCTCCGGTGCCTTCCAGTGGTGTCGATACTGGCTCTCCCGGGGATCACATAACAATGTTATGTTACGTGATCCCTGGGGTCAATCAGCGCTGGCTTCCCTCTCCCCACCTTTGGATGTATCGGCTCTCGCTTCTTCCGGACACATGTGATTTGTCGGTAGGCGGGCAAAGCCAGTGCCGACAATGCTGGAATGGTGCCGGCACCAGAGATGAGTATAAGTGTTATTATTTTACAAGGGATTCTGAAGGGGTTGTCCTTTCTGATGGGTGGAGGTACGACTGCTGGGACACCTACCAATCCAGAAATGCCTCAACAGAATGAAGTGGTGACGGTACTTGTGCACCACCAGATAATTTATTGTCTATGGGACTACTGGAGTACAACGCTTGGTTTTCCCCGGCAGTCCTATAGACATTTAATTGAGTGGTGGTGTTCATGTGCAACCACAGTTTCATTCTGATGAGACATTTTAGAGACCCATTCTCGGGATCGGTAGGAGGCCATCCTGTGGGTAGGTGAGAACTTTCAATGTTGGGAATAACCCGTTAAATGAAATAATCATGGCTTCTCTTTTCTGCATGCTGAATCTGGTATTATATCACTGTTATAGTGACTAGCAACACTACACTCTTGCTTTTGATTTGGCAGCCATAACTATTCAAAGTGGTCGTCCACTGCTAAAAATCATTTTTTTTGCAATTAGATTTCATTAAAACTTTTGCACAGTTTGCCTTCTATAGACTCTGTGCTGCACTGTGTTTTGCTGCCTGCAGAATAAGTCAACTGAGAATCCATCAGTGAGCTCGTTTTAACAGGAGAGTTTGAAACGCTTTTACCTGTCTTTTTCTGAATGTTTCTCAGATGCATTATGACCAATGACAAAATCATGTTTAAATGGGGAAGTAAACAACGAGCTTGTAAAAATTGGGGCAAAAGTTTTAATTTGATTTTTTTCACCCCAGAGAGATGCAGTTAAGTAAAAAAAAAAAAATGGTCCCAAAGGTAGACAACCCTTGAATTAGATTTGCCAGACAAACTACATTAACCATCAAGGTAATAAATTGTTTTCCCTGTAGGAATTCATATCTACTCATTATGCAATTATTATAATGTCAGCTGTATACAAATATAATACTCATGTACAATACACTGCAATATTATGGTATTGCAGTGAATTATGCAAGCAGCAATCGCAGGTTCAAGTCCCCTATGGGGACTATAAATAAGTAAAAGTTCATATCAGCCCATTTTTTAAGAATGTAAAGAAAAAAATATATATTTTTTGTATCCCTGTGTCTGTAACTGTCCCAAAGAATAAAATATTAGATTTATCCCATATGGTAAATGCTAAAACAAAAAAGATCAAAAAGCAGAATCTCTGTTTTTTTGCTCAAAAAAATAAATAAATATCAAAAAGTTATATGGACCCCATATGATAAAAACATAGCAGACACGGTGGCTATAGATACAATTCTATTGACTGAAAAAGAAAAAAGTTAAACGTCTTGGAAGGTGAAAAGGTAAAAATCATAAGAGAAGAGGTGTCCAATGTGACTGTCGAAAAGGGCATGCATAAACTTAGAGCCGGCCCTGATTACCTCCTCCATAATAGTTGATGATATTTTGTTTTGCATCTTTCCTGTCTTGCTTTGTTTTTTTCAGTATTCTTTAAATCATTTAAAATAAAGATTGTATGATTTTTACAAGTATTGTTGTGTGGTTCTTTATGTAGGTGTATATGTCACGATTCATCCTATCAGTGTGTCTGGACGCAGTGAATGACAGATCCACCGTCCAATCTAGGGCAGGGGGGGGGCGTGCTGAGCTGTCAGTATGGTGATGGACAGCTTAACCGTCCAATCGGATGCTGGGGCATGCTGAGCTGTCAGTGTTTTGAGTGACAGTTTAGCTGTATAATCAGGATTAGAGTGTTCCGGGGCTTCATCGATGTGTCTCCTGTAATTACTTTGCTATTTAGCTGGCTCTCTGCCTTAGATTGCTGCCAATTGTAGCTTTGCTCATGAGGTGTGTGCTCTGTTCTCCTAGTCTTGTATTCTGATCTTTGCTGCTTGACCTTGGATTTGCCTTGACCATCTGTTTGCCTAACCCTTTTGTTGTGATCTGCTACTTTCTTGGAATTCTAACCTCGGACTGTTACCTGACTATGCCTTTGTCTCACCCTTCTGTCTATGACGTACTCTCCCGGCTTTTGACCTCAGACCACTTGACTACCCAACTTCACGGCTTGTTCATGAGTAGTGCCTAGCGTCACAGTATAGATGTGTCCTAGGTACAGAACCCAAGCTCGTAAGTGTTTTTGGGGATAGGTATACGCATTGATGTCAGTATTAAAAACTACATAGAGGTTTCTCTGTGATCGCTATCCATGGTGCTGAACATTACTTTACAAATTACCCATTCTAGAAACTCTCCACCAAATTTAATTTTACTGTAATGATCCATTTCAACTGCATTTTAAAGATTGATAACGAGGGATACATGAACAAAAGAAGCACTTAGGTATTCTAATTACAAGTGAGCTAAGTAGTGGTACTCAATGCCAATCAGCAGCTACAAAAGCAAAAAAAAAAAGAAGTTTATAGTGCATAAAAAGAGAAAGGAAAACCTGTGACCCTAATGTTATAAAGCCCACTCTCATCATAGATCCCTTATAAGTCAACATGTCGAATATGAGTTTTTTCGATTTTACGTTGTAGAACAAGTCTAGGAGCACAAGAGAGGGTTTAAAGGTAGGTGATTAGATTGTTAATCCCCTTAAAAAAAACACCCCACTTTGCCCTTCAGGAAAGATGATAATTTTTCTGTTTTGTCACCCCGCAAAAACTTTTTAATCACTTCATAGACATATTCATACGAGGGCTTGTTTTTTGCAGGACAAGTTGTATTTCTTTAATTTTTGATGTAAGTTCAAAGTACTGACAAACTTGTATTCATTTTTATGGGGGGAATGGAGTAAACCAACAAATTTGCAATTTCTGCGGATTCTGTATTATGGTGTTCACTGTGCGTCACAACTCTTGGCCAGTACGATTAGTGTGATGCCAAATGTATACGTTTTTTGTAAGTTTTACTACGTTTGCAGAATAAAACATTTTTTAAAAATGAAATAGCCTTTGTGTTGGCATATTTAGAGAGACATAAATGTTTTACTTTTCCATTAGCAGATATGTAGGAGGGATTTTTTGTGGGGGTTATTGATGTTTCATTACTATTGTTTTGAGGTACACACAACTTTTTGATTGTTTTTTATTCCATATTTTGGCACTGATTTTTCCTTGTTCAAATTGAGGATAAAATAACTTGCCAATTTAGTGTTCAGGACATTATGGACGCCAAGATACGAATTGTATGTACTGTTTTTTTGTAGGAGTTAAGCATAAAGATCGCAGTTATCTCCAATCACCAAGGGAGTTTCTTTTAAAATAAGAAACTCAAAATAATATTCCTTTTTAGCTTGGAAAACAAGAGACCTTAAGGCTTTGTGCACATGTTGCGTTTTTGCTGCGTTTTTTCAGTGCAGATGTGCCACAAAACCTAAAGGGTTTCCTGATGCCAGCAAAGAGAATGCGATTCCTGAAGTGTCATGCACACATTGCTTATTTTTTCCTTGAAGATTTGGAGAAGATTTAAATCTGCAACATGTCAATTCTTTCAGTGTTTTTTTTCTGCAGATGTCACCCATACTAATGAGTGGAAAAAATCTGCACCAAAGTAGCAAGTAAAAAACGCAGGAAAAAAAAAAAGCATATTTCTGCCGCTGCATTTTTCCTGCCAAGTGATGCAAAAATGGTGCAGAAATTTCTGCACCAAATACTTAACGTGTGCACATAGTAAAAGGGACCAGGGTTCATGTGAAAAAAAAGGCAATTAAGATACAATCAGTATAGGAAAGGGTTCTTTACAGTTAGAGTATTCAGACTACAGAATATCCTACCCCAAGTAAGTAGTAATGGAAGATAATTTGTCAACATTGAAACAGGACTTCATACTAATGTTATCTATTTATTTTTAGGAACAAACAAACAAAATTAACACCAAATGTTGACCTGTTACATAAGTGATACAGACATAAGCAGAGGGGCTCTGTTGATCATTACGTGTTCTGTCTGGAGTCCGTTAAGTGCTTGGTTTAGAAAGGAATAAAGAGTGCAGCGTGCAGAACTTTTTCTTCAGTTCTATACATAAAATAACGCAGACGTACCCCGTAATAATCAACAGGGTCCCTCTTCTTCCTATTGTATCAGTTATGCAATGGATCCATATTTTACATTATTCTGTTTGCATGTTACTCAAAGCTGAACTAACAAAAGTACTGGTAAATGAAAGTGTGAACATAGCCTAAGAAGGTGTGACATGCAGAAGTAGTGCTGTTGCTTCAAAAACATACAGCAACTATAAGAGTTAACACAGTCACAAGAGACAGGAAGTGTTGTGCTTCAGAAGCATCCAGCAACTAGAGGGGTTAACACAGTAACAGGAGACAGGGAGTGTTTCAGCAGAGCCCCAGGGGGATTGTGGGGAACTTGTTTATTAGTCTAGCTGGAGCCAACGAGAAAAGTGGTGTGTTATCTGGATCTGACAGAAGGCAACTGAACAGGATTCAGATCAGGAGAGAAACTAAACATAGGTCAAATAAACTCCCTGAACTAACAGTGCAGAGTATTATCAGGCAGGAACATAAGGACTGGAAGGAATTGTGTCACAGGGATCATCTCCCTTATTAAACCCTCCCCCCTCCATCTCCATGCAGGATAAAGAATGCTGTGTACTATTGCGTCCTTGTGAAGGAAAAGCCTGTGGTTGTGTATGCATAGAAGTGTGCTGCTAACAGATCTAATCTATGCTGAATTATGCTACTGAAGAGACCATAATACTGTGCCTTGTGAAGAAACTACAATATTGTTACTGGAGTCGGTTGCTCAAGAAACTCAGACTGTACTGTAAAGAAGATTGTTGCTGTAATATCCCATAATTGCACTGGCCGTGCTTCAGATTAAATTCCGCTGTTAACTGTTGAAAAAGACTCTTGTCAAATGTGTCTGGTCAGCAACTGAATCTATCGTGTGCCTGAGAGAAGCTGCAGCCTATGGTCGCCCTGAGTAACGGTTCCCCCAGGATTCCAAAGAATTCATGACACCCGTCTCGCCCTATCTGAACCTAGTGGCGAGCGTGTAAAAACGGCCATACACATTAAATGGACATCAGTAACTCTGGTGTTTTTGCCTGGAGCAGCCAAACATCTAATATGCATGAAGCCTCAGGTTATCCACACATGGTAGATGTTGGAGGGTAAAAGGATTGATCAGTTAAGTCACACCTGCCCGATCCTTCTGTTTTCGGAGATATAAGCCACCGCCAAAGGAGTCTGGAAGCAGCATGCTCTTCCTACGGAGAGCACATGCACACTTGAATAAAGTCCCCCATAAACAAACGATGACCAAATGACAGCCATCTCTTCCGACTCCCAAACACACAGAAGCAATGGGTGCCACGTGTTCATGTGTTCTCTATGGAGCCGCCCAATGCCAGGCTCCTCCGGTGGTGGCTTATCCCAGGGGGAACAAAAGGATCGGAAGTCCGAAATCCGACATAACAGATCCTTTTTATCCCTGACATCATCTGTTGGGGGAGAGTCGGGAAGCCCCCTTACACATTAGATGAAAGTCGGTGAAACCCGCTAATTTTGTTGGATCGGCCAACCATCCGATATTTATGGGGACCTCCAGACTTTCCTACGACAGATGATGTAGGGGAAGAGAAGGATCGAGAAGTTAGAGATTCATTGCCTAATCTTTTCATTTACAGAAGAGATAAGAGAGGTCTGACAGCAGCTTTCTTCTCTCTCCCCATTGAAAGCGCATGAATGCTCGATCTAAGTATGGGGGATTCAGAAGACATAGCTGACTGCTGAATGAATGATCGTCTGACAGCTATCTCATGTGTGTGGCCAGCTTAAAGGGAATCTGTTGGGAGGTTTTTGCTATTTAATCTCAGAGCATCATAATGCAGGGGCAGAGAACCTGATTTCAGCGATATGCCAATTGTTCAGCAGTTTGTTGTAATTTCAATAGAATCAGTGTTTTATCGGCAGGAGATTATCACTGCAGGACTAGGTGTCCAGTGCCAGGCAGTCCAGCTAATCTATGTAACCCCGCCCCCACCACTGATTGGGAGCTTGCTGACAATGTACAGCCTACACAGAAAGCAGCCAATCAGTGGTGTGGGCGGGTTTATATAGAGCTTAACATTCTGACCAGAGATACATCTACAACAGAGAAAACAGGGATTTTATCAAAATTGCAGCAAGCAGCCCAGTAAGTGACACATCGCTGGAATCAGGGTCTCTGCCCCTACATCATGCTGCTCTCAGATTACAAAGCAAAAGCCTTCTGACAGACTCCCTTTAAGTTATTGATCTGTCTTTCCATTTACAACAATAGATCACCACTGTGGTATTGGTTACACCAATGGAGTAGGGTTGAAGGACATGAAGATCTGTCACCAACAGTTATTGAGCCATTTATGGCTGTATTCCAAGGAGCTCATACACAATGCTGTGCAAAAGTTTTAGGCAGGTGTGCAATAAATGCTGCATTGTACGAATGCTTTCAAAAATAGAAGTGTTATTAGTTTGTTATCAATTAACAAAATGCAAAGAGAGTGAACAAAAGAGAAATCTAAATCAGATCAACATTCGGTGCGATCGCACTTTACCTTCAAAACAGCATCAATTCTTCTAGGTGCTTGTACTTGCACAAAGTTTTTGAAGGAACTAGTCAGGGAGACTGATTACAACAAATATTGATGTGATTTTTATTTCTGTTTTGTTCATTCTCTATGCATTTTGCTAATTGATAAAAATAAACTATTACTAAAAAAACAATTTTGCTTTGCAGCATTTTTTTCACACCTGCCTAAAACTTTTGCACATTGCTGTATGTATTACTATATCTTCACAACCTGTTATATACTGTAACTCAGTCTGTGTAATATGTAACTAATCTTCATTTTATGAAAAGTTACCGCATTTACCGCCTTTAAGTAATAGGCAAGTTAAATACTTTGCACGTTCAATGAATGAAACGGGTTGTCCGGGACTTTAAAGAGGTTGTCCACTACTTTTACATTGATGGCTATCCTTAGGATAGGTCATCAATGTCTGATCCGCCGGGGCCCGACACCCGGCTCCCCCGCCAATCAGCTGATATCGGTGTCAGTGGTGGCCACCGGCCGGAAGTACTTACTTGCAGAACTGGCCATCTACTTGTAGTGACTGTCGCAGTGTACTCCAAATCTGCCTCATACTGATTAGTATAGGAGGGGGTGTGCAGTACTATGCCCCGGCCACTATAAGTAGACAGCCAGCTCCACAAGTAAGTACTGACACCCCCACCACCGACACCAGCTGATTGGTGGGGGTGTCGGACCCCAGCCGATCAGACATTGATGACCTATCCTAAGGACATACCATCAATGTTAAAGTCCCGGACAATCCCTTTAACAATAGATATTTTGCACCCAAACTATCAATCCATTTAGACCAAGACTAATGCTCAGCCCACACTTCAGATACCTGCTGGTTTAAAGGGAAACCATCATGTAGAAAATGGTCTCTGATCTGCAGGTGGGATGTTATAGAGCTGGAGGAGCTGATCAGATTGATATAAATTTTTATGGGAAAAGTTTCAGTAAAACTTTTTATTCATTGAAATTCCTGGCCTTTTTTATGCCTACGAGTCCAGTGGGCGGTCCTACTCAGTGATTGACAGTCTTTCCTATATGTGTGAGCATGCAGAGATAGTTGTTAATCACAGAGTAAGACCATCCACCGGACACATTCATACAAACACCTGGGATTTAAATGAATAAAATACTGAGTTATGCTGAGTCTTTTCCAACAAACCTTCATATCATTCTGCTCAGCTTCTATTTCTTTATACCATGTTTTTCACAGATCTGCATGTAAAATGTGATAAGTTTCCTTTAACCCCTTGTAACAAAGTCACTGGCAGTGTGTCGGAAGGGAGATATATTTCACTGAGGCTGGTAGCCTCAGTGATGTGAAACATGGAAGTTTCTCCTGCACATTAGGTGCAGAGAGGGTTAACACTTAGGTTTACAAGGGACGAAGTGAATGACGAAGTGCAGAGTGGGACATCATCCACCAGCCTTTGTACTCAGGTGTGTTCAGTATCTAGGGAAACCTGCTCCCGAGAGAAGTTAGCACATGCTGTGCTGAACCGTGTGTGCCTAATCCTGAGTGGCCAGACCTTGGCCGATGTACAGACTGTGCTGCAATTTTGTACTTTGTTTTGCCACTTTAGCCTAACATGCTGTGTTTTTTCTTTATGGACTCCAGAGTACTTTATGACCCTGAATAAACTAACCCGAAATTTAAAGAGACAGTGTCCTGTGCCTACCTCAGCATACAGCCGAGCTTGTCGCTTTACCACACCCTTTACACCCCGGCCAGTTTGTTTTTTTCCTCCCTTTCTTCCAAGAGCCATAACTTTTTTATTTTTCCGTCCCCATAGCCATATTGCATTTGTTTGTTTGCGAGACGAGTTGTAATTTTGAACGACACCATTCATTTTACCATATAGTGCACTGGAAAGCAGGAATAGAATTCCAAGTGCATTGAAATTGCAAAAAAGTGGAATTCCACAATTGTTTTGGAGTATTTTATTGACCATGTTTACTATATGGTAAAACTGATCTGGCAGTATGATTCTCCATGTCAGTATGAGTACGCAGATACAAAACATGTATAGTTGTTGTTTTTTTATTTAAGTGGTGAAAAATTTTTGGGGAAATTTGTAAAAAAAAATTTTTGCTTGTGTCACCATTTTCTGAGACCTGTAACATTTTCAGTTTTCGGGATATATTACTTTGTGCCTTTTTTGCGCCCTAAGCTAACGTTTTTACTGCCACCATTTTGGGGTAGATTCAATGCTTTGATCGCCTCTTATTGCATTTTATTGAAATGTTGCAGCATCCCCAAAAACGTAATTCTGGCATTTTGACACTTTTTCCAGATCGGATTAATTAGTTCATATTTTGATAGATTATGAACACCACAGCGATACCAAATATGTGCTTTTTTTTTTTTTAATAGTTTTATTTTTTAATAGGGCAAAAAGGGGGGGGGGTTTGAACGTTAGTATTTTTTTTCATATTTTTAAAAACATTTTTATTTTACTTTTTACTGTACTTGTTAGTCCCCTTAGGGGACTTGAACTAAAATCTTAAGGTGTTGTCCAAACCAGACAAATGCTATGTAAAATCTGTAATAGAAGAACAAGATAAATAATAAGTGCAAGGAGAAAGATGAAATGGACAAGATGTGAGAAAATTAGTCAACTAGACTATTCATCCCAAGAAATATTAATGTGACTGGGTGTAGAAGCAAATAAAGTCGACTGAAGCTAGAAGACAGTGATGTTGGTTTTACGGTTTTACAGTTGACATTATATCAAGATGAAGGAACATACACATATAGTATGGACTATCTCCCCTATGAGGTGGACGATGGGACTCACCACAGCTCATATTTCAGCCCTTGTGAAGCGCAATGGGAAGCTGGGGGTTGGTCTCTCAGGGATGTCCACAATGTAGGACGAGCATACTTTTTCCGCAGCCTGGGAGTCTCTTAGGCGGCTCTCTTTTCTCTCCTAAATTATAAAGATGGAAAGTTTCTTACCATCTTCTTTTCTTAGACGGGAGATATGACATGCAACTAGGAAGTTATCAATGATATCAATCATCATGTCATCTCTATCAGAAACTGAATCCTCCAAAACCTGTGAAGGGTTTAAGATTATGTTTGACTCATATTTTATTTTTACTCCATAAACTGTATAACTTGCATTCATGCAATCTGCACCTCAGAAAACATGTCCAGAATCCGCCCTTTTCTCACTGTGGAAACGGACAAAACTCTTTGCACTGATTCATTCTTAGCTTGATGCTTTTAACTCATTAAGGGTCTTCCCTAGTGACGTACATAGGAATCACAGGACCCCATAGTCCCCCCCCCCAAAAAAAAAGAAATATAAAAAATAAATTAATAAATATAAATATATACAGTGGGGGAAACAAGTATTAGATCCCTTGCTGTTTTTGTAAGTTTGCTCACTGAGACAGTCTATAATTTTAAGGGTAGGTTAATTTTAACATTGAGAGATAGAATATCCCCAAAAAATTCAAGAAAATCACATTGTATAAATTAGATACATTTTTTTGCATTTTGCAGTGAGGAATAAGTATTTGATCATTATGAGTTCTGGCTCCTACAGACCAGTTAGACGCTCCTAATCAACTAGTTACCTGCATTAAAGACAGCTGTCTTACATAGTCACCTGTATAAAAGACTCCTATCCACAGACTCAATTAATCAGTCAGACTCTAACCTCTACAACATGGGCAAGACCAAAGAGCTTTCTAAGGATGTCAGGGACAAGATCATAGACCTGCACAAAGCTGTAATGGGCTACAAAACCATAAGTAAGATGCTGGGTGAGAAGGAGACAACTGTTGGTGCAATAGTAAGAAAATGGAAGAAATACAAAATGACTGTCAATCGACATCAATCTGGGGCACCATGCAAAATCTCACCTCGTGGGGTATCCTTGATCATGAGGAAGGTGAGAGATCAGCCTAAAACTACACTGGGGGAACTTGTTAATGATCTCAAGGCAGCTGGGACCACAGTCACCAAGAAAACCATTAGTAACACATTACGCCTTAAAGGTTTAAAATCCTGCAGAGCCCGCAAGGTTCCCCTGCTTAAGAAGGCACATGTGCAGGCCCGTCTGAAGCTTGCTAATGAACACCTGGATGATTCTGTGAGTTATTGGGAGAAGGTGCTGTGGTCAGATGAGACAAAAATTGAGCTCTTTGGCATTAACTAAACTCATCGTGTTTGGAGGAAGAAGAAGGATGAGTACAACCCTAAGAACATCGTCCCAACCGTGAAGCATGGTGGGGGAAACCTTATACTTTGGGGGTGCTTTTCTGCCAAGGGGAGATGACGACTGCACCATACTGAAGGGAAGATGGATGGGGTCATGTATCGCGAGATTTTGGAGAACAACCACCTTCCCTCAGTAAGGGCATTGAAGATGGGTTGTGGCTGGGTCTTCCAGCAAGAGAATGACCCAAAACATACAGTCAAGTCAACAAAGGAGTGGCTCAAAAAGAAGCACATTAAGGTGATGGAGTGGCCTAGCCAGTCTCCAGACCTTAATCCCATAGAAAACTTATGGAGGGAGTTGAAGCTCCGAATTGCCAAGCGACAGCCTCAAAATCTGAATGATTTAGAGATGATCTGCAAAGAGGAGTGGACCAAAATTCCTCCTGACATGTGCCCAAACCTCATCATCAACTACAAGAAAGTCTGATTGCTGTGCTTGCCAACAAGGGTTTTGCCACCAAGTATTAACCGCTTCCAGACCGCCCACTGTACATAAACGTCGGCGTTGCCTGGGCTCTGTGCAGAGCCGACGTTTATGAACGGTTGGTGGTCCCGCAGCCCTCAGGACCCCCAGGGTCCTGCAAGTACTGCGGGTGCGGTGCAGAGCGACAGCTGACAGGTGACATCATCGGGACCGGATTGGATCAGGTCCTAATGATGTTAACCCTTTGCTATCTTCTATATGCCGCGATCTATAGTGATCGCGGCATTTAGAAGATAGTGAGAGGAGAGGGTGGTCCACTTACCTCTCCGACGGCCCCCTGATGTCTTACAGGACCTGCCGTTGTCATGGCAGCCGGAGGTCACATGACCGCCTCCGGATCTGCCATATATGGTGTCCTGCTAAGCTCAGCCTGCAGCTGAAGTCTAGCAGGAGACAGACAGTGTGGAACTGTCAGCAAAGCTCTCATGCAATGCAATACATGTCTATTGCATGAGAACAGTGATTAGAAAAATAAAAATTAATGTCCCATACAGGACTAAGTAAAAATGTAAAAAAAAGTCTAAAAAATGTTTTCAAACTGTTAAAAAAAATCACAAAATAAATAAAAATACACTGTGTTCCAAATTATTATGCAAATAATATTTTCTCAGATTTTCCCAAATTACCTATATGAATTGCAGTCATTGTAATTTTCCAGTCAAATAACTAATAGAGCACAATTGAAAGGTTTTTGTACAAACTGCCTATGATAACAGTATATTTTTTTAAAAATAAAACACTCAAACTGCTCTCAAAAGCATGTTCCAAATTATTAAGCACAGCAGAGTTTTCAACCTTTTCATTTTAATAAAAAACAAAAAAATGGTCATTTTTGAAATTATAAGCATTAGCAGGTTATTACAAACTGAAATCAAACAGTTTTCAACTCAAAACTTTATTCTAGGTGATGTTACATTTGCACATAGGACCCCTTGTTCGAAAGGAGCTTCTGAACTCTCTCGTCCATTGAATTTGTCAGGTTTTGGATGGTTTCTGCTTTAATTGTTTTGCATGAGGACAGAATACCCTCCCAGAGCTGTTGCTTAGATGTGAACTGCCTCCCGCCATCATAGACACTCCTTTTGATGATGCTCCAGAGGTTCTCAATGGGGTTGAGGTCAGGGGAGCATGGGTGCCACACCATAAGTTTGTCCCCTTTTATGCCCATAGCAGCCAGAGATGCAGATGTGTTATGTGCAGCATGAGACGGGGCATTACCAATTCTTCACCTGCTACTGATTTTGTTTATTATGTCTCCCAAAGATCGCAGTAAGGCTCTGCTCACATTTATCCTGCTCTCTGCGCTGAGCACTTATGCCAGAGATTCCGTGTAAATCTCTGAAATACGTGATTCAGACGGAACCCATGACGGAAGATTCCCAGTAATGAGGCAGATATAGGCCACTGTGGATGCCGTCTGGCCTGTGATCCCACGGTGTAATTTGTTTTAGGCGTGCATAAAAGTGCGGTTGGCCACAGTTTTGTGCACTTCTGAAAAAAGGACACCGCTAAACAGAGGCCAGACGGAGTCCAGAGTAACTCTGCTGCCTCATTACAGTGAATGGATCCCACAGGGGTTTCATCTGAATTACATCACTTGGAAATTTAGATGGAAACCCCGATGTAAGTGCTCAGCCTAGAGCGCCGGATAAATGTTACGTAAAATGTTCCCAATAAAAGCTTCAACTCAGTCCTCAAAAAAGCTAGTCCCCACTCAGGTCCGTCATCTGTTAAAAATATAAGGGACTTCCAAGTTACTGGTAGCAGAAAGGCTCTGGAAAAGTGAAATGGCCCTTGCCCCCCAAAAGAAATTCAGAAAATTTTGTGCTCCCAAATCCAAATGCCTATTCTACAATAATTTGTTCTCCAATTGTCAAATAGCGCTTAGTCCCTCCCAGATCTCGCCGTATGGCTGAGCGGTACGATACAGTCACATATGGGGTATTGCAAAGTTTAGAAGAAATTGTGTGACACATTTCGGCACCATTTTTACCCATTGCCCTGTGAGAAAATGTAAAATCTGAGGGTAAAACATTTTTTTGTGGTAAAAATATAATTATGTTTTCTTCACTGCCCAATGGTATAAATTAAAAAATTTAAAAATACTCACTACTTCCCTAGATGAATTCCTTGAGAGGTGTAGTTTACAAAATGGGGTCACTTGTGGGGTTTTCTGCTGTTTCGGCATGTCAGCGGCTCTTCAAATGTGACATGGTGTCTGCAACCTATCCCAGCCAACATAGCGCTCCTTTCTCTTCCGAACCCTGCCGTGTGCCAAAGCAGTGGTTTTCCCCCACATATGGGGTATCGGCGTACTCAGGAGAAATTGCACAACAAATTTCATGGTGCAATTTATCCTGTTACCCTTATGATAATGCAAAATTAGGGGATGAAAAACATTTTTTGTGGGAAAAATGTGAAAATTTTATTTTTACGGCTCAATATTATAAACTTCTCTGAAGCACCTGGGGGTGCAAGGTGCTCACCACACACCTAGATAAATTCCCTAAGGGGTCTAGTTTCCAAAATGGTGTCACTTGTGAGGGGTTTCCACTGCTTAGGCACATCAGGGGCTCCCCAAATGCGACATGGCGTCTGCTAATTATTCAAACAAACTTTACATTCAAAAAGTCAAATGGCGCTTCTTCCTTTCCAAACCCTGCAGTGTACCCAAATAGTGGTTCCCCCCACATATGGGGTATCGGCATACTCAGGAGAAATTGCACAGCAAATTTCATGGTGCAATTTCTCCTGTTACCCTTATGATAATGCAAAATTAGGGGATGAAAAACATTTTTTGTGGGAAAAATGTGAAAATTTTATCTTTACAGCTCAATATTATAAACTTCTGTGAAGCAGCAGGGGGTGCAAGGTGCTCACCACACATCTAGATAAGTTCCCTAAGGGGTCTAGTTTACAAAATGGTGTCACTTGTGGGGGTTTTCCACTGTTTTGGCACATCAGGGGCTCCCCAAACGCAACATGGCGACTGCTAATTATTCAAACAAATTTTACATTCAAAAAGTCTAATGGCACTCCTTCCCTTCCGAACCCTGCAGTGCGCCCAAACAGTGGTTTTCCCTCATACAGTTAGGTCCATATATATTTGGACAGAGACAACATTTTTCTAATTTTGGTTCTAGACATTACCACAATGAATTTTAAACAAAACAATTCAGATGCAGTTGAAGTTCTGACTTTCAGCTTTCATTTGAGGGTATCCACATTAAAATTGGATGAAGGGTTTAGGAGTTTCAGCTACTTAACATGTGCCACCCTGTTTTTAAAGGGACCAAAAGTAATTGGACAATTGACTTCAAGGCTATTTCATGGACAGGTGTGGGCAATCCCTTCGTTATGTCATTCTCAATTAAGCAGATAAAAGGCCTGGAGTTGATTTGAGGTGTGGTGCTTGCATTTGGAAGGTTTTGCTGTGAAGTAAAAATGCGGTCAAAGGAGCTCTCCATTAGTGTTGAGCCACCCCCGTAGTGTTCGAGTTCGGTTCGTCGAACACCCGTGTGCTCGCCGAACTGTTCGTCGAACTGTTCGTCGAACACCTTCGAACACCGTCAAAACCAATGGCAGGCAAACAAAAACACATAGAAACACATAGAAAACACCTTCAAAGGTGTCCAAAAGCTGACAAACTGCTCAGAAGACACAACTAACACATGGAAAAGTGACAAGTACATATAGTCATGCGAAAAGAAAAGAGGTGGAGGAGTAAAAGGAGGGGGAGACACAGATATAGGCATGTCATGCCCTTCTAAAATCCAAAAAGTGAGAAGCCGACACGTTCAGTCCGCTCCTGCCCGTGCCACCTCCGTGTCGCCGGGTTTGTGCCAGAGCCGCGGTGAACCCTGACGGCCAGCCCCCCTCTCCCAATACTGGTGCCTGTCCGCTGGTGGGTCGAGCGAGCCCCCCTGTGGTGGAGGCAGCTCTAAGCTTTTTAATTTAAATTGTCTCTCTAATTTGAATAAATACACTTTAAATCCATTTACAAGGATCTATTGGAGGGCAAGTCTCATGCCAGCAGCCGCGTAATTCCAGCTCCAGTAGCATCCACTAAAGCTGCTGCAGTTAAAAAGCTTTTATAAGGATCGAGCTCGGCTGTCCACCGCAAGGCATCCTACTGCCAGTCCGAGCCCCTATGCCTTGGGGTGCCTCCTGATGCTCTTCACTGAGTATCCCGTGGTCCCGAAGCATTTCCTTTGAAAAAATGAAGTGTCCAAACTACAGGTGGTGTAGCTTGCTTAACAGCCGGGATAATCCGCTGACTAGCAGACACTGCTACTAGGCACAAAGTATTTCCTGGGCTAGATGCAGTTAAAAATTTGTAATTAGATACTCTCGTTGGATGCTGAGAAAGCATTCCATAGAGTCTCTTGGCACGCCATATATGATTCTCTTAAAAAGCTTGGGGTAGGGGTCTAGGGGACCCTTTTATAGCCAAAATCACGGCCCTGTATCGCAATACGTCACCTAGGCTGAAGATAAATGGAACTGTAGAACCCTGAGGGCTCGGTTGCTACAGAGGTATTGCACCTCACCCAGAGGTGTGATATCTCACTCTCAGGTAAGGATGTAGTGTGGATCAGGACCCGACACCTGCATGCATTACACCACATTGCCGTGGGGCAGGGTGACCAATATGCCCCTGAGATGGGCACGACAGTCCCTGTCCCTGGCTGGAGTGGGGGGAGGGAACACTGAGGAAGGGGAACCCTGTAGTGCAGGAGCAGGGAGGAAGCAGTTCCTGGGTGCATTGAGAAGGGAGTATAAAAGGTGGGCACCATCTTAGTTCAGTGCAGAGAAGTCTGAGCAGAAGTGGCAGGGAGCAGGGGCTCTGCATGAGCTCTGCTCCGGAGGCGGGCCTAGTAACAGAGGCCCAGGCCTGGAAGAGGGAGAAGGAAGGAAGAGGAGCGGAGAAGGCTCCAGGAACGAGGAACGAAGGGATCTCAGGGGTGCGGACGGGCGAGTCGCCACCGCACGCCCGAATCCACCTGCGTGGAGGGGTCAGGCCAAAGGGGGAGAACAGTCCCCGAAACTAGTGGAGGCAGGAAACGACCCTCAGCTAGAAACAGGAGGCTGTGACATTTTATGTGGCGCAGCCCCTCGCTACACCCGCTAGGAAGGCACCACATAGGGTCAGGGAAACTGGCGCCAAGTTTACCAAGAGGAGGCCCGAGGCAGCCGGACAGAAGGGTTGGTAAGAAAGGCCAGACAAAGGACACACAAAGGGGGTCCTGTGAAGCACTCCAAAGTTATCTGGGAGTTGTCTGAGCCCCTCACCTGGTGAGCACAGTACGACGTGGGCAGCCGTTACCTGCAGACGTGGTCTGGATAATAAGAACTGTGAGTAAAGGCCCTGGACTGCATCACTGACTCCGTGTCATTACTGCTGCTGCCCTGCACCATCACCCCCATCCTCCGCATACACTGCCCTGAGGCTATACTCCTCCTGTGGGGAGTTATGCTACGCTCTGCTGCACCCACAACACCAGCCTCAGCGGTCTGCCCTGGAGCGGCGGTTCACTCTGACCGCAATCCACGGGTGGCGTAGTCGGACATTTAAACATCAAAACCACATAAATAGTTCCGCCACTGGTTTGACCGCCCTGAGCCACGGAACCGGGTCGCCGCCACGGAGACTACAACCACCAGCATCCACCAAAAAGGGTCCGGCTCCGGGTGTCCCAAGGCCCAGGGGGCGCGTCAGAACATTTTCATCACCTTTCACAATCACCAATGGGACAAGGCAGGGATGTTCTCTGTCCCCTCTCTTATACATCCTAGTGACGGAGCACCTGCTCTCATCAATTCGCCATAACCCCAATATTAGGTGGATTGAGGTGGGAGGCACCGAGTACAAGTGCTCTCTATTTGCTGATGATGTCCTAGT
Source organism: Phyllobates terribilis (assembly GCF_046119375.1). Taxonomy (NCBI): domain Eukaryota; kingdom Metazoa; phylum Chordata; class Amphibia; order Anura; family Dendrobatidae; genus Phyllobates; species Phyllobates terribilis. The sequence goes on along the minus strand of NW_027362761.1, from coordinate 1,147,158,796 downwards.
ATATATCACTCAATCACATATATCCATCCATGCTGTTATGGCTGAAATAGATCACTTTGTTACATGGTCAAATTTTAAAATCAATGCAGCGAAGTCTGAGGCCCTCGATGTCTCCCTCCCCAAATCCATATAGGATTCCATCCAGTCCAACTTTCCCTTTGCCTGGCCCTCACAGGGTATCAAATACTTAGGAATTCCTATTCATAGAGACCTCTCCCATCTATGTTATCTTAATTTTGGGCCCTTTATTGAACAACTCCATACAGACCACGGTTGGCAAGTTAGAACTGTAAGATTCACTACGTGAACCACTGGTGTTTTGTGGAAAAGCACATGTACATTGTGTTCCAAATTATTATGCAAAAAGTGTTTAGGAGTGATAAGGGAAGAATTTGTATGTTTGTCAGTTAAACTCATTGATGGTGATGTGTGTCAGGGCTCTTTATATCACTGTAAGCAATTGCAGACACCTGTGCTAATTAGTTTGGCAGGTGTGTCCAATGAAAGGCAAGACTACTTAAGAAGGCTGTCTCACATTATTAAGCAGCCTACATTTTCTGCCAAAATGGGAAAGAAAAAGGATGTGTCGGCTGCTGAGAAGCAACAAATTGTGGAGTGTTTAGGTCAAGGCATGACTACAATCAAGATTGTGCGATGATCAGGATGAAGTGTATTGGCAATCAAGAAGTATGTAGCTGATTCACAGTACACACGTGTGCGTGCTGATAAGGGCAAATTGAGGACTCTTTCCTACAGGCAATTACGTCAGGTTGAAAGAGCAGCGGCAAAAAAGCCTTGTCATAGCAGCAGACAAGTTTTTGAAGCTGCTTGTGCCTCCAACGTCCCCCGAACAACAAGATGCAGGGTCCTTCAGAGGTTTGCAGCTGTGCATACGCCATCCTGTCGACCTCCTCTATCCACTTCACACAAGCAGAAACGGCTCCAGTGGGCCAAACATTACATGAAGACTGATTTCAAAACTGTTTTGTTCACTGATGAGTGCCGTGCAGCGCTCGATGGTCCAGATGGATGGAGTGGAGGATGACTGGTTGATGGACACCCCACGCAAACACGGCTACAGCGCCAACAAGGAGGAGGTGGAGTAATGTTTTGGGCTGGAATCATGGGGAGAGAGATTGTCGGTCCCTTTAGGATCCCTGAAGGCGCTAAAGATGAACTCCATAATGTATGTGGATTTTCTCAAACAGCACTTCCTGCCATGGTTCAAGAAGAAGAACCGTGTATTTCACAGCAAGATCATTTTTCTGCATGATAATGCACCATCTCATGCTGCACATAAAACATCTGCATCTCTGGCTGATATGGGCATAAAAGGGGACAAACTTATGGTGTGACCCCCATGCTCCCCTGACCTCTACCCCATTCAGAACCTTTGGAGCATCATTAAAAGGAGTGTCTATGATGGCGGGAGGCAGTTCACATCTAAGCAACAGCTCTGGGAGGGTATTCTGTCCTCATGCAAAACAATTGAAGCAGAAACCATCCAAAACCTGACAAATTCAATGGACGAGAGAGTTCAGAAGCTCCTTTCGAACAAGGGGTCCTATGTGAAAATGTAACATCACCTAGAATAAAGTTTTGAGTTGAAAACTGTTTGATTTCAGTTTCTAACAACCTGCTAATGCTTATAATTTCAAAAATGACCATTTTTTTGGTCTTTATTAAAATGAAAAGGTTGATCAAAAAGTTTGGGGGATCTAAGAGTGTGGCAACCCAGTAGTCATGATTACTTCGAATTCTGACAATATGAGGGTCATGCTGCAGGTAGTGCAGCAAGAAGACACTTATGTGTCTTGCGCATCTCGGAGCCCCAAAATTATTTTCCGGGCTAGATGCAGCTAAAAATTATTATTAATTTTAAATCTGGTGAAGCTTTAGTATAGATGGCCTAATAGGATCAGTGCTGCACACTGCTACAAAGCCCAAATTATTTTCCAGTCAAGATACAGATAAACATGATTAGTAATTTTAAATCTGGTGGAGCTTATTATAGATGGCCTAATAGAATCAGTGCTGCACACTGCTACAAAGCCCAAATTATTTTCCAGCCAAGATACAGATAAACATGATTAGTAATTTGAAAGCTTAAAACGGTTGGTAGGGTGATATTAACCAATCATCAAGCTTTTACTCTCCCCAGGATGACACAGGGGTAGAAAAGTCGTTTCGGATCCATGATTTGTTCATCTTTATGAACGTGAGTCTGTCTACATTATCAGTGGAGAGCCGCGTGCGCTTATCTGTCAGCACACCACCAGCAGCGCTGAACACACGTTCAGACAGAACGCTGGCTGCGGGGCATGACAAGATCTCCAAGGCGTAAGTGGCTAGCTCCGGCCATTTATCCAGATTGGAAGCCCAAAAAGAGCAAGGGTCCAGTGACACAGTCATGGCTTCAATGTTTACTTGGAGATACTCCTGTACCATCGTCTCTAGGCGTTGACTATGTGTCAGACTTCTTGTCTCCTGTGGCCTTGCAAAGGATGGGCTAAAAAAGTGGTGAAATGATTCCGCAAAATTGATGTTACCAGCAGATACTGTGGTTCTGTTACGGTTTGAGTGCTGAACACTTGACGGTCCCACGGTTGGCAAGTTGGAACTGTGAGATTCACTACGTGCACCACTGGTATTTTGTGGAAAAGCACATGTAAGATTCTGCAACAGTCTCTGCTGATACTCCTGCATGCGTGCATCCCTTTCTATGGCAGGAATAATTTCTGCAAATTTACTTTTGTACCGGGGATCTAATAGTGTGGCAACCCAGTAGTCAGGATTATTTCTAATTCTCACAATTCGAGGGTCATGTTGCAGGTAGTGCAGCAAGAAGGCACTCATGTGTGTTGCGCATCCAGGAGCACCAAGTCCCTGTTGTGTTGGTGGCGAGGTAACAATCATGCTTCCTTCCTCTGTCCTCTCCCCCCAACCTCGCACAACAGAAATGTGATCAAGGTCTCCCTCATCTGATGAGTCTTCCATCAGTTCGTCCTCCACTTCTTCCTGGGCTCCTGCACCTTCCTCACTAGTTTGGCTGCTACCATGCGCCCTGGTAAAACCATCTCCCCCACCCTCACATGCCTGCCGCCTTGGTGCTGCCGACCGTCTGGACCTTGCAGATGTTAGCCCTTCCACATACAACTCCTCCTCCTCTACTTCCTCCACCTCCTCTTGTGCCACCACCTGACTCCGAATTCTGTTTAACATGTGCTCCAGCATGTAAATCACCGGAATAGTCATGCTGATAATGGCATCGTCAGCACTAAACATCTTCGTCGCCATTTCAAAACTGTGCAGAAGGGTGCATAGGTCCCTGATCTGAGACCACTCCTCCAGCGTGATTTGCCCCACCTCTGGATCTCGTTGGCCCAGGCTATACGTCAGAACGTATTGCACCAGGGCTTGTCGGTGCTGCCACAGTCGCTGCAACATGTGCAGAGTTGAATTCCACCGGGTAGGCACATCGCATTTTAGCCGGTGAAGTGGCAGGCCCAACGACTTCTGTAGAGATGTAAGTCGCTGAGCTGCGGGATGCGAACGGCGAAAGTGAGCACACAGCGACCGTGCCCTCTGCAGAAGGCCATCTAGTCTGGGATAGTGGGCTAAAAATTGCTGGACAACCAGGTTCAACACGTGAGCCATACAAGGCACGTGTGTGACATTGCCCCGGCGAAGGGCCGCACCCAGGTTTGCAGCATTGTCGCACACGGCCTTCCCTGATTTCAGGTCCAGTGGAGACAACCATTCATGAAATTGGTTCTCCAGAGCTGACCACAGCTCCTCAGCTGTGTGACTCACATTTCCCAGACATTTCAATGTAAAAACCGCCTGATGACGTTGAGCCCTACTGCCAGCATAGTAAGGAGGTGTGCAGGATCCCTTCTGCGCAGTTAGAAAGCTTGTGGCATGACCAGACAGGCTTTGGGTGCAGGTGGAAGACCGAGAGGAGGTTGAGGAGGCAGAAGCAGTGGAGGAACTTTGACATAAAGAGGATTGACACACAACTCGTGGGGACGGCAAGACTTGGACAGCAGCCCCTTGTCCTGCTGTCACCATAGTTACCCAGTGCCCAGTCAGCGACATGTAACGCCCCTGTCCATGCCTACTCGTCCAAGTGTCTATGGTGAAATGCACCCTGTCACACACAGAGTTTCTCAAAGAAGCGGTGATGTTGTGTGCGACATGCTGGTGGAGCGCAGGCACACCTTTCTTTGAGAAGTAGTGCCGACTGGGCATCTGGTACTGGGGCACTGCGATGGACATAAGGTCTCGAAAATCCTCTGTGTCCACCAGGCGGAAAGGCAGCATTTCTGTAGCCAAGAACTTGCAGATGGTGAAATTCAACCTCTTAGCTTTCTCATGGCTAGGAGGAAATGGTCTTTTACTTGTCCACATCTGAGGGACCGAGGGCTGGCTATTGTGCTTAGACGGGGTTGATAAGGGTGTCCCCGGCAAACTGCCGGTCTGTGAGGAAGATGCAGGCGGACATGTTAGGTTGCCTTGATCCAAAGGTGGTGCTATCGATGTCGGACAGCGCTCAACACCAGCTGGTGTTACCACCTCCAAAGAAAATGATGACCTGCCAATCACGCTGGCTGTTGCGGGTAAAGAGGTGGCAGGTCTGCGCCCCAAAACAGGTGTGACTGCTGTCCCCCCAGTCACAGAGGATGAAGAGGCCGCGGATGCACAAGATATGGCAGACGGTGGTTGGCCCGGCCGGCTAGGCCGCATTGTAGCACACTGAGCTTCCCACTGCAACTTATGCTTCATGTCCATGTGCCGGTTCATGCATGAAGTACTCAAACTATGTATTTTTTGGCCTCTACTTAGCTTTTGCTGACAAATGTTACAGATAACACGAGTTGGGTCATCTTTATCGATCTGAAAAAATGCCCAGGCTATGCAAGGCTTAGCACCCATGCGACCTGAAGAGCCACCACGACTTGTGGTGAGAGGCAGAGTTGTGTTTGAGGATGCAGTTGTTGACGTGCTTCCAGTACTACGTCTCTGTCCAGGAAGGCGCAACCTGACCTCGTCGTCACTAGCATCTTCCTCCACCTCCTCTGCTGACCTCATCTCTTGGCTGACTGTGGGTTGACAGTAAGTGGGATCTCCAACCTCATCATCATCATCCTGTGCGTTATCTCACCCGTCGTCCTCAGAGCCAACCTGTTCCTGCCCTGACAAAAAACTAAAGTTGTCGCTCCAATCAGGTATTTGAGTCTTATCATCGTCTTCCTCATTGTCTCCACCAACAGGAGTTACAGTTTGGGAATGAGGGTCTACATTATGGTCAGAACCTTCTGCGTCTGGTCCTGGATCCGACTCATAAAGATTCTGGGCATCAGTGCAGATCATTTCCTCGTCTGGATTCACAGAAGCGCTGGAGTCGACCTCTGATTCCCAGGCTATAGTATGAGTAAACAGCTCTGCAGACTCAACCATCTGTTCTACCTCATACTCAGACGGGCAGCTGGAGATTTGGGAGCTGTGAGGAAGCAAGTGCGATTGGGGTGACACCTTTGAGGACTGGAGTATTTGTGATGTTGAAGTTGATGTGGAGGAGAGCCCACTTAAAGGAGCACTTGATATCCGTTGAAGCACCTGCTGTTTTTGTGCCTCATCTGGAATTTGTAGCGATTGGCGTGGCCGTAAGAAAGGGATCTTATCACATTGTCCGCTAAAAGAAGTAGACATTTTAGTTTGGCTGGAAGATGGTCTTTCTTCTGCAGATGTTACTGTTGCTTTAACACCTACCCCACGGACACAACCTTTTTTCCCCTTCCCAACACGCCTATTCCCCTTTCCACCAGCAGCAGGCCTTTTTCCACTCATTTTGGTGGTTAACTAATTAACAACTCTGGAGTTGTTTGCACAAAAAAACAATGGATGGGAACCGAGCAGAGCTGAGTGGCCAAACTGTGGTATTAGGCCAAAACTATTGGCTGGGTTAGATGCAGAAAAAAATTATATTCAATTTGCAACCTGATGGAGGTCAGTATAGATGGACTAATAGAGAAAGTCCCACACACTGCTAGAAGGCCAAATATTTTTTCAGAGCTAGATGCAGAAAAAAATATATTCAGTTTGCAACCTGATGGAGGTCAGTATAGATGGATTAATAGAACAAGTCCCACACACAGCTAGAAGCCCAATATTTTTTCAGAGGTAGATGCAGAAAAAAATATATTCAGTTTGCAACCTGATGGAGGTCAGTATAGATGGACTAATACAACAAGTCCCACACACAGCTAGAAGCCCAATATTTTTTCAGAGGTAGATGCAGAAAAAAATATATTCAGTTTGCAACCTGATGGAGGTCTGTATAGATGGATTAATAGAACAAGTCCCACACACAGCTAGAAGCCCAATATTTTTTCAGAGGTAGATGCAGAAAAAAATATATTCAGTTTGCAACCTGATGGAGGTCAGTATAGATGGACTAATACAACAAGTCCCACACACAGCTAGAAGCCCAATATTTTTTCAGAGGTAGATGCAGAAAAAAATATATTCAGTTTGCAACCTGATGGAGGTCTGTATAGATGGATTAATAGAACAAGTCCCACACACAGCTAGAAGCCCAATATTTTTTCAGAGGTAGATGAAGAAAAAAATATATGCAGTTTGCAACCTGATGGAGGTCAGTATAGATGGACTAATACAACAAGTCCCACACACAGCTAGAAGCCCAATATTTTTTCAGAGCTAGATGCAGAAAAAAATTATATTCAATTTGCAACCTGATGGAGGTCAATATAGATGGACTAATAGAATGATGCTATGCCCAAAAGATTTTACTTCACTAGGTGCAGTAAAAAAATTGGTATTCTATACACAGGTGGTATATCTTGCAACACAGATAGGCTACTCCACTGACTAACACACTCTGCAATAGGCCAAAAAGGATTAGCTTTGCTAGATTCAGCCAAATGCTGTGAAAAAAACTTGCACAGCACTGGCACAGACCTGCCTGGCAAAAACTGATAGGAACTGATGTAACCTAGTCCTGAAAAGGACTCCAATTACAATTAGTCTTTACTCCCACAATCTATCTATTTAAGAGCACAGACCTGCCTGATAAAAGTCGTAGGAAATGCTGTAACCTAGTCCTTAAAAGGACTGCAATCACAACTATTCCCTACTCCCAAGCTATCTGTAGATTTGTGCGAAAATTGGCTTGAAATTAACAAGGTATAGCGCACACAGCAACAGTGGTGCCGTCTAACACGCAGCTGCAGCAGTGAGAAAATGGTGGCGACGGGGAAAATGGCTTGGTCTTATAGGTCAAGGACATGTGACATACACTGCCAATGACACATGCTCTTGCTTGTGTGAAAAAAAGCACTTCGCTCCGTGTGTGCGCTGCTGATAGGCTGACAGATTGCACCTCCCCACTGTAAATGCGGGAAAGAGAAAAAAAATGGAGATCTTCATTGTTCCTGCAGAGATCCATCCCCTGCCCCTCCCCCCACCCCGCTGTACACTGAAACTGCGTATTAACATTAATTTTCATCATTACTGAGAAAAAATCCAGTTATGATTTTGGTGCACGAACAGTTATCGAACATAACCTCGAACAGCTGAATTTTTCTCAAATTGTTCGTGTTCGCCGAACGGCTCGAACACCGCCCAAAACAGCTCGAATTTGAGATTGGCGAACAGTTCGAGTAGAACAACGCTCATCTCTACTCTCCATGCAGGTGAAACAAGCCATCCTTAAGCAGCAAAAACAGAAAAAACCCATCCGAGGAATTGCTACAATATTAGGAGTGGCAAAATCTACAGTTTGGTACATCCTGAGAAAGAAAGAAAGCACTGGTGAACTCATCAATGCAAAAAGACCTGGGCGCCCACGGAAGACAACAGTGGTGGATGATCGCAGAATAATCTCCATGGTGAAGAGAAACCCCTTCACAACAGCCAACCAAGTGAACAACACTCTCCAGGAGGTAGGCGTATCAATATCTAAATCTACCATAAAGAGAAGACTGCATGAAAATAAATACAGAGGGTTCACTGCACGGTGCAAGCCACTCATAAGCATCAAGAATAAAAAGGCTAGACTGGACTTTGCTAAAAAACATCTAAAAAAGCCAGCACAGTTCTGGAAGAACATTCTTTGGACAGATGAAACCAAGATCAACCTCTACCAGAATGATGGAAAGAGAAAAGTATGGTGAAGGCGTGGTACAGCTCATGATCCAAAGCATACCACATCATCTGTAAAACACGGCGGAGGCAGTGTGATGGCTTGGGCATTCATGGCTGCCAGTGGCACTGGGTCACTAGTGTATATTGATGATGTCACACAGGACAGAAGCAGCCGAATGAATTCTGATGTATTCAGAGCCATACTGTGTGCTCAGATCCAGCCAAATGCAGCCAAACTGATTGGTCGTCGTTTCATACAACAGATGGACAATGACCCAAAACATAAAGCCAAAGCAACCCAGGAGTTTATTAAAGCAAAGAAGTGGAATATTCTTGAATGGCCAAGTCAGTCACCATATCTCAACCCAATTGAGCATGTATTTCACTTGTTAAAGACTAAACTTCAGACAGAAAGGCCCACAAACAAACAGCAACTGAAAACCACTGCAGTGAAGGCCTGGCAGAGCATCAAAAAGGAGGAAACACAGCGTCTGGTGATGTCCATGAGTTCAAGACTTCAGGCAGTCATTGTCAACAAAGGGTTTTCAACCAAGTACTAGAAATGAACATTTTATTTACAATTATTTAATCTGTCCAATTACTTTTGGTCCCTTTAAAAACAGGGTGGCACATGTTAAGGAGCTGAAACTCCTAAACCCTTCATCCAATTTTAATGTGGATACCCCTAAATGAAAGCTGAAAGACTGAACTGCATCTGAATTGTTTTGTTTAGAATTCATTGTGGTAATGTCTAGAACCAAAATTAGAAAAATGTTGTCTCTGTCCAAATATATATGGACCTAACTGTATATGGGGTATCAGCGTGATCATGAGAAATTGCACTACAAATTGTGTGTCCACTGTTACCCTTGTGAAAATAAAAAATTGGGTCTAAAGTGCCATTTTTGTGAAAAAAAGTTAAATGTTCATTGTTTTCTTCCACATTCCAAAAATTCCCGTGAAACACCTGAAGGGTTAATAAACTTCTTGGTTTTGAGCACCTTGCGGGGTGCAGTTTTTAGAATGGTGTCACTTTTGGGTATTTTCTGTCATAAAGACCTCTCAAAGTCACTTCAAATAAGATGTGGTCCCTAAAAAAATGTTTTTGTAAATTTTGTTGGAAAAATGAGAAATCGCTGGTCAACTTTTAACCCTTATAGCTTCCTAACAAAAAAAAATTTTGGTTCCAAAATTGTGCTGATGTAAAGTAGACATGTGGGAAATGTTATTTATTAACTATTTTGTGTGACATATCTCTCTGATTAAAGGGCATGAAAATTCAAAGTTTTAAAAATTGCAAAATGTACAAAATTTTCGCCAAATTTCTGATTTTTTCACAAATAAACGCAAGTGATATCGAAGAAATTTTACCACAATCATGAAGTACAATATGTCACGAAAAAACAACCACAGAATCAGGGGGATCCGTTGAAGCGTTCCAGAGTAATTACCTCATAATGTGACAGTGGTCAGAATTGAAAAAATTGGCCCGGTCACGAAGGCGAAAACAGGCTCTGACGCGAAGTGGTTAAGTGTTGTTTGCCAGAGGGATCAAATACTTATTCCTCACTGCAAAATGCAAATAAATGTATCTAATTCATACAATGTGATTTTCTTGATTTTTTTTTGATATTCTATCTCTCAATTTTAAAATTAACCTACCCTTAAAATTATAGACTCTTCATGTCTTTGTCAGTGGGAAAACTTACAAAAACAGCAAGGGATCAAATACTTACTCCCCCCACTGTATATAAAATATCTGTCTATTGAAGCCACTTAGTGTTCTCACCAGCAATACCACTTTTAAAGTCATTTTAGAGTATAAGGCTCCCAAAAATGCCCCCACCCACACAGTTTGTAAGGTATCCCCAAAGTCAATCCCCTCCCACAGTTTCACCCCACACATACAGTATGAGGGTGAAACTGTCAATATGAGGGCCGCCACAGCCAGCTACTGAGCATGAAGGCCTCCACAGCCACATTATGAGAGCCTACACAGAATGAGGGTCCCCACAGTCCCTCATACAGAATGAGTGCCCCACACAAAATTAGGGCCTTTACAGCCCCTCACTCAGTATGCAAGCCCCCGATTCAGTATGGGAGCCCCCCACTTAGTATGGGACCCCCACAGCCTCCTACTTAGTATTATGGCCCCATACATTGCCCCCACTAAGTATAATGGTCCTCACAGACCCTCACACAATATAATGGACCCAATAACTCCCCACTCAGTATGATGCCCCCCACAGCACATCACACTGTATTGGGGCCACCACAGCTCACCACACAAAATGAAGACCACCACACAAAATGAGGACCCTCATAGCAGACAACTCAGTAGGAGGGCCCTCACTCAGTATGGGGTCCCTCATATTCACCAACTAAATATGAGGTGCTTTACAGATCCCCATAGCCCCTCGCACAGTATTATGGCCACCACAGTCCCCTATTCAGTATAATAGCCCCACCAGCCCACACTCAGTAATATGGCCCCAACCAGCGCCCCACTCAGTATTATAGCCCTAACAGCCCTCCATGTAGTACTATGGCCTACACCCACACACCACTCATTATTATAGATACCCACCAACACCCCACACATTACGGTCCCTACCAAACCCCCACTCATTATTATGGCCCCCACCAACCCTCCACTCAGTATTATGGCCCCCCAATCAGTATGACTGACCCCCACCAACAACCCAATCAGCATGATTGGCTCCAACAGCCCCCCAAGCAGTATGACTGGCGCCCACCAGTTCACCAATCAAACAAACACTACACACCTCGCCCCGTTCCCTCTCTGTGCTGCTCCAGTCTGTGTACCGAGGCTTCACACTACAGGCGCCATGTAGTGACGTCATCGCTCCAGCAGTGCACGGATTGTCAGACTTACAGACGCACCTGGTGCAGACTGAATGGTGGATCACAGAGCCTTCGACTTCCTGATTAACCATTCTATACAGCAGCATGCATGTCCTGAGGCTGCAGATACTATTACAATTGTGATTACAAGGGAAGGGGGCCTGGTGCGAAACGGCGCCAGGCTGTCCAAACTTACGGGCCCGATAGCGACCGTGTAGGCTCCAAATATGGACAGTGCATCCCTGGTTTTCCCATCTTCAAACTCTTCCCTCTCTGTCCTGAATTCATAGTTCTGTCCAACGAGTACACCCTGTACACATATACCGCCACCCTGAGCCAAATGGAAAATAATTGGGAGGGTAAAAGGAGCGTCACTGTCGGAGCAGCTGGAAGGAGATTCAATGGGAGTAAATTGTCTTGTAAACGGTGAAACCTTTATTGGGATTAACATTTCTGCCTTTCAAAATTGCACTGATATGGTCTTAAAAGCATAGATATTAATTCGATTCCCAAGAAAATATACTACAAGTAATCTCCTCCCAGCAGCAGTGAAGCTCCACTTATTCTCCACTTGATCAGACTGTCCTCCGAGGTCTGGGAAGCATCGGCTACAGCTGAAACAGATCTTCATACACATATACGTCCACATGCGGACAGAGGTGTCGTGCCCTGAGCCCAACACTCAGAGATTAGCAGATTTAGCCCCGCAGGAAATTCAACAGGAACAAAGTCCACGGCTTTGTTCGCAGTGTTCCACTATGAAGCGCTACTTATTCTCTTTTTTTTTTTCTACAGTTTTTCTCCAACCTGTGCCAGTCATTGCACTCAGTAGCGTAACTTGAACCTGCAGGGTCCCAACGCAAAAATCTCCAACAGGTCCCCAAATATCATGTTTCTATAAGATCTTTTTCATAAGATCCAAGTAGCTCTTTATCCCACCCAACCCCAGGTTTCAAGGTGATGAAAGTGCAACCTCTGCGCCCACTGTAGTTCCACTCATCACTGCACTGGTTGTTCATCCACTATAGAATACAATATAAACCTATCACTTTCGCCCACATAGGTCTCCAGTCTTGCAACACCCTATTTCTCCTTCTTCATTTCTGCATCCCACCCATCATAGGATTTACATTCTGCATACATCTAAGATTAACATCCTCCATAATCCAAACCTCCGGCTTCAATTTACAAAACTTTTCTTGTGCTGCACCAGTTCTATGGAATGTGTTACCTAGACAATCAGATTACTTCCAAACACTCACAGTTTTAGGGTACGCTCACACGAGCGTATAACACGGCCAAGTGCTATCCAGTGTTTTATTGGATTGCACTTGGCCCAATGTTATACTTTGGCGCAGTGCAGATCAGCTATTGTTTTCTCAAGCCGAGTCGCAGCATGCTGAGAGTGCATCTGATAATCGGAACGCACCCATACAAGTCTATGAAACATTGGACTAGAATGGATGTCATCTGAGTGCAGTCCGATGTACGCGCACAGAAACAATGGAGAAGATGGAGAAATTATATTCTCCATCTTCTCCGCACCAGTGATACAATTCTCTTATGCAAGAGAATCAGATCACAGTGACATGACACTCAAATCACAGTAAGATGACACTCGCATTAAACTCTGACAGAGTTTGAGCTGAGTGTCATTAGCATAATCGTCCCAATTCTCTCGCATGATAGAATCTACTTACATGTGAGTGAGCCCTTACGCTTATTCTAAAACACATCTACTGGTCTATCACATCCACTAATTTGACTCCTTTCCATTTACTCTGTATGACTGCAGACTTGTGAATCCTCACAGCACACACAGTGAACGCTATCAGGATTCTCCAATGAAGGCACCAGGAGCGGGCAGGCATGTGACCGCGAGTATACAATTTCCATACATGTGGTCACATGTCAACTAGTCGCAATGTTGCCAGGAGTATGTAAATTAGCACAGGCAAATCCTGACAATAAGCACTGTGCGCACTTTGAGGATTCACAAGTCTGCAGTCACGTGAAGTGACTGCAGACTTGAGGCACAAGCCTGGACAACCCGTATAACTTACAGAACCCCTGACAGTCAGCCCAATAATCATCTTATGAGCCATAAAAAATCCAATCCAATGTGTGTCTGATATTGCAACACAGGAGCACTGCAGCACCTTCATTGTGCTGATCAGTGGTGGTCGCCGAATTTAGACTGGGAGTGTAGCGCAACACAGACAAATTTGATAGCAAAGACAATGGCCTGTATTCTTACCCTTCCCGTTTCATGCTCTTTTTCAGACCTGATAAAAAGATGAATGTTTGTAGCGCTGTAGAAGCTGATGCACGTCACATGGGATGTGTTACTCTGCGCAGCTTTAGCGGCAGCACATTGTGCAGAGTTATACCAGTCATTACTATGTTGTAGCACCAGCCGGAGGAGGATTCTGTTTCCCCTGATACCAGGATCCCGCTCTGAATTGTTTGTCAGCATTACTGAGACATGAGGAGCCGTTTCATATTTTATATCAGTAATAAAGAATGAAAGTAAGCAGAAACAAATCATGCTGCATTATGTACCCAGCGCTGAGCATTATTACAGACGTATACAAGTCATCGCTGGGATCGTACTCATTGAAATTCTATTTCACCCTCCACTGGAAGAACGCAGCTTTTTTATCTCTGTGCAGATTTTAGATGAGGAAACGCTTTCTTCTAATATAACACATTCACAAATATAGAAATTCATGGACATTTTTAAAGGGACTGTCCTGCGAACAGGTCCCCAGAGATATGTGACGCGCCCCTGGGCCTACTTGGTGTAGCGTTGCGCACGCGGGGACTACCCGGAGCCGGGCCTGTTGGGGGTAGTAGTCTCGTGGCGGTGACCCGGTCCGTGCCCAGGGAGTCAAACTGTGTGGCTGAGTATTAGCAGTAGATGTTGGACGACTACGCCACCCGTTGAATGCAGCTATGGAGCTGCCGCTGCAGGGCAGACCGCTGAGGCCGGTGGAAGGATTGTGCAGCGTGGATGGTATAACCCCCAACGGGAGGGGTATGGCCTCAGGGCAGCCGACGTGGATGATAGGGGTAGCAGGAACCACTCAGAGACGATGCGGTGTAGTTCAGGGTCTTTACTGGTGACAAAAATAGACCCTCCCGGAGTACTGGCTAGCGGTCGGGGCCTGGTCAGTCCTTGAACAGATGGGATCTCCCCTGGCCAGGCGGAGTTGTAGGTCTCCCCAACTAATTGTACTCTACTGGCTACCTTGCTAGAGGCGGGTAAAAGTAGCCCACGTCCCTGAGTGTACCGTGTGGTGCTCACCCGTATGGCCGGTGACTCGGGGCCTTCTAGTGGCTTCCGCTCCACGACGGCGGTGCTGGTCCCACGCGTGTGACCGTGCCTTCGGGTTTCTTGGCCAGAGGACCTGAAATCCCCTGTCGGTCGGTTTCTGCTGCTGGGTAAGGATTAGTCCCCACAGCCTCGGACTCCGGGTCCGGTGGTAACTCTTCAATCAGGGCGAGCTCTACAGCTGCCAGCCCCTGATTCCTTGTAGCACTGCTCCCACTGAGCTCCTGATCTTTCTTTCCTATAGCTGCTCCTCTTCATAACTAACTAACCCTGCCTCAGCCCCAGTTTTATATAGGGGAAGTTCTTCCCCTCCCAGGACTGGGCAGGAGGTGTGGCATGCACAGGATTCCTGACCAAGAGACCTCCCACCTGCTCTCAGACATAATATTGCTATTACTGTGGAAACCAGACCCCTGGGGTGCCACATTCCCCCCTAGTGAAATTTAGTACTCCGGGACTAAACATACTTTTGTAAAACATAACAAGTAAAAACAGAAACAGTACAATAAAGAAAAACACATTAGGATGGTCACGGCATGTCCGCAACCGGGTGCAGTTTTTGAGAAAACAAGGGTGTCCATTTCACCAAAACAGGGAGACGTAACCAGGTAGGGGTCTGTCCTGCCCCGAGTCCTTATCAGTCTTTTAGTCCATCCTGGGTTACGCTCCAACTATATGCAAAAAGGATTCCCGGTAAATCCACCAAAGACTCCTACAAATAACTAGAAACACATAATTATACACAAGCAACAACAAACAGGTAAACATTAATAAAAATAGCTCGAACATTTAGATCCTCCACCGTATGGGCAACTGGCCTCTAGTGACCCTAGTGGACCTACGGAGCTGGCTGACTGGTCCTGAGCTACAGGGTATAGGAGCTGTCAAGGGTAAACTGGGCAGCCGTCTACGGACTCTTTGGCTCACTAGGGGTATGGCAGGCTCACTATAAGCAGAGGGTTGATTCTCCTGGTCTGCTTGTGTGGGGTCTTCTGCCTCCTGGACCGGCTGTTCTTCCAGCTCTACCTGTGTCTCCGTAGGCACTTGGGATGCTGGTTGGAGGAACGTGAGGACGGGTACCACAACAGCACCATTGACTTGAGTCCAAGACCGAGGGAAGTCTCCGAGCACAGTACTAACCATATCTTCCCTTTCCTCTACGGGTCGAGGGTCTTCTTGCTCCTCTTCAGGGTTCCGTAGCTGTTCGGGACACTTCTTCAGGTGATCCCGGGATACAATGGCTGTGGTTTCCCCTCCGTCTTTACTGATTGTACAGATCTTTGGGTTGTCGTGGCTTGAGGGCAGTACGGTGTACGGGTCCTTCTCCCACTGGTCGTCCAACTTGTGGAGCCGTCTTTTCCTCTTCAAGACCTGCTCTCCGGGCACGAGGGGAACAGCGGGAGCATACTGGTTGTAAGTTTTCTCTTGTCTTTCCCTAGCTTGACAGAGACTTCGCTCCACGCTCTCCTGTACTTTCCGGTACTGCTGCTGCCTCTCTGTGTCCCAGTCTGCTTCTGGTGAAGTGTCCTCGGGTGTCAGGACTCCCATCTCCAGATCAACAGGAAGCTTACCAGGTCTTGCCCTCATTAGGTAAGCCGGGGTACAGTTGGTGGAACCTACAGGGATGTGGTTGTATAGGTCCACCAGGTCGGGCAGCTTTTCAGGCCACTGACTACGTTCTTCCAGGGGCAATGTTTTCAGAAGATCTATCACCACCTGGTTCATTTTCTCACAAAGTCCATTAGTTTGCGGGTGATAGGGTGTTGTTCTTATCTTCCGGCAGCCATACAGGGTGCAGAACTCCTGGAAGACTTCCGCTTCAAAGGCAGGCCCCTGGTCCGTCAGCACCTGCTCCGGGTATCCGTGCGGACGGCAGAAGTGCTGCTGGAAGGCTCTAGCTGCTGTTTGAGCCGTTAAGTCCTTGACGGGGACGACAACCAAGAACCGGGAGTAGTGATCCACGATGGTTAACGCGTAGACGTAGCCACTTCTGCTTGGGGTCAGTTTTACATGATCCAAGGCTACCAGTTCCAACGGCTGTCTGGTGATGATGGACTGCAGGGGAGTCTTCTGGCTGGCACGGTCCCTCCTTCTTAGGTAGCATGGGCCACAGTCTCTGCACCACCTCTCGATGGTTCCTCTCATGCCTACCCAATGGAACCGCCCGCGCAGCAGGAACTCCAGCTTCTTCCATCCGAAGTGCCCAGCTCCGTCGTGGTATGCCTCCATCACCATAGCTGCGTCTCTTCTTGGCACCACTACTTGCCAGATTAGTTCATGCGTCCGGGAGTTAACCATTCTGCGGCACAACTTCCCCTTGTAAAGGAACAGTCGACTATTCTCAGCCCACAGTTGCTTGGCTTCCTCCGGAGCGTCTGGGTCAAGGCGTGCATCTGGCCGAGTCAGCATCTCCTTTACCAGTCGGACGGCAGGGTCACTGTCTTGCGTCTCCGCCCAGTTGTAATGAGGTAATGGGTTGAACGTAGCAGATTGCTTACTCCTTACACGGTGGGAATACTGGATAGTCCCATGACGGTGGAACGCGGGGAGTTCAACTTCTTCCAGTTCCTCTGAATCTTCCCCTACGTCCGGTAGGTTCGGCATCCTGGACAGGGCGTCCGCGTTGGTATTGGAGCGTCCTGCCCGGTATTTGATTGTAAACTCATAGTTGGACAAGCGGGCCATCCATCTCTGCTCTAGGGCACCGAGTCTTGCAGTGTCCAGGTGTGTCAACGGGTTGTTATCCGTGTACACGGTGAACCGGGAAGCAGCGAGGTAGTGCTTAAAGCGTTCGGTGACTGCCCACACCACTGCCAGGAACTCTAGCTTAAATGAGCTGTAATTCTCAGGGTTTCTTTCGGTGGGTCGCAGTTTTCGGCTGGCGTAAGCAATTACCCGTTCCTTCCCCTGCTGGATCTGGGACAGTACGGCTCCTAGCCCGATGTTACTGGCGTCGGTGTAGAGGATAAAGGGCTGGCTATAATCAGGGTACGCCAGGATTTCATCCCCCGTGAGGGCCATCTTCAGCTGGCGGAAGGACTCTTCTTCCAGCTTCTCCCATCTGAAGGGTGGCTTCTGGTTCTTGGCCTTCCTGGACTGGCCTATCAGGAGGTCCTGCATAGGAGCTGCCTTTTTGGTGAAACCGGGAATGAACCTTCGGTAGTAGCCTACCAACCCGAGGAACTGCCTCACTTCCTTTACGCTGGAGGGGCTTGGCCATTCCTTAATTGCGGTGATCTTATCAGGGTCGGGAGCCACTCCGTCAGCACTCACCACGTGTCCCAGGTACTGCACCTTTGGCTTCAGGAGGTGACACTTGGAGGGTTTCACCTTTAGGCCGTAACTTGCCAGAGCTTCGAACACTTCCGCCAGGTGTTTCAGGTGGTCCTCGTAGGTCTTGGAATAGACGATGACATCGTCCAGGTATAACAGGACCGTCTCAAAGTTTCGGTGTCCCAGACAGCATTCCATCAATCGCTGGAAGGTTCCTGGTGCGTTGCAGAGTCCGAACGGCATGCAGGTAAACTCGCTAAGTCCCATCGGGGTGGTGAATGCGGTCTTCTCCCGGTCCGCCTCTGCTACAGGAACCTGCCAGTACCCGCTAGTGAGATCCAAGGTGGAGAAGAAGTTAGCAGATTTTAAAGCAGCCAAAGACTCCTCTATTCTTGGTAAGGGGTACGCATCTTTGTGTGTGATACGGTTAATTTTCCGGTAATCTACACACATTCTCATGGTGTTGTCTTTCTTTTTGACCAAGACTAGTGGAGCTGCCCAGGGGCTACAGCTATCCCTGATTACCCCAGCCTCCTTCATGTCTCTAAGCATCCCCTTGGCGTGTTGGTAGTGTGCAGGGGGTACGGGTCGATACCTCTCTTTTATGGGAGGATGGTCTCCCGTGGGGATGTGGTGTTCTACCCCTTGACTCGCCCGAAGTCTAACGGGTGTTTACTAAACACTCTCTCGTACTCTCGAACCACCCGGTAGACTCCCTGTTTCTGGTGGGAGGGAGTGGAGTCAGTACCCAAATGTAGTTGCTGACACCAATCCTCCATTATTTTCGTAGAGCCGTTACCTTCCTCCGGGTGAGATGGAGGCAAGGGTTCCACAGACTGTATAGAATTTTGGTTGATAGTATATAATTTGGCTAGCGTAGCATACCGGGGCAGGTATACTTCCCTTTTCCCGATATTTATTATACGAACGGGCACCCTCCCATGGCGTACATCAACTACCCCCCGTGCTGTCAAAATGGTGGGCCTACTGTCTGAGTAGACTGGTTCTACCATGGCCTGGTAATCTCTACCTCTCAGACCAATAGCTGCCCGGCACCAAATCATCATTTCACTTTTCGGGGGCATGGCAATAGGGAAAGGGTCACACATTCTTACGCTACCAATCTCACCACCGGAGAGTTCCACCTGTTGCCGTCGCATCAGTGCCCGGATCTCTTTCTGGAGCACTCGCTGCTGGCCGGAGCTGGCGTTCTTGGCAACCTGCTGTAAAATGAAAATCACCTCTGCAAGACAATTTTCAATCACATTAGTTCCTAGAGTTATCTTTGGGTGACTCTCGCGCTTGTCAATGTCTACAATGATCAGTCCCTGTGCTGCCAGTTCGACTCTACCGATTTTAATGGTCATTTCTTTAAATCCGATCTGTGGCACGGACTGACCATTACTGGCGATGATACTCATGTCGTCGTCTGGATAGCGGGTTATATCCGAGTCATTCCAGTACTGCTTGAAGAGCACGTACGGGATGGTGGTGACCTGTGACCCGGTGTCCAGTAGGGCACTCATAGGGATGCCATCCAGTACCACAGGCAAGACTGGACGTCCTCCCACATATTTGTCGCGCCAGTTCGATGGGCCTGGTGATCTTTTTCCTGGGGGTTGGCCCTCTACCCCAGGTTGTGCCAGTTTAAAGGACAGTACCTTGCCATATGTCCGGGTTGATTGCAGCGGCGGCAGATAGGTTGTCCGTCCTCGTTGTACCGGTCGCTGGGTCTTCCTCTGGCCGGTGGGGTCCTCATTGGTCGACGCCACGGGATGTCCTCCGGTCCGGATGCCAGCTGGATCTTCCCTGGAGTGGAAACCTGTAAAGACTGCACAGTTCGGGTTAGCGCAGCAACGCTTTTAGCTAGCTCTTGGACCTGATGGTGCAGGTCCGGAGCCGGGTATTGTTCAAAGCCTGCGCATCAGCCTCCACAGGCCCTGCCGACAAGGGCGCCGCCTCCTGGTGGTAAGTGATAGCTGGGCGCCTGTGGGTCACAACGCCACCCGGATGGCTCTGTCCTTGAACTGCGCAAAGTCCAGATGAGGATCCTGTAAGGCTATGGCCCGCAACTGGGTTCGGTGGACATTGCAATATAGTCCCTCTATAAATTGCTCGGTCAACAGCCTGTCCTCGTTTCCCACGCTGTCAGGGTCGGTCTGCTTAATGGCTCTCAGGGCCTCTTGTAGGTTTAGTGCATAGTCCCTTATACTCTCATGTGCTCGCTGCTTGCACCCATAGAATCTAAGCTTAATCTCGGCTGAGGTGCGGGTATCAAAGGTGTCCCTCAGCCGGGTTAGTATCCCTGCGACAGTCCTCCTCCCAGGTGGCCAGGACTTTACTTCCCTTTGGGCTGCCCCGGTTAGTTGGGCCACCAGGATGCTCACTTTTTGCTCTTCTGTGAGGGGGTACACCTGGAAGAGGCTATCCAGCTTTTCTTTAAAGTCATTCAGGGTATGTGACTCCCCTGAGTACTGGGGTAGCCAGGCTGCTCCCGGGATATAGGGCATGGTGAAAGGCATGACTGCAGCAGCGGTGGCGCTGGCGGGGGTTGAGGCAGTGAAGCTCTCCTCCGTATCCGACATCTTTCTCCCCCCTAGTGAACCGTGGCCTACCTTGCGATGATCCTCTTCCGTAGGCCGCAGCTCCGCAGTGGATCGTCAGGGTTGAGGACCTTCCGTCGCGCTCCTGTGACGTCGGCGTCTGCCGGGCTCCTTCCAGGACCTTACGCAACGTCCGGACGTGAGGCGGGGCTTCAGTTCTCGCGCGCTTTCGGAGTCCACGCCCCTCTTCTTCCCGCGCGGCGTCTTCAAGATGGCGTCCAACGGCGGGAAAACTTCGCGGATGGCGGGAAGAAGGCTGAAGATGGCGCCAGATGGCGGGAATCTTCACCACTGGTAAGTTTGAACAGTCTTTTTCAGGCACGCAGTACCCGGTGGTTGCGGGCACGAAATCCTGCCGACTACGCCAAAAGTTGACGCGCCCCTGGGCCTACTTGGTGTAGCGTTGCGCACGCGGGGACTACCCGGAGCCGGGCCTGTTGGGGGTAGTAGTCTCGTGGCGGTGACCCGGTCCGTGCCCAGGGAGTCAAACTGTGTGGCTGAGTATTAGCAGTAGATGTTGGACGACTACGCCACCCGTTGAATGCAGCTATGGAGCTGCCGCTGCAGGGCAGACCGCTGAGGCCGGTGGAAGGATTGTGCAGCGTGGATGGTATAACCCCCAACGGGAGGGGTATGGCCTCAGGGCAGCCGACGTGGATGATGGGGGTAGCAGGAACCACTCAGAGACGATGCGGTGTAGTTCAGGGTCTTTACTGGTGACAAAAATAGACCCTCCCGGAGTACTGGCTAGCGGTCGGGGCCTGGTCAGTCCTTGAACAGATGGGATCTCCCCTGGCCAGGCGGAGTTGTAGGCCTCCCCAACTAATTGTACTCTACTGGCTACCTTGCTAGAGGCGGGTAAAAGTAGCCCACGTCCCTGAGTGTACCGTGTGGTGCTCACCCGTATGGCCGGTGACTCGGGGCCTTCTAGTGGCTTCCGCTCCACGACGGCGGTGCTGGTCCCACCCGTGTGACCGTGCCTTCGGGTTTCTTGGCCAGGGGACCTGAAATCCCCTGCCGGTCGGTTCCTGCTGCTGGGTAAGGATTAGTCCCCACAGCCTCGGACTCCGGGTCCGGTGGTAACTCTTCAATCAGGGCGAGCTCTACAGCTGCCAGCCCCTGATTCCTTGTAGCACTGCTCCCACTGAGCTCCTGATCTTTCTTTCCTATAGCTGCTCCTCTTCTTAACTAACTAACCCTGCCTCAGCCCCAGTTTTATATAGGGGAAGTTCTTCCCCTCCCAGGACTGGGCAGGAGGTGTGGCATGCACAGGATTCCTGACCAAGAGACCTCCCACCTGCTCTCAGACATAATATTGCTATTACTGTGGAAACCAGACCCCTGGGGTGCCACATATGCATGACAGAAAGGCTTTCCATGTCCTTTCCTATAAAACAAGAGCTTAAAATATACTGCGCTTTAGGATATTAATGCTGAGAGGTTTGCAGTGGTGCAGGAATACGGATTGGGATGACCCATGGTTCTCTATCATTTCTACCCTATTCACTTCAATGGGAGCTGAGCTGTGGTGTAACAGCTGATTGTCTTGGGTGTCGGGCCCCCACTGATATGTTATTGAGGATACGTTATCAATATCTTAGTCCCAGACAACCCTTTTAAAGGGAACCAGCTGATACATGCTGGCCGATCCAAGGGCAGCACGTATCAGGCACTGGCTGTATGATTTCAGCCAGGTATGTTTGACTCTGAAACGTTGCGGCATTTCATAGAAAAACATCCTTAAAAAGCTTCTCTCAGCCTGCTCCCTTTGAGTGGCAGGTCTCTCCCTGCGTGCGTGTATAGAGAGACACCTGTCAGTCCATGGGAGCGGGCTGGGACTAGCTCGCTTTGACTAGTCTCCTGTTTGACTCCCGGCGGCTTTTAAAGTGTAAAAAGAAGTGTAAAATCCAGCAAAATGGATCCTTGAAAAATTATTTATTGAACAGCCATTAAAAAATCCAATACAACACCATAAAAAATCAGCCGCGTTTCAGACACAGTCCTTGCTAATAGCTTACTCATTGATGCAATGAGTAAAGACTGTGTCTGAAACCCGTCTGCGTTTTTTGGTTTTGGATTGGATTTTTTATGGCTAAATATGTTTTTGAGGGTTAATTTTGTAGGATTTTATACTGCTTTTAACACTTTTGGACTTGGCATACTAAGAGGTCTTCGTACAATTTGGATCTCTTTCCCAGGTGAGCTGTCTTCCTCTTGTTTTTGTCTGCTTTTAAAATATGTTTTTCTATGAAATGCCGCAACGTTTCAGAGTCAAACATACCTGGCTGAACTCATGCAGCCAGCGTTGGATATTAGCTGTCAGATTCCCTTTAAATTTTGGGTCTGATCTGGAATCTGAATTAATTTAGGGGTCTGGTCGGGGGTCTGAGTTATTTTAGGAGTCTAATCTGGGACCTAAATAGGGGTCTGGCTTGGGGACTGAATTTATATAGGGATCTGGTCTTGATTCTGAATTTATTTAGGGGTCTCAAATGATTTAAGGGTTCTGATGTGAAGTCTAATATTAGGGAATTGGAATTTAGTAAAAATCATACTAAAAATCGAGCTTTACAATAGCAAAATTACTACAGCAGCCTACTAAGCTCTGATAATAAATTCTGGTATACACAGAGGTATACAAGGTGTGATTTGGTTTTGTCGTAGGTTGTAGAGGACATTTTGCACTAGGGAAATCAGACTGTAGTTACATCTCTAGAAATATGCATAAAGGATTGTCAGAGTAGACAGTTGCCGCACCACAACTCCCAGCATATCTTGACACTAAGATAGTCCATATTTACAAATAATCCTGTTTTTGTAGGGCTGACCTGCAATCTAGACCTTAAAGCAGTCATGTAAGTTTCTAATTAAGGGGATGTTTTGATCAATTTTGGGGATATTTCCAGCTAAAACAGGGCCGTTTTAAAAGTCGTATAATTTAGGCCCTTGTAAATAAGAGTTTATCGCCATCTACAAATAATATAAATAATAATAATAAAAAAAATAAAATGAAAACAAAATAAACTAAAAAACATATAAAATATAAATAAAATAAATATAATACCGCATAAATAAAATATTTAAATAACTATATAAAATTCTAAATAAAAAAATGAATCTAAATAAACATATAAATGAATCATATAAATAAACATATAATATATATATATATATATTGTGGTAAAGCGGCTTGTTCGGCTGTACACGGAGGTAGACACAGAACACTGTTTCTTTAAATTTTGGGTTGGTTTATTAAAACATGCCATAAACCATCCTGGAGTCCATAAAGTAAACGCAGCCCATTCGGCATAACGGCAAAACAAAACAAAAACAAATATAGCACAGTTCGTATATCGGCCGGGGTCTGGCCACTCAGGGTTAACCACACATGGTTCAGATTTAGAACCACACATGCAAGCTCCTCTCTGAAGCAAGCCTCTACAGATACTGAACCACACCTCAGTCACAAGGCTGGCAATTTACAGCCCAGACCACACCCTGAGGTGGAGATATGGAGAACAACCTCCCGCCCGCTCTATTGTTGTTTATGTAAAACACACCCTTTTAAACATGGCTGATTAACCCTCTCTGCACCTACCATGCAGGAGAAAACTTCCATGTTTCAAATCACTGAAGTGAATAGCCTCAGTGAAACATATCTCCCCTCCAGTATTCTGCCAGTGACTTTGTCACAATATACATATACAGTGAAGGAAATAATTATTTTATCCCTTGCTGTTTTTGTAAGTTTGCCCACTGACAAAGACATGAGCAGTCTATAATTTTAACCCCTTAACGACCTTTGGATTTTCCATTTTTGCATTTTCTTTTTTTGCTCCCCTTGTTCTCAGAGCCATAGCGTTTATATTTTTTAGTCAATATGGCCGTGTGAGGGCTTATTTTTTGCGGGACGAGTTGTACTTTTAAACGCCATTACTAGTTTTACCATATCGTGTACGGGAAAACGGGAAAAAAATTCCAAGTGTGGTGGAATTGCAAAAATAAAATGCAATTCCACAGTTGTTTTTTTTTTTTTTTTCTTTCCATGTTCACTGGATGCTAAAACTGACCTGCCATTATTATTCTCCAGGTCATTACAAGTTCGTAGATACCAAACATGTATTGGTTCTCTTTTATTTAAGTGGTGAAAAAAAATCCAAAGTTTGCTAAAAAAATAAAATAAAAATAAGGCGCAATTTTCCAAGATCCGTAGCGTCTCCATTTTTCGGGATCTGGGGCCGGGTGAGGGCTTATTTTTTGCGCACCAGGCTGAATTTTTTATTGATACCATTTTGGGGTAGATTCGATGATTTGATCTCCCGTTATTGCATTTTATTGCAATGTTGCGGCGACCAAAAAAAAAAGTAATTCTGGTGTTTTTAATTTTTTTCTCGTTACGCCGTTTACTGATCTGATTAATTCTTTTTTTATATTGATAGATCGGGCAATTCTGAACACAGCGATACCAAATATGTGTTTGTGGGGTTTATTTTTTACTTTTATTTTTTGAATGGGGCAAAAGGGGGGTGATTTAAACTTTTATATTTTTTTTTATTTTTTTAATATTTTTAAAAACATTTTTTTTACACTTTTTGCTTGCTTCCATAGTCTCCATAGGAGACTAGAAGCAGCAACTGTCTGATCGCCTCTGCTACATAGAGGCGATGAGCATATCATCTCTATGTAGCAGAAATGCTCCTGTGCTATGAGCGCCGACCACTAGGTATGTTTTGGGTCATTGTCTTGCTGGAAGACCCAGCCATGACCCATTTTTAATGTCCTGGCTGAAGGGAGGAGGTTGTCACATAGGATTTTACGGTACATGGCTCCATCCATTCTCCAATTGATGCAGTGAAGTAGTCCTGTGCCCTTAGCAGAGAAACACCCCCAAAACATAATGTTTCCACCTCCGTGCTTGACAGTGGGGACGGTGTTCTTTGGGTCATAGGCAGCATTTCTCTTCCTCCAAACACGGAGAGTTGGGTTAATGGCAAACAGCTCAATTTTTGTCTTATCTGACCACAGCACCTTCTCCCAATAACTCACAGAATCATCCAGGTGTTCATAGGCAAACTTCAGACGGGCCTGCACATGTGCCTTCTTGATCAGGGGGACCTTGCAGGCACTGCAGGATTTTAAACCTTTAAGGCGTAATGTGTTACCAATGGTTTTCTTGGTGATTGTGGTCCCAGCTGTCTTGAGATCATTAACACGTTCCCCCCGTGTAGTTTTAGGCTGACCTCTCACCTTCCTCATGATCAAGGATACCCCATGAGGTGAGATTTTGCATGGTGCCCCAGATCGATGTCGATTGCATGTCATTTTGTATTTCTTCCATTTTCTTACTATTCCACCAACAGTTGTCTCCTTCTCACCCAGCGTCTTACTTATGGTTTTGTAGCCCATTCCAGCTTTGTGCAGGTCTATGATCTTCTCCCTGACATCCTTAGAAAGCTCTTTGGTCTTGCCCATGTTGTAGAGGTTAGAGTCTGACTGATTAATTGAGTCT
Organism: Phyllobates terribilis; assembly: GCF_046119375.1. NCBI lineage: Eukaryota > Metazoa > Chordata > Amphibia > Anura > Dendrobatidae > Phyllobates > Phyllobates terribilis. Next base: position 1,147,133,043 of record NW_027362761.1, on the reverse strand, counting down.
GTGGACAGGAGTCTTTTATACAGGTGACTATGTAAGACAGCTGTCTTTAATACAGGTAACGAGTTGATTAGGAGCGTCTAACTGGTCTGTAGGAGCCAGAACTCATAATGGTTTGTAGGGGATCAAATACTTATTTCTCACTGCAAAATGCAAAGAAATGTATCTAATTTATACAATGTGATTTTCTTGATTTTTTTGGGGGGGGGATATTCTATCTCTCAATGTTAAAATTAACCTACCCTTAAAATTATAGACTGTTCATGTCTTTGTCAGTGGGTGAACTTACAAAAACAGCAAGGGATCAAATAAACATTTCCTTCACTGTATATAAATATATATATAAAACATTATAAATATAAAATTACACATGATAAATATAAAACATATAAAATATATAAATAAACATATAAATAAAATAAAAGCAAAGGATAAGTAAAGCAAAGTCAAGCGATTCCACTTCATATTTTCCAGGAATAATGTGCTATGATGTACTGAGATAAGATATGTAAAAAGCCACAGTAATTGGGCTCCTGGTGCCCTGTAGCAATAGTGAACAAAAACTATGAACAATGAAAATGTGAAATAAAATATTAATAATAATAACAATAATAAAGCAATGTGTTTCTTGTATGGTCTACTGTGGCACAGGCGCACGGGAGTATAATGGAATTTTAGATCAGTCCGTTGTAGATGTAGGTCATTACCATCTATTAACATTTTATGGGTACTTTTTTTCCAGATGATTTCTACGTGACAACTTTTATAAATGTACCTAATTATATTTTGCAGATGTGACTTAATACATAAAGGCAGAAAACATTGCAATCTACAGTAATAGTTGCAAGAATAACTTATTGCCCAAAGAACACACTTATTGTGGCTTTTTACATATGCCAGCTCTATACATCACAGCACTTTATTCCTGCAAAACTCGAAATATAATGGAGCAGTGAAATTACAACAAAGCATAGTAATTCTGGTACAATGGCTGGCATTGATGACTTGCTGCAATGTAAGTGGTGGGGGGGTGGTAGCCGTGGGCGAGGTTCTCAAATCTTACGCCCTGGCACATTACATGAAGAAGGGGGTCCTGGCTGGGTGTATAGCCTATTGCCATAGGGACACTACGCCCTTGCAGGCCACATGTAACCGATGTTGCTGGTTGGCCTGGACCAGATGTTTTACAGTTCAAGGAGGGAGACCACCAGTTCTTTAAGAGCGTAATTTTACTGAACAAAAGTCTGATGGCAACTATATGCATAAGATAGAGGGCACATTTCTTCTTGCACAATTCAACATCACATAGCATCTCTGTGCATATTCTCTTCCCTTCCTTGGTTCCAGTCTCTATTAATCCCACTTGCTTCTGCACGACCCAGCCTAGTACCACATTACAGTCTGTGAAAGTTATCTCTTCCTCCCACAGTTTTGCATCTTTTTCCCTGTTAAAGGGATAATGCCAATATGGCAGAAATTAGTTTGTCGCTTGTTGACGCCTAAGGAACTCCCGCCCGGGGCACTCACTTTGTTCCACGTTCTTGACAGTCCAGTACCAGGGCCCGTCTCGCTCAGCCTCCGGTCAGTCCACTGACCCGTTTCACCTTGATCACTGTTACTCGGTCAGCCATTCTCTCTTTCAGGATCTCGCTATCCTCTGCTTTGGTCTTCTCTCTCGACTAAGGGACATCCTTGTCATGCGGTTCTGCAGACTACCCAGACCTCATGTCTGTTTCTGTCACTTGCTGCGCCCTATCTGACTTCCTACAGGAATTTGTCTCTCTCCCTTTAGCCTGTACCCTCCCACTTTGGGTTAATCCCAAACATTAATTCTCTCTATCCCTACTGTCAAACTGCTCACATTATCAAAATTACTACCATCTTTAACACACATCACAATTTACATTACATCACATAACATTATACTTCACAAAAAGATATTTGTTTCTTCAAGGGGGAATGTGGGCAGTATGTCTATCTCCTTATAGCAATGGGGGTTTCACCGGACCGAGTAGAGAATTCTAATAGAGGTGGCGCATTTTAAAACTAGGGACAAGCCAGAAAATTCCAAAGCGAAAGAGATACTGATGTTGATCTAAATGTTCTTAACAAGTCTTCTAATATACTCAGCTGGCTAAATGTAGATATGGGCCATTAAATAAAATTAATGTGAACAAGGTCAAGAGTTGTTAAAGATCTCAGCTGAGTTATTACTATGCCCTTATTCATAATTTTTAGGGACTCTATAGTGACTGGTGCTGTGCCATATGACTGGCGCAAAGCTAATGTGGTGCCCATTTTCCAACAGGACTTTAGGCATTTCATGGGTAATTATAGACCAGTAAGATCATTCCAGGAAAAATGTTTGTAAGGAACTATTAAAAGGAGTATGTTATAGGAAATAATATTATAAATGACCATCACGGTTTTACTAAGGACACCTGTTGTCAAACCAACCTGATAAGCTTTAAAGGGGTTGTCCGGTCCAAATCGATAAGTCTGCAGTCACTCTGTGTGACTGCAGACTTATGAATCCCCCCAGCACACGCACTGTGCGCTTCGGGGATTCGCCGGTTTCTGACCTGGGACCGGAGGACATGTATACATTATACATACTCCCGGCCAGTTGACGAGGCCTTGCTCCATTCACTTGTATAGAGTCGAGGCCGCGCACTGACTAGTGACGTGGCCAACTGGAGAGCAGGGCCTCACTCCATACAATGTATGGAGAGCGAGGCCGCGCCCACTGGCCGGTGGTATGTATACGGCCAGGACCCCACTATCAGTATTTGGTCAGTAAATGCAGAATTGGTTACTTGTTTCTATTATACCTTTTCTCTGATTGTTCCTCACCTGGTTTTGGTTCCCACTCCTGAGAAAAAATACTGACCGAATACTGATAGTGGGGGCCCTGGCCTAACTCATATATACCCTCCATTCCCAGAGTGTATTTGGAGTGGGTGGTGGTTGGACAGAGTTCCATTGTAGAGCTCTGATGCAGACCAAAATGTATTGTCAAAAAACTTGGGTGAGACCATTAATTTCATTGATAATTTGGTTCTCTGTAAATAAAGTCTAATCTCTATCTAAATGAATTTCTACAACCATCTAAATTCTTTGTTTTCAAGATATTTGAGGTCAGTGATTGAAAACTCTATTAAAGGGGTTGTCCACTAAGTTGAAACTCATCGTAATTAGACCCCGAGTGGTGGGAAAATAAAGAAAACTCAATACTCACCTATCACACCGGCGTTTCTCCTCCTTGATCCGCATTGTGTTCCTCACCGGTCTCTTGGCTTCTTTTTCTGGTAGGGGGTGTCATACAAATGCTGGACATTGCTTTGACTTTTTGTCTAAAAATGCTAGACTAGGTAGGGATACATGGATGTGGATCCCTAAATGCTAAAATAGTGCTCTCATTCACTGACAACATCTTACAAATGATAAGAAATTGAAATAAGGTATATAAGAAATGTGTGCAATTTTTAATTTGTGAGGTGAAAAATGGGTTTGTCCATAAACAAGATTTCTCAATCCGATCTGGACGAATTGCCTAACATGGGCTGCTGCCATGTTACAGATATGATTAGACAGAGGAGGATCACATGACCTGGAGGGCTTTCCCATAATGCCTTACCGTTATCTCACCCTATGACACAGCCAATCATGAGGGACTCACTGATGAGCCACTTTAAAAGCCCAAGCAGGAAGTTCTGCTGCTTTTTTGTGAGAAACGTGGATAGTGAAGAGAATCTCAGAGCTCAGTCAGAGAAACATAGTAGCCAGAATACAGACAGATAATACATGAGGTGTAGAGAATACATTTATTTAAAATAAAATTATAGAGAAAGTGAGCGAAAGGAATCACTGACACTTTAGTTAAGCACAGCCCTTGTTTTTTGCACCTGTGCGGTGTGCTTTTGCCATCGGTCAGAGCACGGACCGCAATGACTGGCCGCGGCTCTCCCGACCGAAGTGTCACAGCTTCATATGATGCTATGAGGCTGTGACAGCTGTGCGTCACAGCCTCATATAAAGGTGTTAACGCTCGGGTTGGGAGAGCCGTAGCCAGTCCATGCATTGCGGTCCGTGCTCTGACCGATGGCAAAAGCACACCGCACAGGTGCAAAAAACAAGGGCTAAGTGTTACAGACTGAACTAAAATAAATGGTGGTGCAGTGTTTAAAAGCTTGTAGTTTGCCGAAGAAAATACCGCAATATTGGGTGCAAAAGAAGGTGGTTTTTATTTTAAAGAGCTTGAAAGGTGTTGGATCCGGTCCTAGGAAACTTCAGAGTGTTACACAAGTCTTTTCAGGGCATTTTGAGGCTTTGGGGTACTTTTTCTTTGGCTCAATTTAATTTTTTGAGCCAAGTGAGACAAATCAAACTCAAATTGAATCTCAGAAAATGTCTACTCAACAACTGTGGTGTATATATCATATTATTCCAGGGATGTAGCCCTACTGACTAAAGACTAAGTAAGCACTGTGTGAGGATTACCAGCAATAAGGACTGAAACTGGCAAAAGCAAGCAAGTGCCTTGTCTCTGCATAGGGAATAATATAGATCAGCTATAGAAGGATAGCCGATCTCACCTTGATGCTCCATGAGCCACAACCAGCAGTTAAGAGCCATCTACGAACACTGAGACCAGAGTACTGAATGCGTTAGAGCATAGCAATACTGAAAAATTTGCATTACTTCAAATAGTTGGAAAACCCCTCTAAGTAGAATGTTTCCTGTGCTGAATAGCACTCTAAAGGTTTTTTCAGCTGCATTTCGTAAAAAAAACAACTGTGCTACATTCACCTTTCCCGGGTCCATCACTGAGTCTCAATCACTGTGTCTGCTATTGTCAGCAGGGCTGATGTCACGTTGTCAGCTCTGCAGCCATCCAGTGAATTCAGCGGCTCTGAGCGGCTTGTGCCTTCATCTTTGGCAGAGCCACTGCGCTCACTGATTGGCTACAGCATTGTTGACATAACGGGAGCAGTGGTGGACCAAGAGGGTGAGTAAAACAAAAAAGTTTAAAAAAAAACAACAAAAAAACTGCAGACAGGAAATAGGGCTTTTCCGAAACTAGAAAACCCCTTTACATGTATACATTAGATGAAAAATTCCGTCTAGTTATTGGTGTGGTCTAGAAGGACGTAATCTAATGTCTTTGTAGTTTTACATTCAGCGACGAAGCCAGACGGTATTTTATTTTTTTTTGTCTTGGCATCAAAAGAAAGAAGTACAATATTGTTCAGTCTCTTCGTGACTTACAAAGATGAAGAATAATTGAATCCTCCACAGTGGGAATATTTCAAAAATAGCAGAAGGAATATCAGCAGGTTCGCTGCTGTGTATAAATGGATTCTGGAGGGCACAGAGACAGATTCTAAAAATACATGGAAGAAAAGACAAAATCGCTAACAATTTGCTGTAAAGACCCTACTTGTGACGGCTGTCAGGGAAGCAGCGCGGAGAGTCAATGTGAGGGACCTTATTTGTAATTTGCAGAGTAAATGAAATGTAGACCATTTAGGCATCATAAAGGGGGTTCCTCTTACAGGACCCCCCTACTCTGAGTCAAAGCAGAAGACTACTTTCTAGAAAACGCATGTTAGGCACTTTTTGTGTAATAAGATGGGATATCCTCTTCAGATCTTATGGAGGAACAGACAACCCACTGATTAAAGGGTACCCATTTGTTTTCATTTTTTTTTTATAAGTCATTCACATGTGAGAAAATAAGAAACTTTCCGTCTCCATAGAATTTTAAAGGCACCAACTGTCATCTCTTAACTGAATAATGGGAAAATCTGTCTTCACTGAATACAGATTTTACCCATGAATTGAGAATGACTGATCAGTCCAGGAGGAGAAAAAAGCAGATTTCTCTGATAAGATATATTACAAAGTTGCTTATTCTCATTGGTACTATTGTGTTATGAAATAAAAATTAAAATGACGGTTACTTTTTACAGGGCACCTGTCAGTTTGGTCATGCTACCCAATCTGAGGGCAGCATAAAATAGTGACAGAAATACCATTTTTAGCAGTCTGGCAGGTATGTGATCATGTGCTAGAGTTTCTGAGAACTTTTCAGATAATGCAAGGTATCCTCCATGATGGATCGAAATCAGGACTTTGACTTTGCCAGTGCAAAACTTTAATGACGTGACTCTCGTGGTAAAATTTAGTCTAAAGAAGGATTTTGATTCAACAGGAATGCATTTGCTATGAGTTACTGTTGATAAAAGTGTCTAATGTTCAAGTAGATCTGTCACTAAGATTTCACAATACAGACAGCATATATTATTAAATGGATCTCTAAGAACCTGATGTTACAGGTATAATTACTTTTAAAATCCATGTAGTTATGGCTGTATAATTTAGATATTAAAAAGAGTATTTTAGAGTCCAGCTATAGAGTGAGAGACCTCATAAATCCAAGTATTTTCAGTCTCCACTCATCAAGCCTGACTGACAGCTGTAGCTTGTACTGAGCAGTGTGAGATCTGAGCTACAGCAGGGAGGAGGAACACTGAGGAACTGTAAATCAGACTATTGGAGCAAAGATTCAGCAAGAGCAGGGAGGAGTGACACTGAAAAACTGTCAATAAGAATAAATGGACTGAGATTCAAAATCAGCAAAGACTTTTAGGATCGTTCAATCAGACTAGGTGTGCAGAGATTCAGCACCAGCAGCAGCGAGGAGTGACACTAAGGAGCTGACAATCACGCTAGTGAGCAGAGATTCAGCAGCTGGGAGGAGTGACACTGAGGAGCTGTCAATCAGGCTAGGTGAGCAGAGATTCAGCAGCAGGGAGGAGTGACACTGAGGAGCTGTCAATCAGGCTAGGTGAGCAGAGATTCAGCAGCAGGGAGGAGTGACACTGAAGAGCTGTCAATCAGAGTAGGTGATCAGAGATTCAGCATCAGCAGCAGGGAGGAGTGACACTAAGGAGCTGACAATCACCCTAGGTTAGCAGAGATTCAGCATCAGGGAGGAGTGACACTGAGGAGCTGTCAATCAGAGTAGGTGATCAGAGATTCAGCGTCAGCAGCAGGGAGGAGTGACACTGAGGAGCTGTCAATCAGGCTAGGTGAGCAGAGATTCAGCGTCAGCAGCAGGGAGGAGTGACACTAAGGAGCTGACAATCACCCTAGGTGTGCAGAGATTCAGCATCAGGGAGGAGTGACACTGAGGAGCTGTCAATCAGGCTAGGTGTGCAGAGATTCAGCAGCAGGGAGGAGTGACACTGAGGAGCTGTCAATCAGGGTAGGTGATCAGAGATTCAGCGTCAGCAGCAGGGAGGAATGACACTGAGGAGCTGTCAATCAGGCTAGGTGTGCAGAGATTCAGCATGAGAGAGGAGTGACACTGAGGAGCTGTCAATCAGGGTAGGTGTGCAGAGATTCAGCATGAGGGAGGAGTGACACTGAGGAGCTGTCAATCAGGCTAGGTGTGAGGAGATTCAGAAGCAGTGTGGAGAGACACTGAGGAGCTGTCAATCAGGGTAGGTGTGCAGAGATTCAGCATGAGGGAGGAGTGACACTGAGGAGCTGTCAATCAGGGTAGGTGAGCAGAGTAAGCGTTCATAAAGCATTATACAGCCATGCTGACAAGGATTATCAAAATGAGTACACCAGCCTCATCATATTTAGCAATCTTTGCAGTTTGCATTGTTGAAATCTGATGACAAATCTGCTTTAAGGGGGAAGACTTGTAAATTGTTTGTAAAAACACTCATGGAGCAGCAGTGACAAGATAAATAGAGGCAAGGGCATTCTGGCGTGAAATATTGAGCTCCAAAAAGTTTCAAGTCTCTGTTCTATCTCCCTTAATATAATTCTCTACTTTGCAATTTGTTAGAAGAGTCCATTGACAATAAGCTCATGACAAAGTGTCCCACTACTGGAAACCCCTCTCAGTGATCAACTGTAAAGCCTGGAAGTAAGTGATCAATTTTCCTATAGCGCCACCACAGGATAAATTAAGCATTACACACTCCAATCGACCAGATGGAAAGGACAGGTCCTCAGAGTAATATCTTTATTGGCTAACCAGAAATAATCTTCTCGTTAGCCAATAAAGGTATCACTCCGAGAATACTTTTGTCATTTTTGGGCATAAAAGTATTTACATCGATTTTTTTCTGGCTAACACTGTACCACAATATAACTTTGTATTATACATCCTTCTCTAAAACAAATTTTCTGCTTAAATCAGTGCAAAAGGGGAACGACCACATGACAGCCACATATATTGTGGATGCTAGAAATACATACTTCTTTCATTGAAAAGACATGAATATAAACACATAGCACTATGCACAGAGTAAATGTATCACTGACCATTGTTAGCATTACTCTTCCAGACAATAAAGCGTATGCATGTGAATTATCTAAGTGGGCTTCTATTCCCCCTGCTTGGGCCTATATGTAAATGACTGCCGCTTACATACAGTTTTAATCTGCCTGTCTCCATTTCCAGGATTAGTTCCACATTAGACACCAGGAGATCAACCTTCATACATATTTATTATCTATAAAAAAAAAGGCAAATAAATCCCTTCCTAACACATGTCCTATATACTGTACATCACATACATGACAAGTCATAGCAGTGCAGCGATGGCACATAAAATCTGGTAAGAATATGCGTCCTGGCAATTATAGTAGTACCGATCCATCAGAAATAATAGCACATAAATAGCATAGTACAAATGTGCTATTCTGCAGTCCGACATGACACTGCAATGTGAGCTCAATGACAAAGAAAGAGGCGACATCAGTCACGCTGCTGCCTCTCCACTTCTGATAACGCTGCAGGAATTTCCTGTGAAGAAATAGGGTCTTTGTTACTAATGAATTCTGCATGCTGGGGGGATGAACTCTAGCCAGGCTCAGTGCACAGTATGTTAGGGGGGATTTATGGTGCAATCATGACATGGCAGCCAATGGGGGTTTAGTTACTAAATGCAAAAGTAGAAGCAGCACAATTCCGGGAAAATGTAATAAGAAATGTGGTTATTTAAAGGTGTTGTCGTCTACTTATAATTCTTTAAAGAAATTGGTCTTGAAATTAAAAAAAAACATTTAAGGCTGAGTTCACACGATGCGTTTTTCATGCGTTTCCGCGGCGTTTTTGCAGTTGCGTAAACGCCGCGGAAACGCATGAAAAACGCATGGTAGAAGGGCAGCAATGTTCCCCAATTGAAATCCGCATGTGCTGTGCCCATGATGCGGATTTTTCCGCAGCGTAAACGCTGCGGTCAAAAATCCGCAGCATGTCAATTAATTTTGCGGAAACGCTGCTCTTTTGCCGCCATTGACTTGCATTAGACCGCATGGAATCGGCATCACTGTATATGTTGATGCGCTTTTCATGCGGTCTAATGTGCGGATGGTACCCGGGTGTGGAGGAGAGGAGAGTCTCATCCAGACCCAGGTACCATTAAAAAAAAAAGAATAAAATAAAAAATATATATATTCTCACCTTCTGAAGGCCCGCGCAGCACTCCTGCTTGATTCCCCGCACTTCGCGGTTGAATGAAGAAGGACCTTCGCTGACGTCAGTCATGTGACGGGTCACGTGACACTGACGTCGGAAGGTCCTAAAGTCTTCACTGCCGGCAGCCGGGACGGAGCGAAGCAGGACACCGGGGGCCATCAGAGGGTAAAGTATATATTTATTTTTTATTTTTTGACATTCACACACTATATAAATCCATGCCGGTTGCATGGATTTATATAGTGTAATTAAGTTGACAAGCACTTTCCAAGTGATGCTAAAATCGCTTGGGAAGCGCTTGTCAACCCGCATGCGGAAATGAAAGTGAAGACCGCTTAATTTCCGCATGTCCCTGGCAGGAAACCGCATGTACAATCCGCATGCGTTTTTTCCTGCCAGAGAGATGCAGAAACGCTCAGGAAAAAATCCTGAGCATTTCTGCATCGTGTGCACATACCCTAATACTCCTGGTGCCTCGCTGTTACACATCTGTGCTGGGTACACCAAGCTATGTTTGCTTCCTCTGGGTCCACTGCCCTCGGCTGTGCTCTGCGTTTGGGTTTTGCAGGTTGAGTGGAGTGGATCAATTTCATCATCTCCCTAGACCTATTTCAGGCCCATTTAGACACACACCTGTGTCTTGGGATTGAGACTCTTGTGTTCCATGGGTCCACTGACCTCGGCTGTGCTCTGCGTTTGGGTTTTGCAGGTTGAGTGGAGTGGATCAATTTCATTATCTCCCTAGACCTATTTAAGACCCATTTAGACACACACCGGTGTCTTAGGATTGAGACGCTTGTGTTCCATGTTGGATTTGCTCCATTATCTATGCTTGTTGTGTTTTCAACTTGCATTCATCCCTGCTGGGTTTCACTCCATCCATCCTGCTGCTCTTGAGATTTCTGTGTGTGCCAAGTCCTCGCAGTCCATGTGCCTTCCTGCTTGCTGCATCACTGCCCGGAGTCCGTGTTCTCACCTGGACCTAACGCTTTAGTGATCCACCTCACCTGGTGAGCCTAACACCCGCTCACCGCAGTAATGCTGCTCGTGTGCCCCACAGGTCTTCTGGCTTGCCCTTCTAGTGGCTCTATCTGGTGACCGCTGCAGCCAATCAGTGGCTGTTAATAGACAATCGTGGTCACATTCTATCTAAATCGGAAGAAACTGTTTCCTTCTTCTCTTCCTACTGGGACCAAACGTGATTGCTGCAACCAATTAGCAGGTGCTGTAGCCGTCACTTTTCCTTTCCTTCCATCCTCAAGGAGGAAACCAGTAGACCAGCAAGGGACATTGTCAGCAGTACAAAGGAGCGATGGAGGTCTGCTAGGTGAGCATGTGGTGTTTTTTTTACTCTCAAGGTATGTGCACACAACGTCTTCTTCAGGAGGATTCTGCCTGGCACCGGCTTGAAAAAGAACCTTCAAAAATTAACATAAAGCACAGCACTGTAAAAATGGTATTGCTGTGCACATGTTCAGTCTTTTTGTTACTTCTTTTAACTGTTTCAGGATTCGGAAACACTCGCTAGTTCTAGTTTAAATTGTAGAAAAAGAGACGCCAGCGGATTCGACTCAAAAACAATAGCAAAATTGCCAGTGAAGCCACTTAAGGAAAAAGACTACCAGCTTTCTCCTAAAGTGACTTTGCCTAGGAAAACCATAGTGGGTGCGCAGACATCTTAAAGACACCGATAAAGATAATAAATTTGATTGATGTCTCATTTTTCGTATCTCCATTACTACACACTTTTAGTGCCCTATTTATGCAAACTTTTAGGAAATATCATAGTAGTAGTTTTCAGTATGGTTACAGAGAAGTGCCCTGAAGTGGCAAACAGAAGAGCATTGTCAGCCAAACCTTCTACAGACGGAGAGAGATGAACAGTGTGGCACATCGGCATAAAGAATGAAGTAATCAGGAGTATACAGATATTATAAAATGTCTACACACCCTTGATAAACTGTAATGTAAAAAACTCATTCTCAATGGATTTGTATAGATTATGGGTGGAAAAGTTCTGGAATGATTCTTTTTGGGATGATATTTTACATGACAAAAACCTGGCATTTTAACAGGGCTGTGTGGACTTTTTATATCCACCGTAACTAGACGTTCCTATCCTAACTCTGCCTCTAAATACCATTGCCAAACAATAGTGGCTAGTGGGCACCGCCTTTCACCGCATTTCACCTGGCACCTGGGGCACAAGCTCTCCCAGTTTCCCTTTGTTTTGCCCATGTGATTGTCAAGAATCAAACTAACAAATACTGTCTTGGCAATAAAGTCGGCATACAAAACATTACCTGGGAAACATAAAATTGATTTTTTTTGTATAGTCTTTTTTTGGCAGAGATTTTCAACAAACATTATTACTGGGATAAATGTCACAAACTGGGATTATCTCCATGGTTTACAGGCAGATGAAGATGATGTGTTATCAGCAGTGATCTGATTCAGTAATGTGACCTGCTACAACCTACAACATTTCTTGTGGCTTCTCTTAGCCATGAACAAAATAAGGACCGTTGGAAAGAGTGGTCTATACTCTTCCAATGAATTTACAGTGAACGGCCAGGAAAATCAGTTCCTATCTCGTTTTTGCTGTTAGCAGAAGGCTTCCATTCATGATGGTGGCAATTCCAACAGGGTATTAAACAGTATCCTATTTACCGTACATGCTAAAAATATTTTTGATAGTAATAAACCTTTTAAAGTGGTTGACAACTTTGGACAAAGAAAAGGGTGTTCTACTGCTAAAGGGACAATTATCCCAGGTTCTGGGTGTCAGGGCGGCAACAGCAAGACACTGTCTTGACCAAGGTATTTAGATACAGGGTGAGGGCACTACTTTGAACCTTTTACCCTAGGCGCAGAAAGCCTAGCTACAAATCTGTGCTGCTGGGACCTCTAAAATTGACTTTTAGAATGAGGAAGAACCTGGAATCAAGGGCTCAATTCAAGATTCACCTTTAGAATGTGGGAGAACCTGAAAACAAGGGCTCAATTCAAGGTTCAACTTTAGAATGTGGAAGAACCTGGAATCAAGGGCTCAATTCAAGATTCACCTTTAGAATGTGGGAGAACCTGAAATCAATGGCTCAATTTAAGATTTACCTTTAGAATGTGTTAGAACCTGGAATCAAGGACTCAATTCAAGGTTCACCTTTAGAATGTGGGAGAACCTGAAATGAAGGGCTCAATTCAAGGTTCACCTTTAGAATCTAGGAGAACATGGAATCGAGGGCTTAATTCAAGATTCATCTTTAGAATGTGGGAGAATCTGAAATCAAGGGCTCAATTCAAGATTCACCTTTAGAATCTGGGAGAACCTGGAGAACCTTGAATCAAAGGCTTAATTCATCATTAGTGTGTGTGTTGGGGGGGAGTTTAAGTCACTTTTCTTTTTTTTGCGCTGTGGTATTCATTGCCATTTTTTTTCCATAAAATTCTTCAAAATGGCGCATTTATGAATTTTGTATAAAAAAATTACCTTTATTTTTGAATTTTATCTTTTTTTTGCACCTATTTAGATGAAATATCGCACACAACTATAACATTTGCATAACAGAATTTGGGCGTACAAAAAAAAATCACTTTAGGGGAAAAACTGGAGTACATTTCCAGAAAAAGACGTAGTTACTTACTGGTAATGGGATTTCTCAGAGCCCATAACGGCACCACAGAGAGAGGGGATCCGCCCTTCAAGGACAGGAAACCTACAGATAAAAAGGGCGGTACCTCTCTCCCGCATCAGTTGTTTACAGAGCACAGAGAGGACCCCCAGGTTAGTAACACAAAATTTAACATTTTTAAGGAGTTTACCAGACACACCTCGTGACTACATATAAGTAACAAATAAGTGTGTACAACCCATGCGTAAAGGGAGGGAATGTATGGGTGCCGTCATGGGCTCTTAGAAATCCCATTACCGGTAAGTAACTACGTCTTTCTCCTTCCCCCATGACGGCACCATGGAGAGAATTGGAGAGAAGTGTCGTTAGGGAGGGACCACCGCTTCCAGATCCCTTCTACCAAAAGTAAGGTCTGAAGAAGAGGTTAGATCCAGCTGGTAGTGTTTAAAGAATGTAGAGGGGGAAGACCAGGTTGCAGTTCTACAAATCTGTTCTATTGAAGCGCCGGCTTTCTCCGCCCAGGAGGCTGCTACTGCCCTAGTCGAGTGAGCCTTTAGATTCTCCGGGGCGGTTTCCCCGCTTGACGAGTATGCCAGGGAGATGGCGTCTCTTAACCATCTTGCCAGTGTGCCCTTGGAAGCCTTTTGTCCCTTCCGAAGTCCCTGGAAGCACACAAAGAGAGAACTATCCTTCCTATACTTCCGTGTGACCTCTAAGTATTGGATAATGCATCTTCTGACGTCTAAGGTGTGTAGGTCTTTTTCCCCCCTGTTTTTAGGATTTGGGCAAAAGGAAGGGAGGGTGAACTCCTGCGATCTATGGAAGTGTGATCTCACCATAGGAAGGTATGCGGGGTCAGTCCTAAGTGTCACCTTGTCCTCTAGGATTTGCGAGAAGGGGGGCCCGGCTGACAGGGCTTGTATGTCGCTAACTCTTCATGCCGATGTGAGAGCTACTAAGAGTGACGTCTTAAGAGATAGGGCTGTTAGAGATGCATCAGCTAAAGGTTCAAAGGGATGTTTGGTTAGGGCTGAGAGGACTAAGTTTAGGTCCCAAGGAGGAGTATTCCGGGAGGAGATGGGCCTAGACCTGTATGATGCCTTGATGAATCTAGAAATCCACCTATTTCTGGCCAGGTCACAGTTGTAAAGGGCTCCTAATGCGGCAACTTGAACCTTTAGTGTGCTTGTGGCCAGACCCCACTCTAACCCCCTTTGTAGGAACTCTAAGATGGAAGTAATGGGCACCTCCCTTTTTACCTTTGAACCCGAATATGGAAGGAATTTTTTCAATTTTTTACCGTAAAGTCTGGTGGTTACGGGTTTCCTACTCTGTAGTAAAGTGGAGATCAAATTCGGGGAAAACCCCTATCGCTTAAGAGCGCCCTCTCAAAATCTAGGCTATCAAGTATAGATTTGCTACCTGAGGATGGAGGACCGGTCCCTGGAAAAGGAGATCCGGAATTTCCGGAACAACCCAGGGATCGGAGGTGGACATTATCCTCAGCCAGGAAAACCAGGGCCTCTTTGGCCAGAAGGGGGCTATCAAAATTACGTTTGCCTTGTCTTCCCTGACTTTCCTCAGAACCGCCGGAATCAGAGCGATCGGAAGAAAGGCATAGGCTAGCTGGAGGTTCCATGGGATTGAAAAAGCATCTAATGCTGCTGGGTTCCCCTTGGGTTTAGTGAGCAGAATATGCCCACTTTTTTGTTCTGTCAGTTGGCGAATAGGTCTATGGAAGGGTATCCCCACATTTCCGTGAGTTGGTTGAACACTAACTGATTCAGCTCCCACTTGTCCGGTCTCAGCTGGGTTCAGCTCAGGAAGTCTGCTGTGAGATTTTCTGTTCCTTTTATGTGGAGTGCAGACAGAGACTCCAAATTGTTCTCGGCTAACTGGAGGACAGATTTTGATACCTGTAGTAGAGAATGAGACAGGGTCCCCCCCTGGTGATTTAAGTATGCCACTACTACCCTGTTGTCCGAGAACACTCTTACATAGTGTCCTTGTAGAGTGTTTAGAAATTTTAAGAGGGCGAATTTTACTGCTAGAAGTTCCTTCATGTTGGAGGATACACCTTTCAAGTCCTCTGTCCAGACCCCCTGAGCTATTTGGTCGTTTGGGTGAGCCTCCCACCCCCTGGGGCTTGCATCTGTAGTTAGGACCTGCGACACTGAGATCGTCCATGGAACGCCTCTGGTTAAACTGTCCACCTCCATCCACCATCTTAGGGAAAGTAAGGTTTTTGATGACAAAGTTAGCTGACCTTCTAAGTGCCCTTTTAGTGATTTTTCTGCCCCCAAGATTTCCCATTGTAAGTCCCTGGTATGTACCTGAGCCCAACGGACCCCCGGGATACAGGCAGTCATGGAACCTAGAAGGGACATTGCTTCCTGCAGAGTCATAGAGGGGTGGTCTTTTACTCGAGATATCCGAGCTATCATTTTCAGAATTTTCCCTGCCGGGAGATGGCACTCCTGATTCCTTGAATCTAATAAGATGCCTAGATACTCTTGTACTTGGTCCGGCTCCAACTTGGACTTTTTTAGGTTCAAAAGCCAGCCTAAATTCGTCAAGGAATCCATGACCCTTGCTAGCTGGTCCTTGCAATGATTGAAAGAGTTGCCTATTATCAGCAAATCGTCAAGGTACTTGGTAATCAGAATGTTTTGCTCCCTTAGATGGGCCATTACCTACGCCACTATTTTTGTGAAAACCCTTGGGGCTATAGCAAGACCGAAGGGGAGGGCCGTATACTGGTAGTGTTTGACTATTCCTTTTATCTATATTGCTACCCTCAGGAATTTCTGGAAGTCTCTGTATATGGGGACGTGATAATAGGCGTCCTTCAGATCCAGGACAGCCATAAAACAGCAGGGAACAACAGTTTTACTGACGATTTATTTATTTATTTATTTATTTTTTCAAACATCATTTTTATTAGGATTTTCAGAAAAGAAAAAACATATAAAGACAAAATGAACATTAATCAGGAGCCTGTACGCAGATCAGGCACATTGTATAATCAATAAATTGTGATAAGCTGGCACAACAAATAAACAAAGATTAAGTATTAACAACGTACAGTCATCATTGTCAACAAAAGGAATTAAGTAAATATAAATAATTCGTACTGATTATCTCCCATGTTTTAGTTTACGCGTAATAGTCCTAAGTTGTTATGTAGATCCTCTAGAACAGGGGTCTGATTGGCCGGCGGCTGGCATTGGAAATGCAGTGCTGGGAAACAGTCTCTGTGCGGCAATGCTGCGCTGCTGTCGGCGGCTCCTCCTGGACCAGGTCGGGATCGTCAAGGGGTCTGTGCCTGCGGGCCGCATAAAGCAGCCTCAGGGGCCGCATGCGGCCCGCGGGCCGCGTGTTTGAGACCCCTGCTCTAGAATATACCATTCTGTAGAAGTAAATGGTTCGACAATTTTGTTTTCTTTCAGTCAGAGAGCAACACGTTATAATAAACTAAAAGGGGGAGGAATAAGATGAAGGGGATGTCTATGATATTCAGAATAAAGACCGCATTCCAAAGAAAATAGCCGGAGAGTGAGCTATTGAACAATATATACAGTACAGACCAAAAGTTTGGACACACCTTCTCATTTAAAGATTTTTCTGTATTTTCATGACTATGAAAATTGTACATTCACACTGAAGGCATCAAAACTATGAATTCACACATGTGGAATTATATACTTAACAAAAAAGTGTGAAATAACTGAAAATATGTCTGATATTCTAGGTTCTTCAAAGTAGCCACCTTTTGCTTTGATGACTGCTTTGCACACTCTTGGCATTCTCTTGATGAGCTTCAAGAGGTAGTCACCGGAAATGGATTTCACTTCACAGGTGTGCCCTGTCAGGTTTAATAAGTGGGATTTCTTGCCTTATAAATGGGGTTGGGACCATCAGTTGTGTTGTGCAGAAGACTGGTGGATACACAGCTGATAGTCCTACTGAATAGACAGTTAGAATTAGTATTATGGCAAGAAAAAAGCAGCTAAGTAAAGAAAAACGAGTGGCTATCATTACTTTAAGAAATGAAGGTCAGTCAGTCTGAAAAATTGGGCAAACTTTGAAAGTGTCCCGAAAGTGCAGTTGTAAAAACCATTAAGCGCTACAAAGAAACTGGCTCACATGAGGACTGCCCCAGGAAAGGAAGACCAAGAGTCACCTCTGCTTCTGAGGATAAGTTTATCTGAGTCTCCAGCCTCAGAAATCGCAGGTTAACAGCAGCTCAGATTAGAGACCAGATCAGTGCCACACAGAGTTCTAGCAGCAGACACATCTCTTCAACAACTGTTAAGAGGAGACTTTGTGCAGCAGGCCTTCATGGTAAAATAGCTGCTAGGAAACCACTGCTAAGGACAGGCAACAAGCAGAAGAGACTTGTTTGGGCTAAAGAACACAAGGAATGGACATTAGACCAGTGGAAATCTGTGCTTTGGTCTGATGAGTCCAAATTTGAGATCTTTGGTTCCAACCACCGTGTCTTTGTGCGACGCAGAAAAGGTGAACGGATGGACTCTACATGCCTGGTTCCCACCGTGAAGCATGGAGGAGGAGGTGTGATGGTGTGGGGGTGCTTTGCTGGTGACACTGTTGGGGATTTATTCAAAATTGAAGGCATACTGAACCAGCATGGCTACCACAGCATCTTGCAGCGGCATGCTATTCCATCCAGTTTGCTTTTAGTTGGACCATCATTTATTTTTCAACAGGACAATGACCCCAAACACACCTCCAGGCTGTGTAAGCGCTATTTGACCAAGAAGGAGAGTGATGGGGGGCTACGCCAGATGACCTGGCCTCCACAGTCACCAGACCTGAACCCAATCGAGATGGTTTGGGGTGAGCTGGACCGCAGAGTGAAGGCAAAAGGGCCAACAAGTGCTAAGCGTCTCTTGGAACTCCTTCAAGATTGTTAGAAGACCATTTCTGGTGACTACCTCTTGAAGCTCATCAAGAGAATGCCAAGAGTGTGCAAAGCAGTCATTAAAGCAAAAGGTGGCTACTTTGAAGAACCTAGAATATAAGACATATTTTCAGGTGTTTCACACTTTTTTGTTAAGTATATAATTCCACATGTGTTAATTCATAGTTTTGATGCCTTTAGTGTGAATGCACAATTTTCATAGTTATGAAAATACAGAAAAATCTTTAAATGAGAAGGTGTGTCCAAACTTTTGGTCTGTACTGTACGTTTTTATTAATTAATCATAACAATAGAAAAGATATTCTCTAATTGAAGGTTACAATAAGTGAACGTGGTAATGTGAGAAGCATGACTAGATTAAGGCAGATGGAAAAATGCCAAGAGAAGGGAGACCAAATCCCTGTCCACAGAATCCAAACGCACCCATAAGTCCAAATTAATCACATGTGTATGGGACAAAATGCTCAACTAGTAAATGAACATACAAATATACACTATACATAAGTCAGTTAAGATATATATGATAGGATAATCCTACAAAAAGTAATATAATAGTAGTCATTCAGAATATCAAACAATAAGGGTAAGTAGCAGTTAATACTATTAGTAAGTATGAAGGTCTATAGGTCTTGCTGAGCCATATGGTATATAGCCTAAGTGTTACTTAAGCAAGACAAAAAAGGGATTATGAATGACACATAGTGTACACGTGTGAGTAATCAAGGTTGTATTAAATGCATTATGTTAGAAGTAATATTAATTACCTTGAGACATATTGGGCATATCGGTGTGCAGGTACTGGTTACAGAGAGAATATCTTTTCTATTGTTATGATTAATTACTAAAAACGTATATATTGTTCAATAGCTCACTCTCCGGCTATTCTCTTTGGAATGCGGTCTTTATTCTGAATATCATAGACATCCCCTTCATCTTATTCCTCCCCCTTTTGGTCTTATATTCTAAATAGGAGCAAATCTTTAATAGGTGTCGTACGTTATAATAAACTGTCTCCATTTTGACAAAAATTTGCCAGCCTGCTGTTCTTTGTTACTGAGGGCATCTAGTTGTTCTACTCCCATAAAGTGTTTCAATTGGATTATCAGCTCTGCTATGGGGGGAATGTTAGGGTCTAGCCAATATTTGAGTTACTGCTTTTTTGCCAGGAAGAGTAGAGTATGGAGCAGTTTTTTTTTGTTGTTATTTTGTAGGGGTTCTCTGGGTTACTCCAATAATGTAGTAGGGCTAAGTATGGAGAGAGGGTGTACCCTGGACCCCATATAGTATTATTCAAATCTGAAACCTGATTCCAATATACTGTTGAATCGGTGTAGGACCATAGGCCATGCATAAGGTCAGGGTATGGATGATGACACTTAGGACATGCAATTAGTCTATTTGATAATGGATCTTTTTTCGGTATATTAAATGCATATATCGCCCCATGTATTATTTTATATTGAGTTTCTCTCCATGTTTCATTTATAATGTATTTTCTAAATACCTTCCAGCATAATCTGATCGTAGTGGGAATTTCAACGTCTTCCAATTGTTGCTTCCAATATTTAAAGAAAATGTCAGGGTGTATCTTTAACAAATTAGATTTCATAACTGAATAAAGACTACAGTAGATATTGAGGGGGTGCCCGTTGGGGATAGTAGAATGACGTTCAATTCATTTTGGGAGGTCTCGAAAGTAACATCCCTTAAGTTTGACATAACGGAAAGTCTGATTTGTTCATATTGAAAGCCATGTTACTGACGATTTTATTGACTCCATCTTGAAGGTTTGAACCTTCAGAAATTTGTTAATTTTTTTCAGGTTTACAATTGTCCTGAAAGTCCTGTCCGTTTTTTCCCTTAGGAACAGAGGGGAGTAGAATCCTTTGCCTTTCTCCTGGGCAGGGACTTCTTGAATGACTACTCTTCCTATTAGACCTAAAATTTCTAGTTCTAGTGCTGATTGTTCTACCTCTATCTCATGGGGGTTATAATAAAGTTCGGACGGGGAATGGAGTGAAACTGAAATTTTAGTCCTGCTTTTATCAGGTTTAAAATCCAAGAGCTATTTGATATTTTTTCCCAGGTTGGGAGGAAATGAAGAAGTCCCCCCCCCCCAGTTGGGGCTGACTCTCATTGGGCGGGTTTCCTGTTGTCACTGGGGGGCCTGTTAAACATAAATCCTTTGGTTTTTTTCTTCCTATCCTCCCACCTATCCTGGTCTTTGGGGGGTTAACTGCGTAGAAATTTTCTGCTCCGAAAGAGCTTTGTGGCGCCCCTGAGGGTTCGGTCGCCACAAGGGGGGATACTGCAGCCTGTCAGCAGGTGTAGTGTCTCCTCACCCAGGTAAGGAAGGTGCACTGGTCAGGACCCTGAATCTACATTCAACACTACACACTCCTGACCTATGGGAGGCAAGTATGCATCATAGTGCTGCCTCAGCAGGATCACGAGTGGGGGGAACCAAAAGTTAGGGGAACCATGTAGTGGGTGAAGGGTAGAACAGACTTTTAGTTACACACATAGTTTTATATATAATACCCAGCCATCTTAAGCACAAGGTTCTTTGATTGTGGTCTTTGCAGCTGTCAGTGGCCTTGTGTAGGTGCCTGCAGTGTGCTGAAGATACACGGTCCTCGTGCCCTGACCTTGACACGAGGAGCGGGAAGGAGTTAACAGAGTCTCTACCCCGGTCAAGTTCCCTTGCTTGAGAAGGTTGGGAGCTTTAGTGACAGCTCCACAAGCAAAAGGATCCCAGGGAACACGGACGGAGCGGCGTACGCCACCTGTACTCTCCATTCTGGCCCTGCCAGAGGGACTCCTGCAGCAAGAGGGGTACCGGCCCCCGACATCTGACTTTGTTACTTCATGTCTCAGTCAGAAAAGCCCGGAGGCTTAGTGGATCCCAGGAGGGATACAGACGGAGCGGCCTACGCCACCTGTACCCCTCTACCTGCGTTTATCCAGTGAGACCCAGCCTTTGCACGCACACACACAGGAGAGGTTCAAAGGGGACTGTTAGGAACACTCGGAGGGTCCTGATCGAGGTACCTGAATTCCTTGGGTGCGCTGAGCCCTCATCCCTGGTGGCCGCAGTGATCCGTGAGGAGCAGGGAGAAGCCTTGCCGCTGCTTAAAAGAACTGTGAGTAAAAGACCTGGAAGACTATCCCAATGGCCTCTGGTTCCTTCATTTCTGCACTGCACCACACAGCACCTGAGTGACCCAGGACTACTCTCCCCATCCTCCTGTCACATCTGCCCTGAGGCCCTGCTCTGCCTGTGGGGAGTTATAACATCACCTGCGGCCACTACATCCAGCCTCAGAGGACTGCTAGCAGCGCTGGTGGCGCATCACCAGACACCACAGGTGGCGTAGTCGATAATACCACTCAACCCTGATAGCCCATTACTTTCATGTGACGGCCCTGGGCACGGAACGGGTTCAGGCCACGACTGCCTCCTCAACATCTGACCCGGCTCCGAGTACCCCATTTCCCAGGGAGGGCTGTGAGCGCCACATACATGGCGTAGTCGGCAGGATCGCGTGCCCGCAGCAAAGGAAGGAGTTGCCCATTGCTACCGGGTACAGCGCGCCTTTTTCCACAGACTGTCGTTTTTCACTTAAAATGGCGCCCAGCCAAGAAGAACGGATGCCATAATGTGCAGAAAGGACAGCGTCTCAGCACCTCCCATCGTGGGCCTGGCTCCCCAATGGCGCCAAAAGTGCAGACCGCCCCTTCCATTAGAGACTGTCCGCGGGGTAGTGTCCGTCACCCCGGAGGGGACGACCGAAGGAGTGCCTGTCAGCCTGCCGCCCTGAAGCCGCCCCAAAAAGAGGTGGAGACGAAGGAAACAACAAGGTGCGGCCATAACAGTCCGAGACTTACCGCACCCAGCAGCAGTAATGGACGCCGCCGAGGAGAGTTCTTCCGAGTCCTCCAACGTTGGCCCACGAGCTGCTACCTCCCTCGGTATGGAGGGAATTCACCTGACCCCGGAGGAGGCTGAGTTCCTCCGCGGTGAAACGAAGGACCTGATACGGAGGGTCGAAGAGGAAGCAGCCCAGGTGGAGGAAGCCCAGGAGGCACCGTGCAGCCCCGGAACGGGTAAGGAGAAAACCCCTATCCCGGGTGCGGGACGCAACGTGGCCCTACTGGATCTCATGCCGGCACCCCCATCCTCGGGCGCTACCCTGGGAGCAGTTTTTCGCCCCGCATCCTGAGGCCCAAGCCGCCGCAGCCTCCAGAAGCCTGCTATGCCTTCCGACTCTCAGTTCAGAGGATCCCACATTTCTTGGGCTGACCATCTGCCCCAACCCGGACTAGTCCGCACAAGGACGAGGACTTGCAGCAACCCCTGCTGTCGCCGCTACCTGCGCCTCCGGTCGCCTGCCCGGCGGCGGAAGAGATGGCCTGGGACAACCAGGGGGGGGGGGAATCCGTTTTATAGCCCAACGTCTGACCTCAGAGGTAAAAACCTGTCTGGAGTGGCTCTCCTGGAGGTCCAGCTCGGGATATTCATGCCCTGCAGCCACCCCAGGGCCTACATTGAGGGTTGGGACAGGTCCCTCATGCTGCTGGACTCGCCCTTTTGCAACGTTTTCTAGTTATATAATGTTTTATATATTGTACTATTTAAAAGTTTGCAACGTTACAAGAAAATGAGCCTCCAATAATGGGAAGAATGTTTTAATGTTGTTATATAAATGCATAAAAAGTCTGTACCATGCTTTGCTCTCTTTGCAGCCCGCGGACGTGCTGTGTTTTACCAGGGGGGAATGTGGCGCCCCTGAGGGTTCGGTCGCCACAAGGGGGGATACTGCAGCCTGTCAGCAGGTGTAGTGTCTCCTCACCCAGGTAAGGAAGGTGCACTGGTCAGGACCCTGAATCTACATTCAACACTACACACTCCTGACCTATGGGAGGCAAGTATGCACCATAGTGCTGCCTCAGCAGGATCACGAGTGGGGGGAACCAAAAGTTAGGGGAACCATGTAGGGGGTGAAGGGTAGAACAGACTTTTAGTTATACACATAGTTTTATATATATAATACCCAGCCATCTTAAGCACAAGGTTCTTTGATTGTGGTCTTTGCAGCTGTCAGTGGCCTTGTGTAGGAGCCTGCAGTGTGAAGATACACGGTCCTCGTGCCCTGACCTTGACACGAGGAGCGGGAAGGAGATAACAGAGTCTCTACCCCGGTCAAGTTCCCTTGCTTGAGAAGGTTGGGAGCTTTAGTGACAGCTCCACAAGCAAAAGGATCCCAGGGAACACGGACGGAGCGGCGTACGCCACCTGTACTCTCCATTCTGGCCCTGCCAGAGGGACTCCTGCTGCAAGAGGGGTACCGGCCCCCGACATCTGACTTTGTTACTTCATGTCTCAGTCAGAAAAGCCCGGAGGCTTAGTGGATCCCGGAAGGGATACAGACGGAGCGGCCTACGCCACCTGTACCCCTCTACCTGTGTTTATCCAGTGGGACCCAGCCTTTGCACGCACACACACAGGAGAGGTTCAAAGGGGACTGTTAGGAACACTTGGAGGGTCCTGATCGAGGTACCTGAATTCCTTGGGTGCGCTGAGCCCTCATCCCTGGTGGCCGCAGTGATCCGTGAGGAGCAGGGAGAAGCCTTGCCGCTGCTTAAAAGAACTGTGAGTAAAAGACCTGGAAGACTATCCCTATGGCCTCTGGTTCCTTCGTTTCTGCACTGCACCACACAGCACCCGAGTGACCCAGGACTACTCTCCCCATCCTCCTGTCACATCTGCCCTGAGGCCCTGCTCCGCCTGTGGGGAGTTATAACATCGCCGGCTGCCACTACATCCAGACTCAGAGGACTGCTAGCAGCGCTGGTGGCGCATCACCAGACACCACAGGTGGCGTAGTCGATAATACCACTCAACCCTGATAGCCCATTACTTTCATGTGACGGCCCTGGGCACGGAACGGGTCCAGGCCACGACTGCCTCCCCAACATCTGACCCGGCTCCGAGTACCCCATTTCCCAGGGAGGGCTGTGAGCGTCACAGCTTCCTATATGAAGTACTAGAGAGGACCTGGAAACGTTTCTTGTTATCCCCAGCCTTGTCGAGGAAATCGTCAAGCGTAGATTCAAATAGGAACTCACCCTCGCAAGGAATGGAACACAGCTTTGATTTTGTTTGGTGGTCACCCGGCCAGCATTTAAGCCAGAGGGCCCGCCTGGCTGCATTAGAGAAGCCCGCAGCTCTGGCTGCCAGCCCGCAGCTCTGGCTGCCAGCCTAACAGAATCGGCTGACGCGTCAGCCAAAAATGCCGCTGCACCCTTCACTACTGGGATGGAGCCTAGTATGTTATCCCTGGATGTTTTGTTTTTAAGTTGTGTCTCTAGTTGATCTAGCCCGACCATTAAAGATCTGGCTTTACATGTGGCTGCAACTGCGGGTTTTAACCCTCACCCTGCGGCCTCCCAAGCCCCTTTTAGGAAGATGTCGGCTTTTTTATCCATTTGGTACCCCCATGTCCTCAAACGGCAGGGAAATTTTTTTAGAGGCTTTAGCTATTGCCACATCTAATTTTGGCGCTTTTCCTCAGATTGAGCATACCGGGTCCTCAAAGGAGTATTTCCTCTTAGGGGACAACAAGTTCTTTCTTTCCGTTTTTTTCCATTCCCTTTTAATCAGGGAGTGGCCTTTATCATTGAGAGGAAAAGATCTTCTTTTCTTTTGTTCCAGGCCACTAAACATCATGTCCTGGACTGATTTCTTGGGGCGAGGATCTACCAACCCCATAGTGGACCTAACTGCTTTAATCAAATTGTCCGTACCCTCTATAGGGAAACAGCTACGTCCCACTCCCTCGGAAGATGACGAGGACGAAGATAAGAAGGACGAATCTGAGTCTACCACCTCCCTGTACGAAATGCTAGATCCTGATACCGGGGATAGATTCCTGGTTTTTCCCCGTTTCTTTCCCCCCTTCTGCAGGGACTTGAAGCTATCTTCTACCTGGGATTTAATCAGGGATCTGAGCTCTGAGGCGAACTTAGGGGTCTCCTCGCAAATAGTTTGTTCAATACACGAGCTGCATAGTCTTTTCTCCCATGTGGTGGGCAGATCCTCTGCGCAAAGCGCGCAGGTCCTGTGTTTGGACTTGCCCATACTCTTCCTTCCCTGATAAGAGAAGAAAAAGAGGGGGGGCGTCCGGGTTATAAGCTTTCACGAAGATCACTTACCATCCTGCTGTAAGAGGGAATACAGGATTGGAGAAGAATCCGTTCCTGTAGATGGGTTTTTCCTCGAGGTTGACACCACACTGGAGTCCTTGCCGCGTTGTGAAGACTTGCCAGACCGCCCGCTTCCACCTTGGCCGTGCTGGCATGAAGGGTCAATGGGGGGTCCTTTCGTACGCTTCCCATGTTGCGGTGGTGGTGGTGAGTGGGGGTGCAGGGACTGCACCTCCTGTAGCTCCTGCGCGCTCATAGCTGGTGCCAGAGTGTGCTAAGGAAGCACTTCGCTGGTGCATAACCCTGGCATTAACCCCTATAGGCCTCTGCCCCCCTCACCTGGCTTGTTTCACATCAGCCAGCCGTGGGTCCTTTGTGTGTTACCCCCTCCCCTTGGGGAATATGTGTGTGCACCTCTCTAGCGTGAGGGACCCCCCCCCCCCGCAGTGGTGCACTGCGGCTTGGGCAAGGGGAGGCACCCAGCGTTCGTGCGCCCCCAGTCACGCCGACTCCCTCCCCAGTGGTGCACCGCGGCAAGGGGGACGTTCGGCGCAATGGGCCCCGGAAGCCCAGCCCTACTTACCTCCCTGGGCCCGACACCATCGGAGAACGCAGAGGCTCCAGTCTTCTCCTGCGCCGCGTCTCCCTGCCACCCTGGAGGCCCACTGACCTCAGCGGTGGCGCTTCAGCGCACCGCACCGGCCGAGGCAGGGAACCCCCGCTGCCTGAGCCGGTCTGGCCCGGCCTGGTATGTCGTCCATATTCTTCTTTCTAGAGATTCTTTCTTCCTTTCTTTCTTTCAACGCTGTAGGTCCCCGTCAAGGACAGCAAACCAACTGATGCGGGAGAGAGGTACCGCCCTTTTTATCTGTAGGTTTCCTGTCCTTGAAGGGCGGATCCCCTCTCTCCGTGGTGCCGTCATGGGGGAAGGAGAAATTTTGTGACTTTTTAAAAAGATTACAAAAACTATATAAATAAATCCTTTTATTCCAAAATTAAAAATCACAACATGTCCCTAGGAGGGACATGTTGTGATTTTTAATTTTGGAATAAAAGGATTTATCGCATGTGGCACCGGATTTTACTTTCTTTATATATCCTTGCAAGTGTATGCTGGACACTAATCCGTGAGCCTGGGATTCCTGTGAGTATCAGGTGATATGAGCTAATTATCTTTTTTCAGTTTACAAAAACTATGTCTGCAATGGTGAATAGAGAAAGAGTAGAAAATAGACTTTAGGTGCAACTTAAAGAAGCACTCCCATGTTTCAGCATTGATGCCAATTTATTTTCTTAACCTATACCAAATTTGGGAGGGTTTCAGCTTTCAAAAGAGTAATTTATAAAACCAATGGATGAATTTAACGCCAGGTTATAAGCTTTTATTGATATCACTTGGATAAGCGACATAACTTCTGTCAGGGAGTGTGTATATATATATATACATATATATATATATATATATATATATATATATATATATATATAACATGCAGAAGTAGTGCTGTTGCAGAGTGTGACATGCAGTAGTGCTCTTGCTTTAAAAGCATTCAGCAACTATTAGAAGTAACACAAGCACATGAGACAGGAAGAGTTGTGCTCCAGAAGAATACAGCAACTAGAAGGGTTAACACAATCATAGGAGAAGGGGAGTGCTTTAGCATAGCCCCAGGGGGATTGTGGGGAAGTTGTTTACTGTCTGGCTGGAGCTGAAGAGAAAGGTGGTGTGTGTGTTCTGTATCTGAGAGAAGCGCCCCTGCAAGTGAAAAGGATTCAAGTCAGGAGTGAAGCTAAGCACAGGTCAGTTAGAGTTCCTGAACTAGCAGTGCAGAGTATTGTCAAGCAGAAAGATAAGGACTGTAAGAAATGGTGTCACAGGGATCATCTCCCTCAGCAAACCCTCCCCCCTCCTCCATCTCACTGTGCTGTAAAGAATGCTGTGTTCATTAATGTGCCTTTGCATTAGAACTGTGCTGTCCTGTACTACTTTGAAGACTGTGAACTGCTGTGCTGCTAAGGAAACTGTACTGTTTGTCACTGGAGCCTGTTGCTTATAAGACTTAACTTGCATTGGCTGTGAGGTTTCTTATTAAATGCTACTGTTCTACCATTTGTGAGAACCCTTGTCAAGTGTGTCTGGTCAGCAAGTGAAACAACCTACGTGTCTGTGTCTGAGGGTTAATACCCCTGTGTGCCTGAGAGAAGCTGCAGCACATGGTCTATGGTCGCCCTGAGTAACGGTTCCCCCATGATTCCAAAGAATTCATGTAACCTGTCTCGCCCCTATCTGAACCTAGCGGAGTGTGTGTAACATATATACGGTAATGTGTAATGTATAAGTAAGAAGTCTAGTGTAAAGTATAGAATAAGTCATAGGTTATGCTTAGGACACAAGATTGACTCTGGGATTGTATTATATGCAATGTATGTAAATATAATACATAGTGTTTGTGATGGAGATCTTCCCAGCTACATACTGGAGGGACAGACATAGTTAAGGATTGGGGCTAGCCCATACTGGGCGGGACAAGCCGCAATAAATGGGAACTACTTCCTGTTAGAGATAGGGAACTACAGTAACTAAAGTCAAGTTCAAGCTGCAGTAAGAGAGCAGCTATCGTTCAGTGGGAAGTGGCAGTGGGAAGACTTACTGGAATCTCTGGCGGACATTCCTGCAATGTCCGGAACCTAGGGCTCGTTACAGGTACTATGAAGCGTGCCTTATCCACTAGGTGTTAGTACCCTCCTGTTTGTTTTTTCCATCTTGTGTTTTGCAGTCACATGACCATCTGCCTTTATATTCCTGCTCCGCCCTTTTGGCTGTGCTGGACTTCAGTGTTTGACTGTTTCTCTAGCCAGGTGCTTCGGTGCCTTTCTCTGTCAGTTCGCTTGGTCCTTCTGGGACCTCTAGTACCTTTTTGTCAGTTTGTCTTTTTGTGTTCTGTAACAACTTCTCTGTTTAGGAGGTGTCCCATTTTTGTCCCAGTCCTTAGTACTTTTAGGGACCCCTCCCCTTATGCTATAGGTCTTCGTTCAGACTAGCCGAAGACTTAGGCGGGTCTGTTCGCTAGGAACATGCAGCCCGCTACATTGTAGGGATTCAGCTTAGTCTTACTGTAGGGACAGCTTTCCCCTATCTTTCCTTAGTACTTATTGCAGATCATAGCAGTAATGTAACATACCTGGCGGCGTTCTTGCATAGGGCACCATCTCCCACTATGCAAGATCGCAAACTTGATCATCAGTCCAGTCTGCTAACCTGGCTTCTTTCCATGCTGTCTGTTTGTCTCTGTTCTGACTGCTTAGGACGGCGGCCCGGTCACTTCCTGTTTCTTGTAGCTGCTGTGGGCACACCCCTAATGCGTCCTCAGCCTATTGCTATCAGTCACTGGATATTTAAACCAGCTTCACCTGGAAGCTGATGCCTGAGCAACGCTTTCATTCAGTGTGCCTCTTGACTCTGAATGTGCCAGGTCCTGTTCTGTTCTTGTCTGTTCCCACCACTCTGAGGACTGTATTCCCAGACTGGCTCCGGTATCTCTTTCAGTAGCAGTTACTGTCTGAACTGTATCCTAGCCTGTTAGTCCCGCCTTCTAGGGGCCGCATACCTAGACCTGTTGTCTGTGTTTTCTTGCCTGTCTGTCCGCCTTCCTGGAGGCTGTATTTCCAGGCCAGTCTGAACACACTCCTAGCCTGTTCGTTCCACCTTTTCTGGGGGCCGCATACCCAGACTCGCTCCTGTATCTCGCTGCAGTGTCAGTTTCTGTCTGAACACTCAGTTCCTGTCTGAACTCTCTCCTAGCCTGTTTCCTGTTTTTCTCTATGTCCTTACCTTCCCTTTTTCTGCAGAGTCTGAACCTGCACCTAACTCCTACTCGTTGTCGCTGTACTTCCATTTGTGAGTTTAGAGTCCACTCGCTACTTCATTGCAAGTATCATGTGTGTATCTGGTTCTGCCTTTCCCTTCCAGTCTGTTCCGTGTGAACAGAGCCCTGTCCCCTCTGCTCTGCCTTTGCTCACCGCTCCAGCGGTTCTTGCCTGCTCTGCCTTGCTCACCGCTCCGGCGGTTCTTGCCTGCTCTGCCTTGCTTACCGCTCCGGCGGTTCTTGCCTGCTCTGCTCTTGCTCACCGCTCCAGGCGGTCGCGCTCTGTTCTGCCTTTGTTCACCGCTCCAGGCGGTCTCACTCTGCTCTGCCTTTGTTCACCGCTCCAAGCGGTCTCGCTCTGCCCTGCCTTTGCTCACCGCTCCAGGCGGTCTCGCTCTGCTCTGCCTTTGCTCACCGCTCCAGGCGGTCTCGCTCTGCGCTGCCTTTGCTCACCGCTCCAGGCGGTCTCGCTCTGCTCTGCCTTTGCTCACTGCTCCAGGCGGTCTTGCTCTACTCTGCCTTTGCTCACCGCTCCAGGCGGTCTCGCTCTGCTCTGCCTTTGCTCACCGCTCCAGGCGGTCTCGCTCTGCTCTGCCTTTGCTCACCGCTCCAGGCGGTCTCGCTCTGCTCTGCCTTTGCTCACCGCTCCAGGCGGTCTCGCTCTGCGCTGCCTTTGCTCACCGCTCCAGGCGGTCTCGCTCTGCTCTGCCTTTGCTCACTGCTCCAGGCGGTCTTGCTCTACTCTGCCTTTGCTCACCGCTTCAGGCGGTCTCGCTCTGCTCCTGTTCACCGCTCCAGCGGTCTCGCTCTGCTCTGCTTGTCTACCGCATCTGCGGTTCTGTTCCTGAGTCCCAGTCTGTACTGGACCTTATCCAGTCTGTGCTCCAACCTGCTAGTGCCTCCCTGTCGGCACTCCAGCCGTGCTTGCCAGTACCCCTTGCTTGCATACCAGTCGTGCTTACCAGAGCCCGCCTGTCTGCATACCAGTCGTGCCTGCCTATACCCACCAGTCAGTGTGCCAGCCTAACCTGCCTGCTCCTGTATTCTCCAGTGTGGGTCAACAGCCGTGTCCGGGGTCTGACCTGGAGTAGCACCAGGTCCCTCTGCTCGGTTCCTCCCTGGTGCACTGGCGTCGTTAGCCGTCGTGCGACCTTGGTCAGATCGGGTAGATACTTAGTTACGCCCCTCCAGGCACTCTCTGGTTCATGGTCCAGTGGAATCACTAAACACGCACACGCCAGTCAGTTCGGGCGTGTGCATAACAAGTAAGTCCAGCCCAAAAAACTAAAAGGAAAGAAATTTTGGGATCAGTATGGTTTCCATCCAGGATTTGGCTCAACGCTTGCAGGGATTGTCTCTGGAGGTGGCCGAGCTACAGCAACACGTGAGTAGCTGTTCTGGAGCGGATTTTGTGGAACCCAAGGTAGGACTGCCTGATGTTTTTATGGTAAACAGCAAGATTTTTTTTCCTTTAAAAATGCTTGTTTGTTATATTTTCATTTGAGAGACCAAGGTCCTCTGGGAATGAATCACAGCGCATTGGTTTTATTATGTCACTTTTGCGCAATGAACCAACCTAATGATTCAAGCTTAAGGTCGGTAGAAGAATTTTTTTCTGCTTTGGCGCTATTATATGACGATCCTGATCGAATCTCATCTGCTGAGCAGTACTCAGGCGTTTGAATCAGGGGCCAGGTGATGTTGAAAATTATTGCACACACTTCAGAAGATGGGCTTCAGAAGTCAAATGGAATGATCCGGCTCTGAAATGTCTATTTCTTGCTGGTCTGAGTGAAAGGGTTAAGGATCTGCAAATTGCATTCCCTGCACCTGAGACTCTGCAGGATGCCATGCAATTAGCTGTGGACAGGAGGCTGAGATTTAGACAGAATGAGGTAAAGACTCCTGTAATGCCAGGTCCTAGTCCCCAGAAAATCTGCTCAGATGGCGGAGAACCGATGGAGGTTGGGGCGATGTCACTCCGCTCTCGGGAAAGAGACTGGAGGTTCGCTGAGGGATTGTGTCTTTATTGTGGTAAAGCTGACCATTTGATTAAGTATTGTGAGGTTCGTTTAAATAAAGAAAAAAAAAAGGTAAGTTAAGCCCGTATAGCTTGTTTATGCTCTGCAGGAGTATTTCTTTCAGGGAGTACTACTTTGCAGGAAGATTTAATTGAATTTCAGGTATTTGTGGATTGTGGTTCAACACTTAATGTGATTGATAAAGGGTTTTTGGAAAAACTTAACTTGAAATCCAAACCTTTGTCATTACCTATTTCTGTGATTGCAATTGATAACACTCCCTTGAAATGTATTACTCACAAGGTTGCTGCATTTCCCTCACTATCAATGGAGTTCACAAAGAAATTTTGGACTTGGTTGTATTGGATAATTTACCCTCTCCGGTCGTTCTAGGTTTGCCTTGGTTAAAACAGCACAATCCTTTACTTTACTGGTCTACTAATGTGATTAAGTCTTGGAGTCCAAAGTGCTATGATAAATGTTGTAATGGTCGCATTGCGGTTGTGGAAAAAGGAGAATTACCTGTACCTATTCAAGATTTTTGGAGTTTTTTTTCGGAGGAGGAGTCGCAAGTTTTACCTCCTCATAGGGATTATGATTGCGCCATTGAGTTTGTTCCGGGAGCTACTCTTCCCAAGAGTCGCTTGTTTAATCTGACTATCCCTGAAAGAAAGGCCTTGGAGGAATACATACAGACTAGCCTGGCTGCTGGTCACATTAGACCTTCTAAGTCGCCTGTGGCAGTTGGATTTTTCTTTGTTAAAAAAAAGGACGGGGGTTTGCGTCCATGTCTGGATTTTCGTGAAATTAATAAGATTACCGTACGCAATTCCTACCCATTGCCGTTAATTCCTGACTTGTTTAACCAGTTAGTGGGGGCGAAGTGGTTCTCCAAAATTCATCTCCGGGGGGCATACAATTTGTTAAGTGTGAAGGAGGGTGATGAATGGAAAACTGCTTTTAACACTCCAGTAGGTCACTTTGAGAGTCTGGTGATGCCTTTTGGTCTTACCAATGCATCTGCATTTTTTCAGAACCTTATTAATGACACCCTGAGACCTTTGATTGGTAAGAATGTTATTGTGTATTTGGATGACATTTTGATTTATTCACCAGATCTAGAGTCCCATTGGCAGAGTGTACGTGAAGTTTTTTAGTTATTGAGTGATAATTCACTCTTTACTAAGCTGGAGAAATGTGAGTTCGCTGTGCAGAAAATTTGTTTTTTGGGCTACATTGTCTCCATCGAGGGCTTTGAGATGGACCCGGTGAAGGTTCAGGCTGTGCAGGAATGGCCTAGGACTATTGGTTTGAAATCTATACAGAGATTTTTGGGTTTTGCCAATTATTACAGGAAATTCATTAAGAATTTTTCTGTAATTGTTAAGCCTCTAACCGATCTCACCAGGAAAGGTGCGAATACGGCCCAGTGGACTACTGAGGCCATTGAAGCGTTTAAGTATCTCAAAGAGAGGTTCAGTTCTGCCCCTAGCCTTATGCAGCCTGATGAGACCAAGCCTTTTTTGGTCGAGGTCGATGCTTCATCGGTGGGGGTCGGACCAGTTTTGTCTCAGGAGAACTGGGATGGAGTACATTAGTGTGCCTTCTTTTCGAAAAAAATTTCAGAAACCGAACTGAATTATGATGTTGGAAATCGAGAGTTGCTGGCTATTAAACTAGCGTTTGAACATTAGCGTCAATTTTTGGAAGGCGCTAGATTTCCTATTCAGGTTTTCACAGATCATAAGAATTTGATCTATCTGGATGCTGCCAAGTGCTTGAATGCCCGTCAAGCTAGGTGGGCACTTTTTTTTTCTCGGTTTCATTTTTCTGTTACCTATATCCCTGGTCCTAAGAATGTTAAAGCCGATGCTTTATCTCGCAGCTTCTCTCCTACGGTCGGTGCCGAGGAGGAGGAGAGCATTTTACAGAAAGGAGTTGTGGTGGCGGCATTGGACTCCGTTTTGGAGGATGGGATTCTGAAAGCTCAAGATGATGCCCCATCTAACACTGCCCATGGGAGGTTGTTCATGCCTAGGACCTTTAGGAGAGATTTGTTTGTGGAGTGTCATGAGTCTTGGTTGGCATGTCATCCAGGAATTTGTGAGACCAAGAGGCTTATCAGTTGCAGTTTTTGGTGGCCTGGATGGCTGAAAGAAGTCATCAAGTGGGTGCGTCAATGTACTGTGTGTGCTAGGTCAAAGGCTTCACATACTCCTGCTGCGGGGTTGCTTTGCCCTCTGGAGGTTCCTAGTGTGCCTTGGACGCATCTCATAATGGATTTTATTACTGATCTTCCTGTGTCCAAGGGTTTTACTGTCATCTGGGTGGTCGTGGACCGTTTTAGTAAGATGTGTCATTTGGTTCCATTCATTAAGTTGCCCTGCACCAAGACACTCGCTAAGGCGTTTGTTAAGGAGATTGTAAAGCTTCATGGCGTTCCCACGGATATTGTTTCTGATAGAGGACCTCAGTTTGTGGCTTGCTTTTGGCTTGCTTTTTGTAACAGGTTGGGAGTCCATTTGTCATTTTCGTCTGGGTATCATCCTGAGTCTAATGGACAGACAGAAAGAAAGAACCAGGATGTTGAACAGTTTTTGCGTTGTTTTGTGGCGGACAATCAAGAAGTGTGGTCTGAGTTTCTGCCTCTCGCGGAATTTGCTCTTAACAATCATACATCCTCCTCTGCTCGGTGTTCTCCTTTTTTTTGTTGTACTGTGAGACGTCCGTCTTTTGGTTCGTTCTCCAAATTGGGGTCGGTGGTGCCGGAGGAGCGGAATTTTTCCGGTGATTTGGAGAGAGTTTGGACTAATGTACGTTGCAACCTTCAAGAGGCTAACAAGAAGTTCAAGAAGTATTTTGACAGGAAACGTAAGGAGGTTTTGTTTACTGTGGGTGACATGGTTTGGTTGTCCTCAAAGAACCTGCGGTTGAGGATTCCCTCTAAAAAACTGGGTCCCAAGTTTGTGGGTCCATTTAAAGTGCTTCAGGTTGTTAACCCGTCTGCTGTTAGGTTGGATGTCCCTACTTCCTGGAAGATTAATCCTGTGTTTCATGTTTCCTTGTTGAAAAAGGCTGATGTATCAGATAGGGATGCCACTGTCACAGTTCCTCCTGTGGTGGAAGACGGCGAATAGGAAATTTCTCATATCTTGAATTCTAGATAGCATAGAGCAGGGTTCCCCAACTCCAGTCCTCAAGGCCCACCAACAGATCATGTTTTCAGGATTTCCTTAGTATTGCTCGGGATAATTATATCACCTGCACAGGCAATATTTCCATCACCTGTGTAATAGTAAGGAAATCCTGAAAACATGACCTGTTGGTGGGCCTTGAGGACTGGAGTTGGGGAACCCTGGCATAGAGGGAGATTACAGTATCTTGTCTCCTGGAAGGGTTTCGGTCCCGAAGACAACTCCTGGGTAAGGACGGATGTGTCTCTGCTCCTAGGCTTGTTAAAGCTTTCCACAAGAGGTTTCCGGATAGGTCTGGAGGATCCGGAGGATCCTCATAAAAGAGGGGGTACTGTTAGAACCCTCCTGTTTGTTTTTTCCATCTTGTGTTTTGCGGTCACGTGACCATCTGCCTTTATATTCCAGCTCCGCCCCTTTTGGCTGTGCTGGACTTCAGTGTTTGACTGTTTCTCTAGCCAGGTGCTTCGGTGCCTTTCTCTGTCAGTTGGCTTGGTCCTTCTGGGACCTCTAGTACCTTTTTGTCAGTTTGTCTTTTTGTTTTCTGCAACAACTTTTCTGTTTAGGAGGTGTCCCATTTTTGTCCCAGTCCTTAGTACTTTTAGGGACCCCTCCCCTTATGCTATAGGTCTTCGTTCAGACTAGCCAAGGACTTAGGCGGGTCTGTTCGCTAGGAACAGGCAGCCCACTACATCGTAGGGATTCAGCTTAAACTTAATGTAGGGACAGCTTTCCCCTATCTTTCCTTAGTACTTGTTGCAGATCATAACACTAGGAAGGTAACGGATCCCGGGTGCACTTCGGGACTAAACGAGAAATCCCTGGGACTGACAGAACCAGTTAACGTAGGGATAGTCCAAGAGGAACGGATAGCAAAGCTGGAAACGTATTGTACTAAGGAAACAAGGAATAAGAAGTGTTGTGCCTAAAACTGCATGTTGCAATCTGATGAACTTAAATTTTGCTTGTTGAAATGAACTGCGTGTCCACAGATTTATGTGTGGCGGTTCCTGAAGATGGAGTCCTGGAGACAGCAGAAGTATGAAGCCTACAAGTCAGCGTGATACACCCCACACCAGACCTCACATTGGAACTGGGACATGATTTTCCTGTAAAGTGCTGGGGAAATATGGAGCAGCAGCTTGGCCATGGCTAAAGCCCACGGCCACTTTCCACAAACACTGTGCCTTCACATGCAGGCGAGGCGAGACTCGGAGTGCCGCTGCTTGTGCAGACAGCCGTGAGCCAATGTACTGTGATCGGTCAATAGGCTATCTGTGAAATGCATGGGCATACCGGGTCCTCCAGAGTAATCCGGACTTACTGTACTTGTTCTCCACTTTGGTTAATAGATGAGGGTCCTGAAAGAGAGAGACTCCCCATTATTAATGCAAGGTTGGGGTATTTATAAATGGGTTCTCTAAATCTCACAACCCCTGTAATCCTGGGTGGAAGTAATGAATTTCTATGAAGTGCATCAGTAATGGGTCCATGAATAAAACATTTGTGGGGGAAATTGCTCCTTACGTTTTCTTTCCATGTTATTTGCAAATCAAGCATAATCTAACAGCACGCATTACTGCACGTCCGTCCTGTGGAAGGTGCTTACTTTCTGTCCTACAAAGCAGTTTATTTAATTGCTGTAACACGAAATGAGGGATCGGGGTGACATGAGTTACTTCCAGTCAGAAGCACTGGACACCGAATTCATGTTGGAAAAACCACGGCTGTAAATGCTGCAAGGACCCTCAGGTAAAAATAGATATTGATGATATTGATTGGTGCAGTGATATCATCGCGGTCTGCAGATGTCCTTCATGTGGACCGTGGTGACTACTCGATTACAGACATTGAAATGCAGATGTACAAGAGCTGAGTGTGGAAGAAGGGACAGACCTTAATTTGCAATTTTTCACACCAGAAATTCAGCTGTACTGTCCTGATAAACTAGTCTCTGCTTCATCTGTATCTGTGTTTTCATGGCCCAAGGTGCCAAATACCCAGGCACCCTAAAATCCAGGCTGTGCCACCAATTTGTCTGAAACCTCCACAGCCAAGAAAGTTTCTTTGGTTTACATTCGCAAATTCAGGAAGTGGAAAATGGGTCATAGAGGGGCCGAGGACTGCAAAATGGGGAAGTGGTTATGGGTAAAAAAGTAATAGGATAGATAAAGAGACAAACAAGGGCAGTCACAGATGGTGCCACTATGACTGGGTACGGAGCAGGGGCTAGATGTGTGTCCTCGGATGCACATTCTGTTAAAAAATATTGTGGAGCAGAGAGCCAGAGCCCTGCACCACAATTCCACCCCACCGATCTATCAGAGGCCTGCAACAGGGGATGTCAGTGGTCTCGTCACAAGCGCAACAATGACATCATTTATTTATTTTACTCGCTTATATAGCACCATTAATTCCATAGCTTTACAGACATTATGGGCACTGTTCCCATTGGGGCTCACAGTCTACATTCCCTATCAGTATGTCTTGGGAGTGTGGGAGGAAACCAGAGAACCAGGAGGAACTGACACAAACTTCTTGCAGATGTTGTTCTTGGTGGGATTCAAACCCAGGACCCCAGCACTGCAAGGCTGCAGTGCTAACCACTGAGCCACACTGCACATCCTGCACTGGAAGAAGAGGAAGTCTGAGCAACTCGTCATGGGAGCAGGGGCAGGTAATAGGCGAGGTTATTTTCTTTTATTGCTATGTGAGGAGGACCACTAGTGTATGGTGTCATAATAGGGGACATTATTAATGTATGGTGTAACAATAGGGGACATTATTAATGTATGGTGTCACAATAGGGGACAATATTACTGTATGGGGTCACAATAGGGAACATCACTAGTGTATGGTGTCACAATAGGGGACATTATTACTGTATGGTGTCACAATAGGCGACATCACTAGTGTATGGTGTCACAATAGGGGACATTATTACTGTATGGTGTCACAATAGGGGACATTATTAATGTATGGTGTCACAATAGGGGACATTATTACTGTATGGTGTCACAATAGGGGACATCACTAGTGTATGGTGTCACAATAGGGGACATTATTACTGTATGGGGTCACAATAGGGGACATCACTAGTGTATGGTGTCACAATAGGGGACATTATTACTGTATTGTGTCACAATAGGGGACATCACTAGTGTATGGTGTCACAATAGGGGACATTATTACTGTATGGGGTCACAATAGGGGACATCACTAGTGTATGGTGTCACAATAGGGGACATTATTACTGTATTGTGTCACAATAGGGGACATCACTAGTGTATGGTGTCACAATAGGGGACATCACTAGTGTATGGTGTCACAATAGGGGACATTATTACTGTATGGTGTCACAATAGGGGACATCACTAGTGTATGGTGTCACAATAGGGGACATTATTACTGTATGGGGTCACAATAGGGGACATCACTAGTGTATGTTGTCACAATAGGGAACATTATTACTGTATTGTGTCACAATAGGGGACATCACTAGTGTATGTTGTCACAATAGGGAACATTATTACTGTATTGTGTCACAATAGGGGACATCACTAGTGTATGGTATCACAATACAGGATATTATTACTGTATGGGGTCACAATAGGGGACATCACTAGTGTATGGTGTCACAATATGAAACATTATTACTGTATGTGGCCACAATGGCTGAGTTTATTAGTGTAGAGGGTCACAATGGAGGACATTATTAATATATGGGTCCACAATGGGGGACAAAATAACTGTATCGGGGTATAAAAAGTGTTCTTTAAAACTGTATTTGTGCAACTGCGAGAGGGGCATTACTGGCGTATTAAGACATAAAGGCAAACATTACTGCTGTATGGGGGTACAATGGGAAATATTACTATTGTACAGGGGTCACAAAAGAAAACAAAAGCATTAGTACTGTATGAGGGTCACAGAGGGGGACATTTCTACTGTGCGGGGATCACAAAGGAAGAAATCACTACTGTACTATATCTTATTTTTGTCGATTCTATCACTGTGATGGGAACCTAAGCATTTTTTTTCTTCATTTGGCGCAGTGTACAATTAGGGAGATGTGAGGACTATCCTCTAGAAGAAATCTGCCATAGATGTTTGTGTGTTACATTCTGCAGAGACGAATCCTGTGTGATTGTCATTAAGATTTAAAATGAGCTAACACAATAGTTTGACAATAAATGGCGTCACCCAACCAATAACCGTGAGTGGAGAAAAAGTTTTTTTGTTATCATTCACATTCTCTGAAACAAGGCCAAGAAAGGAAAAATTCTGCCGGGGTATGTAAACTTTTGAGCACAACTGTATACCAGGATGGGGAATATATAGTATATACCAGGATGGGGGACATATATACTAATATAGCATTTTAGTTCATATGTAAATGAGGTGTTACAGTGGCATGTAAAAGTATAAATATACAGTACAAACCAAAAGTTTGGACACACCTTCTCATTTAAAGATTTTTCTGGATTTTCATGACTATGAAAATTGTACATTCACACTGAAGGCATCAAAACTATGAATTAACACATGTGGAATTATATACTTAACAAAAAAGTGTGAAACAACTGAAAATATGTCTTATATTCTAGGTTCTTCAAAGTAGCCACCTTTTGCTTTGATGACTGCTTTGCACGCTCTTGGCATTCTCTTGATGAGCTTCAAGAGGTAGTCACCGGAAATGGTCTTCCAACAATCTTGAAGGAGTTCCCAGAGATGCTTAGCACTTGTTGGTCCTTTTGCCTTCACTCTGCGGTCCAGCTCACCCCAAACCATCTCGATTGGGTTCAGGTCTGGTGACTGTGGAGGCCAGGTCATCTGGCGTAGCACCCCATCACTCTCCTTCATGGTCAAATAGCCCTTACACAGCCTGGAGGTGTGTTTGGGGTCATTGTCCTGTTGAAAAATAAATGATGGTCCAACTAAACGCAAACCGGATGGAATAGCATGCCGCTGCAAGATGCTGTGGTAGCCATGCTGGTTCAGTATGCCTTCAATTTTGAATAAATCCTCAACAGTGTCACCAGAAAAGCACCATCACACCTCCTCCTCCATGCTTCATGGTGGGAACCAGGCATGTAGAGTCCATCCGTTCACCTTTTCTGCGTCGCACAAAGACACGGTGGTTGGAACCAAAGATCTCAAATTTGCACTCATCAGACCAAAGCACAGATTTCCACTGGTCTAATGTCCATTCCTTGTGTTCTTTAGCCCAAACAAGTCTCTTCTGCTTGTTGCCTGTCCTTAGCAGTGGTTTCCTAGCAGCTATTTTACCATGAAGGCCTGCTGCACAAAGTCTCCTCTTAACAGTTGTTGAAGAGATGTGTCTGCTGCTAAAACTCTGTGTGGCATTGACCTGGTCTCTAATCTGAGCTGCTGTTAACCTGCGATTTCTGAGGCTGGTGACTCGGATAAACTTATCCTCAGAAGCAGAGGTGACTCTTGGTCTTCCTTTCCTGGGGCGCTCCTCATGTGAGCCAGTTTCTTTGTAGTGCTTGATGGTTTTTGCACCTGCACTTTCAAAGTTTGCCCAATTTTTCGCACTGACTGACCTTAATTTCTTAAAGTAATGATGGCCACTCGTTTTTCTTTACTTAGCTGCTTTTTTCTTGCCATAATACAAATTTTAAGAGTCTATTCAGTAGGACTATCAGCTGTGTATCCACCTGCAGGTGGGGACCACAGACCATATCTCAGTACCAATGCTTTCTGGCTGATGTTTTGGTCACTTTTGAATGTTGGTTGTGCTTTCACACTCGTGGTAGCATGAAACGGACTCTACAACCCACAGAAGTTGCTCAGGTAGTGCAGCTCATCCAGGATGCCACATCAATGCGAGCTGTGGCAAGAAGGTTTGCTGTGTCTGTCAGCGTAGTGTCTAGAGGCTGGAGGCGCTTCCAGGAGACAGGCCAGTACACCAGGAGACGTGGAGGGGGCCGTAGGAGGGCAACAACCCAGCAGCAGGACCGCTACCTCCACCTTTGTGCAAGGAGGAACAAGAGGAGCACTGCCAGAGCCCTGCAAAATGATCTCCAGCAGGCCACAAATGTGCTTGTGTCTGCACAAACGGTTAGAAACCGACTCCATGAGGGTGGTATGAGGGCCCGATGTCCACAGATGGGGGTTGTGCTCACAGCCCAACACCATGCAAGATGCTTGGCATTTGCCCAGAACACCACGATTGGCAAAGTTGCCACTGGCGCCCTGTGCTCTTCACAGATGAAAGCAGGTTCACACTGAGTACATGTGACAGATGTGACAGTGTTATGATCTGCTACAGGGACTAAGGAAAGACAGGAGAACTGTCCCTACAAGAGAACTAAACTAGATCCCTACGATGTAACGGGGAACCTGATCCTGCGATCAGACCCGCTAAAGTCCTCGGCTAGTCTGAACGAAGACCTATAGATGTGAGGGAGGGATCCCTACAAGAACTAGGGACTGGGATAAGTTGGACACCTCCTAGCAGAAATAGTAGCAGTCAAAGACAAACACACAACAAAAAGCATAGAGGTCAGAAAACCTAGCAAAACTAACAGAGAACGGCAACAGAGCACCAAGCTAGCTCAAGAGTAGTAAATACAATGAAGTCCAGCAAGACCAGGAGGGCGGAGCCGGATTAAATAGGCAAAAATGGTCATGTGACCAGCAAACTAAAAAAAACCTAACAGGAGAGTTCTAACAGACAGAGTCTGGAGACGCCATGGAGAGTGATCTGCTGCCTGCAACATCCTTCAGCATGACCGGTTTGGCAGTGGGTCAGTAATGGTGTGGGGTGGCATTTCTTTGGAGGGCCGCACAGTCCTCCATGTGCTCGCCAGAGGTAGCCTGACTGCCATTAGGTACCGAGATGAGATCCTCACACCCCTTGTGAGACCATATGCTGGTGCGGTTGGCCCTGGGTTCCTCCTAATGCAGGACAATGCCAGACCTCATGTGGCTGGAGTGTGTCAGCAGTTCCTGCAAGATGAAGGCATTGAAGCTATGCACTGGCCCGCCCGTTCCCCAGACCTGAATCCGATTGAGCACATCTGGAACATCATGTCTCGCTCCATCCACCAAAGTCACGTTGCACCACAGACTGTCCAGGAGTTGGCGGATGCTTTAGTCCAGGTCTGGGAGGAGATCCCACAGGAGACCATCCGCAACCTCATCAGGAGCATGCCCAGGCGTTGTAGGGAGGTCATACAGGCACGTGGAGGCCACACACAATACGGAGACTCATTTTGACTTGTTTTAAGGACATAACATCAAAGTTGGATCAGCCTGTAGTGTGTTTTTCCACTTTAATTTTGGGGGTGACTCCAAATCCAGGCCTCCATTAGTTAATAAATTTGATTTCCATTGATGATTTTTGTGTGATTTTGTTGTCAGCACGTTCAACTTTGTACAGAACCAAGTATTCAATGAGAATATTTCATTCATTCAGATCTAGGATGTGTTATTTGAGTGTTCCCTTTATTTTTTGAAGCAGTGTGTATATATATATATATATATATATATATATATATATATATATATATATACAGTGGTGGCCAAAAGTATTGGCACCCCTGCAATTCTGTCAGATAATACTCAGTTTCTTCCTGAAAATGATTGCAATCACAAATTCTTTGCTATTTTTATCTTCACTTAATTTGCTTGCA
Source organism: Phyllobates terribilis (assembly GCF_046119375.1). Taxonomy (NCBI): domain Eukaryota; kingdom Metazoa; phylum Chordata; class Amphibia; order Anura; family Dendrobatidae; genus Phyllobates; species Phyllobates terribilis. The sequence goes on along the minus strand of NW_027362761.1, from coordinate 1,147,091,019 downwards.
AGGAAAAAACACAAAAGAGAATGAAGCAAAATCAAATCATTGATCATTTCACACAAAACTCCAAAAATGGGCCGGACAAATGTATTGGCACCCTCAGCCTAATACTTGGTTGCACAACCTTTAGCCAAAATAACTGGGAACAACCGCTTCCGGTAACTATCAATGAGTTTCTTACAATGCTCTGCTGGAATTGTAGACCATTCTTCTTTGGCAAACTACTCCAGGTCCCTGATATTTGAAGGGTGCCTTCTCCAAACTGCCATTTTGAGATCTCTCCACAGGTGTTCTATGGGATTCAGGTCTGGACTCATTGCTGGCCACCTTAGACGTCTCCAGTGCTTTCTCTCAAACCATTTTATAGTGCTTTTGGAAGTGTCTTTTGGGTCATTGTCCTGCTGGAAGACCCATGACCTCTGAGGGAGACCCAGCTTTCTCACACTGGGGTCTACACTATGCTGCAAAATTTGTTGGTAGTCTTCAGACTTCATAATGCCATGCACACGGTCAAGCAGTCCAGAGCCTGAGGCAGCAAAGCAACCCCAAAACATCAGGGAACCTCCGCCATGTTTGACTGTAGGGACCATGTTCTTTTCTTTGAATGCCTCTTTTTTTATCCTGTACACTCTATGTTGATGGTTTTTCCCAAAAAGCTCGACTTTTGTCCCATCTGACCAGAGAACATTCTTCCAAAACGTTTTAGGCTTTATCAGGTAAGTTTTGGCAAACTCCAGCCTGGTTTTTTTATGTCTCGGGGTAAGAAGTGGGGTCTTCCTGGGTATCCTACCATACAGTCCCTTTTCATTCAGACGCCGACGGATAGTATGGGTTGACACTGTTGTACCCTCGGACTGCAGGGCAGCTTGAACTTGTTTGGATGTTTCTTTATCCACCATCCGCACAATCTTGCGTTGAAATCTCTCGTCAATTTTTCTTTTCCGTCCACATCTAGGGAGGTTAGCCACAGTGCCATGGGCTTTAAGCTTCTTGATGACACGGCGCACGGAAGACACAGGAACATTCAGGTCTTTGGAGATGGACTTGTAGCTTTGAGATTGCTCATGCTTCCTCACAATTTGGTTTCTCAAGTCCTCAGACAGTTCTTTGGTCTTCTTTCTTTTCTCCATGCTCAATGTGATACACACAAGGACACAGGACAGAGGTTGAGTCAACTTTAATCCATGTTAACTGGCTGCAAGTGTGATTTAGTTATTGCCAACACCTGTTAGGTGCCACAGGTAAGTTACAGGTGCTGTTAATTACACCAATTAGAGAAGCATCACATGATTTTTCAAACAGTGCCAATACTTTTGTCCACCCCCTTTTTTAGGTTTGGTGTGGAATTATATCCAATTTGGCTTTAGGACAATTCTTTTTGTGTTTTTTCATTGAAGACAAATTAAATGAAGATAATAATACCAAAGAATTTGTGATTGCAATCATTTTCAGGAAGAAACAGAGTATCATCTGACAGAATTGCAGGGGTGCCAATACTTTTGGCCACCACTGTATATATATATATATATATATATATATATAAATATATATGTAGCCATCTTTTACATTTTAAAAATTACAAAAAGGAAAATGGGTCGATGCAAAAGTTTGGGCACCCTTGGAGATTTGTGTGTTCAGATAACTTTGACCAAGATTTCAGACCTTAATTAGCCTGTTAGATAATAGTGAACAAGCCATAGCCCTAAGTGCTCGGCACTCAAAAAATGATATTCATGAAAATGAATGCATCATTTTCATGAACATCATTTTTTGAGTGCCAAGTACTTAGATATATTACTTAAAGGGTGGAACCTTTACTCGAGCACCACGCCTAACACCGAGTGCCGTACACCTATTTGATTGTTCACTATCATCGTTAGGAAACGTCAAGTGATGCAAATTTTCCAGCTTTATAAAAACCCAGCCTCCTCTAACCTTGTGCCAAAACACAGCAGCCATGGGATCTTCTAAGCAGCTGCCTAGCACTCTGAAAATGAAAATGGTGGAGGGCCACAAAGCAGGAGAAGGCTATAAGACGATAGCAAAGCATTTTCAAGTTGCCCTTTCCTCAGTTCGAAATGTAATTAAGAAATGGCAGTTACCAGGCACAATGGAGGTCAAGATACGGTCTGGAAAAACAAGCTAAATTTCAGTGAGAGCGGCTCGTAGGATTACAACAAAGGCATATCAGAACCCCCACTTAACTGCATAAGACCTTCAGAAAGATTTAGCAGACTCTGGAGTTGTGGTACATTGTTCTACTGTTCAGAGACACCTGCACAAATATAGCCTTTATTGAAGAGTCATCAGAAGAAATTCTCTCCTGCATCCTCAGCATAAAATTCAGAGTCAGAAGTATGAAAAAGAAGATCTAAATAAGCCTGATGCATTTTGGAAACAAGTCCTGTGGACCGATGAGGTTAAAATAGAATTCTTTGGCCACAATGATCAAAGGAATGTGTGGAGAAAAAAGGGTTTGGTACCGTGTTAGCCAGTTGAAACAGATTGCTCTTGGTGGGAATAACAAGATAATCTTGTAGTTATGATACCTTTTAATGACTAACAAAAATAAAATAAATGATGTTACAAAGCAAGCTTTCGGGACTTCTTAGGTCCCTTCTGTGTCGGAGGAGAAAAAAAGGCAAAGAATTTCAAGAAAAGAACATCTTGCCAACCATTAAGCATGGGGGTGGATCAATCATGTTTGGGGTTGTCTTGCAGCCAATGGCACAGGGAACATTTCACGGGTAGAGGGAAGAATGGATTCAATGAAATTTCAACAAATTCTTGATGCAAACATAACAGCATAAGTAGAAAAACTGAAGTTGAAAAGAGGATGGCTTCTACAAATGGATAATGATTCTAAACACACATCTAAATCCACAATAGACGACCTTAAAAGGCGCAAGCTGAAGGTTTTACAATGGCCCTCACAGTCCCCTGATCTGAACATCATTGAAAATCTGTGGCTAGACCTCAAAATAGCAGTGCATGCAAGACGACCCAGGAATCTCACAGAACTGGAAGAGTTTTCCAAGGAAGAATGGATGAAAATCCCTCAAACAGGAATTGAAAGACTCTTGGATGGCTCCAAAAAGCGTTTACAAGCTGTGATACTTTCAAAAGGGGGTGATAGTATGTACTAACCATGCAGGGTGCCCAAACTTTGCTTCGGCACATTTTCCTTTTTGTAATTTTTAAAATGTAAAAGATGAAAATATATATATTTTTTGATTAAAATATAAAGGACATGTGCCATCTTTAACTTTAGGCCTTTTAAAGATCATTTCATTTTCATCTTGCTTAACTGTTCACAATAACAGTAATTTTGACCAGTGGTGCCCAAACTTTGACATGTCACTGTACCACGATGGGGTATATATATCAGGATGGGAGACATATATATCAGGATGGGGGGTATTTATACCAGGATAGGAGACATATATGACGCGCCCCCTGGGCCATATTCTTTAGGGGAATACCCGGAGCCGGATCAGATGGGGGTTGTAGTCTCCGAGTGGCGGTGACCCGGTCCGTGCCCAGGGTGTCAAGCTCAGTGTGTGGCAGTCCTATGATGTTACTGGATGTTCTTTATGTCGACTACGCCACCCGTTGAATTGCGGTCACTACGGCCGCCGCTGCAGCAGGGTCCGCTGAGGCTGATGGTGTTTGTGCAGCCCAGGTAGTATAACCCCCAACGGGAGGGGTATAGCCTCAGGGGGTCAGGTGCAGAGGATGGTGGTTGTGGAAGTGCAGGGAAGATGGTAATGAGAGTCAGAGTCGGGTTGTGCAGTTCAGGGTTCTTTACTTACTGCAGATGTTCCGGTCACTCCGGCCTTGAGTGACCACCCGAGCCGTGCTGCGTCCACCAGGTCCTGGACTCGGCCAACCCCCAAGTAGTTCTGGAGCGTGGTTCTGAGCTCCCGTTCTGACCTGACCTCGTCTCTGGCCTTCCCCACCAGGGATCCACCTATGTCCGGCTCCCTCGGGCCTTCTGTTGGTAACCCTTGACTCTGGGTTCCCTGACCCTACGCGTGGTCTGCCTTCCGGGTGGATATGGTGGGTGGCCGTGGCAGATGCTGCCCACGGCCTCCGGTCTCTGGCTGAGGTATGCTGTAGCCCCCACCAGTTTGGGATCCGGTACCCTGTTGCCAACTCTTCACCCTGTGATTGTATTTGGGTTCTCAGAGTTCCTTCTTTCTCCCCCTCTGGGTCTTTCTTTCTTCTCCTCTCTCACTCTGGGCCTGGGGCTGCTCTGCTCCTCTGCTCTCTTCCACTCCTCTGCAAAGACTGATGTCTCTCTGTCTTCTCACAGACTGACTGTGGCTGACTGACTGTGGCTGACTGACTGACCCTGATCTTAGATGGTGCCCACCTTAAATACTCCCTCTATGTGTGAGCTCAGGTGACCAGCACCCAATGAGCTCCTAGCACTACCCAGACTGCTCCCCCTATCTGCCCCTACACTACTGGGATGTACCACCCCCCTCCCACTCCAGCCAGGAACAGACTCGGTCGTACCTGCACATTTCTAAGTGGGAGTACCGTTGGTCTGTTCCTCGGAAATGGGATGTGTGTAGTGCATGCAGCTTTCTGAGCTCAGCTCCACACTCCATCCTTACCCGGGAGTGGAATATCACACCTCTGGGTTGAGGTGCAATACCCCTGTAGCAGCCGAATCCTCAGGGTGCTACATTCCCCCCTGGTAAATCACAGCACGTCCTCGGGCTGTAAGATATAAAACACACCAAAACATACAATTTTTGCATAAACAACATAATAAAACATCATATAAAACTTTTCATATAAAACTTTTCATTAGAAACATTCTTGTCTTCTGGTACCTCCGGTCACGGTGCAACTTGTGACCGGGTAAAGTGCGACAGTCTCTTGAAGAAAAATGGTTTCCTATAAAACCGGTAGGGGGCGCTTTAGGAAGCGCAACTATATACAAGGGGATATGGCCGCTCTCAGTCCTCGGCCAGGTATTAGGGAAGGAATGACCGTTCTCAGTCCTCGGTCAGTGGGAATAGGGACACACGGGGTTAACAGTTCAGTTCTCTGGTCCCAACGGGGACTATATTAGCAGCAACGGTTCACTGTGCCCCGACGGGCAACTATATACAGCTTCTACTCTGCTGTACTCAACGACGACGTCCTCCTGCTCTTTCTTTGTGATTAACTTTAGCTTCAGACCAGTCCGGGTCCTCTTGCTCCTCTTCACACCGCAGCTCCTCCTCCGTCAGGCGATGCACATGGAGGGCGTAGGGTCCTTTGGCACACTTGTGCCGGGTGAAGGTGACCTCGTCCCCTACGTACAGGTCACGACCTCTGTGTCCCTCCGTTAGGTGGGACTCAACGTCTCTTCTGGTCACGAAGACGTCGCCTGGGGTGCGGTGATCTCGGATGAAGCCCCACCCGTGCTGCATATTAAACTTGATCACAGTCCCGGTGGAAGGGGGACCATGAGCTGCACGGGGACTCCTCCTGGCCCGGCTCTTCTGCTCCGCGCTCTTTATTTGGGCTTGTTGTTCCCGGACCCGCCTCTCTCTCCGCTCCCTCTCAAAGACCTCGAGCTGCTGCCGGCAGCACTCTGCACGCTCCGCTGCAGCTGCCCGGGTCTCCTGAGTGAACCCCATGAGATCTTCTCCGGTGGGGTCCCACTCAAACTGTGCCTCCTCTAGCGGGGGCGAGATCCTCTTTACGGGCTTCGGAGCCGGAATCAGGGGCTCGCACATGGGCCTTGCTCTCTGGAGTTCCAGCTGAATGTACTCCTGGGGCCAGATGAAGGGCTGCCCATCCGGGCACGTATGCTGGGCGAATAGATCTTCTCCCAGATGCGGCACTCTTGGTTTTATGGGCGCGGTGGTGGTGGCGCCCGGGTTGCCCAGGCCTTGCGGCCAGGCCTGGGGCACCTGGAAAGTGAAGGGCACCGTAAGGACGGCGGCGCCCTGGGCTACTTGGCCCTGCGACCAAGCCGGTGGCTCCGCGGAGGTAGGGGGCGCTGTTGGTATTGCGGCGCCCGGGGGTACTAGGCCCTGCGACCAGGCTGGTAGTACTTCCTGCTTGGTCACGCTCGGGGTCGAGGCGTGTGACGTCACAGGGGTCGCGGCTGCGGCTTCCGGTTGAGGCCTAGTCTGTGGCGGTGACGTTGCGGTTACGGGCACGGCAGGGGGTACTTCGGGCTCTGCGACGGGGAGCTGGGGCAGGTGCGCGGTTTCCCGGTTTGGGGTAGAGACGTCCCCTTTACCTGCCTCCTTTCGTTCGGCTCCCTTCTCGGCGCCGTCTTCGGCCTTCAGTCCTCCTGCGCCATCCTCAGAGGCGGTCTGTCTCCTCGTCTCGGGTGGCGTGCTCCGCTGACGAGTTCTTGTCTGCTGGGCCATCTCTCGGCTCCACTCCGCTAACGTCTCTCGCTGCACCCGGGCCATCCTCCGTGCGAGGCCCTCCAGCGCGGTCTGTGCACACTCCCGGTCTCGGGGGAGCTGTGCTAGGACCTCCACTAAGCCTAGTGGGGTCGTTGCTTCTAGCAGGCTCCTGACCAACGGGTCGGTGCTGCTCTGCTCTCCTCTCGTTGTCTCCAGCAGGCCTTCTGGAGTGGCGACCGGCAACAGGCTCCTGACCACTGGGTCGGTGCTGCCTGGAGTGGCGGCCCGCATCAGGCTCCTGACCGCTGGGTCGGTGCTGCCTGGCTCTCCCTCCAGACGTCTTGTCTCCGGGTGCGCTCTCTCCAGACTGCTCCAAGCGACACCCATCTTTGTTCTCTTCTTCTGTCTCCGCCCACTTCGAGGGTGGTCCCGGGGCAACTTAGTGATTGTCAGTTCCAGGGGCAGTTCTTTCACGCTGACAGACACCTCTAGCATCACAGTCTCTGTTGGTGGGGGCGGTTTCCGCTTTTGGCGCCATTCTTCGACCTGGCCCACGATGGGAGGTGGCCTCTTGCCACCCTCTGGCACGCCCATAATGGCGTCCGCTCTTCCAAGGCGGGAAATCTTCGGAAATGGCGGGAATCGTCTCCCAGTGGCGGGAAACTCCATGGATGGCGGGAAAAAGCTGCAAATGGCAGACAACCGGCGGGAAACGACCTGTGATGGGGCCCGATGGCGGGGACCCTCCGGAACCGGCAGGAGACTTCTTTTTAAGGTAAACTTGTTCTTTTCTTCAGGCACGCAGTACCCGGTTGTTGCGGGCACGTAATCCTGCCGACTACGCCAAAGTTGACGCGCCCCCTGGGCCATATTCTTTAGGGGAATACCCGGAGCCGGATCAGATGGGGGTTGTAGTCTCCGAGTGGCGGTGACCCGGTCCGTGCCCAGGGTGTCAAGCTCAGTGTGTGGCAGTCCTATGATGTTACTGGATGTTCTTTATGTCGACTACGCCACCCGTTGAATTGCGGTCACTACGGCCGCCGCTGCAGCAGGGTCCGCTGAGGCTGATGGTGTTTGTGCAGCCCAGGTAGTATAACCCCCAACGGGAGGGGTATAGCCTCAGGGGGTCAGGTGCAGAGGATGGTGGTTGTGGAAGTGCAGGGAAGATGGTAATGAGAGTCAGAGTCGGGTTGTGCAGTTCAGGGTTCTTTACTTACTGCAGATGTTCCGGTCACTCCGGCCTTGAGTGACCACCCGAGCCGTGCTGCGTCCACCAGGTCCTGGACTCGGCCAACCCCCAAGTAGTTCTGGAGCGTGGTTCTGAGCTCCCGTTCTGACCTGTCCTCGTCTCTGGCCTTCCCCACCAGGGATCCACCTATGTCCGGCTCCCTCGGGCCTTCTGTTGGTAACCCTTGACTCTGGGTTCCCTGACCCTACGCGTGGTCTGCCTTCCGGGTGGATATGGTGGGTGGCCGTGGCAGATGCTGCCCACGGCCTCCGGTCTCTGGCTGAGGTATGCTGTAGCCCCCACCAGTTTGGGATCCGGTACCCTGTTGCCAACTCTTCACCCTGTGATTGTATTTGGGTTCTCAGAGTTCCTTCTTTCTCCCCCTCTGGGTCTTTCTTTCTTCTCCTCTCTCACTCTGGGCCTGGGGCTGCTCTGCTCCTCTGCTCTCTTCCACTCCTCTGCAAAGACTGATGTCTCTCTGTCTTCTCACAGACTGACTGGGGCTGACTGACTGTGGCTGACTGACTGACCCTGATCTTAGATGGTGCCCACCTTAAATACTCCCTCTATGTGTGAGCTCAGGTGACCAGCACCCAATGAGCTCCTAGCACTACCCAGACTGATCCCCCTATCTGCCCCTACACTACTGGGATGTACCACCCCCCTCCCACTCCAGCCAGGAACAGACTCGGTCGTACCTGCACATTTCTAAGTGGGAGTACCGTTGGTCTGTTCCTCGGAAATGGGATGTGTGTAGTGCATGCAGCTTTCTGAGCTCAGCTCCACACTCCATCCTTACCCGGGAGTGGAATATCACACCTCTGGGTTGAGGTGCAATACCCCTGTAGCAGCCGAATCCTCAGGGTGCTACATATATACGTTGATGGGGGATATATACAATATACCAGGATGGGGGACATATATACCAGGATGGGGGACATACATAGCAGAATGGGGAACATACATACCAGGATGGAGGACATATACCAGGATGGGGCCCAGGATAAGGGACATACAGTGGGTGCGGAAAGTATTCAGACCCCTTTACATTTTTCACTCTGTTTCATTGCAGCCATTTGGTAAATTCTAAAAAGTTTATTTTTTTTTCTCAGTAATGTACACTCTGCACCCCATCTTGACTGAAATGTAGAAATTTCTGCAAATTTATTAAAAATGAAAAACTAAAATATCACACGGTCATAAGTACTCAGACCCTTTGCTCAGACACTCAAATTTAAGTCACATGCTGTCCATTTCCTTGTGATCCTCCTTGAGATGTTTCTACTCCTTCATTGGAGTCCAGCTGTGTTTAATTAAACTGATAGGACTTGATTTGGAAAGGCACACACTTGTCTATATAAGACCTGACAGCTCACAGTACATGTCAGACCAAATGAGAATCATGAGCTCAAAGGAACTGCTCAAGGAGCTCAGAGACAGAATTGTGGCAAGGCACAGATTTGGCCAAGGTTATAAAATAATTTCTGCATTACTCAAGGTTCCTAAGAGCACAGTGGCCTCCATAATCCTTAAATGGAAGAAGTTTGGGACCACCAGAAGTCTTCCTAGACCTGGCCGTCCAGCCAAACTGAGCAATCTGAACAATTGTTGGAGAAGAGCCTTGGTGAGAGAGGTAAAGAAGAACCCCAAGATCACTGTGGCTGAGCTCCAGAGATGCAGTAGGGAGATGGGAGAAAGTTCCATAAAGTCAACCATCACTGCAGCCCTCCACCAGTCAGGCCTTTATGGCAGAGTGGCCTGACGGAAGCCTCTCCTCAGTGCAAGACATATGAAAGCCCGCATAGAGTTTGCTCAAAAACACATGAAGGACTCCCAGACTATGAGAAATAAGATTCTCTGGTCTGATGGGACGAAGATAGAACTTTTTGGTGATAATTCTAAGCGGTATGTGTGGTGAAAACCAGGCACTGCTCATCACCTGCCCAATACAATCCCAACAGTGAAACATGGTGGTGGCAGCATCATGCTATGGGGGTGTTTTTCAGCTGCAGGGACAGGACGACTGGTTGCAATTGAAGCAAACATGAATGTGGCTAAGTACAGAGATATCCTGGATGAAAACCTCAGACATGGCCGAAGGTTCACCTTCCAACAAGACAATGACCCTAAGCACACTAAGGAGTTGCTTCAGAATAACTCTGTGACCATTCTTGACTGGCCCAGCCAGATCCCTGACCTAAACCCAATTGAGCATCTCTGGAGAGACCTGAAAATGGCTGTCCACCAACGTTCACCATCCAACCTGACGGAACTGAAGAGGATCTGCAAGGAAGAATGGCAGAGGATCCCCAAATGCAGGTGTGAAAAACTTGTTGCATCATTCCCAAGAAGACTCATGGCTGTACTAGCTCAAAAGGGGGCTTCTACTCAATACTGAGCAAAGGGTCTGGATACTTATGACCATGTGATATTTCAGTTTTTCATTTTTAATAAATTTGCCAAAATTTCTACATTTCTGTATTTTTTCAGTCAAGATGGGGTGCAGAGTGTACTTTAATGAGAAAAAAAATGAACTTTTTAGAATTTACCAAATGGCAGCAATTAAAGAGTGAAAAATTTAAAGGGGTCTGAATACTTTCTGTACCCACTGTATATACCAAGAATGGACCAGGAAGGGGAATATATACCAGGATGAGCCTAGGATGGGGAACATACATACCAGGATAGGGCCCAGGATAAGGGACATATATATCAAGATTGGGCCAGGAAGGGGAATATATACCAGGATGTGGCTAGGAAGGGGAACATACATACCAGGATGGGGGACATATATACCAAGATTGGTCAACGAAGGGGAATATATACCAGAATGGGGCTAGGAAGGGGAACATACATACCAGGATGGGGGACATATATACCAGGATGGAGTCCAGGATAAGGGACATATATAACAGAATTGGGCCAGGAAATGGGATATATACCAGGATGGAGGACATATATACCAGGATGGGGCCAGGAAGGGGAACATATATACCAGGAAGGAGCCGAAGATGGGAGACATTACTACATAATGGAGGAGAGGGTGGAGGGGGTGCAACTTGTATGTCCTTGTAGGATTTAGAACTCTACAAGGGTCCAAACATCTGACCAACATGGGGGTAGGGGGCAACCCAGGTCCAAATCTTGCCTATTGGACTCTAGTTACGCCACTGGATAGAGGTATAGAAAGATAGAGTTGAGATAGAAAGATTCTTAGTTAAACAGTTAAATATGAGAGAGATAGATAGATATGAGACAGACAATAGACCTGTGAACAGCACATTTATATATAAATGTGCTTAGCAACAAGCGGTGGCTGTGTGGGTTTCTCCCATGTTCAGCTGTCTTCTCTTCATCTGCCACTTCACTCCTTGCATTTTCTCTTCCATCTGATCATGTCTCTAACATCAGACTGAACCTCACCCATCAGGACAGTCCTCCCGCTGCGCTCAGACTGGTGGTGCATGCTGGGTACGGACGTGTGGATTAATAACATCTTGAAGGTCATGCATTACCTGTTTGTGGCTGGATTTACAACCAGTCCAATAATGTCCAATTATATCAGCGATTCACTAACAGCTTTCCTACAATTCTCAAACAGATATCTGGCACCCGTGAGAACACGTCAGCTAATACTGATAAAGACTCATATTCTTATTAGCAGAGTACAGACCACTTTTTTACTGTGGTCTATATTCTGACCATATGGAATGAGGTACATTGTGAGACATGGCGTCTGTAGACAGAGCTGCAAGGGATTTGATTTCCCCAGCTACATTTTCGTATCTCATAATTTTCTCTCTCCCTTCCCTCAATTTTAGAGATCGTACACAGGTCTCCAGTGTGGAGAGAGGAGAAAGTATTCACAGTCTCAGGGAGGGCAGAGAAAAGAAAAACTATAGAAAAGAAATAAAACACATGAAGAGAAAATAAATACAGTATTGGAGTTGTGCTGATTTTTTGAGCTAATAAAGACAGCAACCCTTTGGATATGCACACAGTTCACATGCAGCCTATATTACTGGAAGAGAAACCCCCACAAGAGACATATCTGAAAACTGCAAACTGAGGAAGGTCTGAAAATGAATGATTGCAGACTGAAACTGCATTTTTCAATTTTAATAACTAAAGGTAAGCACTAACATATGTAAAAATAATTTTCCATGTCAAAAGCATCCATAGCCATAAAGGGAACGATTAAAGAAGTTGTACACTACTTTATATTACCCCCCCCCCCCCATGTATCCCCCCGAGGCCCCTAATAATTTATGTAAATACCTTCCATTGCAGAAAATGCCTGTGAGCGGCTCTATCAGTGCTCACCGAGTATCTTCAGTGTGCACGGCCATTATGTTTTAGTCACTCCGTGCGCATGAGTTGCGACTGTTTGACAGCTTTAATACATGTGAGAAATGCCTAAGAAATAGGCATTCCTCACATGTATTGAAGCTGTCAAACAGTCACAAATCATGCACACGGGAGTGATTCAAACATAACGGCCGTGCACACTGAAGATACTCGGAAAACACCCGAGCATGCTCGTAAATCTCGAGTAACGAGCATGCTCGATCATCACTAATCTTCACCACACTCCAACCAAAGCAAAAACTTCCATAAGCCGAGGAGTTTTATACTGTTTTTTTTTAATTTCCTAAAGGGTTTGTCTCATTTAATACAATCCATTATAATCTATTAAGATCTAGATGACTATTACATGGTAACCATGGACGTAAGGGGGTATTATTTGGATACTGCATATCTTTGGGAACTACAGTGTATGAAAGAAGTATGCCAGGTATGAAAAAACAAGGAATCTATCACCAGGTTTTTGCAGCCCCATCTGAGAGCAGCATGATGTAGGGACAGAAACCCTGATTCTAGTGATGTGTCACTGGGCTACTTGCTGTAGTTTTGATAAATTTATTGTTTTATCAGCAGGAGAGTATCACTAGAGGACTAGTAAACCTACCACTAAAGTAAGCAGCGCAGTAAATTACACATCACTGGAATCAGGGTCTTAGCCCCTATATTATGTTGATCTCAGATAAAGTGGAAAAACCTGGTGACAGATTCCATTTAACAAGAATGGGAGGATCCCTATTTTCTTCTCCCTGCCCAGTTCTGCCTGATTGACAGATCTTTCCCTATGTGTGTATACATACATAGCTGAACTGGGCGAACAGGAGCCGCCATGACTAATTGTCTTTGTTTTCTCATTTTCTCCTTTTAGTTCCTTGGTAGAATAGAAATTTTATATGAATTAAACTTCTATAGGTTCACATTAACATTAACAACCTTCCACATTACTCTAAATTCTGCCCAAATGTTCATTATTTTTACACTATAATCAATGTGTCCATGAAAAAGTCAGTTGTGCGCTCACTGGTTATATGTGTAACTGTGATTGTGAACACAAAAGTGTTTCTCCCAAAAAAACACATATGAGGAAAGTACAGATAGCAACCACTCCATATCTATTCATTTCTCTCTCTAGCTCATGCACACTGTCAGGATCCCCCTCAATTGCCAGATCGATCAGGCGGTCACATGAGTAAGTGATTTCAAACTGCCAATCATGTGCCAACTAGATTCTTATCCGTTACTCTCAACAGAAAATTGCTTTGTTGGCCAGTATGGTGACCGCCGGCTCCATCTGGCAATTGAGGGGAATCCTGACAGTGTGCGTAATGCAAATGTCAGAATTCGCCAGTCTGCAGAAATTAAGTTTCCGCCTGAAAAACCGTTTCAACGGATGAAGCAGCGCACTCTGCCTCTGGCACAGCAGGAAATCACAGCATATGTCGAAGTGCTAACAAGGTGTGTGCAAGTAAAGCCTTCTCCAAAGCTGGCTGAACACATCAGATAGCTGTCAGCTGAACACTCGTTTGGCCAACAACTATCCAGACCTAGCTCACTCGTGCACTTTTACTTTGCTGAGCATGCATGTGTTCTGCATGGGTAGAGGGGATATTTGCATTGTCTATTGCTGGCTGCAGAATGAGTCAACTGAGAATCTGACAGTGATCTCATTCAGATTGAATGATGGGAGACTTTGTAACTTTTTTATGTCTTTTTCTGATTACCTCTCTGCAGATTTATGAGCACAGACCACATCAAAGTCGAATGTTCAGCAAAACAAAGAGCCTGTAAAAGCTAAATGGAGCAAAACGTTTCATGAGACCAAATGAAATCCTTATGAGGATAATAAATAAATCATATATATATATATATATGTATATATATATATATATATATATACACACACACACACACACATATATATATATATATATATATATATATATATACATACATATAAATACATATACAGGTGCATCTCACTAAATTAGAATATCATCAAAAAGTTATTTCAGTTCTTCAATACAAAAAATGAAACTCATATATTATATAGAGTCATTACACACAGAGTGATCTATTTCAAGTGTTTATTTCTGTTAATGTTGGTGATTATGGCTTACAGCCAATGAAAACACAAAAGCCATTAACTCAGTAAATTACAATACTTCATAACAACAGCTTGAAAAATGATTTTAAAATCCAAAATGTTGTCCTACTGAAATGTATGTTCAGTAAATGCTCTCAATACTTGGTCGGGCTCCTTTTGCATCAATTACTGCATCAATGTGGCAATGTGGCATGGAGGCGATCAGCCTGTGGCACTGCTGAGGTGTTATGGAAGCCCAGGTAGCTTTGATAGCAGCCTTCAGCTCGTCTGCATTGTTGGGTCTGGTGTCTCTCATCTTCCTCTTGACAATACCCCATAGATTCTCTATAATAGATTCTCTATGGGGTTAAGGTCAGGCGAGTTTGCTGCCAATCAAGCACAGTGATACTGTTGTTTGTAAACCAGGTATTGGTACTTTTGGCAGTGTGGACAGGGGCCAAGTCCTGCTGGAGAATGAAATATCCATCTCCATAAAGCTTGTCGGCAGAGGGAAGCATGAGGGGCTCTAAAATGTCCTGGTAGATGGCTGCGCTGACTTTGGTCTTGATAAAACACAGTGGACTCGCAGTGACTCTGCCCTGTCTTTCAAACCCCACACCCAAGCTCTCGCCACCTATTGTCGCCTCCAGCTCAAAAATATTTCCAGAATCCGTCTTTTCCTCAACCCTCAATCTACTAAACTGCTTGTGCATGCCCTCATCATCTCCCGCCTGGACTACTGCAACATCCTCCTCTGTGGCCTCCCTGCTCACACTCTCGCACCTCTCCAGTCTGTCCTTAACTCTGCTGCGTGACTAGTTCATCTCTCGCCTCGCTACTCCTCTGCTACCCCCCTTTGCAAATCCCTTCACTGGCTCCCAACTCCCCAGCGTATCCAGTTCAAACTACTAACACTGACCTACAAAGCCATCCATAACCTCTCTCCTCTGTACATCTCTGAACTAATCTCCCCATATATTCCCTCACGCAATCTCCGGTCCTCTTAAGACCGCCGTCTATCCTCCACACTTATTCGTTCCTCACCCAATCGCTTCCAAGATTTCTCCCGAATATCCCCCATCCTCTGGAATTCTGTACCCCAACACGTCCGATTATCCACCACATTTGGATCCTTCAGACGGAACCTGAAAGCCCATCTCTTCAAGAAAGCTTACAACCTGGAATGACCCCGCTGCCTCCTCACCACCACCAAAGCTGCTGCAACCCCCCAACCTACTGTCTCCTTCCCCATCCTGTAGAATGTAAGCCCGCATGGGCTGGGTCCTCTTCCCTCTGTACCTGTCTATCATTGTTAGTTCATTTCCTGTAAGTGATATCTGCATTTGGTATGTAACTGGCGCCCGTGAGGGTTCGGTCGCCACAAGGAGGGATACTGCAGCCTGTCAGCAGGTGTAGTGTCTCCTCACCCAGGTAAGGAAGGTGCACTGGTCAGGACCCTGAATCTACATTCAACACTACACACTCCTGACCTATGGGAGGCAAGTGTAATGCAGGTGCCGGAATGCAACGCACAGAGACACAAGGCGAGAACAGTCAGAGATGTTTGTAAACAGTTTATACAACAGGTATACTGAAACAAGGGATTAGCAACAAGGGTAATGAACAGTGGTTTGAAATATCAGAAAAATACGAAATTTCTCAAAGTAAGGCGCAGTCTCTTAAAATAAGGCGCAGTCTCTTAAAATAAGGCGCAGTCTCTTAAAGTAAGGCGCAGTCTCTTAAAGTAAGGTGATGCCCTCAAGCATGAGAAGCACCACACAAGTTCTTTAACCGTGAATTTGGCCCTAGCGGGGGTCACCGGTTATTCCCGCTAGGCCGTGAGTCTCTTTCCGGATGAATTCAATTAAATCACGTTGTGCTACTTTAGCCCCAACTGTCCCCCTCCCAACCTGAGTACTTAAACCCAATTGTCCCCGGTACCGTGGGTGA
This sequence comes from Phyllobates terribilis, assembly GCF_046119375.1. NCBI lineage: Eukaryota > Metazoa > Chordata > Amphibia > Anura > Dendrobatidae > Phyllobates > Phyllobates terribilis. Next base: position 1,147,075,037 of record NW_027362761.1, on the reverse strand, counting down.
GCAGTGGAAGTGACGGCCCTGCTCACGTACGCAGCTCCTCTCTGCTTGGCTGTTGGGGGCAGTCTCTCGAGCCTTGGATAGGGGGGTCCAGGCCTCGTCTGTCGGCGGCCGACGTCGGGTTCCGCGAACTCACTCAGCACCGCGATCAGGTTCCTAGTATCCTCAGCAGGCACAGCACTCGAGTCACAACTGTGAGGGATCCAGAGCTCTTTTACCGGTGCCCGGCTGGAGCACCTCTCAGTCCTCTGGATTTGGCCTGTCACGCGGGGTTTCTCAGGACGCAGGGAGCACGTCTGCTCCTCTCTGCTGCTTGGCGCCAAAGACCCCTCAGGTTTGGCGCGCTGGCCTCTTATCTCTCTGAACTCCTTCCTGGAAGTCACCTGATCGGGTCCAGCCTCTGAATCTGCCCTCCCTGCAACTTCCTTTGTATATTTTGGTTCCGCTTTACTGTCTCTGGCCAGTAGATGGCAGTCTCGCTCCATCCTTGAAACGTCATGTTGAAGTTCTTTTACAAGCTTTTTTGCTCGTTCTACATTCCTCCCTCCTTTTTGCTCGCCAGTCCTCGGGCGAGTGGACTCCTCGCAGAATTGATGTCTCCTTTCAGGCAGTGCAAGCTCAGACAGGAGTTGGGCACACTCCTGTGTTTTCTGTTGGATTCGAGACCAGATAAACTCTTCCTGAGCATACCGGTTAGGAGGAATTCCGGCATTAGCCCGCTCAGTTCTGCGGGGCTCTTCTTGCGGAGGAGACTCCGGGAGATCCGAGGAATCAACTACTGGGGATTGCAAATCATTTCCTGACTCATTCTGACTTCCACTCGGGAGTGGCACCAACGGTTCTGTCGGGCCCAACTGCATTGTGGCCCATCCTTCTTCATCCCCCAAGGTTCCTGTATGTGGCACTTCAGACAACACGTCTGAGGGCCCAGCCCTGTTACAGACTTCTGCTTCAGAGGAGCAAGGTCGCAACATATTACGGTGCAACACCCTGGATGTCGAGGCGTCATCCCCTTCGGGCCTAACCTCGTAGACGGGGTTGTCTGGGTGAACCTTCTTCACCACCCGATATGGTATTGCCTCCCAACGATGGCCCAGCTTACTCCCAAATCGTTTAGCCCTCACCAGCACTCGGTCTCCTGGCTGAAGCGATCCACCTGTGGTCGGGGGCCGAACTGCATGCTCTACTTCCTGAAACTTCTGAGCCACCAGTCTTCTCACGGTATGGAGTCGACGCTGGTGTTCTCGAATCCAGGTACTTGGGCTACTGCCCGGACCAGGGTCTTCTGAGTCTAGCTCCAGTTCGGTGATTTCTCGGCCACTTCTTCCAAACAGCAACAAGTAGGGGGTGTAGCCGGTGGTTGCATGAACTCGATTATCATACACCCACACCAGCTCGGACACGAATTCGAGCCACTTCATCTTTTTGTCCGCTTCCAGTGTTCGCAACATTTGCAACAGGGTTCGGTTAAAGCGCTCGCATGCACCGTTCCCTTTCGGGTGGTAGGGCGTTGTCCGGGAACGGTCGATCCCATAGATGCGGTATAGCTCATCCATCACTCGTCCTTGGAAGCAGGCCCCCTGGTCAGAATGTATTCGCTTCGGGCACCCATAAATCCGGATGAAATCTTGACAGATGGCCTTGGCTGCAGCTTCTGCCGTCTGATCTTTAGTGGGCGTCACTACTGCAAACTTGGTGAAGTGATCAGTCATGACTAAACAGTGTCCATAACCGTTGTATGAAGTTCCTACCATCAAGTAGTCAATCATCAAGACTTCCAAGGGGGCAGAAGTTCGGATAGTCTGAATGGGAGCTCTTTGCTCCGGGGGCTTGTTCAACTCACACTGGCGACATGTTCGGCAGACCCCCTCGACTTCTTGTCGCAGTTGAGGCCAATACACCAGCCGTTGCAACCACCGGAAGGTCTTTTCTACTCCGAAGTGAGCACCTCTTCTATGAGCTTCTTGGGCTAGCTGTGTTACTAGCGCTCCTGGAACTACCACTTGCCAGGTAACATCAAACTCTCTCGAGGCAGCTGGATTCTTCGGCATAGCAAGCCGTCCTTCAGGAGGAGCCTCTCCCACTGGCCTAGGATTTGTAGGTTAGTTGGAAGAGAAGCGGCTCTGGTTTCCTGGTCGGGTCTCTGATTAAGGGCGACCCATTCTCTCAACTTTGCTAGCTCCGGGTCGGATTGCTGCAGATGTATCCATTCGTCTCTTGAACGGCCCAGAATCTGAGTGGGCCTCGGCTCCCCTCTGGTCTCTTGGGCATCGACCACAGCAGCGGCGAACTGGCTGAAATCCGGGATCTTGTCGCCTTTGAGCTCCTCATCTCTGTCCTTCTTCGGCCCCGCCTAAGTGACCCGGGACAGTGCATCTGCATGTGTGTTCAGGGCCTTGGAAAGATAGGCGATTTTATACTGGAATTTGGACATCCTTGCGACCCACCGCTGTTCTAACGCGCCCAGTTTGGCGTTCTCCAAGTGGGCCAAAGGGTTGTTATCTGTCCGCACTTGCACTTCTGACCCTGACAGGTACTCAGCAAACTTCTCGGTCATGGCCCACACCAGTGCTAGTAGCTCCAGCTTAAACGAACTGTAGTTGTCCGGATTCTTCTCCGTATCTCGGAGTGACCTGCTGGCATACGCGATCACTCGCTCTTTCCCTCCTTGTACTTGAGCCAGCACTGCTCCCAGCCCATGCAAGCTTCCATCAGTGTACAACATGAACGGCTGCGAAAAGTCAGCGTAGGCCAGAATCGGGGCATCTGTTAGCGCCATTTTCAATGCTCGGAATGCCTCTTCTTGTCGTGGGACCCACTGAATGGGCTGCCGCTTGGCTCCCCCGGCTGTTCCTCTCAGCAATTCATTGAGCGGGTTCACAATCTTAGCGAAGTCTTTAATGAATCTGCGGTAGTATCCAGCGAGCCCCAGGAATGCCCTTAGTTCCCTTAGATTGGCGGGCGTGGGCCACTTCTGCACGGCAGCTACTTTCTCTGCAGTGGGGTGCACCCCTGCACTGGACACAGTGTGCCCCAGATATTCAGTTTTTCGTTTGAAGAGACGACACTTACGAGGCTTAATTTTCAGGCCATGCCTTTGTAGCCGTTCTAACACTTGTTCCAATCGGCGGAGATGATCCTCAAACGTTGCGGAATAGATAATTATATCGTCCAGATATATTAAAGTGGCTTCAAAGTTGAGGTCCCCCAAGCATCTCTCCATCAGCCGTTGGAAGGTTTCTGGCGCATTTGTTAGTCCGAACGGCATTTGATTGAACTCAAACAGGCCCATAGGGAGAACAAAAGCTGTCTTTGGACGATCCTTCTCAGCTACTGGGACCTGCCAATAGCCACTGGCCAGGTCGAGGGAGGAGAAGAATTTGGCGCTCCCTAGTGCAGACAGAGACTCTTCGATTCGGAGTGGATAGGAGTCCCGCACTATACAGGCATTCAGCTTCCGATAGTCTACGCAGAATCTCAGGGTACCGTCCTTCTTTCGGACCAGCAAGATCGGAGCCGCCCAGGGGCTCTGGCTTTCACGGATCACACCATTCCGCAACATGTGGGCCAACAGCTCTTTCACCTCCTGGTACATTTGAGGCGGGATCTGCCGATATCTCTCTCGGATGGGAGCAGTATTTCCGGTGGGTATTTCATGCTGAATGTCCCGAGTGCACCCGAAATCATCTTCATGCTGTGCAAACACTCCCTGATATCGCTGTAGAAGTTGTTCGATCTGCCTTACTTGTCCAGCAGAAAACTCAGTCAGGTTAGCTTCCATTTCTTCCAGGAGGTGGCGTCCAGCCAACGGTTCTCTTCCATGTTCCTGGCTATTGAGGGACACCTCTAGGGTCCATGGTTTTCCTTCCACAGGTGCCAGCCCTATAGCGTCAGCTCTAGTAAGGGCCTCCGGCATTACGCACACTCGCGCCACCTCTTGTCGGGGCAACAACTGTAAACTGGTGCCACTTAAATTGATGCAGCGCACGGGTACTCGACCGTGCCGCACGGTGGCCAGAGTTCGAGCAATCAGGAGTCCAGAGGGCGCTTCTTCTCCCTCCATTGGTTCAATTTGAATGTCCACGCCCTCTAAGGACACATGTGCCAGCACCGGCAAAGTGAGTACAGTTTGTCCCACCGGCAGTGTCATTGTGGCTTCGGGCGGTATCGATACCTTACCAAGGTACTGGGAGGTAGTGGGCAACTTTTGAATCTGACTGACCCGCACGAGGTGCTGGAACACTCTCTTGTTAGCTGGGTCTCGAGTGGCGCGGGTCCAGTTGTTTTTGCTACAGCCCTCAGCCAGGAACTGTCCGACTTCTTTCAGCACATTCATGCCCAGGGTTACAATGGGCCCATCGCCTCCGGGCCCAGTGGTCAGTACAATCCCTTTTCGACCGAGGTCCTTTCCACATGCCTGCACGGACATCCATACTACTCCCGCTACTGGGATAGGTAGTTGATTAGCCGCCACCAGTTTGACAGTGGGTTCCCGGCAAGAACGAGCGACTTCAGGAAAGTGACTTTGGAAGTACGTCTCAGGCATAGTGGTCACTTGAGACCTGGTGTCCATCAAACAGCGGATCCGCTGCCCATTGAATTCAGCCCAGGTAATGGGCCTCTCGGAGACAATGTCTTCAGAGCTCCCTCTTCTACTCTCTGAAGCTCGAGACCCCACGGTATGCTCCACAACCGTGGGGCATTTTAGTTTAACGGCTGTCCCCTCCTCCTCCTTTCTCGGTTGGGACAGCCTTTGGAGATATGCCCCCTACCTCCGCAGGTCCAGCACTCCGGTCCTCGTTCTGCCGATAGGTCGGGTACATGTCGTGCTGGGGCCGGATAGGAACGTCTTTCTCGTTCTGGTCTCCGTCCGCGTTGAGCAGTACAGTCCGTCGGCAAGGGGGCAGTAGGAGTCTTCCTAATAGAATTCAGCTCACCCCGAATGTCTCGGATTTCCTGACGTATTTCCCATACCCAATCAGGCTCTTGGTTGGTGAATCCAGGAGCAATTGCCTCATGACTTCTAACTGTGGCTTTGAGAACAGGAACTTCTCTCTCCAGGACTCTAACTTCAGCCCCTACCTCCAGGAAGCCCATATCAGGGCTCAATCGCAGCCGCTCCTTCAGGATCTGCCTCAGGGAAGGGTCTTTCAAGCCAGCAATCAGTTGGTCACGCAACACCTCATCCAATGGTCCCAGTCCTCGGTTCCCATCTCGAGTTTTCTTAGTGATATGGGCCGTCACTTCCTGTAATGCATTAACATACTGATTTACTGTCTCATTTTCCCCTTGAACCCGCTGAAACAACCGTAAGCGCAAGTGTCCCAAATCTGTAGTGTCACCGTGCATGTCCTCTAGAATTTTTATCACTTTATCCACGATGTCACGGTCCCCAGGTGGGCGGTACATCACAGTCTGTTGGGCCTCTCCATCAAGGGTTAGGAGGGCCAGCTCCGCCTGGGCTAGATGGTCAAGGGGATACATACGTAGCATACTTCTAAGTCTTTCTGCCCAGTCCCAAAGTGACATGCCATCCCCTGTAAACTTGGGAAGATGGCTGAGCATAGCCCCCAGGGGTATATGGCTCCGGCCGGACCCAGCCACAGACTGATCCGCCATCTCTGCGTCTGAATGTTGCATCCTGCCGACTACGCCAAATGTAATGCAGGTACCGGAATGCAACGCACAGAGACACAAGGCGAGAACAGTCAGAGATGTTTGTAAGCAGTTTATACAACAGGTATACTGAAACAAGGGATTAGCAACAAGGGTAATGAACAGTGATTTGAAATATCAGAAAAATACAAAATTTCTCAAAGTAAGGCGCAGTCTCTTAAAATAAGGCGCAGTCTCTTAAAGTAAGGTGATGCCCTCAAGCATGAGAAGCACCACACAAGTTCTTTAACCGTGAATTTGGCCCTAGCGGGGGTCACCGGTTATTCCCGCTAGGCCGTGAGTCTCTTTCCGGATGAATTCAATTAAATCACGTTGTGCTACTTTAGCCCCAACTGTCCCCCTCCCAACCTGAGTACTTAAACCCAATTGTCCCCGGTACCGTGGGTGAGCAGTGGAAGTGACGGCCCTGCTCACGTATGCAGCTCCTCTCTGCTTGGCTGTTGGGGGCAGTCTCTCGAGCCTTGGATACGGGGGTCCAGGCCTCGTCTGTCGGCGGCCGACGTCGGGTTCCGCGAACTCACTCAGCACCGCGATCAGGTTCCTAGTATCCTCAGCAGGCACAGCACTCGAGTCACAACTGTGAGGGATCCGGAGCTCTTTTACCGGTGCCCGGCTGGAGCACCTCTCAGGCCTCTGGATTTGGCCTGTCACGCGGGGTTTCTCAGGACGCAGGGAGCACGTCTGCTCCTCTCTGCTGCTTGGCGCCAAAGACCCCTCAGGTTTGGCGCGCTGGCCTCTTATCTCTCTGAACTCCTTCCTGGAAGTCACCTGATCGGGTCCAGCCTCTGAATCTGCCCTCCCTGCAACTTCCTTTGTATATTTTGGTTCCGCTTTACTGTCTCTGGCCAGTAGATGGCAGTCTCGCTCCATCCTTGAAATGTCATGTTGAAGTTCTTTTACAAGCTTTTTTGCTCGTTCTACACAAGTATGCACCATAGTGATGTCTCAGCAGGATCACGAGTGGGGGAAACCAAAAGTTAGGGGAACCATGTAGTGGGTGAAGGGTAGAACAGACTTTTAGTTACACACATAGTTTTATATATATTAGCCAGCCATCTTAAGCACAAGGTTCTTTGATTGTGGTCTTTGCAGCTGACAGTGGCCTTGTGTAGGAGCCTGCAGTGTGCTGAAGATACACGGTCCTCGTGCTCTGACCTTGACACGAGGAGCGGGAAGGAGTTAACAGAGATTCTACCCCGGTCAAGTTCCCTTGCTTAAGAAAGTCAGGAGCTATAGTGACAGCTCCACAAGCAAAAGGATCCCAGGGAGCACGGACGGAGCGGCGTACGCCACCTGTGCTCTCCATTCTGGCCCTGCCAGAGGGACTCCTGCTGCAAGAGGGGTACCGGCCCCCGACATCTGACTTTGTTACTTCATGTCTCAGTCAGAAAAGCCCCGAGGCTTAGTGGATCCCGGGAGGGATACAGACGGAGCGGCCTACGCCACCTGTACCCCTCTACCTGCGTTTATCCAGTGGGACCAAGCCTTTGCACGCACACACACAGGAGAGGTTCAAGGGGGACTGTTAGGAACACTCGGAGGGTCCTGATCGAGGTACCTGAATACCTTGGGTGTGCTGAGCCCTCATCCCTGGTGGCCGCAGTGATCCGTGAGGAGCAGGGAGAAGCCTTGCCGCTGCTTAAAAGAACTGTGAGTAAAAGACCTGGAAGACTATCCCTATGGCCTATGGTTCCTTTATTTCTGCACTGCACCACACCGCATCTGAGTGACCCAGGACTACTCTCCCCATCCTCCTGTCACAGCTGCCCTGAGGCCCTGCTCCGCCTGTGGGGAGTTATAACATCGCCTGCTGCCACTACATCCAGCCTCAGAGGACTGCTAGCAGCGCTGGTGGCGCATCACCAGACACCACAGGTGGCGTAGTCGATAAATACCACTCAACCCTGATAGCCCATTACTTTCATGTGACGGCCCTGGGCACGGAACGGGTCCAGGCCACAACTGCCTCCCCAACATCTGACCCGGCTCCGAGTACCCCATTTCCCAGGGAGGGCTGTGAGCCTCACATAACCTCTTCTTATGTACAGCGCCATGGAATCAATGGTGCTATATAAATTAATAATAATAATGACCTACACCAGCAGATGACATGGCTCCCCAAACCATCACTGATTGTGGAAACTTCACACTAGACCTCAAGCAGCTTGGATTGTGGCCTCTCCCCTCTTCCTCCAGACTCTGGGACCTTGATTTCCAAATGAAAATTGGAACTCTGGGACCTTGTGGAGTGTGTCAATGACTGCCTTCTGGACATCTGTCAAGTCAGCAGTCTTCCCCATGATTGTGGAGCCTACTGAAACAGACTAGGGGACCTTTTTAAATGCTTATGAAGCCTTTGCAGGTGTTTTTTGTTAATTATTTTAATTTACTGAGATAATGACATATGTTTTCATTGGCTGTAAGCCATAATCATCAACATTAACAGAAATAAACACTTGAAATAGATCACTCTGTGTGTAATGACTCTATATAATATAGGAGTTTCACTTTTTGTATTGAAGAACTGAAATAAATTAACTTTTTGATGATATTCTAATTTAGTGAGACGCACCTGTACATATATATATGCACACAGACATACAGTATATATATATATATATATATATATATATATATATATATATATATATATATATATTTATATATTCCCAAGGGAACCTAACTGCTTTGCTTATAGTAGTGAGAATCTAATTTATACCACTAGGTGGTGCTGTATTTTTGAACTTCATCTATGCATGTACTAGATTGAAATTGCTTGTGCTCTGTGCAGTAAATGGACACAGCACACCATGTGGTTATCTATGGTATTGCAATAAAAACTGATCAGTAATAATGTATGAACTAAGCAAATTGAGAAACTAATAAAAGTCATCAATGACAATAAAAGTGACAAATGATGCCGCATCTGGATATGGTATACACATGTTAACTAATAAAACCTTTCCATTTTGCAAGCTGCCATAAATAAGGTTTACACTGACATCTTCCGATATTGACTGTGGTTATCCCTTTAGTGATTCATATAGTGCTAAGGCTTATGGTGAGTATGCATATGAGTTTTATAATATCTGCAGTACATTATGCTAATGTATTATGAAATTGCACTTATAAATGGAAATCAGCGATCTGATTGAGTACTATGGATTACTGTTAGTCACCCTGTACCTATGTGGTCACCCCATTACTTGTTGCTAAACATCTGCCCAAATGACATCAGACATATTCATAGATTATTAAAGGGGATTGTACAGAATTACAAAACAAACATGGCCGCTTTCCTCCAGAAACAGCGCCCCACCTAGTCATAGGTTATCCTTGAAATTGCAGTTCAGCTCTGTCAAAGCCGAGGACAGGTGCGGTGCTGGCAATGGTTTCCTATTCCTGGGATTCTAAGCAAATCCCTAGGAAATAATTACAATGATTTTGTCTCCAGCAAGTGGGCAGTATTACTGCATAGAATTAAAGGGGTTGTTGTCTCCTTTCAGAAAACTTTCCACTATATGCAAAGAAACAATTACGGTAAAGCTGCATCACAACGGCGGACACCTGGGGAATGAACTGCACATATAGGAAAAGTTTTCCGAATGGGGACAACCCCTTTAAATTGGCATATTAATTATATGCAAGCGGCAGGAGGCAATGTTTAATAACTCATCTATGCCCAGAAAAAAAAGATCTCAAGTGATCCAGAGATCTCCTGCTAGTATTATTGCCTAAGCAGTAGGATCTTTTAAAGTCTTGTAGTACTTAAAGGGGTTGTCCATTCACACCATACTGAAGACCTATCCATTATATAGGAGCTGTTCTGCAGTACTCACATTGAATGGTCCTAATATATGTTTACATCTGGCCACCACCAAAGCAAATACCGTAACAACTGATCGGTGGGTACCGCCGGGTGTCAGACCCCCCATAGATCTCGTATAGATTACCAATCCTATGGATAGGTCATAAATGGCGTGACTGGAAAATCTCTTTAAGGGATATTCCCATTAAGGCATGATCACCTAATGGAGAACTGGGGTCCCACCACCCCATTCAATGATATAATGAAGCATATTAAAACGTACTGCAATATGCTTCAATACATCTGCCACCCTTTTTGGGGGCAGGATGGGAGGAAATGTGGTCATCTACGTTATTTTTGTGCTTCATAAATAATGCAGTGCAACGTAAACCGAACAAAATGTAGTTAAAAGGCCATTTTAATGGATATGCTGCGATATACTGTGTGTCTGGATGCAGATTTTTGCAATTCATGTCATATTTGAACCTCGCCTTAAAGTGACGCTATGAAGAAGATTGTGCCACATCTACTGCTGACATCTGCAAACAGCACAAAAACTGCAGCATCAGATACAGTGCTCTGGTGGCCGAAGCATCCTGCTATGCCCAAAACCTCCCTGCAGAGCTCATGTACCTCACTGAAAAAATCTTGACTGATCTTCCTGCATAGCTGCTTTTAATTTATAGTATATGTTTAAAGGGGTTGTCCAGGTTTGGAGCTCAAGTCTACAGTCACTCTATGTAACTGCAGACTTGTGAATCTTTACAGCGCTCACTGTGTGTTCTGTCAGAATTTTCCGGTGTCGAGAGCGGGCGGTCATGTGAACACAAATATGTGATCTTCATACATGTGATCACATGCCAACTAGACGTGCACGGCCTTGCTCAAGACACATCTAGTCTGAATGTGGCCAAAAGTATGCAAATCGCAGTCAAATGAGCACCAGCACCCGATGCCTGCACTAGAGATCCTGACAGCATACACATTGCACACAGTGAGGATTCATAAGTCTCTAGTCACGTAGATTTGAGCCCCACGTTTGGACTTTAAGACTGCAATGGTATAGGCCTCTTGGTTATTATCAGGTCAAACATTTAGGTATGGAGAGCTATTCCAATATTAACATGATATAATCCATGATACTCTCTTTACATAAAAATCAGTCAGGAAAAGTAAAAACGTGAACGTAACTTCTGGTGCCATTTTATTTTATGTGTTAGTGGTTAGAGGATCAGGAGATTAAATGGATGGCCCACTGAGGAAGAGGACTGATGTAAAAGAATACTCTGTGTGTACATTGTTGGAGAACGTGTTGGCGATATATAAAAAATACAGTGAAACTTATATGAGGCCACCACCCAGAATCGCATTGAAAAGCGTCCTTCTAGATGACCAGTATGTAAGAAAGAACTGATAATGAGCAACTGCAAATCTGAAGAGGAGATCTTCTCGAAAAGAGTGGTTTTAAATTTCATGATCTTACTATTAGTTTTAGCGCTCCCTGAGTTATAGGAGTAAATTACAAATCAATTGAGATCATCCATATTCACTTCTGGAAAAACGTTGCTATGGGTGGATCCACCAAAGGAAATGATGTTGAGCGAGCACCATCCAAGCATATGAACTTCATGGAGGAGGGTTTCTCCCAGAGGACTCCCCTCCATGAGCCGGAACCTCGAGGATCTCCCTCTCTTGCAGACACTGTGTGTCTATGTGTTACATGGGCCATTCATTTTATAGCCTGACATGTAATGCATTTATATAGTCAGCGGTGTCTTCCCTTTAATGGGAACTTGTATCACTGGGGTCCTGAGTTCGAATACGACCAAAAACAGCACCTGCATGTAATTTATTTGTCCTCCAAGTTTTTAGATTTCCACCAATAACTCAATAACATACGGACTTTCTATGAAATTGTCCTTGGTGTTTGTCTGAATTGGGAAATTAGAGGCTTTTCATGGGGACCAAGGTGAATAGTGCCACTCTTGTACACTACTATGGAATATATTGACACTCTCCAACATTATAGGCAATAATTAAAATTTATTTATTGATTAAAGGGATTGTCCCATAAGTAATATTTATTACTTATGCTCAGGATAGGTAATCAATGTATGATCGCTGGGGTCCTACTGATGGGACCCTACATCGATCACAAGAGTGAATATGGCAGTAGTGCTCATGTCCGACCATCAAATACCCATAGACGGTGAATGGTATGGTGGTCGCGCCTGTCAACACCATTACATTCACTCTTGTGATCATACATTTATCAGCTATCTTGCGAAAAAGGAAAACATGTTGTTTAGCCCCTCATCCCCCGCATCTCCCTCATTATAAAACCAGGGTCAACCGAAAAACACCCAACTTTCTAAGGTTTGTGACAGCTTCAATCTGTCGCATGTTGTGGAATACCATATTGCTTGGCTAGTAAAAAACGTCTACAGTAGTTGGTCCTGTTTTATTACATCTGTATCATCGTATAGGAGATAGCGAATGGGGGGGGGGTTCAATAGATTTTTTTTTCCCCATTCTCCTGGGAATTGCTTCAAAGCCTCAACGCACAAACCTCCTCTCCTGCTGCAAACTGCAAGTCAGAACCGATGCTACCTCTGAGTAGTTAAATTACACCCACCCCGGGGAATATCTACCTTCTCCAAGATTGGAGTCGGGAACCTATAGATTTATTATATTTTCATATCTTATTCCCTAATCTGAAAAGCGTCAATTACAGATTATGGATTTAAGATGAAAACATACAAAAATAATGTCCAACGTTCTACGTCCAAAATAAGCGCCATGCCTTATATGCCGACATATCTGATGGACACACATATACCCACCCAGCCATCCATCCATCGCGGAGTCCTATAGAGGGCCACAATGTAGCAATACTCTCTACAAATATTTACTTAAAGGATCATTATGACAACATGTATCCAAGCCTTCAATGAAATCGCAAGGTAACCTGCCCTGATCTCCTCTCCTAGGATGTCTGCAGTAATTAACCCCTGTAGGACCGGACGGGAAGCGATACCCTATTTCCACCATAACGTATATATATTCTCTAGACAAGACATAGACACAATAAGACATGTATACGGCACATAAGTGGGGTAAGGGATAGAGACCACACACAAGGTAGGGGGTGCAGTTAGCAAGAAGAATAGGGGGGGATCTACCTTCAGTCACATAGTTGTGGTCCCGAAGAAAGCTGTGGTTAATTTTCCGTGTGTCTACGTCCTCGCCCATGGATTACTCAGCATGCCTATCCGCAGTGGACTACTGATGGAATCACCAGAGGTCGTCACAAGAGCAACATCCATACTGCCACAAGCTAGCAGAGGAAGCCAGCACAGTCTGCCACTGAGCCCAGCATCAGCATCATCTTGAGAGCCATGCAAGACAGACCAGGGCACAATACACCGCTCGCTGGCTCGCCTGCAGGGTGTTAGTAGGATTATTAGTGGGTTTTCTCCTCCTAGGCCCTGCCCGGCTGCAGCTGCTGGTGCCAACCCCAATGCTAAATGAGGCCACTGCAGCAAAATAGCATTGAGGAGATAAGAAAACAGTGTGACTTGCTGTTAGGAGCTGATCTGCTACTGCTGTCATATGCTTCTGCTGCATCACAGCATGCCCCTCCCCAGCAGCTTGTTCTAGCCCAACCACACTGTCAGATCTGTGGCTGCATGTGCTGCTGGAGAGTCAGGAGAAAAATGTCACTGCAGGCAGGGCATGCTGGCAGTATGGGGATAGACATCACCGCAGGGGTGCATTGTGCACAAGGGTGCAGCGAGGGTCCTCTCCAGAGAGCTACATTTAATGGGATTGTATAATTGCATTTGTATCGCCAAGTTCTTTACGTCCCCATTATCAGTTCCATAATATTTTTTTTTTTACAAACGCCCCCAGTATCAGTGCCATAACATTTATTTTTTTTACAAACGCACCCAGTATCAGTGCCATAACATTTTTTTTTGCAAATGCACCCAGTATCAGTCCTAAAATTTTTTTTTACAAATGTACCCAGTCTCCATCCCATAACATTTTTTTTTTACAAACGCCCCCAGTATCAGTCCCATAACATTTATTTTTTTTTACAAATGCACCCAGTATCAGCGGCATAACTTTTTTTTTACAAACGCCCCCAGTATCAGTCCCATAACATTTTTATTTTTACAAATGCCCCCAGTATCAGTCCCATAACATTTTTATTTGCATTTATTTGGGGCTAAAAGTTATTTTTGCAATTGGGTTCCATTAAAAAATTTGCACCATTTGGCTTTTACAGGCTCTTTGTTTCCCTGCACATTCAACTTTGACACGGAAACAAAAGAGTTACAAAGTCCTTCTGAACACACTCACTGATGGATTCTCTGTTAACTCATTCTGCAGCCAGAAATAGACAGTGCAACACAGAGACTATGGAAGGCAAACGGTGAAACGTTTTTAACCCCTTTACGATGGGGCCAATTTGCTGTTTAGTTTTTTCCTTCCATTCTTCGTCTTTTATTTTTTTCTGTCCACGTAGACATACTATGGCTTGTTTTTTTCCTGGACAAGTTGTACTTTTGAATGACACCATTCATTTTACCACATAGTGTACTGGAAAATGGGAAAAAATCCAAGTGCGGTGAAATTGTGAAAAAGCAGAAATCTGACATTGTTTTTTGGGAATTGTTTTTACAGTGTATATTTTATGGTAAAAATGACCTTGAAATATGATTCTTCTCAATACGATTACAGCGATACCCAACATGTCCAGTGTTTTGCATTATTTTAGTGGTGAAAAAAATCAGAAGTTTGCAAAAAAAAATTTTGGGGGTTATGTCACCATTTTCCTCGACCCGTAACATTTTTATTTGGAGCTGTGTGATGACTTCTTTTTTGCGGGTTAAGGCGACGTTTTTTTTAATACTATTTTGGGATAGATGTGACTCTTTGATCACTTGTTACTTTTTTGTAGAATTTTGACAACCAAAAAAAAGTAATATTGGCGTTCTTTCATTTTTTTCGTTTACAGTGTTTACCGATCAGGTTCATTGTTTTTATATTTTGATTGATCGGACTTTTCTGAAAGCGGCGATATCACGTGTATTTTTTAAAAATTTTTAATATCTTTATTTTCAATGGGGGAAAAGAGGAGTGATTTGAAGTTTTAGTTTTTTTGGTTTGTTTTTTTGCATATTTTTTTTTTTAAATATTTCTTTTATTACTTTTCACTCTTAGGCCATGGCCTCACTATCATTATTTCGTCAGTATTTTTTTTCAGGAGTGGGAGCTTTCAGGAGTTGGAGCCAAAACCAGGAGTGGGTGATAAATGCAGAATTGGTGACTTGTTTCTATTATACCTTTTCTCTGATTGTTCCTCATCTGGTTTTGGCTCCCACTCCTGAGAAAAAATACTGACCGAATACTGATCAAATACTGACGGAATACTGACCAAATACTGATCGTGGAACCATGGCCATAAGGACTGATTTATTGTGATCAGAGTGTAGTTCGGGGGTCATCAGTTTTTCAGTTTCTCCATCTTCTCTCTGACAGTCCACAGTCTTGCATTGACGATTTTGATCCTCAAAATCTGATATGATTCCTTGATTTTCCTCCGATCGAGTGACAAATCACAGACATGTGAATGACCTCCTAGACTCCATCACAGATACGTAAAAATCACGAGAAAATTGGACTTGTGAATGAGGCCCTATTTCGAGGTTCAGCGCTATACCAAAGTAATACCAAATATATAAGATTTCACTACTTTTGCACAAAACCCCTTTCTTTGTCACCATAATATGTTTCTGGAAGCCATGTAAGGATTTTTTTTGTAGGATTAGCTGATTTTTATTGATACCACTATGGGGTACAAGCGGCACTTTCATCACTTTTTATTGTGTTTTTTTTTTGTTTCCGAAACAGGATGATAAAAAAGCTGCAATTCTGTCATACGTTTTTTTACTATTTTTTTTTTTTTTTGTAGCGTTCACCATGTGGAATAAACAACACGATCATTTTATAGCTTGGGTTGTTGTGCATGTGGCGATAACAATTGCGTGCATTTTATTCTGGTTATTTTTTTTAACATAATAAAATATTTAAAATGGGAATCAAACCTTACGGTAGAAAGATGTAGTAGGATGGCAGACGTGAGGCCATTGTTAGGCCCCTGGCTGCTGTAATGTAAGGTGCCCAAGCAAGGTAGTCGTGGGCGAGCTGCAGCTTCTGCACGCTCTGGCACCCTACTGTGCTGCTGTGTGTGAGGTGTATCACACTTACATGTGGCCCATAGGCCTCCACTGGCTCCAGGCTTTCATCTTCCAGGACCTTCACAGTAAACAATCCAGGGGACCCTGAATTAAAACAGTCAACCTTTTACTTGACAGCTTGCGGTCATTACAATGAAGCATGTAGGAAAGGGCACAACAGGTTACAGTCTTTCCCACAGGTACCGGACATAACTTCAGTCCTAGTTCTTTGTATGGGTAGAGCGTCCCACTTGCTAACTCTTCTAGCACTAGGAATTCTTCTCCACCACAAGCAGTGCACCCGGATTCCATCACCTTCCGCCTCTGAGAGTTTGAGTCCATATTTCCGTTTAGCTCCTCAGGTTTAGTGCACCCAAGGGCCCCGACGTCCATCTCGAGGTTCCCAAGCCGACATACGGTTCTATAGCAATCCACTGCCCCGAGTAACAGGCTCACGTTGTCCCTAGCAGCCTATTGCCTAAGACCGCTGCTGACACTTCACCACACTTCTCCTAACTAACGTGACACTTCCTGAACTTGACAGTAGAAAATCACCTCTACCACTCCTACAGTAATAACCCATCAGTACCCCATAATTGCAATATTGGGACTCAATGCAATGACTACATGAACCCCCACCCTCTGTCTAACTACTTAGACACTATAGTCGCTATTAACAATGGTACCTGTGGTGATGTGACATGACATGGTGGTCAATTACACGTCATTGTAAGTCATGTGATAACATTTATTATTGACATTGATGGGCAGAATTAAAGGGATTACCCACTTTGGACATTCTTTGTTATATCTCCCTGCCGAGACCCCAATGATCAGCTGTAATTAGTGTTGAGCGATACCTTCCGATATCAGGAAATATCGTATCGGATTGGATCGGGCCGATACCCAAAAAGTATCGGATATCGCCGATTCCGATACCGGAAACCAATGCAAGTCAATGGGACACAAATATCGGAATGAAAATAAACCCTTTCTTTCCTTGTAGGTTAATTCTACATGAAGTAAAACAACTAAGAATAATGTAGAATGACATGAAAAGCCGGCAATTCATCAGCGCATACACCGGTACCCGACAATTTACAACAGAAAGAATAGAGCTTCACACATAGATTAGATAGATAGAAACATGTCAGTCACATATATATGAAGTACAGTGACAGTGTTGCTTACTGTACTTGTCATTTAGTGTAAAGGATTTATTTTAAAAAATATTAGTGTTTTCATGCACCGTCTCTTTAAAAAAGCCGGCCGGCAATTCAGCATCTGTACCCCACAATTTATAACAGACAGAATAGAGCTTCACACATAGATTAGATAGATAGAAACATGTCAGTCACATATCTATGAAGTACAGTGACAGTGTTGCTTACTGTACTTGTCATTTAGTGTAAAGGATTTATTTAAAAAAATATTAGTGTTTTCATGCACCGTCTCTTTAAAAAAGCCGGCCGGCAATTCAGCAGTGGTACCCAACAATTTATAACAGACAGAATAGAGCTTCACACATAGATTAGATAGATAGAAACATGTCAGTCACATATATATGAAGTACAGTGACAGTGTTGCTTACTGTACTTGTCATTTAGTGTAAAGGATTTATTTAAAAAAATATTAGTGTTTTCATGCACCGTCTCTTTAAAAAAGCCGGCCGGCAATTCAGCATCTGTACCCGACAATTTAGAATAGAAAGAATAGAGAATCATACATAGATTAGATAGATAGAAACATGTCAGTCACATATATATGAAGTACAGTGACAGTGTTGCTTACTGTACTTGTCATTTAGTGTAAAGGATTTATTTAAAAAAATATTAGTGTTTTCGTGCACCGTCTCTTTAAAAAAGCCGGCCGGCAATTCAGCATCTGTACCCGACAATTTAGAATAGAAAGAATAGAGAATCATACATAGATTAGATAGATAGAAACATGTCAGTCACATATATATGAAGTACAGTGACAGTGTTGATTACTGTACTTGTCATTTAGTGTTAAAATAAAGGATTTATTTAAAAAAAAATTGGCGTGGGGTTCCCCTTAATTTTAGGCTCTAGCGGAGGTTAAGCAGACAGCTGGGGCAAATGTTTGAAGCCTGGGAAGGGGGTAATACCCACGGAGCTTCCCAGGCTACTAATATCAGCCCCCAGCTGAATACCTAGCCTTTACTAGCTATTAAAATGGGGGAACCCCCCCAAAAAAATAACGTGGGGTCGCCCCTAATTTAATAGCTAGCAAAGGCTAGGCAGACAGCTGGGGGCTGATTTTAATAGCCCAGGAAGGGTGCCATGAATATTGGCCCCCTCCCAGGCTAGAAACACCAGCCGTCAGCCGCTCCAGAAATGGCGCATCCATAGGATGCGCCAATTCTGGCACTTAGCCTCGCTCTTCCCACTGCCCTGTAGCGGTGGCAGTGGGATAATAGGGTTGGGGTTGATGTCAGCTTATAATGCCAGCTGACATCAAGCCCAGGTTAGTAATGGAGAGGCGTCTATAAGACACCCCCATTACTAACCCCATAGTCAAAGTTAAAAAAAAAAACACAAACACCCAGAATAAAGTCCTTTAATTGAAATAAAGACACAATTCTTTATTGTTCTAAATTAAACCATACTTACCATCACGCCCATTCCAGCTGAAGCCAACGATCTCCTGCAATAAAAGAAAAATAATAAAGCAACCTCATCCTTACCTTTCCATGGTTCCCACGACAGCTTCAGCTCTGCTACATCGAGATGACAGGCTGGACCGCAGCAGAACGCTGCCATCCAGCCTGTCATCCCGCAGACACTGAGAAGCGCAGGCATGCTTGCGCTCCTCAGTGTCTCTCTGTGACGTCATCCAGATGAGCCGAGTTCATGTCCAATGAACTCAGCTCACCTCATGCACGTCACTGACAGCGTGGGAAAATTCTCACGCTGAAGTGCTGAGTGCAGGAGAATTTTCCCACGCTGTCAGTGACGTGCATGAGGTGAGCTGAGTTCATTGGACATGACCTCGGCTCATCTGGATGCCGTCACAGCGAGACACTGAGGAGCACAAGCATGCCTGCGCTTCTCAGTGTCTGCGGGATGACAGGCTGGATGGCAGCGTTCTCCTGCGGTCCAGCCTGTCATCTCTATGTAGCAGAGCTGAAGCTGTCGTGGGAGCCATGGAAAGGTAAGGATGAGGTTGCTTTATTATTTTACTTTTATTGCAGGAGATCGTTGGCTTCAGCTGGAATGGGCGTGACTGTAAGTATGGTTTAATTTAGAACAATAAAGAATTGTGTGTTTATTTCAATTAAAGGACTTTTTTCTGGGTGTTTGTGTTTTTTTTAAATACTTTACTAGAAATTCATGGCGGTCATGTCTAATATTGGCGTGACCCCATGAATTTCGGGCTTAGGGCCAGCTGATAATGCCAAGCTGGCCTTAACCCCTTTATTACCCAGTGAGCCACCGCACCAGGGCCCTGGATGAGTTGGGTACAGAAGATGGCGCTTCTATGAACGCACCATTTTCCGGGGCGGCTGCGGACTGCAATTTGCAGCGGGTGGGGCCCAGAAAGCTTGGGCCTCCCTGCGCTGCAGATTCCAGCCCCCAGCTGCCTAGTTGTACCTGGCTGGACACAAAAATAGGGCGAAGCGCCACACATTTTTTTTTTTAATTATTTCATGAAATTCATGGAATAATTAAGAAAAAAAGGGCTTCCCTATATTGTTGTGTCCGGCCAGGTACAAATAGGCAGCTGGTGGTTGGGGGCAGCCCGTTCCTGCCTGCTGTACCTGACTGGACACAAATATAGGGCGAAGCCCCACATCAATTTTTTTTTAATTATTTCATGAATTTCCTGAAATAATTAAAAAAAAATTGACGTGGGGCTTCACACTATATTTGTGTCCAGCCAGGTACAGCAGGCAGGAACGGGCTGCCCCCAACCACCAGCTGCCTATTTGTACCTGGCCAGACACAACAATATAGGGAAGCCCTTTTTTTTTAAATTATTTCATGAAATAATTAAAAAAAAATTGACGTGGAGCTTCTCCCTATTTTTGTGTCCAGCCAGGTACAACTAGGCAGCTGGGGGCTGGAATCTGCAGCGCAGGGAGGCCCAAGCTTTCTGCCCCCCCCCCCCGCTGAAAATTGCAGTCCGCGGCCGCCCCGGAAAATGGCGCGTTCATAGAAGCTGGATGCTGTACCTGGCTGGCATACAAAAATATGGCGAAGCCCACGTCAAAAGTTTTGGGAAAAATTAATTAAAAAATAAATAATAATTTAGGGACTGCATCTTTATTAACTCCTCAAATGTCATTTAGTGTTAAAATAAAGGATTTATTTAAAAAAAAAATGGCGTGGGATCCCCCATAATTTTAGTCTCTAGCGGAGGTTAAGCAGACGGCTGGGGCAGATGTTTGAAGCCTGGGAAGGGGGTAAAACCCACGGAGCTTCCCAGGCTACTAATATCAGCCCCCAGCTGAATACCTAGCCTTTACTAGCTATTAAAATGGGGGACCCCCCCCAAAAAAATGACGTGGGGTCCCCCCTATTTTAATAGCTAGCAAAGGCTAGGCAGACAGCTGGGGGCTGATATTAATAGCTCAGGAAGGGTGCCATGAATATTGGCCCCCTCCCAGGCTAGAAACACCAGCCGTCAGCCGCCCCAGAAATGGCGCATCCATAGGATGCGCCAATTCTGGCACTTAGCCTCGCTCTTCCACGCTGCCCTGGTGCGGTGGCAGGGGGTAATAGTGGTGGGGTTCATGTCAGCGCCAGCTGCCATGAAGCCCAGGTTAGTAATGATGGCCGTCTATATGACACCCCCATTACTAACCTACAAAGTGTTAAAAAGAAAAAACACACTACACCCAGAAAAAAATAATTTATTTGAAATAAAACACACCATTTTATTTAATTCTTAGTTTACTAAAAAAAAATAGTTACCTGTCCACGTTCCTGCGCTGATCTCCCATGCACAGCTGTCACATCTGGAGATGGTGACAGCTGTGCATGGCTGCTGTAAGCTCACGCTGCCGGGAACACGTCCGCTCCCGGCAGCAGGAGCCACTGACTGAGGTCACCGGAGTGCATTCAGGCAGCGCAGCTCCGGAGACCTCCTTTACGGCACTGCTGTACCGTGGGAATTTCTCACGATACAGCAGTGCCGTAAAGGAGCTAACCGGAGCAGCGCTGCCTGAACTGCGGTGAACCCTTACGGCCCCGTCATTCTAGCGGCGGCAGCGGTTCAGAGCGGTCACATTCTATGTGGCTGCTCTAAACTGGAGATCTTCGTGGGACACTCGTGGACTACTACGGAGGGGTAAGGATAAGGTTGTGGTTTATTATTTTATATTTTATTACAGGAGATCGATGGCTTCGGGGAATTAGGTGTCTAGGTGAGTATAGGTGTAGTTTTTTATTTTTTACTTTATTTTAGGTGGCGATCGGCGGGGACAGGTAATGTATGAACTAATTTCTTTTAGGTAACCACTGGCCACCAATGACATGTATCTAACATTTATTGGGGACACAGTAGGGCAATTTAAATAGCAGGATCAGGCTGATGGGAACTAGTGCTCCCATCAAGCTGATCCTGCTGGCACGAGTGGACGGGGGACAGACATAGGCCGATGGGAGTAGTAGTGTCACATCGGCCTATGTCTGCCTGCACGCACAGACACATCGCACAGACACCCCGCACAGACACCCCGCACACAGACACCCCGCACACACACACCCCGCACACACACACCCCGCACACACACTAATCATGACGGGTCCGGGAGGTGAGGCTGACCTGTGCGGCCGTGGGAAAGTTCATGTGAGTTCATGCAGTCAAGCATGAACTCACATGAACCCTCTGAGGGCACCGCGGCGACTTCAAATGAACAGCTGATCGGCATCACCTGATACCTCAGCTGTTCATTTGAAATAACCGGCGGGAAAGCGCAGCACAGAACGGGAAAGCCGGCGGTGAAGTCTTTTCACTGCCGGCTTCCCCGCCCGGGTCCTTCACTCCTTGGTGCTGCGCTCCCCGCCCGGTCCTAATTTACGATTGGGATTGGAGGTGGTGAGGGGAGCGGAGGATCGGGGTGGGAGGCTGCGGGGAAGCAGTATGGGGCTGTGTGATTGTTTAAAAGCCGGCGGCTTTTTACCGCCCGCCAGCTTTTAAACAATCAGGAGAATTCTCCCACGCTGGGATGGCATTCTGATGACAGGCTGGATCTCAGCTGAGCGCTGCCACCCAGCTTGTCATCCTTCACAGACACTGCAGAGCGCAGGCATTATGGGAACTTCCGATTCCGGTATTCGATATTATAAAAGTATCGGAATTAAGTATCGGAATTCCGATACAGTGAATATCGGCCGATACCCGATATTTCAGTATCGGAATGCTCAACACTAGCTATAATATATGACATTATTCTTTTTTTTACCAGACTGCTTCTTTAATTATTGTTGTGTGAACATTATTTCTAGACAATAGAAATCTCTAGTTACTTCTCTTACGGATGTTGATGCCATTAGCTGGACTGGACTACCCTTCATTGGCGTTTTCTTTAGTTATCTGTGTACGCCATATTTGCGCCTCTCATTACGTGTCGTTAATTCACTTTATTCACATTTAAAGGGAACCTGTCATCAGGTTTTCACTATGTAATCTGAGAGCACCATGATGTAGGGGCTGAGCGCCTGATTCCAGAGATGTGGCACTTACTGAGCTGTGTGTTGCTGTATTAATATAATCAGAATTTTATCAGCAGGAGATTATCACTACAGGACTAGGTGTCTCCTGCCTCTTGGTCTAACCCTGCCCTCAGCACTGATTAGCAGCTTTGTGCCAATCAGTGATGTGGGCGGAGTTATAAAGGGCTCAGAACTCTGAGCTTTGCTAAATCTGCAGAAGATAAAACTGTAATTTTATCAAAATGACAGCAAGCAACCCAGTAAGTGACATATTGCTGGAATCAAGGTCTATGTCCCTACATCATGCAGATCTCAGATTACATAGCAAAAACTTGCTGAAAGATTCCCTTTAAAGCATTTTATCCCACTGCAGACATTTATTTTTGTGAGTGTGATTTGGAATAAATGTGATTTGAGGGATGGTGTGCAGGGAGGTTGCCTGGCTGGACGCCCTGGATAGTATAACTGGTTGGCAAATAGGAGGACTGAAGGTACATGGCTTGTCAGGCAGTGTGCTTGTGAGCATGCAGAATGTGTTATCTCGTACAGAGAAAAAAGTGCCTCAGATGTTTTTTTCCCCAGAGTTTTCAAGGTCAGTTGCAGAGGGCATTAAGGGACCGATTATTTTGATCAGAGTGTGGTCCGAGTGTCATCAGTTTTTCTTGTATGTTGAGTGAAAAAATTTTTTGCCATGTCAGCCCAAGCGCCCTCTATATTGCCAGCAAAACATGTTCATTTTCTAGCCACAGTTCCTCCGCTGTCAGCCACACATGCCTCCTTGCTAGCCATAGCCTCCCCATATCAAGCACAAGAGTAGAAGGAACATTATGAAAGCATAGTTACCCCACCGTGCCCTCTGGACTTATCTGCTTCGGACATTAATGACTGTGATGTCATAAACATATTCTGCTTCTACAGTAGCCCTTGTACACATAGGCAACCATTTTTGATTTCTAGTCCCAATGCATGAACTCTGGAGCCCAGAGGGGCACAAAAATCCTTTTGGCTCATATGAAAAGACCAATACTATCACAGACCAGTGAAATCACAGGTGGAGATTTTGCAATGGGGTCCCATAGGTTTAGGTTACACCGCTGCATGAAGATATAAATCTTCATAATAGCTGTAAACACAAAATGCTGGAATATTTCTAATCAAGCAAAGCTTGAACAGAAGCTTGAGGCCTTACGGGAGGCCGACATGACAAGGATATGAGCATGAATTCAGGGAGTAGGAGAGAGAGGTGTTACGTCAGTAAAGACGCAATGGTGGAGTAGTACAAAGAGTAAGGCCATTAGGGGGGGTTGTCATATTGTGGTGTAGCCTCAAAGGAGTAATTTCTCACCCACACTCCCTTTGGAGAACTTCTACATAGGTTTAGAAACTGGATAGATTGAGACCTAAATTCTGTCACAGCAGTGGATGTTACCGGCACTGGGGTGGTCTTCAAAGTTGTGTAGGATCGTTGATAGTAAAAAAGGTTCCCCAGGTAGATCTGGTGGCATGGGGACTCCCATATATTGGGCAAAGAGTCCTGTGGTGGTGGCCATATTGAGAAAAACAAGGTCAAGGTAAATGTTGCCTGATGAGATTGACCACCAGAATTATTGGCCTCGAGGACCACCCCTACGGTTTCTCAGGGATTTACAATCGAGGTTAAATTTCAAGTTTGAAAGAGTGGCTTACATAATCGGGGCGTGAGGGCGAAGGCTTGTAAAAGTTTAATATGTTGCTGCTATGACCAATTCATTCCATTGCAGTGTCAGAAGTAAATCTTGGTGGCCCAATTTCCTAAAAAAATCGTAATAATTAATTATAAAATCTAATAAATAAAAAGCAAATAAATAATAATAATAATTTAAAAAAAAGGTTTAAACGGGATTAAATATATTAAAACACAAAAATAAAACGGATATATAAATTGACAACATATTGGTAGACTAAATAACATTTTTTTTTAATGTTGCATTTAAAAATAATACAACAAAAGACATATAAAAAGCTATTCAAAACCCATGTAAAAAGACAAAAAAATAAAAGAAACACAAGAAAATATTGTGTACAAGTGCCGGGATAGCATGGCATAAAAAATTGAAAGCAAAACAAACATAAAAGAAATATTAACAGGAAGGATGAAATCTCATATGAACTCATTGGAACATCAACAAAAATGATTTCTGTCTCACCGGGCGCTGTGCTAGGAGCGGCTGTACAGACGCTCTATCATCCTGCAGTCAAGTGGTTTTCACAAATGCACCCACCGAGTTGAAGGAGAAGACATTTCTTCTCTGGCTGACATCCATCCTGCAACCCGGCATGACAGCTCCACACACAAGGAAGAAATACACATTAATGTTGTCCAGTGCTTCTGAAAAAAAAAATCTGGTACCGAATAAACATACCGTAATACATTTCTCCTGAATTATATATCTTAATACAATAAAAATATCTAGAACAGTTCAGAAGTAAATAAAAAAATATTATTATTATTATTATTATTATTATTATTATTATTATTATATCTTAGCAATTCATATTTAAAAAAAAAAACTTTCAATAATTTTTTAAAACTTTGAAAATTGTCAACAAATAAAGTTTTTACAAATTGAAGCATATTTATATTTAACCCCTTTACCCCTGAGGGTGGTTTGCACGTTAATGACCAGGCCAATTTTTACAATTCTGACCACTGTTACTTTATGAGGTAATAACTCTGGAACGCTTCAACGGATCCCCCTGATTCTGAGATTGTTTTTTCGTGACATATTGTACTTCATGATTGTGGTAAAATTTCTTCACTTGCGTTTATTTGTGAAAAAAATCGGAAATTTGGCGGAAATTTCGCAATTTTCAAAATTTTAATTTTTATGCCCTTAAATCAGAGAAATGTCACACAAAAGAGTTAATAAATAACATTTCCCACATGTCTACTTTACATAAGCACAATTTTGGAACCCAATTTTTTTTTTAGTAGGGAGCTATAAGGGTTAAAAGCGATTTCTCATTTTTACAACAAAATTTACAAAACCATTTTTTTAGGGACCACATCTTATTTGAAGTGACTTTGAGGGGCCTTTATGACAGAAAATACCTAAAAGTGACACTTCTAAAAACTGCACCCCTCAAGGTGCTCAAAACCACATTCAAGAAGTTTATTAACCCTTCAGGTGCTTCACAGGAATTTTTTGAATGTGGAAGAAAAAAATGAACATTTAACTTTTTTCACAAAAATGTTACTTTAAACCCAAATTTTTTATTTTTGCAGGGGTAACAGGAAAAAATGGACCCCAAAATTTGTTGTGCAATTTCCCCTGCGCACGTAGGTACCTCATATGTGAGGAAAACCACTGTTTGGGCGCACGGCAGGGCTCGGAAGGGAAGGAGCGCCATTTGGCTTTTTGAATGTAAAATTTGCTTGAATAATTAGCGGACGCCATGTTGCGTTTGGGGAGTCCCTGATGTGCCTAAATAGTGGAAACCACCCCCTTCCCCCCAGTGACCCCATTTTGAAAACTACACTCCTCCAGGATTTTATCAAGGTGTATAGTGAACATTTTGAACCCAGAGGTACGACACAGAATTTGATAACATTAGGTCATCATATTGAATAAGTTGTCGTTAGTCTTGAGTGCAAGTGCTCGCTATTTGAGTTTGCATCGGGTGCTCGGGTATGCA
This sequence comes from Phyllobates terribilis, assembly GCF_046119375.1. Lineage (NCBI taxonomy): Eukaryota > Metazoa > Chordata > Amphibia > Anura > Dendrobatidae > Phyllobates > Phyllobates terribilis. The sequence continues at coordinate 1,147,048,956 of NW_027362761.1, read as the reverse complement.
CCTTGTAACGTGCTCGAGTCCCTGCCCGGCATGTTATTAGACACCCAAAAAAAACATTCGGGGATCGCTCGTTCATGGCATGTATAACAGCTGCAAAACATTTGGGGCGGAGACTCGAGCATGTCAGTCGAGCACCCGCTATACTCCAGTGCATACCCGAGCACCCGATGCAAACTGAAGTAGCGAGCACTTGCGCTCAACATTAGTCGCCATATCGACGTCATTTTTTTTCTTTACTTCTGAAAAAATCTCAACCTCAACCCTAGCCCAACTCTAACCCTAGCCCAAACCTTGCCCAACTCTAACCCTAGCCTAACCCTAACCTTAGCCTAACCCTAGTCTAACCCTAGCACAACCCTAACCCTAGCACAACCCTAACCCTAGCACAACCCTAAACCTAGCCCAACCCTAACCCTAGCCCAACCCTAACCCTAACCTAACCCTAGCCCAACCCTAACCCTAGTCCAACCCTAACCCTAGCCCAACCCTAACCCTAGCCCAACTCTAACCCTAGCACAACCCTAACCCTAGCCCAACCATAACCCTAGCCCAATGCTAATCCTAGCCCAACCATACCACAACCCTAACCCTAGCCCAACCCTAACCCTAGCACAACCCTAACCCTAGCCCAACTCTAACCCTAGCACGACCCTAACCCTAGCCCAACCATAACCCTAGCCCAACGCTAACCCTAGCTCAACCCTAGCCCAACCCTAACCCAAACCCTAACCCTAGCACAACCCTAAACCTAAAGTTTATTTTTTACGCCGTTCCTCGTGCAGTATAAGTGATTAGACATCTTTATTCTTCGGGTCGGTGCGATTACAAAGATACCAGATTCATATTGGGTTTTTATGATTGACAGCTGTCACACACTAAAAGATGCATATTTTTGCAAAGACTAGTTTTTGCATCGCCATATTTTGAGAGCTATAATTTTTCCACATTTCAGCCGACAGAGTCATGTGATGGCTTGTTTTTTGCAGGACAAGTTGATGTTTTTATTGGTACCATTTTTGGGCACGTGACATTTTTTGATCGCTTTCTATTCAGATTTTTAGAAGGCAATATAAATAAAAACCAACAATTCAGGAATTGTTGTTTTTTTTTATGCCGTTCTGCATGTGGTAAAATTGATAAGGCAGCTTTATTCTTTGGGTCAGTACGTTTACAGCGGTACCACATTTATATCGTTTTTCTATGTTTTGGCGCTTTTACACAATAAAAACTATTTTATAGAAAAAAGAATTGTTTTTGCATCGCTTTATTCTGAGAGCTATAACTTTTTTATTTTTCGGTTGTTGGAACTGTATACCGGCTTTTTTTTGCGGGACAAGATGATGTTTTCAGCGGTACCATTTTTATTTACATTCGTCTTTTTGATCGCGTTTTATTCCATTTTTTGTTTGGCGGTATGATGATAAAACATTGTTTTATGTTTTGTTTTTTATTTATTTTTTTTACCGTGTTCACTAAAGGGGTTAACTAGCGGGACAGTTTTATAGGTCAGGTCGTTCCGGAAGCGGCAAGACCAAATATGTGTACTTTTATTGGTTTATTTTTTATGGGTACAATATATTTTTATTTATTTATTTATTTATAATTTTTTTTCATTTTTTAAAAATATTTTTACAACTTTTTTTTTTTTTTTTCCCACTTTCTGACATTTTTATTACTTTGACACACCTACTCTTCTCAAATGGGACACAAGTCCCTCGAGAAAAGAAAACGAGTATTTAAACCTTAAAAAATCAATATTTTATTAAGACAGCATTAAAACATGGTAAAACAAATCACAGTGCTTCACATATGAGAACGGGCTTATATATATATACACAACCACTGTTGCTATGGATATGGAGTTGCAAATTTGCAGTATACTACTCACAAATGCGACCATATTGCTTGTTCAAAGATATAAGTGAAATTAAACATAGTAGTGCCAATAAAATTATCTATCTTTGTAAAGCCATGGTCGCTAGTGGAAGGAATGTTATAAAATATTGTGCAAAAAGATGCAGGAAAAAGCCCATAAGCATCAAAACATAGACAACAGTGGAAAAACCTAATTAGGTCACGCCAACAGGGAAATACTAGATGTAATTACCTGAATCTGTATATTGACGCTAAAGCCCGTCTGTCGCCCCGACGTACGTTTCAAATATCTTTTCTCAGGGAGCTAGAGTTGATATGTCGCGTGGTGGTATATATATAGGCGGGTGTCCCTCATGGATGAGCGTGTTGCCGTTTCCGGTTACCTTAGACCTTGGATGACGCATGCGCAGACTGTCACCCCCTTTAGAGCGGAACTTCCGTTTTCGGCCGGTGGAACGCAAGCCACAAGTTGCCAAGCGGCACTAGTGCGCTCGCGAGCACAGTGGCCGAGTCAGGAAGTATCCAAGGAGCCGCAGTCCAACGCATGCGTACAGGTCACGGGCAGAGTGGCCGGATCAGGGGGTATCCAGGGAGCCGCAATCATACGCATGTGTGCAAATCCAGGAATGACAAGTATATAAAAAAATATATGTTGTTATGATATTGTGGAAATTAGATGTTTATCTAATATATGAGGCATATAGATTATATATTATGCTTACAGCCTAGACGCGCTCCTCCTGTACGTGATCCTCTTAGTATAATGTTTGCTAAATGAGAGATGTATCAAATAATTAACAGTTTTTATGTCCTCATTATACATTCTGCTTACAACTAGGAAGTGTCCTTCCTGTGTATATTCCTCTTAATATTATATTTACGTGCATTAAAAAAAATATATACTAGAAGAAAAGTGTATCCCAAAATTGACGTTTTACATCCAAATTAAATGTGAAGTTGTGTGAATTGTGTGTTGTATATGTGCTAAAAGGTAAAAAAAAAAAAAAAAACCACAAAGCGTGATGACAAGTGAATGATACTGCATGTGTGTGTGAATAGTGAGGGTATGTGGTGCGTCTACTAATAAATAGATAGAAAAACAATCACGTAAATAAACTGTTTATGAAAATACAATGACTAATACTACTCGTGAGAATGTGAAGTGATCAATTTGTTAATGGGAAAATCCAAGTATGTGTGTGTGTGTCAATAGTGAAAGTGTATGGTGCATGAAAAAATTCTGTATTGTTGCTTATATATGTGAGTGGTGAAAAATTTGCAGGTGCATGTGTGTGTGTGAATGGTGAAGGTGTATTGGAAAAAAAAAAAAAAAAAAAAAAAAAAATTAATAATTTTTGTATTGTTACTTGTACTTGTGAGTGATAAAAAATGTGCAGGTGCATAAATTAAGTATAAGATAAGAAGATGGAATGATAATACGTAAACAAATCGTATGTAAATAAAATGGCGGTAATAACACACGAAACTTGTGACGTGATCCTACCGTTCATGTATTAGTCTACAGCACATGAGCATTTTAAAATAATCATGACGTGCATGTGATGACTAAAAACGCATTACAAAGTTATGAAATAAACATGACATGCATATAATAACTTAGTAAATACACAAATCTACCATTACAGAAATCCCAATGTTCATATTGGCGAATTAAATGTTCGGATCCAGGTAATCATATCTTCAGTATAAAGTTATATCGGAAGTGGGTGCTCCAAGTTTTGTAAATCTTATATATCATTCCTCAAGATAGAAAATCAACTGGAACCTCGCTGGTATCAGCAACATCACGATACATGGTGGACTCCACACCAACTATGTATATGAATATCTGCATCTGTGTATAATGAAACTCGTATTAAAAACACATAAAAAACACATAGAAAAAAACACATAGAAAAAAACATAGAAAAAAACCCATTAAAAAACAACTCAGAATGATAAATCAGAACCGGAATCACAAAAAAGAACTAAACCCAAAATTTTCATTCAATCCGTATGGAACGATTGAATTTAATCGGTAAATCCACCGACTTTCTACCTGCGCTAATGTTTTGAACAAATCCCCACCTCTAATACCCAGTGATACTTTGTCAATGGCCTTAATCTTCAAGACTGTAGCATCAGAGTCATGAAATTGTTTAAAATGCCGTGGAAGAGTCTTCAAATGTTCAGTGTCCACGGCATTTTTTGATTTTTCAATATCTCGCACGTGTTCTCGCACTCTAACTCGGAGCTCTCTAGTGGTCATGCCCACGTAAATCTTATCACATGGGCATTCAGCCACATAGACTACTCCTTTGGTGGAACAGGTGAGAAATTGCCTTATAGAAAATTGACGGTCTTTTGCGGCATTATGGAATACTTTGCTTTTTATCATATTGGTGCAAGCCTTACACTGTCCACAAGGGCAAAAACCTTTTATTTGGTCCCGAAAGGATGCGGTCTTGTTTTTTGCTGGTATGTATTGGCTTCTTACCAAAAAGTCTTTCAAGTTTTTGGATCGTTTAGCTGTGATGCATGGTTTTAGTGGTAGGGTTTTTCCCAAAATGACATCAGTTTTGAGAATATCCCAATGTTTGTAAATAATTTGCTTAAATTTATCCCACTGACTGTTATATGGGGTGATTAGTCTTATTTGATTATAGTCATGATTATGCTCACGCTTTTTATTAGGGTAGAGTGCCTGATCCCTACTTAGAGCTTTAGCTCTCTTATATCCCCGCCTGATTTGCCTGTGTCCATAGCCGCGTTCTCTGAAGCGACTGTACAGATCCGTGGCTTGTTTTTCAAAAGCTTCCTCCGTTGAACAAATCCTCCTAGCTCGTAAATACTGTCCCACTGGTATACCACGTATGGTTGAAGGTAAATGTGAGGAGTCTGCTCTCAAGATAGAGTTTGTGGCTGTTGGTTTGCGGAATATATCAGTTTTAATTATTCCATCCGATGCAACTTCAATATTGATGTCAAGGAAATCAACTTTACGTCCAGATTGATAGGTCAATTTGATATTCAAATTATTATTATTGATATTACGCATGAATTCATGAAGGTCGACCTCAGAGCCTTCCCATACAAAGAGAATGTCATCGATGTACCTGATCCAATTATGGATCCTTTCTATACCCTTAATTGGAAAGCATTGGAAAATGTCCCTCTCCCATGCCCCCAAAAATAAATTTGCATAAGATGGGGCACAAGCTGCACCCATCGCAGTTCCTTGTGTTTGTAGGAATACTTGATCTTTAAATAGGAAGCAATTGTGGGACAGGACAAATTCCAAGAGTCTGACCAATAATTCAATGAGGTCCTGATCTAAATTACTGTTTTTAAGAAACCATTCAGTAGCCCTCAAACCATGCTCGTGCTCAATGGAAGTATATAATGCTTCAACATCGGCAGTGACCAAAATCATGTTGGAATCTATATGGAGCTGATCCAGACATCTCAATGCCGCCGACGTATCCTGGATATAAGAGGGGAGTGTGGCCACAATGGGTTTCAAATAATGGTCAATTAATAGGCAGATTGTTTCACACAACCCCCCATTTCCTGAGATGATTGGTCTACCAGGGGGATCTAACAGATTTTTATGGATTTTTGGAATAAGATATAAGGTTGGCATACGTGGCTTTAGTTTTATGACATGGTCCAAGAATCTTTTTGGAATTGTTCCATTATCATATGCAGCTTGCAGGATATCTATCAGCTCTGATTGAAATCCCAAAATGGGACTGTTGGAAAGTTTTTTATAACATTTTGGGTCTGATAGGAGTTTAAATGCTTGCATTTCATATAACTTATTGGGCCAGATAACTAAATTTCCCCCTTTATCAGCCATCTTAAGCACACAATCATCCCAGCTTGAAATCTCCTCAATTATTTTCTTAGATTGATTGTTTCCATGGTATCTGTGGGTATCTACTTTCAGTTGCTCAATGTCTCTAGTCACCATTTTGACAAAAATATCCACAGCTGAGCAGGTGTTGATGTTTGGAAATTTTTTGGATTTATCAACAAGTTGCATCGGAAATGTACTCACCTTAGTAGTGGGTTCTTCTTCAGCCAGGGATTCAAGAATAGCCAACGCCGCCTTTTCCTCATCTGAATCTAAAGCCAGACCCATATTGGATTTCTCATGAAATCTTTTTATTACTTTTACACATTGTCCCACTATGGGATTTTCACTTTTTGCAGCCTGATCGGCTGTGTAGCACAGGAATGCAGAACCATCCCTGTGCTATGCGGCCTGTCAGCGCTGCACAGGGAGAAGTTGCTTTGGTTGTGCACTGCGCATGACCAAAGCAACTTCCTGCCTCCTGGTGACCCGGATGTTGTTATGATGACATCGGGTCACCATGGCAACATCCGGAACCGGACTTAGACACAGCGGAACGCCGGCAGAGATGGTAAGTATAGCGCTTACCTCCTCTTGCCACCGGAATGTTACGATCGATTTTGATCGCAGCATTTCGGGGGTTAATGTGCAGGGAGCGTTGCGGGACCGCTCCCTGCACATAGCACCGGGTGTTAGCTGTAACAATCAGCTGACACCCGGCAGCAATTTCACCCGCACCGCTAGTGTGCAGGCGAAATCGCCAGGGCGTGCTAATACATATCAGGCCCATAAGGCCCAGGACACAGATACGTATTAGTACGCCCTCGGCCAGAAAGGGGTTAAAGGGGTATTCCCATCTCCAAGATCCTATCCCTATATGTAATAGGTGTAATAATAATAATGTTAGCAAATACCTCCAAATAGAAATGTAGTATATTTCTTCTAATTCGCTATTTCTCTTTCCTCATGTTCAGGCATTGCAGGACCTTAGGTATCCATGGTTATGACCACTGATATAGTGACAGCTAGTTGTTAGTGGTCGTAACCATGGATACCTAAGGTCCTGCAATGCCTGAACATGAGGAAAGAGAAATAGCGAATCAGAAGAACTATACTACATTTCTAATTGGAGGTATTTGCTAATATTATTATTATTATTATATCTACTACATATTGGGATAGGATCTTGGAGATGGAAATACCTCTTTAAGTCGATGAAAACCAAAAATGAGCTGATGACCAATTGATGTGTTATATGGTGGCCAGCAACTTCCATCAGAAAAGGAGACTCCAATATGGGCAAGTCCACACTAAGTGGATTTTTCCATCACAAATCCACTTCAAATTTCATTGCAAATTCACGGTGAATTAGCAGGAAAATCCGCATGGTACATACAGATTTTGCTGCAGTTTTGGATATAGATTCAACACAGATTTCACCCCGTTACATTAAAAAGGGTAAAAATCAACAACAGTAATTGACATTGACATATTTTCAAATTTCAAATCAGAATTGTAAAATCTGATTCACATGTCTGGAACTATAATCTGCTGCTAATTTTGCAGGCACAAACTCTGGGGTACAATTCCCAGGCATTCTGTCCCGTGCAGACGTAACTGATGTAAAAATAAATCTGTGTACAAGTTGACATATGGTTCAGTTTTTAAATCTGCAGTATGTTGATATACAATTTGTTGTTAACCTTTGTGGTACGAGATCTCAACAGCAGGAGGGGAGGAGGGACACTGAGGAGCTGTCACTCAGGCTAAGTGGTCAGAGATTCAGCAGCAGGGAGGAGGGACACTGAGGAGCAGTCAATCAGGCTAAGTAGTCAGAGATTCAGCAGCAGTAGGGAGGAGGGACACTGAGGATATGTCAATGAGGCTAAGTGGTCGGAGATTCAGCAGCAGCAGGGAGGAGGGAGACTGAGGAGCGGTCAGTGAGGCTAAGTGGTCAGAGATTCAGCAGCAGCAGGGAGAAGGACACTGAGGAGGTGTTAATCAGGTTAAGTAGGCAGCTGTGGAGTGTGAACATTCAATTAAGGGTATGTAGTTGCAATCTTTCCCAATTTTCCATTGATATCTGGGCCAAATTGCTTGTGATAAATGATACCCAGTCCAAAGGAAGTTGTTTCTGGTGGGTCAGGAGCATTCCTAAGAGGAGTAGGGGCATTTTTGTGAGGGTCAGGTATAAGACGCAAAAGTCACCTAGAAATGTCATCAACTATGGGAGTATACAGCCATTTTGACTGGGAATTTCAGTGTAAGTACAGTACAGACCAAGAGTTTGGACTCGCCTTCTCATTTATAGATTTTTCTGTATTTTCATGACAATGAAAATTGTACATTCACACTGAAAGCATCAAAACTATGAATTAACACATGTGGAATTATATACTTAACAAAAAAAGTGTGAAACAACTGAAAATATGTCTTATATTCTAGGTTCTTCAAAGTAGCCACCTTTTGCTTTGATGACTGCTTTGCACACTCTTGGCATTCTCTTGATGAGCTTCAAGAGGTAGTCACCGGAAATGGTCTTCCAACAATCTTGAAGGAGTTCCCAGAGATGCTTGGCACTTGTTGGCCCTTTTGCCTTCACTCTGCGGTCCAGCTCACCCCAAACTATCTCGATTGGGTTCAGGTCTGGTGACTGTGGAGGCCAGGTCATCTGGCGTAGCACCCCATCACTCTCCTTCTTGGTCAAATAGCCCTTACACAGCCCACAGAGGTGTGCTTGGGGTCATTGTCCTGTTGAAAAATAAATGATGGTTCAATTAAACGCAAACCGGATGGAATAGCATGCCGCTGCAAGATGCTGTGGTAGCCATGTTGTTCAGTATGCCTTCAATTTTGAATAAATCCCCAACAGTGTCACCAGCAAAGCATCCCCACACCATCACACCTCCTCCTCCATGCTTCACGGTGGGAACCAGGCATGTAGAGTCCATCCGTTCACCTTTTCTGTGTCGCACAAAGACACGGTGGTTGGAACCAAAGATCTCAAATTTGGACTCATCAGATCAAAATGTGGCGCCCCTGAGGGTTCGGTCGCCACAGAGGTGTTGCATCTCAGCCAGAGATGTGGCATCTCACTCTCAGGTAAGGAAGGAGTACAGCTCAGGATCCTAACACCTGCATCCAACACATATCCGCAGTGGGGGTAGGGCGAGATTGCTCCTAAGGGAGAGCACAGTCCCGGGTCCCTAGCTGGGGAGCAGGAGCTATGTAGTGGGTGTGGGTGGAGGAAGTAGCTTAGGGGAGCACATGAGAAGGAGGTATAAAAAGGGGAGCCATCTTAGAGAGTGTGTTCAGTCAGAGGAGGAAAGTGATGGGAGCAGAGGCTCTGCTGGAGCTCTGCTTCAGAGGCGGGCCTAGCCAGTGAGGCCCAAGTCTGAAGAGAAATGAGAAGAGAGAGAGAGGAGCAGAAAGGCTCCAGGAACCAGGAAAGGACCCCAGGGGTACGGGCCGTGCAGAAGGCCACCCGTACGCCCGAATCTACCAGGAGGTGGAGGGGTCAGGCCACACAAAGGGAACCGGTCCCTCAACTAGCGGAGGACTTTATGCCCAAGTAGAAACCGGAGGCTGCAGTACTTTATGTCCTGTAGCCACAAGTCCGTGCCAGTCTCACCGAGAAGGTAGCCATATAGGACCCAGGGGACGGAACAGACGTCGCCCGCCAAGGCCCGCGGGTACCGGATTGGAGATACTAGGTGTGAGGTGCAGGAAGAAGGCAAGAGAGCGAGGACACACAGAAGGGGGTCTTGCTAAGTACTCTGGAGTTACCTGGGGGTAGACTGAACCCCTCCCTGAGTAAACACAGGACGACGAGGGCAGTTACATGGATCCCTGTAATCTGGACTGCAACAACTGTGAGTAAAGACCCTGGGACTGCACTTCCTTGTCTCTGTGTTTCTTGCTGCGCCATCATCCCCTGCACTACAACGCCCAGCACAACCTACAATACCTACACTGCCCTGGAGCTAGCTCTTCCTGTGGAGAGCCACACCATCCCTGCTGCAGAAACATCAGCTTCAGAGGACTGCTCCGCAGCGGCGGCTCCCTTTAGCCGCATTCCACAGGTGGCATCACAAAGTCTATAAAAAACATTATAAATCCCCTACCAATAACCCCCTTTTATTGACCGCCCTGGGTCACGGACCGGGTCACCGCCACTGTGACATCCCCCCAGCATCTACCGGCCCGACACCGGGTAGCCCACGGCCCAGGAGGCGCGTCAAAAGCACAGATTTCCACTGGTCTAATGTCCATTCCTTGTGTTCTTTAGCCCAAACAAGTCTCTTCTGCTTGTTGCCTGTCCTTAGCAGTGGTTTCCTAGCAGCTATTTTACCATGAAGGCCTGCTGCACAAAGTCTCCTCTTAACTGTTGTTGAAGAGATGTTTCTGCTGCTAGAACTCTGTGTGGCATTGACCTGGTCTCTAATCTGAGCTGCTGTTAACCTGCGATTTCTGAGGCTGGTGACTCGGATAAAATTATCCTCAGAAGCAGAGGTGACTCTTGGTGTTCCTTTCCTGGGGAGGTCCTCATGTGAGCCAGTTTCTTTTTAGCACTTGATGGTTTTTGCAACTGCACTTGGGGACACTTTCAAAGTTTTCCCAATTTTTTGGACTAACTGACCTTCATTTCTTAAAGTAATGATGGCCACTCGTTTTTCTTTACTTAGCTTCTTTTTTCTTGCCATAATACAAATTCTAACAGTCTATTCAGTAGGACTATCAGCTGTGTATCCACCAGACTTCTGTACAACACAACTGATGGTCCCAACCCCATTTATAAGGCAAGAAATCCCACTTATTAAACCTGACAGGGCACACCTGTGAAGTGAAAACCATTTCCGGTGACTACCTCTCGAAGCTCATCAAGAGAATGCCAAGAGTATGCAAAGCAGTCATCAAAGCAAAAGGTGGCTACTTTGAAGAACCTAGAATATAAGACATATTTTCAGTTGTTTCACACTTTTTTGTTAAGTATATAATTCCACATGTGTTAATTCATAGTTTTGATGCCTTCAGTGTGAACGTACAATTTTCATAGTCATGAAAATACAGAAAAATCTTTAAATGAGAAGGTGTGTCCAAACTTTTGGTCTGTACTGTACATCAGCCTCATCAGTTCTAAAATAACTATATATTAATGTATGCAGTTTGCATATTAAAAAAGGGCTATCCGGGACTTTTGCTTTTTTTTTTCCTATTGGGGTAAGAACTAAATGACAGGTAGTTGCTAACGATCTGCCATGAGCCGATCTCTCCCAAAGTGGTCACGAACCGAACGATCTGGGGAGCGAATCTCCTACTTGATGTGACGTCACATCGACAGCAGTTCCTTCCCTTCCGCTCTGCTCTGTCGATGGGGCGTCACTGTTGATTGACAGTCGGCTCCTCCTGACTAACTTGCAAGGAACTGCTTTGTCGACTTTCAGGGAACTGCAAAGAAGGTCCTGAGCTGATAGAGATAATTGCAGGAAGCACAAGCTTGTAGTTAGCAACTACCTGCCAGTAAATTCTTAGCCCCATAAGAAAGAAAAAGTCCTAGCTAACCCCTTTAATATTAATTCATTATGCTACCACTAGCTTACACAAGCCATCATGAACATGTCTTCCCCAGAACTAGAATATTTCTTCCATGTATCGTTAGTCTTGTTTACAAGTCGCGTCGTGTTTGACGTGTATGAACTGTTTTAACCACCTTCACATTTCGGTGTGTAACCCCCATACAGAACCGTTTGTTGGAAATGACTTCTCTACACATGGAATTGGCATGTCGCCTGCTTACATGACTTTTGAATGCCTCCCTGGGGGTAATAGCATTGCCAGGGAAAATTAGTTACAGACATGCATTCTAGTCATCAAAGTACATGTATTACCCCTGGCTGTTTACACTCTATAACCCCTCATCAGCATGTTTACAATGAATATACAGGATTTACAATTCCACAAGTGCAGCAACAGAGAGGATTCCCTGCTGCGATCAATGAGTAATCGTAAAGCGTAAAGAAAGAGAAGCAAATCATTGAGATAATTTAACCCTTTTAATGTTATTGTATTTAGTTAACGCTATTTTGATAGAAAAAAAGAACTAAAAAGCCGTTCCACCACGACAAGGTGCACCCATCGGGACAGTCCTTACCTGTCTCTAGTATTAAAACTTTACTATGTGTCAAAAGGGCAGAGCAGGACAGGACCCAACTGAGACACCCATCCATGGGAAGCTATACAGATGGAATATTTAGCTCAGAAAGGGGAGCCACGACCCCTGTTTGTGCAAAGTACAAGAGATTACTGCAAAACCAAATAAATGAGCTGGACTATCAGCTGGTATACGTGTAAAGTGTAAGAGCATGTTCACACTGTGGCCATTTCACAGACAAAACCCAGGAAAAACAAACAAGTATGTATCCTGTAGTAGTATATACAAGATTTAAAGGGTCAAACAAATGTTCAAAGTTTACTAATAAAGTCCATATTGCACACATGGTAAAATAAGCAGGAGCAAAAAAACTAAGAGGCAAGTGTAGCAGAGCCAAGCCTACACAGGAATAGCAGAGGTGAGTGTGTAGTCAAGGAGTAGCAGAGTTTATTACATACAGAGATTCAGATGAACCCATTGGAGTTGTTGGAAATGTTATCTGTCAGCGGCTATGGAAAGTTGTTCCCGTCTTATGTTTTTCAGGACCACCATTTACAACATAAATATCTCTGGACATGAATTTTCAATTTGTTCTTTCAGGTCGGGCACTGTCTGTCAGTACCTATGTAGAGGGATGACTAAGTCATCAGCTGCTGGGCTCTGCATAGACAGAGATGACAAAGCTCTTTGTATAATTATTTAACTGAACGCTTTGTCATCTCGGTCACTGCCTATGCAGAGTGAGACAGCATGAAAAGCCATTTAAATTGCTTAGGGAGTAACAGAGATACTGTATGACAGGCTGCACGACTCTTAGTGAATAAAGAATAAAAGTCCCGATTCATCATGGAGATTATATGAATAGAACAGTCTGGGTAAGAATGTTCAAGAGATGGAGACTGAAACTAGGTTAACAGCTAGACACAATACTCAAGCAATGAGTGAGAGATCCATGCGGCTTTAAGTAGGCTCCAACAGGAAACAAGATGGATTCCATAGAGTCAGAATCCACCATCTTGGTAAAGGGCAATTGCAGAACACAACAGCAGCCTCCAGTGGTAAGGAGTGAAACTGCAGCACAATATTAATTTGAACAATAGCAGCGGCCACAGGTGGTCAAACTGTAGAAGGGCAACAGAAATCCTCTTAGTGAAGCTCACCCTCTTAATGAATTTGGGGTATCTTACTCCAGCGCTCCCATCATTAAGACACGCATACAAAATGTCAGTTTAAATAAATGAGGGTTTAAATGTGAAGATTGTAGGCAATATTGATTGTGGAAGCAAGCACTATTCTCACGACACGCTGGGGTCAGCAGTGGCACTATGCTTAACGAGGTTGTCCACTACTTTATCATTGATGACTTATCCTTAGGATAGGTCTTCAATGTTTGATCGGTCAGGGTCCAACGTCTGGAACTGCTCAATTGCAGAGTAATAGTGATAGTGCACATCCGCCTATCTATCTACAGTGGGTATGGAAAGTATTCAGACCCCTTTACATTTTTCACTCTTTGTTTCATTGCAGCCATTTGGTAAATTTTAAAAAGTTCATTTTTTTTCTCATTAAAGTACACTCTGCACCCCATCTTGACTGAAAAAAAACAGAAATGTAGAAATTTTTGCAAATTTATTAAAAAAGAAAAACTGAAATATCACATGGTCATAAGTATTCAGACCCTTTGCTCAGTATTGAGTAGAAGCCCCCTTTTGAGCTAGTACAGCCATAAGTCTTATTGGGAATGATGCAACAAGTTTTTTCACACCTGAATTTGGGGATCCTCTGCCATTCTTCCTTTCAGATCCTCTCCAGTTCCGTCAGGTTGGATGGTGAACGTTGGTGGACAGCCATTTTCAGGTCTCTCCAGAGATGCTCAATTGGGTTTAGGTCAGGGCTCTGGCTGGGCCAGTCAAGAATGGTCACAGAGTTGTTCTGAAGCCACTCCTTTGTTATTTTAGCTGTGTGCTTAGGGTCATTGTCTTGTTGGAAAGTGAACCTTCGGCCAAGTCTGAGGTCCAGAGCACTCTGGATGAGGTTTTCATCTAGGATATCTCTGTACTTGGCCGCATTCATGTTTCTTTCAATTGTAACCAGTCGTCCTGTCCCTGCAGCTGAAAAACATCTCCATAGCATGATGGTGCCACTACCATGTTTCACTGTTGGGATTGTATTGGGCAGGTAATGAGCAGTGCCTGGTTTTCACCACACATACCGCTTAAAATTATCACCAAAAAGTTCTATCTTAGTCTCATCAGACCAGAGAATCTTATTTCTCATAGTCTGGGAGTCCTTCATGCGTTTTTGAGCAAACTCTGTGCCGGCTTCCATATGTGTTGCACTGAGGAGAGGCTTCCGTCGGGCCACTCTGCCATAAAGGCCCGACTGGTGGAGTGCTGCAGTCATAGTTGACTTTGTGGAACTTTCTCCCATCACCCAATTGCATCTCTGGAGCTCAGCCACAGTGATCTTGGGGTTCTTCTTTACCACTCTCTCCAAGGTCTTCTCCCATGATTGCTCAGTTTAGCTGGACAGCCAGGTCTAGGAAGACTTCTGGTGGTCCCAAACTTCTTCCATTTAAGGATTATGGAGGCCACTGTGCTCTTAGGAACCTTGAGTAATGCAGAAATTCTTTTGTAACCTTGGCCAGATGTGTGCCTTGCAACAATTCTGTCTCTGAGCTCCTTGGCCAGTTCCTTTGAGCTCATGATTCTCATTTGGTCTGACATGCACTGTGAGCTGTGAGGTCTAATAGAGACAGGTGTGTGCCTTTCCAAATCAAGTCCTATCAGTTTAATTAAACACATCTGGACTCCAATGAAGGAGTAGAATCATCTCAAGGAGGATCAAAAGGAAATGGACACCATGTGACTTTAATATGAGTGTCTGAGCAAAGGATCAGAATACTTATGAGCATGTGATATTTCAGATTTTCTTTTTAATAACTTTGCAAAAATGAGAAAAAAATGAACTTTTTAGAATTTACCAAATGGCTGCAATGAAACAAAGAGTGAAAAATTTAAAGGGGTCTGATTACTTTCTGTACCCACTGTATCTATCTGTTATCTTTCTATCATCTATCTATACTTTATACAAGATTTTTTATTTTATTTTCTTGGTTGTCAGGAGGGTTCTGGCTGTGAACTTCCTGTGCTTGGCTGATGCAATTTCCTGGTTCCTTTGAGATGTGTGTATAGAAATCACATGGTTCGTGTGCCATCCGTTTTTTTTTTCTCGTACCCATAGACTTACATTGGCGAGTCTTGTCTGATTTATGCATCCATTCGCAGAAGGCAGCGATTTTTTTCCTCACACCGAATACTGGTCAGAAAAAAAATAGCTCTGCCTCATTCAATAACGTTGGTCCGAGTGCAATCCAATTTCCTATTGGATTGCACTCGTCCGATTTATAGCAAATGTGAGTGAGGCCTTGACAAGACCCTACAGACTGGCGTTCTCTTTTATGCATGTGTGGCTTTATGTCATCGGTTCTACACTGCTGGTCTATAAAAGGTCTATGATCATTTTTACAATTGTACGCTCTGGATTTATTTAAGAGACATGTGGTCTCATCTCTAGAGAGCAGCGCTCTCCTGCCCGCACACTCCATCTGCCTCATTACGGATTCTTTCTATGTACCCAACACTTACATTAATTGTATTGACACATAAGCACAAGTGCTGCTGGCCAGGCAAGTTAAAGCCATTTGTTCATTAAGGTGAATGTGTTATCTTCAAACATGCTGACCATATTGTTCCTAATGTGCTGACTGCATCCAGCGATACCTTATCTTGGAGTGAAGAGAAATGCAGCCCGAAGGGTTTTTATTTAGTCTTTTTTTATGTTTCATTATTCTTTGTTTTGCTTTTTTTGGAGCAAAAATGTTTTTTTATGTCATATTCCCTCATTGCAGAAGCCCAATGTTTTATCTGTTACATTTTTCATGCAGAATCCAAGAGTTTAAACACCAAAAAACACAAACGCATAGAAAAAAAAGTCCATCAAATTTGAAGCAAAAACCCATAAAAAAAAGAGAAAATGGAAACAAAAAAAGAACAAATAAACATAATAATCAGAGTAGATAGCAATTGCGTATTTTGGTGAAGACACCTGCATGAAAACTCATAGGAAAATATGCAGCGTTTTGTAAATTGGAATATAACTTTAATAGTGAATTTTTTATTTGCGACTTACTGATTATTTCTTTTACGCTTTTTTTTAAGTTTACTTTACTTGGCCTCATCTGTTTCATTGTCCAAATGTTTTTGTGCCTATCAAATTTATTTATTTATTTTTTGCACAAGCTTATTGAAAAAAATGTGTGAATTTTTTAATAAAAAGATGCAAAAATACAAAAAAAAGAAGCATCAAAGATACCCCAATTTTGATGAATTTGGCATAAAATCCACAAGCAGGAAAACAAAGACAACTAAATGACTTAGAAGGTTATTCCTATGTGGTCTTATAAATACATATTTATTCATTTTTGCCAATACAGCTCATTTTTAAATCTGCCCCATTTTGCACATATTACCCCCCCCCCCCAAGAGATGGCCCTCCAAGATCTATTTACCCTCCAGCTGCCATTGAAACCATCCTGCTCTAGTGCCTTTGTCCTGATCTATCATTGACAGTGAAGTCTCACTCAGCTGGCTTCCTGCTGTACCTCCCACAATGACAGAGTTTATTTTACCTTAGAATGCACTCTATGCTCCTATACACTGTATATTCTGCGACCCTGCATGACCAATTTTATTCATGTACATAAGAAGCGCTAGCTATATGTTTTTACATCATTGTTAGATTGTTTTCTAGCAGAGCTCAACATTCCTGCAGTCCTCCACAATAGAGCTTGTAATTAGTAGGAAGGGCAGAGCTGAGCTATTTTGTTATCAGCTTCTGACAGATCAGTGACGTGAAACCTCAAATGCTGCTCTGTTGATGCAAATGGCAAAAGATAATCCTCAGCAATATGCATCAATAGAGCAGCATTTGAATAACTCCGTAAAAAGTGCAAATGATGAAGTGGGGCCATAGATCTATTTAACACATTGAATTTGAAGACTATCAACAGCTAGGTGGTGACAAAACTAAATCAGGTCTGTTGATTGATGCATTCCTTTTCACTTTTTGTTAATAATGGCTTACTTGCTTATGTCAAAATAGAAAACATGGAAGCATTTACAAGTTATAGACTTTTCCAAGCCTTCCCTTCTTATAAATAATTTTTTACAAAGTGTTTAATGGTGATAAAGAAAGATTATTTTATAGAGAAAAAAAAAATTATGTATATATATATATATATATATATATATATATATATATATATATACAGTACAGACCAAAAGTTTGGACACACCTTCTCATTTAAAGATTTTTCTGTATTTTCATGACTATGAAAATTGTACATTCACACTGAAGGCATCAAAA
This sequence comes from Phyllobates terribilis, assembly GCF_046119375.1. Lineage (NCBI taxonomy): Eukaryota > Metazoa > Chordata > Amphibia > Anura > Dendrobatidae > Phyllobates > Phyllobates terribilis. Next base: position 1,147,031,647 of record NW_027362761.1, on the reverse strand, counting down.
CTATGAATTAACACATGTGGAATTATATACTTAACAAAAAAGTGTGAAACAACTGAAAATATGTCTTATATTCTAGGTTCTTCAAAGTAGCCACCTTTTGCTTTGATGACTGCTTTGCACACTCTTGGCATTCTCTTGATGAGCTTTAAGAGGTAGTCACCAGAAATGGTCTTCCAACAATCTTGAAGGAGTTCCCAGAGATGCTTAGCACTTGTTGGCCCTTTTGCCTTCACTCTGCGGTCCAGCACACCCCAAACCATCTCGATTGGGTTCAGGTCTGGTGACTGTGGAGGCCAGGTCATCTGGCGTAGCACCCCATCACTCTCCTTCTTGGTCAAATAGCCCTTACACAGCCTGCAGGTGTGTTTGGGGTCATTGTCCTGTTGAAAAATAAATGATGGTCCAACTAAACGCAAACCGGGTGGAATAGCATGCCGCTGCAAGATGCTGTGGTAGCCATGCTGGCTCAGTATGCCTTCAATTTTGAATAAATACCCAACAGTGTCACCAGCAAAGCACCCCCACACCATCACACCTCCTCCTCCATGCTTCACGGTGGGAACCAGGCATGTAGAGTCCATCCGTTCACCTTTTCTGCGTCGCACAAAGACACGGTGGTTGGAACCAAAGATCTCAAATTTGGACTCATCAGACCAAAGCACAGATTTCCACTGGTCTAATGTCCATTCCTTGTGTTCTTTAGCCCAAACAAGTCTCTTCTGCTTGTTGCCTGTCCTTAGCAGTGGTTTCCTAGCAGCTATTTTACCATGAAGGCCTGCTGCACAAAGTCTCCTCTTAACAGTTGTTGTAGAAATGTGTCTGCTGCTAGAACTCTGTGTGGCATTGACCTGATCTCTAATCTGAGCTGCTGTTAACCTGCAATTTCTGAGGCTGGTGACTCGGATAAACTTATCCTCAGAAGCAGAGGTGACTCTTGGTCTTCCTTTCCTGGGGCGGTCCTCATGTGAGCCAGTTTCTTTGTAGCGCTTGATGGTTTTTGCAACTGCACTTGGGGACACTTTCAAAGTTTGCCCAATTTTTCGGACTGACTGACCTTCATTTCTTAAAGTAATGATGGCCACTCGTTTTTCTTTACTTAGCTGCATTTTTCTTGCCATAATACAAATTCTAACAGTCTATTCAGTAGGACTATCAGCTGTGTATCCACCAGACTTCTGCACAACACAACTGATGGTCCCAACCCCATTTATAAGGCAAGAAATCCCACTTATTAAACCTGACAGGGCACACCTGTGAAGTGAAAACCATTTTCGGTGACTACCTCTTGAAGCTCATCAAGAGAATGCCAAGAGTGTGCAAAGCAGTCATCAAAGCAAAAGGTGGCTACTTTGAAGAACCAAGAATATAAGACATATTTTCAGTTGTTTCACACTTTTTTGTTAAGTATATAATTCCACATGTGTTAAATCATAGTTTTGATGCCTTTAGTGTGAATGTACAATTTTCAAAGTCATGAAAATACAGAAAAATCTTTAAACGAGAAGGTGTATCCAAACTTTTGGTCTGTACTGTATATATATATATTTATATATACACACACACACATACATACACATATACAGTATATATACACACATATACATATAGAAATATTATACTACATTTTTTTTAGTCCAAGTAGACGATGTTTACTTTTTATTTATTATATTACAATGGCAAGTGTCTAGATGGCATCCCTTTATTGCCTGCGAAGATAAATGCATAATCATCTGTTAAGGGTCTGCATAATTAAGTTATGTCTTTACAGACATTAATGCTAGGCATCTCTGGCAAGTTTTTTAGGGCTAGAATGACAGTATAAAGCCATCACCTCAAATGACTCAATTCAGAGGCTGAAAGGGAAGAGACAGAACAAACACATTCATCAATATCTTTATTTCTGACCATTCTTTAACTTAAAGCCTACAGAGGGGAAAAGTAGTGAAAATAGAGAATACATCTCTAATTTTCAGTTCTCTGAACTGTTGAGGAGAGACTAGCTGCTGCGATGTCTCCTATACATAGTACACAGAGAAAGAGATGTATTCTTGTATTTCTTTCTCTGTAGCACACACACAAAAGCAGCAGCAGCATGGTAGATATTATATAGCAGTACTGAGCAGTGTGGCTGTGAATCCAGCACTGAAGTGAAATAAAATTGTACTCTACTGAGTTCTCACCTCACTCCACATACCCTTTTTCTCTCTCCATAGAGCATAATAGGCTTTGCAACTTGACACCTCAGTGAGTGGCTGTCTGCCTTGCTTTGAACAAGACAGAGTTGAGCTGATTTTTTCTCAAGAGTCCAGGAGTTAGGAGATACCAATTTCAAATCCACACTCACTGCTGCAAAACAAACCTAATTCTCATCTCTCATATCTTACCTGTCTTACAACCCTAAACAGCTATTCAACACTTTCAAGTCTCTCCTCTGTCCCCCAGCACCTCCTCCCCCCCCTCTCATCTCAGCTGAAGACTTTGACTCATTCTTCAAGCAGAAGATTGACTACATCAGAGAAAGCTTTGGCCTGCAGCTCCCGCAGCTCCCCTTCATAACTACTCAGCCCCTTTCTTCCAAAACCAGCCTCTCCACCATTACAGGAGATAAACTTTCCTCTTTACTCTCCATATCACATCTGACCACCCGTGCACTTAACCCGATCCTGTCCCACCTCACCACAATCTTTATCCCAACCCTAACCCATCTTTTCAACCTATCACTAACAACTAGTGTCTTCCCCTCATTCTTTAAACATGCCTCAATCACACCCATCCTCAAACAGCCTTCCCTTTACCCATTCTCTGTGTCTAGCTATCACCCCATATGACTTCTCCCCTATGCCTCAAAATTACTGGAACAGTATGTCCTTCTTGAACTGTCCTACCACCTCTCTTCCTGCTCCCTCTTTGACCGGTTACAATCTGGCTTACGACCGCATCATTCAACTGAAATTGCCCTAACTAAAGTCACCAATGACATACTAACCACCAAAGCCAAATAACACTTCTCTGTCCTCCTCCTCCTGGAGCTATCTTCGACATAGTGGGCCATTCCCACTTACTACAGATTATCTCATCTCTTGACATCAAAGACTTTGCCCTATCTTGGAACTCTTCATACCTACTGTAACATACTGGACATTCAGTGTCTCCCACTCACACAACACCACCTCTTCATGTCTGTGTCCCAAGGTTCAGTTCTAGGACCCCTGCTCTTCTCCATCTACACCTTCAGCCTAAGACAGCTCATAGAGTCCCCCGGCTTTCAGTATCACCTCTATGCTGATGACACACAGATCTACCTCTCTGGATCCGATATCACCTCCTTACTGACCAGAATCCCACAATGTCTGTCCGCTATTTCACCCATCTTCTCTGTTCGATTACTAAAACAGAATCATCATCTTTCCCCCAGCTCACTCAACCCCCCAAACATAGCTATCCATCAAAGTAAATGGCAGCTCACTCTTCCCAGTCCTGCAAGCTCACTGCCTTGGGGTAACCCTTGACTTTGCTCTCTCTCCTTCAAACCACATATCCAACCCCTTTCCACCTCTTGCCGACTCCAACACAAAAATATTTCCAGGATCTGTACATTCCTTAACCAAGAATCTGCAAAAACACTAGTGCATGCCCTCGTCATCTCCCGCCTCAACTACTGCAACTTCCTGCTCTGTGGCCTCCCTTCTAACACTCTTGCATCCCTCCAATCTATTCTAAACTCTGCTACCCAATGAATCCACCTGTCCCCCCGCTATTCCCCAGCGTATCCTCTCTGCCAAGCCAATCCCTTCACTGGCTCCCCATTGTCCAAAGACTCCAGTTCAAAACCCTAACCATGACATACAAAGCCATCTGCAACCTGTCTCCGCCATACATCTGTGACCTAGTCTCCCGGTACTCACCTGCACGCAACCTCCGATCCTCACAAGATCTCCTTCTCTACTCCCCTCTTATCTCCTCTTCCCACAATCGCATACAAGATTTCTCCCGTGCATCCCCCATTCTCTGGAACTTTCTACCCCAACATATCAGACTCGCGCCCACCGTGGAAACCTTCAAAAGGAACCTGAAGACCCACCTCTTCTGACAAGCCTACAACCTGCAGTAACCCTCGCTCCACCATACCGCTGCACGACCAGCTCTACCCTCACCTACTGTATCCTCACCCATCCCTTGTAGATTGTGAGCAGTTGAGAGCAGGGTCCTCTTTCCTGCTGTATCACTCTGTGACTTGTATTGCTCATGATTATTGTGCTTGTTTTTATGATGTATATCCCTTATCACATGTAAAGTGCCATGGAATAAATGGAGCAATAATAATAAATAATAATAATAAGGGAAGAAGTAACTCATAAGTGAAGAAAAAAGCAGGATTCTCCGATAAGATTCATTACAATTTTTCTTAAATTCACTTGTACTATTGATTTTTGCAAAGTTTGTTGAAGTGACAGTGACCATTTAAATATGTCAAACCTCCCCTTCTGGCCATTAGTGCTGGAAGGTGGATGTCAATCACAGCCACCCAGAAAACAATGAGCAGTGTACATGTACAGAAGGATACAATACTTACAAAAAAGAACCAAACTAAAAGGTCATAAACAGACAGGACTAAATGTGTTTAAATTAAAAAAAACTTTATTTAATACAACTGACTCGCCCCCTGGGCCGCGTGAGGAACCCGGAACCGGGCCTTTTGTGGGATGCTGGGGGTTGTAGTCGCCGTGGCGATGACCCGGTCCCGTGGCTCAGGGTTGTCAATCCAGTGGCAGTCAATTGAAATGGTTTTCATTATTTTCAAATGTCCGACTACGCCACCCGTGGATTGCGGTCAGGATGAACCGCCGCTGCAGGGCAGACCGCTGGGGCTGGTGTTGGTAAGCAGCACAGGAATGGTATAACTCCCCACGGGAGAAGTGTAGCCCCAGGGCAGTGTAGGTGGATGATAGGGGTGATGGTGCAAGGGAATAATGACTCAGAGTCTCTGTAATGCAGTCCAGGATCTTTACTCACAGTTCGTTATTCCACGTTACTTCGGACAGCTGTAACTTCCCGTGTCGCACCATGTTCACCAGGTGAGGGGGCTCGGCCAACTCTCAGATAATTTTGGAGTGCTTCGCAGGACCCCCTTTGTGTGTCCTTCCTCTGGCCCGTCATACCCCACCAGTGACCACGCTTCTGTCAGGCTGCCTCGGGCCTTCTCTGGGTAAACCTCGGCGCCAGTTTCCCTGACCCTATGTGGTGCCTTCCTAGCGGGTGTAGTGAGGGGCTGCACCATTTGAAATGTCACAGCCTCCGGTTTCTAGCTGAGGGTAGTTCCCCGCCTCCACTAGTTTCGGGGACTGGTCTCCTCCTTGGCCTTACCCCTCTACTCAGGTAGATGCGGGCGTATGGTGGCTACCAGCCAGTCCACACCCCTGGGGTCCCTTCTTTCCTCTGTGTTCCTGGAGCCTCCTCCGCTCTTCTTTATTCCTTTTCCCCAACTCTCTCTCTCTCTCCTTTCAGTGCTGACTGGGCCTCACAGGCTAGACCCGCGTCCGGAGCAGAGCTCCACAGAGTCCTGCTCTGTCACATCTTCTCTCTGACTGGACTGAACCGACTTCTCTCTGAACTAAGATGGTGCCCACCTTTTGTACCTCCCTCTAGGTGCACCCAGGAACTGCTCTCTCCCTGCTCCTGCACTACAGGGTTCCCCCTTCCTCGGTGTTCCCTCCCCCCACTCCAGCCAGGGACAGGGACTGTTGTGCTCTACTTGGAGCATATCGGTCGCCCTGCCCCCCGGAAATATGGTGTAATGCATGCAGGTGTCGGGGTCCTGATCCACACTCCATCCTTACCTGAGAGTGAGATATCGCAGGTCTGGAAGTGATGCAATACCTCTGTAGCAACCGAACCCCCAGGATGCTACACAACCATGGTTATGGAATGGCACTGCACAGAGGAGTGCACACACACAATTACATAAAATTATTAAAAACCAGATCTAGGCTATAGCATATAAAGACCAATGACTCTAAAGTAAATCAAGTGTAGTATTGAATCATATATAGGGGATAAATCTACATACTGGTAAAAAAAATGCTCTATGTGAACATGTCATAATTTATAGTGACCATCATTCCCAAATGCTAAAAATATTATTACTGCCGCACAGACACAATAAATAAATACAAATGTACCCCAAGAAAAATTATTTGATGCACTAATAATCAATGATACAAGATCAATTATGCCCTATGTTAGGTAATAGGTAAGGGGGTTTATTTATATAAATATGTAAAGGGGCTTAAGAACACATAGGAATCAAATAATTGTGACCAAGTATATGGAAAGCCTGTGTCACACTAGCCACATGAGAGCATGCTGGATTCACAGCACATCTGTGTAAAGGCCGGATTCACACTAGTGGTATCCACCCAGAAAGCACCAGATTCACGATATATCAATAGCCATGTACAAAAAAATAGATTACATGGCCCACCGGAAGCCTGTGTGCAGCATGCCAGAACCCTAACGCGCGTTTCAGATGTTGCTCCTTTGTCAGGTGTGCCGCACACAGGCTTCCGGTGGGCCAGGTAATCCATTTTTTTGTACATGGCTAATTTATTCATCTTCTCCTCTGTGGCTGTGGAAATCGGACTGCACTCAGATATCCGAATATTGGATCAAACTCAGGCATGCTGCAAATTTTTTTCCAGATTCTGTCCAAGGAAAAAAATCTGACATATGCATTGGCCCATAGAATAATATTAGTCCAAGAGTGATCCAATGTTTTGTCGAATCGTACTCAGTCCAAAAATATGGTCGTCTGCGTGAGCCCTTATGGTAATAAATATTTAAATCTTTTCAGTGTAACCAGAGCTATGAGAAAAAAAAAGATTTCCGTCAATCATTAATGCAAGTTGGTTCGAATAGGTAATTCATTTCTTTGGATGTTCTGCTTACAATATTTTTGTACATACTATATTCTGCATGAAAAGCTGGCAGTCAGCAAGTCAGCAGCAGGCATCAGTAATCACAATCAGGCATGGCATCCGACTGGCAGTGTGATTAATTCATCAGCAAATTGCATTAAGATTGCATCCCCAGATTAATCAGGGGTCACTGCGGATTGGTGGCTACGGCTAACTAAAATTCATCTTTTACCTTTTTCTTGTTAATTATTATACATGCTGTTTATATATTTAGAGTATATGCTGCATCAGATATAGCAATGATCAACCATAACATTTACACCGCCTGCCTGATATTGTGTATGTCTGTCCCACTCATGCTGCCAAAAAAGGTCTCATTGGTAAAGGCATGAACTCCACCGGAGGTGTCCTCTGGTATCTGGCATCTAATGTACAGTACAGACCAAAAGTTTGGACACACCTTCTCATTTAAAGATCTTTCTGTATTTTCATGACTATGAAAATTGCACATTCACACTGAAGGCATCAAAACTATGAATTAACACATGTGGAATTATATACTTAACAAAAAAGTGTGAAACAACTGAATATGTCTTATATTCTAGGTTCTTCAAAGTAGCCACCTTTTGCTTTGATGACTGCTTTGCACACTCTTGGCATTCTCTTGATGAGCTTCAAGAGGTAGTCACCGGAAATGGTCTTCCAACAATCTTGAATGAGTTCCCAGAGATGCTTAGCACTTGTTGGCCCTTTTGCCTTCACTCTGCGGTCCAGCACACCCCAAACCATCTCGATTGGGTTCAGCTCTGGTGACTGTGGAGGCCAGGTCATCTGGCGTAGCACCCCATCACTCTCCTTCTTGGTCAAATAGCCCTTACACAGCCTGGAGGTGTGTTTGGGGTCATTGTCCTGTTGAAAAATAAATGATGGTCCAACTAAATGCAAACTGGATGGAATAGCATGCCGCTGCAAGATGCTGTGGTACCCATGCTGGTTCAGTATGCCTTCAATTTTGAATAAATACCCAACAGTGTCACCAGCAAAACACCCCAACACCATCACGCCTCCTCCTCCATGCTTCACGGTGGGAACCATGCATGTAGAGTACATCCGTTCACCTTTTCTGCGTCGCACAAAGACACGGTGGTTGGAACCAAAGATCTCAAATTTGGACTCATCAGACCAAAGCACAGATTTCCACTGGTCTAATGTCCATTCCTTGTGTTCTTTAGCCCAAACAAGTCTCTTCTGCTTGTTGCCTGTCCTTAGCAGTGATTTCCTAGCAGCTATTTTACCATGAAGACCTGCTGCTCAAAGTCTCCTCTTAACAGTTGTTGTAGAGATGTGTCTGCTGCTAGAGCTCTATGTGGCATTGACCTGGTCTCTAATCTGAGCTGCTGTTAACCTGCGATTTCTGAGGCTGGTGACTCAGATAAACTTATCCTCAGAAGCAGAGGTGACTCTTGGTCTTCCTTTCCTGGGGTGGTCCTCATGTGAGCCAGTTTCTTTGTAGTGCTTGATGGTTTTTGCAAATGCACTTGGGGACACTTTCAAAGTTTTCCCAATTTTTCAGACTGACTGACCTTCATTTCTTTAAGTAATGATGGCCACTTGTTTTTCTTTACTTAGCTGCTTTTTTCTTGCCATAATACAAATTCTAACAGTCTATTCAGTAGGACTATCAGCTGTGTATCCACCTGACTTCTGCACAACACAACTGATGGTCCCAACCCCATTTATAAGGCAAGAAATCCCAGTTATTAAACCTGACAGGGCACACCTGTGAAGTGAAAACCATTTTCGGTGACTACCTCTTGAAGCTCATCAAGAGAATGCCAAGAGTGTGCAAAGCAGTCATCAAAGCAAAAGGTGGCTACTTTGAAGAACCTAGAATATAAGACATATTTTCAGTTGTTTCACACTTTTTTGTTAAGTATATAATTCCACATGTGTTAATTCATAGTTTTGATGCCTTCAGTGTGAATGTACAATTTTCATAGCCATGAAAATACAGAAAAATCTTTAAATGAGAAGGTGTGTCCAAACTTTTGGTCTGTACTGTATATGTTTCATTATTTATCAGCCTCTCCTTATAATTTGTCTTTGGATGGTTTCAAACCTAAAACCTGTTCATTGGGAGACAGAAACACTACTAGTGAGCCATGGGTTTCACAGTTTCAATGTTGAGTGTGAGAGCCTTTTCTGTGTATAAACATCTATAAGGGGTTGTCCACTACTGGAAACCTCAGATTGGTCAATTTAAGCCCCATAGAAAATAAAAACAATCTGTACTCACCTCCTACAACGGTACTGTTTTAGCTTTATCAGTACTGTTATTTCCGGGAGGTCACATGACATTGTCATTAGTCGCTGATTGGCTGCAGCGGTAACTTTAAAATGCTAAATGACCTGCCTGGAATAGAAGCATCCACATCGCTGGAATGGAATCCATGTGCTTTCCATTTTTTTTCACAAACCCATTGACTTGCATTTGTGAGTTTGATCCGCATTTTTTCTCCATTTTTTTTTCATTTGCGGACACTCGGTCTGCAAAAAAATGGAAATGTGAACAATAGATTATAATAGACACATGTGTGAAAAGCATTGGTAGAACATGTATGCGAAAAGCAGATGTGTATTGTTTCCATAAAACTTTTTGTAAACAATTTCGCCTTAAAACCTTATGTGGTTTTACCATGAATTGCTGCAGTGTTGGGTTTTTCGGACAAGTGAAACATCTAAAATAAATGTATTTCACTCGCAAAAAACATTCAGTCAGAAACCACAGAGCGAAACCTATGGTCCATTTGATTCTCTTAAGGCAACATGTCTTTGGTGACCTCTAGGGGCCAAGGGCTGTTCCTTCCGTTTATCTTCTGAGATATCTGAGGGAACAAGAGAGAGAAAATTCTCCAGGGAGAGGATTGCAGCAGTAACATGGAGCGGGGCAGTAGCCATGGGCGAGGTACTCATCTTCCACGACCCGGCACGCTACATGAAGATGGGGATCCTGGCTGGGTATGTGGGCTTCGTCTATGGGGGCACTGCGCCCTTGCAGACCGCATGATACTGATGACTTTGGATGGCCAGGACCAGATATTGAAAGGTTCTATGAGGGGGACCACCAATCGAATGAAAACAGTCTTTTACTAAACAACAACATGGTGGGGATTATGCCGTATAGATAGCGGGTACATAACTTCACAAACGTTTTCTTTAGAACATGGAACATTTTCACACACATTCTTTCTTTCCTTCTCTCGGCTCACTGGTTTCTGCCTCAGCTAGTTCCTCTACCTTGACCACAACCCAGCACAGTACTTCGGAAGCTTCCCCAGCCCCCAATAACAGCACTACAGTCCAGTAAGTGAGAGTCCTTCAACCAACGGTTCCGTGACCTTTTCCTCTTTGGGGAGCTACTTTTGCCACTATGGCCGTTAGTTAGCTTCTTGGCTAGCTGACGCCTTGGAACTACTGCTCGGGCTCTCTCTTGGTCTCACATTCCCTGTTCTGTCCTGGCCAGTTACTTCTCTATCCTGCGGACTCAGGGCCGTACTGCTAGGCTTCCTGTCCCAGGACTTGTCTCCAGTGCAACACTCTGTCTTCTACCGCTTTTCCTTTCTCTGCTCAGGATCACGCTATCCACTGCCTTGTTCTGAGTGAGGGCCTATGCGGGACATTATACTGAGGGGGTATTGGTAACATTATATTGAGTGAGGGACTTTGGGGACAATCATACTGAGTGAGAGGCTGTGAGGGCCATCATACTGAGTGTGTGTGCGACTGTGTGGGATGATCATACTGAGTGAGGAGCTGTGGGGGCCATCATACAGAGTGAAGGGTTGTGGGGCCCATTATACTGAGTGATGGGCTGTGGGGGCCATCATACTGAGTGTGTGCGCGACTGTGTGGGATGATCATACTGAGTGAGGGGCTGTAGGGGCCATCATACTGAGTGAAGGGCTGTGTGGTCCATTATGCTGAGTGATGGGCTGTGGGGGCCATCATACTGAGTGAGGGATTGTGGAGGTCATTATACTTTGCGAGGGTATGTGAGGTCTTTATACTGTATGACGGCCATCATACTATGTGTGTGGGAACTATGAGGACATCTTACTGTTGGGGGAAACTTTATTCTGTGTTGGGGGCACTGTGGGAGTTGGTAAACTTTGCTGGGGGCTTTGTGGGGTCATCATACTGTATGTATGTGTGTGGGGGGGGATGACATTTTGTAGGGGGGGATTCACTGTGGGGATACCATAATATGTAGATGGAGACATTTTTGGGAGCATCATAGTCTATAATGGCCATATAATATAGGTGAGAACACTAACTGGCTTCAATAGGGGAATAATTACTTTGTACATACCACAATACATTTCCCTTTCCCTGTGTTATAAACATAACACACACTCATTCACGGTTAACGGAAAAAGGGAAGACCTACTACAGGGAGATGCCTCATCCACACCCAACTGGTCCCTGTACAAACTAGAAATACCCTAGCCACACGACTCAAAAACACTACCTTAAACCTGGCTCCCTTAAAAGCCATTGAGAGGTTTCTCCTACTTCCTATGGAACCAGAGGGGAGGCCACAACACACTGCCAACAAGAGGAGATGAAAGTGTGCAGGAAGATACAAACCCAGGGTGAGAAAATCAAAACACGTTCATATAGGGTAGAGAGGGAAAGCTAAGGAGAACCAAAAATAAATGGGAAAAGTATAACCTCCCAGAAACTTAAAATGTGAAAGGAAGAGGAACTGGGAAAGAAAACAAACAGGAAACAGGATTTCAATTGTGGTTTATCATAGCTGAAGGGCTGGAACTCCTAAACCCAAGTCCACCTAGAGGTATAGCCAGCAAGGAAGTGCAGTGAAAGGTGAACATATAAAACCCAACCCAGAATGTGATAGGGCAGATCAAAAAAGGAAAATGAAAAACACCTGGAGAGGAGCAAACCAAGAAGGGGAACAAAGACAATTGGAAACATCAGCAGTTGGACAAGGAAGAAAAGGCAATAGCTCAACAGACAGAGGAACTGACTGAGAGAAGAGAGAACAATATACATGGCCTTATAATGAAGAGAGGACAAAGGACAGGATTTTTCAATGATTTTGGGGTATAGTCAGTGGTTAATGAATGCATTGGGCTGTGGAAAAGTGAATAATTATAGTTAATGGAGGCACAGTGCTTGCTTATCAATTTATATTTTGAATCATGCATGGCTGATTGTATACAGTTAGGTCCATATATATTTGTACAGAGACAACATTTTTCTAATTTTGGTTCTAAACATTACCACAATGAATTTTAAACAAAACAATTCAGATGCAGTTGAAGTTCAGACTTTCAGCTTTCATTTGAGGGTATCCACATTAAAATTGGATGAAGGGTTTAGGAGTTTCAGCTCCTTAACATGTGCCACCCTGTTTTTAAAGGGACCAAAAGTAATTTGACAATTGACTCCAAGGCTATTTCATGGACAGGTGTGGGCAATCCCTTCGTTATGTCATTCTCAATTAAGCAGATACAAGGCCTGGAGTTGATTTGAGGTGTGGTGCTTGCATTTGGAAGGTTTTGCTGTGAAGTAAACATGCTTTCAAAGGAGCTCTCCATGCAGGTGAAACAAGCCATCCTTAAGCTGCAAAAACAGAAAAAACCCATCCGAGAAATTGCTACAATATTAGGAGTGGCAAAATCTACAGTTTGGTACATCCTGAGAAAGAAAGAAAGCACTGGTGAACTCATCAATGCAAAAAGACCTGGGCGCCCACGGAAGACAACAGTGGTGGATGATCGCAGAATAATCTCCATGGTGAAGAGAAACCCCTTCACAACAGCCAACCAAGTGAACAACACTCTCCAGGAGGTAGGCATATCAATATCCAAATCTACCATAAAGAGAAGACTGCATGAAAGTAAATACAGAGGGTTCACTGCACGGTGCAAGCCACTCATAAGCATCAAGAATAAAAAGGCTAGACTGGACAGGCTAAAAACATCTAAAAAAGCCAGCACAGTTCTGGAAGAACATTCTTTAGACAGATGAAACCAAGATCAACCTCTACCAGAATGATGGAAAGAGAAAAGTATGGCGAAGGTGTGGTACAGCTCATGATCCAAAGCATACCACATCATCTGTAAAACACGGCGGAGGCAGTGTGATGGCTTGGGCATGCATGGCTGCCAGTGGCACTGGGTCACTAGTGTTTATTGATGATGTGACACAGGACAGAAGCAGCCGAATGAATTCTGATGTATTCAGAGCCATACTGTGTGCTCAGATCCAGCCAAATGCAGCCAAACTGATTGGTCGTCGTTTCATACTACAGATGGACAATGACCCAAAACATAAAGCCAAAGCAACCCAGGAGTTTATTAATGCAAAGAAGTGGAATATTCTTGAATGCCCAAGTCAGTCACATGATCTCAGCCCAATTGAGCATGCATTTCACTTGTTAAAGACTAAACTTCAGACAGAAAGGCCCACAAACAAACAGCAACTGAAAACCACCGCAGTGAAGGCCTGTCAGAGCATCAAAAAGGAGGAAACACAGCGTCTGGTGATGTCCATGAGTTCAAGACTTCAGGCAGTCATTGCCAACAAAGGGTTTTCAACCAAGTACTAGAAATATACATTTTATTTACAATTATTTAATCTGTCCAATTACTTTTGGTCCCTTTAAAAACAGGGTGGCACATGTTAAGGAGCTGAAACTCCTAAACCCTTCATACAATTTTAGTGTGGATACCCTTAAATGAAAGCTGAAAGTCTGAACTTCAACTGCATCTGAATTGTTTTGTTTAAAATTCATTGTGGTAATGTCTAGAACCAAAATTAGAAAAATGTTGTCTCTGTCCAAATATATATGGACCTAACTGTATTTATGGGGGTCCATATTTATTTTCAGCGGTGCTATATGGAGGATTTTTTTTATTCAGGAGGCATATGTATAAATTCAACGTATTTTCAGGGCCGCGGTGATCAGTGTGACAAGACGAGTGGTGGCTGAAAATGTCAACAAGAAGATGTGACCAAATGGAGAAGAAATTACAGAAAATGACATTAAGCAGCTGAGATAGCTTTGTCATCAAAAAAGCAAAGGGGCCCATATACACTTCTTGCACTGGGGCTCCAAGATATCAGTGTCTGCCCCTGATCATAACGTACTCATTTGGAGTACAGATGATGGCAGTGATGGGTCTCACTAACTCTGTGGGTAAGCTGCTTCAGGAGATTCTTCTGATAAACAAAACATCGAAGGAGACAGGCTGAGCCTATAACTGCCATCATCAGCACCTCCTGATATGAATGCGGGCAGTCAAATAGACTGGAGAATAGCTGAAGTTGGGGGCCACTTGGATTTTGTACAGGAATTAAGACAAATCTCTAAAGAAAGTTTCATAACTTTCCATGCTGGACAAAATTATTAAAAACGATGAAAATTACCGGTAGTGACTCTTTAATCAATGAATCTAAGGGCCAAGTGGAGTGTCCCACAGACAGCAATTATCACCTATTCACAGGATAGATGATAAATACATGATTTCTGGGGACCAGCTTATGATACTCTATTGATACCAAGAAAGGAGGGGAGGCAAAGTCCCATGTGTGAATGGATTGTTAATGAGAATATGTGACCACCACTATCAAAGACAATGGAATGAGCAGTGGTTGCACATACTCATTACTAATCCAATTACACAGGGAAGTTTGGGTCAACCATTCTCATGATCAGTGTTGGTCCCAATGGTTGGACCTCTGACCAAATATATATATGTATAATGTATCCTGTGGAAAGGTAATTTATGTTGTTTATGTGACAACCCCTTGGAACACAAACTCTGTGTGTTTAAACCCCGATCAGCATCACACTTTCAACTATACTGGCCTCCTGGATGCCAATACAGTAGAAAGCAATGATGGAGGAGGGAGCATCAGCTGACGCTCCCTCTCCCATCATTCCCCCTCTGCGTCTGACGTCTCAGTGCAGCCGGCGAGATGACTTCATTACAACTCGCCCACTGTACCGAGATGTACAGAGGATCTGAAGATACCATGAAGAGACAGGAGCAGCGTGGGAACGGGCAGAGGTGATTATTTTTTCATGTGGCTCCCATCATACTGTACGGAGCACTATGTGGGGATATTATACTGTATGGAGGACTATGTGGGGTTATTAGACTGTATGGAGGACTATGTGAGGTTATTATACTGTATGGAGGACTATGTGAGGTTATTATACTGTATGGAGGACTATGTGGGGCCTATTATACTGTATGGAGGACTATGTGGGGCCATTATTCTGTATGGAGGACTATGTGGGGCCCATTATTCTGTATAGAGCACTATGTGGGGTTATTATACTGTATGGAGGACTATGTGGGGTTATTATACTATATGAAGGACTATGTGGGGCCATTATTCTGTATGGAGGACTATGTGGGGCCCATTATTCTGTATAGAGCACTATGTGGGGTTATTATACTGTATGGAGGACTATGTGGGGTTATTATACTGTATGAAGGACTATGTGGGGCCATTATTCTGTATGGAGGACTATGTGGGGCCATTATACTGTATGGAGGACTATGTGGGGTTATTATACTGCATGGAGGACTATGTGGATCCCATTATTCTGTATGGATGACTATGTAGGGCCTTTATACTGTATTGAGGATTATGTGGGGCCCATTATACTGTATGGAGAACTTTTTGTGGCCATTATACAGTATGGAGGACTGTGTGGGGCCCATTATTCTGTATGGAGGACTATGTGAGGCCAATTATACTGTATGGGGGACTATGTGGGGCCCATTATACTGTATGGAGGACTATGTGGGGCCCATTATACTGTATGGAGCACTATGTGGGGCCCATTATACTGTATGGAGGACCATGTGGGGCCATTATACTGTATGGAGGACTATGTGGGGCCCATTATACTGTATGGAGAACCATGTGGGGCCATTATACATACTGTATATATAATGGCCCCACATGGTTCTCCATACAGTATAATGGAGGACTATGTGGGGCCCATTATACTGTATGGAGGACTATGTGGGGCCCATTATTCTGTATGAAGGACTATGTGGGGCCCATTATACTGTATGGAGGACTATGTGGGGCCCATTATACTGTATGGAGAATTATATGGGGCCCATTATACTAAATAGAGCACAATGTGGGGCTCCTTATACTGTATGAAGCACTTTTTGTGGCCATTATACCATTATACTATATGGAGGGCTGTGTGAAGATTATAGTTGGAAAATCATACTGTGATGGGGTCACCATACTTTGACGGGGGGTTGAGAGGGGGTACAGTAGGGTCATCATACCATGCGTGTGGAATGTACTGTGGAGGGATTCACTGCGGGGGTATCATACTGTGTTTGGGGGCACTTTTGTTTGCATCATACTTTATTATTTGTATTATACAAGGTTTTTTATCCTTTGTTATTACATATTTAAATTAGGCCATTGGGCCGTATGCTTTTTACTGCTCTTACATAACATTACATTATTCCAATATTTTATTCTAAGATCTATTAATTAAAGTGTACTTTGTTCGTGGGACAAGCCCTTTAAGTTTGCTTACATATCAAAAAGTTCATTGTTATATTTAATGATAAGGAAAAACTTCCTCAATTGTAGACACTTTTTTTAATAACTATCAAGGTTGGCCCTCTGTGTATTAGAGTTTGACATCCCTGACTTAGAAGGAAATTGTCAGCGTGTTTCTAAATATGAAAGTAGTAGTTTGATTATATATAGGTGCTTGCATTCATCAAAAAAAAACTATATTTATTTTTTTAGAGATCCAATGTGCCAATCATAAAAAAACTAGTGTTGAAGTCACATTATCCTGTCTCCATAACTGTGCTGCAAATGTGGGGCTCCTTAGACAGCGTTTCTATGAATCTCTGTATTGAAGTAGTACTCACAAGAAGAACTTTGTCAGACAGTGTCATGTAAGAAGATTCCAGTAGAGGTTTATTCTCAGGGTGAATTCTTGTATTATGCACAACAATAAAAAGAAAGTGAAAAGATCATTTTGAACTAGGGATATACAGAGGATGATCATTAGACTATCATGGCTGACTCAATACTAACTAAAGCAAGAAGAAGATTTGGCTAGCTTGCTTAATGAATGATTAAATGATACTTTTTTCTGAAAATTGTGAATCGGGTGTAATTACCCATTACTCCTTCACAGGGACGGCCTACCGGAGGATTCTCCTGTTCTCCTGTTGGCCAGTCCGAGCCTTATAATACAATACTATGTAATTCCCAAGTCGTAGGACATGACACATATGAAAATCAGATTAGAAGTGCACTTGGGGCATGTCACTACTTGGACTGCCTATCTGACAGTCTGATTTGCGTATGGCTTCTTTCGTGTTGTTGTGGGGGGGAACATTAATAAAAATGTTATGTAAAAATGTGCTGACAGATTCCTACTAAATTACCTATTGATTTCATGTATAAATAATTCAAAAGCACTAAAAGGTTCAAGAAATTGCTGTAATAATGATAGGTGCCAAATTTATGCATTACAGTAGAAAACTATACACCATACCGCCACTCAATAGGTAAACTTATACAAAGGCCAGAATTATGAAGCCACCTGCTCAACCACCATACACCTGCCAATCCTGATTATCCTCTTTCATCCTCACAGGACTACATTACCATTGCATAGTGTAGACGGTCCGTGCTGAGTATCTTCACAGAGCTCTTCACTACTTTCATCTCACACAGCTGGACTCTTCTTCAGGATCCAGAGCAAGTTAATGAGCCCTGCGGTAGATTCAGCTGAAATACATCTCCGGGCCGCCTGTTGGAATAAATGTGAGCCGGAAATAGCAAATGGAAAAATGGATTGAAAACTAGGAATTATATCTTGAGCATAAGTCGAACATAAATGCATCATTACATTTTCGGGGTAAAGAAAAGTTCAACCAACTAGAATGCAATTTTATGGTTCTGGGGGTTATTTTTGTAAAAAATACAGTATCAAAATAATGTTAATTCCCATTTACACGCAAATGGGAGGCACTTTGGAGTCCTAAATTAATTCAGCGGCTTTTGAAATGTGGAACCAGAAATTAAAATTAAAGTCACAAGACTTCTCTTGAGCTGCCCCTAATCACTAGAATTCACTCTCTCAACTAATTACACAAATCCCATATAACTCCCTTACTCAGAATGACCTTTTTTCCCTATATCTTCAGTGTTGAGTAGAATTGGTCAATTTTCAGTGACTGTGCATTTGCTTTCTTGAAACCTAACCATTCTCAATAGCAAATCTGTAATTATGCAAGCAAAGTATCAATGCATAGCAAGACAGAGTTATGCCTCCAGGGGTCTGCAAGATAAAACCCCTAGTGTCACATTCTGTAAATCCACAGAAATATTACAGGACATTGTATGTAAATGCGATTAAAGAGGATCTGTCACCAACACAAACTGCATTAAATAGATCTTAGACCTAATTGTCTTATGAAATCTTGTGAAAATTCCACTTCAAAAATAGACAAGTCACCAGATTGTACAATACAAACTGCATACATTAGTAACCATATCTCTTAGACTTGATGAGGCTGGTATGCTTACTCTGAAAATTCAAGTCAGAATAGCTAGATAATCCTTTATGAAAGTTTTTTCGGAATGGTCCGAAACTAATATTGATTTTCATCCTAAATGTGTTTCTATTTGTTTTAATAACATAATAGTTTTTCCAATATGGTTTAATTGAAAAGATCCCAACCTTTTCCGCTCTAACGCCTTTATTTATTTATTTTTATCTCTCTCTGTTTTGATTGCGCTTTGTTTGAGAATCCCTAGTTCAATATTATTCTCAATGCACAGTGACAGTGAAATATAAAGGGGAGGATGTCAGTTGAAGAGCTTAACTCACAAGATGGCAACCAGCTTGATGGTTTCGATAGTCTTGCATGAGGGAACATGTTGATTGGAACAAGGGTAGATTGGTGAAATTTACAACAATTCATTTACACTTGCAACAATTCATTTGCAACACTTTGCTGGCATTCTCCTCAGCAGCACCTCCATCACCCTGCAACAGTCTTTGCAGCACTTTTCTAAATGTGTACAGCCTACAGGTCATACTCTTAGTGTTGGTCACAGCCCTTCTCAAGCTCTATCGGCAGCAATGTCTACAAGGTAATCAACACTGCGGATGACAATTTAATATGACAAAGGGATTTGGGGAAGCTGAAGGCTTGGTCTGAGAAATGGTTATTGAAATTCAATACAGATGAAAGTAAGGTTGGGTATAAGAAACAAACAGTACAATTAAGTACTAAATAGTAAAACACTGGGAAGAACTGTTAGAACTGTCACTGAAAAAGACTTTGATATATGGGTGGACAGCAAAATCAAATTTAGAGCCTACTGCCAGGAAGCCGCAGCCAAGGGAAATAAAATCACGGGATGCAGTAACAGAGGCATAGATGCTTATGTCAAGAACATAGCTTTGCTTCTATACAAGTCACACTTAGAATACTGCGTACAAATTTGAGCATCCAGAAGAAGTCAGATACTGATGTTGGACGAGAGGGCCTGGCTCATAATCTATGTTCTAGTTCTGTCCAAAGGTGTTGGATGGGGTTGAGGTTAGGCCTCTGCATGGCCACTTAAGTTCTTCAACACCAGACTTCCTCAACCATGCCTTTATGTACCTTGCTTTTTGCACTGGACTCCTACAAAGGTGGAAATTACCAATGTCCAAAATGTTTTCTATGCTGAAACATTAAAATTTCCCTTCACTGGTACTAAAGGCCTAGACCACCCTGTATAAAACAAGCCAATAGCATTATCCCTCGTTCACCAATCTTTACAGTAAGGCAGGCAATGTTCTCCTGTCATTCACCAAACACAGACTTGTGTATCAGATGCCAGATAAAGAAGTGCGATCCGTCACTGCACCAATCATGTTTCCACTGCTCCAGAGTCCAGTGCTGGTGGCTTTACACTACTTAATCTGACGCTTGGCATTGTGCTTGGTGATGTAAATCTTTCTTGCAGTTGCTCGACCATGAAAACCCATTCCGTAAAGCTCTTGGCTGAGTTTTTCTGCTCTTCATTTATTGTGTCAGTGGAGAGTTGGTGACTTTTATGCCTTTTGCTCAGGGCTGCCATCAGGGCATTACTGCCCTTACTACTGTACTGGGAGGCTGCTGGTGGTGAGGGGAGCTTGGTGGTGAGGGGAGCCTGGTGGTGGTGGTGGTGAGGGGAGCCAGGTGGTGGTGGTGGTGAGGGGAGCCTGGTGGTGGTGGTGAGGGGAGCCAGGTAGTGGTGAGGGGAGGCAGGTGGTGGCGAGGAGAGCCTGGTGGTGGTCGTGGTGAGGGGAGCCTGGTGGTGATGGTTGTGAGGGGAGCCTGGTGGTGGTGGTGGTGAGGGGAGCCTGGTGGTGGTGGTGGTGGTGAGGGGAGCCTGGTGGTGGTGGTGAGGGGAGCCTGGTGGTGGTGAGGGGAGCCTAGTAGTGGTGGTGGTGAGGGGAGCCTGGTGGTGGTGGTGAAGGGAGCGTGGTGGTGGTGGTGGTGGTGAGGGGAGCCTGGTGGTGGTGATGGTGAGGGGCCTGGTGGTAAGGGGAGGCTGGTAGTGCTGAGGGGAGGCTGGTTCTGAGGGGAAACACTAGCCAATCTTACCTTGGAGAGGTGTAAATAAGTGACTACCTGGTCTTCACTTGAGCCTCTGATAGTGAGGATAGGCTTGTAGGCTTGGTCCGTCCCTGGACCTACAGCAACTGACTGATGAGTCAAATGCAAAATACGAGGCACCAAGGGCGAATACAGAGACGTCGTCAGGAAGACCGATGTCATGCAGGCAGCACAGATTCAGATTTCTGGGGTCAGGAGCGGAGAGGTCAGACAAAATGAATAAAAAAGCCAGGTCGGTAACAGGACAGCCCTTGAGAGCAGGGTCCTCTCCCTCTCTGTACAAGTCTGTCACTTCTGTCACAGTCTCTATTTTGTATGTAAGCCCTCTTCACATGCACACCACAATGAAATTAATGGCGCTTTAAAAATAAATAATGATAATTAAAAGTGATTTGTCATCGAGTTTTTGCTATTTAATCTGAGAACAGCATAAGGTAGGGACAGAGATTCTGATTCCAGGGATATGGCAGCTCACTGTAAATTCAATAAAATCAGTGTTTTATCAGCAGGAGATTATCACTGCAGGACTAGGTGTCCTGGGCCAGGAACTCCAGTAAATTTGAGTAACCCCGCCCCCACCACCAATTGGCAGCTTGCTGATCTTGTGCAGTATTCACAGGAAGCTGTCAGTGGTGTGGGCGGAGTTATACAGAGCTCAGCATTCTGAGCACTGCTAGATCTACAGCAGAGAAAACAGGGATTTTATCAAAACTATACCAAGCAGCCTAGTAAGTGATACATTGCTGAAATCAGGGTCTCTGCCCCTACATCATGATGGTCTAAGATTATATAGTAAAAACCCGCTGACAGATTCCTTTTAAATACTGAGTAAGGTGCAAATCAAAAAATTTCACAGAGTTTTAGTACCATTTTTTCCAAAACCTGCTTTTTTGGCAGTATATCGCCAACATATTCCGCAGTACTTTACAATTTAAATCCGTATGCCCTCCTATAGAAATACAGTGTAGCCACAAGACTCTACAATACAGTGATCCACCATACGAAAAGCCTGTCCAATCCACTACCATAAAAATTAACGGCCACGGCCTTCCCCTATATACAACACCTGTCGCAGGCTCCCATTTACAGTGCAGTCACGTGCTCCCAATAAGTACCCACCACATATCCCTTCTCCCTAAGGCAGCATTTACACTGCAAAATTATCGTGAACGAGTGCTCATAGAAATGCACTTTTGCTGATAATCTCGCTGTGTAAACAGGTTGCTGATCACCTGTCGAATGAAATAATTTTTTTGAGTTGCTTAAAAAAAAATCATGGTTCTCAGCAGTACATGACCTGTAGAAGCATGACATGTGCTGCGGAGAACAATGGCAGCCGGTCCACAAAGCAGGATCTATAACTTATTGTTTTGTGCACATTGCAAACATGTAGCCGATCATTTAACCCCGTAAATAGTCTAATGTAAACAAGCCTTAAGTCCTATCTTGTAGAGGACCCTATCAATGGGAAGCAAGAAGATACGGTAATTTAGGGCACAGCGGTGGGCTCAAAATTAGGATCAGAAAGAGAAGTTAGACATAAAGGAAAACTTTCTTCCCTATTGCATCTAATCCTGATTTTGTTCAAAAGGAATCAGTAGTTGCAGCTGATTAGGCGACAATTACTGGAGCCTGACCATGGCCGCACAGCATTGAATGAGTTAGGTTTCTGCATATTTAATTGAGAATCTTCATAAAAATCCTCAATCACAACAACTTGTTCCTGAATCACCTTGTTTTGTATAAATAGCTCATTAGCTGAAGTATTGTAATCATCTGTGTAGATGTGCACAGCGGCCTTATATGCTCCTCCGGGGACGGCACAGCACCACAGACAACAGATTAAATTCAATTACATGGATGGAAACATAAAAATAACTCAGAAGTATGGAAAAAACAGTTATGAAAAACCGCGTCAACTGAGGTTCCTTGGCCCCACCAGAAGGGTTGTGGAGTCGGAGCTCATTTTGGTGGAGTCGGTATAAAATGGACCCACTCCAACTCCTAAAATATATAATAAATTGGGTACAGTAGTTCAATGCAGTTTGTGGGGAATATTTTCTCATAAGAGTTTTGGAAAGTTATGAAATGTCCTATAAATGTCTGTCCTATTCCTGATCTAAGGGTCTAGACTTTTAGCTGAGATGAATCTGTGCTGCAGTAAATTTATCACTTAAACATGAGCCATGTATGAGGGAGTCGGAGTCGTGGAGTCGGAGTCATGGAAATTGAGGAGTCGAAGGTTTGGCTTACCGACTCCACAGCCCTGCCCACCAGTGGATATCGCTCTCAGGTCCACGTTCCATCCATACAGAACATGTGCACCTCCATTTATACTTTGTAATCTTTGTAGTGTTCACCCAAGATGTAGTTTTTTTTTGTGAATTATCCCATAACAAATAAGCTCTAGTGATAAGTGATTAACTCCAAAGTCTCCTCCAAATGCAGCTGTTTTCTGCTGGACTCCAGGCCAGAAACTAATAATAATTTGATTTCTACAGCACCAACATATTTGACAGCACTTTACAAATCAAGTATATCTTTCAATAAAACTCTGGAATATTTACTATGAAAATAGCAATACAAAACGGATCTTGTTCCGGGGTCACATGAAATGCTCTGTACCTCTACAGTATTCAAACTGGCATAGCTGGGTGCCAGCGCCTGAGCCCAGGTCAAACATTTGCACTACCTAATCTAGTAACAATGCCCTATGAGTGCATTTTAAAACAAACAATTATAAACAAATAAATAATTTAAAACAAATAATAATTACCCGAGTACACCTTTTAGGGCTCATACTCATAAGTGTAAATAAAATCAGTCAGATGTTGTTCCTGAAAAGTCGGACAAAGTGATCTTTCTCACCTAGCATCCATATGCAATGCGTTTTTAACATTATCTTTTACATACAGTAATTGTCTGTCATTTAAAGCTAGTTTTCTAACTTAGTAGAACAATCTTTTATACAGATATAGATAGATAGATGATAGATAGAAATATGTCAGTGAGATATACCATCATTGTTTAGCTTAATGTACGTGTATTTAGATAATAATTAAAGATTTTTAAGAAAAAAATGACATAGGGTCCACCTCAACTTTCTTAACCAGCTGCGGGAAAGTGGACAGCTGGAGACTGATGTTTATAGTCTGGGAATGGGGTAATAAACATGGAGCTTCCCAGGCTATTAATGTCATCTCACAGATGTATATGTAGCACCCTGAGGATTCGGCTGCTACAGGGGTATTACACCTCAAGCCAGAGGTGTGGTATTCCACTCCCGGGTAAGGATGGAGTGTGGAACTGAGCTTAGTAGGCTGCATGCACTACATACATCCCATTTCCGGGGGACAGAACAACGGTACTCCCACTAAGTAAATGTGCAGGTACGACAGCGTCTGTCCCTGGCTGGAGTGGGAGGGGGATGGAACATCCCAGTAGTGTAGGGGCAGATAGGGGGAGTACTCTGGGTAAAGCTAGGAGCTCATTGGGTGCTGGTCACCTGGGCTCACACATAGAGGGAGTATATCTGGTGGGCACCATCTTAGAATAGGGTCTTTGGTCGAGTTCAGCCTGAGGAGGAGCAGAGCAGAGGAGCTCAGCCAGGAGGGCTGACAGGGAGCTGTGGCTCCGGCTGGGGCCCAGCTCCAGAGCAAGGCCTGCAGAGAGAGAGAGAGAGGAGTAAGAAGGACCCAGAGAGAAAGACAGAGGGAACCCCAAGAACCCAGAATCAGACCAGAAAGGGTGAAGGGTTGGCGGACACGGGTACCGGAACCCGAACTGGTGGAGGCCACTAATCCTCAGCCAGAAACCGGAGGTCGTGGTCAAGATTTGCCACGACCCTCACCAAATCCACCAGAAAGGCACACCAAGCATAGGGTCAGGGAACCCAGAGGAGGTTTGACCACCAAGAGACCCGAGGGAGCCGGCCAAAGGTGGATCCCTGGTGGGAACGGCCAGGAGGAAGAGAGAGAGACAGGGAAGCTCAGGACCACGCTCCGGACTGCCTGGGGGTTGGCCGAGTCCAGGACCTGGTGGACGCAGCACGGCTCGGGTGGTCACTCAAGGCCAGAGTGACTGAGGGAACACCTGTGAATAAAAACCCTGAAACTGCACCTCAAGTCTCTGACTCTCCTTTCTACAACATAACTACACCCATCATCCACACCTGCTGCCCTGAGGCCATACCCCTCCCGTTGGGGGTTATACCATCACTGCTGCACATATACCACCGGCCTCAGCGGACTGCTCTGCAGCTGCGGCTTCAAAGCCGCACTCAACGGGTGGCGTAGTCGATCAAATTAACATCTACTGCCATAGACTGCCACTTAGTTTGACACCCTGGGCACGGACCGGGTCACCGCCACGAGACTACTACCCCCATCTGATCCGGATCCGGGTAAGCTCCCCCGTGTGCGCGATGCCACGCGAAGCAGCAGGCCCAGGGGCGTGTCAACTTTGGCGTAGTCGGCAGGATTACGTGCCCGCAACCACCGGGTACTGCGTGCCTGAAGAAAAGTTCATATTTACCGTAAAAAGAAGTCTCCCGCCAATTCCGGAGGGTCCCCGCCATCGGACGCCATCTCGGATCGTTTCCCGCCGTTTGCCCGCCATCTGCAGTCTTTTCCCGCCATTCACAGAGTTTCCCGCCATTGGGAAGCGGTTCCCGCCATCTGAGAAGATTTCCCGCCCTGGCAGAGCGGACGCCATTATGGGCGTGCCAGAGGGTGGCAAGAGGCCACCTCCCATCGTGGGCCAGGACCAAGAATGGCACCAAAAACGAAGACCGCCCCCACCAGCAGAGACTGCGATGATTGAGATGTCCATCAGCGTGGGGGGTCTGCCCCTGGAACTGACAATCACCAAGTTGCCCCAGGACCGCCCTCAATGGGGGCGGATACAGAACAAAGCAGAGAAGATGGGTGCAGCCTGGAGGAGTCTGGAGAAGCCGTACCCGGACATGGAGGGAGAGTCAGGCAGCACCGACCCTGTGGTCAGGAGCCTGTTGCAAGCTACCACTCCACAAGACCTGGTGGAGATCCTGGCACAGCTCCCCCGAGACCGGGAGTGTGCGCAGACCGAGCTGGAGCGCCTCGCACGGAGGATGGCCCAGGTGCAGCGAGAAACGCTGACGGAGTGGAGCAGAGAGATGGCCCTGCAGGCTGGAACCCGCCAGCGAAGCACAGCACCCGCAACGAGGAGCACGCCTGCCCCTGAAGAGGATGCAGAAGGGACGGAGGCCGGAGACGACGCCGCAGAGGTAGCTGAAGAGACGGAGGCAAGTAAAGGGGACGTCACTACCCCAAGCCCAGCCACCGTAAGCCTACCCCCGCTCCCCGTCGCAGAGCCCGAAATCCCACCGATCGTGCCCGTTGCCGCACCGCTACCGCTCCAGACTAGGCCTCAAGCAGGAGCCGCGGCCACGCCTCTTGTGACGTCACGCGCCTCAACCCTGAGCGCGGCCAAGCAGGAGATGCCACCGGCCTGGTCGCAGGGCCGAGCACCCCCGAGCGCCGCCGTACCAACAGCGCCCTCTACCGAGCCACCGGCCTGGTCGCAAAGTCAAGTACACCCGGGCGCCGCCGTTTTCACGGTGCCCTTCACCTTCAGGGTGCCCCAGGCCTGGTCGCAAGGCCTGGTGAACCCGGGCGCCGCTACCACCACCGCGCCCTCAACCTCCACAGTGCCGCACCTGGGTGAAGACTTGTTAACCCAGCATATTTGCCCGGATGGGCAGCCCTTTGAGTGGTCACCGGAGTACTACCATCCCCGACTCCGGAAAGAAAGACCCCTGGACGAACCCCTGATCCCGGCTCCGGCGCCCGTCAAGATGACCCCGCTCTCGTTAGAGGAGGTGCAGTTTGAGTGGGACCCCGCAGGAGGGGACCTCATCGGGTTCACTCAGGAGACCCGGGCGGCCGCAGCTGAGCGTGCGGAGTGCTGCCGCCAGCAGTTGGAAGTCTTTGAGCGAGAACGGAGAGAGAGACGGGTCCGCGAGGAGCGGCTGCAAGTAAAGAGTGCAGAACAAAAGAGCCGGACCCGAAGGAACCCCCGTGCAGCCCACGGTCCCCGTGCCACCGGGACTGTAATTAAATTCCAACTGCAGCACGGTTGGGGCTTCATCAGAGATCATCACACCCCCGGCGACGTCTTCGTGACCAGAAGAGATGTCGAGTCCCACCTACCGGAGGGACACAGAGGTCGTGATCTTTACCTGGGTGATGAGGTCACCTTTACCCGGCACCAATGTGCCAAAGGACCCTATGCCCTTCATGTACACCGATTGACGGAGGAAGAGCTGAGGTGTCAGGAGGAGCAAGAGGACCCGGACGGGTCTGAAGGGTACACGGAGGAAGTATTAGGAGGACGCCGCTACTAAAGTACGGTAAATGGAACTGTAAAATAGTTACCCGTCAGGGTACAGGAACTGTTACCATTATAGTCCCCGTTGGGACCAGCAAATTAAACTGTTACCCGTATGTCCCTTTATCCCACTGGCCGAGGACTGAGAGCGGTCATTCTTTCCTCATCCCACTGGCCGAGGACTGAGAGCGGCCACCTCCCCTTGTATATAGTTGCGCTTTCTAAAGCGCCCCCTACTGGTTTTATAGGAAAACTGTTTTTGTGACTGTTGCACTTTACCCGGTCACAAGTTGCACCGTGGCCGGAGGAACAAGAATGTTTATAATGAAAAGTTTTATATGAAGAGTTTATTGCTGCTGATAATATATATAGTGTTTTATATGTTTATGATGTTTTGAAAAAAAAAAAAGAATTGTATGTTTTTGGATATTTTATTCTTTTACAGCCCGAGGACGTGCTGTGATTTACCAGGGGGGAATGTAGCACCCTGAGGATTCGGCTGCTACAGGGGTATTACACCTCAAGCCAGAGGTGTGGTATTCCACTCCCGGGTAAGGATGGAGTGTGGAACTGAGCTTAGTAGGCTGCATGCACTACATACATCCCATTTCCGGGGGACAGAACAACGGTACTCCCACTAAGTAAATGTGCAGGTACGACAGCGTCTGTCCCTGGCTGGAGTGGGAGGGGGGTGGAACATCCCAGTAGTGTAGGGGCAGATAGGGGGAGTACTCTGGGTAAAGCTAGGAGCTCATTGGGTGCTGGTCACCTGGGCTCACACATAGAGGGAGTATATCTGGTGGGCACCATCTTAGAATAGGGTCTTTGGTCGAGTTCAGCCTGAGGAGGAGCAGAGCAGAGGAGCTCAGCCAGGAGGGCTGACAGGGAGCTGTGGCTCCGGCTGGGGCCCAGCTCCAGAGCAAGGCCTGCAGAGAGAGAGAGAGAGGAGTAAGAAGGACCCAGAGAGAAAGACAGAGGGAACCCCAAGAACCCAGAATCAGACCAGAAAGGGTGAAGGGTTGGCGGACACGGGTACCGGAACCCGAACTGGTGGAGGCCACTAATCCTCAGCCAGAAACCGGAGGTCGTGGTCAAGATTTGCCACGACCCTCACCAAATCCACCAGAAAGGCACACCAAGCATAGGGTCAGGGAACCCAGAGGAGGTTTGACCACCAAGAGACCCGAGGGAGCCGGCCACGGGTGGATCCCTGGTGGGAACGGCCAGGAGGAAGAGAGAGAGACAGGGAAGCTCAGGACCACGCTCCGGACTGCCTGGGGGTTGGCCGAGTCCAGGACCTGGTGGACGCAGCACGGCTCGGGTGGTCACTCAAGGCCAGAGTGACTGAGGGAACACCTGTGAGTAAAAACCCTGAAACTGCACCTCAAGTCTCTGACTCTCCTTTCTACAACATAACTACACCCATCATCCACACCTGCTGCCCTGAGGCCATACCCCTCCCGTTGGGGGTTATACCATCACTGCTGCACATATACCACCGGCCTCAGCGGACTGCTCTGCAGCTGCGGCTTCAAAGCCGCACTCAACGGGTGGCGTAGTCGATCAAATTAACATCTACTGCCATAGACTGCCACTTAGTTTGACACCCTGGGCACGGACCGGGTCACCGCCACGAGACTACTACCCCCATCTGATCCGGATCCGGGTAAGCTCCCCCGTGCGCGCGATGCCGCGCGAAGCAGCAGGCCCAGGGGCGCGTCATATACTTAGCCATTACTGGTTATTAACAAAGGTTGACCCCCCCAAAAAAATTGCATGGGGTCACCCTATTTTAAATAACCAGCAAAGGCTAAACAGACAGCTGCTGGTTGATATTAACCCCTTAATGACCGGTGCATTTTCTGTTTTTGCGTTTTCATTTTTTGCTCCCCTTCTTCCCAGGGCCATAGCCTTTTTATTTTTTGGTCAATATGGCTATGTGAGGGCTTATTTTTGTGGGACGAGTTGTACTTTTAAACGCCATCACTGGTTTTATCATATCATTTACTGGAAAACAGGAAAAAAAATTCCAAGTGCGGTGAAATTGCAAAAAAAATGCAATTCCACGGTTGTTTTTTGGTTTGTTTTTTTTACTACGTTCACTGAATGCTAAAACTGACCTGTCATTATTATTCTCCAGGTCATTATGAGTTCGTAGTCACCAAACATGTATAGGTTCTTTTTTATTTAAGTGGTGAAGAAAAAATCCAAAGTTTGCTAAAAAGAAAAAAAAGATGGCGCCATTTTCCGAGACCCGTAGCGTCTCCATTTTTCGGGATCTGGGGCCGGTGAGGGCTTATTTTTGGCGCGCCGTGCTGACATTTTTATTGATACAATTTTGGGGTAGATCCGATGTTTTGATTGCCCGTTATTGCATTTTATTTGAATGTTGCGACGACCAAAAAAATGTAATTCCGGCGTTTAGAATTTTTTTCTCGTTACGTCGTTTACAGATCGGATTAATTATTATTTTTATATTGATAGATCGGGCGATTCTGAACGCGGTGATACCAAATATGTGTATATTTTTTTTTTTAATTTTATTTTGAATGGGACAAAAGGGGGGGAGGGGGCGATTTAAATTTTTTTATTTTTTTCATATTTTTAAAAACATTTTTTTCCACTTTCTGCATGCTTCTATAGTCTCCATAGGACTAATACGCCCCAGGCCAGTAAGGGGTTAATAGCCTAGGAAAGGGCCATGGATATTGGCCCCCTACCAGACTAAGAACATCAGTCCTCAATCGCCACAGATATTGTGCATCCATTAGATGGATCCGTGTGCCGTGCAATTTTTGCCTTGCACCCACTGACGTGCATTGGCGAGTCTTGTTCTATATACTCACAGCATGCTGCGATTTTTTTCTCAGTCCGATCTGAGAGGAAAAAAAAACAAAAACGCAGATGAGCACAGAATCATTGACTAACACTAGTCAGAGTGCAATCCGATTTTTTATCAGATTGCACTCGTCTGTTTTAACCGCAGATGAGTATGAGCCCTTAGAAAGTATTTTGCCCCATTAGTGTCCCCTTAGGCTATGTGCCCACGTTGCGGAAATGAAGCATATTTTTTACGCTTCTCCCTGGCAGGAAAAACGCATTTTACATGCGGTTTTCCCGCCAGGTAGAAGCGTTTGTCAAGCGTCTTTGCATGCATTTCTGCACGCGGGTTATCAAGCACTTTTCTAAGCGATTTTAGCATCACTTGGAAAAGTGCTTGACAACTTGTTCACACTATATAAATCCATGAAACCAGCATGGATTTATAGTAGTGTGATCAAGTTAGTTAAAAAAAAGAATAAAAATGGTAAAAAAAAAAAAAGAAGTTTATACTCAGCTTCCGATGTCTTCCCGGTGTTTTGTCTGCTCCGTCCAGTGTCTTGCACTGCTTGCGGTAGTGTGAAGGACCTGCGGTGACGTCATTGAGCCATGTGATGGGTCACATGACCCAGTGACGTCATGGCAGGTCCTTCACATCAACGCGAACATTGCAAGACACTGGACGGAGCAGACAAAACACCGGGAAGACATCGGTAGGTGAGTATAAACTTTATTTTTTATTTTAAATTCTTTTTTTTACAGTTTTCTATGGTACCCAGGTCTGGATGACTTGGGTACCATCCGCACATAGAAACGCACATAATCCGTGAGTACAAATGTACTGACACGGATTATATGCGTCTCAATGCAAGTCAATGGCGGCGTTTATGCTGCATGTCCGCAAAATTAATGGACATGCTGCGGATTTTTGAGCGCAGCATAAACGCTGCGGAAAAATCCGCAGCATGGGCATT
This sequence comes from Phyllobates terribilis, assembly GCF_046119375.1. Classification (NCBI taxonomy): domain Eukaryota; kingdom Metazoa; phylum Chordata; class Amphibia; order Anura; family Dendrobatidae; genus Phyllobates; species Phyllobates terribilis. The sequence goes on along the minus strand of NW_027362761.1, from coordinate 1,147,000,876 downwards.
GAAAGTGCGGCTTGTCATTGGGGACCATGGGGTGCGGATTACCAAGCGTTTCCCAAGCGTTTATGCTGCGGAAATTCTGCAGCATAAACGCTTGTAAAACGCTACGTGGGCACGCAGCCTTAAAAAGTAACGATGCTCCCTCAAAAAGTAACAATGCCACCCTTGATGTGTCCTTCCGTAAAAAAATAAAGATTATGCTCACCTAATGCAGAGCTCTTTCCCCCCGCACATAGGCGGTGCAGTTGCAGTGATGTCATTGCGCTGCCTGCACAGGGACGCCATAGGCCTCCAGCAGCTTGCAGCATACAGAGCACAGAGTGGTGCAGAGAGTTTATAGCTCCCTGATCAACCACAAGAATCAACTGTTTCGGCTTCATTTGTTAAATGCAGCGGATTTTATGCGTGAAAAAAAAAGCACGCAGCATTTATGCTACTTGGGAGCATGGCCTTGCACTGAAAAGCATGGCCGCTTTTTGCAAACATGCATGGTAATCCACTTTCAAAGAATTGTGAATTTGTGTATTTGCTGTCCTGGCGTTCTCTCTCCTGCTACAGCTGTTCTTTCAGACCATCATTTCTTATCTGCCGCCAGCGGATAAAAGAGATAATTTGAGTCTATTATCCCCCGCACGCTGGAGGCAGGATGCCACTTGACTGTCACTAATAACAACGTCGACCACGATCCCCTTTATGAATGTTAATTGTTTTTTGTTTTTTTAATAATGCGCCATATTCACAATGTGTCATCTCAGAGAGGAAACGCTGCGCAGAGCAGCCGGGATGTATTCACCAAAAGGAAGAAGTTTAGTCGCCATTCAGACAGAGCAGGTCAGACAGAAATGTCATCATTCAGGACTACACTGTGCTTTCGTTTTTAAATATTTACTTTTAATTAAAATGTGAACGATGATTTCTCTTTCAAATATTTGATCAATCGAAAAGTTTAAAATCTATAAGTTTAAAATTTGGTATACAACTTAGGTACTTTGTGTCAATTATATTACCGCACATGATTGAAAACAATGACATATAACCTCAGTACAGTAATAAAAAAAATGGGGACAGCCAAAACCAAGAGAAAAAAAAAGAGGGGATGGGGTAGATAATATGGATGAGGGAAGGAAGAGGTACATGAAAAATGAGGAGGAAGGGACCAGGAGTTGATTCGATATGACGTATTATGGTATATACACTACGTTCCAAATTATTATGCAAATGATATTCTTCTCAGATTTTTCTAAATAGTTGATGCAAATGAGTCAGTGTAATGACGTTAGAGTGGGGTCAGTCTGGTCATCTGGAAATTCTGGCGCATACCTGAAGGGCCTGTCCTGTCCTGAGCCACCTTGTTTGCTACGCTGTTAACAGTAGCAGCATCCTCAAGACGGTGATACTGTTAACAGTTGTGAAAGTACACAAAGCCGCCGGCTCTGCACTTACCCTGGCTGCCTGTGGCCTGCTGGAAGCCGGCACCAAACAGTGGACGTTGGCGGTGCAAAGACATCACTGCAACGCGCCGCCAGCTTTCACTGTGAGAATGGATAGAAGAGGAGACAGATGCTGTGGAGGACGAGTAGTCTGGATTAGGTGAGTATAAGGATTTTTTTTTATTTTTGGGGGGCTGTGGGAGACCATCATATTATATAGGGTGCTGTGGGTTGAACCATCATAGTACTTAAGGGGCTGTGGGGTGGACCACCATACTATATAGGGTGCTGTTGGGAGCACCATCATACTACATAGAGGGCTGTTGGAGGGACCATCATACTATATGGGGGACTGTTGGGGAGACCATCATACTATATAGGGTGCTATGATTTGGCCCATCATGCTAAATAGGGGGCTATGAGGTAAACCATCATATTATATGGGGTGCTGTTGTGTGTACCATCATAATATATAAGGAGCTGTGGGGTGAACCATCATACTATACAGGGGTCTGTGGGGGACCATCATTCAGTACTGGGGCTATGGAGGATCTTCATAATGTATGGGAGATCTATCATACTGAGTGGGGTGGCTGTGGGGGACCTTCTTACTGTGTAGGCTGGTTGTGGTGGACATTATACTGTGTGGGGTGGTTGTGGTGGACATTATACCGTGTAGGGTGGTTGTGGTGGACATTATACCGTGTGGGGTGGTTGTGGTGGACATTATACTGTGTGGAGGTCTATGGGGTACATTATACTATGTTGGCGCTGTGGTGACCATCATACTATATGGGGTGGTTATGGGGGACATTATACTGTATGGGGGCTGTGGTGTCATTATACGATGAACATCACACTTAATATAGGGGCCTGTGGTGCCCCTCATACTTTATATTGGGGGCTGTTGTAGATACCATACTGTATGGGAGGCTGTGCTGACAATCTTACTGTGTGGCGTGCTGTGGGGCATCATACTTTTGTGTAAGGCTTGTGGGACAATCATACTGTGTGGGGGCATAATACTCTATGGGGGTCATGACAGGGGTATCATAGTGAGTGAAATCACTTAGTGGCTTCAGTAGGGGTAAAATAACTGTATAAGTGCTGCAATACATTTCCTTCTCCCTTTCTTCAAAAGTGGGAAGGTATGCTCTTTTTTAACTGTGATGTGATAGGACTTTTTTTCTACCTTTTCTCTGATTGTTCCTCACCTGGTTGTGGCTCCCACTCCTGAGAAAAAATACTGACCGAATACTGACCAAATACTGATAGTGGGGCAGTGGCCTTATATGGTCACTGATTGGTGGTGATTAGTGATGATCGAGTATGTTCGGTTAACCCTTTCAGCGGGTATCCTTGGGCGAGTACAGAGTATCTTCAGTGTACTCGGTGATATGTTTGAATGACTCCCGTGTGCATGATTTGCAACTGTTTGACAGCTTTAATATATGTGAGGAATGCTTAAGAAACAGGCATTCCTCACATGTATTAAAGCTGTCAAACAGTCGCAAATCATGCACACGGGAGTGATTGAAACATATCACCGAGTACACTGAAGATACTCAGTACTCGCTCGAGCATACTCGCCAAAAGGGTTAACCGAACATACTCGCTCATCACTAGTGGTGATATCAGTCCTAGTTCAGTGGACTTGGTTAACCCCTTAAAAGCCCAAGACGTATTAATAAGTACCTGCGCCCTGGGCTTTAAGAGCCAGGTATGCATTAATACGCCCTGTTGATTTCGCCCGTACACAAGTCGATCGCAGCATTGCGGGGGCAAGGGGAGGTGATCGCGATACTCACCTCTCCTGCCGGATGTTGCCATGATGACCCGATGTCATCATGACAACATACGGGTCACCAGACAGCAGGAAGATACTTTGGTCATGCACAGTGCATGACCAAAGTATCTTCTGCATCGGCATCGCTGACTGCCTGTATAGCACAGGGATGATGCTCCATCCCTATGCTATACAGGCGGTCAAAGCAAAAAAAGTGAAAGTCCCATAGTGGGACAAAGTATAAAAGTAAAATGTTTAAAAAAAAAATAAATAAAATTTTTGTAAAGATATAAAAAAAAAATAAAAAAAAATAATCCACCAAAAATAAAAATATAATGTACCCATCAATAAATATTATTATGAAAAAAACAAAACAAAACAATAAAAGTACACATATTTGGTATCGCCGCGTCCGGAATGACCTGACCTATAAAACTGTCCCACTAGTTAACGCCTTTAGTGATCACGGTAAAAAAAGCAAACAAAAAAAACGAAGCAAAAAACAATGCTTTATCATCATACCGCCAAACAAAAAATGGAATAACACGCGGTCAAAAAGACGAATATAAATAAAAATGGTACTGCTGAAAACGTCATCTTGTCCCACAAAAAACAAGCCATCATACAGCTCCATCAGCCGAAAAATAAAAAAGTTCTAGCTCTCAGAATAAAGCGATGCAAAAAATTTTTTTTTTCTATAAAATTGCTTTTATTGTGTAAAAGAGCCAAAACATAGAAGAACGATATAAATGTGGTACCGCTGTAAACGTACTGACCTAAAGAATAAAGCTGCCTTATCAATTTTACGACACACTGAGCAGCATAAATTAAAAAAAAAAACAACAATTCCTGAGTGGTTGGCTTTTGTTTATTCTGCCTCCCAAAAATCAGAATAGAAAGTGATCAAAAAAGTCACGTGCCTGAAAATGGCACCAATAAAAACGTCAACTCATCCCGCAAAAAACAAGCCATCACATGACTCTGTCAGCCAAAATATGGAAAAATTATAGCTCTCAAAATATGGCGATGCAAAAACTAGATTTTACAAAAAAAATTAATCTTTTAGTGTGTGACAGCTGTCATAAAAACCTGATATGATTTTGGTATCGCTGTAGTCGCACGGACCCGAAGAATAAAGTCGTCTAATCACTTATACCGCACGAGGAACGGCGTAAAAAATAAACTCTAGTGTTAGGGTTAGGGTTGTGCTAGGGTTAGGGTTGGGCTAGGGGTGGGCTAGGATTTTTTTCAAAAGTAAAAAAAAAAAAAGACGATATGGCGACTAGTGTTGAGCGCAAGTGCTTGCTACTTGAGTTTGCATCGGGTGCTCGGGTATGCACTGGAGTATCGCGGGTGCTTGAGTGACATGCTCGAGTCTCCGCCCCTTATGCTTCGAGGCCAAAAAAAAACTCGCGGGGATTGCCTGCCATGCACGAGCGATCCCTGCATGTTTTTTTGGGGGTGTCTAATAACCGTGAAACGTGCGGGCGGGGACACGAGCATGTCACTTGAGCACGCGCGATACATGGTGCATACCCGAGTACCTGATGCAAACTCAAGTAGCGAGCTCTTGCGCTCAAGACTAATGACAACTTATTCAATACGATGACCTAATGTTATCAAATTCTGTGTCGTACCTCTGGGTTCAAAATGTTCACTATACCCCTTGATAAAATCCATGAGGAGTGTAGTTTCTAAAATGGGGTCACTTGTGGGAGGTTTCCACTATTTAGGCACATCAGGGGCTCTCCAAATGCGACATGGCGTCCGCTCTCGATTCCAGCCAATTTTGCGTTCAAAAAGTCACACGGTGCTCCTTTCCTTCTGAACTCTGCCGTGCACCCAAACACTGTATTTTCCCCACATATGGGGTATTGGCGTACTCAGGAGAAATTGCACAAAAGTTTTTGGGGTCCATTTTCTCCTCTTACCCTTGTGAAAATAAAAAAATTGGGGCTAAAACATCATTTTTGTGGAAAAAGTTAGATTGTTTTATTTTCACGACTCCATGTTATAAACTTCTGTAAAGCATTTGGGGGTTCAGGGTACTCACCACACATCTAGATAAGTTCCCTGAGGGGTCTAGTTTCCAAAATGGTGTCACTTTTGGGGAGTTTCCACTGTTTAGGCACATCAGGGGCTCTCCAAACGCAACATGGCGTCCGCTAATTATTCAAAAAGTCAAATGGCGCTCCTTCCCTTCAGAGCCCTGCCGTGCACCCAAACAGTGTTTTTTCCCCACATATGGGGTATCTGCGTGCTCAAGCGGAATTGCATAACAAATTGCATGGTGCAATTTCTCCTGTTACCCTCATGAACATTCAAAATTGGAGGCTGAAAAACCTTTTTGTTGCAAAAATGTGAAAATTTTATTTTTATGGCTCAATGTTCTAAACTTCTGTGAAGCACATGGGGGTTCAAGGTGCTCACCACACATCTAGATAAGTTCCCTGAGGGGTCTAGTTTCCAAAATGGTGTCATTTGTGGAGGGTTTCCACTGTTTAGGCACATCAGGGGCTCCCCAAACGCAACATGGTGTCTGCTAATTATTCAAGCAAATTTTACATTCAAAAAGTCAAATGGCGCTCCTTCCCTTCCGAGCCCTGCCATGCGCCCAAACATTGTTTTTTCCCCACATATGGGGTATCTGCGTGCTCAGAGGAAATTGCACAACGTATTTTTGGGTCCATTTTTTCCTGTTACCCCCGCGAAAAAAAAAAAATGGGTCTAAACTAACATTTTTGTGAAAAAAGTTAAATGTTAATTTTTTTCTTCCACATTCCAAAAATTCCTGTGAAGCACCTGAAGGGTTAATAAAGTTCTTGAATGTGGTTTTGAGCACCTTGAGGGGTGCAGTTTTTAGAATGGTGTCACTTTTGGGTATTTTCTGTAATAAAGACCCCTCGAAGTGACTTCAAATATGATGTGGTCCCTAATAAAATGGTTTTGTAAATTTTGTTGGAAAAATGACAAATCGCTGGTCAATTTTTAACCCTTATAGCTCCCTAATAAAAAAAAATTTGGTTCCAAAATTGTGCTGATGTAAAGTAGACATGTGGGAAATATTATTTATTAACTATTTTGTGTGACATATCTCTCTGATTTAAGGGCATAAAAATTACAATTTTGAAAATTGCAAAATTTTCAAAATTTTCGCCAAACTTCAGTTTTTTTCACAAATAAACGCAAGTGACATCGAAGAAATTTTACCACTAACAAGAAGTACAATATGTCATGAAAAAACAGTCTCAGAATCAGGGGGATCCGTTGAAGCGTTCCAGAGTAATTACCTCATAAAGTGACAGTGGTCAGAATTGTAAAAATTGACCTGGTCATTAACGTGCAAACCACCTTTGGTTGTAAAGAGGTTAAAGTAGTTGTCCAAGCTTGAAGTTAGGGTATGTGCCCACGATGCGTATTTCATGCGTATTTTGTGCGGAAATTTCCGCAGCGTAAACGCATGATATACGCATGTTAAGCCCTCTGCCATGGTCCCCTATGTAATTCCGCAATTGTAATGCCCATGCTGCGGAATTTTCCGCAGCGTTTTTGATGTGCGGAAAATTCCGCAGCATGTCAATTCTTTGTGCGTTTACGCCTGCGGAATTGCCATCTACAATGCAGTAGAAAACGCAAGGCAATTGCGCATGTGCAAAACGCGCGAATGACGCGCAAAAAACGCATGCCAAATTCCGCATGCGTTTTTCCGGAAAAATGACATGCGGAAATGAAGAGCAAATTTCCGCTTCATTTGCATCATCGTGGGCACATAGCCTTAGAGTCTGCAGTGACTCTATGTGATGTCAGACTTCTGAATCCTTGCAGAGCTCGCGCACTGTGAGGATTCTCCGGTGCCGGCGCTGGGAGTTCGTGATCATGTGCAGTGGTGTAACTTGAACAGCATGGACCCCAATGCAAAACCTCTAATGGGGCCCCCAATTATTGCAAATCTTTAATAACATTGGTCTTTTCATATAGGTCAAAGGGACTGTTGGGATCCCCAAGACTCCAGGGCCCGGGTGAGATTGCAACCCCTGCATCTACTGTAGTTACGACCCTGATCATGCAATTTGTATTCATGCGGTTACATGCTAACTAGATGTTCATGGCCTCGCTCAATGCGTTTTTTCCACATTTTTTCCTGCATGTTTTTGCCATGGACAAAAGTAGCGTTTTACAGGACCAGCAAAGCTAATGAGATTTTGAAAATCTCTTGCACACGCTGCTTATTTTGTTTCCTTGCAGATTTCCCTGCTAAATGCCGGTTCTTTCAGCATTTTTGCAAAGTTTTCCATTCATTCAAATGAATGGGGAAAAATGCAAGTCAAGATGAATGACAAATGCATGAAAAAAAACATATTTTACCCGGCGTTTTTCCTTCCAACACTCCAGAAAAAATCTGCTGCAAATACACAACGCTGAAATTTCTGTGCGGATTCTCCCCATAGAATTATATTAGACGTGGAAAATCTGTAGATAAAAACATGTAAGCGGCACATGACCGCAGCAACAAAGTTATACCAAATACCAGGAAGTATCAAAAACAAAGCAGCTTTATATAAAACATGACATAGCAAAAAGAGGGAAAAATGCAGCGTCAAAAATGCAATAAAAATGCCTGAAAACCCCCCCCCCCCGCAAGTAACCTAATTAAAATAATAGGTGCCAAAAATCTGTAGCGTCAAAAACTCCCAAAAAACTGATTGTGTGAACACAGCCTCCTCGTGTTATTTCAATGGCGTTTTTTGTCTCCATTTACTATGTTACTTTCCCTTAGACACTTGTTCCTCACTATGGCCATTATACAGTGTAGTCAGAACTCACTGGGATCCTTATTTCCAGCCTCACATAGATATTACAGAAGCACAGCGCCTCAGTAGGAGTGGAACGCGTTTGAGCTACTTTGCCTCCTTCCGCTTGCCGTAGACTCCGCTTAGTCCTGTGTGATACATTGTTGCAGTGCAGTGTACAGGTTGTGTCACTAGGATGGGGCAGCTGCTGCTCCTGCTCCTCTCCCTGTGTGGAGCTGTCAGCTCTTTAGGCCTCATTCAGGTGTTTGTCATCCCCCACAGTCACATGGACGTCGGCTGGGTGTATACAGTGCAGGTACAGCCATAGTCTATGTGTATATTATATATTATGCAGTCAGTGTTATTAATAGGGAAATCAGCTGACACACAGTTTAGATCACATGACACATGGAGATGTTGGTTTCACTTTCTCCACACTTTATATGTTGTTCCAGTCTACCATAACCTGCAGCATGTATGTAGCAGCAATGCCTGCTGGGAGTTGTATTGCCACAGGTAACAGGAGGTTGCACAAGATTAAAGGGGTTGTCCGAGACTTTTATATTGATCGACTATCTTTGATATAGGTCATAAATATCTGATCAGTGAGTGTATCCCCACCCATGAACTCTTCCTGGAGGTGGCTTAAGGCTATGGCCCCACTATCAGTATTTGGTCAGTATTTTTTCTCAGGAAAGGGAGCTTAAACCAGGAGTGGGTGATAAATACAGAATTGGTGACTTGTTTCTATTATACCTTTTCTCTGATTGTTCCTCACCTGGTTTTGGCTTCCACTCCTGAGAAAAAATACTGACCGAATACTGACCAAATACTGATAGTGGGGCCATGGCTCAGTTGCAGAGCTGCACAGCACAGCTCCGTCAACGGTATAGTGACCGTGGCTGGTGCTGCACGGATCCACAGTACGCGGCCACTATAAAGTTGATGGAGCTGTGCTTTGCAGGTCTTGGGATTTCTGGGGGACTCAGCGAGTTGACTCCCAGCGATCAACACGTTATCCCCTATCCTATAGCAAGGATATCACCCGAGTGCAGTGCAATTCCAGCTGATTTCAGTAACAGAGGAGATGGAGACATTAATTTCTCCGTCTCCTCCACTGCTTTGCTGTGACTCTCTTGCGAGAGGATCAGAGCACTGACACTAGGTAGCAGACAAACCCTTTTTAACCCTTTACATACTCCCCTATGGCTGATGTCCTCCACTGAGTTGACTTATAAATGCAAAAACAGAAAAACACATCAGGGTAGATATACATTCAAATGGATTCTAAATCAAAACCCGATGTAAGACCAATATATGTATTGACGAAGGCAGCTGTGCCTAAACGTGCGTCGGGGTGAGCGCCAGCAAGGAACGCCACATACTTTAGGTGTAAGTAACCATGTGTTATCTAGTGTGACTTCACAGCCTATTTCTTTTTTGTTTTGTCTGCCTATTAGGACTATCCTTGCATATGCACCTTATGAGACCTAGCACCTGATATATTTTTTGGCTACATTTGACCACATACATATTAAATATAATGATTAGAACTTTAAATTGTGATATCTTGTAGTCTCCATTGGTCTTCTAAGCATTTGCACTTTATATATCATCTGTGGATTAATTTTAGATCATTGATTGGCAGCCTGTTTGACATTTCCTAAATGTGGATTTTGTACTATTATGTTCCTCGCTCGTGCCCCTGTTTCTTTTGTTTTCTTTGGTTTTTTTTTTTGACCATTGTCCCCTGTTACTATGCATTCCCCCCTTTTCTATCTATGATCATGAATTAATAAATATTTATCTGTATTAGATAATTTTGTGGATCTTTATTCTAAACTTTGTCTCTCTGGTTTGTTTCTGAGTTGACTTATGTAGTCCTGTCTGTTCATATTTTCTTGTTTTAATAAAATACAGAATGCTATATTTTCAGGAGAGCATGCATGCCTACGCCGCCAATGTCTACACCACAGTCGTGGATGAGCTGATGAAGGCCAAGTATCGCAAGTTCATTGTGGTCGAGCAGGAATTTTTCCGCTTATGGTGGGATATGGTGGCAGGAGAAGTGCAAAAGCAGCAGGTAATCTAAGGGATAACACTAATACCAAAGACTGGGTCTATTGCACTCACCTACGTTTATGTTTTTTTTTTTTTTTTCCTCCTTTTTCCAAACTCGTACTTGTGGAGGACAGATGGAAATGGATTTATATACCTTCCGTAGAGCTACTCCATAGCAAATCATTCATGAAGCTCCTAAGTTTCAGTCTGTAATCTTCATTTCTTTGTTCGTTTTCATACCTTCTGATATGCAGTTTACACTTGTGGGATTGTCCCTCTCAATAATATAGGCTGGATGTGAGCTCTGTGTGTAAATCGGGTCTTCACTTGCTTTCATGTAGCAGCAAAGCTTCCATCCTGCACTTATTTTCTTTGTGTGGTTTCTATAGTCTGTTTTCTCTGCCCTCCCTGAAGCTGTAGATACTTTTCTCCTCTCTACACATTATGGAGATCTGAGTACAATGCTCATCCCCTCTTGCAGCTAAGTCTAAGGCCTCATTTAGACAAACTTGTTGCACGTTTGTGTTCTTTCTGTGCTTTTCACAGATAGGACACGTATCCATTATAATCTATGTTGCTATCTACATGTCTATGTTTTTTCGCTGTGTGTTCGTGCTTAAATCATGGAAATATGTCTATTTTTTTTTTCCCGGCAGCACAGATGAAAAGTGACAATGCAAGTCTATGATATGATAACATTTGACACCCAACGGGTAGCGTCACAGGTCCTGATCCTTTAAATGAGGGTCTTGTACTTTAATCGCTTGGCGTCAGTTCCACTCAGCCTGCACTAGCGGGAATGGCTGGATAATGCCCAAAAAGTATATATGTATTCAGATAAATACAGCTATTGCCGTTCTGCAGCCCATCCTCATTTCCTTCTGGTGTTCACAGGTGCATCAGTTGGTACAGGAGGGACGATTAGAGTTCATTATTGGTGGACAAGTGATGCACGATGAAGCTGTTACTGCAGTAGATGATCAGATATTACAGCTAACAGGTATCTATCTACTCCTTACACTATGGGAAAAACTTAGCCCATTGCTTTGTTCTCCACAGTGTCTTTAAGAAATTAGAGTTTGAAATCTGATTGGTTACCAGAGGCCTAATTCAGATTTCTTGGACTACAATGCAAAACCAGTAACTCTTACCATGGTCCATTTAGTATAATGGTGTCTTCATATGCAGGACTTCTATATGACTGGTACTCTATAGACTTTCCTGTTGGTTGCTATGATAAATTGCACTCCCACAAAGTTTTTATTTTATTAAATGTGTGTATGTGTAGTGTAGTGTGAGTGTATTAATATACTCGCCTACTGGCACTTTTGGGGGATCCAGCGTTGTTCTGTTCCTCTTCTCGGTGACATCACTGCTCTTCATAGAGAAAATCAACACTAAGTGAACACCTGCTGCTCAGATAAAAAAAGGCACCCGTAGACTGTGTCAAATTAAGTTATTCCTAAAAAGTACACACCGTGCGTTGAAGTCCACATAAAGATAAAAATGGATACACAATAGGCACAGTTAAACAAGAAAAACATTGGTTCCCCCAATTGCATACCCCCAATAGTCCCTGGTAAATTCCCCACTGCAGGGCTGTGGAGTCGCTAAGCCTAACCTCCCAGTCCTCAATTTCCTTGACTCCCAACTCCACAGCACTGCCTCACTACTGAGCGTGTACATAAAGTGCAGCACACATTCATCTCACTGCTTCACTACTGAGCGTGTACATAAAGTGCAGCACAGATTCATCTCACTGCCTCACTACTGAGCGTGTACATAAAGTGCAGCACAGATTCATCTCACTGCCTCACTACTGAGCGTGTACATAAAGTGCAGCACACATTCATCTCACTGCTTCACTACTGAGCGTGTACATAAAGTGCAGCACAGATTCATCTCACTGCTTCACTACTGAGCGTGTACATAAAGTGCAGCACACATTCATCTCACTGCCTCACTACTGAGCGTGTACATAAAGTGCAGCACAGATTCATCTCACTGCCTCACTACTGAGCGTGTACATAAAGTGCAGCACACATTCATCTCACTGCTTCACTACTGAGCATGTACATAAAGTGCAGCACACATTCATCTCACTGCCTCACTACTGAGCGTGTACATAAAGTGCAGCACAGATTCATCTCACTGCTTCACTACTGAGCGTGTACATAAAGTGCAGCACAGATTCATCTCACTGCCTCACTACTGAGCGTGTACATAAAGTGCAGCACAGATTCATCTCACTGCCTCACTACTGAGCGTGTACATAAAGTGCAGCACAGATTCATCTCACTGCCTCACTACTGAGCGTGTACATAAAGTGCAGCACACATTCATCTCACTGCCTCACTACTGAGCGTGTACATAAAGTGCAGCACACATTCATCTCACTGCTTCACTACTGAGCATGTACATAAAGTGCAGCACAGATTCATCTCACTGCCTCACTACTGAGCGTGTACATAAAGTGCAGCACAGATTCATCTCACTGCCTCACTACTGAGCGTGTACATAAAGTGCAGCACAGATTCATCTCGACTAAAAGCCGAGACCCTTAGATCAGGAACAGAACAGACATTTATAGGACATTTCATAACTTTACCAAATTCTTATAAAAAAAAAAAAAGTTACAGCACATCCTGAATTGTACTAATGAACTCAATTTATTAGATATTTTAGGAATCTGAGTTGGTCCATTTTTTACCGACTCCATCAAAATGGACTGGTGGTACGGGTGCACTGGAAACCAGTGTTGTAGTTCACTTACTGGGGTTGAATTAGAAGAATGTCCCAGCAATGGAGTCCCAAGTTGAGAATCAAGAGGAAAAACGGAGGAGATCTTTATACTCCTTTTGCACTAGTAAGGACACGTTCAGTATTTGGTCAGTATTTTATATCAGTATTTGTAAGCTAAAACCAGGAGTGGGTGATAAATACAGAAGTGGTGACGTGTTTCTATTATACTTTTCTTCTGATTGTTCCACTCCTGGTTTTGGCTTACAAATACTGAGGAAAAATGCTGAACGTGGCCAAGAGTTCAGTTGAGTTTACTGGCAGCCGAGTCACTGCTCGACTGTTAGTAATGGCAGATGAAAGAATAGTGACCCGACCCCTTCCTCACCCGACGTAAACCATATTGAGAACTTGTGGGCCCTTCTTAAACGGGAGAAAAAAAACATCACCTCTCTGACCAGTGTCTGGGACTGTGATTGGTGCTGCCCAAAATGGTGATCGTTAACAGATTAAGACTTCATGGATGGAGCCTATAACTGAAGGGCAGTTGTATTATTCTATTGGTCCCTGATATATATATTTTTTTCAGAAATGTATTTTTGTACATTCTGAGCTGTTTGATTATTCTCACTTTAACAGATGAGAATAAACAATTGAGATGTGAAATTAATATTTTCATTTAGTTGCATAATAATTCTGCACACAGATATTCTCCTGAGAGACAAATCCTCACTTTTATTTACTTAAATGTTCAGTTTTCAGATTTTATTATCTGTTTGGATTTACCTACAGCACTCGAGTTGTTCAATAATAAAATGAATCATCAAAAATAAAAATTGCCTAATAATAATGCACACAGTGTCAACATTCAGGTTATGTAGAGTTGATTAGATACTAATAAACACTGTATAATACTATACATCTGTCTCTCTACAGAGGGCCACGGCTTTTTGTATGAAACATTTGGAGTAAGGCCTCAGTTTTCTTGGCACGTTGATCCCTTCGGAGCATCTGCCACCTCACCTACCATATTTGCCATGGCTGGATTTAATGCCCACCTTATTTCCCGCATTGATTATGACAGTAAAGCTGCCATGCAGGATTCCAAGGTATGAATGTATTAGTATAATAAACAACTTATTTGTTATTACATCAATATATATGTGAAAACCTTCACAAATAGAAATTAACTGCAAAAAAGGAAATCCCAGAATATGTTTTTGTAAATGTGCTGAGATTTGCAGCGATGGGGTAGTAGTGCGTCCCTCTTCATTGTCTCTTCCCCATTCAAGTGAATAACACTGACTGCAGCTCCTTGGCGGGTTCACAGCTATATACGGAAAACTTATAAAGACTCGCAGCTCTACAGCAGATTTCAACCTCTTCATTCAAAGAGTGGGTGGGATTCCCAGAATTCAGCCTCCCACCCATCATGAAGCAATGGAATACTGTAGCAATATACTATACCTTTATAAGTTGGGAAATACCCCTTCAATACATGATGCAAAAAATATTTATATACATCTAGCATATAGTCATGAAGCACCCTGAATATGAAGCAGTGCATATTGATGGCTCATTTCCAGGATGATTCACCTAATTGGCTATATTGCCATTTTTTGCTCTACTTTACTGTTGCCCGATAGGACGTTCATTAGCAAATACTATTGCACTCACTATCTTAGTATTAGGATGTATTCACACAAGAAAATACTACACTAAGTCTGTAACTTCTGAGCTGAAACTTCACAATAGCCTGTTATAGTAGGACACATACCTAGTCTCTGGTATTCTATTATTTATATGCATTTTAAAATTATCCATTATTTATTTCATCTTTTCAGCTGCAGTTATATAGATATACTGTAATAATGTTACTTTGTACATTATATGTGTCAGGTATAAATTATTTACTGTAATACTACACTGTGTTCCAAATTATTATGCAAATAATATTTTCTCAGATTTTCCCAAATTACCTATATGAATTGCAGTCATTGTAATTTTCCAGTCAAATAACTATTAGAGTACAATTGAAAGGTTTTTGTACAAACTGCCTATGATAACAGAATATTTTTAAAAAAATAAAAAACTCAAAATGCATGTTCCAAATTATTATGCACCGCAGAGTTTTCAACCTTTTCATTTTAATAAAGCACAAAAAATGGTCATTTTTGAAATGATAAGCATTAGCAGGTTATTAGAAACTGAAATCAAACAGTTTTCAACTCAAAACTTTATTCTAGGTGATGTTACATTTGCACATAGGACCCCTTGTTCGAAAAGAGCTTCTGAACTCTCTCGTCCATTGAATTTGTCAGGTTTTGGATGGTTTCTGCTTCAATTGTTTTGCATGAGGACAGAATACCCTCCCAGAGCTGTTGCTTAGATGTGAACTGCCTCCCGCCATCATAGACACTCCTTTTGATGATGCTCCAGAGGTTCTCAATGGGGTTGAGGTCAGGGGAGCATGGGGGTCACACCTTAAGTTTGTCCCCTTTTATGCCCATAGCAGCCAGAGATGCAGATGTGTTATGTGCAGCATGAGACGGGGCATTATCATGCATGAAAATGATCTTGCTGCGGAAGGCACGGTTCTTCTTCTTGAACCATGGAAGGAAGTGCTGTTTGAGAAACTCAACATACATTATATAGTTCATCTTTACCCCTTCAGGGATCCTAAAAGGGCCGACAATCTCTCTCCCCATGATTCCAGCCCAAAACATTTCTCCACCTCCTCCTTGTTGGCGCCGTAGCCGTGTTTGCATGGGGTGTCCATCAACCAGCCATCCTCCACTCCATCCATCTGGACCATCGAGATCATTTCATGCATGATAATGCCCCGTCTCATGCTGCACATAACACATCTGCATCTCTGGCTGCTATGGGCATAAAAGGGGACAAACTTATGGTGTGGCACCCATGCTCCCCTGACCTCAACCCCATTGAGAACCTCTGGAGCATCATCAAAAGGAGTGTCTATGATGGTGGGAGGCAGTTCACATCTAAGCAACAGCTCTGGGAGGGTATTCTGTCCTCATGCAAAACAATTGAAGCAGAAACCATCCAAAACCTGACAAATTCAATGGACGAGAGAGTTCAGAAGCTCTTTTCGAACAAGGGGTCCTATGTGCAAATGTAACATCACCTAGAATAAAGTTTTGAGTTGAAAACTGTTTGATTTCAGTTTGTAATAACCTGCTAATGCTTATAATTTCAAAAATGACCATTTTTTTGTTCTTTATTAAAATGAAAAGGTTGAAAACTCTGCTGTGCATAATAATTTGGAACATGCATTTTGAGTTTTTTATTTTTTTAAAAATATTCTGTTATCATAGGCAGTTTGTACAAAAACCTTTCAATTGTACTCTAATAGTTATTTGACTGGAAAATTACAATGACTGCAATTCATATAGGTAATTTGGGAAAATCTGAGAAAATATTATTTGCATAATTGGAACACAGTGTATTACGTTGCACATTATATGTGTAGTCTGGTATAAATGACATACTATAATACTGCTATGTTGCACATTATATTTTTTTTATAAATCTATGTGGTGGCTGGAGAGGATTCTACCCTTTTATCCTCCATACTTTGGATGTAGCATTACATCCCCCTATGTGGGGGGGTCTCTTGTGGGGTTCCTGGGCGATGGGCCAGACTTTCCTTTTCAACTAGTATTGTTTCTCATAAAGAAAACAAGAGAATCATTAGTTGTTTGTTGTAATTGCCAGGAATGAGTCCTCACCATAAGCCGTGAATCTCCGGAGGTACGCAGCATGTCTTACTCTGAGGATATCCCTTTCTTTTCTCTTTGTAGAAGTTGCAGTTTGTTTGGCGAGGGTCTCGCTCCTTATCTGAGAAGCAGGAGATCTTCACACACGTCATGGACCAGTTCCGTTACTGTACCCCTTCTTACCTGCCATTTACCAACAGGTAGAGTAGTAGAAAGAAATGGGAAAAGTCTGTACCCCCCTGACACTCAGCACCCTGAAGATCTGTGAGTCCACAGGTCACCGCTGTCCCGCTGCAGAACCAGATCCTCTCTGCCTTGCTGCAAGTCTGCAGTATTCTTCCTGCCACTCTATTCAGACTCTGTGGCATGGAAGAACATAGCAGAGTGGCAGTGCCAATTCTCAACCTCCGATCCTTTACCTTTCCCCTAGATCAGGGATATCAAACTCAAACACACAGAGGGCCAAAATTAAAAACTTGGACAAAGTCGCGGGCCAACCAGTATACAGTATTATGGGCCCCGCATAGTCCTCCATACAGTATTATGGGCCCCGCATAGTCCTCCATACAGTATTATGGTGCCCGCATAGTCCTCCATACAGTATTATGGGCCCCTCATAGTCCTCCATACAGTATTATGGTCCCCACATAGGGGTGGTGGTTCTGGTGTCGCGGGCCAAATAAAACCACCTAGGGGGCCAGGTTTGGCCCACGGACCAGAGTTTGACATGTATGCCCTAAACGTTGTCTTGCAGGTGAGGTGACTGTGGCACAGTGTCGGGAGGAATGCCAGTGGTCCAACAATCACCTATCTAACTTTTATCATCTATCCAGTGGATAATCGAGAGATGCTTTAGGCTGAAGGTGGGCACCGTGCCTGGTGTAGTGTCATTCTAGAGATCAATGGGGCTCCCAGTACAAGAGCCCTCTGACATGTCTCAGCAACATGTTAGTGGTTGTCGCACAGTAAAAATCCTTTTTTATTAGGCATGGATTGATTAAAAATAGTAAGTGGAGACATACTCACCTTCCAGCACCTCCCGTGGATCCATTGCAGGCCACTCGGGAGGTCTGTGCCGACTCTTGAAGTCACAGCCAATTAGAGGGAACAACGATCAGGTGACGAGAAGAGCGTGTTGACAGGTGTTTCTCCGATGATGCACTCTCTAAGTCACCTGACTGCTGCAGTCAATCACAGACCACATCGGTGCTATGATTTCCAAACAGCACAGACCTCTTGATCCACCCACGGCACTGGAAAGTGAGAATGCTTTCTTTTATCATGCCTAAAAAGATAATATTTTACAGTCAGACAAACCCTTTGAGTGAAAATTCATGTGCCATCCTTTTGACAAATTAAATGGCTTCTCTGTTCAGGTTGGGACAGTGCATTAATCAATAGGACCCTGTAACGTGTACATGAATTGTACAGTCATTGAGAGGGGTTTCCAATCATTAACACCTTAACAGTGGAGATGGTCCGACTCCTCTGCCCTCTCCCACTTCGTCCAGGTGAATGGAAGAAGTGGCTGTGCATATGGAGGACTACCTGTGGTCAGGTCTATGGGAGGTAAATCCTCACATTATTGCCTATGGTTCCTCTTTCCTTTAGATCGGGATTTTACTGGAATGGCGTCGCCCTGTTTCCTGATCCACCAAAGGACGGGATTTATCCCAACATGAGTCTTCCAGTTACAAGTGACAGCGTTCACCAGTATGCAGAAACCATGGTGGAGAACATAAAGACCCGAGCTGCCTGGTTCAGAAGCAATGATGTCTTGTGGCCATGGGTAAATACAACTTCTGTCCTCTTCATCTCCTTCATAGTGTTTTATGCTTCATATTAGATGTCATGGCAAATACACTGTATAAATAAAGTGCCAAGACTCCCATATAATAAAGTAAGCTGCATGGGTAAAATATGTATAGACCAGCAAACTTAAAGGGGCTTTCTGACTATAGAACTGTACAGGCAATCCATGGGGTACAACATAAATGCCTGATATGTTAGCCCCTCGCCTATTGAGAATGCAGCAATCCAAAATGGATAATGGACAAGTAAGGCTTGGAATCGGCCCAAAAACGCTAGGGAATCCTTCTGCCAGCTAATGCAAGGAGAATCCTGAAGTGCTGTGCACATGATCAGGAATTTTCCTGTCATGATTTCCATTGCATTTAAATCTGCAGCATGTCAATTCTTTGTGCTTTTTTGCCACGTATTTCACCCATTGACTTCAAATGAGTAAGTCAAATCCGCAGCAAAAACGCAGGTATAAAAATATTTGCGGATTTGCTGCGGATTGTTGCTGCATATTTGACTGATTCAATTGAAATCAATGTGTCAAAAACACACAAAGACTTCACTGTGGGTCACAGGTGTCGGCTACTACTCCTCCCATCAGCATACGACTGCTGCTGCTGACAATAGTGAGTGGAGCCGCCGTTGATGGGAGCTGTCATCAACCGGCGTCTGTGCTCACAGTGAAAAAAAAAAAGTTAAAATAAATAAATATTAAAATAAAAACCCACCATATACTCACCTATCCGCTGTAATCCCGAATGTCCCATGGCGTTCAGATCACCTGGCAGCATTCTGCACTCTATACACAGACAGGAGCGTGCAAGCTTAATCTTTAAGCAGCAGTGGTGCCGTAAGTGAGGTCACTGGAGCTCATCCTCTGATTGAACTCCGGTGACCTCTCTCCCTCAGCTCAGCGCTATACACTGACACAGGAGTGATTACACTCCTGTGTCAGTGTCAGCCTGTTGTCCTCTAGAACACTCAGATCAGTGATTGCTGATGTGACTTCTCTAGAAGTGACCCAGATTTCCGTGGGACAGTCTGGATTATGTCATCACATTGGACAGGTGAGGAATATAGTTGTTTTTTTATTTTTATTTTTTTTATAGTTGACAATGGCTTCAAATGGAATGGGCGTTAGGTGAGTATTTTTGTTGTTTAATATTTTCTGTTTTTTACAGGGGACAATGGCTTCAGCAGATTAGGCGTTCGGTGAATATACTGTGTTTTTTATTTTTAAATAAATTAAACTATGTGGACTTTTATTTCAAATAAAGGATTTATTTCAGGCTTTTTGTTTATTTCAAGACCTTTACTATGGGGTTAGTAATGGGGGCGTCTTATAGACTCCTCTCCACTACTAACCCCTGGGCTTCATGTCAGCTGCTAATACAAGGCTGACATGAACCCCAACTCTATTATCCCACTTGCCACTGCACCAGGGCAAATGGGAAGAGCGAGGCTATGCGCCAGATTTGGCGCATCTTATGGATGTGCCATTTCTGGGGCTGCTGAGGGCTGATATTATTATCTTCAGAGGGGGCCAGTATCCATGGCCCCTTCCCTGGCTATTAATATCAGCTCACAGCTGTCTGTTTAGCGTTTGCTGGTTAGATTTTATAGGGGAACACTATGTCAATTTTTTTCTGGGGTCCCCCTGTAATCTAGCCAGTAAACACTAAGCAAACAGCTGTGAGCTGTTTTTAATAGCAGGGAACATTTTTGGCTAATGGCCCCTTCCCTGGCTAGTAGTATTAGCCCCCGATGGCTATCTTTCCCTCTGCTGGTTATGGTTATGTTTTTTTTTTATTCAATTCTTCATTTTATTTCATTTATAAGAAATCCCATGCCCACTGTGCTTGTTTTTGACGCTGAGAAAACTCACCAACAGCATGCCAATTTCTGTAGCGGAGACGCTAGTCTCCGCTGCAGATTTTGACCGATTGAAATGTGATTAGATGCAGTGGACCCTCATTTACTGACAAAACAAGTGCGGCATTAGAACACAGGGTTTTGGATATGCTGCATCCTGATCTTGAGGACATACCATAAAGGCTAAACAAACAGCTGTGAGCTGTTATTAATTGCCAGGGAACATGTTGGCCTAATGGCCCCTTCCTCGGCTAAAGATACCGGCCCTCAGCTGCCCCAGAAATGGCACTTCATATGGTAATGTAATTAGGTGTCGCTGACACCAAGTGCTAGGTTTAGTAATGAAGAGGTGCCAGCCTTTAAGTTTATTGAAATGACAGTGAACATTTAATAATAATAAATAAGAATTACTTCCATAGCACCAGCAGATTTAGCAGTGGCTTACATTGGTATGTATATCACCAGCTGGACATGTCAGAAGACTTGTATATAGATGCAGGTTTGTTTGCAGCGTAGAATACTAGTAATTTGCTGATCTGCCGCTACATTTATATGCCCTAACTATGGCCTTGTTGAGTTTTTTTTTTGTTTATTGGTTTTCATGATTGCCGTTGCAGGGGTGCGACAAGCAGTTTTTCAACTCTTCTGTCCAGTTTAATAACATGGATTTACTGCTGGATTATATAAATAGTCACACAGAGTTTGGAGTGAGCGTGCAATATTGTACTCTTGGTGAATACTTCAAGAGTCTATACGACAGGAATATGATCTGGGAGGTACGAGGCAGTCAGGATTTCCTTCCTTATTCTTCAGGTGTGTTGGAATTCCTTCAACTTTACTGATTAGTAGGGATGAGCGCACCCGACCGAACTTAAGTCCAAAGTTCAGTTCGGGCACCAGAACTCTACCTGAACTTCAACCAGAATCTGAACCCCATTGAAAACAAGGGGGACCCAAACATTGGATCTTTCTTTCTTTCTTTCTCATTGGATCTTTCTTTCTTTTTCTTTCGCTCTCTCTCATCTCTATCTGTCTTCTCGCTATCTCTGTCTTCTCGCTATCTCTGTCTTCTCGCTATCTCTGTCTTCTCGCTATCTCTGTCTTCTCGCTATCTCTGTCTTCTCGCTATCTCTGTCTTCTCGCTATCTCTGTCTTCTCGCTATCTCTGTCTTCTCGCTATCTCTGTCTTCTCGCTATCTCTGTCTTCTCGCTAACTCTTCTCTTCTCTTTCCCCTGGATCTCCAAACATTGAAGTGGACTTCCGGGAGAAGTCCATATTTGGAGCTTAGCCCTGGGCATTTAAGTATCCGGTACGAACCCCAAACTTTTAAGTTCTGATTTGCTCATCTCTACTCATTAGGTCATGAATAGATAAATGTCAGATGGCCCTTCTGTTTTTTTGGCGAGACTACCATCTACAGTGTATGGTTTGACCTTGTTCTCCCCTCACTGTAGATGTTAGTAGACGTCATGAGTGTTTAGCTTAGTACGTATTGAACGTACATATAATAGATGACAATACGATTGTTTTAATTTCTAGATATATTTCAAGCTTGGACTGGATTTTTTGCATCCCGAAATGTCCTAAAAGGTGTAGCACGCAGGGCCAGCTCGCTGCTCTATGCGGGGGAGTCTGCATTTACTCAGTATCTGATGAAATATCCATCTGGAGCAGTGTGCAAAATGTGGGCACTGGAACAACTGCAAGCTCTCCGGTGGGCCGTCTCCGAGGTAAAACTGATATTTGGGTATGTGCACGCTGAGTTATTGGAGCGGGAACTTTAAGTTTTGAGGAGTTTTGCATTTCCGATGAGAAGAATTTCCGATCAGTTTCTTCTCCAAAACCTCATAAACAATGTGTGTGTGCACATACCCTTAAAGGTAGTTTCCAGCTTCCGAAAACACCTGTCTTCAGGTGAAGGTTGTTGTAAAATAACAAACTTTACTTTACTCTCCAGGGTCTGGAGCTGAGTCTCTTACATTGCCCTCAATGCCTTTTATTGTCTGCAGTGCTGATGTCACGTTGACAATGCTGCAGCCCATCAATGAGCTCAGGCACTATGAGCAAACCGACTCGTGTTGTCTACTTGGACAGAGCCACTGAACTCACTGATTGGCTGCAGTGCTGTCTACTTGACGTCAGAGCTGCAGACAATAATAGACCCAGGGAGCAATCGCAGAAATAGCGATTTCAAACAAACTGTATCTGGGTTTGGAAGCCTAAAAATTGTGTGACCAAGCAATAATGAAAATGTTACATTGATTTTAGAATCCACAACTGTAATTAAAGGCTATGGGCACCTTTTGGCGTCAGAAAAAATATTTAGAAAATGCTAGTAGTTGTATTTAGTATAAAAAAAAAAAAAAAAAATGCGCAATCCCCTTTTCTTTCTTTTATTTTCATTCCCCTTCACATGCAGTTTGCAGCCTGCTTCTAGTCTTCAACCTTTGTGTGTTGACGGTGCTGCTGCCTTCACTAGCTCTCTTGTGTCTGCACAGATTCATTTCTGGAGTTATTTGCCCACCTGCAGCTTATGAATGATGATAGTGGGGCACTCGCCACTTAGCATTAAGAATTTCTTTATTGTGGTTTCACATAGACAACAGGGAATGTTGTGACAGATTTCTCTAAGGCTGCGTGCCCACTATGCGTTTTTCAAGCGTTTATGCTGCGGAATTTCCGCAGCGTAAACGCTTGGGAAACGCTTGGTAATCCGTCCCCCATGGTTCCCAATGACAAGCCGCAATGTCAATGCCCATGCTGCGGATTTTTCCGCAGCGTTTATGCTGCGCTCAAAAATCCGCAGCATGTCCATTAATTTTGCGAACACGCAGCGTAATCGCCGCCATTGACTTGCATTGGACCGCGTGACATCCGCATGACTACATCTGCACAAGCGGATATCACACGGTTCAATGTGCGGATGGTACCCAGGTCTGGAGGAGAAGAGACTCTCATTCAGACCTGAGTACCATAGTACCTGTAAAAAAAAAAGAATAAAATAAAAAATAAAGATTATATTTACCTTCTGGCGGCCCCCGCAGCGCTTGTCTTCCTTTGCCGGCAGATCGCGAAGGACTGTAGGACCTGCGCTGACGTCATAGTCATGTGACGGCAGGTCCTACAGTACAGGGCACCGCGATCTCTTGGCAGCCAGAACGGAGCGAAGCAAGACTGCGCGGGCCATCAGAAGGTAAGTATAGATTTATTTTTTATTTTTTACCATTCTTTTACAGTCACACTATATGAATCCATGCCGTTTGCATGGATTTATATAGTGTGACCAAGTTGACAAGCACTTTCCAAGTGATGCTAAAATCGCTTGGAAAGCGCTTGACACCCGCATGCGGAAATGCAAGTGAAGAACAATTTCACATCTGCATGTATTTGGCAGGAAAAATGCATGTACAATCTGCATGCGTTTTTTCTGCCAGGGAGATGCAGAAACGCTGCAGAAATTTTCTGCTTCATTTCTCCATCGTGGGCACATAGGGTAACAGACGTTTTACGTGGATATCATGCTTCCTCTGAGCCATGACAGCTCACGTTACCACCTCCCTATATATTATATAAGGAGGTAGTGACTTAATTTGTAATATAATATTATATAAGGTGGTAGTGGCATAAGCTGTAATATATTATTATGTAAGGCTGTAGTGATGTAAGCTGTCATGGCTCAGAGAAAGCATGATCATCACGCGAAACGGCTGTTAGCCAAGTTTGTCTCAACAATTCCTGTTATCTATGTGGAACTGCAATAAAGACCTTTTTAATGCTTAGTGGTGAGTGCCCCTTTTATTTTTCTTTCCCCTTGTTTAGTTAGTGATATGTGTATTTATAAGTTGATAATTACATATAATATTTGGGCTCTGCTTTAAAGGTCCAACATCATGATGGTATCACCGGTACCGAGTCTCCAAAGGTCAGAGATATGTATGTGGCACATCTACATCAAGGAGTAACTGGTGTCCGAAAATTAATGAAAGCCGTCATTACAGACCAGTTCGGCTATGAGAAAACTGAAACTCCAGAAGGTATTTTAATTCTCATCATATACAAACTAATTTTACGAATGCTGCTACATGACAGATGAGTTGTAGAGAAGAGGGCAGGGTCTTGTATGGGAGAGTGATGGAAGGGTAACTAAACTTAAAACTTAGAAAACTTTTGACATGTTTAGCCAGTATTGAACTATTAATCAGTTGGGTCTGAATCCTCCAACATTTGTTGAGACAAAGGAGAAAAGTCGCTCAGAGTGTGACTTTTGCTCCTTTGTTTCAGTGATGGGTGGGGTTCTCTAGCTTCGGCGCTCCCACCGATCAGACCTTCATACATGTCAAAAGTTTTTGAAAAGGTTTCCTTACCCTTAACATGTCATATCTATGTTATTATAACCTCAAAACATATATCAGATTCCACCAGACTTCTCTTTAAAGACATTGTGAAGAATAACTTGTAGTACCACAGGGTGCAGGAAGTCCTAGTATACCATATATTGCACACTGGAAAGGACCTATTACATCTTTTTTGCAGTTTCTCTGTATTTTTGATGGTTTTCTCACCCCAGCCACTTTTGTGGTCAGGATGGGGCCACAGTGTTCTGAGAATGTATGTGCAGATTATCTACTTCATGCGCCATAGAAAGTCTTTGTCGTCATGTCATGTAGACAGAATCAGTATATACTTTATATACTCAGCTTGCCTGGTACTATCTGATACAAAGTATTGGAAGAATAATGAAGACATAGAATATGCACCCTGCTGCCTGTACTAGGAAATTTTTTTTTAAAATGTAGAAAAAAATAGTTTAATAAATACCTTCTTTTATGTGTCCTACAGGTCTCGTACATATTACTGTGTATAACCCAGTGGCATGGAACATCACCACGTATATTAGCATGGCATGGAATATCTCCGTCACAGAAGTGTATGATGAGCTTGGCCAAATTGTGCCAGCACAGGTACGGATCCTCCATATACAGAATGATTAGATATATAACAGCTGGACTGCTCTTATACCTACAACTACACATCCAGACTGCTACTCTAGGGGGCGCTCCAGGATGCTACTCTAGGGGGCGCTCCAGGATGCTACTCTAGGGGGCGCTCCAGGCTGCTACTCTAGGGGGCGCTCCAGGCTGCTACTCTAGGGGGCGCTCCAGGCTGCTACTCTAGGGGGCGCTCCAGGCTGCTACTCTAGGGGGCGCTCCAGGATGCTACTCTAGGGAGCGCTCCAGGCTGCTACTCTAGGGGGCGCTCCAGGCTGCTGCTATAGGGGGTGCTCCAGACTGCTGCTATAAGGATTGTTGGATGAAGCTGTTGATGGCAGTCCTAAAAAGAGAACCTGTGTGCATGTGCAGTATTGTATAATTAAAGATAGTAGTAGAAGGCTAAGTAGTCAAACTGGTTACATCCCAGCAGATGCACAATTTTAAAATTGTAAATCAATTGGTAGTCATGAAAAAAAACAATGTACGATGGAGTGTCATGTAAAATAATGTAGTGGTAGAGGGCTGAGTAGCCATATTGATTAAAACACTGCATATGCACGTAGGTATGTACGAGAAATACCATCAATAAGTGAAGGAACGGACATAAAAAGGCAAACAGTTCTGAGATATATTAAGGAAAGCAGAGAGTCTAGATCACATGA
This sequence comes from Phyllobates terribilis, assembly GCF_046119375.1. Taxonomy (NCBI): domain Eukaryota; kingdom Metazoa; phylum Chordata; class Amphibia; order Anura; family Dendrobatidae; genus Phyllobates; species Phyllobates terribilis. The sequence goes on along the minus strand of NW_027362761.1, from coordinate 1,146,975,007 downwards.
GATAATTATCCCCCTCTACTCCTTGGTCAGGCCCCATCTGGAATACTTTGTTCATTTCTGGGCTCCACATTTTAAAAAAGACATTGAAAAACTGGAGCAAGTTCAGAGAAGAGCGACCAGGATAGTGAGCGGACTGCAAACTACAGTATAGACCAAAAGTTTGGACACACTTTCTCATTTAAAGATTTTTCTGTATTTTCTTGACTATGAAAATTGCACATTCACACTGAAGGCATCAAAACTATGAATTAACACATGTGGAATTATATACTTAACAAAAAAGTGTGAAACAACTGAAAATATGTCTTATATTCTAGGTTCTTCAAAGTAGCCACCTTTTGCTTTAATGACTGCTTTGCACACTCTTGGCATTCTCTTGATGAGCTTCAAGAGGTAGTCACCGGAAATGGTCTTCCAACAATCTTAAAGGAGTTCCCAGAGATGCTTAGCACTTGTTGGCCCTTTTGCCTTCACGCTGCTGTCCAGCTCACCCCAAACCATCTCTATTGAGTTCAGGTCTGGTGACTGTGGAGGCCAGGTCATCTGGCGTAGCATCCCATCACTCTCCTTCTTGGTCAAATAGCCCTTACACAGCCTGGAGGTGTGTTTGGGGTCATTGTCCTGTTGAAAAATAAATGATGGTCCAACTAAACGCAAACCGGATGGAATAGCATGCCGCTACAAGATGCTGTGGTAGCCATGCTGGTTCAGTATGCCTTCAATTTTGAATAAATCCCCAACAGTGTCACCAGCAAAGCACCCCCACACCATCACACCTCCTCCTCCATGCTTCACGGTGGGAACCAGGCATGTAGAGTCCATCCGTTCACCTTTTCTGCGTCGCACAAAGACACGGTGGTTGGAACCAAATTTCTCAAATTTGGACTCATCAGACCAAAGCACAGATTTCCAGTGGTCTAATGTCCATTCCTTGTGTTCTTTAGCCCAAACAAGTCTCTTCTGCTTGTTGCCTGTCCTTAGCAGTGGTTTCCTAGCAACTATTTTACCATGAAGGCCTGCTGCACAAAGTCTCCTCTTAACAGTTGTTGAAGAGATGTGTCTGCTGCTAGAACTCTGTGTGGCATTGACCTGGTTACTAATCTGAGCTGCTGTTAACCTGCGATTTCTGAGGCTGGTGACTCGGATAAACTTATCCTCAGAAGCAGAGGTGACTCTTGGTCTTCCTTTCCTGGGGCGGTCCTCATGTGAGCCAATTTCTTTGTAGCGCTTGATGGTTTTTGCAACTGCACTTGGGGACACTTTCAAAGTTTTCCCAATTTTTCTCACTGACTGACCTTCATTTCTTAAAGTAATGATGACCACTCGTTTTTCTTTACTTAGCTGCTTTTTTCTTGCCATAATACAAATTCTAACAGTCTATTCAGTAGGACTAACAGCTGTGTATCCACCAGACTTCTGCACAACACAACTGATGGTCCCAACCCCATTTATAAGGCAAGAAATCCCACTTACTAAACCTGACAGGGCACACCTGTGAAGTGAAAACCATTTCCGGTGACTACCTCTTGAAGCTCATCAAGAGAATGCCAAGAGTGTGCAAAGCAGTCATCAAAGCAAAAGGTGGCTACTTTGAAGAACCTAGAATATAAGACATATTTTCAGCTGTTTCACACTTTTTTTGTTAAGTATATAATTCCACATGTGTTAATTCATAGTTTTGATGCCTTCAGTGTGAATGTACAATTTTCAGAGTCATGAAAATACAGAAAAATCTTTAAATGAGAAGGTGTGTCCAAACTTTTGGTCTGTACTGTATATGTCCTACAAGGAGCGATTAAAGGATCTGGAAATAAGGTTGCAAAAAAGAAGGCTAAGAGGAGACTTAATAGCTGTCTACAAATATCTGAAGGGCTGTCACAGTGTAGAAGGATCATCCTTATTCCCATTTGCACATGGAAACATGAGAAGCAATGGGATGAAACTGAAAGGGAGAAGATACAGATTAGATATTAGAAAAAACTTTAAGACAGTGAGGGTGATCAATGAGTGGTACAGGCGGCCACGAGAGGTGGTGAGGTCTCCTTCATTGGAAACAGAGGCTGGACAGACATCTGTCTGAGATGATTTAGTGAATCCTGCATTGAGCAGGGGGCTGGACACAATGACCCTGGAGGTCCCCTCCAACTCTAACAAACTATGATAAATAATGAGAAGATGGATACCTAATCAGTCATAGAAATAACCATAACCATGAAATATCAGTAAATGAAAAACACAGCCATCGAAAGATCATATGCATACACCCACCCGAAAAACACACCCAACTTGCGATTCGCTGAGGCTTCACCTGGGGCTCCACACTACACATCCAGACTGCTGTTATAGGGGGACTCCAGACTACACATCCACACTGCTGTTATAGGGGGACTCCAGACTACACATCCACACTGCTGTTATAGGGGGGCTCCACACTACACATCCACACTGCTGTTATAGGGGGACTCCAGACTACACATCCAGACTGCTGTTATAGGGAGGGCTCCAGACTACACATCCAGACTTCATTTACGATCAAAATCTCCTTTTTAAGGCTTGTCCAGGACTTAAATATTAATGAATTATCCTTAAGATGCAAAGTATGAGATCTCCACCAGTCAGCTGTTTGGAGATCGTACTGCTGCCAGAATTACAGTGTATAGATCCGGGACACCACACGTCTCCACATTCACTGTAGTGAGAGCAGAGCTCCATTACCCGAGAACATCCAGTATATGGAGCAATGGTGTCCTGACTCTGCAATCAATTGAACGGTGGGAGTGCCGGGTGTTTGGCCTCTGTCGATGTGATACTGACATCAAGATCTAAGTCCTGGATGACCCCTTTTATGCTGGAATCCCTGTGTCTTTATGAATTGCTTTTGACACTATTATTTGTGAGAGTCATTCTGGATTCGTCATAGATCGCACACTGACCATATCATGTCAGGGATGATTTCCAGCTTCCTACCACATAAATCAACTTTCTTTTGTGAATGTCGCACTTCTTCATTTAGGGCTTACAGTCTGCAGCTCCATAACCTACATGTCTGCTGGAGTTTATCAGTAGAAACGTTCATTGATTCAGAAAGAGGTTTTTGTTTTTTCTTTGTGGAGGAAGATTTGTAATAAATCTGTGGATGGCCATAGTAGAGTCAGCGATTGATCTTTTAGGTATGTTCATATGTGCAGTATCCACAAGAGTCATACCTGTATTCGGGACGTGTTCAAAACTTTGTTTTGATGTTTTTAAATGGGTTCTATCAGCAGATTTCAGAATAAAAACTTAGACCTGTGGAGGCTAGTGTACTTGCGTTGGGCGGGATATAACTGCTTTAGGACAATGTTGCCCAAAATTCTATTCTCAATATGTTAGTGAAATACTGGAGAAATAACCACTGCAAGAATGGTGAGGGTAAGCATCACTTCATTTTTGGGCACATGGCAGCTAACAACGGCTCTGAGAGCAAGGTCAGACGATTGTCTAATCTTAACCGGTCTTCTGTTATGAGATGGCCCCATTAGTGGAAGAGTTTTGTCAGTCAGTGTTCACACCATGATCTCCGCTACTTACCCCCTGAAATGCTGCAATTAATGCTGATCAAGGGATTCAAAGGGAGAACCTAAAGCGGACCTCCTACTTATGTTACAGGAAACCTCTGTGATGCTTGTTTAGGCCCATGCCTAGGACCTAAAAGACCCATTTATGAGCAGTAGTGTCATGTAACCACTGCAGCCACTGATTGACTGCAGCGCTGCTGTTTCAGCCACTTGTAAACAAAGACTAGGAAGATTCAACTCTGCATCTGCAGGGAAAATAAGACGTAAATAGTGTTTTTTTTTTTTTTTTTTTTTACTAATAAAGTAAATGTTTAAAAAGTTGGATAACCCTTTTAAAGTTTGTCTAAAGTTCTTCTGTGGTTAAAATTGCTAAGTGCTTGAAGAAACGAGCAACTTTGTAGTTTACTACTCATTAAAAATCCTATTTGTTCTGAAGAATGGAGGAATTTTTAACTCTGCAGTCCCATAGTCTTGTGCCACTAAGCTGCTCTAAGCTTTTATTATTTATTTATTAAGTTTGCTTATATGGAGCCGTCATATTCTTCAGCACTTTACAGACATTATCGCTGTCCCCATTAAGCCTCACAATCTACATTCCTTATCAGGATGTCTTTGGAGTGTTGGAGGAAACCCACGCAAACACGGGGAGAACATACAAACTCCTTGCAGATGTTGTCCTTGGCGGGATTTGAACCCAGGTCTCCGTAAAGCAACAGTGCTAACCACCGAGTCAGCCTGCTTGTGCCGTTCTGAAGCTGGTTGGATCCCTGGAGCCTCCCCTCACCTATGCTTCTCCGTTGCTGCAGAGACAAAAATGCCTCTGCTGGCAGCCTGGAAAGCACTCAATTTGGACCCGCAATACAACTATGCCATGGAGTAGAACTGTCAGTATTTAGGAGTGCACCGCCACTGGCAAAGAAAAGGGGTCTGGAGCAGTGCGCTCCTGAAGAAGTTGTTGAGAAAGCTCCTTTAAGAGGTTAAACTGCTCTAGCTACATTTCTTGGGTGACGGTATTTTTAAAATTGAGTATTAAAATCTATAGGCAAAAAAACGCTTAAAGTTTGATCTATAAGAACTACTTAGGTTCTCTATTATATCCCAAATGACAGCCATTTCTAATGTTTGTGTCTGTAGCTAATGCAGTGTGGAAATGATCCTGAAATAATTTTCTCTATTTGTGCTTTCTATTTCTGGCATTAATTCCATGTGGCCTCATCTTTTTATTGTAGATTCAGAACTCCAGTGATCCCGGACATGCCTTTGACTTGTATGTACTTGTGGTCCTGCCGGGTCTTGGCTACAGGCGATATTCTATAAAGACAGAGAATGCTGAGCCCGGGAAGGAGACCATGAATGTGGGACGACAGGGGAAGTTTTCTAGAAAGTTTTCAGTTAACACTAAAAACTCCAAAAAGAGGATGATGCCTTTGTCCAACGACTGCTACACTGTATGGATAGACCTGGACACGAACATGCTTGTCGGCGTAACAGATAGGTGAGATGTTTTATATATTGCTAATTTTAATGAGGTTGTCTAAAATGTAAAAATAAAGACTCTTGATTTGTCAAGCAAGTCTACCAGCTCTAAACTAAAAATTGTTTAATTTTCCCTGCAGCGCCACTACAGGTGAAGGTAGGAATTACACAGTATTCATGCAAATCAGTGGTTTGTTTGTGTGATGCAGGGCTGGAGATGAGGATCCTGAACAGATGACACTCCATATTAATTGACAATTTTCTAGTAGGCCATATGAAAATGGGTCTTCTATACTGGACAATCATGTGACTTTACCTCAAGTATACTTCTGGCCACATTCCGACTAGATGTGTCCAGCCTCGTTCAGTACATTTGCATTGAGTGAGGCCACGCACATCTAGTTGCCACATGACCACATGTATTCAATCCGCATACTTGCTTCACCGGGGAATCCTGACAGCATGCAGTGAGCGCGCTGTGAGGATTCACTAGTCTGCAATCACTCTAAGGCCGGACAACCCTTACAAAGCTTTGTGAATGGAGTCTTAAACATCTAATGTTGGATTGATCTCATCTTCATGGGGGGTGCACGTGTGATGTCCCACTGCCATCTTGAATATATTTAAAAAAAAAAAAATCCTAGGTTTGTGTCTTGCAGATAATCAGATTGCTCCTAACTTTTGAATCACTCCTTATTAATTAATATTTATTATTATTAATTGCAGGGAGAGAAATGACACCGTTCAGATCAGCCAGGAATTTTTGGAATACCATGCGAATGGGGATACTGGTGCTGGGCCAATATCTGATAACTACATGTTTTTTTCGAATGGAAATGCTGTTCCTGCATCAAAGTCCGTGGGACTGGAGATTGTGACAGGGAAACTAGTGACAGAAGTGCGACAGTATTTTTACAGGTAAACGCTTCGAGACAGTTATGTAGATGGAGGCCGCGTTATCTTTCAACTTTGTGTCAGACGAGCTTTGTAAAAACAACAACTTTTCCTTTCTTTGTAAAACTTAATAGCTTTAAATGCAAACTATATTTTTAGGCTTTTTTTTTTTTTAAAGTTGGTTGTGTTTCATCATTCATCTTGGGAAATCTTATGCCAAGTAGAGTTATACGGAAGGACAGAGCTCTTTGTGGCAAGGTTTGGTCATCTAGGACAGAACGGTCATGGTTTCTCTTCCCACCACACCCTTTCTATGACCCATGGGTCAGTTTCCCACTCTTGATAACCATGTAAATTCTTTAGATAGTTGTCAGATGAATGATGGTTTGGATTGATCGCCCGTTATCACTGACGACTCTCCCATGCACAGAAGCGTAAGCTTTGCCAAATGCTACCGTATCCTCTGTGGTTTCCGCTGTCAGAGGTCTCTGGCGGTGGCTTATCTCTTAGAGAACAAAAGTATCGGCAGTCCGAAATCAGACGTGCCAGATCCTTATCCAACAGATGATGTCGGGGGGGAGGTGGGAGGCCTCCATACACATTAGAACTGGTTGATATTGGCGGGTTTGGCTGATGTTAGGCCAATTTGTATCTCCAGTGGCCACGTAGCAGCTGCAACGCTTCGACACTAGGCCCCTGATCATTAGTGAACAGATCGCACATATAACTAGTGTTTTATCATTCCCATTACAGAGATGTGACCCAGCAGAATTACACCTATGCCATATTCTCCAGACTCTACCATGTCCCCGATGGCTATGACAATACACTGACGTGTCGGCCCATTGAGCAGCAGTACACAGTTGGCCCCCTGGAACTCAATCGTGAAGCCATAATCAGAATACAGACCAATCTTCAGACCAATAAGAGGATTTACACGGATGACAATGCCTTCCAGATGCAAGAAAGAGAATTCAAGCTATATGATAGTAATACAGTGGCAAGGGTACGATGGCGGATGCAACCAGTACCCGATGTAGCTACGTTCCTTATCAATGTCACATCTCTGTCTGTACAGAAGAGCAAGGTGGATTGACGAAAGTTATTCCAGATACCTCACAACTTGTTTAAAGTTTTTTTTTTTTTTTACATTTTTTAGAACTATTACCCAATGGTCCGTACAGCATATATTGAAGATGAGAAGACCAGACTCCTCCTCCTGGCTGAACGGTCACATGGAGTCTCCAGTCAAGATAATGGTCAACTGGAGGTATGATAAAAAACTTAAAGGATATGTCACCAGGTCAGAAGGGATCAGTTTTTCTTCTTTTATTCCTCCTGCCTCCCTGAGTATTCTGGTTTTCTCTATCCCTTCATTGGGGGACACAGGAAACCATGGGTGTATGCTGCTGCCACTAGGAGGCTGACACTAGGCAGAAATAAAAAAGGCTAACTCCTCCCCAGCAGGCTACACCCACTGACAGGGAGAGAACTAACCAGTTTTTGCTTCGTGTCCAAGGAGGCAAGACATGGGTCTGCGCTCAGACCCGTCTCTACCATCTTGTTGTGTTTTACTAATGATCTTTTTCTTTCAGATTCAGTTTGTGACTTCGGGCAACAGGGTGTAACAGCTCACCCTGATTTCCCACCTTTTGGGACAGAGAGAACAATGTGGTGTCGCCCACATCGTCCATTCTCTTGTCTAACAGGCAGGACCCTTTCTTCCCTCCAACACCTCAAGCGTGTCTCGGACCTGCTCATGGCGGACGGTCCTGCCCCCCCAGCCCCCCAGCCCCCTCCTCGGAGCGGGCCAGGAGGAAGACTGTGGTCACTAGTTAGTGACCCTCCACTCATCCAGGGTCGACACAGTCTTCTGCACCGTCTGGGACCAGAGACGGTGCGGGAAGGAAGACACAAGGATCCCAGTGACCCCCTTTTTATTCCCGGGGGCTCCTGATGCCGTCTTCAGAACTGTGAAGAAGGAGTCGGGACCACGTCTGGATGCAGGTATCCCTCCCTTCCATAGCTCCCTGTAATTGGCGGCGGGGCTCCACAGCAAAGACACATGTGTCTTTCCAATAAATTTAGACCCCGGCTTCGGCCCAGCTCCATGCTCCGCTTAGGCCACTCCACCTTCTCCCTAGCCTATCATAGCCGCGGTGCCTTCCCCGCACCTTTTTGAACCAATCCTCAGGGTTTTTACTGTCTTCTCAGCGCGGGCTCTCTGCGCGCCCTTTTTGGCCCCGCCCCCCTCCATTCCCGCCGTCTTTTTCGATGCGACTGCAGAGGCATCTCTTATGCACAGCCCCTTCTACAGCTTTCCTGATGCTGCCTGCCCGAGCCACGGCATCCGTACAGCTGCCTGCGATTCCTGGTTCGGCCGGCTGCAGCATCCGTACGGCCACCTGTGATTCCCACCACTGTCCTGGCAGCGACATCTGTGCAGTTGCCTACCGGCCCGGTCTCATCCCTGACGTCTGCATCAGCAACGCTACCGGCGGGCCCCAGCTCAATATTCCTTCGGTGGCTTCCAGCATATCTCCAGTCGCAGCTCTCATCTGACTGCGGCCTCACAGCCCCGGCCTCAACATCCGTGTGGCTGCCTGCTGCCCCGGCTCAGCTCCGGCTGCCGCGTCTGTGCGGCTTCTGACTGGCCCGGTCTCAGTCCTGACCGCAGCTCCAGTACCTCTTCCTGCGGGCCTCAGCTCCAGCCGCAGCATTCAGGTTACTCTGGACGCCTGCAGCTTCTAGCCCGCTCGCCACATCTATATACCTGTCTGTGGATCGCAGCATGTCTCCAGCCGCAGTTCCCATCCGTCTGCGGCCTCACAGCCCTGGCCACAACACCCGCGCGGCTGCCTGCCGACCCCGACTCAGCTCCTGCTACGGCCTCCGTGCGACGGCCTGGGCCCCTACCATAGTCTCTGCCGCGACATCCATGCGTCTGCGGACGCCCACTGCTTATATATATGCTCTCCACTCATCAACACGGCTGTCTGTGGCTCTTAGCATGACCCAGCCGCACCACCGGTCTATCTGCAGATGCCTTTTGCCCTGGCTTGGCTCCAGTCACACGTCCATGCACAGCGAATGCCTACAGTCCCCGGCATATTTTCAGGCAATATTCGTCGACCTCTAGCTGGGCAACAACAGGGTCTCCACACAGGACCAGGTAGGCCTAGTCAGCTTATTCACAACCATATGTGGGGCATCTTATTCCATCTCAATAGTGTTTGTGAGACACTATCACAAACCCATTGTGTTTGCGGGGCATCTCATTCCAAACCCATAGTGTTTGCGGGGCATCTCATTCCAAACCCATAGTGTTTGCGGGGCATCTCATTCCAAACCCATTGTGTTTGCGGGGCATCTCATTCCAAACCCATAGTGTTTGCGGGGCATCTCATTCCAAACCCATAGTGTTTGCGGGGCATCTCATTCCAAACTCATAAGGTGTTTGTGGGCATATAGTTTTGTAGACCCCAGAACCATAGAGCCTATATATAAAATTGCCATATATAAATATATATATATATTATAAATAAAATACAAATGAAAGGTGCTCTCTCTCGTGCAGGCTCTTACTGCAGAACCCTAGTGTTTCAATCATCCCTGACTATGAACTGTATGGGTTTATGGACCTCATCATTCCAGAACAAATGTCCCTGCTCTGACGACAACCAGATTCATATAAGTCTCTCAGGAGACCCCCGCCGCCAGGGATGAGAGCGCACCCCCTCCTCAGAGTAGGTTGCCTCCCTATTTCAGTCATACTGACCTAACCAACGCATCTCAGTCTTTGGTTGAGGTCCTCTTGCGGCTAACTAATAATCCATCCGACTCTGCAGCTCTGATCAGTTCCTCCTGAATTAGACGCATGCAGCTATGACGAACCTTGCATAGGTCCTAGAAGCGGGCGCATCTCAGTCTTTGGCTAAGGATACGTCCACCTCTGCAGCTCTGATCAGTTCCTCCTGAATCAGATACTCGCAGCCATGACCGACATTACACAGGTCGAAAGAGCGGGTTCACTCCCACTCAACATCTGGACCACCATCCAGGTTCATTTCCATGATTCCCACTCCTCTCTCCCAGAGGTAGTCTGGGGTCTGTCGCTGATCCCCTGCCATTTACATCTTGACTCTTACGTTACAGGACATGATGCACAGCTGGTTAACAGCTATCAGCAGACTTAATCAGGAGGACTACCTCTCCCACAGAGCCCTCGGTCTACCTCCAGAACGCTAGACGATTCATCCATGAAGGTTCCATCAGAGAATCCCCGCAGACAGGGGAGACTTTCAGGATAAGGTATCCAGATCAGGTAACATTCTGACATCCTCGTTCCTGCAGCCCATTTCCTCTAAAGGATTCCTCGGATACTGCCTCATCTCATGGTACTCCCGTATAGGTATATACAGGAGCCGCACTCCCTGTGCCTAGGGATAGGATTATCAGTTATGTACCGTAACCCGTCATATTCGGTCTGCTCCTCTACAGTCTATAGTAGGGATCAGGAGCAGGGTGTTATATTACCACTGCTATTTATGGACAGACAGGCCATCATCCACACTTACCTCTGCTACAGAGAGTTACTTATGCGTCAACTGTCTGTTATGTTCTCAACATCCTGCTGTAGGTCAGACCCATTAGTCCTGTTTCCCTATGGCAGATATTCTCTTCTGCCCACAGCCACATCTAGGGAAAGGTTACCTATATTAACTATTACTGGCTCTCTTGACTGTTATCCATAGCGGATCAGACCTACTACTTTCCTTATCCGCAGTTACAGTGCAGCATCCTGCTTTTACCTACTGTATAATATCCAATCCATGATCGTCAGCCTGTTTGTGTATCGGTACTTAAGACCTTATTCCTTCAGGAACTCAACGCTTCAAGTCTTCATCAGTTACGTCATGATGTCCTGAGGGTATTACAGACTTGGTATCTGGTGCGTGTCAGGAACAGGCCTCTGTTCATCGTGGAAACGGATTCGCTCAGCCCGCTCATCCTGTATCCTTTTTCAGTAGACTCGTCCGTTAATGTCTGGTACGTGGTGCCACGCCACGGCTTTGTCCTCATCTCTCCACAAACAGTTACAAGCCGCTGGCTATCTCTGCATCGTCAGGTCGCAGGTTCAGTCCTCGTGACTGCTTCTGCTTGCCGCCGCTATGGGACTATCAGGATTGCTCCGGTCCGTCCAAGCTCCTGGCCAATTTTTCCCTCTGAGCTCCTATAGGAAGTCGTGAGTGCCCCTACACGAGTTGTTGTCTCAGTTTTTTCTTTTTCCCTATAGTTGTCAGCAGCGCCCGACATTTGCAGGTTAATTGGTTGTTAAGGGAGTTCATCTCGGGGAAACTCAGCTTGGATTCATGATTCCGCGTACAGGTACTCGTCTTCTCTTCCTCCTTTCAGGATTGTCACCTGTCTAGGACCAAGATGGACTATCGTTTTCCGGACGGCTTAGTATGGATCCATAACTCCACATCCTGAGTAGTCTGCCGCCTACCTGACAAGGCCCCCTTTAATGCCGTGTCCCTTACTATATCTTCCCCTTCGACGAGAGAACTTCCGTCATTCAGGATATGATGGCCCTTCCTCAAGATGGCCTGTGCAGCGTAACACGGACCAGTCGGTTGTTTACATTTCCAGAGACAGGTAAAGTTTTTCCTCATCACAGTTTTCACTTCAGTCGGGCGGTTTTTACTCCAGCCTGACAAGTGTCATCAGATGGGCGGTCGTTACTCCAGCCTGACAGGTGTCATCAGATGGGCGGTCGTTACTCCAGCCTGACAGGTGCCACCAGATGGGCGGTCGTTACTCCAGCCTGACAGGTGCCACCAGATGGGCGGTCGTTACTCCAGCCTGACAGGTGTCATCAGATGGGCGGTCGTTACTCCAGCCTGACAGGTGTCATCAGATGGGCGGTCGTTACTCCAGCCTGACAGGTGTCATCAGATGGGCGCTCGTTACTCCAGCCTGACAGGTGTCATCAGATGGGCGGTCGTTACTCCAGCCTGACAGGTGTCATCAGATGGGCGGTCGTTACTCCAGCCTGACAGGTGTCATCAGATGGGCGGTCGTTACTCCAGTCTGACAGGTGTCATCAGATGGGCGGTCGTTACTCCAGCCTGTCAGGTGTCATCATGATTACTCCTGTCGTGTGTGTGGAATCTTCCCTCCGTTGGTGCCAAGGCTCCCACGGTAAGAGTCCTCGATTCTTCCCTTTCAAAGTCGGACCCTTTGGTTTCTATCTCCCTGTCCTGTTTTCCCCCTTCTATCATCGCTACATAAGCATGTTCAGTAAGATGGGGAGACAGTGTAAAACATGGGACAGGGTGTCCCTTCGTCTTACCTCTGGGCGAATTTTTCCTGTATAGGAGGAGCCATCCTCTTCTCTTTTAAGCTCTTCGCCTGTCGAAAGTACGACGTGTCCAGTGACACTTGTTCCCCGACCTGGGAACTGCCTTTTAGGGCCTGAGTCAATAGCCACCGGGAAGTCCATGATTCTCCCGTCTTATCCTCCCAGCCATGTATTACATCCAGGGTGGAGCGCTAAATTAGACAGTGGTTCTTTCCGCTGAACTCACTGTTCTGTTTTTTCTCCGCAGTTTCTCCCGAAGGGGGACACTCCAAGATTATCCAAAATCTTTCTACCTCTCCAGGAACTTGTGATCCTTCCTGGTCTTCGGTCCACACCTTCTTGTACTACACGGTAGCTCCGTTCGGCCTCAGCAGCGCCAATCTGAATAGGAGGTCCCTCATGCAGCAGTGGACCGACCTTACCTTTTTGAGAACTTGTCTCTTCCCACCCTAGGGACTGCTTTTGGACGTCCCATGGTTTCCTGTGTCCCCCAATGAAGCGATAGGGAAAAGAGGATTTTTGGTACTCACCGTAAAATCCCTTTCTCGAAGCCTTCATTGGGGGACACAGCACCCACCCTTATTTGTACCATTGTTGGTTCATCTTAGGGTAGTCTCTTTATACCTCCTTTCCTACTGCTTTCTTACAAACTGGTTAGTTCTCTCCCTGTCAGTGGGTGTAGCCTGCTGGGGAGGAGTTAGCCTTTTTTATTTCTGCCTAGTGTCCGCCTCCTAGTGGCAGCAGCATACACCCATGGTTTCCTGTGTCCCCCAATGAAGGCTCCGAGAAAGGGACTTTACGGCGAGTACCAAAAATCCTCTTTTTTTTTTTTTTCGTAAATCCGTCATACGGTTCCAAAGATATGGGCCTTTTTAATTAGTGCTAGTTCTTTGGATCTGTCCAAGTGGGTGTGGCTCACAGTATTTACTGGGGGGCGTGTCATTGGGCTGTTCTGCAGTTACCCATTAAGCACTGCCTACTTGGTAAAGAGCACAAAAATTAGCATGGTAAAGAGAACCATATCATAGCAAAAACTGGACACTTTTGATGTGGTGACAGGTCTTTATTAAGCTGTTTATTAACTGATCAAGCTGTAAAGTCATAGAACTCCCAAGTTCTTTGACACACCCCTAATGCACCTCCAGGCTAATTTGCATGTGGTTTTATAGCTCTATTTTTCACTATTGGGTGTATCAGATTACTACAAGACCGATGATATTTTATTGTTCTTATACCGTCTATGCAATGACACCAACAGTATGATTAATAATACCGTCCTTTAACAACGCAAGTATCAAAAGTTCCTAATTGGGCTATACTGGAGAAGATGATAGCGGTTTTATCCTCTTTGTGTTTAGATTATGTTGCATAGACGACTGTGGAACAACATGGACTGGGACCTGAACTACAATCTTACACTGGATGATACGTCAGAAGTCAGGCCCACCATCTGGCTCATGGTGGGCTCCAAAGAGCTTACCAATTCTTTGTACCAGAGATTGGGGCTGTGTTTGGAGCATAAGCCATTGGTGACGTTAAGTCCATCAAAAGGTAATTTTTTTTAAATCTTTTGTGTCACCTAATCGTTTTTCTGAAAAGCTGTCTGATCACGATGGCAAGTAGACGTCCAAAATCTACAAGGTCTGGTACAAAGCAAAGAATATCAGGCTTCTTAAATTTAGACTATAAGGTCCTGACATGACATTTCCACAGCACTGGTGCATAATTTTATATATATTTCTGTTGTGCCAATAGGTAAATCCTACCCTGGTATGTAGTTTTTGTTTTTTTTCCTGCAATTATCGGAATGTCTTTTCTTTCCTCTAATCATTATTGTTGGTCAGGGCACAGAGAAGTTGAGAATCGAATGGTGGATGATGCTCCAGTTACTTTGCCCCCCAATATTCACCTTCAGATCCTAAGTATTCCTGGATGGAAATATTCTTTGAACCACACAGAGCACATGCGCACCGTACATAAAGGTAGGACCCTTCTTATTAGAGTTTGCACCATCCATTTCTTTCTCTGCAGCCGTCCAAATCTAAAAAAGTCGTGACTCTCACATTTACCTAAAAGGGGGGTTCGGAATGGAAGACCTCCTTTATTATTTGCACCTTTTATTATATTTTCTCCACCACTAATGACTTTAAAGGGGTTTTCCAGTTTTGGAAAACCTCTTTCCCCAGGGTTTCCAACTTGATTTTTTTTTTTTTTTTTCTGGGCAGCTTCTAAAAAAATCACCTATTTCCCATAAATTCTTAGGGTTATAAGTGATACATGTCTACATACCATAAATCATATATGAAGACATCAGTGAGCTGTAAATGGGTGATAAATGCAGTCATATTAATCTGTACAAGTCTTGAAGAGCTTCAAAAAAATCACAAACACATAAAAAAAAAATTATGGACAGGGGAAAAAATGCTATATTTTTATGGACTCTCCAGAAATTTCTGGACGGTTGGCAACTCTTCCTGCCCCCTTGGCTGCAGATTGTCTTAAGAAAAGAAAAACAAAACTGAGCTTTTTTTTCTCCCTCCCAGGTCTAGCACTGAGTCTTGGCCTCTATGTCGGTTACTTTCTGCAGCACTGATGTCATGTTGACAGTTTTGCGGCCAATCAGTGAGCTCAGGGGCTTGTGCTGTCAACTCGGGCCGAGCCGCTGAGCTCAGTGATTGGCTGCAGCGCTGTAGTCAGAACTGCAGGCAGTGATAGACACCAGGAGCAGCAGCCCAGATTTGACGCTGAACCCAGGGTGAGTGAATAAAGCAAAGTTATTATTTATTTTTTTTAAAACCGCAGACAAGGGGACAGTGTTTTCCCGAAACTGTGTATGTTATATATAATATAATATGAGCCCACTCTTTACACTGCAAGTCCTGAAACTGGAGTTAGCTCCAATCGCTTCATTTTAACACTTTAGCTGCTGTGGTCAATAGCAACTGTGGCATCAAAGTGGTAAGAAAGAGTGGGTGAGCTTCTCTGCCAAATCAAAACAATGTAAAAAATTTGTTTTAAAACTTTTTTCATATTATAAAACAAAATACACGTAAAGAATACCGGTATATACTTATAAAAGTTTAAATCACTCCAATTTTCGCACTTAAAGAAAATCTAAAGCAACGAGGTTAATATATATAAAGGGGATATAAATATACTTGCTGGGCAGAGTTTTCATTACAAAATGACCCATAGAGCGATCAAAAAGGCGATGGTACCCGAAAATGATACCAAATAAAATCTACAGCGCAATTTCTTAAAATTTTTTTAAATATTTCCATCCTTTTCACTTTTTCCACAAGCTAATAAAAGGGGCGATGCTGATTTTAGCCGTGTTCTTTTGAGGATGCAGCACCTGTATGAAGTTGACGAAGACCCCGTCCTCTCCAAACCAGCTACAATAAATATCAAGGTAATTCAAGGCATCTCCTTTCTAAGAGTATATTCAGCACAGGATAAATACACCACCCCTGAGCTTTACCATTCCCGTATACACCACCCCTGAGCTTTACCATTCCCGTATACACCACCCCTGAGCTTTACCATTCCTGTATACACCACCCCTGAGCTTTACCATTCCTGTATACCTGTAGTATCCAATCTAACTTTACACCCCTTTTTCGTTGGCTTACTCTGATGCAGATTTCTTAGACCTCCAATTGTCACGTACGAATGCTATCCGTGTTTATCTGTCTGCGATTTATTTATTTATTTTTTTTGCGGCCCTTGCAGTCCGCGAAAAATCATGGAGATGTGTCCGATTTTGATCCGAAGGTCTGATTAAAATTGACAAGTCTGTGGGTCCGTTATACTTTGTCTGCCTCTCTGGCCGACAAAAAAATTGTCTGGCGCTTAACAGAAGGGGGCGAGACTGCACATAATTTACTCCAGAAAGTAAGCAAATCTATGTAGATTTTATTTTTTTATGCACACACATGCTGATTAATAGATCAGGTGCATCTTCTACCAGTGTGCTTTTTTATTACGACATTAATACATCTCCCCTGCTGTATTTTTTTGGTAAATGGTGTTGATAGAAAATCCAGGGCACTTTATATGAAAGGGACCACCCACTGGACCCTGTTCTTAAAAAAACACTCTATAGCACGTTTACCAACAATTACGGGGACTAAAGCTGGTTTCACACATCCGGCATTCACCGTTCAGACCGCAATGTCCAGAATAGCCGCTGGCCTCTCGAGCCGACTTTACCAGCCTCATAGGCATGTTTGATATATTACTGTTGAGATTAGGTCAGGGGACCCGTGTCTGGGCCGGTGATCACTGTCCATGCCTGGACCCTGAATGTTGGGTGTTTGAAACCTCAGTCGTTGTTTTCCTGTTTTCCACAAATAACAGAAATTAACTGCTGCCTTATCTGCCGTCATCACAGTTTGATTCGTTAACCTGATGATTACAATTATTTTTAGCTCAAAATAAATCAATTCAAGACAAAAAAAATGTTGATCAATCCCCTTACTCTCTTGACTATACCTTAGAAAACAGAATTTTCCAGGAACTAAACCTCCTAACACCAAGCTGATTCACCTATCCCTGATGTAGGCCCTCAGGGGCGGTGCATGATACACATTCACAGAAGATAAAAAAAGTAATTTCTTGTGTCATGCTCCACCCCCCGAGGGTCCTGCTCTGGGCATAACACAATGGGGCTGATTTAAAAAAACTTTCTTTGTTGCCCAAATCAAGCAATCAGAGCTCCGCTTTCATTTCTTAAACCGTTCTAGTAAAATGAAATCTGCGCTGTGATTGGTTACTAAGAGAAAGACAATTTTTTTTTTTTTTTAATAAAATAAATCTGGCCCAATGTTTTATATTATGTAGAGTGATGCTTTAAAAAGTTTTGACCCCTCAAAACGGCTTTTGACTCTAGCTAGGTGAAAGCATACCTAATTTTATGGCCATGCTACTTTGCAAAACTGAGAAATTCAAGTTTTAATCTCCCCCTTACTGCAATTGTAAGTGTCCTGTGGGTGGTCTCTTTCATATAAAGTCTCCTGGGCTTTCTGCACTAAACATTTCCTAACTCCTCGCCTTTGCTACCAGCTGTAGCGGACTTCTGGTTAGACACTACAACCACAAAGCTGGGGGAAGGGGATAGTGGGCATTCAATTCGAAACCCCAGTATACTTCACGTGAAAGGGACCACCCACAGAACACTTGCAATTGTAGCACAAGGGTTATTAAAGGGAACCTGTCACCAGCTTTTTCCCATTATAACCTATGGTCACCATATTTCAGCCCTGTGTTACAGAATTCTGGAATGCTGTATATAAGTCTCGAAGCCGCTCTGCAAAATGAAAAAAATACCTTTTATTATACTCACCTGCGGGGTGGTCTGGTCCGATGGGCGTCACTGTTCTTGGTCCGGCGCCTCCTCTCTTCTTGCGATCGCCGTCCTCCTCCTTCTCTGCTTCGTGTGGATGATGCCTAGGGCAGCGCAAAGTACTATTCTGCGCATGCGCGAGAAAAGACGAAAGAGCACTGGTGCATGCGCACTACAGTACTTTGCTCTGCCCTCAGCAGGGTAGAAAGATGTACGCCTCTGCAGGAGTGGGGGAACATTGTGTGGATGACGTAGGACCCCTTGAGAGATGCAGGCTGTTAGAGCATGCTATGGGTTTTTGGGTTGCAGCAGCTGCAGACACATAGGTTGGGGAATCCTGCGTTAATCACATAGTAATTGAAACCATAATGGTGTATTACTTTGTACTGATCTATAATATTTACATGGATGTGAGCCGCGTAAGCTGTAAACTGCTAGTCACCACCTGTAAAGGTGTGGTCCACATGATAACACACATTTTCGTATACTTTGTTAGGGAATTCTGAGATAAAGAGCTATTCACAGATTCAGCGCATTGCTTACAAGAGATACAGTAGCGGTGGTCGGTCTCCTAGGCAATGAGCTGAAAAGAAAAGTGTTACTATCTCTAGAACGGTGGCAAATTTTAACAAGCAGTAAATTGCAAAAGTGCTTGTTTTTACAAGCTCTATCCAACGATACCCATCTATGAAGTTGCAAATAACCTTTTAATAGATAGGAGAATCATCTACAGTATTCACTGTCCTGCATTACATAGACAACCCATTAGTATTTATTGGCACTATGTAATGAATGCTTGTTAAGCACTGAAAACTTGCAGCCTTGTTTTCCTAAAGGCACTTTGTAATCAGCTTATTGTCAATGGACCCTTTTACCAGGAGGACATTTTTTAAAGCAGGGAATCCCCCACCACCTCCCGTAGTAGAGAAATATCACCAGCAAATGTTACTGCTTGGGTCGTCCTCTTTATTTAAGTGGTTTTGTACCTATATCTGTTTTGGTTATATATAACCTGGGTCACCGCTTGCTCTGTGGTTGTCACCCAGTGTCCCCAGACTCCTGATCTGCAAATTTTTCAAGTTAAAGGATATCCTATAAATGTGATGGGAATATCATCTTAATATAGTGCATCAGTGCAGATTTGCCAATTGGGATCCGACACAGCTCAACAACTACCCCCGGAAGCAGCAGACATGGTTGGCGGGTTGCTTGTCACGCTGCTTTCCCAGAGACAGACATAATGAAAGATCTAGGTTTTGCTTGAAGTGGATGATTCAAGGACTTCTTCTATTTACTAGTGATTTTTCTGAATCGTAGGGAGGATGTCCTCTTCGTACACAATATTTTCCTCTGAGGTCGACCTTGTGTTCTCACATGTGCTTTCATATCCAGTCATCACTTTAGCAGACCACACTGACTTCAGCATAAGTGGCTGCAGCATGGATCATTTCCAGTTAATAGGCCCCTTGCTATGTTATAAAAGAGAGTTTAGTGGGGAAATCCAGCCCCATTGTGATGCTAGCGGGGCGGGAATCTCCCTCTGACCCAGCTCGTTAGCCCGGCTAAAACCATAACCTGGACTATTGGTTTTAATTGCTAGCCATAGGTCTAACAGAAGCTGTCTTTAAGATATTCCTTGTTAGATGCACAGGCAGTAATGCATTAAAATACATAAGGAATCCACAGTAATAAAAAAAAAAAATAAAAAAACAAAATGAAAGCTTAATAATCAATTTTAAAAAAATGCATATAGGAAAAAGAAAAAAAAAGCGAACCATTGTTTTAGCAAAACTTTTTTTTACTTAAGAAAGAAGTTATAATTTAGAAAAGAACAAAATAATTTATGACCAGATACATTTTCTGAACATTTTGCAGTGATCTAAATGTAAATGGGTTGAAAGGACGTTACCACCTATTGACTGGATAGGTAATAACTTATTGATCGGTGGGGCCCACACTGATTTGGCAGAAGTTTTAGCTCTGCTAGAATGGAGCAGACGTGCACACACCGCTGCTCCATTCATTCCCAAAGGGGCTGCAGCTCTGCAGTCCTACAGCAATCTTTAAAGGGGTTGTCCAGTCCAAAATGATAAGTCTGCAGTCACTCTTTGTGACTGCAGACATATGAATCCCCCCAGCACAGGCATTGTGCGCTGCAGGGATTTGCTCGTTTC
Source organism: Phyllobates terribilis (assembly GCF_046119375.1). Classification (NCBI taxonomy): domain Eukaryota; kingdom Metazoa; phylum Chordata; class Amphibia; order Anura; family Dendrobatidae; genus Phyllobates; species Phyllobates terribilis. The sequence goes on along the minus strand of NW_027362761.1, from coordinate 1,146,955,198 downwards.
TGAGCTGGGACCGGAGGGTATGAATTATACATAATCCCGGCCAGAGCCCAACTAGTGGGCGCGGCCACGCTCCATACACTTGTACTGAGTGAGGCCACGCCCACTGGATGGCTGCCTCACTAGACGGTGCACTGCCTCGCTCCATACATACAGGCTTATCAATTTGGACCTGACAGCCCCTTTAAGTTACCTCCAATCCTATGTATAGGTAATAAGTTAATTTTACCCGACAACCCCTTTTAACACTAAATTTTATGAACTGAAAAAAAAAATGCGCCTACAGAACAAGACTTCAGAGAGCGATGCCGGTAAAACTAAAAAAAAAAGGAATTGCAGAAAGCGTAGAAATTCACCTCTTAAATGTGCAACATCTCAAGGGGTTTTCCACATTAGACAGTCCCTACCAGGATTCCTTTGAAAAAAATCGCATGGTGTCTGTCGTCGCCACGTAATGTTGGACGTTCTGAGACGTTGTGCTTGTTACAAATTAAATTGTAAAATTGAAATACGTGCACGGAAGAACCACGTCTGATACATTTGAGCATCAGGCTAGATCTGCTTTATTATATGCTCTGGTCCAGGTTTATAGAAGTTATTAGTATTTATACTTTAAAACAATATAATTGGCTCAGCTTATCTCTAAATATGTGCTGGCATTAGCATACATACATCTAATTGGCTAGGTTAACACTACTGACACCCAACTTTCTTCCTTTTGTTTTCTCTGAGTCTCTAGACAAAGACATTCCTAAGATCCCCTTATCACTGCAGTGCCTCCATAGGAGATATTAAGAGTTACACTTTGCTCATTCAGTCTGTTGGTTGCTTTTGTAATCTAGGGCAGGACAGGTCCTCCAAAGAGAGATGCTCTATGTAAGGGTATATAAAAAGTCGTTCATAGTTACATCCAGAAAAGTGGTCCGATTTTTTTTCTCACTTGCCACCCGTATACAATCCGCTTTTAATCAATTACAGGATCATTTACAGTTTCCTATGTTACAGAACTGCAATGTGTCCATAAAAGATGCATGCTCTACTGTGGCTCCGTATGCCATCTGATTTTTTTTGGTCGCACCCATAAACTTGAATGGGTGAGTCTCTTTCCATTTCCAAAAGAAACTAGTGCACGCAGCGCTTTTTTTTTTTTCGCACACAGATTTTTTCAGTGAAATTTTTTTTTTCTGCTCTATTATTTAAATAATATTTATCCGTGTGGTGTCCCTTTTTTTTAACCAAAAATACAATCGTGTGTATGAGCCGTAACAATTTCCACTCTGGCAACAGATGAGGATCTGATTAGAGCATTAGGTAACTCACAATTATCAATAAGGTGTTTGAAAATAGGTTTTCTGTACTGAATAACAAAAATGTTTCCAATGTGACTGTCCTTTTACTTTCCTTATTACTAAATTATTGCCAATAATTGCAGTGGTTAGCATGGGCTTCTCATACTAGATATTCTTTATGTTAGCTTCTTCTTCAATCTCTGGGAACCGTGAAGTTGGTGGAGGAACGCTCTCTTACTGGAACCTGGGACCTCACCACCATGGAGCGGTGGAAGTGGAAGTCCATGCAGAAGAAAAACAGTGGTGGGTACCTAAATAGTAATAACTGATCAGGACGTAAATGCTTCCATTGTGTTTGTTGTTTTTTTTATGTGCAGAAAACTTGCTGCATATTTTGAAAATCTTTTTCCTCCGACTGCAGCTTGTTCTGAAAAAGTTTAGTGCGCTCTACACTCTCTCTTCAGGTCGAGCGTGGAGCCTCCGTCTCTGCTACAGGTGTCTGTAGCGCTGCTGATGTGACATGAGCCTGTAGCTGAGCTCGGCGGCACTGCCAAAGCTGACAGCACGAGCGGCTGAGATCATCGATTAGCTGCAGCACTGTTGATGTGACATCAGCACTGCAGACAGTAACAGGCACCAGAAGCTGAGACTGAGACTATGCTGGACCTGGGAAGGATGAGTAAAGCACAATTTACTTCTTAAAAACAAGCTGCAGCTGGGGGACACAGAGTTCAACAGCGTGTTTAACTTTTCTTTTTTGGTTCTTCCCCTATGGGCTTCTATGTTGAGTCTAAAAAAAAAATGCATGTAATAAACACAAGAATCACAAAGTTTCGAAACTGAAAATGCATAAAAAATGCTGCATCAAATCTGTGCCAAAAATGCTGCAAAGAAGGGGAAAAACGTACAGGAGCACAATAATCCGATTGCTATTGTGTGTTTTTGTGCAGATAGCTGCAAAAAGACCCCCAAAAAGCAGCGTCTTTTTACATGGTAACGGGGTGTTATAGTATTTGTAGATTTGTTATTCTTCTAAATGTAAATACCAATCCTATACACTGGGAAGATGTTATCTGTACAATGGTGCGCTCCCCCACCCATTAGTTTCTTCCTTTGAAGCCCCCTCTTTCCTTAGATCAAAGAGCTGTATGTTATAACTCATCAGCCACACAGTAAGGAAGAAATATGAGTAATTTCTTAATTTAATTATCACTATAAGTATTTTATTTCCTGAAATTACTGATGTACTCAAACATAACAGGTATATCTCACAGTGGATGCTGTGCCTTCTACACACTGAATGTAGATATCACTGGTTGTGCACTTTGGAGCTCTGAGCAGGGGGAGCAAAGGACCCCCATTCTCCCCTTAAAGGAGTCGCTGAATTTTCATTTATTAGACATACAGTCATGGTCGAAAGGGTTGGCACCCTTGAAATTGTCAACAGTAAGAGGAGAAGAGAACCGTCTGAGGACTTGAGAAACAAAGTTATTAAAAATATCAACAGTCACAAGGTTACCTAGTCCATGACTGTATATTCCATATCCTGCTGCAGGTGTAGAGTTGTCTCCTCATGCCAGTTATCTCATTGGGTCACTGTAGCTGTACTTTAACATTTTTATTCCCTATAATTGAATTATAAAAGGGATTCTTTTGGTTTATATAAATCAAGCATAATGGGGTTGTCCGGGATTAAATCATTTGGTCCATAGTGTTGCAGCTGTAGAAAATAACAAATACTCTTCCTGCATCCATCAATTTCTTTCCACCACCGCTCTAGTCTTGACAGACTACAGTGGTGATTTCACAACTACAGCGCACACGACTGCTGCAGCCAATCACTGGACTTAGCAGCTCATCCTAGCTACATCAACAGAGCCACTAAGCCCAGGTATTGGCTGCAGCCATCTTGTCCATTGAAGTAGTCATGTCACTTGCAGAAGGTTGTCAGTGAAGACTGGAGTAGCAGCGGAGAGGCAGCACTGGACTTGTTGAGGATGGGTATTGCTGTTTGTTACCTTCTATAGCTGAAACATTATGAAAGAAAAAAAATTAATCCCAGAAAAATGTTTAAGGTGTACCTACAGTTTCAAAATAATTTGGATGTGTCAAAAGTGATATGTCAGAAGTTTCCGACTTTGGGTAATAAGACCCCACCGATCACTGGAGAAGGGTTGAGCTGAGTGCTGTGCTCTGCTCTCCTCGGAGGTGTAAATGCTGGAAGATGGGTGTGTGTAAAGCCGCGCCGCCAGAGATTCAATATACGATAATAAACCAAAAGAAGTGTAGATGCGGTTTTATTCGTCAACGTGTTTCAAGGCAATCCAGCCTCTTCATCAGGACAAACCACAATGATCCTCTGAGGTGTTGTTTGAACCCTGTTTAGATTGCGTATGTCAAACTCTGGCCCGCCGGTCACATCTGCCTCACAGGGTGAGTACATTTGGCCCGCAACGCCGAGCAGGTCCCCCGAGTTTTTTTTGGTTTGCGACGCCCCCCGCCAGGCATCGCACTTTCCTAGATGCTTATACAGTTGAAAGCAATGATGTAGGAGGCCCATCTGCCGTAAGTCAGAAGTTTTGATTGTTGATTTTCCGTTGTCAACCCACCTATAAAAATCTATGACTTTGAGCAGAAAGATTCAGCTTGCCATTGTGCTTTTCGAGAAGAATGGCCATCACTTTGACATGTCTACATTTTTCTGAAACTAGAAGTACGCTTTAATGTACCGTAAATGTAAATTTATTCCGCTTCCTAAAATAATTAGTGTTTAGATTCCTCACCTCTCCTTGCTGTCATTGAATGGAATAATTCTTGTTTACATCCAGAGGTTACAGTTACAGATGAGGGAATAAATTTGAGGGAAATTGAATTCTACAAAAATCCTCATTCGCCAAATTCAGATCTTTTTTATTATTCGTTTTTGCAAGGATTCAGCAAAGTGGCACCATTTTCTGAACCACAAAGGGCTATGAAAAGGTTAAAAAAAAATAAAAAATATATCCTTATACTGAACTCTCCGGCCCTTCCAGTACTTACCATTATCTGACATGGTTGTCCTGATGAAGAAGTTATATACTTCTAAACACGTTGGCGAATAAACCACTTATTTAGATTGGCATCCGTCATCCTTTTTTCTAATGGCAGCGCAGAATTAACCCATTTGCTTTTATCAATACCTATGCTAAAGAAATGAAAATAGAATATATAAAACAGGGAGTTGGACACTGACGATGAATAGAAGGCACAATGACTAAATGGGTTTTTCAGCTCAGTGTATACCCAAAAAAAGAAAGGAACAGATCTACCTGATCCCATTGCTTTTAACATGTCAACTAATATACTCGGTTAGATGTAGATATGGTCCCAAGTCCAGATGGGCAGCATCCGGGGGTTCTGAAGGAACTCTGCTCAGTCCCTGTAGATAACCTATAGAGACTTTCTAGTGACTGGCCCTGTACCGAGCCACTGCCAATGTGGTTTCATTCCATTTTCTAAAATGGCTTCAGGTCTTCCCCAAGTATATAGACCAATAAGCTTAACATTGATTGCTGGAATAATGTTTGAGAGACTTGTAAGGAATTACATACAGGAACATGAGGGATAAAATAACATTATACATGATGACCACCACGGCTTTACTAAGGACAGATGTTGCCAGACCAACCTAGGTCTTTATGAAGAGGTGAGTAGAAAAATGGACAGAGGGCTAATTGTGGATAGTGTTTCTTGGACCTTGTGAAAGGATCGGATGCTGTCCCACGTAAACGCCTAATGAGTAAATTAAAGGGGTTGTCCGGTCCATATCGATAGGTCTGCAGTCGCTCCGTGTGACTGCAGACTTTATTAATCTCCTCAGCGCACATATTGTGTGCTGCCGGGGTTCACTGGGTTCTGAGCCGGGACTGGAAGGTAAGTATGCCTTATACATGATCCTGGCCAGAGCCCGTCGAGTGGACTTGGCCTCGCGTCATACACTTGTATGGAACGAGGCCGCGCCCTTAAGTCGGCCACGCCCACTGAGCGGCAGTGTCACTCGTCGGGGTTGGGGCTTCATTCCATACAATTCTATAGAGCGAGGTCATGCCCACTGGACAGGCTCTGGTCGGGAGTAAGTATAATACATACATACCTTCTGGTCCCGGCTCAGAAACCGGCGAAACCTCGCAATGCACAATGCATGCGTTGGGAGGGATTCATACAGAGTGACTGTAGACTTATCGATTTGGACCGGACAACCCCTTGGATTGAAAACTGGTTCAAAGAGCGACTACATCCAGAGAGTTGTGGTGAATGACTACTACGCTGATACTCTGACTGGTCTCCGGTTATATGTGGTGACCCCCAAGGTTCAGTGCTGGGTCCTCTATTATTCAATTTATTTATTAATCCTATGGAAGACGGGATTATTAGTGTTGTTTATATTTTTGCAGATGGCACCAAGCTATGTAGTGTAGAACATTTTATGGAAGACTGGGGCAGACATACACAAAAAAGGGCCCTTATGTAAGAATGGTATATGAACTCTTTCTGCTTTGGATGTGGCAGTGACCCCACTTGCCCCTTTGGCCCCTGTGTGGCTACATACGTTGCACCAATGGTATGGCCATCCCTGATGAAAAATGTTATCAGCTGACTTGGACAAACTGAGTGTTTGAGGACCAGCTTGGCAGATGAGGTTCAATGTAGAGAAGTGTAAAACTAGGAGAGTCCCTTGTAGAGAAGGATCTGGATGTACTTGTATATCACAGACCGAATAACAGCGTTCAATGTCAATAAGTGTTTTCTAAAGCAGGCAGGATACTGTCATGTAAAGGAGACATGGACTTATAGTACATTGACGTAATACTACCACTGTGCAAAGCGTAACTGCAATCTCATTTGGAATATGCCTTTCAGTTCTCGGAATTGGTTCATAGAAAGGACGCACCGTAGTTAGAAAAAGTACAAAGAAGAGTCACAAGGCTGATAAGTGGCTCGGAAGATGTTAGTAATGAAGAAAGATTAAAAGAATTACATTTATTTAGTTTTGAGAAGAGACTTTTAATCCCTTTACCACCTGTGGTTTTTCCGTTTTTGCATTTTCTGCTCCCCTTCTTCCCAGAGCCATAACTTTTTTTATTTTTCTTTCTATATGGATATGTGAGGGCTTGTTTTTTGCGGGACAAGTTGTACTTTTGAACAACATCATTGATTTTACCATATAGTGTACTGAAAAACGGGAAAAAAAATTCAAGTGCAGTGAAATTGCAAAAAAAGTGCAAGTGTTTTTTTTTTTTTTTCTATCATGTTCACAAAATGCTAAAACTGACCTGCCAATATGATTCTCCAGGTCATTACAAGTTCATACATACCAAACACGTGTAAGTTCTTTTTTATTTAAGTAGTGGAAAAAAATCCAAAGTTTGTAAAATAAAAAAAAATAAAAAAAGAAGAAAATAACATGACTACTAGTGTTGAGCGATACCTTCCGATATCAGGAAATATCGTATCGGATTGGATCGGGCCGATACCCAAAAAGTATCGGATATCGCCGATTCCGATACCGGAAACCTATGCAAGTCAATGGGACACAAATATCGGAATGAAAATAAACCCTTTCTTTCCTTGTAGGTTAATTCTACATGAAGTAAAACAACTAAGAATAATGTAGAATGACATGAAAAGCCGGCAATTCATCAGCGGCATTCACCGGTACCCGACAATTTACAACAGAAAGAATAGAGCTTCACACATAGATTAGGTAGATAGAACCATGTCAGTCACATATATATGAAGTACTGTGACAGTGTTGCTTACTGTACTTGTCATTTAGTGTAAAGGATTTATTTTAAAAAATATTAGTGTTTTCGTGCACCGTCTCTTTAAGAAAGCCGGCCGGCAATTCAGCATCTGTACCCGACAATTTATAATAGACAGAATAGAGCATCACACATAGATTAGATAGATAGAAACATGTCAGTCACATATATATGAAGTACTGTGACAGTGTTGCTTACTGTACTTGTCATTTAGTGTTAAAATAAAGGATTTATTTAAAAAAAAATGGCGTGGGGTTCCCCTTAATTTTAGGCTCTAGCGGAGGTTAAGCAGACAGCTGGGGCAAATGTTTGAAGCCTGGGAAGGGGGTAATACCCACGGAGCTTCCCAGGCTACTAATATCAGCCCCCAGCTGAATACCTAGCCTTTACTAGCTATTAAAATGGGGGAACCCCCCAAAAAAAATAACGTGGGGTCCCCCCTAATTTAATAGCTAGCACAGGCTAGGCAGACAGCTGGGGGCTGATATTAATAGCCCAGGAAGGGTGCCATGAATATCGGCCCCCTCCCAGGCTAGAAACACCAGCCGTCAGCCGCCCCAGAAATGGCGCATCCATAGGATGCGCCAATTCTGGCACTTAGCCTCGCTCTTCCACGCTGCCCTGTAGCGGTGGCAGTGGGGTAATAGGGCTGGGGTTGATGTCAGCTTATAATGCCAGCTGACATCAAGCCCAGGTTAGTAATGGAGAGGCGTCTATAAGACACCCCCATTACTAACCCCATAGTCAAAGTTAAAGAAAAACACAAACACCCAGAATAAAGTCCTTTAATTGAAATAAAGACACAATTCTTTATTGTTCTAAATTAAACCATACTTACCATCACGCCCATTCCAGCTGAAGCCAACGATCTCCTGAAATAAAAGAAAAATAATAAACCAACATCATCCTTACCTTTCCATGGTTCCCATGACAGCTTCAGCTCTGCTACATCGAGATGACTGGCTGGACCGCAGCAGAACGCTGCCATCCAGCCTGTCAACCCGCAGACACTGAGAAGAGCAGGCTTGCTTCGCTCCTCAGTGTCTCGCTGTGACGGCATCCAGATGAGCCGAGGTCATGTCAAATGAACTCGGCTCACCTCATGCACGTCACTGACAGCGTGGGAAAATTCTCACGCTGAAGTGCTGAGTGCAGGAGAATTTTCCCACGCTGTCAGTGACGTGCATGAGGTGAGCTGAGTTCATTGGACATGACCTCGGCTCATCTGGATGCCGTCACAGCCAGACACTGAGGAGTGGAAGCATGCCTGCGCTTCTCAGTGTCTGCGGGATGACAGGATGGATGGCAGCGTTCTGCTGCGGTCCAGCCTGTCATCTCGATGTAGCAGAGCTGAAGCTGTCGTGGGAGCCATGGAAAGGTAAGGATGAGGTTGCTTTATTATTTTACTTTTATTGCAGGAGATCGTTGGCTTCAGCTGGAATGGGCGTGACTGTAAGTATGGTTTAATTTAGAACAATAAAGAATTGTGTGTTTATTTCAATTAAAGGACTTTATTCTGGGTGTTGTGTTTTTTTAAATACTTTACTAGAAATTCATGGTGGTCATGTCTAATATTGGCGTGACCCCATGAATTTCGGGCTTAGGGCCAGCTGATAATGCCAAGCTGGCCTTAACCCCTTTATTACCCAGTGAGCCACCGCACCAGGGCCCTGGATGAGTTGGGTACAGCGCCAGAAGATGGCGCTTCTATGAACGCGCCATTTTCTGGGGCGGCTGCGGACTGCAATTTGCAGCGGGCGTGGCCCAGAAAGCTTGGGTCTCCCTGCGCTGCGGATTCCAGCCCCCAGCTGCCTAGTTGTATCTGGCTGGGCACAAAAATAGGGCGAAGCCCCACGCATTTTTTTTTTTTAATTATTTCATGAAATTCATGGAATAATTAAGAAAAAAAAGGGCTTCCCTATATTGTTGTGTCCGGCTAGGTACAAATAGGCAGCTGGTGGTTGGGGGCAGCCCGTTCCTGCCTGCTGTACCTGACTGGACACAAATATAGGGCGAAGCCCCACATAATTTTTTTTTAATTATTTCATGAATTTCCTGAAATAATTAAAAAAAAATTGAAGTGGGGCTTCGCACTATATTTGTGTCCAGCCAGGTACAGCAGGCAGGAACGGGCTGCCCCCAACCACCAGCTGCCTATTTGTACCTGGTTGGACACAACAATATAGGGAAGCCCTTTTTTTCTTAATTATTCCATGAATTTCATGAAATAATTAAAAAAAACAAAACGTGGAGCTTCTCCCTATTTTTGTGTCCAGCCAGGTACAACTAGACAGCTGGGGGATGGAATCTGCAGCGCAGGGAGGCCCAAGCTTTCTGCCCCCCCGCTGAAAATTGCAGTCTGCAGCCACCCCGGAAAATGGCGCGTTCATAGAAGCTGGATGCTGTACCTGCTGGCATACAAAAATATGGCGAAGCCCACGTCAAAAGTTTTGGGAAAAATTAATTAAAAAATAAATAATAATTTAGGGACTGCATCTTTATTAACTCCTCAAATGTCATTTAGTGTTAAAATAAAGGATTTATTTAAAAAAAAAATGGCGTGGGATCCCCCATAATTTTAGTCTCTAGCGGAGGTTAAGCAGACGGCTGGGGCAGATGTTTGAAGCCTGGGAAGGGGGTAAAACCCACGGAGCTTCCCAGGCTACTAATATCAGCCCCCAGCTGAATACCTAGCCTTTACTAGCTATTAAAATGGGGGACCCCCCCCAAAAAAAATGACGTGGGGTCCCCCCTATTTTAATAGCTAGCAAAGGCTAGGCAGACAGCTGGGGGCTGATATTAATAGCCCAGGAAGGGTGCCATGAATAATGGCCCCCTCCCAGGCTAGAAACACCAGCCGTCAGCCGCCCCAGAAATGGCGCATCCATAGGATGCGCCAATTCTGGCACTTAGCCTCGCTCTTCCACGCTGCCCTGGTGCGGTGGCAGGGGGTAATAGTGGTGGGGTTCATGTCAGCGCCAGCTGCCATGAAGCCCAGGTTAGTAATGATGGGCGTCTATAAGACACCCCCATTACTAACCTACAAAGTGTTAAAAAGAAAAAACACACACTACACCCAGAAAAAAATAATTTATTTGAAATAAAACACACAATTTTATTTAATTCTTAGTTTACTAAAAATAATAGTTACCTGTCCACGTTCCTGCGCTGATCTCCCATGCACAGCTGTCACATCTGGAGATGGTGACAGCTGTCATGGCTGCTGTAAGCTCACGCTGCCGGGAACACGTCCGCTCCCGGCAGCGGGAGCCACTGACTGAGGTCACCGGAGTGCATTCAGGCAGCGCAGCTCCGGAGACCTCCTTTACGGCACTGCTGTACCGTGGGAATTTCTCACGATACAGCAGGGCCGTAAAGGAGCTAACCGGAGCAGCGCTGCCTGAACTCCGGTGAACCCTTACGGCCCCGTCATTCTAGCGGCGGCAGCGGTTCAGAGCGGTCACATTCTATGTGGCTGCTCTAAACTGGAGATCATCGTGGGACACTCGTGGACTACTACGGAGGGGTAAGGATAAGGTTGTGGTTTATTATTTTATATTTTATTACAGGAGATCGATGGCTTCGGGGAATTAGGTGTCTAGGTGAGTATAGGTGTAGTTTTTTATTTTTTACTTTATTTTAGGTGGCGATCGGCGGGGACAGGTAATGTATGAACTAATTTCTTTTAGGTAACCACTGGCCACCAATGACATGTATTTAACATTTATTGGGGACACAGTAGGGCAATTTAAATAGCAGGATCAGGCTGATGGGAACTACTGCTCCCATCGAGCTGATCCTGCTGGCAGGAGTGGACGGGGGACAGACATAGGCCGATGGGAGTAGTAGTGTCACATCGGCCTATGTCTGCCTGCACGCACAGACACCGCGCACACCCGCACAAACATCGCACACACACCCCGCACACACACCCCGCACACACACTAATCATGACGGGTCTGGGAGGTGAGGCTGACCTGTGCGGCCGTGGGAAAGTTCATGTGAGTTCATGCAGTCAAGCATGAACTCACATGAACCCTCTGAGGGCACCGCTGCGACTTCAAATGAACAGCTGATCAGCATCACCTGATACCTCAGCTGTTCATTTGAAATAACCGGCGGGAAAGCGCAGCACAGAACGGGAAAGCCGGCGGTGAAGTCTTTTCACTGCCGGCTTCCCCGCCCGGGTCCTTCGCTCCTTGGTGCTGCGCTCCCCGCCCGGTCCTAATTTACGATTGGGATTGGAGGTGGCGAGGGGAGCGGAGGATCGGGGTGGGGGGCTGCGGGGAAGCAGTATGGGGCTGTGTGATTGTTTAAAAGCCGGCGGCTTTTTACCGCGCGCCGGCTTTTAAACAATCAGGAGAATTCTCCCCCGCTGGGATGGCATTCTGATGACAGGCTGGATCGCGCTGCCATCCAACTTGTCATCCTTCACAGACACTGCAGAGCGCAGGCATTATGGGAACTTCCGATTCCGGTATCCGATATTGTAAAAGTATCGGAATTAAGTATCGGAATTCCGATACCGCGAATATCGGCCGATACCCGATATTACAGTATCGGAATGCTCAAGACTAATGACTACTGATATACATGTGTAATTCTTATCCTGAATGTTGATCCAGTTGATCGACATTCGGGATCAGGAGGGAAACTTTTGCTCTTTTAGGCTAGACAGGATCATTATGGATGTACTTGGACCCATGCCCTTTACTTTCCCATGAATTTGTTGGACAACTTGTATGTAGCATATCTATCATCCATGATGCAGGTTCTTAATATTATAAATGCAAAAAGATAAGGCTTAGAAAAGGTTCCTATCTCACTCATCATATAGTGCACCATGCCTATTCGTTACTATTACATAAGTGTCCTTATATAAGTACACCCCACGTGTTCAACACCCCATTTCCCCCACCAGTATTATACTGCCACTGTAGACAGAAAATCCTCTGTGAGCTAAACAACCCATACTTCAAGCATTACTTAGCTGTGATACAATGTAGCAAATCCTTGGGATGAGACATTTGGGCAGTTCATTTACTGCACTGAATAAAATTGCAGAAAATACTCAGGTGTCACAGGACATTTAAGCTCTGCACGGGCTTCAGCCTCTGGATTTGTTTTCATCAACTGACTGCAAGCTGAAATCTTGGCAATCCTGAGAAATTAAAATCTAGAAGATATTGGGAAAATGTAGACCTTTTTTATTAGCCATGTCATCCCCTGGGCGTGTACCCGAAAGATAAACCCAGCTAGAAGGTAATGTAAGCATTAGTTAATTCGTGGTTTCCTGAATCAGAGTGTTGACATGCCCATGTCTATTCTGCATTTTGTAATCTGAAACACCCAAAAGGAGATCATGCACAAATCTCAGCAACTATGACAGTTCTGCCTGGCACAGAATCATGAATCCCTTCTATTAGTCTGTGTCATCGATTACGTCTCCCTCACCCCCGACATTGGAAACAAACCCCAAGTAGTTTCTGTCAACAATTATCAATTTATTTATTTTTTATTTTACTCACTTATATAGCGCCATTAATTTCACAGCACTTTATAGACATCAACATCACTGTCCCCATTGGGCTCACAATCTACATTCCCTATGTCTTTGGAATGTGGGAGGAAACCGGAGAACCCGGAGGAAACCCACGCAAACATGGGGAGAACATACAAACTCCTTGCAGATGTTGTCCTTGCTGGGATTTGACCCCATGACCCCAGCGCTGCAAGGCCGCAGTGCTAACCACTGAGCCACCGTGCTGCCCACAATTCCTCACCATTATTAAAATCTGCTTACTATCAGTGGATGAGAATGCTTCACAATTAGAGAGTTCTGTCAGCTAAGAAGTGGATACAATTGTGTACATTCTAGACCATGCTCTGTGAGCTAAATATATGAGTTTGCTACAATGTATCAGTCTGCAGTCCAGCTGTTGAGCTGGCAGAGCATTGTCTAGACAGGCTACAATTGCATCCAGCTGAGAGCAGGACTAACTCTGTATAGGTTTGCAGCATGTGGATGTAAGCAAGTGTTTTCTCATTCACTAACAGCAAACAGAACATTTGAAACCAAGTATATTCGAAAGTTCTAGAACTTCTTTCTTTAAAAAAAAAAAAAAAAAAAAAACCCTACCTACAATCATAGTAGTCACCTAGCTTTTTTTCATAATTGTTGGCTATAGCTATGAAGCCGCAGTGGAACTGAAAGAAGATGAAGTCTCTTCTGCTCATTTATTATATTAAGGGGATGAATATGTTTTTAATATGCTTATTTAATATGCTAATTATGCCTATTTTTTTTTCTTTTTTTTTATATAGATGAGCGAATATGTACGAAAAGCATGGAGAACTTTACTGTAACTGTTGCACCAAAGGAAATAAGAACTTTTTTTGTATATTTTCAGTAACCACTAGTTCCTGTACTGTGAAAAAAAGTAGTTTATGATGTTTTTTTTTTTTTTCTGTCAACCTGGACTTCAAAACAGGAGATGTGAATAGGTGGTCTTCAATGTTAGGTAGAACCGGGCATTGGTACCTGGTGAGTGGGAGTTTTTTCAATGACCTTCATTATTTGTTATTATATGGAACTTTTTGCACTTTGACTGTTTATGCCAAAACTTAAGCGGCCAATGAGATATATTATATTGTAAAAAAAAAATGTAGTGAGTTGTATATTATGTACATGAGTTGATGATACTTTGAAATGAAAAATTTATTTTTTATGGTTGCATTATTAAATAAAACAGCTGATTTATACATGAAATTACTGGTGTACATTAAAAAGGATTTTGAGGTCAGATATAAGACACTTTGTAGTGTAGAAGCATGGAGTCCTGGGTTCAAATCCCACCATAGACTACATCTTCAAGGAGTTTGGATGTTCTCCCCGTGTTTGTCTCGGTTTTATCCGGTTTCCTCCCACTCTCCAAAGTCATACTGATAGGGAATTTATATTGTGTTGATAATATTTGTAAAGCAGCAGCCTCCAAAGCTGACCTCCGATGAGAGAGAGAATTTTCCTTGCCAAAAGTTTGGATCCCCATTGTTTTCAATAGGGTTCTAATTCAAGTTCGAGTACCGAACTTTGGAATAAAGTTGGGATCGGATACCAGAACCCCAACTCCCACGGGGTCTGCTCATCCCTAATGTTGACCATTTAAATCCCAGTGGCGTTTAAATCTCACAATTGCCAGTGCTACCTCTCATCAGCCCCCCATGACGCGAAGGTCCCTGTCGCTGCCATCTTTGCAATCCTGTGAAGCTGAGCCACAGCCTGAGCTTCATAGGAGACAGTGACTTTCACTATATATTGCAATCTATAGTATTAGATATTTGACCTTTTGCAGGTTCAAGTCCCCCAAGGGGACAAAAATAGTGTAAAAAATATAAAAAGTTTGTACAAATATAAAAATTTGAATCACCCCTTTTCCCTCATAAAAAAAATGAAGAAATGAAAAAAAATAATTAAGCACATTTTGTATCACCTCATCCATAAAAGTCAGGCCTATTAACATATAAATGTAATTTACCCGTATGGTAGATACCATGAAAATAAAAATTCCAGAATTGCACTTTTTCAATCCCCACACTTCCCTAAAACATGCATTAAAAACCAATCTAATAATCATATATACCCCAAAATGGTACCAATAAAACCATTCGCTTGGTTTGCAAAAAAACAAGACCTTACATATCTTAACTGAAAAATGAAAATGTTCTTGGAAAATGACGATACAAACCCAAATTTTTTTCTACAAACTTCTGTATTTTTAACCACTTAAATAAAAAAAAGTATGCAAGTTTGGTATCGATGTAATGGTAGTGACCTGGGAAATCATGGTTCCAGGTCATTTTTAGCATAAAATAAATGCTGTTAAAAAAAAAAATAAAAAATACAACCCATAAAAACAAAAGCATATAAATTGGAATTTTATTTCCTGGTGTACAAAAAAAAAACATTAAACGGTAAAATGCATAGGGTCATTCAAAAATACAACTTGTCCCAAGAAAACAAACCCTAGTACGTGTTTGTCAATGGAAAGATAAAAAAAGTTAAGGGTCTTAGAAGAAGATGGAGTGGGTGAAAGCGCAAAAAGGAAAATTGGCTGTGAAAGCAAGCGGCTAATAGCTTAAAAGTAGTAATCCACATTATAAATGTGGCAAAATATCATAGAGGTTTGAAAATTTGTTTTGTGAACAGATGAAGCCACTTCAAAAGCACATTATGAAGTAACAGAATAAATGATATACTATTATCAGTAGTGTTGAGCGAGCACTAAAATGCTCGGGTGCTCGAAGCTCGGGCCGAGCTCGCCGTGATACTCTGGTGCTCGACCCGAGCAACAAGCCCAATGTTAGTCTATGGGAGACTCGAGCATTTTTGCGGTGGCACCCTGGCAGTCTTTTAAAAGCCTAACAAGTGCCCAAAATGATAGTGACAGTGCTCAAATGACATGGGGACAGCATGGGGATCGCCCCAGGAAGCATTTCTGACTCCCTGGTCACTGTCTAAAAGTGTGCCCATCATAAGTGATCCTTACCGCATCAGAAGATGCAGACTTGCAGCTATCCCCATGCAAGTTCTAGTCCCAGGGCAGTGTTCAATTGTACCTCTCCCATTCCTTGCAATACAAGCTCAAGTATGCAGCCTGCCACCCACCCACCCCCAGGCTGCAATACCATACTGCTTGCTTGCTTGCACTTGAATTTTGGGCCTTTTAGGCATGTGGAGGCGGAATCTGGCCACCACGCCATGGCTGTGTCGGCGGCCTGGTATCCATACTCAGTCCCCAGCCGCCTGGTGGCCGGGTGTCCCCGCTTGCTCCCCAGCCTCCAGGGGGTGGCTGGGTGTCCATACTCGGTCCCCAGCCACCCCTATTTGTCCCTGTAACCTTTCCCACACTTTTCTTAGCCTGGCCTGCTTTAGGGCAGCATTGGCCGAGCCCACCGGACTATCAGACTCCTCCGGTGGGGCCTGGCTTCTCCATCAGGGGAGTTGAGAGTGTCAAGGTGAGGAGCATGATGAGGATGATAGAAGTTAGCATCTGCTTTGTTTTGTTGTAATGCAAGCGCATGTATGTAGTAGCGGCTAGGCCTGAGGTAGTCAGCGTTTTGGCGCATATCCTACCTCCTCCGAGGATTGCTGGATGTTTTCCTGCTACTATCCAAGTTCTATGACTCCCGTTAAAACAAAGCTTCAGGTGATAAATGATGGATGAGGTGGTGGCAAAGGAGAAAGAGCAGGAGGAACAGGGATCATTCACATCAATATCAGGCCAGTCAACCAGATATGTCTTGTAGGATATGTTTCTGTAACAAAAGGAGCGGTTCAGCTACACAGTTATAGGGCAAGCAGTGAGTGCAATGCCTACCAAAAACTTCGAGCCACTCCAATGCCCCTTGGAAATGACATGGAGGTCAGAGGGCGTTAACTAAACCTTTTTTTCCATTTATAGCAACTGGGTCTCCCGTGCACTGTTGGCCTAAGCAGTGAATGGAAGGCTTTCCAAAAATTATGAGGAACTGCAATGCCCCTTACAAGAGCCATGTGTGGCACCCCAGGGGTCTGGTCACCACAGTAATAGAGATATTACGTCGGAGAGCAAGTGGGAGGTTTCCTGGTCAGGATCCCTTAAACATGCAACATCCTCCTGCCCCAATCCTGGGAGGGGAGAATTCTGCCCTTATAAACTGGATCTGGGGCGGGGTTGAGTGAGTCAGAGAACAGTCAGAGTCAGAGTGAGAGCAAGGGAAAGTAACAGCAAGGAGCTCTGTAGGAGCTAAAGACCAGGGGCTGGAAGCTGAGCAGAGCTCGCCTTGGCAGAAGACCATAGGAACCGGACACAGGAGTCCGAAGTTGTGAGGACTTGTATATCCAGCAGCAGAAACCAGCCGGCAGGGGATTTCAGGTCCTCTGGCCATAGAAGCCCGGAGGCTCAGTCACAAGCAAGGGACCAGCACCGCCGTCGTGGAGCGGAGGCTAACAGAAGGCCCCAAGTCACCAGCCATACGGGTGAGCACTACACGGTACACTCAGGGACGTGGGTTACTTCTACCCGCTTACAGCAAGGTAGCCAGGAAGAGTGCAGACAGACGGGGAGGCCTACAACTCCACCTGGCCAGGGGAACTCCTGCTTGCTCACAGACTGACCAGGCCTCTTATGCTAGCCAGTACTCCCGGGAGGGTCTACCTTATAATCATCAGTAAAGACCCTGAACTGCACTGCAAAGACTCTGAGTCGTTCCTGCTGCCCTCGTGCACCATCACCCCCATCATCCACACTCACTGCCCTGAGGCTATACTCCTCCCGTGGGGAGTTATCCCATTCTCTGCTGCGCACACAACACCAACCTCAGCGGTCTGCCTCGCAGCGGCGGTACTCCCTGACCGCAATCCACGGGTGGCGCAGTCAGACAATTAACCTCAAAACCTAAGAAAGACTGCCACTGGTTTGACCAGCCTGAGCCACGGGACCGGGTCACCGCCACGGAGACTACAAACCCCAGAGACCCGGCACCGGGTATCCCACACACGTGTACACACGGCCCAGGGGGCACGTCACATGCAGTACAGCATATTACAAACATAACTCCCATTATTGGGGAGTGGGTGTCCCATGGTATTTGCTTATGCTTTCCCAGCAAAAGCTGCCAAAAATTAGGACGGAGCAACTTGCAATGCCCCTTACAAGAGCCATGCAGTACAGCATATTACAAACATAAGTCCCATTATTGGGGAGTGGGTGTCCCATAGTATTTGCTTATGCTTTCCTAGCAAAAGCTGCCAAAAATTAGGATGAAGCAACTTGCAATGCCCCTTACAAGAGCCATACAGTACAGCATATTACAAACATAAGTCCCATTATTGGGGAGTGGGTGTCCCATAGTATTTGCTTATGCTTTCCCAGCAAAAGCTGCCAAAAATTAGGACGGAGCAACTTGCAATGCCCCTTACAAGAGCCATGCAGTACAGCATATTACAAACATAAGTCCCATTATTGGGGAGTGGGTGTCCCATACTATTTGCTTATGCTTTCCCAGCAAAAGCTGCCAAAAATTAGGACGGAGGAACTTGCAATGCTGGCACCCTGGTGGTATAGTGGTGGTGGAGGCTGAGGATAAGGAGAAGAAGATTAAACAGCCGAAACGAGGAAGCGTATACCCATGTGTGGGTGTGAAGCGGTGCATGTGAATACACCTCCCGAAATAACACAGTGGATTTGACTTTATGTTACTCTGCTGTCATTTGGTGGTGATGAGAAGTCTGGCCCAATCCAGCCCTTGTTCATTTTGATAAGGGTCAACTTGTCAGCATTGTCAGTTGACAGGCGAGTGCGCTTATCAGTTATAATTCCCCCAGCGGCACTAAAAACACGCTCCGATAACACGCTAGCGGCAGGGCAGGCCAGGACCTCCAAGGCGTACAGAGCGAGGTCATTCCAAGTGTCCAGCTTGGATACCCAATAATTAAAAGGCACAGAGGAATCACGGAGGACGCTGGTACGATCGGCAAGGTACTCCCTCACCATCTTTTGAAACTTTCCACTCCTTGTGAGAGTACCCTGCGCCTTAGGGCCTGTAAGCTGGGCGGGTGTCAGAAAACTGTCCCAGAACGTTGACAGTGTTCCCCTGCCTCTGCTGGATTGGAGTTGCATCTCTCTCGCCTGTACGCCTTGGTTGGGCAACGAACTGTGACCTCTGCCGCTATCGTGTTCAGATGGGAATTTTTTTTTATGAGTTCTGCAGCAAGGGCCTTCTGGTATTGCCCCATTTTTGTAGACCTCTCCACCTCAGGAATAAGAGAGTGAAAGTTCTCCTTGTAACGGGGGTCTACAAGTGTCACCAACCAGTAATGACTGTCACCCAACATTTTGACAACGCGAGGGTCACGGTTAAGGCAGCTTAACATAAAGTCAGCCATGCGTGCCAGACTGGTAACGGGCAAGATTTCCGTGTCCTCACCAAGATGACGACTGACCATGCTCTCCTCCTCCTCCTCCTCTTCCTCCCCCCCCCCTGTCCTCAGGCCACCCACGCTGAACCGACGGTATGACACTTGTACAGGTACTACCATCTACAACGCATGATAGCAGCTCCTGTTCTTCCTCCTCCTCCTCCTCCTCTCCCTCTCCCTCATTGTCCCCCAATGCACGTTGGGATGAGATGAGGCTGGGCTGTGTGTAATCGCCCGCTACGGCTTCTTGATCCATCTCATCATACTCTGGCTGCAATGCCTCCTCTTTAATTCTCTGCTGAGAGCGTTGCAAAAGACAGACAAGTGGGATGCTGACACTAATGATGGCGTCATCGCCACTCACCATCTTGGTGGCCTCCTCAAAGTTTGTCAGGATGGTACATATGTCAGACATCCAGGTCCACTCCTGAGGTCTTATGTGTGGAGTCTGACCTGAATATCGACGGCCTTGTTGCAGCTGGTACTCCACAACTGGTCTCTTCTGCTCACAAATCCTTTGCAACATGTGGAGGGTAGAGTTCCAACGTGTGGGGACATCACACACCAGTCGGTGTGCCGGAAGCTGCAAACGCTGCTGCAACACAGCAAGGGCGGCGGAAGCTGTAGCCGACTTGCGAAAATGAGCTGACAGGTGGCGTACTTTCACGAACAGATCTGGCAACTCGGGGTACGATTTAAGAAACCGCTGAACCACGAGGTTAAGCACATGAGCCAGGCGTGGTACGTGTGTGATCTCACCTCGCCTCAGAGCCGCCACCAGGTTACGGCCATTGTCACACACGACCATGCCGGGATGTAGGTTCAGCGGTCTCAGCCACAGATCTGCCTGCTCTTTCACAGCTGTCCACAACTCACAAGCAGTGTGAGGTTTATCACCTAAGCTTATGAGTTTCAGCACAGCCTGTTGCCGCTTGGCGGAGGCAGTACTGCAATGCTTCCAGCTTGTAACTGATGTGGTGATATCTGAGATGGAGGCTGAACATGAGGAGGAGGAGGAGGATGCGCAGGAGCTGTACACTGTGGGGGCAACTCTGACTGACATAGGGCCCGCAATCCTCGGTGTGGGGAGGATGTGTTCCGTCCCAAGGTCCGACTGGGTCCCGGCTTCCACTATGTTTACCCAGTGTGCCGTCAGAGAGATGTACCGTCCCTGGCCACAAGCACTTGTCCACGTGTCCGTTGTCAGGTGGACTCTCCCAGTAACTGCGTTGTTGAGGGCACGGCAGATGCTTTGGGACACGTGCTTGTGTATTGCGGGGATGGCACACCGGGCAAAATAGTGTCGGCTGGGGACCGAGTATCGAGGGACGGCCACCGCCATAAGATTGCGGAAGGATTCAGTCTCCACCAGCCTAAAAGGCAGCATTTCCAATGAAAGCAGTCGTGAAATGTGCGAATTTAGGACTGTGGCCTGTGGGGCGTTAGCTGCGAATTTCCGCTTTCGTTCAAAGGTCTGGGATATGGACAATTGAACGCTGCGGTGGGACGTGGACGTTGATGCTGTTTCTTGAGAAACTGCCATAACAAGTGAAGACTGAGAGGAGGGGGCATCTTTATATGCAGTATGGACAGGGGATTGCCTTGCACACACAACAGGGGGTTCTATTGCACGCACAACAGTGGAAGAAGCAGTGGTGACACCCGCTGTGACACTGGTCGTGGACCCTGGGTTTCGCCCCACAAAGTCGGGTGCTTTGCTGCCATGTGCCTGATCATGCTGGTGGTGGTCAGGCTGGTAGTTTTGTCACCCCTGCTGATGCTGGCATGGCAGGTGGAACATATGGCCTTTTTGGGGTTATCAGCAGAGTCTTTAAAAAAATTCCAGACTCTGGAAGACCTACCGCTTGTACTGGCAACGTCCCTCGTGTTGGTGTTACGGGGAATGGTTGCCTGCCTTCTGTCTGCGGCCACCACACTGCTTCTTCCTGCCTGTTGGGGTACTCTGCCTCCCTCCCCCTGTGTGCTGCTGGCCTCACTCTGCATGTCCTCCTTCCACGTTGGGTCAGTTACTAGATCATCCACCACCTCCTCCTCTTCCACTTGCGCACCACGATCCTCCTCCTCACTTCCTGGCAATTGTGTCTCGTCATTGTCCACCTCTTGTGACAGATTGCCAACGTCGACTTCCTGTGGCCGTGGCTGTTCAAATATTTGGGCATCGCAACATGTGATCTCCTCTTCCACCACTTCAAGCGTATCAGGAGAGGGGCCCAAATATGGAAATGGACCAGTGAACAGCTCTTCAGAGTGTCTAAGTGTGGGATCACTTGCTGTCTGATGACACTCGGCATGGTGGGAGGAAGGAGCATCAGGGTGAGGAGGAGTATGCGGTCGAGACTTACGGCTACTAAGAGTTGACCATGTGGAAGACAGACCGGAGGTGGTGGTGCCCAGGTAACTGGAAGTATTATCTGCTATCCAATTAATAACCTGTTCACACTGATCAGTTCTCAATACTGGTGTTGTTCTGTGCTTCCCTAGTAATTCGGTCAAGAAGTGGGAGCGAGAAGATGTGGCTGTTGGTTGTGGCACATTTTCACCTTGGCCACGGCCCCGTCCTCTGCACGAACCATCACCAGAACGTCCACTTCCACGTCCCTTGCCACGCGCCTTGCCTATTGTAAATGAAGTAAAATAGCTTACACTTGCAATGGAAAAATGGTAATAAAGAGTAGATTAGAACCGTGGAAGAGGAAAACCACAGTTATTGTTTACTGGGGTATACCACACTTTTTTAAATAGAGATATTTGCGGCTGAACAGTGAGCGACACACTCAAACTGCTTTTTTTTTAGATACCAAAGGCCCAAAACTGGATAGTACAGCGATTTGACCCGTGGAACTGCGAAACCACACTGGGATGTCGGGCCTACACAAGACTATTTTCAACAGATATATTTTTGTGTCACAACAGTCAGGAGACACTACTGTTTTTCTTTACGGAAAAAACTACCAAAACCTGAATAATAGAGATTTTTTACCGTGGGATGGCAAAACCACAGTTATTGTTTACTGGGGTATACCACACTTTTTTAAATAGAGATATTTGCGGCTGAACAGTGAGCGACACACTCAAACTGTTTTTTTTTTAGATACAAATGGCCCAAAATGGATAATACAGAGGTTTGAACCATGGAAGTGCAAAACAACACTTCTGTTTCTCTAGCCTACACCAGACTATTTTCAACAGTTATATTTGTGTCTGAAAAATCAGAGACACGCTTTTTTTTTTGGGGGGGGGGGGGACACACCAAAAGGTTAATAAGACGGGTATTTGTACAGTGTGAAGGAGGGAAAAAAAGGAGGATTTAGATGGAAAAAAAAGGATTTTTCCTGGCCCCCGACACCTGGTGCTAAGTCCAGCAATTTCAGCAACAGGAGCACACAGGACTGTAATGCAGCGTTTGCTGGTATAACCACTGTGTCTCCTATACAGCCTGCCTGCCTGGTATCTGGGATGGATATTAATCCTGAAAAGGACTGTTTGTTTGTTCTGGCAGCCTTTACAGACCCTGCACTAACTATTTTGCAGTTTATATCTCTCCCTAAATCAGCAGCGCTGTCCCTACACTGTCTAATCCGGAGCGACTGTGTCCAAGATGGCGGCGCCCCGTTTTAAATACTCGAGGTGACGCTGTGCGGCCAGCCAATCACTGTAATGCCCACAACCAACATGGCTGCAGCATTACAGTGACTGGCTGGCAATCCCTGCATGTTCATTAGCTCTGTAAAGAGCGCCAAACATGCAGGGCGGAGACCCGAGCTTCCGCCCGAGTAACCCGGAAATGCTCGGTGCTCACCGAACATCCCGAGTAGCGTGATGCTCGGGCGAGTACCGAGCAGTGTCGAGCATGTTTGCTCAACACTAATTATCAGCTATAGGAAGGCTAAAGAACAAAGTAAATACTCTCCACAAGAAACAAAAAGGAGAACGAGGGAAGAGAGAGCAGGCACGGCATATGGTGGGTGAAAACGAGAGGAATGTGTTTGGTGAGGGGAATTGGAGGGAAGAAATAAAAGCCTTCAGCTGTCAAGATAAAAAAAGCAGTAGTAACTGTGATGCTGGCTATCGTCACTTCTCATGGACAAGCCGTGAGGCAGGGGAGTCGAGAAGTCCGGGGTCAAATACCAAGAGTGTTACGTCAAAGGCAGAGGGGCAAGACAAATGAGTAAACAGGTCGCAGTCCAAAAAAGTGCTGATAGAGACAAAGGGGCTAGGCCAGTGTTTCCCAAACCCCATCCTCATGGCCCCCCACAGGTCATGTTTTCAGGATCTCCTTAGTATTGCCCAGGTGAGAGAATTCCTGATTCCTTGATGAGAGGAGATCCTGAAAACATGACCTGTGGGGGAGAGTGAGGATGGGATTTGGGAAACACTGGGCTAGGCAAACAAATAGTGAAAGGCAAGGTCTGAGGTCAGGCAGCAAAAGATCAGAACCCTAAAGCACAGGGCACACAGTCCACCAAACAAAGCTACGACTGACCGTTTGCCAGCCAGCTTAATGGCCGGACAATCACCCTAAAAGGGTTACATCTGGAAGAAGCCCAGCAGTCCCAGCCTATGATTGGGCTGCTGGGCTATCCTAAATTTGCATGGGGACAGCCCAGCGTGGCCCAGCCCCTGATTTGTTAGTGAGGCTTTCCCTAATTAGCATGAGGATAGTCGGCACACTCCAGTCCTGATTGGGCAGCTGGGCTATCCCATTCACAATACTGATAGCCCAGTACGCCCCTGCTATCTGTTGGGAGGCTGAGCTGTCACTTACTGCACCCCTAGGACTCAGTGAGCAGTAAATTTGTCACAGTAACATAACATAGTAACAAAGTTCAGCCTCGTCTCCAGAGATAGGCAAATATGCTCATGAGCCAAAAGACAATTTTCTTAATCTTACGGCAGAAAAATCCTTGCCGACTCCAAATCAGAATAAACCCCTGAATCAATGACCCATCTCCAGTAATCTAGTAACCAGAACAAGTAATATCATGACTATCAAGGAAGACATCCTTTATGAATTAAGCATGACCGCTTTGCCTGGTAACAACTTTCATTGTCTCCCTACTCTTACAGTAGAGATCCTGTTCTACATTGGTGTAGAAACATTATTCCCTTTAGACATAGAGATGCTGATGTAGTAGGAGGACTGATTCCCATTATTAAGGTCTTAAAAAGTGGTGTGCTCCGGAAAGTTGTCCTCGGGATCGATACCAGCTGAAGAGAATCCTT
The DNA here is from genome assembly GCF_046119375.1 of Phyllobates terribilis. Classification (NCBI taxonomy): domain Eukaryota; kingdom Metazoa; phylum Chordata; class Amphibia; order Anura; family Dendrobatidae; genus Phyllobates; species Phyllobates terribilis. Next base: position 1,146,930,908 of record NW_027362761.1, on the reverse strand, counting down.
CACCTATCCTGATTACCAGTGGCCAATAATTCTTCCATGTGCATAATATTGTACGTACTGTGCTTTGTTGGGGTTGTGGGAGTCTGCGGACAACCAACCTCATAACCATCAGAAAATGCCAAAGACGTCTCTTCCGAATGGATGGAAATTTATGCCGGAAGCTTAAACAATATAATTTCCTACCCAACCCTTAGAAATGAAAGCAAAGAATAAGGATAATGATCATGTATGATAGGACTAGCCTATCACTTGTGGAGCGCAGTGCCCTGATCATTGGATCATCTCATGCATTGTGTAGAAACCAAAGAAAAGTTCCACGTGAAAGTTTTGTACCATCTGGAGATCATTTTCTGTATAGTCTTCTATGATGTTGTTTGTAAAGCGCTGTATAAGTAAGGAAAAAAGTAATACAATTAATAAAAATAATTGATAAGAAACTAAAGTGAAGCTAAAAGGATGTTGGGGCGCATGTCAAAGAAGAAGTGGAACTCAAAGAACTGTGTAGGTCACAAAACTGAGGTCTGCCAGGGCGCTGGTTCTCTTATATTGGTTTTGGTAGTTAAGTATTTAAGAATTTAGGACATGCAACTGTGCAAAATAGACTCATACAATGTGGTTAGTACCACATTCGCCAGTCAATATTGTTGAGGTTTTTTTTTTATAGATACACAGAATTACATAGATGGTCCATAGTTCTTTGCTACAGGCCAAAAGTTGTCCAGCGAGAGGGTCTTGTGTATAGCCCTCTCACACACCCTCCATCTCATTTTTTTTGAGACTCATGGAACTTGGCTTCTGGTGAGGGGGTGCCCTGCACTCAGCCCTGATGTTTCAGGTTAATATGGAGGGCGCACGTTAAAATTCCGAAAGTGACTACATATTTTTGTGGCTTCCTGTGCCAGAAACACTGTAACCACAACTGTATTAGTGTCACTAATATATACCAAGATGTGAAGCATCTGATAGACATAGAATAATTTTTGTTTGCTGTGTGTTAAAACCAAATGTGCTACAATTAATGTTAGTGTAATTTTCCTTCTGTAAGGGTTTGAGAAGTGCAAAAATGACACCCTTGCTTAGACGACCTAGAGCAGGGTTTCCCAACGCCAGCCCTCAAGGTCCACCAACAGGTCATGTTTTCAGGATTTCCTTAGTATTTCACAGGTGGTGGAATTATTGCCTGTGCAGGTGATGAAATTATCACCTGGGCAATACTAAGGAAATCCTGGGAACATGATCTGTTGGTGGGCCTTGAGGACTAGAATTAGGGAACCCTGACCCTAGAGGACACTGATGTTGGGAGAAATGTTTCCTCTAAAAAAAAAAAAAAAATTGTATTTATCATATATATTTTCCCCCAAAAAATTGATGACGTAAAGAGCTTAAAATGTCATAAAACAAGACCTCAACCTTTAAAAATAAGCAAGAAAAAAATAAATAGGCCCTTAGGTGAAGTAACACAACAGTGGAAGACTCCAGGGAGCGCATGGAGCAGATTTCTGATTGCAATAGCCGAGATCAGACTGAAAACTGATATTGACTGTTTCTGCATCTTATTGCAATATTGCGGCGACCAAAAAAACTTCATTTTGGCGTCTTGATTTTTTTTTTCTTTTTATACCATTTACCAATCTGATTTATTATTTTTATATTTTGATGGATCGGGCGTTTATGAACTCTGCATTACCAAATATGTGTATTTTTGATTTTTTTTTGTTTTATTTTGAATGGGGCAAAAGGGGGTTGATTTGAACTTTTATATTTTTATCATGTGACAGGGGCGCCGATAGGCGGGGTTAGAGACGCGCTTCTGGCGCGAGCATCTTAAATTCTGCTATTAGAGATTGACGGCGGCATTTAACGTGTTAACTACCGAAGGTGGATTGCGATTCCACCCGTGGCTGTTGGGGGCACATGACAGCTGATCAGACCTCAATCACAGGACAATAAAACTTTCACACTCCTTATCTATGATCTGTTTCAATATTTACCCCCGACAACTGTTTATTCCTCTCCCGTAATATACACATTTGGTATGGCTGCATCCGGAATGAACTGACCTATAAAACTGTCCCTCTACACTGTGTTCCAAATTATTATGCAAATAATATTTTCTCAGATTTTCCCAAATTACCTATATGAATTGCAGTCATTGTAATTTTCCAGTCAAATAACTATTAGAGTACAATTGAAAGGTTTTTGTACAAACTGCCTATGATAACAGTATATTTAAAAAAAAATAAAAAACTCAAAACTGCACTCAAAATGCATGTTCCAAATTATTATGCACAGCAGAGTTTTCAACCTTTTCATTTTAATAAAGAACAAAAAAATGGTCATTTTTTGAAATTATAAGCATTAGAAGGTTATTACAAACTGAAATCAAACAGTTTTCAACTCAAAACTTTATTCTAGGTGATGTTACATTTGCACATAGGACCCCTTGTTCGAAAGGAGCTTCTGAACTCTCTCGTCCATTGAATTTGTCAGGTTTTGGATGGTTTCTGCTTTAATTGTTTTGCATGAGGACAGAATACCCTCCCAGAGCTGTTGCTTAGATGTGAACTGCCTCCCGCCATCATAGACACCCCTTTTGATGATGCTCCAGAGGTTCTCAATGGGGTTGAGGTCAGGGGAGCATGGGGGCCACACCATAAGTTTGTCCCCTTTTATGCCGATAGCAGCCAGAGATGCAGATGTGTTATGTGCAGCATGAGACGGGGCATTATCATGCATGAAATGATCTCGATGGTCCAGATGGATGGAGTGGAGGATGGCTGGTTGATGGACACCCCATGCAAACACGGCTACAGCGCTAACAAGGAGGAGGTGGAGTAATGTTTTGGGCTGGAATCATGGGGAGAGAGATTGTCGGCCCTTTTAGGATCCCTGAAGGGGTAAAGATGAACTCCATAATGTATGTTGAGTTTCTCAAACAGCACTTCCTTCCATGGTTCAAGAAGAAGAACCGTGCATTCCGCAGCAAGATCATTTTCATGCATGATAATGCCCTGTCTCATGCTGCACATAACACATCTGCATCTCTGGCTGCTATGGGCAAAAAAGGGGACAAACTTATGGTGTGGCAGCCATGCTCCCCTGACCTCAACCCCATTGAGAACCTCTGGAGCATCATCAAGAGGAGTGTCTATGATGGCAGGAGGCAGTTCACATCTAAGCAACAGCTCTGGGAGGGTATTCTGTCCTCATGCAAAACAAGCCCCTACATGACTCTGTCGGCTGAAATATGGAAAAATTATAGCTCTCAAAATATGGCGATGCAAAAACTAGTTTTTTAGTGTGTGACAGCTGCCAAACATAAAAACCCGGTATAAATCTAGTATCTCTGTAATCGCACTGATCCGAAAAATAAAGTTGCCTAATCAATTATACCGCACGAGCAATGGCGTAAAAATTAACTAAAACCAATTCTTCACCTGCTGCTGATTTGTTCATTCTGCCTCCGAAAGATTACAGTAAGGCTCATGGCACATTTATCCTGCGCTCTGCGCTGAGCGCTTACACCGGGGTTTCCGTGTAAATCTTTGAAATACATGATTCAGATGGAACCCCCGGCAGAAGATTCCTGGTAATGAGACAGATTAGAGGCACTGTAGATGCCGTCTGCCCTGTGATCCCACAGTGTCCATCTTTTTATTAGGCGTGCATAAAAGTGCCATCGGCCACAGTTTTGTGAACCTCTGAAAAAAAGGACACCGCTAAACAGAGGCCAAATGGATCCCTCTGAGATTTCATCTGAATTACGTCACTCGGAAATTTAAATGGAAACCCCGATATCAGTGCTCAGCATAGAGCACAGGATAAATGGGAACATTTTACATAACATTTTTGATCACAATAAAAGCTTCAACTCAATCCACAAAAAAAGCAAGTCCCCACTAAGGTCTGTCATCTGTTAACGGAAATATAGGGGGCTCCCACGTTACTAGCATCACAAAGGCTCTGGAATCCCCCCCCCCCCCAAAAGAAATTCAGCAAATTCTGTGCTCCCAAATACAAATGCCCACCTCCCTTTTGAGCCCTACAGTGTGCCTAAACCACAGTTAGCATCCTCATGTTTTTCATTTCTGATGAGAGCCCGCCTAATTTACGGGTGCATATCTCCAGAAGTACAAGCTGGGCATAATGTAAACCACAACGTACTGGTCACTACAACGGCAGTTTGCAATTTTGGCTCCGCAACATCCACTGCTGCTTGTTTCTGGAAAACACCCATGTAGTTAAAAGCCTCACCACACCTGTAGATAAATTCCCAAATGGGTATAATTTCCAAAATGTGGTCACTTGAGGGGGGGGGGGTTCTGCTCTTCTAGCACTTAGAGTCTCTGTATATGGATTGTGCATACTATGCTAGGAAAATCTGCGCACCAGAAGGCAAATAGCGCTTCGTCCCTCCCGAGTCTCGCCGTATGGCTAAGCAGTACTGTACAGCCACATATGGGGTATTTCTACATTCAGCAAAAATTCTGACAATGTAAAATGTAAAATCCGGGGCTAAAACAAAACTTTGGTGGTAAAAATGTAATTATTCTTTCTTCACGGCCCAATGGTGTAAAATTCTGTAAGGCACATGTGTTAACATGCTCCCTGCATCCCTAAATGAATTCACTGAGATGTGTAGTTTCTAAAATGGGGTCTCTTATGGCAAGTTCTGCTGTTCTGGCACCTTATGGGCTCTGCAAATGTGACATAATGGACTACGGACAGTATAGGGACGGGATCCTGGACTGGGGATATTTGTCAGCGATTTTAGTGGGGCATCTTTCCTCCTTCCCCTTTATTCTCGTCCCTTGAACTATATTCAGCAGGTCAGCAACTTGAGGGGTTAATCTCAGTCGGTAAGGTATTTTCAATTTATCCACAGGGGTGTTTTTTTTTTTTATATGTCAGAAACTAATCCCTGATTTGCCTAGGCAGCTGCTCTACCTACTTGTGCTTCCCTCACTCTTACATAATAATAATAATAGTTTTTATTTTTATAGCGCCAACATATTCCGCAGCACTTTACAAATTTTAGGGGGGACATATACAGACAACCCCACCCCTCCTTTTGTAGTGGTAAACGCAGATGACAGTAATAAAACGCCCTCTTCTCCGGTACCCGCTGTGCAGCAGGTTCCCTCCCTCCCTTCCTTAATTATAATAATAGTAAAAAAAAATTGTAGTTTATATTGTACTATTAAGTCACAGCTGGCGGTAAATAATACATGGTTGGAGTTTTGAACGATCTAAAGATGGACTTGCCCACTGGGAGTCCGCTGGTGCTGCTCGAGTGTTTGATTAAAGAGAGAGAATTGCAGTGTTGGTTAACATTCATATGATTAAAGCTGTGGCCGACTCCGTCCACAAAAGACGTTCCATGGTGTCACAGTTTTTTTCTATAAAGGGGGAGTTTATGTTTATGGGCTACATGTGTTCATATCAACAGTCTGGCATCGTCAAACCCGCCCAGCAAAATATGAACTCCAATATGGCTCTTCTTCCCTTCTGAGCTTTGCACTGTGCCTCAAAACTAGTTTTAGACCATGCATGGGGTATCGGCATACACTCGAGAAATTGCACAACAAATTTTGGGGTCCATTTTCTTTTGCCATCATTGTGAAAATGAAAATATTGGGGGCTAAAACAACATTTTTCTGCGAAAAATATATTTTTTTCATTTTTACATACCCACGTTGTAAATTTCTGTGAAACACTTGTGGGTTCAAGGTGCTCACCACACATTTAAATAAATTCCTTGAGGGGTCTAGTTTCCAAAATGGGGTCACTTGTGGGGGTTTTCCACTGTTTAGGCACATCAGAGGCATCAAACGCGATATGACACCCGCAGACCATTCCATCAAATTCTGTGTTCCAAAATGTCACTCCTTCCTTTCTGAGCCCTGCCGTGCACCCAAACAATAGTTTTCCCCCATTTATGGGGTATCTGCATGCTCAGAAGAAATTGCACGACAAATTTTGGTGTCCATTTTCTCCTGTTGCCCCTTTGAAAATAAAAAAATTGGGGCTAAAAAACATTTTTGTGGGAGAAATTGGATTTTATTTTCATGGCTCCACGTTACAAATTTCTGTGAAGCACTTGGGGGTTCAAGGTGCTCATCACACATCTAGAGAAGTTCCCTGAGGGGTCTAGTTTCCAAAATGCTGTCACTTGTGGGGGGTTTCCACTGTTTAGGCACATCAGGGGCTCCCCAAACGTGACATGGCAGCCGCTAATTATTTAAGCAAATTTTACATTCAAAAAGTCAAATGGCGCTCCTTCCCTTCCAAGCCCTGCCATGTAGCCAAACAGTGGATTTCCCCCACATATGGGGTATGAGCTTACTCAGGAGAAATTGTACAACAAATTTTAGGGTCCATTTTTTCCTGTTACAATTGCAAAAATAAAAAAAAATGGGTCTAAAGTTACATTTTTGTGAAAAAAAGTTAAATGTTCAATGCTCTCTTCCACATTCCAAAAATTCCCGTTAAGAACCCTAAGGGTTAATAAACTTTTTGAATGTGGTTTTGAGCAGCTTGAGGGGTGCAGTTTTTAGAATGGTATCACTTTGGGGTATTTTCTGTCATATAGACCCCTCAAAGTGACTTCAAATGTGATGTGGCCCCTTAAAAATGGTTTTGTAAATTTTGTTGGAAAAATTAGAAACTGCTGGTCGACTTTTAATCCTTATAACTTCCTAATAAAAAAAAAAAAATTGGTACCAAAATTGTGCTGATGTAAAGTAGACATGTGGGAAATGTTATTTATTAACTACTTTGTGTGACATATCTCTCTCTGTTTTTAGGGCATGAAAATCCAAAGTTTGAAAATTGCAAAATTTCAGATTTTTTTCACAAATAAACACATCATGTCAAATAAATTTTACCGCTATCATGATGTACAATATGTCACGAAAAAACAAACTCAGAATCACTGGGATCTGTTGAAGCGTTCCAGAGTAATTACCTCATAAAGTGACAGTGGTCAGAATTGTAAAAATTGGCCTGGTCATTAACGTGCAAACAACCTTTGGGGGTAAAGGGGTTAAAGGTGTGATTTTTTTTTTTCATAAGTTTATTTTAGTTTTTCTTAGTTTTGGGGATGTGCAGGGTTTTTTTAGCATTCGAGGCATTGGAACAAAAACACGTTTGTGGTAAATATGTGTTATTTTCTACATTCTAAAGAACAAGTAACTGCCAGGAAATGTAGCTTCACCAGCCTCCTCATATATGTAGTTTATAGAGGAAGTCAGGAACTATATTTTATATAAAAAGTGTGTTTTAATATTTGTCATTTATTTATTTTAATTGCTTATAATGAATTCCTTCACTTTGGGTCATATTCTCTTGAACTATGATTATGATTTTCTTATGAACTTATGTGATTGCATACCTGTCAGATAGGTCCACAAATCTAATTACTTCCCTTAGTGCATTAAGAAAATATTCAGACTCAATTCACTTTTTTTTTTCCTATCAATTTACACACAATATACCGTAATGACAAAACAAAATCAGGTTTGCTGAAATTTGTGCAAATGTATTAAAAAAATGTAAAAAATTATATGATGCTTGAAATTTAGCTCAGGTCAATAACGTTTCTTTTTTTTTTTCTTTTAATTTGTTTTTATTAACATGCTGTAATAAAATAAAACAAAACATATACAAAGAAAACAGGTAGTCATGTACGTTGTTATTACAGCCTGAAAAAAAAAAACGTGTATGGAATGGGAGGATGAGACTTTCTGGCTGAATAAGACTTCTAGACTGATCAAAAGACATTAACTAAGTACCTCACATTTTTTTTAGCTGGACAGGGGACGGGGCTAATAGAGTGGAAAGTGAAAAATGACTTTGGCCATGACAACCAACTGTCGCCACAGGGTGATGAAAATGAACCAACAGGGACCTCGGTTGTGCTGCCAAGCATGGCAAGCTGTATGCTGGAATGTTGTGGGATGACAGGTGCATAGTTAGCATCAAGCAAAAGGATGGCTATTGGATAGTCATGGTTTTAGACCCTCGTTATAAAAGCAAAATAGGGGAGTTTTTCCCGGCTTCTGAAAGGGAATCCAAATTGACTTACTACCAGGAAAAGCTGTGTTACATACTCTGAAGCTTTTGCCGAACATACACTTGACCGACTAGCAAATACCTCTGTGATCTTCGCACACCCAACGTTCCCCCCATGCCAGCATTAGACCTAAAGCAAGTAGCCGAGTAAACAGCAACCGCTTCTGTATCTTTGACATGATGGATCAAATGTTTTATTTGCCAATGCAACAACCTGACACACTTCAGCAGACAAGGTTCAGTCGTCGTACATAGGCTGTGTTCATTCTTCAGCAGATTTTTGAGCCGTGATCCCATGGACTTCTAGGTCAGCAGATTGGACCAGTGACAAGAACTGGTCCAGTTTGCTATCAGCGTATTGCCTTATCAAGCCTTCAGTGTAATGTTAGATAGAATATTCAGCGTGGCCAGTGACTTTGTCACACCTGACCAGGCCCGGTGATCCATCACAGCATGGAAAACTTTAAATGTGTGAAATCAGGCATCAATTAGTGGCTGAAGCCAATGATTACATCTGCCGTACCAGCTGCTTGCCAAAATGTCCATTGCCTGTCTTCTACTACTTTGTTCTGCTGCCGCCAGTGCTAATGGCCCACGCTCAACTAGCCATCTACACCATGTCCATCATGTCATCTACAATGTAGTACTGCTGCTGGGGCTGCCATTGCCAGACATCGCCTTGCCTATCTCATTGTAATTCTCAACCATGTGGCTTCTGGAACTACCCAGCCACATATCTCCTGGCTGCCTACCTACTGTGTTTTATAATGCTTGACTGTACTGCAGAAGAGGGGCTGCTCTTTCTGGCCCTACACTGCCAGATATCTCCTTGCTGACCCCATCATAATTCTCTACCCTGTGGCTTCTGCCACTGCCATTGCATAGTTACGCCTACCTACTGTATTTTATGGTGTTCTACTGTACTGCTGCTGTGAAACATACACTCTTGAGGGTACACAAACAGCTCGCAAAAGAGGGCTAATTTTTTTTAAAAGCTTGTTGAGCAAGCCATTGCTTCTTTATTTTAAAAACAGCTAGCCAGTTCCTGCTTCCTAAAAAAGGTGTAATTTTTGGAAAGCTTGATTAAAAAGTCTTTCTAATTGTTTACTCATTTTGATAATAGCAAACATTTTGCGAATTCACCAAAAAGGGATAATATTTTCACTGGTTGTTTAGAAGCCATTACTTATTCACTTTCAATAGTGCTCCCTTACTAAAGGGATAATTTTTGGACTCTTTGTGAAAGCACTTTCACTTCTACATTTGGCAAAAAAACAAAGCTCAAGAAGCTACCCAAATCAGGATAACTTTTGTACCATCCCATGTGAAAAAGCCAAGGCTTCTTCTGTTTTCACCACCTGTGTAAAAACACCATCAAGGCAGGCATCTAACTCTCAAAAAAGGGAAGTTTTTAAACAGTTTCTAAAATGTAATTAGTCTAATACTACAGTGTGTTAAGTAGTAGTTGTTATTAATTTATTTAACTTATTTAACACTGGTTACCATTGGTTTGCAACCTTGCCAGATAGGTTGAGGCCACTTAGACATTAATAAGGCTGTGTTGAGATTAAATAGCTCAAAACAGGTTGAATACAGTCCTCAGAGTGTTACACAACTATTTTCAGAAGAAGGTGAGGCTTTGCATTATTGTGATTTGCAGCATATTTATTTGCCTGTAGTCAAATTTTTAGGGAAAATTCAGCAATCATGGCTGAATTGAATTTTAAACTGTTTGATCATCTCTTACCAGGACTGCCTGCAGATAGTCATCCATCCAAACTGAGCAATTTGGAGAAAACAAGCTTGGACAAGAAGGTGACCAAGAACCCATTTAACCCTCTGAAAAAGCTCAAAAGTTCCATCTAGAAGAGCAAACATCTCTACAGTACTTTGCCGATCAATCTTTAATGGTAGGGAAGCCAAAAATATAGAAAGATACTCCTCAGTACAATGTCTTTGGTATGAGGAAACCAAGATTGAATTCTTTGACATAAATGGCAAACATGATGTCTGAAGGAAACCAGGCAGTACTTATTATTTGTCTTATACTGTCCATAAGATGATAGTGGCAGCATGATGTTTTTGGAGCTGCAGCAATGAGAAGACTTGTGTCACGGGTGTGTCAGAAGTGACAGTCGCCCTGCAGTGGGTTGCAGGAGATCTCTATGTTTGGCATTGCAGACACCTTCTTAGAGGCGGTCTCTAGTGGCTACCTTCCTCTGACTAATTAACACCCTAGCCTGGGTGTATAAATACCTGCTGTATTCCAGAGGGAGGTGCTGGCAATATTCATTACTCCTTGTGAAGGCTTTAGCAAGAGCAGTACTTCTTCTTCTCTGGAGCTTGAGGACGTGTGCGCATTTGTCTGTAGTCATCTAAAGCTAAACAATTTACCCGTTTGTCCTCCCTTGTTGTCTTTAGTATTCAGTGGGGATTGACTAGCACTCATCTCCTCCCTTCCTTAGCCAAACGCCAAGGAAAGACAGGGCGAGGTACGCGTGCAGCGATTTGTGAAGAGCCAATATTGGGTCATTAGGGGAGACAGGGTGACACTAGACCTGCCTAGGAGGTCTCCACTCCCCCCTTTCCCTGGAGTCTGGGCTCCCTTTCCCTCTTCCCTTTGTGTTGCACTAAGTCTTTCCCACACCTTGCGTAACAACTTGTAAGTATTGAATTGAAAGATGAATGGCCCAAAGTACAGAGTGATCCCTGATGGAAACAGCCCCGAAGTGCTCTGAATTTGGTTTAGAAGTAAATTACCAATAGAACAACGACCCTAAGAACCCAATCAAGACAAAGTAGGAGATTACACGAGTGGCCCAAAAAGTGCCCAAACAAACAGTTCAGAATTAAGGAAAACAATTTCAGCAAAATTTTAAAATTAATATTGTCATAAAGATTATACTACGTTTGCCAAAATGGACTAATTAGTTAATAGTTTTACCATTTGTCCCAGATGTCCCCAAGAAGGTGCTGTGGTGGCTGTGGGTTACATTCACGTCACTGTACAGAGCTGGCATCCTTAAAAGTGTATGAGGCCCTACTGTAACTCCATATGCCTTTCTTCTCATGGTTTTCTTAATCCAATATTAAAAACAAATTATTATGTTCCATCCGATGTACTGTACTACGTAGGTTCTCTGAAATTGCATTACTTTTATGGGCAAATGTATATTCAGGATGGAAGCAGGGGAAAACTTTTAAAGGGGTAGTCGATTACTTAAACTTGGTTTATAAATAGGTTCATGGTGGTGCTAACATAAAAAGCCCCATTACCTACCTCTCCTCCATACTGCTGTTTAATATTGGTTATAGTAGTCATCTGATGCCCCCCACGTGATGAAAGAGGAAGCCAGAAAACTTACGAGGGCATGAGATGACACCTGCAGCAGCCAGAAGATAGAGCATTTTTCTTCTGGTTCAGATGAAATGTGACTGCTGCAAACAATCAGTGGCTAATGATTGGCTGACATGGTCACCTGATGTCACATACCCAAAGAGGAAGCCAAAAAACTTGCAGATGACACTGGTAGAAGTATGGAGGAGTGGCCGGAGTCTGATAGGCTATACAGGGCATTGTCATATGAATTAGGATGAGAAGCCCTTTATAGGGTCAGTATTGACTTTTAGGAGGATTGCTACTTTGAATAGGAGGCACTAGAGTCCCAGTCCTCTTTCTCTCTGTAGAGGTTAATTCCCAGAGGAGCATTGCATGGTGTATAAGTTTCCTTATTCCGACTCTGCGCTCTCCACAAGGAGAAACTCTGTCAAAGACTTCTCACCCAGCCAACCAGTTCTTCTGCATTGTACTGATGAGGGGGCAACACCTCAAAACACATGTCTGCAAAGTGTTGGGTTTGGCTACTCATTCTAATTCATGGCCATTTCAATGGTCAATGTTGACTTTTAAGATTACTACGTCCAATAAGTGGCACTAGAGTTCCTGATCTCTTCCTCTCTGAAGAGGCTACTTGCATGGAAAGAAGGGACAATTAATATGGAATCAAGTTTCTTTATAATGTAGCTTTATTTTTCATTTCAGATACATTGAAGCAATAGAAAAGGTTTGTGCAGAAGTGAATGGACCCTTTAATTCTTCACAGAAATTACCTATACTATTATTGTATATCCATGTATAGCAAACAATTCTCTGCTACTAAATAGACCTTGAACAAAGATATGACAAATCAAAAGAAGGAAAAAAAAGAACCAAAGCCGAGTATGACAGCAGGAAGGAGGTGGTTACACGAGTTCATGTGAGCTGCATCTTACTTCTGCATAGAGAAGACTGAAAAGTGGAGTCATCTCATCATGGTCATTTATTATTGGATTTATGCTGCTTTTTACCTTTTTCTCCATAGTGAGTATTTTATCTTGTGTTTCCTGATTGTTCTTATATGTCATGATTGCTGTAGATTGGATTGTTGGTCTGACGAGGCAGGTTTCACATGATATTTATGGTTTTCTGCATGCTTATACCTTATATGATTTTAAAGGGGAATTTCCATTCCATATTGTCAGCAAGAGTCAAACCTAAGCTGCTGTAATATGTGTATACATGTGCTACAATATTTTTCCCATTTTAGTCACTGATCTTGCATATGCCAGCCATATCTGATTGATGAGGGTCTGACAGCTGTGAGGCAGGTCCAGCCACTGATATCTTACTTTATTTATTTATTATGCTTTGCTTATATACCGCCATTAATTCATAATCTCACAATCTAATTCCCTATCAGTATGTCTTTGGAGTGTGGGAGGAAACCAGAGGAAACCCAAGCAAACACAAGGAGAACATACAAACTCCTTGTAGATGTGGTCCTTGGTGGGATTTGAACCCAGGACCCCAGCGCTGCAAAGCAACAGGGCTAACCATTGAGCCACTGTGCTGCTCTATGCTATACTGTTAGTGTCATAACATCTGGGGTTCAATTTCTGAGACCTCTGCAGTTCCTAAGAAGAAATGTGAATGGGGCTGTGGTTATAGAGTACCATATTCCACTCCCTTTTACAGACATTCTCATCATTCACTATCAGTATTGTGACTCACAATCTAATTCCACATCACTATGTCTTCTGAAGTGTGGGAGGAAACCCACGCAAACACGGGGAGAACAGACAAACTCCATGCAGATATTTTCCTTATTTGGACTTGAACCCAGGACCCGAATAATGCAAACCATTGAGCCACCGTGCTGACCTTAATAGATTTCGAAGCTAGCTTACTTGGTGATTGTTTCCAAGTTACAAAATTTTAAAAAAACAAAGTTAAAACTAATTGCAAAATATTTATTACAAAGGCTTTCAATTTTAAATGTAAATCAGAGTTCGAGTTACTCTTTAACCAGTTCATGACCTGGCCATTTACCCCCGTTCCTGACCAGGCACTTTTTTTTTTTCATAAATGTGGTTTAAAAGCTGTAAAAGTTTTTCTTGCTTCAACTGATATTTTCATATTTTTTTGTGATAAATGTTCTTAACTTTTATGTCATTTTCATTCTATCTTTCATTTTGTTTTTGCCAATATCAGTGGGAAAATAAAGGAAATACGTGTCTGTTTTTCACATTAAATTTTTTTTATGACCACCAAGGACCACTAAAATGAACAGAGCCCAATGGAGCGCCCCCTAAATCATCGTCTACCTCATGCTAAAATGTAAAAACTTCAATTTGTAAACAAATTATATTTCAATTTAGATGATATAGTTATACCATATATAGTTATGTAGTTCTAGATATATAAATTAATAATAATATTATAGCTAATATATAATTTGCTAAATTAATCCTGCAATGTGCAAAAGTGCCCATAAATTGCTCAATAATCTGTAAATACATGAACAATATCATGCACCAACTTTAATGTCACCTCAATTAAAGGTTGCATTACGCAGTTTTACATAATTACCTACGCAATTTGCAGAAAGAGAAATTCATCTTCTGTGGCTTCAAATTACACTTTCTACAAGCTATATATTAAAGAGATTTTCCAATATATATACTGTACATAAAGCTGAAATGAGTTGTGGTGGACATTTAGTTTTTATTTTTTTTAGGAATTAAAAGGCTTTTGAATTATTTGTCTTAAACCCCATAGTCCTGAGCGCCTCTGCATGGCATGTAAATATTACATCCAAGCGCAGTCCATGCAAGGTCCTCCTTAATCTGCTCTATGAACTGAACCCATGTAATACTCCTAGGGAAGCCTTGGTAGTATAGCATGATTTATTTTTACATATTTGGCCGTAGGTTTTTTTTTTTCTGAAAAATTCCATATAAATCCATGAGAACCTCCATGTGAATTTACGTAAAATGTGAGGCACTCCAAATAACAGAGATCCAAATTACGGTAGCATACATTTATTTATTTTGCTTACTTATATAGAGACATTAATTCCAAAATACTTCACAGGATCACAATCTACATTCCCTATCAGGATGTCTTTGGAGTGTGGGAGGAAACCGGAGAACCTGGAGGAAACCCACGTAAACACGGGGAGAACATACAAACTCCTTGCAGATGTTGTCCTTGGTGGGATTTGAACCCAGGACCTCAGCGCTGCAAAGCAACCACTGAGCCACCGTGCTGCCCTAAAAGCTTGATTTCGCAAATTTGATATTCATGGTCCAAGTACTGATCGTGATGTTTGGAATGGCTGCAGGTCTCTTGACTCAAACTATCAACACTACAATAGTCTTTTTGCCATCATACCAGATTACAAGATCCATGCGAAAAGTGTTGATTCATTTGTGGTGGGCAATTGCTTTTCCATTTCAAAATCAGCTTTTTTTAACAGGGGTGCCAAGATGGGGACCTGCAGTGATCAGCTGATTGCAATGCCAGCCACATTCGCTGAAATGTGTTGTTTCTGGTTTGGTGGTACCTCTGGGAGCCAAACCCTTCGTGACTCCTTATCTGAGCCACATATAGGACACAAGATTGATCTTCCTACAGAGCGTTCATCCATCAAGTCGTCATAGCTCGAGATCGAGCTGAAGGCTGTTAATAAAAATAAATATAGGACACACATGTATATGGCCTCTTTTTACCTAACTCTGTAGGAGCCAAGTTAGACAGGTACGTGTGGCCATCTCTTAGGATAAGCTTTCCACTCACTCCAAATTTCTAATTTCACTCCTAATAGTCAAGCGTGGGGATCCATACTAATGTCAAGAGGAGAGCTATAAGATGCTGAGCCCCATAGAAAGCTTTGGAGAGGTTGAGTAAGTAAGTAACTTGCACTGTAGCCTGGTCAATGGTAAGGGATATTCTAGGAGTTTGGTTGGAAGAACGGTCATAGAAGCGATTGTGGGTGGTGGAGCGCCTGGAGCTCGTGTTCTTTGGGTCCTCCCTATGGAGACCTGTTCTCTACTAACAACTGTGATACTCCAGTCTGGTGCTTGCACTTTGATAACATGACTTCATTATTACTTACTACAGATATTGCCTTTGGGGCTATAAGTACCTTAAATGCATCTAAGAGGGACACTGCAAGAATTAACCGTCACTGGACTAATGGACACTGCAAGAATTAACTGTCACTGGACTGATAAAAATGTCCAACAGGTCATTTAATCTTTATTACTTTCTCATTATACAGAGATGGTCGTAGGGAAAACAATTACTCAACACCCAGAAATCCTAAATCTGTATAAATCGGAGACTGGCAGAATAAGCTGCAGCTGGGCGAGTACATACTATCATCAGGTCCGAGTTGAATGGAAAAAGCAAATCTCAAGTACTGGAGAAGACAACGGGACCGTGTTATGTTCTGCACGGAAGTCCGAACAAAACAGCAGTTCATCAGCGAAAAATAATACAATTACATGTAACGTGACCAATAATAAGACACTGCTGACCATAGAGGGCGTCACAGAGGATGATGAAGGGCGGTATGTCTGTAAACTTATATGGGAGATACCGACACTGCATAAAGCAGAAGGAAATGGGACACGATTATATATCCATGATGGTAATAGTGGTGGTAAGTAGACATAATTGTACTATAAATTATACTGTATTAAAGGGGGTCTTCGTTGTGCCCTTTTGATATGTCCTATAGGAACATATAGAGGTCATCGAGGTGGTTCCCCAGTTAGAGACCCCTTTCTTTATGCTACAGCAGAAAGACCACTACATAAAGAGGCTCCTTTATTATACAGTTGTCAAATTATTTGAATGTGTGCCATCCATTTTGGCATTTGCCCTTTAGTGGTGGCTGCATGGAGCTCATTTCTGTAAGGGTAAGTTCCCATGATGAGTTTTTTGGTGCAGTGTATTTTTGGTGATCAAAAATCACAGCGTTTTTTTCAGCAAAGTTTCAGCAAAGTGGATGGATTTATAGAAATCTCCTGCACACCTGTGGGTTTTTTTTCACTCGGCGTAAACTGACCTGCGGTGCGAGTTTCAAATCCGCAACATGTCAATTTCTCTTGCGGGTATGCTGAGTTTTATGGGCAAATTTTCCCCCTTGACTTGCATTAGAAGCAGGTAAAAAAAATGCATGTAATCAACATATGATGTTATCAATACACTTTTATCAAAGACAACCCCTCTAATGTCCTATGTTTGTACATAAGATGAAATCACAGGTCTTTTGTATTTTTAAGTTAAATTTCACACAAACCATTTTTGGATGGGGAAAACAAAATATAAGGCTCCTTCCTTCCTGGTGCTGTCATTCATAATGCTTCCAGGTGGTCCTTATTAAGAAACATCATAAATGTATTGAGCAGAGATGGTATGATGATCTCCTATTAGACCCTGCCAGAAACTGAACCTAATAGGATGCCTGTCAGCCTTACTCTAGCAGGCATAATACACTGCAAAAATGCTTTCCTATATATTAAAAAAAAAAAATACATAAATGAAAAGGGAACAAAATTATCATTGCTTCAATAGTAATTACTTGTATGATAAAATGAATGCACTATTATCCCAAACATCAACGCTATAGAAAATAAACCATAAACGACTGCCAGGATTGCTGTTCTTTGTTCAGCTGGCCTCCCCAGAAAATAGGAAGACAAATGCAAAAGATCCATAAGTTGTATGAACCTCAAAATGATAAAAAAAAAAACCACAACATTTCTTACAGGTGCATTAATGAAAAAATAATATGGGTCTTGAAATGTTGCAATGCTAAAACACCGTATAAAAGTGTTTTTATTGTGCAAAACTAGTAAAACATAAAAAATCTATATCAATTTGGTATCGCCATAACATATTATTTATACCACATGTTAAATGCTTAATATGAAATGAAAAGAAAAAAAATTGCAGAATTGCTGTTTTTTTTCCCCATCTACTAGAAAGAGTTAAAGTGATTGTGTCGTCAGAAATTGACCTATTGTTTAAACAAGGTTTTGATTTCTTTTTTGTATCCTTAACTGTGACATTACATATTGAGAATGGTGGATCCTGTGTTATTTACTGTACTATAGAGGCATTGCCTTTCATTATAATCCTGTCTGTGAAGATAATGAGACTACTGAAAAGTTTTCTGTACAAAAAAAAGAATAGAGCAGAAAGTTTGTCATGTGTGAAAACTGATAGATTTTTGTTTTTTTTTTGTGATCGATAGATAGATACATAGATGGATGGATGGATAGATAGTGATGTGGAAAATTGGAAAAAGAAAAAAAAACATTATCAATACATGACATTACAAACATTTTTAAAAATAATATTCAACATAAAGACCTGATTTAAGCATTGGGTCTTTTTTGATGACCCAACCTCTTTAACCCCTTTCTGATATCTGCATTACATCTGAGCACATCAGGAGCAGGAGAATGGAGCGAACTCAGAGGCTGAGGCCACCATATTCTCAGCAGATTATGGCTGAATTATTCAACCATCATCTGCCTCTAAAAACTGCGGCTATTCCCCCGTAAAAAATAGAGAAATTGAAAAATAAAGATATTAAAAAATAAATATATTTGGTATCACTTCAAAAAGTACGGTCTATAAAAATATAAAATGAATGAGAAAAAAATTTAAGCAATGTTTTTTTGTCTCTGCAACACTGTAAAAAATGCAATAAGAAGCGATCAAAATATGATATCCATACCGAAATGGTTTCAATAAAACCCAGTCGTTGGAAAAACAAAAATGTTATGTGCCTTGGGAAATGTACACAAAAACATAAAAATTATTTTTTTACAAATTTCTGAAAAAAATTTCACCACTAAAATAATGAACAAACTGGACATGTTTGATATTGTTGTAGTGCCATCTTATTTTTTCCATACAATGAACACCATAAAAAATAAACCCAAAAAATCAATGTGGTAATTGCTGTTTTTTGGGTTTTTTTTTCCACAATTTTACCTTAATTGGAATTTTTTTCCCAGTTTTCCAGTAAATTGTATAATAAAATGAATAGTGTTATTGAAGAGTACAACTTGTCCCACAAAAAAACAAACCCTAATACAGTCATACCGACAGAAAAATAAAACATTTATTAATGTTGGAAGAAGTGGAGGAAAAAAACGAAAACATAATAGCAAAAATTAGCTGCGTTGGGAAGAGGCAAAAAAAAATTCAACCAAAAAGAAGATCCCAAATGGTGGCATTGAAAATTGTAAAAACAAGTTCTCATTTTGCTGGATTAACAAAAAAACTAAGTTATGGCTTTTTTGAAAAACAAAAAAAGAAATACATATACATTTTTAAAGGGGTTTTCCACTACTTTAATATTGATGACCTATCCGTAGGATATGGATACCGACACCGGCACCCCCACCAATCAGCTGTTTCCCGTGCCACCGCCGGATGTTATCACTTGCAGCTCCATTAACAATATAGTTGCATTTAAAATAGCCACATCATAGAATAGTGGCTGCAAATCTGAGTAAAATTATGTTTTTATTTTTTTCATTTCTCATCTCTATTGCAGTGATATTAGCTTGTAAAGTTTAGTTATAATTTATGTTAAAGAGGACCTGTCACCTATAAAAAGGAGATGTGTTGCACTTAGTGATGAGCGAGGATGTTCGGTTAACCCTTTCAGAGTATGCTTCGGGCGAGTACCGAGTATCTTCAGCGTAATCGGTGTTTTGTTTGAATCACTCCCGTGTGCATGATTTGCGACTGTTTGACAGCTTTAATACATGTGAGGAATGCTTAAGAAACAAGCATTCCTCACTTGTATTAAAGCTGTCAAACAGTCACAAATCATGCACACGTGAGTCATTCAAACATATCACCAATTACGCTGAAGATACTCGGTACTCGCCCGAGCATACTCTGAAAGGGTTAACCGAACATACTCTCTCATCACTAGTTGCACTGCGTGAGGCAAATTATGTTCACATCAGATACTGACTGGTTTTCTGCCCCGCCCCATATCCAATAATACTGTAAAATCTCACATTTTAGAGTGGTCTTTTATTGTGGCCAGCCTAAGGCACACCTGTGCAATAATTATGCTGTCTAATTAGCATTTTGATATGCCACACCAGTGAGGTGGATGGATTTTCTCAGCAAAAGAGAAGTGCTCACTAATACTGATTTAGAAAAATTTGTGAACAATATTTGAGAGAAAAAAACTTTTTGCGTACATAGAAAAAGTCTTAGATCTTTGAGTTAAGCTCATGAAAGATGGGAGCAAAAACAAAAATGTTGCGTTTATATTTTTGTTCAGTATAGATATGAATTTCTAAGCATAAGGTTTCTTATGTAATGACGGGCATTCTGCTCTCCTCACTGCTCCCATTGCAGAGCTGTTATAGAATCATAGAATGTTAGAGTTGGAGGGGACCTCCAGGGTCATTGTGTCCAACCCCCTGCTCAATGCAGGAGTCACTAAATCATCTCAGACAGATGTCTGTCCAGCCTCTGTTTCCATTGAAGGAGAACTCACCACCTCTCGTGGCCGCCTGTCCTACTCATTGATCACCCTCACCGTCAAAAAGTTTTTTCTAATATCTAATCTGTATCTTCTCCCTTTCAGTTTCATCCCATTGCTTCTCATGTTTCCATGTGCAAATGAGAATAAGGATGATCCCTCTACACTGTGACAGCCCTTCAGATATTTGTAGACAGCTATTAAGTCTCCGCTTAGTCTTCTTTTTTGCAACCTAAACATTCCCAGCTCCTCTAACCGTTCCTCGTAGGACATAGTTTGCAGTCGGCTCACCATCCTGGTAGCTCTTGTCTGAACTTGATCCAGTTTTTGGGTATGTGCACACGATGCAGAAATGAAGCAGAAAATTTCTGCATCATTTCTGCATCTCCCTGGCAGAAAAAACGCATGCAGATTGTGCATGCATTTTTCCTGCGGAATACATGCGGATTCACATTCGTTTCCGCATGTGGATTGACAAGCGCTTTCCAGGCGATTTTAGCATCACCTGGAAAGTGCTTGACAACTAGGTCACACTATATAAATCCATGCAACCGGCATGGATTTATATAGTGTGACCCGAGAGAGTGGTAAAAATAAAAAAAATGTATACTTTACCCTCCGATGGCCCGCGCTGTCCTGCTTACACTCCGTTCTCCCTCGCCGGCAACTTTGAATTGAAAGACCTGCCAACGTCAGGAAAAAACTAATAACAAATAAATGAAAACTTGGGAATGATGATTGCTCTGATTTCTACTTATCTTTCGTTACCTATTGCAATATGGACTTATATTTTCAGTACGCACCACGTATGCTACTAGCAGCTTGTCCCAGAGGTGCATATTCATTGCTTGATACGGGAAATCAGCAGTACCATTGCATTCTTAATTTGGACATATAATAACAACTTGTATAATAAACACCATAAAGAGAAAAATATGTGTTTTTCAGTTGACCACAGTTCCCTAAAATAATACAGTAAAGAGCAAGTAAAACATTGTTTGTACCCCAAATTGATATCAATAAAACCATCAGCTCGGGATGCAAAAACAAGCCTTAGGCTGAGTTCACACGATGCGTTTTTCATGCGTTTCCGCGGCGTTTTTGCAGTTGCGTAAACGCCGCGGAAACGCATGAAAAACGCATGGTAGAAGGGCAGCAATGTTCCCCAATTGAAATCCGCATGTGCTGTGCCCATGATGCGGATTTTTCCGCAGCGTAAACGCTGCGGTCAAAAATCCGCAGCATGTCAATTAATTTTGCGGAAACGCTGCTCTTTTGCCGCCATTGACTTGCATTAGACCGCATGGAATCCGCATCACTGTATATGTTGATGCGCTTTTCATGCGGTCTAATGTGCGGATGGTACCCGGGTGTGGATGAGAGGACTCTCATCCAGGCCCAGGTACCATTAAAAAAAAAAGAATAAAATAAAAAATACATATATTCTCACCTTCTGACGGCCCGCGCAGCGTCCTGCTGGCTTCCCGGGCACTTCGCGGTTGAATGAAGGACCTTCGCTGACGTCAGAGTCATGTGACGGGTCACGTGACGCTGACGTCGGAAGGTCCTAAAGTCTTCACTGCCGGCAGCCGGGACCGATGAAGCAGGACACCGGGGGCCATCACAGGGTAAAGTATATATTTATTTTTTATTTTTTGACATTCACACACTATATAAATCCATGCCGGTTGCATGGATTTATATGGTGTGAAGTTGACAAGCACTTTCCAAGTGATGCTAAAATCGCTTGGAAAGCGCTTGTCAACCCGCATGCGGAAATGAAAGTGAAGACCGCTTCATTTCCGCATGTCCCTGGCAGGAAACCGCATGTACAATCCGCATGCGTTTTTTCCTGCCAGGGAGATGCAGAAATGCTCAGGAAAAAATTCTGAGCATTTCTGCATCGTGTGCACATACCCTTAGGCTATGTGCCCACGATGCAGAAATGCTCAGGATTTTTTCCTGAGCGTTTCTGCATCTCCCTGGCACAAAAAAACGCATGCGGATTGTACATGTGGATTGTACATGCGTTTTCCTGCCAGGGACATGCGGAAATGGAGCGGTTACCCACTGACATTTCCGCATGTGGATTGACAAGCGCTTTCCAAGCGATTAGCATCACTTGGAAAGTGCTTGTGACAACTAGGTCACAATATATAAATCCATGCAACCAGCATGGATTTATATAGTGTGACCCGAGAGAGTGGTAAAAATAAAAAAATAAATGTATACTTACCCTCCGATGGCCCCCGCTGTCCTGCTCACTCCGTTCTCCCTTGCCGGCAACAGTGAATTGAAAGACCTGCCGACGTCAGCGTCACGTGACCCGTCACATGACTCTGACGTCAGCGCAGGTCCTTCAACTCACTGCAAAGTGCCGGGAACCAAGCAGGAGCGGTGCGCGGGCCGACAGAAGGTAAGTATACATTTATTTTTTATTTTATTCTTTTTTTACAGCTTTTTTAATGGTACCTGGGTGTGGATGAGACTCTCCTCTCCTCCACACCCGGGTACCATCCGCATATTAGAACGCGCCAATTACGCAAGAACAGATGCAGTCTTGCTGAATTGGCGCGTTCTAATGCAAGTCAATGGCGGCGAAAACGCAGCGTTTCCGCAAAATTAATTGACATGCTGCAGATTTTTGAGCGCAGTGTTTACGTTGCGGAAAAATCCGCATCATGGGCACAGCACATGCAGATTTCAATTGGGGAACATTGCTTCCCTTCTACCATGCGTTTTTAATGCGTTTCCGCAACTGCAAAAACGCAGTGGAAACGCATTAAAAACGCATCGTGTGAACTCAGCCTTTCAATGTCTTTTTTAAAATGTGATGCCCATAATTGAACTGTTTAAGCTTATTTAGATCCTTCTGAATCCTTTCTCTGTTTTCTCTAGTGTTCGCTATCTCTCTTAGCTTTGCATCATCTGCAAATTTGATTAGTTTACCTTCAGTTCCCTTATCTAGATTATTTATAAAAGTGTTGAACAACACTGGGGCCAGGACAGAGCCTTGTGGTACCCCACTTGAAACATTCTTCCAATTGGATATACAACCATTTATTACCAACTCTTTAAGTACAATCACTGAGCCAGTTATGAATTCACCTAAGCGTAGCCTTGTCAATCCCATACTTGGTCATTTTTTCAATAAGTATAGTGTAAGATACTTTATCAAATGCTTTGCTGAAGTCGAGATATACTATATCTACCTCATTTACCTGATCCACCCAGTCAGTAATTCCTTCATAGAAGGAAATCAGATTAGTCTGGCATGACTTGTTTGCTTCAAACCCATGCTGACTCTAGTTACTGTATTCTTATCCAAGTACTTATATACATGCTCTTGAATAATTTGTTTAAAGATCTTTCCTGGTATAGAAGTAAGGCTCACTGGCCTGTAATTTCCTGGCTCCATCTTCTTTCCTTTTTTGAAGATAGGGAAAACATTTGCCCTTCTCCAATCTTCTGGGACTTCTCCTGTTCTCCAGGAATTTTCAAAGATTCTGGCTAGTGATTATGCAATTTCCTCTGCTATTTCTTTCAGTACTGTGAGTGATTACAAGCACGTAGAGCAGAGCTGAGTGTGATTACATACACCTTTGGCCTTTCATCTCATGGCATGGGGTGGGGCAGTACAGCAAAGCTTTTGTGTAATTATGAACACCTCTGCTGCTTCAGCTCTCTTCTTACAGTGCTGTCAGCTCTTCTGTACTTCTACTCCCCCTACACTTACTGTTATAAGATTAAGTCCGGGGTCAAAGTAGCGTATAGTATCTAATTCAAGAGCATCGGATGTGATATGCTAATGACACTCGACTCAAACTCTGCTGCGAGCATGAGATGATTTTCCGTACACTGTGCTCTGATCCTCTCGCATGAAGGAATCGCAGCACAGGTGCGGAGGAGATGGAGAAAGTAATTTCTCCATTTCTTCCATTGCCGGCATCTGCAGTAATTGCACTGCACTCGGATCACATTACATAGACTTGTATGAGTGAGTGTGATCCAATTCTCGGATACATGAATCGACATGAGAAAATAATCGCAGATCTGAGCTGCCCCATAGACTAACACTGGTTTAAGTGCTATGCAATGTTTTATCGCAGAGTACTCGGCTGTTTTATACAGTCGTGTGACTCCGGCCTAAAACTGAAAGTTGTATGTAATCACACTTATCTCTGCTCTGTTTCTGGCACTTTGTAATCACATTCAGCTCTGCAGTGAGACCAGTGAGGAGAGCAGACTGTCTGTCTCACATAAGAGAAAACCTGTTCTAAACAATTGTGGATGGGTGTTTTTTCTTCCCCTCTATACTGCTGTCTGCTTATGATTGGTCAACCTCATGCAGGGGAAAAAGTACACGCCCCCAGTGAAAAATTTCTGGTAATGCTCACACTGGACTTAACATAAATTATGACCAAAACTTTACAAGCTAATATCTCCGCAATGGAGATGAGAAATTCAAAAATAAAAAATGTTTTATTCAGCTCTTCAGCCACTATTCCATAATGTTGCCAAACTGGTAAAAGGTCCTTTTTAAGAGGTTAAATAAATTTCCTAGGCAAAAAATAATCCTTAAATTGTGAATGAAATAAATTACTAATGTAGTTCTATTAGGCTAGGTGACACAATCCTTTGGTGGCTGCTCCATCCCAGGTCCCAGGAGACAACATTACGTCTGTGTGCACGTAGCCAGATCAATAAATAAAAGGGGCTGGCTTTAAACTGAAATATGAAGTCAGCCAGCATCCTCCACACACTGTGCTTTTATGTACCAACACAAGATTTGTTGTCCTGTATTGAGCACAAGCCAAATTGTCAGAACTCTGATCAGGCAGCTCCAAGACATCTGGCCACATAGAACTTTATTAATAAGTTATCTAATTTACAATTTAAAACTCATTTATAAATATTTTATTTTACCTGAAAAACCCCTTTCAAGGTTTAAATATAAATATTTTGGCACTTGGTTGTTTACCTGCTGAAAGTAGTTTTCAGCGCATCAATTTTTGCCTAAATATGGACCAATAAATGACTCTAAAACATATGCAGGACCTGCTTATACTGCTCTCTGAATATGGGTCAACCTCTGCATCCTCTATAGGTATACTACTGTATAGCATATACAGGGGAGGCACAGGGCCACCTTCTACAACCCCTGGCAAAAATTATGGAATCACTGTGTTCGGAGGATGTTCATTCAGTTGTTTAATGTTGTTGAAAAAAAGCAGATCACAGACATGGCACAAAACTAAAGTTATTTCAAATGGCAACTTTAGGGCTTTAAGAAACACTAAAAGAAATCAAGATTAAAAATGTGGTACTCAGTAAGGATAATTTGTTTCAGACCAAGCAGAGGGAAAAAATTATGGAATCACTCAATTCTGAGGAAAAAAATTATGGAATCACCCTGTAAATTTTCATTTCCAAAACTAACACCTGTACCAGGGGTTGTAGGTAAAGGATGATGAGTTTCATATAGGATTTTAATCTAAAGTAATTTCTCTTTCCTCCTGTATCAGTAATTCCCTGAATACGAAGAGAGTTTTAGCGTTTAAATTGATATGTAAATAGCTTCTTCAGAGAGGAAGAGGGCTTGGACTCTAGGGCCACCTATTGGATGTAGCAATCCGAAAACATGAATAGGTCCATATTGACTTTTAGGATTGTTAATTATAATAGGTGGCCCTAGAATCCCATTTTTTTTTTTTGAAGAGACGAATTGCATATTTGAATTCCTAGACGAGCATGCATGGCCTAAATGTCTCCTTACGCCGACTTGGCACTTTCCACAAAGAGAAATGTTCTACCTTGGACATTGTGCATTAGGAATGTGTTGTTATATTTCTGCAATTAACAGTAAAATTCTCCAGCTTTTGTTCTAGATATCAGATTTTTGTACCTGACTACCGTTCTCATTATCCCCATACTGTTAATTATGTACTGCCTGTACTGCAAGAGGAAGAAGAAAAAAGGTAACTAACCGTAAAGTATTTTATTTCAATTTCATCTGCATTATTACTATAGGGGAATTGTCTTGTGAACATTGGGGGGCCCTATAGTCATGGGCATCAAAACCTTATACATAATGAGAATCACTATAATTTGTCCACTGTCTTCTGTCTATGTACAACACGACTTTACTATTACTCTGCTGAATTTACTTGGGTTGTTGTGGGTTTTTTAACATTTTTGTAATTCACAAAAGATCTACTATTTTCTGAAAAATTTGTTCAGAGATGAGTCAGCTGCAGGTCATTGTAACCAATGCCTTGCAAAGCGCTGGTCAGTGTAACATCTCCAACATGTAACCGCTAGACAACCACATGTGTAAGAACATAGCTGTCACCACTCATCATGCTCCTCCATGCACCGACGCACGTTACCCGACCAAGGTCAGCAAGAAGTAGGGCACACTAGGGACATCAGAGAGATTCTCAAACGTGATATATAACACTTTTGTTCCTCTCTCCTTTTATTTATTTCTTGTTTATTGTTGTGAGAGAACATAAGTAATTTTTTTTTTTTTTTACAAATTTCCAAAAAAATGTTCACCACTTTAATAAAAAAACAAAACTATGCATTTTGGTATCTCCATAATTGTACTGACATGGATAATTATATTGCTAGGTAATTTTTTTACTGTAAAGTGAACACTGTAAATAAAAAAACAAAACAATTGTGGATTTGCCTTTTTTTTGCAATTTTGCCACACTTGGAATTTTTTTTCTCGTTTTCCAGTACATCACATGATAAAATGAATGGTGTCATTCAAAAGTACAATTCGTCCTACAAAAAACAAGCTATGTTAACGCAAAGATAAAAAATTTATTTTGTAAAATTCTGCCACTGTTTTTCTTCATTTAAATGGTATGCTATTCGCCATGCTGCATAGACTGTTACCTTTAATCTGTGGGTCAGTACGAATATGGCAATTTATATATTTTAATTTATTTTTTATTACTTTTACACAATTAATACACTCTAAAAAAAATTTTTTTGTGTCGCCATATTCTGTATGAAGACTTACCGTATGTTGCATGACAAGATATCGTTTTCATCGGTGCCATTTTGTGGCACTGACTTTATGATCACTTTTTATTATCTCTTTGGGAGGCAAAATGAACAAACAAATGGCAATTATAGCCCCAATTCATCATTTAATTTTTTTTATGCCACTTTCCTTTTTTGTCTTGCTGTGTTTAGTTGCCATTTTTTGACGCCAAATTCATCAAAATGGGGCACGCAACTCATGAATTTGACCCAAGGTCAAAAATTGACTTTCTTGAACTGTGTTTTGCGACATTGTACAGTGCATTATCTAATCTGTTTGACTGACAACCTGTCAGGCCCTGTCCCCGGTGGGATCTGAATGGCTGAAGAACATGGCAAACACAAAGGCCATTGTCAGGCCTCATATTGCCAAAGTAACCCATTGGCCGATGAGCTGATAAAGGGAATGATCTCGCTTTGTTAAACTCCTCACATGCTTCTGTCACAAGTGACAGTGGCACCTGAGGGATTAAAGTGCTGGGATCGGCGCCATATCCAATCTCAGCACATGCCATGGGAGCCTGGTTGTGGGCTCATTCAGGCATCATATTTTCCATGAACAAGAAAAATGGACCAATTTTTTTGATCAGACTTTGATCACAGTTCGATCAGGGTGTAGTCAGTTTGGAGAGAAAAAAAAGAAGTTTCTCCACCTTTCTGATAGTCCGAGTGCGGATGTTATTCGAGTGTTGTCTGATTTTATCACGGACCTATAGACTTTGCATTGCCGATTTGGTCTAACCCTCAAAATGGGACATGTGAACAGCCCCATAGACTATCATACGTAAAAAACACAGATAGCACTCGTACGAGAAAAACTGATGATTGAATGATGCCTTACCCTGTATATACTTTAGTTGGATAGTCTACAATTATGTCTAAGCTAAGGGCTCGAGTGCCACTACTGCACCCTTAGTCTTACCAAGAGTGTTTAGCGTCAAATAGCCTTCTGATGTGCCCAGGGTTTACACACTAGGAGAAACGCATTGTGGCATTTTGAACAACATTATTACATGTGCCATATATAGCAAAATAGTGACATAAACTAATACTTATAGGCACCTGCAAATTGAGATTCTAGTTTGGCTTTTATCCTAAGTCGTATTGCAAGGCTCGTTGAAGGGTTGATATTGACTTTTCAGATGGCCACTTACAATAGGTGGTGCTAGAGTTATAGTCCTCTTCCTCTCTGAAGAAACAATTTGCATATTTAATTTCCAAGAGGAGCATGCATGGCTTTTAAGTCTCCTCACTCTGACATGCCAGGCTTGACATGTCACTCTCCATAAGGAGAAACATTACTCCTTAGATCCCAGTCCAGAGCCTCTCACCTAGTGTAATGCACACGCCCGGGCTGAGCGGCGAGTGCGTGTGATTCCACTGGACCGTGCCGGAGAGTGAATGCCTGGAGGGGCGTAACTAGGTATTCACCCGATCCGACCAGGGTCGCACGACGGCATACGACGCCAGTGCACCAAGGAGGAACCGAGTAGAGGGACCAGGTGCTACTCCAGGACAGACCCCGGACACGGCTGTTGGCCCACACAGGGGAATACAGGAACAGACAGGTTAGGCTGGCACACAGACTGGTGGGTATAGGCAGGCACGACTGGTATGCAGGCAGGCGGGTATGCAGGCAGGGGGGTACAGGCAAGTACGGCTAAAGTGCAGACAGGGAGGCACTAGCAGGTAGGAACACAGGCGGGATAGGACCCAGTACACACTGGGACTCAGGAACAGAACCACAGATGTGGTGGACAAGCACAGCAGAGTAAGGCCGCCCAGAGTGGTGAGTGAGAGCAGGGCAAGACGAGACCACCTAGAGCGGTGAGCGAGAGTAGAGCAGGACGAGGCCGCCTGGAGCGGTGAGCGAGAGAAGAGCAGGACGAGGCCGCCTGGAGCGGTGAGCGAGAGTAGAGCAGGACGAGGCCGCCTGGAGCGGTGAGCGAGAGTAGAGCAGGACGAGGCCGCCTGGAGCGGTGAGCGAGAGTAGAGCAGGACGTGGCCGCCTGGAGCGGTGAGCAAGAGTAGAGCAGGACGAGGCCACCTGGAGCGGTGAGCAAGAGTAGAGCAGGACGAGGCCGCCTGGAGCGGTGAGCAAGAGTAGTCAGAGCAAAGCGAGACTGCCGGAGCAATGAGCAAAGGGTCAGAGCAGAGCGAGACTGCCGGAGCAGTGAGCAAAGGGTAAGAGCGGAGCGAGACTGCCGGAGAAGTGAGCAAAGGGT
Source organism: Phyllobates terribilis (assembly GCF_046119375.1). Lineage (NCBI taxonomy): Eukaryota > Metazoa > Chordata > Amphibia > Anura > Dendrobatidae > Phyllobates > Phyllobates terribilis. The sequence continues at coordinate 1,146,901,702 of NW_027362761.1, read as the reverse complement.
CAGAGCGGAGCGAGACTGCCGGAGCTGTGAGCAAAAGGTAAGAGCGGAGCAAGACTGCCGGAGCAGTGAGCAAAGGGTCAGAGCGGAGCAAGACTGCCGGAGCAGTGAGCAAAGGGTCAGAGCGAAGCAAGACTGCCGGAGCAGTGAGCAAAGGGTCAGAGCGGAGCAAGACTGCCGGAGCAGTGAGCAAAGGGTCAGAGCGGAGCAAGACTGCCGGAGCAGTGAGCAAAAGGTCAGAGCGGAGCAAGACTGCCGTAGCAGTGAGCTAAGGGTCAGAGCAGGCCAGAACCGCCGGAGCGGTGAGCAAAGGCAGAGCAGGCTAGAACCGCCGGAGCGGTGAGCAAGGCAGAGCAGGCTAGAACCGCCAGAGCGGTGAGCAAGGCAGAGCAGGCTAGAACCGCCGGAGCGGTGAGCAAGGCAGAGCAGGGGGGACAGGGCTCTGTTCACACGGAACAGACAGGAAGGGAAAGGCAGAACCAGATACCCACAGGGTACTTACAGTGAAGTAGCGAGTGGACCACAAACTCACAAACGGAAGTACAGTGACAACGAGCAGGAGTTAGGTACGAGTTCAGACTCTGCAGAAAAAGGAAAGGTACAGACACAGGAAACATCCTAGAAGAGTATACAGACAAGAACAGACACAGTAGCAAGATACAGGAGCGGGTCTAGGTATGCGGCCCCTAGAAGGCGGAACGAACAGGCAAGGAGCGTGTTCAGACAGGCCTGAAAATACAGCCTCCAGGAAGGGCAGGCAAGCAAACACAGAAGGGGACCTGGCACATTCAGAGTGAGAGAGCACACTGAATGAAACACAATGCTCAGGCAGGGATTCATTGGAGGAGCTGGGTAAAATACCAGGTGACAGACAGCAATAGGCTGAGGACGCACAAGGGGTGTGCCCGCAGCAGGTACAAGAAACAGGAAGTGATCGGGCGCCGCCCTTAAGCAGCAGACACAGAGGCAAGCAGGCAGCATGGAGGGAAGCCAGGCTACCAGACTGGACTGGAGATCAAGTGCGCGCTCTTGCACAGTGGGAGATGGACCACTATGCAAGGACGCCGCCAGGTATGTTACACCTAGCCAAATCAGATATCATACTTTGCACTGACGAGGGGGACACCCCGAAACCCCATGTCAGCAAATTGAGATTCTGGTTTGGCTTTTATCCTAAGTCATATGGGAAGGCTCGTTAAAGGGTCAATACTGACTTTTAGGTTTTCTACTTCCAATAGGTGGCGCTAGCGTTCTAGTCCTCTTCCTCTCTGAAGTGACAATTTCCATAGGTAATTATCTTGAAATCATTACAATATATGTGGCATAAAATACACTATTGGCTCTAATAAATAGGAAGAGGCATCTGTCAGATTAAATACAGTCACACTGCACTTCTAATTGCATTAATGCAGACTGATATATTGACTTACCATATTATATACTAGCAGTAGTGTTCTCCATACTACGAGATGGTGAGTTCTAGTGTTTTTTTGTTGTTGTTTTTTTTACAGATAAGCCACATTTTTATTATTTAAATTGTGATTTTTTTATTTTAATTTTTTTTTTATAACGCTAAAAAGTTTTTTATTTTTTCATTGCTTACTAGTCCCACAAGGGGACTTGGACCTACTATATTTTGTATTGCATTGATACACTGTAGTACTTGTGTATTATAGTGCATTACTCCCTGGCTATAGCAGACGCAGAGGTCATTGTCAGGCTCCCATTGCCACACCAAACTGTCAGCACCCCGTTATCACACTGTGGGGGTTCCGATGGTTCTACTGACAGCAGCATATGAAGGGTTAAAGTGCTAAGATTGGCTCTATTTCCTGTCTTAGCACATGCAGTAGGAACCTGGTTGTGTATACCAGCCATCTTCTGCTGCGATTGGCACTGGCCCATTGCCTGCATCTGTGACATCCATCAGAAGTAACTGTACGATTCGATTGCGAGACATTACCTGCAATCTTGACTTAGTTACGTCCATTTGCAGGAAGGGGTTAATGTTGTACAGAGTTGAAATATAATTCCTTAAATACCACCTGTTTCTGTTCTGACCCTCAGTCCAATAAACATCCTCACCCCAGGGGCTAAGACACATACTACACCAGAATGACTTCTTCCAGTTGACTTATTGGAAGAGATAAACAGTCAGCCTTTGTACTTGGATGACATGGGGTGGGTGGAGATGGAGAATAAGATTGTAATGCTGGGCAGTGTTGTTGGTTCTGCGAGCTGTGATGGTAGTAGCCCCCTGAGTCAGGGCCAATCTCGAAGTGAGAATCAGGCAGGAGGGCAAGGAGCTCTAGCCATTTCCCAGTACAGAATGAATTGTCAGCCAAATCAGGAATGACGACAATAATTTTGTGGTGGACAAGACATGGGAACCAGAGGAGGTGATGCCATCAGAAGAGGAGTTTATTGGCCTCTGTGATACGCAGCGCACACGATGTGTGGCTAAAACACACATCACATGGGGCAAAATCTGCTTATCTGTGCTCATAAATGGAGCCGGTGATGTTACAACTATTGTTGATGAAGGAGGCTCAACAGCACCTGAAAGCTCTGGTGTTGGTCTTGGTGTTAGTGAGTCCTATGTGTGGCCATCTCGTTAGTGGAATTTCTTTTGCACGTTACCGGAGGACTAAGCTATTGCATTGTGCAGACTGTACTGTTGGAAAATAATCCGCTTACATCCTGGCACACATCAACTAAGAACTACATCGCTTCGTCAGCCCATAAAACATTATCACCTGCTCGTGTGGAGAAAGCAAACTGACCAGCAAGATGATCAAGGCTCAATTCTCTCCTCATGATCATCAAGCTACACATGCAAGTAGTGGCTTGTCGCCATCAGTCCCATCATCATCCTCAGCCACTGTTTTCCATAAACTTCTGCCTCTGCTCCATTGAATCATCAGTTCTCCTTTTGTGTGCCCGAGAAATATGTGTTCAGTCCAATTACATGGAAATTGTACTTCTATATGTCCAAGTTCTCTACAATGGATGCTAGATTCTACTGCCTTTTGTGAAAGACTTACGTGCACTCAGGCTCAATGGAAGATACCTAGCCGCCATTAAAAGCCATCTCTGCCAGGTATAGGCACAAAAAACTAAATTTTTTCAACAATAAAATTTATCATGTTAGATGCATCAATTTTTAGATACAACTCATCTTTTTCAATTTGGGTGAAATTCAATTTTATTGTGACTGCATCTGGGGTGAATTTTCTGACAGCAACCTGATGTGGATTGTGAGAATGGGCAAAATTGTTGAAAGTTATCAAACCAAAATTCTTTGAGTTCCATAAGTGAAATTTTCCTTTAAAAAACTGTACATTTTTTCCAATGTTGAAAAGAAATTTTAAAGTTGGGGAATTGGTGTATTACCTGGAAACTCTGTGTTCCCTAATTGGTGAAGCTTTTGTAGAGTCAGAGCTTGCTGGTGTGTGCGGCCCCGGTGTAGGGGAGATCAGAAAGGGGAAATTTTTCAAAATGGCAAAGTTGTTTAGCCCCTTCCTGACAATGCTAATTTCCATTTTTGTGCTTTTGTCTTTTCCGCCCCTTCTTCCCAGAGCCATAACTTTTTATTTTTTTTATCCGCCCAGATATGTGAGGGCTTGTTTTTTGCAGGACACGTTGTTCTTTTGAATGACACCATTCATTTTATCACAAAATGTACTGGAAAATGGGAAAAAAAATCCAAGTGTGGTGAAACTGCGAAAATAACACAATTCTGACATTTCTGTTTGGGAATTGTTTTTATGGTGTACATTGTATGGTAAAAATGACCTTGCAATATTAAGATTATCCTCTTCAGCATGATTATGGCGATATCAAACATGTCCAGTTTTTTTTATTATTTTAGTGGTGAAAAAAAAATCAGAACTTTTAAGAAAAAATTAGGGATGTTGTGTCGCCATTTTCTGAGACCCATAACGTTTTCATTTTTTGGTCGATGAACTGCGTATTTTTTGCAGGGCAAGACAAAATTTTTATTGATACCATTTTGGGATGGACATATTTTGATCGCTTGTTACAGTATTTTTTGTGATATTGCAGCAACCAAAAAACCCCACAATTTTAGCATTTTAATGTTTTTTCTGTTTACGGTGTTTCCTAATTAGGTTAATTATTTTTATGTTTTGATAGATTGAAATTTTTTCAACGTGGCAATACCAAATATGTGTATTTTTTATTATCTTTATTTTTAATAGTGGAAAATGGGAGTGACTTTTTCCCCCATTAAAGCGCATTGTCAGAATACCAGTGACGTCACTTGCAGGAGCGGTGCGGGTCTCTGCATGCCAGGTATTCTAACAATGTGCTCTGTTGCCGGCTCATTATTGCTGATCTGAGCCGGCAACAGAGAGTGCGCTGTCTTTGTGCACATCACACAGTTCACATCGTGCAGGGAATAGCCCAGCCCCTGAAATGATTGTCACTGATGACGCTTCGTTTCAAGGAGGGCGCAGGGGCTACAGCAGTGACCGCAGCCTCTGCCCCCTGATGAAGCTTTGTTTGAGTATCCCAGCATGCACTAGGATTTTCAAACAAAGTGTCATCAAAAAGGAAGCAGAAAGAAAAAATAATAGAAAAGCAATTAAATAGTGCAGTTAGGGAACGGTAGGGAATTTTTATTTCAAGTATATTAGAAAACAGTTTAGATTATGACATTAAATGGATAGGGATTTAAGAGGAAAATTACTTTGGATTTCGGAGCACCCCTTTAATTGGAATCCTTTAGCAGGATTTCACCACTCCTTCCCATTAAATAATATATATGGTCGTGTAGCTCTTTTAAAGATAAAACTAGTAATACCTTTACATGGCCAGTCTGTTCCTCTGTTACTGAGAAATCAGCATTTCAAATGATATGCAAATGAGGCTGAAGAACTATTTGTAGATCTGAAGCCTAGGTCACTTCAGCTCCTGAAGCCTAGGTCACTTCAGCTCTATTCCCTGCCAGCGCCGCCTCCTCCTGATTGATTGACAGCCTCTATGCTCTGTGACTTCGGGCAAAGGAGCTGTCAGTCAAGCAGGAGGAAGTGGCGCTGGAAGGAGCTGGAGTGACAAAGCCTTCAGATCTACAAATAGTTCTTCTGTCTCATTTGCATAGCAATTCAGACACTGGTTTCTCAATAATGGAGGAATGGACTGGCAATGTGAATGTAATGCTGGACTTGTCTTTAATAGAGATACATGCACATATTAATAGTTTCATGTGTACTATGTGGTTTATGATGTAAAATTAATCATTCCTCTTCAACACAATCTAACTTGAATACATTTATTACTAAATGGAATGAATGACATTGAAAATATTCTGCGTTTTTAGAACTCTTTCTTGATCACATCTACGGAAATGTTAAAAGAAACACATCAAGAACAAGTAAAAAGACAAGTAAAATGACAAGTAAAAGGACAGCTACCAAAAGTAAGTGATCACCTATAAGATCTTTGTTATTTAGAAGTTTTGTCCACTTTCACAACAATTATCTTTTAATGTCCAAATGCTATTTAAATAAATAATAAAGCAACTTTACAAATAGTCTTGATTAAGAATGTCCTACTATTTTGTTTCTATCCATTTACAGAATTATTTAATTAGTTATCATAGCTTAAAGGGGATTGTCCACTACTTGGACAACCTCTTCTTAATCTCTCTGTTTGCCCCCAGTAAAATAATAACACCTACGCTCACCTCCAGGGCCAGTGCCATTCCAGTGGTGTTGGCACTAGCTTTCACTTCCTCAGGATGTATGTGATTTGTCCGAAGGTGGGGAGAGTGAAGCCAGCGCTGATTGACCCCAGTGATTGTGTGACATAACAATGTTATGTGATCCCAGGGAGAGCCAGTGCCAACACTGCTGTAGCTGTGCTAGGGACAGGTGTGAGTGACGCGCCCCCTGGGCCAGTGCTGTTAGGGATACCCGGAGCCGGATCAGATGGGGGTTGTAGTCTCCGAGTGGCTGTGACCCGGTCCGTGCCCAGGGTGTCAAGCTCAGTGTGTGGCAGTCCTTATGATGTTACTAGATGTTCTTTTGTGTCGACTACGCCACCCGTTGAATTGCGGTCACTACGGCCGCCGCTGCAGCAGGGTCCGCTGAGGCTGATGGTGTTTGTGCAGCCCAGGTAGAATAACCCCCAACGGGAGGGGTATAGCCTCAGGGGGTCAGGTGCAGAGGATGGTGGTTGTGGAAGTGCAGTGAAGATGGTAATGAGAGTCAGAGTCGGGTTGTGCAGTTCAGGGTTCTTTACTTACTGCTGTTCTTGTACCGGTCACTCCGGCCTTGAGTGACCACCCGAGCCGCGCTGCGTCCACCAGGTCCTGGACTCGGCCAACCCCCAAGTAGTTCTGGAGCGTGGTTCCGAGCTCCCTTTCTGTCCTGTCCTCGTCTCTGGCCTTCCCCACCAGGGATCCACCTAAGTCCGGCTCCCTCGGGCCTCTTGTTGGTGAACCCTTGTCTCTGGGTTCCCTGACCCTATGCGTGGTCTGCCTTCCGGGTGGATATAGTGGGTGGCCGTGGCAGATTCTGCCCACGGCCTCCGGTTCCTGGCTAAGGTGTGCTGTAGCCTCTGCCAGCTTGGGATCCGGTACCCTGTTGCCAACTCTTCACCCTTTGATTTAGTTTGGGCTCTCAGAGTTCCTTCTTTCTCCCCCTCTGGGTCTTTCTTTCTCCTCTCTCACTCTTGGCCTTGGGGCTGCTCTGCTCCTCTGCTTTCCTCCACTGCTCTGCAAAAGACTGATGCCTCACTGACTGACCAGCCTTCTACAAAAGACTCCTCTGCAAAGACCCTGATCTAAGATGGTGCCCACCTTATATACTCCCTCTATGTGTGAGCTCAGGTGACCAGCACCCAATGAGCTCCTAGCTTTACCCAGGCTGCTCCCCCTATCTGCCCCTACACTACTGGGATGTTCCACCCCCCTCCCACTCCAGCCAAGGACAGACTCGGTCGTACCTGCACATTATTAAGTGGGAGTACCATTGGTCCGTCCTCCGGAAATGGGATGTGTGTAGTGCATGCAGCTAACCGAGCTCAGTTCCACACTCCATCCTTACCCGGGAGTGGAATATCACACCTCTGGGTTGAGGTGCAATACCCCTGTAGCAGCCGAATCCTCAGGGTGCTACATTCCCCCCTGGTAAATCACAGCACGTCCTCGGGCTGTAAAATATAAACATCCAAAACATACAAATTTTTTCATAACATAAACATATAAAACATATAAACATTATCAGCAGCATAAACTTTTCATATAAATAACATTTTTGTAAACATTCCTGTCTCTGGTTCCTCCGGTCACGGTGCAACTTGTGACCGGGTAAAGTGCGACAGTCTCTTGAAGAAACACGGTTTTCCTATAAAACCAGTAGGGGGCGCTTTAGGAAGCGCAACTATATACAAAGGGAAGGTATGGCCGCTCTCAGTCCTCGGCCAGGTAATGGGAATAGGGACACACGGGGTTAACAGTTCAATCTTGGCTGGTCCCAGCGGGGACTATATTTTAACTAGAACAGTTCTTATACCCTGACGGGTAACTTTATACAGTCTCTGTCTACCGTACTTCAACGACGGCGTCCTCCTGCTCTTTCTTGTTGGTTGGTTTCAGTTTCAGACCCGTCCGGGCACGTATGCTGGGCAAATAGATCTTCACCCAGGTGCGGCACTCTAGATGCTGAGGGCGCGTTGATGGTAGCGGCGCCCGGGTTAACCAGGCCTTGCGACCAGGCCTGGGGCACCTTAAAGGTAAAGGGCACCGTAAGAACGGTGGCGCCCTGGGTTATTCGGCCCTGCGACCAGGCCGGTGGCTCCGCGGAGGTAGGGGGCGCTGTCGGTATTGCGGCGCCCGGGGGTACTAGGCCTTGCGACCAGGCCGATGGTACTTCCTGCTTGGCCACGCTCGGGGTCGAGGCGTGTGACGTCACAGGGGTCGCGGCTTCCGTTTGAGGCCTAGTCTGCGGCGGTGACGTTGCAGCGACGGGCACGGCAGGGGGTACTTCGGGCTCTGCGACGGGGAGCTGGGGCAGGCACGCGGTTTCCCGGCTCGGGGTAGTGACGTCCCCTTTACCTGCCTCCATTCGTTCGGCTCCCTTCTCGGCGCCGTCTCCGGCCTTCAGTCCTCCTGCGCCATCCTCAGAGGCGGTCTGTCTCCTCGTCTCGGGTGGCGTGCTCCGCTGACGGGTTTCGGTCTGCTGGGCCATCTCTCGGCTCCACTCCGCCAACGTCTCTCGCTGCACCCGGGCCAACCTCTGTGCGAGGCCCTCCAACGCGGTCTGTGCACACTCCCGGTCTCTGGGGAGCTGTGCTAGGATCTCCAGCAGGCCTTCTGGAGTGGCGACCTGCAACAGGCTCCTGACCACTGGGTCGGTGCTGCCTGGAGTGGCGGCCCGCATCAGGCTCCTGACCGCTGGGTCGGTGCTGCCTGGCTCTCCCTCCATCTCCGGGTAGGTTTTCTCTGGACTCTCTTCCAGACGTCTTGTCTCCGGGTGCGCTCTCTCCAGACTGCTCCAGGCGACACCCATCTTTGTTCTCTTCTTCTGTCTCCGCCCACATCGAGGGTGGTCCCGGGGCAACTTTGTGATTGTCAGTTCCAGGGGCAGTTCTCTCACGCTGATGGACACTTCCAGCATCACAGTCTCTGTTGGTGGGCGCGGTTTCCGCTTTTGGCGCCATTCTTTGACCTGGCCCACGATGGGAGGTGGCCTTTTGCCACCCTCTGGCACGCCCATAATGGCGTCCGCTCCCCCAAGGCGGGAAATCTTCAGAAATGGCGGGAATCGTCTCCCAGTGGCGGGAAACTCCATGGATGGCGGGAAAAAGCTGCAAATGGCGGACAACCGGCGGGAAACGACCTGTGATGGGGCCCGATGGCGGGGACCCTTCGGAACCGGCGGGAGACTTCTTTTTAAGGTAACGGTGAACTTTTCTTCAGGCACGCAGTACCCGGTTGTTGCGGGCACGTTATCCTGCCGACTACGCCAAAGTTGACGCGCCCCCTGGGCCAGTGCTGTTAGGGATACCCGGAGCCGGATCAGATGGGGGTTGTAGTCTCCGAGTGGCTGTGACCCGGTCCGTGCCCAGGGTGTCAAGCTCAGTGTGTGGCAGTCCTTATGATGTTACTAGATGTTCTTTTGTGTCGACTACGCCACCCGTTGAATTGCGGTCACTACGGCCGCCGCTGCAGCAGGGTCCGCTGAGGCTGATGGTGTTTGTGCAGCCCAGGTAGAATAACCCCCAACGGGAGGGGTATAGCCTCAGGGGGTCAGGTGCAGAGGATGGTGGTTGTGGAAGTGCAGTGAAGATGGTAATGAGAGTCAGAGTCGGGTTGTGCAGTTCAGGGTTCTTTACTTACTGCTGTTCTTGTACCGGTCACTCCGGCCTTGAGTGACCACCCGAGCCGCGCTGCGTCCACCAGGTCCTGGACTCGGCCAACCCCCAAGTAGTTCTGGAGCGTGGTTCCGAGCTCCCTTTCTGTCCTGTCCTCGTCTCTGGCCTTCCCCACCAGGGATCCACCTAAGTCCGGCTCCCTCGGGCCTCTTGTTGGTGAACCCTTGTCTCTGGGTTCCCTGACCCTATGCGTGGTCTGCCTTCCGGGTGGATATAGTGGGTGGCCGTGGCAGATTCTGCCCACGGCCTCCGGTTCCTGGCTAAGGTGTGCTGTAGCCTCTGCCAGCTTGGGATCCGGTACCCTGTTGCCAACTCTTCACCCTTTGATTTAGTTTGGGCTCTCAGAGTTCCTTCTTTCTCCCCCTCTGGGTCTTTCTTTCTCCTCTCTCACTCTTGGCCTTGGGGCTGCTCTGCTCCTCTGCTTTCCTCCACTGCTCTGCAAAAGACTGATGTCTCACTGACTGACCAGCCTTCTACAAAAGACTCCTCTGCAAAGACCCTGATCTAAGATGGTGCCCACCTTATATACTCCCTCTATGTGTGAGCTCAGGTGACCAGCACCCAATGAGCTCCTAGCTTTACCCAGGCTGCTCCCCCTATCTGCCCCTACACTACTGGGATGTTCCACCCCCCTCCCACTCCAGCCAAGGACAGACTCGGTCGTACCTGCACATTATTAAGTGGGAGTACCATTGGTCCGTCCTCCGGAAATGGGATGTGTGTAGTGCATGCAGCTAACCGAGCTCAGTTCCACACTCCATCCTTACCCGGGAGTGGAATATCACACCTCTGGGTTGAGGTGCAATACCCCTGTAGCAGCCGAATCCTCAGGGTGCTACATGAGCATAGGTGTTATTATTTTATTGAGGGCAAACATAGGGATTGAGAAGAGGTTGTCCAAGAAGTGGCGAACAAGTCAGTCCTTAATTGGAGGTGGGGACCTACCAAGTCAGATTGTGGCACTTGAAACTTGTGATCTTCCTCAGTATTGCTGTGTTTCTTTTGGATAAAGTCTGCAAATACCTATAATACCAACATTGTGCTCTAGCGCCACACATAACATAAGGGGTGGAAGTGCAGTAGTACAACACTGCAGGTGGCACCAGTGGAGTGGAGTCCTGGACCTCAGCCACTACCTGTATCTCCAGAGATATTCCTATTATATAAAACTGTGCACACAATCAATATTGGGGCAGCGATCTTCCTGACTTGTGGAGTAGCAACCTCCCTGAAATCATCAACCCAAACTTTCTTAGAGATACAGTGAAACGGACAGCGGTACTGAAGGGCCACTAAGAATGTTGTATCAATGTAACATTAGTAAATTGTGGGGTTGTTAAGCCTGCTGATGTCCCAAAAAAACACATTTTTTGGACACATTACTGCCTATCCAAGACAGACAAAGTGTGCGAGACGTGTCCGAGCGAGAACGATGTCACTGGAGCAAAAATCAGACGAGGAGATGAGAAACTGGCCAGAAATCTCACCTTTGACCACTAAGTCCGTCCTAAGTGGGTCCTCCTGTTTGGGAAGTTTACATTGGAACCTTAGATTGCTGGACATGGTCGCATAGTCTACCAAATGGATAAGGATGACTTGAAAACAGCTCTGGTGTCTCATAGTGAAATCAATTTCAAAGTTAATTAGAAATGAGGTTATAGTAGTAGAAAAGAGTTTAAAAAATAATTAGAGGGAATCTGTCAGCGGGTTTTTGCTATGTAATCTGAGAGCAGTATGTTATAGGGACAGAGTCTGCGATTCCAGCAATGTGTCACTTGTTAGGCTGTGTGCTGTGGTTTCAATATAATCAGTGTTTTATCAGCAGGAAATTATCACTACTCTACTCAGACAACTCCTTCTCAATTACTATGTTCCTCCATGTAAAAGAAAAACGGCCATTTCAGCCCTGCGTAGTACAAAATCTCTTTAAGTGAAATCGGTTACTAAATGTTATCATGAGGTTCTCATACCAAATTATATGCAATCTTTTCAGAATTAACCCACATAACATATCACAAAATTACAAGGAATAGGTTGCTTATAGAACTATCTTAGTATCCAGCCAATATGACTTCTTTATATCAGTTTGGCTTTGTGTGCTGTCACCGGGTGCAAACAGTCTTTTAAGGGACATGCACACGACGTCTTTGAAACTCAAGTAAACCCCCTAGTAATTCAAGCAGAAGACGCTTCAGGAAATTCTGGCAAAACCGCAGCAACAATGGCTGCCACACAGCACCAACACCATGTGAATAGATGTAAAAAAAAACCAAGCTGCTGTTTTTGTGCTTGTGGGGCGGTGTGGCCTGGAGTTATGGGGACACAATCTTGCAGCATGGGTTTTGTGAGGCACCAGGTCACCCATCCTGCTGGTGCACTGTCACTGTGCACAGCACTATGAGGTTCACCGTGACGTGGCAGTGCGCTTCATACAGTTTGATCAAAATGTTAAACTAAGAACCTCATGTTCAGTTCTGTAAATTTTTGCCGAGAGGCGTTAGATCAATGTATGAATATTTGGATGTGCGGTCCATGTCTTTTTTCTACAGTTCAGAATATTACATGTTAAAATGTGTTAAAATCTTGTCTTGACCTCTTTGTTCCTTTTTCTTGTTTTTACAGGGGACACAAAGAAGACATCGGTATGAAGATGTCACGATAAAATCAAATAAACTGGTTATCCCAGTTTACACCAGTTTGTATTTTAACTTGTACATAGGACATAGCTACCGAGGTCACATCTTGCACTGTGCAAGCATCGAGTATCCTGGAAAAGGAAGACATTTTTATTTTCTTAAATGTTTAGAAAGGGAAAACAATAGTCAGAGAATTGAGGCGTTTGTCTACAATTATCCGCCAATAGTTTTGCATCAGTATTTATCAAGAGGATATAAGGTGGCAGTAACAAGTAAACTACTTTCGGTAAAATGGATTGGTGGCTCTGGATACTTTTGGATCAATCACCGTTCCATCTGAATGATCGTTTCGCACTGATGTCAATATTTATTAAGAGCTGTCTTCCAAAAATGCTGAAAATATCAAGAGGGTTGTGGGTGATCAAACAAAAAGCAACGATACTGTGCATGAGGATGACATTAGCCACGTGTTCATAAAGAAGCCACTGACTGTCCTGGACTATAATGCCAGATTGGCTGGAGCTTGTCATTTCATTCAAATCATTATTTTTCCTTACATGGAAATAAACATAAACTTGATCTTTTTTTATGAAATTTGGATTGGAGATAAAGTAAAATAATAAATAAACAAAATATTATTAAGTATTCCTTTTTTTTTATTTATTTTTATTTTTAAAACTTTGATTTTTTTTTTTTTTTTGTTGTTGAATACCTGATTGTAAGAGACGGTGTCTCAACGGAGCTTGTGTTAACAGCAGCTAGCTGATATGCTTTTCAACAGCCACTTGGATTTTTTACCCTGGAAATGACACAACTTCTACGGGAGAATGTTGAGGACATGCTGTGTGACCTTTGCTAAAGTCATTATGCATGTAGGAAGAGAAGGTGAGCTGTGGCCGTCACATTTTGTCACTGGTGGATACCGCATTATCTAGATATAGATGTGGCCTTTCATTGTAATTCTACCTGTGATGATAATGAGATTAGTTTTGAGAAGTGATTGTTACAGAACAGATTGTTTCAGACTTTTGAACTTTTGAAGTCTCGGTGATCAGTATACGGACTGTATTATTTCATGATTATTTTAAATACATCAATAAAATTCTCCCATTTTTTAAATAAGTTCATCTTAAAAACTTAATTTCAACCCCAAATACTTTTCTGATGATATGTTCCCTTCTGTTTGATATATTTGTAGTTGAATTTCTTTTTTTCTTACACTGCTTTATTTTCCTTCCTGTATTTTCTGTAATGTCTCTACAAGTTCTCATGATACCCCATAAAAGTAATGCCGCCATGGTGTATTTCAACGTAAAACTGAAAATACAAATGAATAAGGCTTCCATACTGTACACATAAATAGTGCAGCAATAGCTTATGATTAAATAATATCGCCATAATACTGCCACTCTGTTAATATTGATAGTGCCACCATAGCATGCACATTCTTGAATGAACCATGAGGTGAGATAAGGAGCTCTTTTAGAGCTGCAGAGTTAGTAAGTTTTCCTCCCTGTACTTATTTGTGTCCTTGTTCCCAGAGCCATAGCGGTTTTATTTTTTGGTCAATATGGCCGTGTGAGGGCTTTTTTTTTGCGCGCCGAGCTGAAGTTTTTATTGATACCATTTTGGGGTAGATCCGATGTTTTGATCTCCCGTTATTGCATTTTATTGCAATGTTGCAGCGACCAAAAAATGTAATTTTGGCGTTTAGAATTTTTTTCTTTTTACGCCGTTTACCAATCGGATTAATTCTTTTTTTATATTGATAGATTGGGCGATTCTGAACTTGGCGATACCAAATATGTGTATGTGTTTTTTTTTATTATTATTTTATTTTGAATGGGGCGAAAGGGGTGATTTCAACTTTTATATTTTTTAAATATTTTTAAAAACATTTTTTTTTCACTTTTTGCATGCTTCTATAGTCTCTATAGGAGACTAGAAGAAGCAACTGTCCGATCGCCTCTGCTACATAGAGGTGATCAGATCACCTCTATGTAGCAGAAATCCTCCTGTGCTATGAGCGCCCACCACTAGGTGACGCTCATAGCGAGCAGTACATGACAACCACTGGAGTCTGCTGCAGACCCAGGGTTGTCATGCCCACCCATCAGTGACCCGCGATCACGTGACGGGGTCACCGATGGACGGGGTAAGTGACGCGCTTCTGGCGCGGTGCTGTTAAATGCCGCTGTCAGAGATTGACAGTGGCATTTAACATGTTAACAGCCGCAGGAGCAAATTGTGAAATTTTTTAGATCCAACAGTAATCCATGACAATTTTAGACTGTTAGTATGTTATTAGAAATTATATGAGTCTGAACCTAAAATACATACTGGGCTTCAATATAGAGACAAAGGATGTTCCGGCATCAGGATAAGGTTAGAACTTGAAAAATTTATTGCAAACAAATAGATAAAAAAAAGCAATGATTAATGACACAGATCTGAAACGCGTTTGATAATAACCACATTTTGTCTTGCTGTGAGCTAGGGTTATGTTTTAATCTATTTGTTTACAATACATTTTTCAAGTTTTAACCTTATCCTGACGCTGGAACATCCTTTTTCCCTATATTGGACCCCTACTGCACTGCTGGTTCTGTGCGTGGATCTGCTATCAGGGTGAGCTGACTACTTGCTTTTGTCTTTTTACATACTGGACTTGTTACAAGTCCCCCAGCACAAACCACAATGCATGACTTCACAAGTGTATTCTAATTTGTGCTGCTACACAATATATGTAGATAGTCACTCTACGTGTGGTCAATGTCCTTCTGGATTTCCTGTAACAGGAAACCAGTGTTATGTGTATTGCTTCATTTAACACATTTCTTTGATTATATCTCATAGCTAAGACAATAATAAATGTTTTTTGCTATTCTACTATGAAGACTTATAAGGGGTGGTGATGATCCACCACTAAAATGATCGAGTGCTCGGTACTCAAATCGAGCAGGTCGGACACTCAGATGTTCTGGATGCGCTGAGGAGGGGGGTTTACCATAAATTCAAAGAAGTGTGGCATGGGGAAAGAGAAGGCAAAATATTTGGGCTACATGGTTGGAAAAGGCGAAATAGAGCCGCAAGTGAATAAGGGGTCAGCAATTCAAAATTGTTCGCAATCGGTCTCCATGAAACAGGTTCTGGCATTTCTGAGAATGGTCAGATACTATCGGCAGTTTATCCCAAATTTCAGCATTATAGCTGCACCCCTGACCAACCTTCTTAAGGGCACAAAGACGTTGATGGGCAAATGGTCTCTTGAAGCAGAGATGGCGCTCCAAGAGTTGAAACTCATGGCTACAGGACTTCAACTTTCATGTGGAACACAGGCCCGGGAAGCTGTGTTGTAACGCCAATGCCCTGTCTAGACTTTCCTGTTGGGAGACATGGTTGGAAAAGGCGAAATAAAGCCACAAGTGAATAAGGGGTCGGCAATTCAAAATTGTCCGGAATCGGTCTCCATGAAACAGGTTCTGGCATTTCTGAGAATGGTCGGATACTATTGGCAGTTTAACCCAAATTTCACCATTATAGCTGCACCCCTGACCAACCTTCTTAAGGGCACAAAGACGTTGATGGGCAAATGATCTCTTGAAGCAGAGATGGCATTCCAACAGTTGAAACTCAGGGCTACAGGACATCAACTTTCATGTGGAACACAGGCCCGGGAAGCTGCGTGGTAACGTCGATGTCCTGTCTAGACTTTCCTGTTAGGAGACTGAAGGTGCCAAAACCCCTGGCTTTGGACAGAGTGGAAAATGTGACAAAGTCAAGTACTGGCAGGGAGATATGTTTCAGTGAATATGTTAGTTTCAGTGATATGAACCTAGGAAAATACTCCAGCACACTAAGTGGTGAGAGGGGTTAATCAGCCATGTTTAGTGCTAGGCTGATTGAATAGCATTAGAGTGGGAAGAGTCCAGAGGATAAATACCCAGCCTTCTAGAGGCATGGTTGGGTCTGGAGGTGCACACTCTGGAGCTGTGTTCTCATGTTAAGGAAAGCTGGACCTTGTGTTGTTTGTTCCCGAAGTGGGTGGATTCCCATAGCAGCAAGGACTGTGCCATACATTGTTTTTGTTTTCCTGTTAGGCCGGGAAGGCTGTGTTTGCTTTTCTAACATTGCACTGGTTTATGCAGTCCTCTTAGTAAACTCGTGGAGAATTTTAATAAACCAGTGGAAGATTTAAAGAGACAGTGTTTCTGTGTCTATCTCTATTTGCCGCCGAGTGAGCTGATCTGCCTCAACATATATATATATATATATATATATATATATATATATATATATATACATATATATGTGTGTGAAGAATTGTAAAGGTAGACCTTATACACATCCTGTAAAAAATATGAAGGAGTGCATCATACACACCCTGGAAAAATTAAGAGCGAGGGTCACATGATGACCCTTTAAAAGTTATGAATGAGGGCTGCCTGTTGACCCCCTCTTGAGACACTAATTGCCATCCCCTCCTTCACCTTCTGCTGACCATAGCTGCTCAAATATTTGGGCATCACTACACACGATCACCTCATGTGCCTCTTGAATCATTCAGTGTGAGAGGCCAGAATCAATAAATGTAAATGTCTTCTGGGACTCACCATGGTGAGAGGAAGAAGGATCAGGATGAGGATTATGTGGTCCAGAATTTTGGCAAGCAATGCTGGACTGTGTGGAAGACAGGGTGGTGCTGGGAAACATACTGGAAGCAATATCTGCCATCCAACCGATCACCTGTTGCACTGTTCTGGCTTCACGAGTGGAAGAGTGGAGTCCCACGCTCCCATGCAAAGTGGGACAGGAAGCTTGGTTTTGTGGATGAGCGTGTTTGTTGTACTCTCGCAGCAAGCACAGTTTCACCCAGCCCACGACCTCGGCCTCAGCGTTCACCTTCAGCAGCATGTCCACTTCCCCGTCCCTTACTGCACGACTTGCTCGTTTTAAATTAGGTACACTACAGACCAAAAGTTTGGACACACCTTCTCATTTAACGATTTTTCTGTATTTCATGACTATGAAAATTGTACATTCACACTGAAGGCATCAAAACTATGAATTAACACATGTGGAATTATATACTTAACAAAAAAGTGTGAAACAACTGAAAATATGTCTTATATTCTAGGTTCTTCAAAGTAGCCACCTTTTGCTGTGATGACTGCTTTTTTAAGTATATAATTCCACATGTGTTAATTCATAGTTTTCATGCCTTCAGTGTGAATGTACAATTTTCATAGTCATGAAAATACAGAAAAATCTTTAAACGAGAAGGTGTGTCCAAACTTTTGGTCTGTACTGTATATAACACAGGTCTACAGAAAAAAATTATTCAGGTGTTAAGCTTTTTGAATGGATTTAAGGTATTTTGAGGGTGCTGAATTAAAAAATCTCATTACTTCTGCTGAATTCGAAATAGTTTTTGAGATAATTCATCCATGAAAATAATGCATTCCCCTAATGTGACTTGTGTGTGATATCAAATGTAATAGCTTTTGGTCTGTTTTTTGACTATTTAACAGTGTCTTAGGTAATTAAATATCCCATATAATTATTTTGTATTTCAATTTGAAGGCTTACAATGCTATAAAAGCAACTTTTTTTAAGCCAAATTTCTATTGTAATTAATAATTACATTATTTAATTACTATTAAGTATCTCAAAAACTAGAGCCAATCTGGCAAAACCAAATTCATATTGTTAATCAGCACCATAAACTTAATATAAAACCGTTTAGATGTCGTTGGCACCAAAATCACTATATACCAGTGTAATGTATGCCTGTAAACTTTCCGGTATTAATAGAGAAAAGAAAATATGTAGCCCTGAAAAGGAGTTTTCTTTTGATGGTGCAGCAGTAGTATACAAGTACTGCAATATCAATATTAAACCCTGCCTATATGCCTCTAATTCATAACTATCCCTCCTCCACCAGCTATCCCTACACTGAATGCAAGTAACAGCGTTTTTACTAGAGTAATGACAGTATGTAGCCCTGAAAAAGACTTTTCTTTTAATGGTGGAACAGCAGTATACAAGTACTGCAATAGCAATATTGAAAAGTTCCTATATGCCTTCTGTAAAATAAGCTCTCCCGCCTATAACAACTCTCCCTAAACTGCTTTCAGAGAAGAGAGTGCGGAGCATCGCATCACCGGGTCTTATATAAAACTCGATGACCCGATGTGGCTGGGCCAATCACAGTAATGCCAGTAGAGAAATATACGGGGTGGAGACTCATGCATGGCGCTTGATCACCCATGATACTCAAACAAGTAACAAGCAGTGGCGAGCATGCTTGCTCATCACTAATAAGGGGTCAAACTTTACTATCCTTTGCCAGTGAAACTGAGCAATAAATGTGTTTACTGATAACTCTGTAATCGTGTGTATGTAATTCGATTTATAATGATATATTCTGTTATATACTGTAAACTGCTGTCTCTAGATGTCACAATTGTAGCTGAAATTGGAGTATAAAATGAAGTTTCTCTAAAAGGCAACCTCTTTAAATGGAATGTGTCATCAGATAATGACTGTTTCTTTAAATAAGGTTCTTGTGTTAAATGTATTTTTTTTTTTAATTTTCGCAATGATTTTTTTTCCATATCAGGACTGTATTAAAAATCAAAACTAGAAATCTTGAAATTTTCACTTTTGACACTGTGGCTATTTTAGACCCACACTTCCTATTGTTTCAGGAAATCCACATGTACAGTAGTGTTAAAAAATAATAGCAGTACAATATGACTAACCAGATTAATCACTGTTTTTGATATACATTATATTACCACAGGTCAAACAATTTACCAGTTGGTGCAGTAGATTGTAAGATAACCATCAGACTCCGCATTCATGATCTGTATGTTTTTGAGTCTGTGTATTTGAATAATTAATTGAAAGGGGATGTGTTCAAAATAATAGCAGTGTGAAGTTCAATTAGTGAGGTCAATCATTCTTTGAAGAAACAGGTGTGAATCAGGTGGCCCTTATTTAAGGGTGAAGCCAGCACATGTTGTACATGCATTTCTCCTTGAAAGCCTGAGAAATATAGGTCCTTTTAGACATTGTTCAGAAGAACAGCGTACTTTGATTAAAAAATTGATTGCAGAGGGTAAAACTTATAAAGAAGTGGAGACAATGATAGGCTGTTCAGCTAAAATAATCTCCAATGCTTTAAGATGGAAAGCAAAACCAGAGAGACATGGAAGAAAACGGAGTTAGCATTCAAATGGATAGAAGAATAGCCAGAATAGCAAAGGCTCAGCCAATGATCAGCTCCAGGATGATCAAAGACAGTCTCAAGTTACCCGTGAGGACTGTGACAGTTAGAAGACACCTGTGTGAAGCTAATCTCTTAGCAAGAAGTCGCCTCAAAGTCCCACTGTTAAAAAAAAGACTTGTACTGAAGTGGATACAATTTGCCAAAGAACACATCAACTGGCCTAAAGAGAAATGGAGAAACATTTGGTAAACATTTTGTAATGAAAGTAAAATTGTTATTTTTGGGTCCAACGACCGCAGATAGTTCGTTAGACGACCCCCAAACTCTGCATTCAAGCCACAATATACTCTGAAGACAGTGAAGCATGGTGGTGCAAGCATCATGATATGGGCATGTTTCTCTTACTATGGTGCCAGACCTATTTACTGCATACCAGGGATCATGGAGTGGTTTGCATATATTAAAATACTTGAAGAGGTCATATTGTCTTATGCTGAAAACAATATGCCCTTGAAATGGGTGTTTCAACAAGACAACGACCATAAACACACCAGTAAACGAGCAAAATCTTGATTCCAGTTCAACAAAATTGAGGTTATGAAGTGGCCAGCCCAATCCCCGGACCTTAATCCAATAGAACACTTGTGGGGTGATATCAAAAATGCCGTTTCTGAGGCAAAGGCAACAAATGCCAAAAAATTGTGGGATGTAGTCAAAGCATCCTGGGCTGGAATAACAGTTGATGTAGTATCGGCGTCTCTGCCCCCTGATAGGCAGAGACGACGTTCCTCTTACCGCCGCGCTCCCCACCTGGCGTCCTCCGGTGCTTCTGCTTCTGCTGCTGCCGACACGCGCAGCTTCCCGGTCACTGTGCTTAGGGCGCGCGCGCGCTCCCTCCCTCTTAAAGGGGCCACGCGCGCCGTCCTAAGGAGTCCCCGGCCAATGGCTGGAGGACCTCTCATATAAAAGGCAACTCCTCCAAAATGGAGGTGCCCATGCAAGGTTGTAGCTTTGTGTGTTAAACTCTGCTTCAGCCTTCAGGTCCCGCTGCTAGCCTGACTACCAGTCCTGCCCGCCAGCCTGACTACCAGTCCAGCCCGCCAGCCTGACTACCAGTCCAGCCCACCAGCCTGCCTACAATCCAGTATGCCAGCCTGACTACCAGTCCAGTCCGCCAGCTTGTCTACTCTCCAGCCTGACAGTCTGTCTACAGTCCAGTCCGCCAGTCTGTCTATGGGCCCTGCCCGCCTGCTTACCTGGAAGCACCTGCCTTTACCTGCCGTGCCTGCCAGTCCACTTACCTGGAAGCACCTGCCTGTTACCTGCCGTGCCTACCAGCCAGCCTACCTGGAGGCTGCTGCTTGTTACCTGCCGTGTCTGCCAGTCCGCCTACCCGGATCACCCGTCAGCCTGCCTGCCATGCTCATCTGCTGTACCGGTCAGTTCCTGCCTTCTGATCCATGGTAGTCACCTGCTCTCATACAAGGTCTGGCCCAGAGTAGCACCTGGTCCCTCTGCTCGGTCCTTTCCTGGTCACGGAGTTGATTGAGCCGCCGTACGACCTTGGTCAGTCCGAGTTGATACCTAGTTACACCCCTCTGGTCCATAATGCCCCGTCTCATGCTGCACATAACACATCTGCATCTCTGGCTGCTATGGGCATAAAAGGGGACAAACTTATGGTGTGGCACCCATGCTCCCCTGACCTCAACCCCATTGAGAATCTCTGGAGCATCATCAAAAGGAGTGTCTATGATGGCGGGAGGCAGTTCACATCTAAGCAACAGCTCTGGGAGGGTATTCTGTCCTCATGCAAAACAATTGAAGCAGAAACCATCCAAAACCTGACAAATTCAATGGACGAGAGAGTTCAGAAGCTCCTTTTGAACAAGGGGTCCTATGTGCAAATGTAACATCACCTAGAATAAAGTTTTGAGTTGAAAACTGTTTGATTTCAGTTTGTAATAACCTGCTAATGCTTATAATTTAAAAAATGACCATTTTTTTGTTCTTTATTAAAATGAAAAGGTTGAAAACTCTGCTGTGCATAATAATTTGGAACATGCATTTTGAGTGCAGTTTGAGTTTTTTATTTTTTTAAAAATATACTGTTATCATAGGCAGTTTGTACAAAAACCTTTCAATTGTACTCTAATAGTTATTTGACTGGAAAATTACAATGACTGCAATTCATATAGGTAATTTCGGAAAATCTGAGAAAATATTATTTGCATAATAATTTGGAACACAGTGTAATGAGCATATATGAAGGTCATTGTGTGTTAGAGGGCCAGCTAGGACTGGTAACTAGCCACCTCCGCAGTCCATTATGGTTGGTGTCCTAGGCAATGAGTTCTGTGCTAACAAGCCCTTTGATGAAATATTTGTAATCCCTTATCCGAAGCTGGCTAGGTCTCTGGATCCAGACATTTTCAAGGCACTACCCTCTTCCAAACTGACATTCATCAGGAGCACAACAGGCCATGGCAAAAAGGAAACCCAACAGCAGAGAAGTGGTGCAATGCTAAAACACTATATTGAAAGAACCTCTTTATGAAAAAGACCCACTTTATTCTGTGACAATTTTTTTGTTCCACCATGTATTATACATACTGGCCATATATTTTAAGAAGTCTATCTCCCCTCCTCCCATTTGCAAAACAGTTTTGTGTGGTTCTCTGAAAATTGTTTCACTTTATACAGGGCTGTTCCAGGTGTAGTGAAGCAATGTGTCGCTGGGCCTCATGGCACAAAGAAGTTCTCTGTTACTGAGCAGAAGAAAGCACTACAGTAATACCTTGACTAACAAGTGCATCTACTTACATATGTAAGATACAAGATATCTGAGATACAAGTCGTCGCTTGGTCGTTTATTTGTTTTATTATTATTATTTATTTATATAGCACCATTGATTCCATGGTGCTGTACATGAGAAAGGGTTACATACAAAATACAGATATCACTTACAGTAACAAATAAACAATGACAGACTGGTACAGAGGGAAGAGGACCCTGCCCTTGCGGGCTTACATTCTACAGGGTGGTGGGGAAGGAGACAGTAGGTTGGGGGTTGCAGCAGCTTCGGTGTTGATGAGGCACAGGTCCGGTGTTGGTAAGGCAGCAGCTCCAGTGGTGTTGAGGAGGCAGCGGGGTCATGGCAGGCTGTAAGCTTTCTTGAAGAGATGGGTTTTCAGGTTCTGCCTGAAGGATCCGAGTGTGGTGGATAGTTGGACGTGTTGGGGCACAGAATTCCAGAGGATGGGGGATATTCTGGAGAAGTCTTGGAGGCAATTGGGTGAGGAACGAATAAGTGTGGAGGAGAGAAGGAGGTCTTGGGAGGATCGGAGATTACGTGAGGGAAAATATCGGGAGATTAGTTCAGAGATGTACGGAGAAGAAAGGTTATGGATGGCTTTGTAGGTCAGTGTTAGTAGCTTCAATTGGATATGCTGGGGAAATGGGAGTGAAGGGATTTGTAGAGGGGAGAAGCGGAGGAGCAACGAGGATAGAGATGAATTAGTCGGGCAGCAGAGTTAAGAACAGATTGGAGAGGTGCGAGAGTGTTAGCACGTAGGCCACAGAGGAGGATGTTGCAGTAGTCCAGGCGGGAGAGGATGAGGACATGCACAAGCATTTTAGTAGATTGAGGGTTGAGGAAGGGACGGATTCTGGAAATATTTTTGAGCTGGAGGCGACAAGAGGTGGAAAGAGCTTGGATGTGTAGTTTGAAGGACAAGGCAGAGTCAAGGGTTACTCCAAGGCAGCGGATGTCCGGTACAGGGGAAAGCGTTATGTCATTTATTGTGATAGATAGATCAGGTAGGGAAGATACGTGAGATGGAGGAAAGATGATAAGTTCAGTTTTGTCCACATTGAGCTTGAGGAAGTGAGAGGAGAAGAAGGAGGATATGGCTGATAGACACTCTGGGACTCTGGAAAGCAGAGAGGTGACGTCTGAGCCAGAGAGGTAGATCTGAGTGTCATCAGCGTATAGGTGATACTGGAAGCCATGGGAATTTATGAGTTGTCCCAGGCCAAGGGTATAGATTGAGAAGAGTAGGGGTCCTAGGACAGAGCCTTGAGGGACTCCAACAGAGAGATGGCGGGATGAGGAGGTAGTGTGGGAGTGGGAGACGCTAAATGTGTGGTTGGAAAGGTATGAGGAGATCCAGGATAGGGAAAGGTCTTTGACGCCGAAGGAAGAGAGGATCTCTAGTAAGAGGCAGTGGTCAACTGTGTAAAAGGCAGAGGACAGGTCTAGAAGGAGGAGTATAGTTTTATGATGCGAGCAGAGATAAGAGCAAGCGAGCTTATGCCACTAACCACGTGGTTATCCTGCCTGGCAATCATCTCTGTCGTTGCTGTTGCTTTGTTCTTCGACCACGAGTCCTAAGAAAGTGAGTGCCAGCGCTGAGAAGAAAAGGATGGTGTCCTTGGATATAAAGCAAGAAATCATCAAAAAACATGAGCGAGGTGTGCGAGTTGTCAACTTGGTGAGGCAGTACGATCTTAGTACTTCTACAGTATATACTGAAGCAAAAGCAGTCGATAAAGGCTATAACACCAGCCAAGCTCGGATGTGAAGGCAGCTGATGATTTTATTATCACTTTTTCCGAACTGAGAGAAACCGAAAGATACAACCCCCAGCAAGTCTTCAACTGTGACGAGACAAGCCTGTTCTGGAAAAAGCTGCCGAGGAGGACGTACATAACGGCAGAGGAGAAGAGCATGCCAGGCCACAAATCTATGAAGGATAGGTTAACCCTTACACTGTGCGCAAATGAGGGTGGTGACTGCAATATTAAGCTCTACTCGTATACCACTCTGAAAACCCCAGAGCCTTTAAGTCTCATAAGATCCTTAAAGGAAAACTTCAGGATATGTGGAGGACAAACCCAAAGGCATGGGTCACAAGGGAGTTCTGTCAGCAGTGGGTAAACCTGGTCTTTGGTCCTTCAGTCAAGAAGTACCTTTCAGAAAATAACCTACCCCTGCAAACCCTTCTCATCCTTGACAAGGCTCTGTGCACCCACCAAACCTCGCAGACGACATCCTTAAAGAATTTAAGTTTATTAAGGCCCTCTATCTTCCAACACCACCACTATCCTGCAGCCCATGGACTAGCAGGTGATTTCAAATTTCAAAAAGCTCTACACCAAGCACCTGTTCTGACACTGCTTTGAGCTCACGAAGAGCACAAACCTTACCCTTCAAGAGATCTGGAAGGATCACTACAATATTGTGTCCTGCCTCAGAATTATCAACATGGTACAGGAACCTTAAACTCTGCATGGAAGAAGCTGTGGCATGATATTGTGTCAGAAGAAGACATTGAAGGATTCAAACCTAAAGTGTTAGTGGTGGAGGAGATTGTGTCCCTCGGAATGTCCATGGGCCTGGAAGTGGATGAAGAAAGCGTTGACAAACTCGTAGAGAAGCACAACGTGAAACTAACAATGGAAGAATGAAAGAAGCTACAACAGCAGCAGCATAAGAAGGTTTTGCATGAAATTAACGTGGAGGAGCCAGAGGTAGAAGAGGTAATCCAAACAAGTGAGATTAAGGAAATGTTGGGAACGTGGGAGAAAATTTCAGACTTATTGGAAAGAAACTCCCTGAAAAAGTTGCAACAGGATGTGCGTTGGCGCTGTGTAATGACACTTGCCTCACTCATTTTTGAAACATTTTGAAAGGGAGGAACAAGCAAACCTCCCTGGACAGGTTTTATACCTCCCTGGACAGGTTTTATATTGAAATTCCCTGCAAGTGAAAGCGAAGAAAGATGATTAAGTCAAGTGAAAATAAATTAAAAAAATAAAAATAAAAAAAAGTACAGTACAATCGTTTATTACATGTTTAATAGTTTTTCATACTTTACATTACTATATTTGTTACTAATAAAGTTAATGTTTCTTATTTAAAAACACCTAACAAAGCTGGTGTGGGTTTTGGGGGGTTGGAACAGATTGATAGCATTTTAATGGGGAAATTGAATTTGATATACGAGCAAAATGAGTTAAGAATTCGGTCACAGAACAAATTATACTCGTAAGTCAAGGTATTACTGTATACTCAAAAAATGGACCTGACTAATGAGGAGCTTCAGAGGAGACTGCAAATAGGGCTGAAGCTACACAAAGACATATTGTTTCACAATGGCCATGAATCAGAAAAACCTACAAGAAGCAAAATGAACAAAAACCCTGCTGTAAATAAATAAAAAGCAAGTGCATTTAAATAAAATAGGTTTCTTAGTAACACTGTTTTTGATCAAAAATAGGTTATTAGCCATCCCACCATTGACAAGGTGAATCCGTTTGGGACGGTTCTACACTGTCTAATATTAAAAACCTTACCATGTGTCAGAGTTGACCTCAGTGTGTGAATAAGGGCAGACAAAGGACTGAGTCCCAAACTGGGAACACCAGCCTAGGGAAACTTTAAATGTATTATCCAGCTATAGGAAGGGTGGCCACACCCAGGTTTGTACAGATTGCAAAAAATACAAAGAAAAAACACAAAATTTGTGCTTGGTTTAAGTTGGTATACATACAGCACATAAATGCATGTTTCACAATGGCCATGAATCAGAAAAACCTACAAAAAGCAAAATGAACAAAAACCCTGCTGTAAATAAATAAAAAGCAAGTGCATTTAAATAGAATAGGGTTCTTAGTAACACTGTTTTTGATCAAAAATAGTATATAAGCCATCCCACCATCGACAAGGTGAACCTGTTCGGGACAGTCCTACACTGTCTAATATTAAAAACCTTACCATGTGTCAAGTTGACCTCTGTGTGAACAAGGGCAGACAAAGGACTGAGTTCCAAACTGTGAAAGCCAGGCTAAATTTTGTGTTTTTTTATTTGTATTTTTTGCATTATGTGCAAACCTGGGTGTGGTCTCCCTTCCTAGAGCTGGATAATACATCTAAAGCTACCCTAAGCTGATGTTCACAGTTTGGGACTCAGTCCTATTTCACACATTGAGGTCAACTTGACACATGGTAAGGTTTTTAATATTAGACA
Organism: Phyllobates terribilis; assembly: GCF_046119375.1. NCBI lineage: Eukaryota > Metazoa > Chordata > Amphibia > Anura > Dendrobatidae > Phyllobates > Phyllobates terribilis. The sequence continues at coordinate 1,146,875,404 of NW_027362761.1, read as the reverse complement.
GTGTAGGACCGTCCCGAACAGGTTCACCTTGTCGATGGTCGGATGGCTAATATACTATTTTTGATCAAAAACAGTGTTACTAAGAAACCTATTCTATTTAAATGCACTTGCTTTTTATTTACTTTACAGCAGGGTTTTTGTTCATTTTGCTTCTTGCAGGTTTTACAAAGACATATTGGTAGTGGAATGGTTTCAGCTTGCTCCAAGTCCAATGCCACATGCCTGAGGAGAGGAGAGACTATGGTAAAGAAAGACAACAACTGTGAAGACAGCAGGCTTTAATGTATGAAACAGACTTATGAATGATGCTAATTAAATCTGATAGATTATGGCTAAAATCACTCCACCACACATTTGACTCTTTTAAAGGCTCTTACACATTGAATAATGAACACTAACACTGAGTCAGGGCCCAGTGCGGCAGTGAATGGAGGTAAGGTAAGATGGGCCTGGAAATAGACTTAAGTAAAGAGTATAAGTAATAAACCTATTTAATGTCTGGAGTATGAGTTCGTTTTAGGATCTGGTGTTTGGTAAAAAATTTTGAGTTCTGGTCTGAAATTATTTTTGGGTTTGGCCTAGTGTCTGAATTAATTTTGGGATTTAATTTTCTGGTCTAGGATCTGTGGTCAGAAAAATATTAAAGGGATCTTTAATACCCCAAATCAATATTAAATGATCTACACAGTGATACTGGGAACTAAGCCCCTAGCGAAATCATATTAGTACTTCAACTGTTAGCGGTACATTGCCTGGGAAAAATACTTTTAATTCGCATAGAAATTAAGGGGTATTGGTGCACCATTACAACCCCTCATTTTGCATATAAATGGCCTTCCTTACTTTTGATTGACGGTGTTCACTTCCCAGAGCGAGCATTGATTGAATGCAGCCCACTTTTGTGTGTGTGCACACTGACATTGCATGAGTCCAGCCCTATTCGCACACCATCAGTGGCATCGTGCACACAGCTGTCCTACCTGTGCCCTCTTTATGGAGTACATCGCGCAGAGAGGACCCAGACTCATTGTAGCTGGAAGCCCTGGCCTGGCGCTCGTAGCTGGACCCAGGACGTCTCGGCGCATGCATGACCTTACGATGCATGCTCTAACCTGAGCCTTCCGGCTGTGACCCGGGATGACCCTCCGCATGTGCAGTGTCGCTCTGGGCCTAGTCGTGGACAGAAGTCCAGGCCTAGTGCGAAGATGCAACATGCGGAGGACTGTACAATGGAGAGCAAGCAGCGGAGGTATTAGTAGTTGTAGTGTTCTTTTCCACATCTTGCACTTATTATACCCTGAGATCTCTCCACACCCTAGAACGTAATAAAGGAAATTCAGTTTGTGGAGAATAAATTCACTTTAAATCGAATTTCCTGGTAAAATCCTCACAATTTAGTGAATTCTAATCTTGGAAGATCTGCTCATCTCTAGTGTCCTCTCTTTATTTTGTAGGGAGTTGACAAATGTCCATTTCCACTGCACAAGATAGACATCAGCACTGTACTTCCGCTCCTGTCAGAGGAGGAGCAGCTATCCTCCGCTCCGACTGTGCATCTCTGTTGTGTGATAGATGCAACTGTGTAGGCAGAGAGATACAAGCCACTAACTCCCCAATGGTTTTCTCATTAATATTTACTATAATGGCCACTTACAACCTATAATTACAATATAAATACATCTGGACCTTTAACTATACTGTCTGATGGAGAAGCTGTCTATGTTGCCCACATCAACCAATCAGAGCTCAGCTTTCATTTTTTAAACCACTCTGGTAAAATGAAATCTACACTGTGATTGATTGCTTTGGGTAACAAAGACGGGTTTCGCAGATAGGAGAGGATACAATATATCTAAAACACATAAAGAATTGGAGGAAAATGGATTCTATCCATTTATACAGGATGGAAGGGATAGAAAAGATTTACTGTACATTTGATACTCAAAATTATGCACAGCACTACGTCTCCTCCTCTGTGGGCACGGGCAGATAATAGAGCAGCTGGAGAAGATTCGGGGGGTTGTGGGAAATGTAGTTTACAGCACTGCACTGAAGGACTGCCCAATTCACATGCAAGATCATACAACATGGGAAAGAATTCATGACTAGGTGGAGGCGAGTAATTGGCAAGCAACAGAATCAACATGACATGCAGGCTGCTAATTGGGTGTAATTGATTTTTTTAATGAAAGGGTGGGATTATAATTAATAGCAGAGCAGAGTTCAATTAGTCAGGTAATTCATTCTGTGAAGAAACAGGAGTCAATTATGGCCCTTATTTAAAGATGGAGGGTAAGAAATGTTGTACCTTCTGGTTTTAGCCCTTGCTGAATGAATAAAATGGGTGGTTCCAGGTAGTGTACTGAAGGAGAAAGAACTTTGATCAAGAAGTAGATTAGAGAGGGGAAAAAATCTAAAGGAGAGAAGCATGCAATGATGAACACCAGGGAAATCAAAGAAGATCTTCAGTTAACTGTGAGTACTGTAACCAGCTTCTGCTGACGCACACAGGCACATCTGCACTTTATGGGTAAGAACCATCATTTGTCCTCTTTTGACCTGTGCTCCTCTATTATTTTGGGTGAAACATATAGCACATTTGTGGTACACGTCTAGCAAACCTATTATATGGGTATCTACTTGTCTTCACCATTACCTTGGTGTACTATTCGTGTGACACGCTGCTGTACTGTTCATCTTACTTTTGGCTACATTGCATTGTGTTACGGATCTGGGTGGTGGAACTGACGCGCCCCCTGGGCCTGTGCTGCTGCTGCTGTGCAGGGGGAATACCCGGAGCGGGATCTGATAGGGGTAGTAGTCCTCGTGGCGGTGACCCGGTCCGTGCCCAGGGTGTCAAACCAAGTGGCAGAACTTAGAATAAGATGTTATAGAGTTCGACTACGCCACCCGTTGAATGCGGTTATGAAACCGCCGCTGCAGGGCAGACCGCTGAGGCCGGTGGTACGGTTGTGCAGCGTGGATAGTATAACCCCCAACGGGAGGGGTATGGCCTCAGGGCAGCGGACGTGGATGATGGGGATAGCAGAATTGCACGCGGGCACCAGGAACCACTCAGAGACGGTGCGGTGTAATTCAGGGTCTTTACTGGTGGCAAAGGTAGACCCTCCCGGGAGTACTAGCTAGCGATCGGGGCCTGGTCAGTCTGTGAGCAGATAGGATCTCCCCTGGCCAGGCGGAGTTGTAGGCCTCCCCAACTATTGTACTCTTCCTGGCTACCTTGCTAGAAGCGGGTAGAAGTAGCCCACGTCCCTGAGTGTACCGTGTGGTGCTCACCCGTATGGCCGGTGACTCGGGGCCTTCTGGTAACCTCCGCTCCACGCCGGCGGTGCTGATCCCTTGCGTGTGACCGTGCCTTCGGGTTTCTTGGCCAGAGGACCTGAAATCCCCTGCCGGTCGGTTTCTGCTGCTGGGTATGGATCAGTCCCCACTGCCTCGGACTCCGTGTCCGGTGAGATCTCTTCAGTCAGGACGAGCTCTACAGCTTCCAGTCTCTGACCCCTTTTATCACTGCTCCCACAGAGCTCCTGATCTTGCTCTCCCTGTATCTGCTCCACTCCAGACCAGACTGTGTCTCTGTCTGGGACTCCTCTTCTTCCTTCTTTTTTCTCTCTAACCCTGCCTCAGCCCCCAGTTTATATAGGGGAAGTTCTTCCCCTCCCAGGACTGGGCAGGAGGTGTGGCATGCTTAGGGCACCTGACCAGGAGACCTCCCACCTGCTCTCAGACGTAATATTGCTATTACTGTGGTAACCAGACCCCTGGGGTTCCACATTCCCCCCTAGTAAAATTTAGTACTCCGGGACTAAACATATTTTTTGAAAACATAACAGGGTATAAACAGGAACAATACAATAAGGAAAAACACGTTAGGGTGGTCACGGCGTGTCCGCAACCGGGTGCATTTTTTGAAGCAATAAGGGTGTCCATTTCACCAAAGAACAGGGAGCCGTAACCAGGTAGGGGTCTGTCCTGCCCCGAGTCTTTAACAGTCTTTAGTCCGTTCCTGGGTTACGCTCCAAACATATTTACAAAGAATTCCGGTTAATCTACAAAAGACACCTATAAAATAACTGGAAAAACATAATTATTTACAAGCAACAGTAAACAGGTAAATACCAATAAAACAGTCTGAACACTTTAGATCCTCAAACGTACTGGCAACTGGCCTTTAGTGGCCCTAGTAGACCTACGGAGCTTACTGACCGGTCCTAAGCTACAGGGTGTAGGAGCTGTCAAAGGTAAGCTGGGCAGCTGTCTACGGGTTCTTTGGCTCACTAGGGGCACGGCAGTCTCACTATAAGCAGAGGGTCGATTCTCCTGGTCTGCTTGTGTGGGGTCTTCTGCCTCCTGGACCGGCTGCTCTTCCAGCTCTACCTGTTTTTCCGTAGGCACTTGGGATGCTGGCTGGAGGAAGGTGAGGACGGGTACCACAACAGCGCCATTTACTTGTGTCCAAGACCGAGGGAAGTCTCCGAGTACAGTACTGACCATTTCTTCCCTTTCCTCTGCGGGTCGAGGGTTTTCTTGATCTTCTTCAGGGTTTCGTAGCTGCTCGGGACACTTCTTCAGGTGATCTCGGGAGACAATGGCTGTGGTTTCTCCTCCATCCTTACTGATTGTGCAGATTTTTGGGTTTTCATGGCTTGATGGCAGTACGGTGTACGGGTCCTTCTCCCACTGGTCGTCCAACTTGTGGAGCCGTCTCTTCCTTTTCAAGACCTGCTCTCCAGGTACCAGGGGAACAGCGGGAGCATACTGGTTGTAAGTCTTCTCCTGTCTTTCTCTTGCTTGACAGAGACTTCGCTCAACGCTCTCCTGTACTTTCCGGTACTGCTGCTGCCTCTCTGTGTCCCAGTCTGCTTCCGGTGAAGTGTCCTCGGGTGTCAGGACTCCCATATCCAGATCAACAGGCAGCTTACCAGGTCTTGCTCTCATTAGGTAAGCCGGGGTACAGTTGGTGGAACCTACAGGGATGTGGTTGTATAGGTCCACCAGATCAGGCAGTTTCTCAGGCCACAGACTGCGTTCTTCCAGGGGCAATGTTTTCAGAAGGTCTATCACCACCTGGTTCATCTTCTCGCAGAGCCCATTGGTTTGCGGATGATAGGGTGTTGTTCTTATCTTCCGGCAGCCATACAGAGTGCAGAACTCCTGGAAGACATCCGCTTCAAAGGCAGGCCCCTGGTCCGTCAGCACCTGCTCTGGGTATCCGTGTGGACGGCAGAAGTGCTGCTGGAAGGCTCTAGCTGCTGTTTGAGCCGTTAAGTCCTTGACGGGGACTACAACCAAGAACCGGGAGTAGTGATCCACGATGGTTAACGCATAGACGTAGCCACTTCTGCTGGGGGTCAGTTTTACATGATCCAAGGCTACCAGTTCCAACGGCTGCCTGGTGACGATGGACTGCAGGGGAGTCTTCTGACTGGCACGGTCCTTCCTTCTTAGGTTGCATGGGCCACAGTCTCTGCACCACCTCTCGATGGTTCCTCTCATGCCTACCCAGTGGAACCGCCCGCGCAGCAGGAACTCCAGCTTCTTCCATCCGAAGTGCCCAGCTCCGTCGTGGTATGCCTCCAGTACCATAGCCGTGTCTCTTCTTGGCACCACTACTTGCCAGATCAGTTCATGCGTCCGGGAGTTAACCATTCTACGGCACAACTTCCCCTTGTAAAGGAACAGTCGACTCTTCTCAGCCCACAGTTGCTTGGTTTCCTCCGGAGCGTCTGGGTCAAGGCGAGTGTCACGGGTGTGTTGCCACGAAGATCGTCACGAGTACACAGCCTGACTTCTCGCAGCTGACTTGTTGGTGCTTCGTGTTTCTCGGCAGTGAGGGAGTTAATTCTCTCTCTCTCTCTCTGGGCTAGATGAGGTCCAGCCTCGCCCAGCTGCAATCAATACTTCTGTAGTTAGACTCCTTCATATACCTGCTGGTCTGTTTGGGAGGTGTCGGTGAAAGCATTTCATTCAGACTGACAGAGCGGATCGTGGTGTTTGGAGTTGCTGAGATAAGTGTATTTGGAAGTGTTTTTTCCCTTTCCTCGCTTTATCATTTATCTCCTTTCCCGTTGGTTTTCCCTCTGTTGTAGTTGAGAAGTTGTTTGTATGCAAGGTGGTTTTGGTTTTTCCCTTGTACTGTCTCGTTCGTCTAAATACTGTGTTTGGGCATATTATTTCTTGTTCCCTTTGGTTGTGATCGGGGTCCTTCTCAGGACTAGATTACTGAGGTACAGGGATCTTCAGGAGGTAGGGGTTACGCTGGCGGCCTGGACCTCTGTACCTTTAACAGTACCTCCAGGTTGAGGGATTAGTCAGGGCCCCAGCTTAGGGTCAGCTTAGGCCTCCTACCTCCAGTATACAGAGACAGCGTGACATTTTCACCGACCCGCTTAGTTTTTCTCCAGCTACCATGGATCCAGTAGCCGGTCTAGCTCGGCAATTGCAGAGTTTGTCCATGGAGCTGGCGGACGTTAGGTCCAAGGTTTGGCATCCTCAGGAGCAAGCCGGACCAGAACCTAAAGTAGCTCTCCCTGATAGGTTCACTGGGGGGCGGGACAAGTTTTTTGTTTTCCGGGAGGCATGTAAATTGTACTTTCGGCTGCGGCCTCGGTCATCGGGGAGTGAAGAACAAAGGGTGGGAATTGTCATCTCGCTCCTACAAGGGGACCCACAATCTTGGGCGTTCTCTCTTCCCCCGGGTTCCCCGGCTCTCCAGTCAGTGGATAGGTTTTTCGCTGCCCTGGGACTCGTATATGATGACCCAGATCGGATCTCCCTTGCTGAGTCTAAGTTACGTAGGATCCAGCAGGGAGATCGTCCGGCGGAGGAATTCTGTTCGGAGTTCCGTAGGTGGGCCACGGACACCCAGTGGAATGACCCGGCTCTTAGGAGCCAGTTTTGTCATGGTTTATCCGACAAATTGCAGGATGTGTTGGCACAGTATGACTCTCCCGTGTCTCTGGAAGCCGCTATGGCCCTTGCTATTCGCGTGGACAGACGGCTTCGGGAGAGGTGCGGGATAACTCTACCCCCTGTGATGACTCCACCTCCTACAAGGTCCCCTCATATGGTGGTTCCCCTGGTCAGTCCTGAGGAGCCTATGCAATTAGGAGGGACATCATTTCGGGGGAGGGGACCGGTGGTGCGCCATAAGGCAGGAAGGTGTTTCTTCTGCGGGAGAAAGGGACATTTTATTGGGGGGTGTCCATCCCGTCCCTTGCAGAGTGAAGAGTCGTCGGAAAACTGTTGATCCCAGGTTGTGTGGTGGACGGCAATCTGGGAGTAGGTATTTCGTCCCTAGGTTCGTCTCAGTTTCTCGTACCGGCGGAGGTGGTGGTGGGTACGAGAACTGAGAGGATATCTGTTCTTCTGGATAGTGGGGCCGGGGCTAATCTGGTTGATGCTCGGTTTGCCCGGGTTCAAGGTATGCGGTTGAGTGAGTTGGCTAAACCCATTCCCATATTCTCGATCGATGCCAGGCCTCTCGGGCAGGGAAGTTTTTTGCAAGCTGTGCATGACGTAAAACTTCAAGTGGGGGCAATACATAAAGAACTGTTGTCTTGCTACGTGTTGGAGGGTCTTCCCACTCCTATTGTGTTGGGCCTTCCTTGGTTAGCTAAGCATAACCCGGTTATTAATTGGCAAACCAGGGAGATAAGCCAATGGAGTAAATTCTGTAATAAAAACTGCATGAACACGGTCATTGGTGCGGTTACTCCTTGGGTTTTACCTCCATTTCTGGCGGACTTTGAGGATGTATTCTCGGAGAATGGGTGTCAGGAACTACCTCCTCATCGCGTGTATGACTGTTCTGTAAAACTGCTCCCTGAGGCCAAGTTACCTAAAGCTAGGTTGTATAACCTTTCTGGTCCTGAGAGGCAGGCCATGAAGGATTATATCTCAGAAAGTCTGGCTAAGGGGCATATTAGACCTTCATCTTCACCGGTGGCTGCGGGGTTCTTCTTTGTTAAGAAGAAAGATGGAGGCCTACGCCCTTGCCTGGATTTCCGTGAACTTAATCGGATTACGGTCCGAGATCCGTATCCGCTCCCACTTATTCCCGATCTCTTTAATCAGATCGTGGGCGCCAAATGGTTCTCTAAGTTGGATCTCTGGGGGGCGTACAATCTGATTAGGATGAAGGAGGGGGATGAGTGGAAGACGGCGTTTAACACTCCGGAGGGGCATTATGAGAACCTTGTCATGCCATTCGGTCTGACTAATGCCCCGGCGGTGTTCCAACACTTTGTTAATGACATTTTTCGCCGCTTGGTGGGACAGTTTGTTGTCATATATCTGGATGATATCCTAATTTACTCGCCGGATCTGGTGTCTCATCAGGAGCACGTTAGGCAGGTGTTACAGATTTTGCGGGATAATAAACTGTATGCCAAGTGGGAAAAGTGTGTGTTCGCCGTACAGGAACTCCAGTTTTTAGGCTTCCTGGTTTCAGCGTCCGGTTTTCGTATGGACCCTGGGAAAGTGCGGGCAGTTCTTGAGTGGGATCGGCCAGAGAATCTTAAGGCACTACAACGTTTCCTGGGGTTTGCTAATTATTACCGAAAGTTCATTCGTAATTTCTCGTCCATGGTTAAGCCTCTCACTGACATGACTAAAAAGGGTACGGATTTTTCTAGGTGGTCTGACAAGGCTTGTCAAGCATTCTCCTCTTTGAAAAAATGTTTTGCCTCGGCGCCCATACTCATTCAACCTGATGCGTCTCAGCCATTCATTGTAGAGGTAGACGCTTCCGAGGTAGGGGTGGGAGCAGTATTGTCACAGGGTTCGTCCCCTGGTAAGTGGCATCCGTGTGCCTTTTTCTCTAAAAAATTGTCGTCCGCTGAGAGGAATTACGATGTCGGCAATAGGGAACTCTTGGCCATTAAGTTAGCTTTTGAGGAGTGGCGCCATTTTTTGGAGGGGGCAGTTCATCCGGTCACCGTCATCACCGATCACAAGAACCTGCTATATCTGGAGTCCGCGAAACGTCTGAATCCCAGACAAGCTAGGTGGTCATTGTTTTTTACCAGGTTTAATTTTGTCGTTACATATCGTCCTGGGTCAAAAAATGTAAAGGCGGATGCCTTATCTCGTAGTTTCCCTGGGGCCGGGAATACGGACGACCCGATTCCTATCCTTCAGGAGGGGGTGGTGGTCTCGGCAGTATGCTCTGAGCTGGAGGAGGAGGTATTGGAGGCTCAGGGGGACGCCCCTGTTGGACCTCCAGGGAGACTGTTTGTTCCAGATCAGTTGCGACAGAAGGTGATCGAGGCACACCATAACTCAGTTTTTGCAGGACACCCGGGGAGTAAAGCAACTGTGGATCTCCTCTCGCGTCGGTTTTGGTGGCCTAACTTACATAAGGAGGTGGTAACTTTTGTCGCGTCCTGTGGGGTTTGTGCGCGCTCTAAGACCTCACATACCCGTCCGTCTGGGGCCCTCTTACCTTTGAAGATCCCGGGGCGTCCTTGGACTCATCTGTCTATGGACTTTATTACGGACCTCCCTCCGTCTTCGGGTAAAACGGTCATACTTGTTGTAGTGGACAGGTTCAGCAAGATGGCACATTTTATCGCTCTTCCGGCTCTCCCTAATGCTAAAACTCTTGCGCAGGTGTTCATTGGGGAGATTGTGAGGCTTCACGGGGTACCCTCCGAGGTGGTGTCTGATCGGGGGTCTCAGTTTGTGTCTAAGTTCTGGAAGGCGTTTTGTGCACGGCGGGGGATGCAGTTGTCATTCTCATCGGCTTTTCATCCTCAGACCAATGGTCAGACGGAACGTATGAACCAGAGCTTGGAGACATATCTCCGGTGTTTTGTGTCAGAGAACCAGGAGGACTGGGCTTCTTTCTTACCTCTGGCAGAGTTTGCTCTTAATAATAGGCGGAGCGAGTCCACTGGTAAGTCCCCGTTTTTTGGGGCATATGGTTTTCACCCCCAGTTTTGTACTTTCAGTGGGGGGGGCTCTTCGGGGGTTCCTGAGGAGGAACGATTTTCCTCATCACTCGCTTCAGTATGGAGAGGGGTGCTGAAGAGTCTGAATACTATGGGGAACCGATACAAACGTATGGCTGATAGGAGGAGAGTGTCTGGTCCGGACCTAAGTGTGAACGATCGGGTATGGTTGTCTACCAGGAATATAAAACTTAAGGTTCCCTCCTGGAAACTGGGTCCCAGGTTCATCGGGCCGTACAGAATCAGTTCTATTATTAATCCGGTGGCATTCCGTCTTGACCTCCCCCCTACGTTTAAAATTCACAACGTGTTTCACAGATCATTACTTAAGAGGTATGTGGCGCCGGTGGTACCGTCACTTTTACCTCCCCCTCCAGTGGTTGTCAATGGTAACTTGGAGTTCCAGGTATCGAGGGTCATTGATTCACGCTTTAATCGCCGGTCCCTTCAGTACCTGGTTCATTGGAAGGGGTATGGTCCTGAGGAGAGGATGTGGGTTCCTGCGTCGGATATTAACGCTGACCGATTAGTTCGGGCCTTCCACACGACTCACCCGGATAAACCTGGCCCTGAGGGTCCGGAGGCCCCTCGTAGAAGGGGGGGTACTGTCACGGGTGTGTTGCCACGAAGATCGTCACGAGTACACAGCCTGACTTCTCGCAGCTGACTTGTTGGTGCTTTGTGTTTCTCGGCAGTGAGGGAGTTAATTCTCTCTCTCTCTCTCTGGGCTAGATGAGGTCCAGCCTCGCCCAGCTGCAATCAATACTTCTGTAGTTAGACTCCTTCATATACCTGCTGGTCTGTTTGGGAGGTGTCGGTGAAAGCATTTCATTCAGACTGACAGAGCGGATTGTGGTGTTTGGAGTTGCTGAGATAAGTGTATTTGGAAGTGTTTTTTCCCTTTCCTCGCTTTATCATTTATCTCCTTTCCCGTTGGTTTTCCCTCTGTTGTAGTTGAGAAGTTGTTTGTATGCAAGGTGGTTTTGGTTTTTCCCTTGTACTGTCTCGTTCGTCTAAATACTGTGTTTGGGCATATTATTTCTTGTTCCCTTTGGTTGTGATCGGGGTCCTTCTCAGGACTAGATTACTGAGGTACAGGGATCTTCAGGAGGTAGGGGTTACGCTGGCGGCCTGGACCTCTGTACCTTTAACAGTACCTCCAGGTTGAGGGATTAGTCAGGGCCCCAGCTTAGGGTCAGCTTAGGCCTCCTACCTCCAGTATACAGAGACAGCGTGACAGCGAGCATCTGGCTGAGTCAGCATCTCCTTCACCAGTCAGACGGCGGGGTCACTGTCTTGCGTTTCCGCCCAGTTGTAATGAGGTAAGGGGTTGAACGTAGCGGATTGCTTACCCCTTACACGGTGGGAATACTGGGTAGTCCCATGACGGTGGAACGCGGGGAGTTCAACTTCTTCCAGTTCCTCTGGATCTTCCCCTACGTCCGGTAGGTTTGGCATTCTGGACAAGGCATCCGCGTTGGTATTGGAGCGTCCTGCCCGGTATTTGATCGTGAATTCATAGTTGGACAGGCGGGCCATCCATCTCTGCTCCAGGGCACCGAGTCTTGCAGTGTCCAGGTGTGTCAACGGGTTGTTATCCGTGTACACGGTGAACCGGGAAGAGGCGAGGTAGTGCTTAAAGCGTTCGGTGACTGCCCACACCACTGCCAGGAACTCTAGCTTGAATGAGCTGTAATTCTCAGGGTTTCTTTCGGTGGGTCGCAGTTTTCGGCTGGCGTAAGCAATTACCCGTTCTCTCCCATGCTGGATCTGGGACAGTACGGCTCCTAGCCCGATGTTACTTGCGTCGGTGTAGAGGATAAAGGGCTGGCTGTAATCAGGGTACGCCAGGATTTCATCCCCCGTGAGGGCCATCTTCAGCTGGCGGAAGGACTCTTCCTCCAGCTTCTCCCATCTGAAGGGCGGCTTCTGGTTCTTGGCCTTCCTGGACTGGCCTATCAGGAGGTCCTGCATAGGAGCTGCCTTTTTGGTGAAACCGGGAATGAACCTTCGGTAGTAGCCTACCAACCCGAGGAACTGCCGCACTTCCTTTACGCTGGAGGGTCTTGGCCATTCCTTAATCGCGGTGATCTTATCAGGGTCGGGAGCCACTCCGTCAGCACTCACCACGTGTCCCAGGTACTGCACTTTTGGTTTTAGCAGGTGACACTTCGACGGTTTCACCTTCAGACCGTAGTTTGCCAGGGCTTCAAACACTTCCGCCAGGTGTTTCAGGTGGTCCTCGTAGGTTTTGGAATAAACTATAACATCGTCCAGGTACAGCAGGACCGTCTCAAAGTTCCGGTGTCCCAGACAGCATTCCATCAATCGTTGGAAGGTTCCTGGTGCGTTGCAGAGTCCGAACGGCATGCAGGTAAACTCGCTAAGTCCCATCGGGGTGGTGAATGCGGTCTTCTCCCGGTCCGCCTCTGCTACAGGAACCTGCCAGTACCCGCTAGTGAGATCCAAAGTGGAGAAGAAGTTAGCAGATTTTAAAGCAGCCAAAGACTCCTCTATCCTTGGTAAGGGGTACGCATCTTTGTGTGTGATACGGTTGATTTTCCGGTAATCTACACACATTCTCATGGTGTTGTCTTTCTTTTTAACCAAGACTAGTGGAGCTGCCCAGGGGCTACAGCTATCCCTGATTACCCCAGCCTCCTTCATGTCTCTAAGCATCCCCTTGGCGTGTTGGTAGTGTGCAGGGGGTACGGGTCGGTATCTCTCCTTTATGGGAGGATGGTCTCCCGTGGGGATGTGGTGTTCTACCCCCTTTACTCGCCCGAAGTCTAACGGGTGTTTACTAAACACTCTCTCGTACTCTTGAACCACCCGATAGACTCCCTGTTTCTGGTGTGAGGGAGTGGAGTCAGTACCCAAATGTAGTTGCTGACACCAGTCCTCCATTTGTTGCTTAGAGCCGTTACCTTCCTCTGGTTGAGATGGAGGCAAGGGTTCCACGGCCTGTACAGAATTCTGGTTTATGGTGAACAATTTGGCTAGCGTGGCATACCGGGGCAGGTGTACTTCTCTCTCCCCGATATTTATGATGCGAACGGGCACCCTCCCATGGCGTACATCGACCACCCCCCGTGCTGTCAAAATGGTGGGCCTACTGTCTGAGTAGACGGGTTCTACCATTGCTTGGTAGTCTCTACCTCTTAGACCAATAGCTGCCCGGCACCAAATCATCATCTCACTTTTTGGGGGCATGGCAATAGGGAACGGGTCACACATTCTCACGCTACCTATCTCACCACCAGATAGTTCCACCTGTTGCCGTCGCATCAGTGCCCGGATCTCTTTTTGGAGCACTCGCTGCTGGCCGGAACTGGCGTTCTTGGCAACCTGCTGTAAAATGAGAATCACCTCTGCAAGACAATTTTCAATCACATTAGTTCCTAGAGTTATCTTTGGGTGACTCTCGCGCTTGTCAATGTCCACAATGATCAGTCCCTGTGCTGCCAGTTCGACTTTACCGATTTTAATGGTCACCTCTTTAAATCCGATCTGTGGCACGGGCTGACTATTGCTGGCGATGATACTCAAGTCGTCGTCAGGGTAGCGAGTTATATCCGAGTCATTCCAGTACTGCTTGAAGAGCACGTACGGGATGGTGGTGACCTGTGACCCGGTGTCCAGTAGGGCACTCATAGGAATGCCATCCAGTACCACAGGCAAGACTGGACGTCCTCCCACATATTTGTCACGCCAGTTCGATGGGCCTGGTGATCTTATTCCTAGGGGTTGGCCCTCTACCCCAGGTTGTGCCAGTTTAAAGGACAGTACCTTGCCATATGTCCGGGTTGATTGCAGCGGCGGCAGATGGGTTGTCCGTCCTCGTTGTATCGGTCGCTGGGTCTTCCTCTGGCCGGTGGGGTCCTCCTTGGTCGTCGCCACGGGATATCCTCCGGTCCGGATGCCAGCTGAATCTTCCCTGGAGTAGAAACCTGTAAAGACTGCACAGTTCGGGTTAGCGCAGCAACGCTTTTAGTTAGCTCTTGGACCTGATGGTGCAGGTCTGTATCTGGGTCATTGTTTAAAGCCTGCGCATCAGCTCCCACAGGCCCTGCCGACAAGGGCGCCGTCTCCTGGTGGTAAGTGGTAGTAGGGCGTCTGTGGGTCACAGCGCCACCTGGTGCCGGTTCTCGGAGCACCCGGATGGCTCTGTCCTTGAACTGTGCAAAGTCCAGATGAGGGTCCTGTAAGGCCATTGCCCGCAACTGGGTTCGGTGGGCATTGCAATGTAGACCCTCTATAAATTGTTCAGTCAACAACTTGTCTTCGTTTCCCACGCCGTCAGGGTCGGCCTGCTTAATGGCTCTCAGGGCCTCTTGTAAGTTTAGTGCATAGTCCCTTATATTCTCATGTGCTCGCTGCTTGCACCCGTAGAATCTAAGCTTGATCTCGGCTGAGGTACGGGTATCAAAGGTGTCCTTCAGCCGGGCTAGTATCTCTGCGACAGTCCTCCTCCTCCCGAGTGGCCAGGACTTTACCTCCCTTTGGGCTGCCCCTGTTAATTGAGCCACCAGGATGCTCACTTTTTGCTCCTCTGTGAGGGGGTACACCTGGAAGAGGCTATCCAGCCTTTCCCTGAAGTCAGTTAGGGTATGTGACTCCCCTGAGTACTGGGGTAGCCAGGCTGCCCCCGGGATATAGGGCATAGTGAAAGGCATGACCGCAGCAGCGGTGGCGCTGGCGGTGGCTGTGGCAGTGAAGCTCTCCTCTGTATCCGACATCCTCCTCCCCCCTAGTGGACCGTGGCCTACCTTGCGATGATCCTCTTCCGTAGGCCGCGGCTCCGCAGTGGATCGTCAGGGTCGAGGACCTTCCGTCGCGCTCCTGTGACGTCGGCGTCTGCTGGGCTCCTTCCAGGACCTTACGCAACGTCCGGACGTGAGGCGGAGCTTCAGTTCTCGCGCGCTTTCGGAGTCCACGCCCCTCTTCTTCCCGCGCGGCGTCCTCAAGATGGCGTCCAATGGCGGGAAAACTCCACGGATGGCGGGAAGAAGGCAGAAGATGGCGTCGGATGGCGGGAAAACTCCACGGATGGCGGGAAGAAGGCAGAAGATGGCGTCGGATGGCGGGAAAACTCCACGGATGGCGGGAAGAAGGCAGAAGATGGCGTCGGATGGCGGGAATCTTCACCACAGGTAAGTTTAACAGTCTTTTTCAGGCACGCAGTACCCGGTGGTTGCGGGCACGATATCCTGCCGACTACGCCAAAGTTGACGCGCCCCCTGGGCCTGTGCTGCTGCTGTGCAGGGGGAATACCCGGAGCCGGATCTGATAGGGGTAGTAGTCCTCGTGGCGGTGACCCGGTCCGTGCCCAGGGTGTCAAGCCAAGTGGCAGAACTTAGAATAAGATGTTATAGAGTTCGACTACGCCACCCGTTGAATGCGGTTATGAAACCGCCGCTGCAGGGCAGACCGCTGAGGCCGGTGGTACGGTTGTGCAGCGTGGAGAGTATAACCCCCAACGGGAGGGGTATGGCCTCAGGGCAGCGGACGTGGATGATGGGGATAGCAGAATTGCACGCGGGCACCAGGAACCACTCAGAGACGGTGCGGTGTAATTCAGGGTCTTTACTGGTGGCAAAGGTAGACCCTCCCGGGAGTACTGGCTAGCGATCGGGGGCTGGTCAGTCTGTGAGCAGATAGGATCTCCCCTGGCCAGGCGGAGTTGTAGGCCTCCCCAACTATTGTACTCTTCCTGGCTACCTTGCTAGAAGCGGGTAGAAGTAGCCCACGTCCCTGAGTGTACCGTGTGGTGCTCACCCGTATGGCCGGTGACTCGGGGCCTTCTGGTAGCCTCCGCTCCACGCCGGCGGTGCTGGTCCCTTGCGTGTGACCGTGCCTTCGGGTTTCTTGGCCAGAGGACCTGAAATCCCCTGCTGGTCGGTTTCTGCTGCTGGGTATGGATCAGTCCCCACTGCCTCGGACTCCGTGTCCGGTGAGATCTCTTCAGTCAGGACGAGCTCTACAGCTTCCAGTCTCTGACCCCTTTTATCACTGCTCCCACAGAGCTCCTGATCTTGCTCTCCCTGTATCTGCTCCACTCCAGACCAGACTGTGTCTCTGTCTGGGACTCCTCTTCTTCCTTCTTTTTTCTCTCTAACCCTGCCTCAGCCCCCAGTTTATATAGGGGAAGTTCTTCCCCTCCCAGGACTGGGCAGGAGGTGTGGCATGCTTAGGGCACCTGACCAGGAGACCTCCCACCTGCTCTCAGACGTAATATTGCTATTACTGTGGTAACCAGACCCCTGGGGTTCCACAGAACCTCTGTGCTGCGGTGCAAGGAGTGACCAGAGGGGCGTGACTAAGTATCTACTTGGCCTGACCAAGGTCGCACGGCGGCTCAGTCGACTCCATGAACCAGGGAGGGACCGAGCAGGGGGACCAGGTGCCACTCTGGGACCGACCTTGTATGAGAGCAGGTGACTCCCACAGGTCAGAAGGCAGGAACTGACCGGTACAGCGGATGAGCACGGCAGGCAGGCTGACAGGTGGTCTGGGTAGACAAGCAGACTGATTTGGCTGATAGCCAGACGGGTGCTCCGGGTAGGCAAGCTAGCGGGCACAACAGGTAACTGGCAGGTGCTTCCAGGTAAGCAGACAGACGGATACGGCAGGTAACAGGCAGGTGCTTCCAGGTAAGCAGGCTAGCGGGCATGGCAGGTAACAGACAGGTGCTTCCAGGTAAGCGGGCGGGCAGAGCCCATAGACAGACTGGCGGACTGGACTGTAGGCAGACTGTCAGGCTGGATAGTAGTCAGACTGGCGGACTGCACGGAGGAACAGACTGGCGGACAGGACTGACTTGCAGAGGACCTGAGGGCTGAAGCAAAGTAAGTATAACAGAGCAACAACCTTGCACGGGCACCTCCATATTGGAAGAGGTGCCTTTTATAGAGAAAGTCCTCCGGCCATTGGCCGGGGACTTTTTAGGACGGCGCGCACAGCCCCTTCAAGAGGGAGGGAGCGTGCGCACGCGCCCTCTCCCTAAGTACAGTGCCAGGGAAGCTGCGAGCACCAGCAGCAGCAGCAGGGAGGCCGGAAGACGCCGGAGCAGGACCGCGGCGGTAAGGGGGACTGCGTCTCTGCCTGGCAGGGGGCAGAGACGCCGATGCTACACATTGGTCTATGTATGTACATTTTTCTCATTTTACTCAGTTTTTTATATTCTTTTTCTACCTCTATTTGCTTCTTTTCTCTTTGGGCATGTTCATAATTGTTAATTATTATTCATGTTATGATCGTACATGCATACATACAATGAACTGTATTTATACTAACATCCATTTATGGCCTATGTCGTTATCCTCACAATTGTGTCTTCACTGGCGTGATTGTTCACTATTTGTGATTTTTGTATTATTAAAACCTATTTTTACATATAAGACTATCTCAATAAAATGTCAACATTTTATGATATTTTTTATTTATTTTATTCAGTTATATAGTGCCATTAATTCCACAGCTCTTTACAGACATTATTGGCACTGTCCCCATCGGGGCTCACAATCTACATTCCCGATCAGTATGTCTTTGGATGTGGGAGGAAACCAGAGAACCTGGAGGAAACCCATGCAAACATGGCGAGAACATACAAACTCCTTGCAGATGTTGTGCTTGGTGGGATTTGAACCCAGGACCCCAGCGCTGCAAGGCTGCCATGCTAACCACTGAGCCACCGTGCTGGTTTCTTGACGATTTTTCTATTAATTTTTGGAGTATATATGCTCGTTATGCTCTTTCTTTATTGCAACAGTTGTATTGGGAGTTCCCCACATTCAGGACCAAGGTCCTTCTTTTCATGCTAAATTCTAGCTATTCTTGCATAACCATCAGAAGATGCCCACGTGGAGCCAAACTATTTGCAAGAAATTCTCGAAAGGTACCATTGCTGAAAAACAGATGTCTTGAAAAGGTTACAGTTTGCCACAGAACACATTAACTGGCCTAAAGAGAAGTGGCGGGACATTCTATGGACAGATGAGAGCAAGATTTTTCTCATTGGGTCTAAAGACCGCAGACAGTTTGTGATTCAACCCATAAACACATAATTCAAGCCACAGTACACTGTGAAGACTGTAAAACATGGAGGTGCAAGCATAATGATTTGGGGATGTTTCTCATACTATGGAGTTGGGCCCATTTATCACATATCAGGCACCATGGACCAGTTTGAATATATCAAAATACTGGAAGAGGTTTCCTTATGCTGAAGAAAAAATGCTGTTAAATGGGTGTTTCAGCAGGACAATGACCCCAAATACACCAGCAACGGGCAACATCCTACTTTCATACCAACAAGATTGATGTTATGAAGTTGCCAGCCCAATCCCCAGACCTCAATTTGATTGAGAATTTGTTGAGTGACATAAAAAATGCAGGAAAAATATATCTTTGTTCCATTTAAGCCAGTAGATAGAATAATATTAAATTTGAGAGTCCTCAGTGGTTGAAAATATGCAGTTTTTGATATAAGACCTAAGAATGCAAACGAACTGTGTAATTTAGTCCCCTCAGCTGGGGCTGGAATATCTTTTTGCTGGTGTCAGATGTTACTGTTTGGGCACATAGCAGAGCTGGAGTGGAAGTAGCACCATTTGACTTTTGAAGAGCAAAATTGGCTTGTATAGATAAAGGAAGCTATGACGCGTTTGCAGAGCCCCTGATGTGCGTAAACAATGGAAACCCCCCACAAGTGACCCCATTTTGGAAACTAAATTCCTCAAGGAACTTACCTACAGGTATGATAAGCATCTTGAACCCACAGGTGCTTCATTGAATTTTATAATGTTGAGCTGTAAAAAAGAAAAAATACATTTTTCCCACAAAAATATTGCTTTACCTCCAAATTTTCCTTTTTCACAGGGGTAACAGGAGAAAATGAACCACAAAATCTGTTGTGCGATTTCTCCTGAGTACACTGATACCCCATAAGTGGTGGAAAACTACTATTTGGGCACATGGCAGTGCTTGGAAAGGAAGAATCCTCAATTGAATTCTGAAGCTCAATTTTGACTGGAATAGATTGTGGATGCCATGTCACATTTGAAGAGCCCCTGACATACCAAAACAGCAGAAACTCCCACAAGTTTATGGGCTGAATTAATGGAAAGTTACAATTTTTTCCACTAAAATATTACTTTGCCGCAAGTTTTCAATTTTCAAAAGATTATAGTAGAAAATGAACTGTACAATTTGTTATGTAATTTCTCTTGAGCACGCCAATAACCCATATGTGGTCAAAAACTACTTTTGAAGCACAGTTCACTAAGTACCCTATATTTATTATGCAACTTTGCTTTACATTTATATATAATGATGGTAGGGTATGAGATATATTTTTGTCTTTTGTAGGTTTTGCTTCTTTTTGCTAGTGTGAACATGCTCCTATTTCTTGCATGTCTACCATCTTAGACCTCAGTTCACATTGCTTGGTTTTTTGTCTTGTTTGCATTCTGTGCAATTTAAGGGTGTGGCATCCCCTTTGTTGAGCTGATTAGTATATGTGTAGCTTACCACGGGCCTAGGTGGTCTGGAGTTGGGACCCGGTCCTATTTGTCTACCCTTTTATATGCATTACTTCAACTTTGATATATGTAGCACCCTGAGGATTCGGCTGCTACAGGGGTATTGCACCTCAACCCAGAGGTGTGATATTCCACTCCCGGGTAAGGATGGAGTGTGGAACTGAGCTCAGAAGGCTGCATGCACTACATACATCCCATTTCCGAGGAACAGAAAACGGTACTCCCACTTAGAAATGTGCAGGTACGACCGAGTCTGTTCCTGGCTGGAGTGGGAGGGGGGTGGACCATCCCAGTAGTGTAGGGGCAGATAGGGGGAGCAGTCTGGGTAGTGCTAGGAGCTCATTGGGTGCTGGTCACCTGAGCTCACACATAGAGGGAGTATTTAAGGTGGGCACCATCAAAGATCAGGGTCAGTCTGTCAGAGTCAGTAAGAAGCAGAGGTCCAGATGAGCCTGCAGAGAGAGAGTGGAGCAGAGAAGGAAAGACCCAGAGAGGGAAAAAGAAAGGACTCTGAGAACCCAAATTCGATCCCCGGGTGAAGAGTCGGCAATAGGGTACCGGATCCCAAACTGGTGGGGGCAAAAGTACACCCTAGCCAGAGACCGGAGGCCGTGGGCAGCGTCTGCCACGGCCACCCACCACATCCACCCCGAAGGCAAACCACGTGGAGGGTCAGGGAACCCAAGGCCAAGGGTCTCCCAACAGAAGGCCCGAGGGAGCTGGACCTAGGTGGATCACTAGTGGGGACGGCCAGAGGAAAGGACAGAAGGAGAGCTCAGGGTCACGCTCCGGACTTGTTTGGGGGTTTGCTGAATCCAGGACCTGGTGGACGCAGCACGGCTCGGGTGGTCACTTGAAGCTGGAGTGACCGGAACATCAGCAGTGAGTAAATACCCTAAACTGCACAACCCGACTCTGTCTTCACTTAACATCTATGCTGCACCACCACAACCCCCATCCTCTGCACCTGACCCCCTGAGGCTATACCCCACCCGTTGGGGGTTATACTACCAAAAGCTGCACCAACACCATCAGCCTCAGCGGACCCTGCTGCAGCGGCGGCCATAGTGACCGCAATACAACGGGTGGCGTAGTCGACATTAAGAACTTTATAACATCTGTAGGACTGCCACATACTCTGAGCTTGACACCCTGGGCACGGACCGGGTCACAGCCACTCGGAAGACTACAACCCCCATCTGATCCGGCTCCGGATATTCCCCTAAAGAATATGGCCCAGGGGGCGCGTCATATACAGTAAGGTTTTTAATATAGGCAGTATAGGTACCGTCCCAATTTAGGGTCACCTTGCCGCTGGTGGGACGGCTTGTATACTTTTTTTGATCAAAAATAGTTCACTAAGTACCCTATATTTATTATGCAACTTTGCTTTACATTTATATATAATGATGGTAGGGTATGAGATATATTTTTGTCTTTTGTAGGTTTTGCTTCTTTTTGCTAGTGTGAACATGCTCCTATTTCTTGCATGTCTACCATCTTAGACCTCAGTTCACATTGCTTGGTTTTTTGTCTTGTTTGCATTCTGTGCAATTTAAGGGTGTGGCATCCCCTTTGTTGAGCTGATTAGTATATGTGTAGCTTACCACGGGCCTAGGTGGTCTGGAATTGGGACCCGGTCCTATTTGTCTACCCTTTTATATGCATTACTTCAACTTTGATATACAGTAAGGTTTTTAATATAGGCAGTATAGGTACCGTCCCAATTTAGGGTCACCTTGCCGCTGGTGGGACGGCTTGTATACTTTTTTTGATCAAAAATAGTTCACTAAGTACCCTATATTTATTATGCAACTTTGCTTTACATTTATATATAATGATGGTAGGGTATGAGATATATTTTTGTCTTTTGTAGGTTTTGCTTCTTTTTGCTAGTGTGAACATGCTCCTATTTCTTGCATGTCTACCATCTTAGACCTCAGTTCACATTGCTTAGTTTTTTGTCTTGTTTGCATTCTGTGCAATTTAAGGGTGTGGGATCCCCTTTGTTGAGCTGATTAGTATATGTGTAGCTTACCACGGGCCTAGGTGGTCTGGAGTTGGGACCCGGTCCTATTTGTCTACCCTTTTATATGCATTACTTCAACTTTGATATACAGTAAGGTTTTTAATATAGGCAGTATAGGTACCGTCCCAATTTAGGGTCACCTTGCCGCTGGTGGGACGGCTTGTATACTTTTTTTGATCAAAAATAGTTCACTAAGTACCCTATATTTATTATGCAACTTTGCTTTACATTTATATATAATGATGGTAGGGTATGAGATATATTTTTGTCTTTTGTAGGTTTTGCTTCTTTTTGCTAGTGTGAACATGCTCCTATTTCTTGCATGTCTACCATCTTAGACCTCAGTTCACATTGCTTGGTTTTTGTCTTGTTTGCATTCTGCGCAATTTAAGGGTGTGACATCCCCTTTGTTGAGCTGATTAGTATATGTGTAGCTTACCACGGGCCTAGGTGGTCTGGAGTTGGGACCCGGTCCTATTTGTCTACCCTTTTATATGCATTACTTCAACTTTGATATACAGTAAGGTTTTTAATATAGGCAGTATAGGTACCGTCCCAATTTAGGGTCACCTTGCCGCTGGTGGGACGGCTTGTAAACTTTTTTTGATCAAAAATAGTTCACTAAGTACACTATATTTATTATGCAACTTTGCTTTACATTTATATATAATGATGGTAGGGTATGAGATATATTTTTGTCTTTTGTAGGTTTTGCTTCTTTTTGCTAGTGTGAACATGCTCCTATTTCTTGCATGTCTACCATCTTAGACCTCAGTTCACATTGCTTGGTTTTTTGTCTTGTTTGCATTCTGTGCAATTTAAGGGTGTGGCATCCCCTTTGTTGAGCTGATTAGTATATGTGTAGCTTACCACGGGCCTAGGTGGTCTGGAGTTGGGACCCGGTCCTATTTGTCTACCCTTTTATATGCATTACTTCAACTTTGATATACAGTAAGGTT
Source organism: Phyllobates terribilis (assembly GCF_046119375.1). Classification (NCBI taxonomy): domain Eukaryota; kingdom Metazoa; phylum Chordata; class Amphibia; order Anura; family Dendrobatidae; genus Phyllobates; species Phyllobates terribilis. The sequence goes on along the minus strand of NW_027362761.1, from coordinate 1,146,852,900 downwards.
TTTAATATAGGCAGTATAGGTACCGTCCCAATTTAGGGTCACCTTGCCGCTGGTGGGACGGCTTGTATACTTTTTTTGATCAAAAATAGTTCACTAAGTACCCTATATTTATTATGCAACTTTGCTTTACATTTATATATAATGATGGTAGGGTATGAGATATATTTTTGTCTTTTGTAGGTTTTGCTTCTTTTTGCTAGTGTGAACATGCTCCTATTTCTTGCATGTCTACCATCTTAGACCTCAGTTCACATTGCTTGGTTTTTGTCTTGTTTGCATTCTGTGCAATTTAAGGGTGTGACATCCCCTTTGTTGAGCTGATTAGTATATGTGTAGCTTACCACGGGCCTAGGTGGTCTGGAGTTGGGACCCGGTCCTATTTGTCTACCCTTTTATATGCATTACTTCAACTTTGATATACAGTAAGGTTTTTAATATAGGCAGTATAGGTACCGTCCCAATTTAGGGTCACCTTGCCGCTGGTGGGACGGCTTGTATACTTTTTTTGATCAAAAATAGTTCACTAAGTACACTATATTTATTATGCAACTTTGCTTTACATTTATATATAATGATGGTAGGGTATGAGATATATTTTTGTCTTTTGTAGGTTTTGCTTCTTTTTGCTAGTGTGAACATGCTCCTATTTCTTGCATGTCTACCATCTTAGACCTCAGTTCACATTGCTTGGTTTTTTGTCTTGTTTGCATTCTGTGCAATTTAAGGGTGTGGCATCCCCTTTGTTGAGCTGATTAGTATATGTGTAGCTTACCACGGGCCTAGGTGGTCTGGAGTTGGGACCCAGTCCTATTTGTCTACCCTTTTATATGCATTACTTCAACTTTGATATACAGTAAGGTTTTTAATATAGGCAGTATAGGTACCGTCCCAATTTAGGGTCACCTTGCCGCTGGTGGGACGGCTTGTATACTTTTTTTGATCAAAAATAGTTCACTAAGTACCCTATATTTATTATGCAACTTTGCTTTACATTTATATATAATGATGGTAGGGTATGAGATATATTTTTGTCTTTTGTAGGTTTTGCTTCTTTTTGCTAGTGTGAACATGCTCCTATTTCTTGCATGTCTACCATGTTAGACCTCAGTTCACATTGCTTGGTTTTTTGTCTTGTTTGCATTCTGTGCAATTTAAGGGTGTGGCATCCCCTTTGTTGAGCTGATTAGTATATGTGTAGCTTACCACGGGCCTAGGTGGTCTGGAGTTGGGACCCGGTCCTATTTGTCTACCCTTTTATATGCATTACTTCAACTTTGATATACAGTAAGGTTTTTAATATAGGCAGTATAGGTACCGTCCCAATTTAGGGTCACCTTGCCGCTGGTGGGACGGCTTGTATACTTTTTTTGATCAAAAATAGTTCACTAAGTACCCTATATTTATTATGCAACTTTGCTTTACATTTATATATAATGATGGTAGGGTATGAGATATATTTTTGTCTTTTGTAGGTTTTGCTTCTTTTTGCTAGTGTGAACATGCTCCTATTTCTTGCATGTCTACCATCTTAGACCTCAGTTCACATTGCTTGGTTTTTTGTCTTGTTTGCATTCTGTGCAATTTAAGGGTGTGGCATCCCCTTTGTTGAGCTGATTAGTATATGTGTAGCTTACCACGGGCCTAGGTGGTCTGGAGTTGGGACCCGGTCCTATTTGTCTACCCTTTTATATGCATTACTTCAACTTTGATATACAGTAAGGTTTTTAATATAGGCAGTATAGGTACCGTCCCAATTTAGGGTCACCTTGCCGCTGGTGGGACGGCTTGTATACTTTTTTTGATCAAAAATAGTTCACTAAGTACCCTATATTTATTATGCAACTTTGCTTTACATTTATATATAATGATGGTAGGGTATGAGATATATTTTTGTCTTTTGTAGGTTTTGCTTCTTTTTGCTAGTGTGAACATGCTCCTATTTCTTGCATGTCTACCATCTTAGACCTCAGTTCACATTGCTTGGTTTTTTGTCTTGTTTGCATTCTGTGCAATTTAAGGGTGTGGCATCCCCTTTGTTGAGCTGATTAGTATATGTGTAGCTTACCACGGGCCTAGGTGGTCTGGAGTTGGGACCCGGTCCTATTTGTCTACCCTTTTATATGCATTACTTCAACTTTGATATACAGTAAGGTTTTTAATATAGGCAGTATAGGTACCGTCCCAATTTAGGGTCACCTTGCCGCTGGTGGGACGGCTTGTATACTTTTTTTGATCAAAAATAGTTCACTAAGTACCCTATATTTATTATGCAACTTTGCTTTACATTTATATATAATGATGGTAGGGTATGAGATATATTTTTGTCTTTTGTAGGTTTTGCTTCTTTTTGCTAGTGTGAACATGCTCCTATTTCTTGCATGTCTACCATCTTAGACCTCAGTTCACATTGCTTGGTTTTTTGAAGCACAGTGCAAAACTCAGAAGGGAAGAAGCACCATATTGGAGTTCAGATTTTGCTGGAATGGTTTGAGGGTGCCATGTCACATTGGCAAAGCCCTGAGATGTCAGAACAGCTGAATCCCTAAGTGACCCCATTTTACAAACTACACTTCTCAATTAATTAATCTAGGGGTGCAGTGAGCATATTGACACCACATGTGCCTCACAGAATTTTATACCATTGTGAAGAAAGAATAAATACATTTTTACCACTAAAATGTTCTTTTAGGCCAAAGTTTTTAATTTTTATAAGGGCTAATAGGAAATAATGGACAGCATAGTTTGTTGTGCAATTTATCCTGAGTGCGCCAGTATCCTACATGTAATTGGGAAATACTTTTCAGGCACAGTGGAAAGCTCAGAAGTGAAGGAGCGCCATATTGTAGTGCAAATTTTGCTGTTAGGTTTGCGGGTGCCATGATCCCCTGGAAGAGCCCCTGAGGTGCCAGAACAACAGGACCTTATAAGTGACCTAATTTTTACAAACTATACCTCTCAATGAATTCAGAATTCATCTAAGTGTGCAGTGCAGTGACGTAACTAGAGTCCGATGGACCCTGGTGCAAAATTTGCACCCCCCCCCCCCCACACACACAATACCTCCCCCCGCATGTATGTAAGATGTATGGGCCTTTGTAGCATTCTAAAACATATAAAGACATACGAGTTGCCTCCCCTCCCCTGTTATGTAGTAATGTCCCCATCCAGGACCCATCCTGGTAAATATGACCTCCATCCTGGTGTATACGTTCCCCATCCTGGTATATATGACCTCTATCCTGGTATTTATGTTTCCCCCATCCTGGTTTATATGTTCCCTATCCTGGGGCCATTCTGGTATACATGTTCCCCATTCTGAACCCATCCTGGTATATATGTTCCCCATCCTGGTATACACATTCCCCATCCTGGGTCCCATCCTCGTTTATATGTTCCCCATACTGGGTCCCATCCTGGTATATATGTTAATCATCCTGGTATATACAGGTGCATCTCACTAAATTAGAATATCATCAAAAAAGTTAATTTATTTCAGTTCTTCAATACAAAAAGTGAAACTCATATATTATATAGAGTCATTACAAACAGAGTGATCTATTTCAAGTGTTTATTTCTGTTAATGTTGATGAATATGGCGTACAGCCAATGGAAACACAAGTCATTATCTCAGTAAATTAAAATAATTTACAAAAAACACCTGCTAAGGCTTCATAAGCATTTAAAAAGGCCCCTTAGTCTGTTTCAGTAGGCTCCACAATCATGGGGAAGACTGCTGACTTGACAGATGTCCAGAAGGCAGTCATTGACACAGTCCACAAGGTCCCAGAATTCCACTTTTCATTTGGAACTCAAGGTCCCAGAGTCTGGAGGAAGAGCGGAGAGGCCACAATCCAAGCTGCTTGAGGTCTAGTGTGAAGATTCCACAATCAGTGATGGTTTGGGGAGCCATGTCATCTGCTTGTGTATGTCCACTGTGCTTTATCAAGACCAAAGTCAGCGCAGCCGTCTACCAGGAAATTTTAGAGCACTTCATGCTTCCCTCTGCCGACAAGCTTTTTGGAGATGGAAATGTCATTCTCCAGCAGGACTTGGCCCCTGTCCACACTGCCAAAAGTACCAATACCTGGTTTACAAACAACAGTATCACTGTGCTTGATTGGCCAGCAAACTCGCCTGACCTTAACCCCATAGAGAATCTATGGGGTATTGTCAAGAGGAAGATGAGAGACATCAGATTCAACAATGCAGACGAGCTGAAGGCTGCTATCAAAGCAACCTGGGCTTCCATAACACCTCAGCAGTGCCACAGGCTGATCGCCTCCATGCCACGCCGCATTGATGCAGTAATTGATGCAAAAGGAGTCCGAGCAAGTATTGAGGGCATTTACTGAACATACATTTCAGATTTTAAAATCATTTTTCAAGCTGGTGTTATAAAGTATTCTAATTTACTGAGATAATGACTTTTATGTTTTCATTGGCTGTAAGCCATAATCATCAATATTAACAGAAATAAACACTTGAAATAGATCACTCTGTTTGTAATGACTCTATATAATATATGAGTTACACTTTTTGTATTGAAGAACTGAAATAAATTAACTTTTTGATGATATTCTAATTTTGTGAGAAGCACCTGTATGTCCCTTATCCTGGGCCCCATCCTGGTATATATATCCCCCATCCCGGTATATATGTCCCCTATACTGGGCTCAGCCTGGTATATAAGTCCCTTATCCTGGGCCCCATCCTGGTATATATATATATCTCCACCATCCTGGTATATATGTCCCTTATCCTGGGCCCCATCCTTGTATATATGTCCCTTATCCTGGTATATGTCCCTTTTTTGCCGTTGTTCCTTAATGCATAAAAAAAAAATAATTATACACTTCGCTCCCCCCGCCGCCCGGTGTCCTCTTCTGAAGCCAGCAGCTGACTTCAGCATCCAAGCGACGAGGATCACATGATGTCACTGCTATACGCCACCAGTCACGTGCGCGCCGACGTCAGCTGTCATCCTCTCACGTATTGTGGCGCATGGACCCAGTGGGTCTTTGTGCCTCAACACACACCAGTGCACATCCAGTTGAAGTTTGCACTGGTGTCAGCGGCCCCCTCGCCCGCACGGTGACCGTGATCATTACGCCCCTAGTGCAGTGATCATATTGAGACCACTGCTGTGTCACAGAATTTTAAACCATTGGGCACTGAAGAAAAAATATTTACATTTTTATCACAAAAATTTTGTTTTCGCCTCAGATTTTGGGTAAAAATTACACCAAAATTTGTCACAATTTATGCTGAATGTGGAAATACCCAATATGTGGCTGCACAGTACTGCTTAGCCTCATGGCGAGGGAAGGAGCACTTTTTGACTCCTGGAGCAGAGATTTTACTAGAATAGATTGCGGACTCTATATACAAAGCCCCTAAGAGCTAGAAGAGCAGAATCCCCCCCCTCAAGAGACCATATTTTGGAAATTACACCCTCTGGGAATTTATCAACAGGTGTAGTGATGATTTTGACTCCATGGGTGTTTTCCAGAAACAAGCAGAAGTGGATGTTGCTGAGTGAAAATTTGCTATTGTAGTGCCCGTACATTGTAGTGCCCAGTACATTATAGTGCCCGTACATTGTAGTGCCCAGTACGTTATAGTGCCCATACATTGTGCCCAGCTCATGTGTCTGGACACACGCAAGCGCAAATTAAGTGGACTCTCAACACTACAGAAATGCCAATCGTGTGGACCCTAAATGTGGTTTAGGCACACTGTGGGGCTCAGAAGGGAGGGGAGCACTTGGATTTGGGTGAGTAGAATTTGCTGGATTTCTTATGGGGAGAAAGGTGCCATAGCGCTTTTCGAGAGAGTCTTTGTTCTACCAGTAACGTGGGACGCCCTATGTTTCCATTGGCAGATGACGGACCTACGTGGGAACTTGCTTTTATTTTGCATATAACTAAGTAAATAAACTGTAAACTTTGCATTTTTTAAGTAACTTTCTGTCTTTTCTTACGTGTTTTTGCTCGTGGACTGTGCTCCAAATCCATCAAAATGCTGCATCATGTTTAATGAATTTAACACAAATTAAAATTTTAATATAAAATGTCCCCCAATTCTTTCACATGTCACAGGTTAGTCTTCAAGTGCGGAATTTTTTTTTTTACAGAATTTGTACTCTACTAGGGTACTTGAGTTACCAATGTGCAAAAATTTTGCAACATTTACAAAAGTCTCAAATGATCAATTAGCAAAAAATGTCTGGATAATTAAAAGCATTCACACATTGTTGAATAATCCCCAAAAAATCAAAAGGACTGCAAAACTAGCATATAAATAGCACAAAAGCCAATAAATTTAGTGCAAAAATAAATGTCTAAAATCCAAACTTTTACTAAATAAAAGGCATAAAAAGAAAAGAAATCATGGGCCCATATATCTTTCTTATATCCACCTCTATGATAACAGAATAACAGGGGTCCTATTAAACCATTAACATGAAGAAAGCGCTTAGTATTATTTATCTCTGCAGCCTTTGACACTGTTGACCACCACCTCCTACTCTCTATGCTCCACTCAATCGGCATAAAGGACACTGCTCTCTCCTGGTTCTCCTCCTACCTATCTGACCACTTTTTCAGTGTATGGTTCGCTGGCTCCACTTCTTCCCCCCTTCCTCTCACTATTGAGGTTCCTCAGTGTTCAGTCCTTGGCCCTCTTCTCTTCTCTCTCTACACAGCCCCAATTGGACAGACCATCAGCAAATTTGGTTTGCAGTATCATCTTTATGCTAATTAGTGTTGAGCCACCCCCGTAGTGTTCGGGTTCGGTTCGGTTCGTCGAACACCGGGATGTTCGAGGAACTGTTCGTCGAACTGTTCGTCGAACACCTTAGAACACCGTCGAACACCGTTAAAACCAATGGCAGGCAAACAAAAACACATAGAAACACCTTCAAAGGTGTCCAAAAGCTGACAAACTGCTCAGAAGACGCTTTCTTTAAAAAAGCCGGCCGGCAATTCAGCAGCGGCATACACCGGTACCCGACAATTTAGACAAGAAGGAATAGAGCCTCACACATAGATTAGATAGATAGAAACATGTCAGTCACATATATATGAAGTACAGTGACAGTGTTGCTTACTGTACTTGTCATTTAGTGTAAAGGATTTATTAAAAAAATATAATAGTGTTTTCATGCACTGTCTCTTTAAAAAAGCCGGCCGGCAATTCAGCAGCGGTACCCGACAATTTATAACAGAAAGAATAGAGCTTCACACATAGATTAGATAGATAGAAACATGTCAGTCACATATATATGAAGTACAGTGACAGTGTTGCTTACTGTACTTGTCATTTAGTGTAAAGGATTTATTAAAAAAAATAATAGTGTTTTCATGCACCGTCTCTTTAAAAAAGCCGGCCGGCAATTCAGCAGCGGTACCCGACAATTTATAACAGACAGAATAGAGCTTCACACATAGATTAGATAGATAGAAACATGTCAGTCACATATATATGAAGTACAGTGATAGTGTTGGTTACTGTACTTGTCATTTAGTATTAAAATAAAGGATTTATTATTAAAAAAAATTGGCGTGGGGTTCCCCTTAATTTTAGTCTCTAGCGGAGGTTAAGCAGACAGCTGGGGCAGATGTTTGAAGCCTGGGAAGGGGGTAATACCCACGGAGCTTCCCAGGCTACTAATATGAGCCCCCAGCTGAATACATAGCCTTTACTAGCTATTAAAATGGGGGACCCCCCCAAAAAAATGACGTGGGGTCCCCCCTAATTTAATAGCTAGCAAAGGCTAGGCAGACAGCTGGGGGCTGATATTAATAGCCCAGGAAGGGAGCCATGAATATTGGCCCCCTCCCAGGCTAGAAACACCAGCCGTCAGCCGCCCCAGAAATGGCGCATTCATAGGATGCGCCAATTCTGGCACTTAGGCTCGCTCTTCCACGCTGCCCTGTAGGGGTGGCAGGGGGTAATAGGGCTGGGGTTGATGTCAGCTTATAATGCCAGCTGACATCAAGCCCAGGTTAGTAATGGAGAGGCGTCTATAAGACACCCCCATTACTAACCCCATAGTCAAAGTTAAAAGAAAACACAAACACCCAGAATAAAGTCCTTTAATTGAAATAAAGACACAATCCTTTATTGTTCTAAATTAAACCATACTTACCATCACGCCCATTCCAGCTGAAGCCAACGATCTCCTGCAATAAAAGAAAAATAATAAAGCAACATCATCCTTACCTTTCCATGGTTCCCACGACAGCTTCAGCTCTGCTACATCGAGATGACAGGCTGGACCGCAGCAGAACGCTGCCATCCAGCCTGTCATCCCGCAGACACTGAGAAGCGCAGGCATGCTTGCGCTCTGCAGTGTCTGGCTGTGACGGCATAAAGATGAGACGAGTTCATGTCCAATGAACTCGGCGCACCTCATGCACGTCACTGACAGCGTGGGAAAATTCTCACGCTGAAGCGCTGAGTGCAGGAGAATTCTCCCACGCTGTCAGTGATGTGCATAAGGTGAGCTCATGTCCAATGAACTCAGCTCACCTCCTGCACGTCACTGACAGCGTGGGAGAATTCTCCTGCACTCAGCGCTTCAGCGTGAGAATTCTCCCACGCTGAAGCGCTGAGTGCAGGAGAATTTTCCCACGCTGTCAGTGACGTGCATGAGGTGAGCCGAGTTCATTGGACATTAACTCGGCTCATCTGGATGCCCTCACAGAGAGACACTGTGGAGCGCAAGCAAGCCTGCGCTTCTCAGTGTCTGCGGGATGACAGGCTGGATGGCAGCGTTCTGCTGCGGTCCAGCCTGTCATCTCGATGTAGCAGAGCTGAAGCTGTCATGGGAACCATGGAAAGGTAAGGATGATGTTGCTTTATTATTTTTCTTTTATTTCAGGAGATCGTTGGCTTCAGCTGGAATGGGCGTGACGGTAAGTATGGTTTAATTTAGAACAATAAAGAATTGTGTGTTTATTTCAATTAAAGGACTTTTTTCTGGGTGTTTGTGTTTTTTTTAAATACTTTACTAGAAATTCATGGTGGTCATGTCTAATATTGGCGTGACCCCATGAATTTTGGGCTTAGGGCCAGCTGATAATGCCAAGCTGGCCCTAACCCCTTTATTACCCAGTGAGCCACCGCATCAGGGCCCTGGATGAGTTGGGTACAGCGCCAGAAGATGGCGCTTCTATGAACGCGCCATTTTCCGGGGTGGCTGCGGACTGCAATTTGCAGCGGGGGTGGCCCAGAAAGCTTGGGCCTCCCTGCGCTGCGGATTCCAGCCCCCAGCTGCATAGTTGTACCTGGCTGGACACAAAAACAGGGCGAAGCCCCACGTCAATTTTCTTTAAATTATTTCATGAAATAATTAAGAAAAAAAGGGCTTCCCTATATTGTTGTGTCCGGCCAGGTACAAATAGGCAGCTGGTGGTTGGGGGCAGCCCGTTCCTGCCTGCTGCACCTGACTGGACACAAATATAGTGCGAAGCCCCACGTCAATTTTTTTTTAATTATTTCATGAATTTCATGAAATAATTAAAAAAAATTGAAGTGGGGCTTCGCACTATATTTGTGTCCAGCCAGGTACAGCAGGCAGGAACGGGCTGCCCCCAACCACCAGCTGACTATTTGTACCTGGCCGGACACAACAATATAGGGAAGGCTTTTTTTTCTTAATTATTTCATGAATTTCATGAAATAATTAAAAAAAAAATATGTGGGGCTTCGCCCTATTTTTGTGTCCAGCCAGGTACAACTAGGCAGCTGGGGGCTGGAATCTGCAGCGCAGAGAGGCCCAAGCTTTCTGGGCCCCCCCCGCTGCAAATTGCAGTCCGCAGCCACCCCGGAAAATGGCGCGTTCATAGAAGCGCCATCTTCTGGCGCTGTACCCAACTCATCCAGGGCCCTGGTGCGGTGGCTCACTGGGTAATAAAGGGGTTAGGGCCAGCTTGGTATTATCAGCTGGCCCCAAGCCCAAAATTCATGGGGTCACGCCAGTATTAGACATGACCGCCATGAATTTCTAGTAAAGTATTTAAAAAAAACACAACACCCAGAATAAAGTCCTTTAATTGAAATAAACACACAATTCTTTATTGTTCTAAATTAAACCATACTTACCATCACGCCCATTCCAGCTGAAGCCAACGATCTCCTGCAATAAAAGAAAAATAATAAACCAACCTCATCCTTACCTTTCCATGGTTCCCACGACAGCTTCAGCTCTGCTACATCGAGATGACAGGCTGGACCGCAGCAGAACGCTGCCATCCAGCCTGTCATGCCGCAGACACTGAGAAGAGCAGGCATGCTTGCGCTCCTCAGTGTCTCGCTGTGACGGCATCCAGATGAGCCGAGGTCATGTCCAATGAACTCGGCTCACCTCATGCACGTCACTGACAGCGTGGGAAAATTCTCACGCTGAAGTGCTGAGTGCAGGAGAATTCTCCCACGCTGTCAGTGACGTGCATGAGGTGAGCTCATGTCCAATGAACTCAGCTCACCTCATGCACGTCACTGACAGCGTGGGAGAATTCTCCTGCACTCAGCACTTCAGCGTGAGAATTTTCCCACGCTGTCAGTGACGTGCATGAGGTGAGCCGAGTTCATTGGACATGACCTCGGCTCATCTGGATGCCGTCACAGCGAGACACTGAGGAGCGCAAGCATGCCTGCTCTTCTCAGTGTCTGCGGCATGACAGGCTGGATGGCAGCGTTCTGCTGCGGTCCAGCCTGTCATCTCGATGTAGCAGAGCTGAAGCTGTCGTGGGAACCATGGAAAGGTAAGGATGAGGTTGCTTTATTATTTTACTTTTATTGCAGGAGATCGTTGGCTTCAGCTGGAATGGGCGTGATGGTAAGTATGGTTTAATTTAGAACAATAAAGAATTGTGTCTTTATTTCAATTAAAGGACTTTATTCTGGGTGTTTGTGTTTTTTTAACTTTGACTATGGGGTTAGTAATGGGGGTGTCTTATAGACGCCTCTCCATTACTAACCTGGGCTTGATGTCAGCTGGCATTATAAGCTGACATCAACCCCAGCCCTATTACCCCCTGCCACCGCTACAGGGCAGCGTGGAAGAGCGAGCCTAAGTGCCAGAATTGGCGCATCCTATGAATGCGCCATTTCTGGGGCGGCTGACGGCTGGTGTTTCTAGCCTGGGAGGGGGCCAATATTCATGGCTCCCTTCCTGGGCTATTAATATCAGCCCCCAGCTGTCTGCCTAGCCTTTGCTAGCTATTAAATTAGGGGGGACCCCACGTCATTTTTTTGGGGGGGTCCCCCATTTTAATAGCTAGTAAAGGCTATGTATTCAGCGGGGGGCTGATATTAGTAGCCTGGGAAGCTCCGTGGGTATTACCCCCTTCCCAGGCTTCAAACATCTGCCCCAGCTGTCTGCTTAACCTCCGCTAGAGCCTAAAATTAAGGGGAACCCCACGCCAATTTTTTTAATAATAAATCCTTTATTTTAATACTAAATGACAAGTACAGTAACCAACACTATCACTGTACTTCATATATATGTGACTGACATGTTTCTATCTATCTAATCTATGTGTGAAGCTCTATTCTGTCTGTTATAAATTGTCGGGTACAGATGCTGAATTGCCGGCCGGCTTTCTTAAAGAGACGGTGCATGAAAACACTATTATTTTTTTTGATAAATCCTTTACGCTAAATGACAAGTACAGTAAGCAGCACTTTCACTGTACTTCGTATATATGTGACTGACATGTTTATATCTATCTAATCTATGTGTGAAGCTCTATTCTTTCGGTTCTAAATTGTCGGGTACCGGTGTATGCCGCTGCTGAATTGCCGGCTTTTCGTGTTTCACTGTGAGCACAGTTCCCATCGATTTGGGCAATCACTGTAATGCCACAACCACCATGGCTGTGGCATTACAGTGAGTGGCAGACAATCCCTGCATGATTGGTGCTCTAAATAGCACCAGACATGCAGGACACGCTTTTGGTGCACGAACAGTTATCGAACATAACCTCGAACAGCCGAATTTTTTGCAAATCGTTCGGGTTCGTCGAACAACTCGAACACCGCCCAAAACAGCTCGAATTTGAGATTGGCGAACAGTTCTAGTCGAACACCGCTCATCTCTAATGCTAATGACACACAACTATACACCTCATCCCCTGACCTTACCCCCGCTGTACTACAGAACACCAGTGGCTGACTGGCCGCAGTTTCTAAAATCATGTCCGCTCTCTATCTGAAACTCAACCTCTCCAAAACTGAACTTCTTCTGCTCCTCTCTAAATCTACAAAAGACAAAAGACAAAAATATATCTCATACCCTACCATCATTATATATAAATGTAAAGCAAAGTTGCATAATAAATATAGGGTACTTAGTGAACTATTTTTGATCAAAAAAAGTATACAAGCCGTCCCACCAGCGGCAAGGTGACCCTAAATTGGGACGGTACCTATACTGCCTATATTAAAAACCTTACTGTATATCAAAGTTGAAGTAATGCATATAAAAGGGTAGACAAATAGGACCGGGTCCCAACTCCAGACCACCCAGGCCCGTGGTAAGCTACATATATACCAGTCAGCTCAACAAAGGGGATGCCACACCCTTAAATTGCACAGAATGCAAACAAGACAAAAAACCAGGCAATGTGAACTGAGGTCTAAGATGGTAGACATGCAAGAAATAGAGGCATGTTCACACTAGCAAAAAAGAAACAAAACCTACAAAAGACAAAAGACAAAAATATATCTCATACCCTACCATCATTATATATAAATGTAAAGCAAAGTTGCATAATAAATATAGGGTACTTAGTGAACTATTTTTGATCAAAAAAAGTATACAAGCCGTCCCACCAGCGGCAAGGTGACCCTAAATTGGGACGGTACCTATACTGCCTATATTAAAAACCTTACTGTATATCAAAGTTGAAGTAATGCATATAAAAGGGCATTACTTCAACTTTGATATACAGTAAGGTTTTGGTAGGGTATGAGATATATTTTTGTCTTTTGTCTTTTGTAGGTTTTGTTTCTTTTTTGCTAGTGTGAACATGCCTCTATTTCTTGCATGTCTACCATCTTAGACCTCAGTTCACATTGCCTGGTTTTTTGTCTTGTTTGCATTCTGTGCAATTTAAGGGTGTGGCATCCCCTTTGTTGAGCTGACTGGTATATATGTAGCTTACCACGGGCCTGGGTGGTCTGGAGTTGGGACCCGGTCCTATTTGTCTACCCTTTTATATGCATTACTTCAACTTTGATATACAGTAAGGTTTTTAATATAGGCAGTATAGGTACCGTCCCAATTTAGGGTCACCTTGCCGCTGGTGGGACGGCTTGTATACTTTTTTTGATCAAAAATAGTTCACTAAGTACCCTATATTTATTATGCAACTTTGCTTTACATTTATATATAATGATGGTAGGGTATGAGATATATTTTTGTCTTTTGTCTTTTGTAGGTTTTGTTTCTTTTTTGCTAGTGTGAACATGCCTCTATTTCTTGCATGTCTACCATCTTAGACCTCAGTTCACATTGCCTGGTTTTTTGTCTTGTTTGCATTCTGTGCAATTTAAGGGTGTGGCATCCCCTTTGTTGAGCTGACTGGTATATATGTAGCTTACCACGGGCCTGGGTGGTCTGGAGTTGGGACCCGGTCCTATTTGTCTACCCTTTTATATGCATTACTTCAACTTTGATATACAGTAAGGTTTTTAATATAGGCAGTATAGGTACCGTCCCAATTTAGGGTCACCTTGCCGCTGGTGGGACGGCTTGTATACTTTTTTTGATCAAAAATAGTTCACTAAGTACCCTATATTTATTATGCAACTTTGCTTTACATTTATATATAATGATGGTAGGGTATGAGATATATTTTTGTCTTTTGTCTTTTGTAGGTTTTGTTTCTTTTTTGCTAGTGTGAACATGCCTCTATTTCTTGCATGTCTACCATCTTAGACCTCAGTTCACATTGCCTGGTTTTTTCCTCTCTAAATCTGACATCTCTCTCTCCGTGTGTGGCACCACAATAATGCCGAGCAAACAGGCGCGTTGCCTGGGCGTTGTGTTTGACACCAATCTCTCCTTCACCTTCCATATACAATCTCTTGCCCGCTCTTGTCGCTTGCACCTGAAGAACATCTCTAGAATCCGCCCCTTTCTCACCTTGGAAACAACAAAAACCCTCACTGTTGCCCTGATCCACTCCCGCCTTGACTACTATAACTCTCTATTAATTGGCCTCCCCCTCACTCGACTTTCCCCCTCCAGTCCATCCTTAATGCTGCAGCCAGGGTCATCTACTTGGCTAACCGTTACTCTGACTCCTCCGCTCTGTGCCAGTCATTGCACTGGCTGCCCATGAATTATAGGATCCGATTTAAATTGCTTGTTCTCACCCACAAAGCTCTCCACAGTGTGGCACCTCCCTACATCTCTTCCCTCATCTCTGTTTATCGGCCTACCCGTTTTCTACGCTCTGCAAGCGACTTTGGACTAACATCCGCACTAATCCGTACCTCCCACTCCGGGCTTCAAGACTTCTCCCGAGCTGCACCTATTCTTTGGAATGCTCTACCCCAAGAAATTAGGATGAACCACAACTTACACAGTTTTAGGCGCTCCCTAAAAACACATCTGTTTAGGGCGGCCTATCACGTTCCCTAATCAAAGTCCTTTAATATTCTTATAGCCCATCCCTTATTTCTCCAAACATAAGTCTGCACCGAACCAAAAAGCACTACAGATACTGGCTGGTGATGAGCTCATGCTGCCTTTATCTATCCCTCATCCCCTCAAGATGGCTGGACCATCCTTGTAAATAAGCCATTGTACTTTGTGTCACCCCCACCTCATTGTAGATTGTAAGCTCTTACGAGCAGGGTCGTCATTATTTTTGCTGTAATTATTGTATTATCTTTAGCTATGTTACTTATAACTGTTGTACATGAACCTGTGAATTGTTAAGCGGTGCGGAATATGTTGGCGCTATATAAATAAAGATTATTATTATTATTATTATTTTTTTTTTCAAAGAGAGCCACGTGAAAGCATAGCCCACTCTTCATTGATTCTCAAAGCTGGTGCTTTCAATCAGTGAAAGGGTTTATTGCTTTATTGGGACCCCCATTCTTTTGTCGGGAGTGGCTCTCAGAGGTGAGATTTTACCTACCAGGCAATTATGACATGTCATTTCAATATGATAGGAATTTGTTATGTGTAGTCGTAATCTATAGGGCCTTCCGTTTTCCCCAATAGTCAGCAGGTGGTGCTATAAGTCAAGTCACATAATAAAGAAAAAAAACATATCTCATGTTTTACTATGAAATATCAAAACATCCCATTCTTAGTTTAAATCAAATTAAACAAAATTAAAAATATTTCACTAAAACTGATATTTACAGAATATGATATTTTAGTAAAAATTCTGATAAAAATAATTATATTCAGTCCATTTTCAGTTATAGCTGTATCAAACAAAAAATTTAAGACAATCAATATGTTATGGCTCCAACAGCCATGTGACTTTCCCAAACTCCTGTGTGACAAATCTATCTAGGTATCACCTGTTACACAATTAGTCAGATACAATCTTCCAGACTTTAGGAATACTGTGTGACTCTTACCAGAACTTGCACCTATGATTGTCTGATAGATTGTCCTATATATTGGAACAGTATATTGGTAAAGTTTAGGCGGGCTTCACAAGAATACCAATATGGCATCCATGGGGGCCTCCGATAGGCGCCGCACACCATACATGCTGCTGTCAATCTGCCACTGGCAGAGATTGACAGGGGCATTAAAGCGGTTAATTGACAGCAACGATCGGAAGTCAGCTCTATATAACCACACACAGTTTCAATTGAACTGTATTTTCAGCAAACTTTGTATAAATTAATAGTACATGCGCATATGAGAAACTTTGTAATATACAGTGGGTACGGAAAGTATTCAAACCCCTTTAAATTTTTCACTCTTTGTTTCATTGCAGCCATTTGGTAAATTCTAAAAAGTTCATTTTTTTCTCATTAAAGTACACTCTGCACCCCATCTTGACTGAAAAAAACAGAAATGTAGAAATTTTTGCAAATTTATTAAAAAAGAAAAACTGAAATATCACATGGTCATAAGTATTCAGACCCGTTGCTCAGACATTCATATTTAAGTCACATGCTGTCCATTTCCTTGTGATCCTCCTTGAGATTGTTCTACTCCTTCATTAGAGTCCAGCTGTGTTTAATTAAACTGATAGGACTTGATTTGGAAAGGCACACACCTATCTATATAAGACCACACAGCTCACAGTGCATATCAGACCAAATGAGAATCATGAGCTCAAAGGAACTGCCCAAGGAGCTCAGAGTCAGAATTGTGGCAAGGCCCAGATCTGGCCAAGGCTACAAAAGAATTTCTGCATTACTCAAGGCTCCTAAGAGCACATGGGCCTCCATAATCCTTAAATGGAAGAAGTGTGGGACCACCAGAAGTCTTCCTAGACCTGGCCATCCAGCCAAACTGAGCACTCGTGGGTGAAGAGCCTTGGTGAGAGAGGTAAAGAAGAACCACAAGATCACTGTGGCTTTGATGCAGTAGGGAGATGGGAGAAGGTTCCACAAAGTCAACTATCACTGCAGCCCTCCACCAGTTGGGCCTTTATGGCAGAGTGGCCTGACGTAAACCTCTCCTCAGTGCAAGACATATGAAAGCCCGCATAGAGTTTGCTCAAAAACACATGAAGGACTCCCAGACTATGAGACATAAGATTCTCTGGTCTGATGAGATGAAGATAGAACTTTTTGGTGATAATTCTAAGCGGTATGTGTGGTGAAAACCAGGCACTGCTCATCACCTGCCCAATACAATCCCAACAGTGAAACATGGTGGTGGCAACATTATGCTATGGGGTGTTTTTCAGCTGCAGGGACAGGATGACTGTTTGCAATTGAAGGAAACATGAATGCGGCCAAGTACAGAGATATCCTGGATGAAAACCTCTTCCAGAGTGCTCTGGACCTCAGACTTGGCCGAAGGTTCACCTTCCAACACGACAATGACCCTACGCACACAGCTAAAAAAACAAAGGAGTGGCTTCAGAACAACTCTGTGACCATTCTTGACTGGCCCAGCCAGAGCCCTGACCTAAACCCAATTGAGCATCTCTGGAGACACCTGAAAATGGCTGTCCACCAACGTTCACCCTCCAACCTGACGGAACTGGAGAGGATCTGCAAGGAAGAATGGCAGAGGATCCCCAAATCCAGGTGTGAAAAACTTGTTGCATCATTCCCAAGAAGACTCATGGCTGTACTAGTGCAAAAGGGTGCTTCTACTCAATACTGAGCAAAGGGTCTGAATACTTATGACCATGTGATATTTCAGTTTTTCTTTTTTAATAAATTTGCCAAGGTTTCCACATATCTGTTTTTTTTTCAGTCAAGATGGGGTGCAGAATGTACTATAATGAGAAAAAAAAATGAAGTTTTTAAAATTTACCAAATGGCTGCAATGAAAGAAAGAGTGAAAAAATTAAAGGGGTCTGAATACTTTCTGCACCCACTGTATCTTATTGAAGAATTCTGCTTTTCTCCACTTATAAGCCATTTCTTCTCCGTCCTGCCACCTGAAATTGTCATATACTTTAGCAAAACAGTTCAACTCTGTCTTGCTCAACACAAGGTCTCCTCTATAGTAAGAAGACAAGGAAAGTGGAGTCATGACTTTGATGCATGGACTTGACTTGTGTCTTCTGATCCAAAGTTTCATAGCAATATATGAGGTTGTAAAGTTTAGTACAGGAGATCTGTGGCCAGTCCTTGCTTCACAGACTGTGTTACATAGACGTCTAAATTCGACCTTAAACTATCATTCACCGCAAGTTGCCATATCCTCAAAAAGGACATATGGTAGCTATATTTTCTAATAATTATGCTTCAATACTGCTTTCCCAACAAATTAAAATTTTCAGTTAATCTACTTGCCGTGATATATTCTTCATGATATATTTGCTAAGAATCTGTACAAAATGTATATAACTCAATATCTCCTAACAGATTGCAATGGAAGCAATCAATTATAGGTCTTACCAGATAGACATTACCAAAGCAAATACAGCTTTCACTTCATTCAGAAAGACACAAAGATCATATTTAGTTTAAAATCAAATCATACTTAGTTTTAAAACCAACACTGACATTGAATAATGGATGGCTATTATTGAGCTTGGAGCCAAACTAGTACTATGTATTTTGAAAGTGGCCAAGTGCCCAAAATGGTTGTTGAGTTTTCTGAAAATTTGATGTACAGTCATGGCCGAAAGTGTTGGCACCTGTCACGCTAGGTAAGCGAAGAAACAAGTGTATGACGATGGGAAAAGGGGGGAAGCCTAACAACTAGGGAAAGGGAGAGTAGAGACCCCTAGGCAGACCTGACAACACCCTGACTCCCGTAACGTCCCTAAATAGGTTCCATGCCTATCGTTGAGCAGGATACCTAATCCCTAACTGTCCCTAGAGCAAGGCCCTAGGTAGGGAGGGGAAGGGGTGAGCACTAGTCAGCCCCCACTGCAACTAAAGACAAATAAGGAAAACATACAAGGGGATACACTTAGCTTGAGAAGACACCAGAAAGAAAATGACAATAGTCCACCAAGAAGCTCCAAGAATAAACTAGCCAACTGCTAGTACTCTAGGCTTGAGCAGGGGAAAATAGTTCTATCACCGGCGACTCTCTAAAGACTCTGAGAGTTTTTATATATCATGCAAAGGTGTGTCAATTAGCAGCAGAAGATGGACATCACTGCTGGGTCCTAGGGAGAGAAGTATACCACTACACTACAGAGATGAAAGGATCAAAAAGGTGTCTGCAAAGCCAAGCACAGCGACCTTCTACAGCCAGATTAAGAATGACTGTCTGTCAACCTTGATACACCCTTGACAGTATCCTTGAAATTGTTTCAGAAAATTAAGTATTTCTCCCAGAAAATTATGACAATTACAATAGTTTTGTTAAACACGTGTTTTTTCCCTTGTGTGTATTGGAACAACACAAAAAAAAACAGAGAGAAAAAGGCAAATTGAACATAATTTCACACAAAACCCCCAAAATGGGCTGGATAAAATTGTTGGCACCTTTGCAAAAATGTGGATAAATAACTTTGTTTCAAGCATGTGATGTTCATTTAAACTCACCTGTGGCAAGTAACAGGTGTGGGCAATATTTAAATCACACCTGAAACCAGATAAAAAGAGAAGCTGACTCAATCTTTGCATTGTATATATGTATGTGTCACATTAAGCATGGAGAACAGAAAGAGGAAAAGAGAACTGTCTGAGGACTTGAGAACCAAAATTGTTGAAAATGATCAACAATCTCTAGGTTACAAGTCCATCTCCAGAGATCTTGATGTTGATTTGTCCAATATGTGAAACACAATCAAGAAGTTTACAACCCATGGCAATGTAGCTAATCTCCTTGGATGTGAATGGCAGAGAAAAAGTGATGAAAGGTTGCAATGCAGGAAAGTCTGGATGGTGGATTAGCAGCCCCAATCAAGTTCTAAAGAAATTCAAGCTGTCCCGTAGGCTCAGGGTGCAACAGTGTCAGTGCGAACTATGTGTCAACACATTTGAATGAAATTAAACACTATGGCAGGAGACCCAGGAGGACCCCACTGCTGACACAGAGACATAAAAAATCTAGACTGCAATTTGACAAAATGTATGTGAGTAAGCCAAAATCCTTCTGGGAAAGCATTTTACTGTTTACCGAAAACGGAATGAGGCTTACGAAGAAAAGAACACAGCACCTACAGTTAAATAAGGTGGCAGTTCAAAGATGTTTTGGGATTTTTTTGCTGCCTCTAGCACTTGGTGCCTTGACTGTGTGCAAGGCATCAATAAATCTGAAGATTACCAAAGGATTTTGGGTTGCAATGTAGTGCTCAGTGTCAGAAAGCTGGGTTCATGTCCTAGGTCATGGGTCTTCTAGCAGGACAATATCCCCAAACATACTCCAAGAAGCCACAGAAATAGATGGCAACGAAGCGCTGGAGAGTTCTGAAGTTGCCAGCAATGAGTCCGGATCTAAATCCCATTGATCACCTGTGGAGAAATCTTAAAATTGCTGCTGAGAGAAGGCGCCTTCAAATATGAGAGACCTGGAGCAGTTTGCAAAAGAAGAGGGGTCCAAACTTCCAGTTGAGATGTGTAAGAAGCTTGTAGATGGTTATATGAAGTGATTGATTGCACTTATTTATTCCAAAGGGTGTGCCACCAAATATTACGTGGATGGTTACAGTTTTGTAAGGCCCATTTTTGGGGGTTTTAGGGAAATGATGTCCAATTTGCCTTTTTTTTCTCAGTTTTTTTTCTCTTGTTATTTCCTTTGTGCATTGGAACATGTGTATAAAAAACATGTGTAATTGCAATAATTTTCTGGGAGAAATACTTCATTTTTTGGAACAATTTCAAGGGTGCCAACACTCTCGGCCATAACTGTATATGATGCTGATTTGATGTAGAATAAAAACTTTTTTTTTTCAGTATATTTGCATTTAAATTCCTTTCCATTTTCAAAGTTAGTTTTATTTCAGTAAATGAAAACATCCTTTATGACATTCAGAGGTGGAAAACTAGTGAAAACTAGAGATGATCAAATGTTATAAAATTCAAATTTGCCTGCTCAGACAAGTTTTTCAAATAAATTTAATTTCTAATCAGCAATTTCTCAATTTTCCAATGAAATTTATAAAACCAATTTTTGTAGGGACCACATCACATTTGAAGTGACTTTGAGGGGCCTATATGACAGAAAATAGCCAAAAGTGACACCATTTTAAAAATTGAACTCCACAAAATAATCAATACCATATTCACAAAGTTTATTAACCCTTCATGTGCTTCACAGGAATTAATGCAATGTGGAAGGAAAAAATGAAAATGTTACTTTTTCCCTCAAAAAATGGCAATTTAGCCCCAAATTTTGCATTTTCACAAGGATAACAGGAAAATGGACCATACAATTTGTTGTGCAATTTCTCCTGAGTATGCCAATGCCCCATATGTGGTGGAAAAGTATTGTTTGGGCACATGGTAGGGCTTGAATGGGAAGGAGCGCCATTTGACTTTTGGAGAGCAAAAATGGCTAGAATAGTTAGCGGACGTCATGTCGCTTTTGTAGAGCCCCTGATGTGCCTAAATAGTGGAAACACCCCAGAAGAGACCACATTTTGGAAACTACACCCTACAAGGAACTTGTCTAGAGGTGTGGTAAACACCTTGAATCCATAGGTGCTTCACTTGAATTTTAAATGTTGAGCTGTGAAAATGAAAAAATAAATTTTTCCTGCAAAAATGTTGGTTTTACTCCAACATTTTCATTTTCTCAAGGGTATCAGGAGAAATTAGACTATACAATTTTTGTGCAATTTCTCCTGAGTACGCCAATATCCTATATGTAGTGGAAAAAAACTGCTTTGGCTCACACGACAGGGCTCGGAATGGATAGCGGACACCATGTTGCATTTGCAGAGCCCCTAAAATTGTGGAAAGCCCCCACAAGTGACCCCATTTTGAAAACTACACTTCTTGAGGAATTCATCTAGGGGTGTAGTAAGCAATTCTAACTCTCACGTGATTCACAGAATTGTATAACATTAGGCTGAGTAAATGGAAAATTACCATTTTTCTACTAAAATGTTGCTTGGTCCCCAAGTTTTTAATTTTCAAAAGGGATAATAGGAGAAAATGAAGGGTACAATTTGTTATGCAATTTCTCCTGAGTATGCCATTTCCCCATATGTGGTCAAAAACTACTTTTGAGGCACAGTGCAAAGCTCAGAAGGGAAGGAGCGCCGTTTTGGAGTTCAGATTTTGCTGGAATGGTTTGAGGGTGCCATGTCACATTGGCAGAGTGACCCCATTTTAGAAACTACACCCCAAATGAATTCATCTAGGGGTGCAGTGAACATGTTGACACCACATGTGCCTCACAGAATTTTATATTATTGGGCGGTGAAGAAAGAATAATTATATTTTTACCACTTTAATATTGTTTTAGACCAAAATTTTTAATATTTATAAGGGCTTATAATAAAAAAATGGACCTCACAGTTTGTTGTGCAATTTATCTTGAGTGGTCCAATACCCTACATGTATTTGGGAAATAATTTCAGGCACAGTGCAAAGCTAAGAAGGGAAGTAGCACTATATTATAGCTCAGATTTTACTGTTAAGGTTTGCTGGTGCCAAGACCCATTGGAAGAGCCCCTGAGGTGCCAGACTGCATAATCCCCCATAAGTGACTGCATTTTACAAACTACACTTCTCTCAATTAATTCTAAGGGATGTAGTAATCATATTGACACAACGGGTGTGTCACAGAATTTTATACTATTGTGAGGTGAAGAAGAAAATAATTACATTTTTCCACAAAAACGTTGTTTTAGCCCCATATTTTACATTTTCACACAGGGAAATGGGTAAAAATGGCACCAAAATTTGTCACACAATTACTGCTGAATGTGTAAATACCCCATATGTGACTGTACAGTATTCTTTAGCCACATGGCGAGACTCGGGAGGGACGGAGCGCTATTTGCCTCCTGGAGCGCAGATTTTCTAGAATAGTTTGCGGACTCCATATACAAAGCTCCTACATGCTAGAAGAGCAGAATTTCCATCCCCCCTCAAGTGACCCCATGTTAGAAATTATACCCCTTTGCAAATTCTTCTACAGGTGCAGTGATGATTTGACTCCATGATGATGATGATTTGACTTTCCAAAAGCAAACAGAAATGGATGTTGCTGAGTTAAAATTGCAAGTCTGCCATTGCAGTGCACAGTACATTGAAATGCCCAGTACATTATGCCCAGCTCTTGCATTTGGAGACATGCACCTGTAAATTAGGCAGGCTCTCATTGATACAGAAATGCCAAACATGTGGACGCTAAATGTGATTTAGGCATACTGTGTGGCTCAGAAGGGATGGGGCATTTGACTTTGAGACAGCAGAATTTGCTGTATTTATTTTGGGGGGTGAGGAGCCATTTCACATTTCCTGAGCCTTCGTGCTACCAGTAACGTCGAAGACCCCTATATTTCCGTTAACAGATGATGAAGCTGAGTGGGGACATTCTTTTTTTTGTGGATTGAGTTAAAACTTTTATTGGGAACATTTTACATAACATTTTTGATCACATTTATCCTGTGCGCTACCCTGAGCACTCCATCTAAATCTCAGGGTTGCTTTGCTGCGTCTGGTACTGGAGGCCTTGACCGTATCACAGGAATCATGAAATCAGAGAATTATCAAGAGATTTTAGAGCGAAATGTTCTACCCAGTGTAAGAAAACTTGATTTGAGTCAAAGATCATGGGTCCTCTAGCAAGACAATGACCCAAAGCACACATCCAAAAGTACACAGGAATGGTTGAAAAAGAAAAAATTGATTGTTTTAAAATAGCCAGCAATGAGTCCTAACCTCAATCCCATTAAAAATCTTTGGGGTGAGCAGAAATCTGCCATTGGGAAAAAGAACCCTGCAAACATTCAAGAGCTTGAACAAACTGCAAAGGAAAAGTGGGAGAAAATTTCAGCTGAGAAGTGCAAGAAGCTTATAGATGGCTACAAGAAATATTTGGAGGCTGTAATCAATGCCAAAAGGTGTGCAACCAAGTATTAATTAGGAGTGCCTTTAGTGCTGCACATGCTGTTTATTCAGTTTTTTTCTTTGAAATTGCAACATGGAAGTTGAAAAACAATGTTTGATTATTTTATTACCGTATTTTTCTGATTATAAGACGCATGGGATTATAAAACGCACCCCAAATTTTGGGGTGCAAAATAGGAAAAAATGTTTTTTTTAAAATAAAATGGTGCGCATTATAATCCTTTCTACCAGGGGGCAGTGGTGGTGGAGCGGGGGTCACACATACCGGAGATTGGCGATGCTGCAGGCCCCGTCCTTATAAGAAGTGTTGCTTATTCAAGGCAGTGGTGGCGGGGCGATGCTGCGGCCTTGGTGGTGTCGGGGCGCTGCTGCGGCCCCGGTGGTGGCGGGGGGAGATGCTGCGGCCCCGTCCTCAGAAGTCGGTGGCTAGCGGAGGCAAGGTTCCCTATCCCATACATAGCCCTGCGCTGTGCTTTGGTAAAATGGCCACTGGAGCATGCGCAGATTGAGACCTCATCTCCCAAGATCTCAATCTCTGCATACAAAGGCGGCCATTTTGCCGAAGCACAGCGCTATGTACGGGATAGGGAACCTTGCCTCCGCCCTTCCGAGGATGGGGCCGCAGCATCGCCCCGCCACCACCGGTGCCACACCATTGCTCCACCACCACCGGGGCGCGCAGCATCACCCTGCTACCGCCGCAGCCTGTATCTGGGACCCCGATCCGATGCCGTCCCGCTCCCAGGTAAAATACTGTAAGTTCGCATTATAAGACACACGGCCTTTTTCCACCCAAATTTGGAGGGAAAAAAGTGCGTCTTATAATCTGCAAAATACGGTACTTTGGACAACTAATTAAAAAATCCTGAGGATACCACTTTGGTACATTTCCATTTATTTCTGAAGATACTGTACAGTCTATGAAAAAAATAAAGGTGTGCCAATAATGGTGAGCAGCACTGTATGGCTATGTTAACACTAGGCGTTTTTTCAGCGATTTTTTTTTTTTTTTTTTTTTTTTTTTAATGCAAATTTTCAGCTGCGTTTTACAGTACCAGCAATGTCTATGAGATTTCAGAAATCTCATGCGCACACACATTGGTTTTTGTTTGATCAGTATTTTGTGGTTTGCATGGTATGTCACTTCTTTCAGCGTTTTTTTTGTGCATTTTTCACCCATTGAAAGTGAAGGTTGGTGAAAAAATGCTGAAAAAACGCCTAGTGTGAACATACCTATCAGGTTTTGATGCGTTTTTAGTGAAAAAAAAGCAAGTACAGCAGTATGTGAAACTTGTTTATTTTTGTGATTTTACCATCTTGTCTTTGTCACCTGAGATGGCAGTTTGGATAGTACAGTTTAATTAAATTAGTGATGTGTAAAATCTAAACATTGGCTGAGCTGGGTGTGAAATTGAACAATACCTGTGGCCAAAGGAGGTATGAAATTGAACAATGTCTGAGCAACTCAATGGCAGACCATAGTGTGAAAATAAATAAATAGTGTCCTACAAACTCAATGAACTGCCAGTGTCTTAGAAAAACTATTCCTGAACAATTCACCTCCCTCCACTGTTACATTTGTAATTCTGGTTAATATGGTTTCACATATGTCTTGCATTGGTGACCTGTGTTCATGCTTCTGTGGTGGAAGCAAAGCTGAACTTTGGGATCCTGAAAAACGCAACAAATACGCAGCAAAAAATGCACCAAAGCCTGCATTTTTGATGCAGCTTCTTTCCTGCCAAGAGATCAGGTTTTGCTGCAGGAAAAAAAACGTTGAAGAAACGCCTAGTGTGAACATAACCTATGGCTCCAGGTGTCTATGGTGCAGCCCACAATTTCCTGTAGTCTAGTCCACTAGATGGTATGGTAGTAATTGCATGAACAACAACTTGACCAGGTGGAAATCTACTCCTGTTTTTCTCGACACATAAACAGGGATAGATATCTGGCTGAGCGAGAAGGAGTATTTAAAGTATGCCAAGCTTTAGTGCTAAATGACGATGATAGTGATGATGACATTGACCAGATGCTACATGACGATGCAGCATGACTGACAGAAAGACGAGCATGAAGAGAAGAGGCCATGCTCAGATTGCTGGTTAACTTGCTTTTGCCAAATGAGCAGGTGATGTCGCTTGACAGTCTATTCAAGCCTGGACATCCATGGCTTTTTTTCCCTTCTGCTGAGCCTGCAAACTGCCAAACATTCATCTGTTGACAACGAGGAAAATAATTCCCACATGCAAGATGCCTACACATGCCACCACCAACACATACAGACAATATAAACAATACAATGTATCACATTTCAGTTACAGGAGGAGTGAGGTCCCTGCTCGCAAGCTTACAATCTATATGGAAATGGGACACAATAGGTAGAACATGGTCATCAGCCAGTATCTGTCTAAGAGAAATTACCGTGTGCTATTTGGTGCAGTGATGATGTGGAGACAGATGAATAGGAGGGAGCAGATTAAGATTTAGATTTAGGAGGGAACAGGGGAGAATTAGGCTGGTGAGTTGAGGTGCTAGGCTTGTCTAAACAGATGTGTTTTTAAAGCACGTTTGAAGACTTGGGGGCTAGATATTAGACGGACTGTTTGGGGCAGTGCATTCCAGAAAACTGGTGCGGCACGAGAGAAGTCTTGGAGACGGAGGTGTGAGGTTCAGATTAAGGAGGATGTTAGTCTTAGATCAGTAGCAGAAAGGAGGGCATGGGAGGGGTGATAGACAGAAATGAGGGATGAGATATAGGGCGTTTTCGAACTGTGGAAAGCTTTGTGGGTGAGAGAAATGAGTTTGTATTGTATTCTGTAATGGATGGATAACCAGTGCAATGACTGGCACAGGGTAGGGGCGTCGGTGAAGCGGTCTGATAGAAATACGACCCTGACTGATGAATTCATAATGGATTGGAGAGGAGACAGTTTGTTGAGAGGGAGACTGATTAGAAGAGAGTTGCACTAGTCCAGATGAGAGTGAATAAGTAACAGTAACAGTTTTTACAGTATCAAAAGGTGGGAAAAGGTCCGATTCTTGAGATGTTTTTAAGGTGCAGGTGACACGGGGAGAACATACAAACTCCTTGCAGATATAGGTAGGTTAGTAGAGGGAAGAAAAACAAGGAGTTCAGTTTTGGAGAGATTCAGTTTCAGACAGAGGGAGGACATGATGTTAGAGACAGCAGAAAGACAATCACTGGTATTTTGTATTAGAGTGGAGGTGATGTTAGGTGAAGAGGTGTATAGTTGGGTGTCATCAGCATAGAGATGTTACTGGAAACCAAATCTGTTGATGCTTTGTCCAATAGTGGCAGTATACAAAGAGAAGAGGAGGGGACCAAGGACTGATCCTTGTGGAACCCCTATAATGAGGGGAAGATTAGAGGAAGAAGAGCCTGCAAAAGATACTGTGAAGGAGCAGTCAGAGAGGTAGGAGGAAAACCAGGAGAGACCGGTGTCCTTGAGGCCTATAGAGAGGAGCATAGTGAGGAGGCGCTGGTGATCCACAGTGTCAAAAGCTGCAGAGAGATCCAGGAGAAACAGCAGGGAGTAGTGATCATTAGATTTAGCTGTTAGTAGATTATTAGAGGCTTTAGTGAGGGCAGTTTCAGTAGAGTATGAGGAGTGGAAACTGCATTGTAAAGGGTCGAGAAGAGAGTTATCTGAGAGATAGCGGATTAGATGGGAGTGGACCAAGCGTTCCAGGAGTTTAGAGATGAAGGGAAGATTAGAGACCGGTCTGTAGTTCTGTAGTTAGCAGTGCAGTTCTGGTCCAGGGATGGCTTTTTAAGTAAAGGGGTGCATGAGTAAAAGTTAAGGGGTGCATAAATAAATGATTGCATGTTTGAATGAATGGGGAAAGATACCCGAAGAAAGAGAGAGGTTAAATATTTTAGTTAGGTAGGTAGTGACAGCAGGGGAAAGGGACTGAAGGAGATGTGAGGGAATAGGGTCACTCTTGCAGGTAGTAGGGTGACAAGAAGCAAGGAGTCTGGTCACTTCTTCTTCTTCTGTAACCGTCTCGAAGATGGAAAGTGAACTTGGGGTGCGAGAGGGAAGGGGATCCAGACTCTGAGGGGATTGTGCAAAAATGTCTTGATGGATATGATTGATTTTTTGTAGGAAATAAGCGGCCAGATCGTCAGCGCTTAGGTTGGTGACGTGAGTCTGTACTTTAGGACTCAGGAGGTAGTGGAAGGTTTCAAAGAGTCATTTAGGATTGTTGGCTAGAGATGTGATGAGAGTGGTAAAGTAGGCTTGTTTAGGCAGATGGAGAGCAGAGTTTTGAGCTTGAACTTATAGTGGATGAGTCTTCTGCCAAAAGTGATTCTCTCCACAGATGCTCAGCACACCTTGAGCAGCGCTGGAGAAAACATGTTTGCATCGTGTGCCAGGGCTGTCGTCTATGCTGGGTCATTCTGCGCGTAGCAGGTGCAGCTTCATCCAGGGCAATGTGTTATTATAGTGTGACAATGCTGAGTCTGGACAGGAGAGGGAGAGGATGGGAGCTAAAGATGACTGTAAATTGTTCATAAGCTGCTGGGTATTAATGGCACGTAGATTTCTGTGCATGGTAAGTGGGGGTGTCTTGGGTGGGGAGACCGTTCTTGACAAAAAGGAAAGAAGTTTGTGGTCAGAGAGTGGTAGATGGGAGTTAGTAAAGTCATCATGTTCGATACTCCGGTGTCAGAGACTTACAGAACGTATACGGAGTACGTTCGGAAATGGAAGGAACGGATGGCAGAGGCATACAACATAGCGTCCAAAGTGGTTACACAAGGACAGAGAAAGAGTAAGGAGTACTATGATCGAAAATGTTATGGAGCAGAATTGACCCCGGGAAGCCGGGTGCTAGTCAAGAACGTAAGTGACAAAGGCGGTCCAGGAAAACTTTGTTCGTACTGGGAAGACAAGGTGTATGTGGTCGTAAGGGGGAAAGCTCATGACAGCCCAGTGTATGAAATCCGATTGGAAACAGGGGACAAGAAAACCAGAATAGTCCATCGGAATTTATTACTACCCTGTGATTATCTCCCACCACAACAAGACTTCCCAGAAGCAGACCGACTGTAGCATCGGCGTCTCTGCCCCCTGACAGGCAGAGACGCCGTCCTCCTTACCGCCGCGCTCCTAGCCCGACGTCTTCCGGCTCTCCTGCTGCTGCGGCCGGTGCGCACAGCTTCCCGGGCACTGAGCTTAGGGCGCGCGCTCTCTCCCTCTTAAAGGGGCAGCGCACGCCGTCCTAAGGAGTCCTCGTCCATTGGCTGGAGGACTTCTCATATAAAATGCACCTCCTCCAAAATGGAGGTGCCCGTGCAAGGTTGTAGCTTTGTGTTCTAAGCTGCAGCACTCAGGTCCCGCTGCTAGTCTGACTACCAGTCCAGTACGCCAGCCTGACTACCAGTCCAGTCCGCCAGCCTGACTATCAGTCCAGTCTGCCAGCCTGACTACCGGTCTCTGCCAGCCAAGTACACTCTCCAGCCCGACGGTCTGCCTACGGTCCAAACCCGCCAGTCTGTCTATGGGCCAGGCTTGCCTGCCTACCTGGAGAACGTACCAATTACCTGCCGTGCCTACTAGCCAGCCTACCTGGAGGCTCCTGCCAGTTACCCGTGGTGTCTGCCAGTCCGTCTACCCGGATCACCCGTCAGCCTGCCTGCCGTGCTCATCTGCTGTACCGGTCAGTCCCTGCCTTCTGACCCGTGGGAGTCACCTGCTCTCATACAAGGACTGGCCCAGAGTAGCACCTGGTCCCTCTGCTCGGTCCTTCCCTGGTTCACGGAGTCGATTGAGCCACCGTGCAACCTTGGTCAGTCCGAGTTGATACCTAGTTACGCTCCTCTGGTCCCTCCTTGCACCGCAGCACAGAGGTTCCACCACCCGGATACGTAACACCGACATTGACCGAGATCAAGGAAACACCACAGACTGAAGCTCTGGAAGTGGATAGTGACCTTGAAAGTTCCAATGAGGAAGAGCATACCGTTGTATTTCTCAGACAGGCAAGGATAAGGACGTGCCATCCTCAAGAGAGTGAACTAAGTCTCCAGAGTTTATACCAAGGAGTACAGATGAAGTCCAGTTCAGCTCTGATGGTCGAACACCGGTCACTGAAGAGACCGATCGACACTTAGGAGTAGCAGAATTACCAGACCAGGTGGAAGAGGATGATTCAATAGAAGTACAGGAACTTACAGAGGCAGTTCCAAGATCATCTGAGTAAGTACGAGAAATGAGTGCGTCAGAAGAAACTCCTGTAACCGAAGAACCCGTGGTATCTGAGGAACAATCCACCAGAAGGATGTTGACTTGAGAAGTGAGGAGGCCCGTGATGCTGACGTATGAGACACTTGGTGAACCGAGTCAAGCGCCAAGGACTGTCGACTGGAAACAGGTATCTCTGCCTGCGGACCAGGTAAGCCCACTTGAGTGGTATTCACCACCGAGAGGCAGTATGGAAGATGTTGCCTGGTGGAAAGACTTGTTTTCATGCTTTGATTTTCCTTAAAAGACTTTGGAGAAACAAAGAACTGTTAAAGCATAAAAAGAGAGAGCTGGTTGAAGACGTATGAAAAGCTCCAGCTGAAGAGATGCTGATTGTTTTAATTGTGTTAATTGTTTATTTCTTACAGGCATCCTACAAGAAAAAGGTTGTAAAATTAGATTGTTATCAATGTTTATGAATGTTATACCAATTTCACAATGCCAATTTGTATATACTGTATAGTTATCCATCTTTCACCACTGTCTCAGAATTAGTCAGATTGATTGAAGAGTGTGACATGCAGAAGTAGTGCTGTTGCAGAGTGTGACATGCTGAAGTAGTGCTGTTTCTTTAAAAGCATTCAGCAACTATTAGAAGTAACACAAGCACAGGAGACAGGAAGTATTGTGCTCCAGAAGCATCCAGCAACTAGATGGGTTAACACAGTTACAGGAGAAGGGGAGTGTTTTAGCAGAGCCCCAGGAGGATTGTGGAGAAGTTGTTTAATGTCTGGCTGGAGCCAAAGAGAAAGGTGGCTTATGATCTGTATCTCACAGAATGCAAGGGAACAGAATTCAGGTTAGGAGGAAAGCTAAACAAAGGTCAGTTAGACTCCCTGAACTAACAGTGTGGAGTATTATCAGCAAAGAAGATAAGGACTGGAAGGAAGCCTGTCATAGAGCTCATCTCCCTCATCACCCCCTCCCACCCTCCATCTCAATGCAGGATAAAGAATGCTGTGTACTATTGAGTCCTTGTGAAGAAAAAGTCTGTGGTTGTGTCGGCATTAAAACTGTGCTGTACTGAGCTACCGAATAATAGACTGTGTACTGCTGTGCTGCAATGGAGACTGTACTGTTATTACTGGATCCTGTTGCACAAAGAGACATTTGCATTGCACTGGCCATGCCTCATTAAATGTTACTGTTCTACCGTTTATGAAGACTCTTGTCAGATGTGTCTGGTCAGCAACTGAATCTATTGTGTGCCTGAGAGAAGCTGCAGCCTATGGTCGCCCTGAGTAATGGTTCCCCCAGGATTTCAACGAATTCATGTAACCGGTCTTGCCCTTATCTGAACTTAGGCGGCGTGCGTGTAACACTAAGATTCGATCCATAGCCCTCTGGAAGGTGGCTGGGGCCCCCTGTAGTCCGAACAGCATCCGAGTAGATTGAAAGCGCCCATCAGGTGTCGAGAAAGCCGTCTTCTCCTTTGCCTTCTGGGACATGGGGATCTGCCAGTAGCCCTTTGTCAGTTCAAGAGTGGTGATGTACCTTGCCGGTTCAAGCCTCAAAATTAATTTGTCGACGCGGTGCATCGGGTACGTGTCACACTTGGACACCTCATTCAGCCGGCGATAGTCATTACAAAACCTCCACTCTCTGTTGAGTTTTGGCACGTGGACGATTGGGCTCGACCACCCACTCATTGACTCCTCTATCACCCCGAGGTCTAGCATCCTCTTCACCTCGTCAAAGATCACCTCCCGGCATGCTTCCGGTATCCGGTATGGCTTCAGATTCACTCTTATATGTGGCTCTGTCAGTACGTCATGCTTTACCACCTGAGTGTGCCCCGGCAACTCTGAGAACAACTCCCAATTTTGCTGTAATAGTTCCTTACACTGTTGCTTCTGGGCTGGCGATAGAGTCTCTGCTATAGTGACCTCTTCCACCTTGCCTTTGGGAGCAGCTCCCAGGCAAGATGTTTCCACAGGTTCCCGGTCCTGCCACGGCTTGAGAAAGTTCACATGGTATACTTGGTGCGGCTTTCATCGGCCAGGCTGGTGGACTCGGTAGTTCACTTCACTGAGTTTCTCCACCACCTCATACGGGCCTTGCCACTTGGCCAGGAACTTACTTTCAACAGTGGCAATGAGAACCAGAACGCGATCCCCAGGTTGGCACTGTCTCAGCCTTGCCCACCGGTTGTACACCCTTGCCTGGGCTTCCTGCACACGGAGGAGATGTTCCTTCACGATGGGCATCACTTTTGCCATTCTCTCCTGTAATGTTCAATGATGCTCCAGTGGGGTGTTACCTCGGCCTCCCAGGTTTCCTTGTCGATGTCTAGGAGACCACTTGGATGCCGGCCATATAGAAGCTCGAACAGAAAGAGAAGCCAGTAGAAGCTTGGGGAACTTCCCTGATGGAAAAAAATAGAAACGGACGCAGGTAGTCCCAGTCTCGACCATCCTTCTCAACGACCTTTTTGAGCATCGCTTTCAGAGTCTTATTAAAGCGCTACACCAGGCCATCGGTCTGCGGATGGTAAACGGAGGTTCGCAGCTGGGTAATTTGAAGCACTTTACACAGCTCCTTCATCACCTTGCTCATGAATGGGGTTCCTTGGTCTGTCAGGATTTCCTTCAGCAGGCCAGTCCTGGCAAAGATGTGGACAAATTCCTGGCATATGCTCCTACTGGACGAGTTCCTTAAGGGTACTGCTTCAGGGTACCGAGTCGCATAGTCCATGATGACCAAGATATATTAATGGCCCCGGGCCGATTTAACTAAAGGGCCCATGAGGTCCATGGCAATCCTCTCAAAGGGAACTTCTATCACAGGTAGTGGAACTAAGGGACTACGGAAGTGGGAGATGGGCGCTGTTATCTGGCAGGTGGGACAAGACCTATAATAGTTTAAGATCTCACGGTAAATCCTGGCCAATAAAACCTCCTCATTATTTTCTCCTTGGTTTTTTCAACCCCTAGGTGTCCCCCCAAAATAGGAGAGTGGACCATATCCAGTACCCTCCGTCTGTATGGCCCCGGCGCTAACAGCTGTTCCACTGTCTCACCGCTCCTTAGTTTAGCCACCCAATATAGCAACCCCCCTTGAACTGCAAAGTGGGGGAACCTGGGCAACCCCATTACATACAGTAACCTGGCCAAATGCCCCCTTTAAGGTTATGTCCCGAACTTGAGCAGTTCCAAAGTTCTCTACGGACACATCTAACTCAGGGAGGTCACCCTCCTCGGTCACCGTCTTGCTCTCATCGCCGTCAAGGACACACAGTGGGAACTAAACCACTTGAGACTTCGTCGGGGGTTCTTCTCCAGGGACATGGCTTTTCCCCACGCTACTTAGTCCGGTTCCCTTCCCCCACAAGTCCCAAAATAAAGAAAAATCATGGGCCAGTATGATGGGATGTATCAGGTCCTACTCCTTAACCACCCTGACCTTGTGGGACTGGGCACCACAGTCTGTTCCCACTGTCACTGTGGCCACGGGATAGTCCTTGGAGTCGCCTTGGATGCACCGAACGCCCACAGTTTTGGAAAGGATCAACTGGTAGGAAAGGGGAGCTCTGATTAAGGTCACCAGACCTCCCTGGGTCGACAGTCCACGCTGCAGGCTGGATAAGCATAATAGGAACACCGTCTACCTAGGCAGCAGTCCATAGGCTCAGTTTGGACACACCTTCTCATTTAAAGATTTTTCTGTATTTTCATGACTATGAAAATTTTACATTCACACTGAAGGCATCAAAACTAT
The DNA here is from genome assembly GCF_046119375.1 of Phyllobates terribilis. Classification (NCBI taxonomy): domain Eukaryota; kingdom Metazoa; phylum Chordata; class Amphibia; order Anura; family Dendrobatidae; genus Phyllobates; species Phyllobates terribilis. Next base: position 1,146,819,253 of record NW_027362761.1, on the reverse strand, counting down.
GAATTACCGTAACACATGTGGAATTATATACTTAACAAAAAAGTGTGAAACAACTGAAAATATGTCTTATATTCTAGGTTCTTCAAAGTAGCCACCTTTTGCTTTGATGACTGCTTTGCACACTCTTGGCATTTTCTTGAACTTTTTGGAAGGTGTATGTCCCATTACATCTGGCATAGAAGTAACACAGCATTTCTGAAAAGGAACATCATATCAACTGTAAAATATGGTGGTGGTAGTGTGATGGTCTGGGGCTGTTTTGCTGCTTCAGGACCTGTAAGACTTACTGTGGTAAATGGAACCATGAATTCTTCTGTTTGCCAAAAAATCTTGAAGGAGAATGTCCGGCCATCTGTTTGTGCCCTCAAGCTGAAACACACTTGGGTTATGCAGCAGGCAAATGATCCAAAACACACCAGCAGGTCCACCTCTGAATTGCTCAAGAAAAACAAAAGTAAGACTTTGGAGTGGAATAGTCAAAGTCCTGACCTTAATCCAATTGAGATGCGGTGGCATGACCTTAAAAAGGCAGTTCATGCTCGGAAACACTCCATTGTGTCTGAATTACAACAAAGACGAGTGGGCCGCCAAAATTCCTCCAGAGCATTGTAAAAGACTCATTGCCAGTTATTGTAAATGCTTGATTGCAGTTGTTGCTGCTAAGGACGGCCCAACCAGTTATTAGGTTTAGGGGGCAATCACTTTTTCACACAGGGCCCTGTAGGTTTGGATTTCTTTTTCCCTTACTAATATAGACTTTTATTTAAAAACTGCATTTTGTGTTTACTTGTGTTATCTTTGTCTATTACTTAAATTTGTTTTGTGATCTGAAACATTGTGTGAGAAACAAGTGTGAGAAACATGCAAAAGAATAAGAAATCAGGAAGGGGGCAAACACTTTTTCACACCACTGTATTTCTCACCTCTACCCACAATGTTCGCAAATATCTTGTCGTGTGAAGGTGAACTTTTTTCTTTAACCTAAATTGTTCTGAACGTCAATTAATTTAGTGTAGTTTCTATGGCTTCCTCCTTGACCGTTCACAGAACATAATGAAATGCTGAACCAAGTTTAGGGGTATGACTACTTACGTGCAGATCGTCACCTTCATACACGAGACTAAGTACAGTTTTAGCCTATGATCCTTTCTGCTTTTAATCATACCATGAACTATAACTCACTGATACCGCACAGATTCCTGATTACAGGCTGATCTGTGCAGAGATGGAAACCAACAACAGAGGGCTCCTATATAAAGACGCTATATATGCCATCGACATGGCTAGCCAAAGACCACTTCTTTCATGATTCTTAGGAGAATCCCTCACTGGTCTGTCAGTCCACTGGAAATTATAGATTGGAATAAGTAGCTCCTTATATTTGAATGTGTACTTTCAGTTGCCCCTCAAGAGCATAGATTGTGGTGGGCCAGCATGGCATGTGCCCCAGATGCAGAGGTAGATAGCAATAAGGAAGATCACAAGATGCAGAAAACATGCAGGTCGAGCATTCTTCCTTTGTCTTGTGTGTGTGCGTGTTTGAGAGAGATTACATATTAACCTGGTGTTTGCAATAATTAAATCAAAAAAGAGCAATGTAAATCGCTCAACGCAACTACTGTAACAAGTAGTTTCTCCAAATTCTACATAAAATTCCACTTTTACTGAATACTGCAGTCTCATAATTACTCACCCCTTCATGACAAGCATCTTTAGCACTTAGAAGAGCCTCTTTGACTGTTTTGAGCTGCTGAAAACGTGACACATAGTCAGACAGCAGGTTCTGGAAGCATTGCTGAGGAATCTTAGCTCATTCCTCATGGACAATGGCCTCTAGTTCACTAATATTCTTAGTTTATGTGCTCCTTCTTTAAATTCCAAAAAAAACATAACAAAAAAAGATGCTGCCTTACCAGCTCAAGGTCAGATTACCAATGCACTATCAGGATGCAGCAGACCCCCATGATAAAGGCGGGGGCAGCATTCGTGCAAAATACTGATGAAGACCGCCACTCACAAACCTAACAATTTTCCATGCAAATTACAGATTGTCCAGCAGCACAATCAAGGTCTGCTACATTTCATCCAGGTGATTGCCTGGCTATTTAGATAGCTGACAGTGGTCAAAGCATTGTCAGTTGTAGCTTTGCTCGGTGGTGTGTGTTCCTTGTGCTCTGTGTTCTGATCTTTGTTGCCTGGCCTTGGAATTTGCCTTTTCACTATTTGTATTGCCCCTTTGCCATTGATTTACTTTGATCTTCCTTGCCTGACCTCAGACTTTGCCATTTGACTATTTGTTTGTTTTGCCCCTTTGTCTTTTACATACACTCCTGGTATTTATCCCCAGGCTCCTTGACTCCCCTGTCTCACGGCTTGTTTGTGAGAAGTGACTAGCTAGCATCACACAGACACTGTGCATCACACATGCCTGTGTGACTGGTGCTCTATGGAAGCCTCATCTTTGTGCATTTTTAATACTAGGCAACCACCCCGTACTGCATCCTGCTAATGCATTGGTAATCTGATCTGGTGTTTGTAAGGCTGTTTATTTTTTTGTGATTTTTTTTTTTTTGTGATTTTTTTAATTCATTTTTTTTGCAAGCCCTTCTTTAAATTCCACACAAGAATTTTCTAAGTGGTTCAAGTCAGGTGACTGTGACGACCACTCCTAAATATTCCAAGACTTCCTCCAAAACAAAGCTTTGGTGGACTTTTATGCTTTAAATAACTGTCCTTTGAAGGTCTAGGATCTAAGCTTTTGCTTCCTTACAGAAGGCATGATATTTTCTCCTCAGATTTCTTGACAGAAGATTGAATTCATCTTGTTTTCCATACAAAGGAGTCCTAGATCATCAACAAGCCCCTGCAATGCTTCACTGTAGGCATCACCAAGCCTCTGACAAGCTTCACAATAGGCATCACCGAACCCCCGCCATACTTCCCATTAGGCATCACCGAGCCACTGCCATGCCTCACTGCAGGCATCACCAAGCCTCTGCCAAACTTCACAATAGGCATCACCGAACCCCCGCCATACTTCCCAGTAGGCATCACAGAGCCACTGCCATGCCTCACTGCAGGCATCACTGAGCCATCCATAGGCCTGAAAAGTTTGAATCTTGTCTCATTGCTACACAGAACAAAATCCCAAGACTTCAGCTATTTATTTATATGGTTTTGAGCAAGGTGTAGCCAGCTTTTCTTGTGCTTTTGATGGGAAGTATATCATAGAGTTCAGGAAAAAAGACCTTAAGTGTTTATTTTGCGAACTGAAATCTCAGTGCCTGCTGCCTCCAAATCTTTCTGCAGGTCTTTTGCAGTCACTCTTGGGTTTTTGATCACCTGCCTTCTCAGTAACCCAGTGACAGCCAATGACAACTTCCTCTTAGTGATGAGCAAGCGTGCGCGTTTAATCCTTTCGCCGAGCATGCTCGGGTGCTTTCCGAGTATCTTCATATATTAAGTTTGAGTCCCTGCGTCTGCATGATTTATGACTGTTAGTCAGCCTATTAGTCAGCCTCAACATATGTGAGGATTTCCTAACAAACAGGCAATTTCTGCATGTGTTGAGGCTAACTAACAGTCATAAATCATGCAGAAGCAGAGAATATACGAGCACGCCAAAGATACTCGGAAAGCACCCAAGCGTGCTCGGCGACAGAGTTAAATGAGCACGCTCTCTCATCACTACTCCTCTATTTGCCATATCCATGTAGTGTAGTGAGTGCTCTTTTAACTGCTTCCAGATTGCTGATAGACTTTAACCATCTGGGTGGTCCGCACTTTACTCTGCTGCTCCTTGTATGAAATCAAGCAACTCCAGGAGCTGGGAGGAACCACTATAAGAGATGGCCAGACTCCCCACAGAGAACACAGAGGTGACTTATTTACATCTCTGCCTTATCACTGTATATACAGTGCTGAAAATGTGCTCTACATTCAGTATAGGAAGCACTAACTATCATGTGATCTCAGGGTATAAGGAGATAGCAGGAGCTGCTGGGTCTTAGGAGATCTAGATAGCTCTGTAGCCAAGCCAGTAGACTGAATTTCCCCTGTAACTGGGGCTAATATTTCAGCCTCAGGTAAAATTAACAATAAAAAGAACGTATTAGGCCACGTTCACACGTTCAGTATTTGATCAGTATTTCACATCAGTGTTTAAAAGTCAAAATCAGGAGTGGAACAATTAGGGAAAAGTATGATAGAAACACGTCACCACTTCTGCATTTTTCACCCAGTCCTGGTTTTGACTTAGAAATACTGATGTGAAAACTAACCAAATACTGAGCGTGTGAACATGGCCTTAATATGCACCCCCCAGAGGTCTTTGAAGACAGAAAACAAAATCTGTCTAATATGCAAAAATAATCTCTTTAGAAAGGGGAGTGCAATTTAAAAGATTTTCTCATGGACTTGTGTAGGCATACAAAAAATATATAAAAAATGTGAACAACAGCCAAGCATTTCCTTTGTTCGTAAAAAAAAAGAAAAGAAAAATGACATAAAAATTAAGCACCATCCATAGTGAAAAAGGCAAAAATTATTTGCATATTTGATAAAGAACATTTTTAGAGCCGTTAAAACCTCATGTGCAAAAATCCCTAAAATGTTTCCTTATCAGAAGGGGGAAAATTGTCCTGAACTGGATATATTTGAATGTGTGAACTATATTTCCATCTGTATCACTAGGAACAATCAATATGTTTGTATATTTTTGTATACTTTTCCTTGTTTGTGCAAAGCAATGATCTCTTCTCCTAACTTTTTGGATTACTCTTTTGACAATCCAAGAATATTCGTGAAGTGGAAGCCACTGACTATGAGAACTGGACTAAGATTCCTCAAGAGCGCTGCCAGAAGCTGGTGTCTGGCTATTCATCACGTTTACAGCAGATCCTAACAGCCAAAGGGGCTCTACTAAGTACTAAAGACGTTAGTCATCAAGGGGGTGAATAATTCTGAGACTGCAGTAGTCAGTGAAAGTGGTATTTTGTGATGAATTTTGAGAAACCACTTGCTATATTGGTTGTTTTGCGCTATTTACATTGGTCTTGTTTCATTGGTTTATTGAAAACAGCAGAAAGATTGTAAATTTTGGTAATAAACCTAATTTGTAATGGGGATTGAATTTTTTTTTATTACAACTGTGTATCCCAATATATAGTACAAAAAAAGATTGTAAGAGAAGATTTAGTGTAAGGGAAGCAATGAATACCGACACTGATGAGATGTGACGAATGAGAAGAGGAAGTCTTAGCGCAGAGATAAGTGTAATGTATATTCTCCCGTGTATTTCCTGCATTCACAGTATGTGACACTGAACATGATCATCTTACTATAATGTCAAGAATGCCATTTATTTTACTTGCATTTCTTCATTTGTCTGGTAAGTTATTACTTTTTTTGTCTATAATATAGATAGATAGATAGATAGATAGATAGATAGATAAATAGATAGATAGATAGATAGATAGATAGATAGATCGATGTGTGAAATTATCCACAATGATTCCTGCCAGAACTAGTTGCTTTACATATTCTTTTTAAATGCATTCTCAGTATTAAATTGCATTTTATTATTCAGCAGTGCTCCTACGAGGATTTCAGTGATATTTCTGGTGATAGTACTGTCTATATACCTGTAAAGAGCATGAATGTATTCAGGAAAACATGCGCATCACTACAATATGTAATTTCTAGTAAAAGCCTAAGAAATATTGCCATGTGTAAAGCTAGCCATATACGTGATCTACTAGCTCATAGGCATGCATGCTCGGACACAGTAACAAAGGAGCAGATGAAATACAACAGCGACTGTCAATGGGCAGTCGAAAGGCATTAGAGAAAAGTCATCCAAACCTGCCAATATTGGTGAGATTGACTCACCGTCTATTATGTATGGGGGCCTCCTGACATGAGAAGTATCTAGTGTCTTAAACTTCAGTAGACAATCCTTCTGTTTTCCATGGAGATATGACGTCACCAGAGGAGTCTGGCTGCAAGTCTCTCATAAAAACCACAGCAGCGATCGGCCGAGTGCAGAGTTCCTGTTTTTCGGGAAATTGGGAGAGATAGCTGTCAGCTGAGAGATCATTTGGCTGACAGCTATCTAATTTGTATGGGGGCATTAAGGCTATTCTGCTAATCAGCAACTTTAGGCGACTTTTATCTTAACTGATGGACAACCTAAATAATTTTTTAGCCTTTTTGTGGGAAACCACAGGTTTTGGTGGCAGACAAAAATATTAAAATATCACTTTCTAATCCTACACCTGTAGTATCTATAAAATATATAAAATACATTTTTCAATTTCCAAATCAGAGTAAGTAAAATATTTAAAAATGCAGTGATTGATAACAGAGGGCGTCAGTTATAGAGTGAAAAACTATGGTAGGAAATCTGGTTAGCAAGTCAATATGTTTAATTGCACTTACTACAGAAATTTTGGTGCATTTTGTTCTTTTTTTTTCCTTTTTTAGGGTGCTTATCTATATCCCGCTTTTCTGTTCTTTTTTTGTGTTCACTTCTTCAATACTAGCACACACGAAAACACACACCTATACAGCTCTGGCAAAAATTAAGAGACCACTGCAAAATTTTCAGTTTCTCTGATTTTTCTCTTTATAGTTATATTTTTGAGTAAAATGTACATTGTTGTCTTAGTCTATAAACTACTGACAACATGTCTCTGAAATTCAAAGCTAAAAATGTTGTATTTATTTGCAGCAAATGATAAAGCGTCAAAATACTAAAAAAGAAACAGTGCTTTCAGACCTCAAATTACTCATGTTTTAACTCAGGAAGAGTTTAGAAATCAATATTTGGCGGAATAGCCATGATTTTTAATCACAGCTTTCATGCGTCTTGGCATGCTTTCCAATACAAAAATATTCAGTGGTCTCTTAATTTTTGCCAAAGCTGTAGATGTTAATATTTATATAGCTATATATGTATAAGTACACACACATACATATATTTATATGAATATATATATTGGAAGAGAATAAAAAAGACATATACATGTTGTTTTTGCTGCCAATTAATTCCAACTGAAACCTGTAGTGACATCCCAAAAAAGGATTAAAATATATTTAGGTTGTCCCTCAGTTAAAAGTCGCCTAAAGCTGCTGATTTGGGATGATTAGCCGAATGGCCTTAATGCCCCCATACAAATTTTTTAGGCAGGTCTGGAAAAAAATTCTGCAATATATGAATAATAAGGAATAAAATAAGAACTGGCAGCAGCCAGTGAGTCCTAGCTACACCCATCTATTCAGTGTCGGACACAGACAGAAAAGGGTCCTTGTGCAAGTATATTGTCTCCTAGATGTCCAATAATTATATCTATGAGAGAACCTGCTTGCTGCTTTGGGGTGGTAGTGGCCTCCTTGCCTTTTGGGCCCCTGTGCAGCTGCACACAATGCACCAATGATATGTCCACTGCTACATTTACTGTTTGGAGAACTCTGGACAGGAGTAGTCATCATTAAAGAATTAGAGCCAAAACAACCTTGGAATAAGTTCAAGCGACTCAACTATGCACAAAAACATAGAAAATGGGATGCAGAAAAAGCGGTAGCAGGTGCCCTGAACTGTTGAGTCAAAGTGTGAAATATTTGCTTGTAACAAAAGGCACTTTGTTTGCCGAAGAGTCGGAGAGCGGCACTGCAATGAGTGTCTGCAGGCAGCAGTGAAGCATGGTGGAGGTCACTTGTAAGTTTGTAGCTACATTTAAGAAAATTGAGTTGGTGATTTGGTTAAGATTAATTGAGTCCTCAATGCTGAAAAATACAGGGAGATGCTTATCCATCATTCGATACCATCAGGGATATGTCTGATTGGCTCCAATTTTATGCTTCAGCAGTACAATGACCCAAACATACAGTCAATGTTATTAAGAACTACCATCAAAGAAAGGAAGAAGGAATCCTGGAAGTGATGAGATGGCCCCATAGAGCCCTGAGCTCATTGAGTCTATGTGGGATTACATGAAGAGACAGAAGGATTTGCGCAAGCGACTTCCACATAAGATCTGTGGTTAGTTCTCCAAGATGTTCAGAACAAGCTTCCTTCAGAGTTCCTTCAATAATGGTGTAAAAGTGTACCTAGAAGAATTCATTCTGTTTTGAAGGCGAATATTGATACAATTTAGATTTCTCTTTTTTTCATTCTTTTTGCGCTTTGTTCATTTATAGATTAAATTTAAACTTTTAACACTTCTATTTTTAAAATCATTCTTACTTTTCAGCATTTTTTCCACACCTTCCTACAATTTTTGCACAGTAATGTACTTATACATACACACACTTATAGTTATTTTTTTGCTACAAGATTTTTGTTCTATTTATTTGTTACATATTTCTTGGTGCAAGATGATATGGCATTATTTGTGGAGGATTAACTTTACATTGAAGATGTAAGAATTTGATGGCGTGTAGAGTTTTTCTCACAATTAGCCCTTACGGCTAGTAAAACTAAATAAAGAATAATAATAATATTGATTAACATACACTAATGCTAATATACCGGATAAAGTTATATCAAATCTGTTTTTTAACAGAACCAATAATTATTAGAATTGAAAGAAATTATTCAATTTATTTTGGTTAAAGATATGAGTTGGCGTCCCTCTCATGCCAGTATATATTGGCAGAAATACCACTGTAGTAGTTGCAATGAAATTTACTACTAAATGTGATCTTCTGGCCCCATAACTAAAATGCCAAAAGGATCATTGGCATATTCATTTCTTTTATTGTCAGATGTACATTTACTTTCTTTTCTTTCCTACTTGTCTGTCTCTGTAGGCTCCTTTTATTTTTCTCTGTTTTGTACGTGTGTGAATGTAATTCTATGTATGTATCGTCTGTATGTGAGAGTACATGTGTAGTTATGTGTTCATGTGTGGTCAGACTGCCCAAAAAGAAGTTTCTTTGGTAAGTTCAGACTTAACCATAATAATCTCCAAAGGTCAACCAAAAGAAAACCCAATTTCAAAGGTGACTTGGGCGCCAATCACTTGGCACAAGGGTCTATTTCTTATGGGAAAACTCAGAAATGACATATTGGATCTTATTGATGATACGTCTTGTGTAGAGATGAGAAGATCAGGCAAAATTTGAATTCACCTATTCACGTATTCTTTCCTCAGAACTTCGATTCAGACTCCAGAACATATTAAACATAATAAGTAAAAAATTAAAAAAAATCCTTATACTCACCTCACCGCTCAACTCTCTGGCCCCTCCGTTCCTCATCATCATCATCGATCTGGTCCTCTTCACATCTTCTGATCAGTGAAATCCCCAGGCCTCTCACACTGAGCCAGGACTTCCGGTTCTGATAGGACACAGGATAGTTCTAAGGAAGTTCTCGACAGGTCACAACATTATGACACGTGCCATAATCTTGTGCGCGTCGGAAGTCCCGGCTCTGTCCTAGAGGCCCAAGGACTTCGGTACGAGCAGCTGCGATCAGAAAATGCAAAGAGCACCAGATAGGTGATGTTGAAGAGTGGAGAGGCCAGAGAGATGAGTATAGGGATTTTTTTTTACCCATTTGAAGATCCTTTATGATCCAGAGAAATGGCGATCACTTTGCTGGATCCATAAGGAAGCAAATTACAAAGAAAATACTGCGGATTTATATAAAATTCAAGTAGAATTCAATTCAACTCTTGCTTATTAGCCTATACTTTCTATTGAATCCTTACTCTGCTCTGTGTGTGCGCTCAGGCAGGAGCTGTATGCTCCTTTCTGCTGAGCTGCCTGGGGGTCTATTGAGCAATCAGTCGGGGTCTCAAAGATCTGCAGACAAAAATATTAAATAAATATTAAAAAATAATATGACAACACAAACCAATTGCATTTTTTTTTATAAATCCAATTTTTTTTTCACTATTTAATAAAAAAAAATTATACAAGTTGATATTGCTGTAATGATACTGACCCGGAGAATCATGTTTCTGGGTCATTTTTATTTTATTGCACAATGAACATTGTAAAATTAAACCCCCAAAAAACAATGATGTAATTGTGTTTTTTTTATTCATCATTTCACCACACTTGGAATTTTTTTTTAAATTTTTCAGTAAACTATATGGTATTAAAAATAGTGTCTTGTAAAAAATACAACTTGTCCCACAAAAAATAAGCTATGTTGACAGAAAAATAAAAAAGTTATGGCTTTTGGAAGAAGGGGAGAAAAAACTAAAATACATGAGAAAAAATTGGTTGCTGCAGGAAAGGGTTAAATAATAAGCGAGCCCTAAAAAAAATATTAGTGAAATTTATCTTTTGGCATTGTGGCCTGAAAATTTGAAATATTTTCATCTACAAATCTCAGATTACCAAATATTTTGGATCATTATTTTGTTGTTCATACAAAAGTATATACAATGCATATGTGAAGGTTGAGAATGTTTAAAGGGAATCTGCCACCAGATTTTTGCTACCCCATCTGAGAGTAGAATAATGTAGAGACAGAGACCCTGATTCCAGCAATGTGTCCCTTACTGGGCTGCATGCTGTCATTTTGAAGTCTCATATCCGGTAATCTCTGCTCAGTTTTGAAATTCAGAATATTTAGAAGTTCTATATAAATAATATTGGCGCATTATTGTGTGCAGGACAAAAGGAATTAATTATATTATTTTTAATCTATTTTTTCCCTCTGTGTAATTCTAAGCTGTCATAGATATTTGGGGACCAATGTAAAAAAATATAATTAGGTATTATTTTCATATCTGTGCTTTACTTATTTCTCTGGTTTATACCCTTCTCAGAATGATGCTATTGTATATTTAATAAAAATGTCCTTAGTGTTAGAATATATTTATTTTGTTGAGATCTATGGACTCATCTGATGTATGATCAGCAAAAACTTACCTAGGTAATCAACTGATCAGCGAACTGGTTTTAGTTAAAAAAAGAAAAAAAAAGGGATAACTCCTTTAATACTTCCATATTTGTTCACAATTTTACAGTTTTCCTATAGAATCATTTTATGTAAAAAGTTGAGCAATTGTGTAACTATATTCCATCACTTATTATGTACTGCTTCTGAATTACGGCCTCTATTATACTCCAGAGCTACAATTACAATTCTGCACGTTTCAAATGTAGCAACATTCTCTGTTGGCTCTGCAAAGAGCTTCTTTGAGTAATTTGTATTCTTGGAAGTGCTGCCTTTATCAGAGTGCAGTAATCTGATGTATTATAAAAAACGAATCAGGACACTGCATTATAGGAACTCAGACAAGTTGTAAAATTTGAAGATGTCAAGAATTTGTCCAAGCCACTCCAGTTTGCAAGTCACAGCCTTTTGTCCCTATATAAGAATTTTTACATTACTGATCCTGTACTGACCCTGAGTTATATCCTGTATCATACTCCAGAGCTGCACTCACTATTCTGCTGATGCAATTACTGTGTACATACATTACATTACTTATCCTGTACTGATCCTGAGTTACCTCCTGTATTATACTCCAGATCTGCACTCACTATTCTGCTGGTGCAGTCACTGTGTACATACATTACATTACTGATCCTGAGTTACACCCTGTATTATACTCCAGAGCTGCACTCACTATTCAGCTGGAGGAGTCACTGTGTACATACATTACATTACTGATCCTGAGTTACATCCTGTATTATACTCCAGAGCTGCACTCACTATTCTGCTGATGCAGTCACACTGTACATACATTACATTACTGATCCTGTACTGATCCTGAGTTACATCCTGTATTATCCTCCAGAGCAGCACTCACTATTCTGCTGGTGCAGTCACTGTGTACATACATTACATTACTGATACTGAGTTACATCCTGTATTATACTCCAGAGCTGCACTCACTATTCTGCTGGTGCAGTCACTGTGTACATACATTACATTACTGATCCTGTAGTGATCCTGAGTTACATCCTGTATTATACTCCAGAGCTGCACTCACTATTCTGCTGGTGCAGTCACTGTGTACATACATTACATTACTTATCCTGTACCCATTCTGTGTTACATCCTGTATTTGTTATGATCTGCTACAGGGACTAAGGAAAGACAGGAGATCTGTCCCTACAATAGAACTAAACTAGATCCCTACGATGTAACGGGGAACCTGATCCTGCGATCAGACCCGCTAAAGTCCTCGGCTAGTCTGTACGAAGACCTATAGATGTGAGGGAGAGATCCCTACAAGAACTAGAGACTGGGATAAGTTTGGACACCTCCTAGCAGAAATAGTAGCAGTCAAAGACAAACACACAACAAAAAGCATAGAGGTCAGAAGACCTAGCAAAACTAACAGAGAACGGCAACAGAGCACCAAGCTAGCTCAAGAGTAGTAAATACAATGAAGTCCAGCAAGGCCAGGAGGGCGGAGCCGGATTAAATAGGCAAAAATGGTCATGTGACCAGCAAACTAAAAAAAACCTAACAGGAGAGTTCTAACAGTACCCCCTCTTCTAAGAGGATCCTCCGGATCCCCTAGGCCCAGGCTTACCAGGAAACCTCCTGTGAAAAGCTCTGACAAGTCTGGAAGCAGAAACATCATCCGCCCTCACCCATGAGTTATCCTCAGGTCCGAAACCCTTCCAAGCGACGAGATACTGCAAACTCCCTCTATACCGTCTAGAATTTAGGATGCGGGAAATTTCATATTCCCCGTCCTCCACCACCGGAGGAACAGTGGCAGAGGCGTCACCATCCGACACATCAGCTTTTTTCAACAGAGAAACATGAAACACCGGGTTAATCTTCCAGGACGTAGGAACCTCCAACCTAACAGCAGATTGGTTAACTATCTGAAGCACCTTAAAGGGCCCTACGAACTTGGGACCCAATTTTTTAGAAGGAATCCTCAATCGCAGATTCTTAGAGGACAACCAAACCATGTCACCAACAGCAAACAAAACCTCTTGCCGTTTCCTATCAAAGTACCTCTTAGATTTTTTGTTAGCCTCCTGAAGATTACCACGCACATCCGTCCAAACTCTCTCCAAATCACCGGAAAAACTCTCCTCCTCAGGCACAGCCGAAACCAATTTGGAGAATGACCCAAAAGACGGATGTCTCCCAGAACAACAAAAAAAAGGCGAACACCCAGCAGAAGAGGATGTATGGTTATTAAGAGCAAATTCAGCAAGTGGCAGAAACTCAGACCACCCCTCTTGATTGTCTGCCACAAAACAACGCAAGAACTGCTCAACATCCTGGTTCTTCCTTTCTGTCTGGCCATTAGACTTAGGATGATATCCGGATGAAAACGACAAATGAACTCCCAACCTGTCACATAAGGCACGCCAAAAACGAGCCACGAACTGAGGTCCCCTATCAGAAACAATGTCAGTAGGAACACCATGTAGTCTGACAATTTCCTTGACAAAGGCCTTAGCGAGTGTCTTAGCGCAAGGCAGTTTGATGAAGGGAACCAAGTGACACATCTTGCTAAAACGGTCCACGACCACCCAGATGACCGTGAAACCTTCAGAGGGGGGAAGGTCAGTAATAAAGTCCATAGCCAGATGTGTCCAAGGTGCACTAGGAACCTCCAGAGGGCAAAGCAACCCCGCAGCAGGAGCATGCGAAGACTTGGATCTAGCACACACAGTACATTGGCGCACCCACTTAATGACTTCCTTCTGCCATCCAGGCCACCAAAAACTTCGACCCACAAGTCTCTTGGTCTCAGAAATTCCTGGATGACCTGCCAACCGAGACTCATGACACTCAACAAACAAATCTCTCCTAAAGGTCCTAGGCACAAACAACCTCCCATGGGGAGTGTTAGATGGGGCATTCTCCTGAGCTTTAAGAATCTCATCCTCCAAAACGGAGTCCAAAGCAGCAATCACAACACCTTCTTGTAAAATGCTCTCCTCTTCCTCCTCAACACCGACCATGGGAGAAAAGCTGCGAGACAAAGCATCCGCTTTAACATTCTTGGTACCCGGGATGTAAGTAACGGAAAAATTAAACCGCGAGAAAAAAAGTGCCCACCTAGCCTGACGGGCATTCAAGCGCTTGGCAGCATCAAGATAGATCAGATTTTTATGATCAGTGAAAACCTGAATGGGAAATTCAGCACCTTCCAAGAGATGACGCCAGTGTTCAAATGCGAGTTTAATCGCCAGCAATTCCCGATTACCAATATCGTAATTAAGTTCAGTCTCAGAAATTTTTTTTGAAAAAAAAGCACAGGGATGTACTCCATCCTTGCTTTCCTGAGACAACACCACACCGACCCCCACCGAAGAAGCATCAACCTCAACCAAAAACGGCTTAGTCACATCAGGCTGCATAAGGATGGGAGCAGAGGTGAACCTCTCCTTTAGAAACACAAAAGCTTCAATGGCCTCAGAAGTCCACTGAACCGAATTAGCACCTTTCCTGGTGAGATCGGTCAGCGGTTTGACAATAATAGAATTTTTTTTTATGAATTTTCTGTAATAATTGGCGAAACCCAAAAACCTCTGTATCGATTTCAAACCAATAGGCCTAGGCCATTCCTGCACAGCTTGAACTTTAACCGGGTCCATCTCAAAACCTTCAGTGGAGATAATGTAGCCCAAAAAACTAATTCTCTGTACAGCGAACTCACATTTCTCCAGCTTAGCAAAAAGCGAATTGTCCATTAATAACTGTAATACCTCACGTACGTGTAGCACCCTGAGGATTCGGCTGCTACAGGGGTATTGCACCTCAACCCAGAGGTGTGATATTCCACTCCCGGGTAAGGAAGGAGTGTGGAACTGAGCTCGGTAGGCTGCATGCACTACACACATCCCATTTCCGAGGAGCAGACCGACGGTACTCCCACTTAGAAATGTGCAGGTACGACCGAGTCTGTTCCTGGCTGGAGTGGGAGGGGGGTGGTACATCCCAAGTAGTGTAGGGGCAGATAGGGGGAGCAGCCTGGGTAAAGATAGGAGCTCATTGGGTGCTGGTCACCTGAGCTCACACATAGAGGGTGTATATAAGGTGGGCACCAACTAAGAACAGGGTCAGATGCAGAGAACAAGTCAGCAAGCAGAGGAGAAGAGAGACCCAGAGTGAGAGAGGAGAAGAGAAAGAGAGACCCAGAGGGGGGGAAACAGCAGAAAAGGACTCCAAGATCCCAACTTAAATCCCCGGGTGAAGAGTCGGCACAGGGTACCGGATCCCAAACTGGCGGGGGCAGAAAACACACCCTAGCCAGAGACCGGAGACCGTGGGCAGCGTTTGCCACGGTCACCCATCACATCCACCCCGAAGGCACACCACATGAAGGGTCAGGGAACCCAGGGCCAAGGGTGTCCCAACAGAAGGCCCGAGGGAGCTGGACCTAGGTGGATCACTGGTGGGGACGGCCAGAGAACGGGACAGAAGGAGAGCTCAGGGCCACGCTCCGGACTTGTTTGGGGGTTGGCTGGATCCAGAACCTGGTGGACGCAGCACGGCTCGGGTGGTCACTCGAAGCTGGAGTGACCAGTACAACATCTGCAGTAAGTAAACACCCTTAACTGCACAACCCGACTCTGTCTTCATTGCCGTCTGCACTGCACCACCACAACCCCCATCCTCTGCACCTGTCCCCCCTGAGGCTATACCCCTCCCGTTGGGGGTTATCTCACCAAGCTGCGCACCCACCATCAGCCTCAGCGGACCCTGCTGCAGCGGCGGCCACAGTGACCGCATCACAACGGGTGGCGTAGTCGACACAAAAGAACTCTTAATAACATCTGTAGGACTGCCACATAACACTGAGCTTGACGCCCTGGGCACGGGCCGGGTCACAGCCGCTCGGAGACTACAACCCCCCATCTGATCCGGTGCCGGGTATTCCCCTCAAAAAGGAATATGTCCCAGGGGGCGCGTCATACGCTCCGCCAATGAGACTCCAGATCAGGCGAATAAATCAGAATGTCATCCAAATACACAACCACATTTTTGCCGATTAAAGGTCTCAGGATGTCATTAATAAGATTCTGAAAAAATGCTGGAGCATTGGTAAGACCAAAAGGCATAACCAGATTCTCAAAATGACCCACAGGAGTGTTAAAAGCAGTCTTCCATTCATCACCCTCCTTCATGCGCAACAAATTGTATGCCCCCCAGAGATCAATTTTAGAGAACCACTTGGCCCCCACTAACTGGTTAAATAAATCAGGAATCAATGGCAGTGGGTAAGGATTGCGTACAGTAATTTTATTAATCTCACGAAAGTCCAGACAAGGACGTAAACCACCATCTTTTTTTTTACAAAAAAAAATCCAACAGCCACAGGAGACTTGGAAGGCCTAATGTGACCGGCGGCCAAGCTTGTCTGTATGTATTCCTCCAAAGCCTTTCTCTCAGGAATAGTAAGATTAAATAAACGACTTTTAGGAAGAGTCGCTCCAGGGACAAATTCAATGGTACAATCATAGTCTCTATGGGGAGGCAAAATTTGTGACTCCTCCTCAGAAAAAACTCTCCAAAAATCCTTAATAGGTACAGGTAATTCCCCTTTTTCCACCGCAGCAATACGTCCATTACAACACTTGTCATAACACTTAGGGCTCCAGGGCTTAATTTCATTGGTAGACCAATCCAGTACAGGATTGTGCAATTTTAACCAGGGTAACCCAAATATTACTGGAGAAGGCAAATTATCCAATACCACCAAATCCAAATTCTCTTGATGAATACCATTAATAGTGAGGGGAAATTCACAGACCTTATGAGTAACACTCTTCAAGGGAGAGCCATCAACAGAAACCACAGCAATATGGGATGACAAAGTTTTAGGTTCTAATCTAAGTTTTTCCAAGAATCCCCCATCAATCACATTCAGAGTAGAACCACAATCCACAAATACCCGAAATTCAATTAATTCATCCTGAGCAGCGGTAGTAGCAGATAGGAATACTCCCTTAGAATTTAAACAGGCAATACGTGCTTGACTGACCATTTTTTTTTCTTTCTTCATACGAAGCACACAGTTCTTAATAAAATGACCAGAATTTCTGCAATAGAAGCACAAGCCTTCAGAAAGCCTGCGGTCTTTTTCCTGAGAGCGGGGTGCCATCGCTCCAATCTCCATCGGCTCTCCATTGTCAGCACAGACCTTCTCAGGACTCGGAGCTGACATAGCAGAGGATTTGCTCTCATTAACCCTTGCACGCAGTCTCCTGTCCACCCGTATAGCTAATTGCATTGCCTCCTGCAAGTTTCCAGGTGTGGGATAAGCAATCAGTAAATCCTTAACCCTTTCACCTAGCCCTGCAAGAAACAAGCTTTTCAAAGCTGAATCGTTCCACCCCACCTGGGCAGACCACCGACGGAAGTGAGAACAATATTTTTCCACATTACCTGATCCCTGCCTCAAACGTCTCAATTCAGACTCAGCAGATGAGACACGATCAGGATCATCGTACAACAAACCCAAAGCAGAAAAAAAACTATCCACTGATCTAAAGCATGGATCACTAGGTTGGAGAGAGAAGGCCCATCCCTGAGGATCTTTGCGCAAAAGTGACATTATGAACCCTATGTGCTGTGATTCATCACCAGAGGATCCGGGTCTCAAACGAAAATACAATAAACAAGCATTTTTAAAAGAAAAAAAATCTTGTTGTTCGCCAAAAAATAAATCAGGCAGACGTACCTTTGGTTCCACAAAATGTGCTCCAGAACAGCTACTCACGTGTTGTTGGAGCTTGGCCACCTCCAGAGAGAGTCCGTGCAAGCGTTGAGCCAAATCTTGAACCGAGACCATGATGGAAACTGGAGGTCTTTCCTTAGAGAAATTTTTCTGGCTGGACTTACTGTTATGATCTGCTACAGGGACTAAGGAAAGACAGGAGATCTGTCCCTACAATAGAACTAAACTAGATCCCTACGATGTAACGGGGAACCTGATCCTGCGATCAGACCCGCTAAAGTCCTCGGCTAGTCTGTACGAAGACCTATAGATGTGAGGGAGGGATCCCTACGAGAACTAGGGACTGGGATAAGTTTGGACACCTCCTAGCAGAAATAGTAGCAGTCAAAGACAAACACACAACAAAAAGCATAGAGGTCAGAAGACCTAGCAAAACTAACAGAGAACGGCAACAGAGCACCAAGCTAGCTCAAGAGTAGTAAATACAATGAAGTCCAGCAAGGCCAGGAGGGCGGAGCTGGATTAAATAGGCAAAAATGGTCATGTGACCAGCAAACTAAAAAAAACCTAACAGGAGAGTTCTAACAGTATTATACTCCAGAGCTGCACTCACTATTCTGCTGATGCAGTTACTGTGTACATGTGACGCCCTCCCTGAGCTTCAGACTGACTCGTGGAGGATCGCAGTATTCACCCGGAGCCGGGCCAATGTTTCTGGAGTGTGGTGATGTGTCGTCGTGGCAGTGACCCGGTCCGTGTCCAGGGCTGTCACATAAAAATATGGGCTTATTTGAGTGGTAAAGTTCGACTACGCCACCTGTGGTGTCTGGTGAAAGCCACCAGCGCTGCTGCAGTCCTCCGAGGCCGGTGTTATGGCAGCTGTGTTGGTATAGCTCCCCACAGGTGGAGCTAGGCCTCAGGGCAGAGACAAATGTGTGATGTGGAGGTATGGTGGCTGCAGTGCCGCACAATAAAGACAGACTGAGGCAGAAGATGAAGTCCACCAGATCTTTACTCATTTTAGGTGCACTTCAGCCGCAAAGCTTCTCTCTGCTACACGCGGCGCACTGCGGCCACCAGGAAGGGTTTCAGCACTCCCCAGGTAGATCAAGAGCATCCGTCAGGGTCCCGTCAGTGTGTTCCTCTCCTTCCTTCCTTCTCCCTCTTTACGTGTCCCCCTGGGATCCACTAAGCCTCCGGGCTTCTCTAACAGTGGCGTGAAGTACAAAGTCAGATATCGGGGGCCGGTCACCCCTTTTGGGGCAGGAGTCCCTCTGACTAGGCCAGAATGAAGAATACAGGTGGCGCTCCGTCCGTATCCCCCTGGGATCCTTTCGCCTGTGGAGCCTCTCTCCTCTGCTCCCCTCCAAGGCCTTCTTAGTTCAGGGACCTTGACCAGGACAGTGTGCTCTAGTTACCTCTGCCTGCTCCTCGCCTCAAGGCCTGAGAGCGAGGACCGTGTTTCTTCAGACAGCTACAGACACTTGCTGGGCCCTGGCTGAAGACTACACAATCAAAGAACCAAGAACCAAAGATGGCTGGGAGTTGTATATGAATATGCTAATGAGCTACTGTAAATGCTTCCTCCTTCTCACCCACTACATGGTTCCCTCTATCCTTAGGTTCCCCCGTCTCTACTATCCCGGCCCGGGGCAGCACCCTAGTGCTATATGGCCCCCTACAGAACTAGAGTGGTGTAGTATTGGGTGCCAAGGTGGTGTTCTGTGGGATGCTCCATCCTTACCTGGGAGAGGAGATACCACACCTCTTTATGAGATGCAGTACCTCTGTGGCGACTGAACCCTTCAGGGGCGCAACATACATACATTACATTACTTATCCTGTACCTATCCTACATTACATCATGAATTATACTCCAGAGCTGCACTCACTATTCTGCTGATGCAGTTACTGAGTACATATGTAAGAGTGGGGAAGGGTGTTGCCTTCCCTTGGCACTGAGATAGTTAAAGGAAGTGTTCCTGAAGTCAGGCATCTCTGAACTGTTGGTAGACCAAGCTAAGGGATTAGCTTTAGTGGTCCAGTCAGTAGAATAGAGGGGGAACTTAGTGCTCTGATCAAGCCTTGAGTGATATAGAGCTTGTTCCTGGCATAATTCCTTGTGGGCTGCAGTACCTTTAAGCAGCCACAAGATGCCACTGTCCTGGGTGCAGATGTTAGGTTGAGTCTGCTAGCAGTGTTACAGACAGTGATGAGTTAATGCTGTGTGATGACAGCTCACTGAGGGTGGGCACATTAGGAAAATCTCTGTTTTAGTTTCCAGAATCAGGAAGTGATTCTTCCGTAAGAGATTGGACAGTGAATTGTTCAGGCAGCCTGACTATAGTGGCTGCTAGGGTAGACGGGAGCTCCATACCCTCAGACAGTGGGATCACCAGTGTGAAAGTCTCCCTACGCAAGAGCAAGAGTCCTGTTAGCCGGTCGGAAAAACTCATCAAAGGTAGTGAGGACCCGGGGCACTTCTAGTCTGCAGGAAGCAGAGGAAGATAAATAGGACTCCAGGCTAAGACGTGGGGGAGAGATATCGGATCCAGATCACTGTTGGTATTTCAGAAGAGTCTCTTGGGCCAGAGATTAGAGTCACAGAGATGCTTCACTTAAAGAGGGAACCAGGGCTGAAGGAGTTATCAGCGCCTGTGAGAGAGATGATAACCTGTCGGGCCTTATCCATTATATCTGCCTGTAAATATTGTACATATTCCTCTTCCCCAAGTAAAGTCCAAGTTCTGGTTAAGAACTTCGTGTCCTCTGAATTTATTGCTGCCCTGGTCCCAGAAGAGAAATGCCTGGAGACAGCCGCGATCGGATGGCTTGAAGTAAGTGAAGAGCACCACATACACAGCCACACTTCAGAGGGAGGACATGTATTGTCTGTAGGGTGCCAGAGCGAGAGGGGGCTACAGCTCGCCCACGACTACCTCGCTGGGGCACCTTACATTTGGCGTAGTTGGCAGGATGCGAGCTCCTCGCATGAAGAAAGCGGGGAAGAGCCGACGCAGAACACTGAGGAGAAAGTGTTGGAAGGCATGCGGCCCAAGATGGCGGCCCGAAGCATTGATTCCAAGATGGTGACAATGGATTTAAAATCTGGGAAAAGAACCGCCTATCATGAGAGTGGACGGCGCCGGAGAGCGCGAAAAGATGTCTAGTCCCTACGAGTTCCGGCCCGAAGAAGGATGTGTCCTGCAGTGAGGATGCGTCCCAGGATGGGACGTCGAGTGAGGAAGAGGACGCGGCGTAAAGTGAAGTCCAGCCCCGTGAGTATCAGCGCGCACAGAGAAGGGGCGCGGCTGAAGGCGGAGCTGCCGAGAGTGACGAGTGACGCGGCGGTCGCGTCAGAAAGTCGGCCCAGGAAGAGGAGGAGTTGGACGCGCAGGACGCGCGTCACTGGTAAGCGACCAGCGCCATTTTCTGTCCGGCACATGAGAGGAAGGAGGTGCTGCGGTGGACGCTCCGAGAGAATGGCAACCGGAGGATCGGACGACCTGTCCGGAGTGTGCGCTGAGGAAGAGATGCTGGAGCTGAGTACCCCAGGGGCTGCAGGTGAGAGTCGCTCGCACGCGGATGCCTCCCGTGAGTTTTTACCCCCAGTGGCTGTCCAGTGGTCCACTAGGCCCGAACTGGAGCTGGGCCTGCTTATCCATGAGTTCCGCGTGTGGTGCTGGAGCCGGATGCCGGGAGATCCGTCCCCCTCGGCCGAGGGTGGAGAACATTCTGGTGGGGCCGGAGCAACAGCTGCAGCGGAGCCTGACAGAGGTGAGCAGCCTATACCCCAGCGGCCGGTTTCACCTGCGGCGCCTGCCGCGACAGCTTCCACGGCGACAGGGCGTGGTGCGGAGGCGGAGGCGAGGCCTCCCAGGAAGAGGGCCCCGCAAGTGAGTTTTTGGCAGCTGGCAGTGGAGGCCATTAACACCCCCTCGGCAAAGCGTTACGCCGAGCTCGGGAGTCTGAAGTGGACTACCCGCAACCCCCCGATGACGCCACGAGAGCAGTGGCGATGGACCGACACCTTCCTCAGAGGCTGGCTGGAAGGGTCCAACGCGGCACGGAGAGAGTCGGTGGAGGCGTCCCAGACTCGGTGGCGAGTCCTCGAGTTCCACATCTGTGAGGGGTACGGGTTCCTGGAGGAAGAGTGGATCGGGGACGAGGTATTTGTCACCCGTGAGGTCATCAAGCGTGACTACTTGCCCGACCGTCTCCACAACCTACGTGTGGGGGACATTGTCCACTTCGTCAAGTGTGAATGTTCCAGGGGGTGGTACGTGGCTGCACTCACCCGTCCATACAAGTGGGAGGATATCCTTGAGAAGGATAAGCAAGTCCTCCAGCGAAGAGCTAAGAGAGAGGCTAAGCAGCGCTGGGCTAGGGAAGCCCCTAAAGGCTTTCTGTCCCCACCTAAGGCCAGTACTCTGCCAGCAGAGGAGCCTAGGAGGCGGCAGTGGGGAGATATTGTGAGCGACGAGGAGGAGGATGTCGCAAGCGACAAGGAAGCTGATTTCCTTAGTGAGGTGCCAGAGAAGGAATCGGCACCACAACACCCAGGAGGGGCTGAGGCAGTTAAGAAAGGGACTGCCAGAGAGACTCAGGCTAGTGCCAGTCAGGAGGTCCATCATTTTTCTGTTACCAGCTATGGCCCTACCCAGGTCTGCTGTGGCAGTGCTACATCCTCGGACAAGGACCCTGGGCCTAGCAGATACCCCGATCAGCCATGGAAATGGAGGAAGCCACCTTTGTCTGCAGCATGGGCTGCCTTCATGAAGGAGCGACGGGAGGCCCGGAAGAAGTGAGTAGGCTAAAAGGTCCGTTGACCTTTCACCTCTTCTCCTACTAGGACCCACCGGAATGTGGTCCTGTTCCTGGGACTGTTTCCCAATGGGGGCGGAGTGCTCCATGTTGAATTAAGTTTAAAAAAAAAAATGGAGGACTGTTCCCCTACCTCCCAGGCCAGGAAGGCCTTAAGCAGCACCAAAGTTGTGTGCCCAGGAGAGCTGCTCTTTTTGTTTTTACTTTTCATTTTTCTTTTGTTGCACTTGTTGCACCTTTTTCTGCTGGAATTTAAAATGCTGAGACACAGCTTGAGGATGGATATCCTCCAAATCTAAGAGACTTGCGGCCTAGCGGGAAGAAAAGGTGACCCCCGCTAGGGCCAAGAAGAAAGAGACTCACAGGGTGTTACCTGTGACTGTGTGCCTCAGAATGCAGCCCTTGAAGGAGATTGTGGGCTATTGAGGTTTTGGCCTGTCTTAAAAATATGGACATGGACACTCTGTTCCAGGGCCCTTAACCGAGAAGGGCCGGTCTCCCATTTAAGAAGACGTTTTTCAGGACCAGTCGTTTACTAAAATGTTTTAGTAAAATTTAGTAATGTGATATAATGTCATAGCTGCTGATCTGTGTTGATTGTTTAGTGTGGTCGGGGACGACCAAAATTAAAGTGTCGGGGAATGTAATAGTGGGGAAGGGCGTAGCCTTCCCTTGGCACTGAGATAGTTAAAGGAAGTGATCCTGAAGTCAGGCCTCTCTGAACTGTTGGTAGACCAAGCTAAGGGGTTAGCTTTAGTGGTCCAGTCAGTAGAGTAGAGGGGGAACTTAGTGCCCTGATCAAGCCTTGAGTGATATAGAGCTTGTTCCTGGCATAATTCCTTGTGGGCTGCAGTACCTTTAAACAGCCACAAGATGCCACTGTCCTGGGTGCAGATGTTAGGTTGAGTCTGCTAGCAGTGTTACAGACAGTGATGAGTTAATGCTGTGTGATGACAGCTCACTGAGGGTGGGCACATTAGGAAAATCTCTGTTTTAGTTTCCAGAATCAGGAAGTGATTCTTCAGTAAGAGATTGGACAGTGAATTGTTCAGGCAGCCTGACTATAGTGGCTGCTAGGGTAGACGGGAGCTCCATACCCTCAGACAGTGGGATCACCAGTGTGAAAGTCTCCCTATGCAAGAGCAAGAGTCCTGTTAGCTGGCCGGAGAAACTCATCAAAGGTAGTGAGGACCCGGGGCACTTCTAGTCTGCAGGAAGCAGAGGAAGATAAATAGGACTCCAGGCTAAGACGTGGGGGAGAGATATCGGATCCAGATCACTGTTGGTATTTCACAATAGGCTCTTGGGCCAGAGATTAGAGTCACAGAGATGCTTCACTTAAAGAGGGAACCAGGGCTGAAGGAGTTATCAGCGCCTGTGAGAGAGATGATAACCTGTCGGGCCTTATCCATTATATCTGCCTGTAAATATTGTACATATTCCTCTTCCCCAAGTAAAGTCCAAGTTCTGGTTAAGAACCTCGTGTCCTCTGAATTTATTGCTGCCCTGGTCCCAGAAGAGAAATGCCTGGAGACAGCCGCGATCGGATGGCTTGAAGTAAGTGAAGAGCACCACATACACAGCCACACTTCAGAGGGAGGACATGTATTGTCTGTAGGGTGCCAAAGCGAGAGGGGGCTACAGCTCGCCCACGACTACCTCGCTGGGGCACCTTACACATACATTACATTACTTATCCTGTACTGATCCTGTGTTATATCCTGTACTATACTCCAGAGCTGCACTCACTATTCTTCTGGAGCAGTCATTGTGATTTCTCTATAGAAGTGCAAAAAATGCAGTGTTGCACACAAAAAAAGTGTACAAGGAGCTGGTTCATTGCAAACCTTCTCTCAGAGGAAAAGCACCTCCAGTTAACCCTATCCCCATCCCTCTGGACCATAAGGTATGGGGAAAGATTAATCCAGAGCTGCATTCACAATTTCACTGGTTTGAGTGAAAAAATACACCCCTAGCAGCTGAGTTTCTAGTTACTTTCTAATACATCACACTATAGTGGTTGGTGCATTTATGACAATCATAAGAGAAGCATCTATGCAAGTTGTCAGCCAGCTGATTTGTAACAGGGCCTCACATCTAGCACACTTCATTTCTAGTACCAGTCTCCTTATATGAGGCAGAGACCTTTTGGGTCTCCTAAAGGCTCAGAGTCCAGGTGCAGTTGTCTGAGAATGAATACCCAAATTTGGCACAAACCCTTTAAATCTCTGAATAGAGCTTATTGAGTAGAACATCCAACATTGATGAAACTATTGCTCAATTTTTCCAGTGGTTGGAGGTGTACAGTGGGTAATAGTTTTGCTACTGATAGAAAAAAATCCATAAAAATTCCCTTTATTCCAAAATGATCAAAAATCCATATACAAACAGTGGGGAGCAGGGAAACAAATCACGACACGTTTCAAGCGCAAACAGCGCTCTTTCTCAAAGCTTTGAGAAAGAGCGCTGTTTGTGCTCGAAACGCGTCGCCTTGTGTCTCCCTGCTCCCCACTGTTTGTATACGGATTTTTAATCATTTTGGAATAAAGGAAATTTTTATGGATTCTTTTCTACCAGAAGCTGCACTCTTTTTCTAATTCATTCTACTTTCACTGGCCAGGGCGTTGTCCGTGCATGCTGGATATCATCAGACGGTGAGCTGGTTGACTTTGTAAGTTTTGCTACTAACCCTTAAATATTGGATAGTTTCAAGATCTGGGGGATAGGATCTACCACACAAGGGCTCTTATAGGGCTATAATTAAAAAACTATGGTCATGTACAGTTTTTTCTGGTAGTCAGTTGGTCACAGGAGGGGCTTCATTTTCAGAAGGAATTGTCCACCTGAGAGAACTCCATTGACCATCCTCATGCTTCTGACCTTGGTCATAGGAACCACGGACACTGTTTGTGAATATTCCGAATAAGCGACTACCCCAAATGTCACTATGTTATCACTTATTCTTTATTACTTTATCATTATACAGAGATGGTCGTAGGGAAAACAATTACTCAACATCCAGAAATCCTAAAACTGTATAAATCGGAGACTGGCAGAATAAGCTGCAGCTGGGCGAGTACATACTATCATCAGGTCCGAGTTGAATGGAAAAAGCAAATCTCAAGTACTGGAGAAGACAACGGGACCGTGTTATGTTCTACACGGAAGTCCGAACAAAACAGCAGTTCATCAGCGAAAAATAATACAATTACATGTAACGTGACCAATAATAAGACACTGCTGACCATAGAGGGCGTCACAGAGGATGATGAAGGGCGGTATGTCTGTAAACTTATATGGGAGATACCGACACTGCATAAAGCAGAAGGAAATGGAACACGATTATATATCCATGATGGTAAGTAGACATAATTGTACTATAAATTATATATTTCAACTATGACTGCTATTATTATATTTTTGTAATATTTACAGTGGGTATGGTATATTCGTCTCATCAGACCAGAGAATCTTATTTCTCATAGTCTGGGAGTCCTTCATGTGTTTTTGAGCAAACTCTATGTGGGCTTTCATATGTCTTGCACTGAGGAGAGGCTTCCATTGGGCCACTCTGCCTGGTGGAGGGCTGCAGTGATAGTTGACTTTGTGAAACTTTCTCCCATCTCCCTATTACATCTCTGGAGCTCAACCACAGTAACACAGTAGCATAGTTTTTAAGGTTGAAGGAAGACTAAGTCCATCTAGTTCAACCCATAGCCTAACATGTGTTGAACTAGATGGACTTAGTCTTCCTTCAACCTTAAAGTGATCTTGGGGTTCTTCTTTACCTCTCTCACCAAGGCTCTTCTCCCACGATTGCTCAGTTTGGCTGGACGGCCAGGGCTAGGATGACTTCTGGTGGTCCCAAACTACTTCCATTTAAGGATTATGGAGGCCACTGTGCTCTTAGAAACCTTGAGTAATGCAGACATTCTTTTGTAACCTTTGTCAGATCTGTGCCTTGCCACAATTCTGTCTCTGAGCTCCTTGGGCAGTTCCTTTGAGGTCATGATTCTCATTTGGTCTGACATGCACTGTGAGCTGTGAGGTCTTATATAGACAGGTGTGTGCCTTTCCAAATCAAGTCCTATCAGTTTAATTAAACACAGCTGGACTCCCATGAAGGAGTAGAACCATCTCAAGGAGGATCACAAGGAAATGGACAGCACGTGACTTAAATATGAGTGTCTGAATACTTATGACCATGTGATATTTCAATTTTTCTTTTTTAATAAATTTACAAAAATTTCTACATTTCTGTTTTTTTTAGTCAAGATGGAGTACAGAGTGTACTTTAATGAGAAAATAAATGAACTTTTTAGAATTTACCAAATGGCTGCAATGAAAACAAAGAGTGAAAAATTTAAAGGGGTCTGAATGCTTTCCGTACCCACTGTATATATTTATATACAATATATAGTTTTTCAGGCTACAATTAGTGATGAGCGAGCATGCTCGTTACTCGAGATTTACAAGCATGCTCTGGTGTTTTCCAAGTATCTTCAGCATGCTCGAGTGTTATGTTTAGTCACTCCATGTGCATGATTAGCGACTGTTTGACAGCTTTAATACATGTGAGAAATGCCTGTTTGTTAGGCATTCCATTAAAACTGTTAAACAGTCGCAAATCATGCACACGAGTGACTCAAACATAACACCCGAGCACGCTAAAGATACTTGGCGAGCACCCGATCATGCTTGCTGAAAAGGTTAACAGAACATACTCGCTCATCACTAGCTACGATCAATAAACCATGTCAATTCATGTAAAAAAATGGTCCGGACGCCTTATGCAACATTATTTATGCTATATTGTCCTTCTTGAAAAAACAAATAAAGTAGCACTCTGTAACGCCATAGCATGTAAACATGAAATATATGAAATTTGAATTGTATTACTGCTCTAGATAATAAGAAAAAATGGAGATACTAAGAAAAAATGGAGATACTTGGCATATAATTTGGCCAATTCATGCATTCCCAGCTGCCAACAACAAGGCGATCTCTGGTTGCTGGAAACCTACCTAATGTTGAATCCTATCTTAGGCTGACACAGAGTGCAACATTATTTGTTTGTTATGTATACAGATGGCTACTGTTAGTTTGCACCTGTACACACCAGTTTGGAAGTAACAGTCAGTCTTTTGTTATTTGTATATTGGCTCTCTGACCAAGCACTTCACCCATCAGCCCGTAGTGATTTTAATTGCAGCAAGATCCTACCTACCCATAAAAATATAGGCTTCAGCCTAAGAGAGGATTCACCTTAGGTAGGTCCCGAGCAACCGGAGATCGCCTTGTCGTTGGCTGCTAGGCATGCATGAATTGGCCAAATTATGTGCTAAGCATGTCCATTTTTTCTTATTTTCTAAAGCAGTAATGCAGTTTAAACTGCATATATTTCATGTTTACATGCTATAGCACTACTGAGTCAGTGCTACTTTATTTTGTTTGTGATCACCTGAAACGACCGTAGACCATTGTTTGTCCACGTTCTTATGCTCCTACATGAAAAAACTAATAACAAATAAATGAAAACTTAGGAATGATGATTGCTCTGATTTCTACTTATCTTTCGTTACCTATTGGAATATGGACTTATATTTTCAGTGCGCACCACGTATGCTACTAGCAGCTTGTCCCAGAGGTGCATATTCATTGATTGATACGGGAAATCAGCAGTACCATTGCATTCTTAATTTGGACATATAATAACAACCTGTATAATAAACACCATAAAGAGAAAAATATGTGTTTTTCAGTTGACCACAGTTCCCTAAAATAATACAGTAAAGAGCAAGTAAAACATTGTTTGTACCCCAAATTGATATCAATAAAACCATCAGCTCGGGATGCAAAAACAAGCCTTAGGCTATGTGTCCACGATGCAGAAATGCTCAGGATTTTTTCCTGAGCGTTTCTGCATCTCCCTGGCAGAAAAAAACGCATGCGGATTGTACATGCGGATTGTACATGCGTTTTCCTGCCAGGAACATGCGGAAATGGAGCGGTTACCCACTGA
This sequence comes from Phyllobates terribilis, assembly GCF_046119375.1. Lineage (NCBI taxonomy): Eukaryota > Metazoa > Chordata > Amphibia > Anura > Dendrobatidae > Phyllobates > Phyllobates terribilis. The sequence goes on along the minus strand of NW_027362761.1, from coordinate 1,146,790,777 downwards.
CATTTCCGCATGTGGATTGACAAGCGCTTTCCAAGCAATTAGCATCACTTGGAAAGTGCTTGTGACAACTAGGTCACACTATATAAATCCATGCAAACTGCATGGATTTATATAGTGTGACCCGAGAGAGTGGTAAAAATAAAAAAATAAATGTATACTTACCCTCCGATGGCCCCCGATGTCCCGCTCACTCCGTTCTCCCTTGCCGGCAACAGTGAATTGAAAGACCTGCCGACGTCAGCGTCACGTGACCCGTCACATGACTCTGACGTCAGCGCAGGTCCTTCAACTCACTGCAAAGTGCCGGGAACCAAGCAGGAGCGGTGCGCGGGCCGACAGAAGGTAAGTATACATTTATTTTTTATTTTATTCTTTTTTTTACAGATTTTTTAATGGTACCTGGGTGTGGAGGAGAGTCTCCTCTCATCTACACCCGGGTACCATCCGCACATTAGAACGCTTGAATTACGCATGTACATATACAGTGATGCGTAATCCATGCGGTCTAATGCAAGTCAATGACAGCGAAGACGCAGCACTTCCGCAAAATAATTGTTAGTGCTGCGTTTTTTTCCGCAATGATAATCCGCAGCGGAAATTTCTGCAGCATGTGCACAGCACATGCGGATTATCATTGGGGAACATTGCTGCCCTTCTACCATGCGTTTTTAATGCGTTTCCGCAGCTGCAAAAACGCTGCGGAAACGCATTAAAAACGCATCGTGGGCACACAGCCTTATACAGTTCCAATCACAAAAATAATAAAAATGTTAAGGGTCTCGTAAAAGGAAAACAACCTATTTTTTTCTTTTACAAATGTAAAAAAATTTTTCACCACTTGAATAATAAAAAACAATCTGTGCAAATTTGCTGTAGTCGTAATCATACTAAGCTGGAGAATGATGTTTCCAGGTCACTTGTATCATACAATGACTGCCCTAAAAATAAAACCTGGTAGAATTGCATTTCACCATTACAGCCCACTTGGAATTTTTTCCAATTTTTCAGTACAGGATATGGTCATTAAAAACTACGACTTGTCCTGCAAAAAACCCTGTATGTGGACGGAAAAATAAAAAAAGTTATGGCTCTTGGAAGAAGAGAAAAAAAAATAAAAATAACAAAAATCGCCCGGTCTTGAAGGGCTTAATGGGGCATGTTCATTAATGTTAGTCAAATTGTAAAGATCCCATGGGATAATTAGAGGGTTTAGGTGATGGTGGGTACCTGTTTGATAACTGTCTTTCATATTTGCTAGGAAAAACTTGGGAAGTCTAGTAGTCCAAATGTTAATACCCTGCCGTGTTTAGAGGAGGGCATGTATTACACCTAAACCTTGTCGAGGATTCACCACTGCTGGAATATCCTCTCAGCTTTTTAAAATATTGAGTTAAAAGGAACCTATCAGCAGGATTTAGGCCCCCAAGTCACCACCAATTTTTTTTCAGAGACTTTTATCTTCTATCTTTTAGTTTGATTAACATTCCAAAGGCTGTGCATGTTATCACAGACCACCTTCAGCAGCACTTTGCTCATGAGCAGAGCATAGATGAAGCCGTTGTTGGTACACCTTCCACCATTGTGAATGCGCTTAATGCTGCTGAAAGTGGCCTGTAATTACATAGGCAGCCTGTGGGATGTCAATCAAGTCAGGATGCTCTACGGTCAGAATTCCAGCTGTCCTTCTACAGTTTGAGCACTAGTGGCTGCTACTGTTTACCTTAATAATTCTATTGCAATCCCCCTCCTTACCACTGGAGGCTGCTATTGTGTTCTGCAATTGCCCTTTACTAAGATAGCCGATTCTGAACCTGTGGGATCCATCTTGTTTCCTGTTTGGGACTACTTAAAGCTGCATGGATCTCTCATTCATTGTTTGAGTATTGTGTCTAGCTGTTAGCCTAGTTTCCAGTCTACAAGCTCCTGAACATTCTTACCTAGATTGTTCTCACCTACCTAAAGTTTGTTTCCTACAACTCCTTTTGCTATTACAAGAACTTCTACTACAGCTTGCTGTTCCTGCTAGTGCTCCTTCGGCCACTGGTTTCCAGCAGTACTACACCAGTATCGTAATATCTACATAGTTCCCTTGAAACCCTGCCTGTGGCCGGGCTTTAAAGGAGACTGTGATTCTTACTATATGCAGCAATTCTGCGGCATCTCTGTATATAGCACAAGTGATCAGACGATTGCATGTTCAAGCTCCCTTAGGGGACTAACAAGAACAGTGAAAAGTACATTTTTTAAAAGAAAAATATGAAAAAAACCCATAAAAGTTCAAATCACTCCCTTTTTCCCCCCATTAAAAATAAAGATAATTATTTAAAAAAAAAATACATATATGTGTTATTACCTCAGTTGGGGGAGGAAGGTTGAACTTGATGGACCTAGGTCTTTATTCAACCTACGTTACTATGTTACTATGTTAGTGAATTCAGAAAAGTCCAATCTATCAAAATCTAATTGACCCAATTGGCAAACACCGTAAACAGAAAAAAATGCAAAAACGCATGTCCATCTAGCCTCCTCTGCAGCTGAAAACATAGACATCTGATACATGTTGCCCTTCGATCGAGCAGCATGCATCAGCTGTCAGGTTTACTTTAAAAGAACAAACAGCAGATATGACGCGCCCCCTGGGCCATGTTTGTGTAGCGTTGCGCACGCGGGGAATACCCGGAGCCGGATCAGATAGGGGTAGTAGTCCTCGTGGCGGTGACCCGGTCCGTGCCCAGGGTGGTCAAACTAAGTGGCGCTATTGATTTGATGGTATTAGTGTCCGACTACGCCACCCGTTGAATGCGGCTATGAAGCCGCCGCTGCGGGGCAGTCCGCTGAGGCCGGTGGTACGGATGTGCAGCGTGGATGGTATAACCCCCAACGGGAGGGGTATGGCCTCAGGGCAGCTATGTTAGAGATGACAATGGGAGTGATGGTGCGGGTGTCCCAGTACTGATGGTGCAGGTGCGACGACGAAACACGGAGGCTTGAAGTGCAGTTTCAAAAGCTTTACTCACAGTTCTTTACCAGGTCGCCCGTGCACAGTAGGACCACCCGAGTCGTGCTGCGTCCACCAGGTCAGGGACTCGGCCAACTCCCAGGCAGTTCCAGAGCGTGGTCCTGAGCTCCCCTCTCTTCCTTCCTACTGGCCGTCCCCACCAGGGATCCACCTTTGTCCAGCTCCCTCGGGCCTTCTGGTGGTGAAACCTTTCCCGGCTTCCCTGACCCTATACGTGGTATGCCTTCCTGGTGGATATGGTGAGGGGTCGCGCCAAAACTTGTCCACGACCTCCGGTTCCTGGCTAAGGATAATTGGCCTCCACCAGTTTGGGATCCGGTACCCTGCTCTGCCAACCCTTCACCCGTTTCCGTTCTCTCGTGGGATCTCAGGGTTCCCTCTATGCTTTCGTCTCTGGGCCTTTCCTTGCGTCTCTCTTCTTCCTCCTTTTTCCTTCTCTCTCTCTCTGCTTCAGGCCTGGCTCTGGAGCTGGGCCCAGACGGAGCCACAGCTCCCTGTCAGCCCTCTCTGGCTGAGCTCCTCTCTGCACAGAGCAGACCAAAAAGACCTTGTCCTAAGATGGTGCCCACCTTATATACTCCCTCTGACACCCGAGCCCAGGTGACAAGCAACCAATGGGCTCCTACCTATGCCCAGAGTCCCTCCCCTGTCTGCTCCTACACCACTGGGATGTTCCTCCCCCCTCCCCACTCCAGCCAGGGACAGAAGCTGTCGTACCTGCACATCTATCTGGTGGGAGTACCGTTGATCTGTCCCCCGGAAATGGGGTGAGTGTAGTGCATGCAGCTAACTGAGCCCAGTTCCACACTCCATCCTTACTCGGGAGTGGAATACCACACCTCTGGTCTGAGGTGCAATACCCCTGTAGCAGCCGAGTCCTCGGGGTGCTACATTCCCCCCTGGTAAACCACAGCACGTCCTCGGGCTGTAAAAGAGCAAAGGCAAATTAAAACATACAAAAATTTTTAAAGTGCACTCACATATAAGATATTAACTTATGAACTCATCCCTTTATGGGAGGTACTTTTCTCTTTTAGCATACTATACGTTATAAAATATTACAATATTACAAGTAACTTTTTACTTTATCATTTTAGCAGTATAAACTTTCAATATATAACCTTTTCATATAAAACACATTCTTTATCTTCTGGCCACGGTGCAACTTGTGACCAGGTAAAGTGCAACAGTCACCAATTCCGTAGTAGAAAAAAAAAAACAGTTCCTTATAAAACCAGTAGGAGGCGCTTTAAGAAGCGCAACTATTTACAGGGTGTTGACCTCTCTCAGTCCTCGGCCAGTGAGAATAGGGGAATGGCTGCTCACAGTCCTCAGCCTGGTAATGGATAGGGGCACACAGGAAACAGTTCTTTAACTGTTCCACACTAGTCCCAACGGGGACCACACTTCACTCAGCAACAGTTTCAGCAACAGTTCTCATACCCTGACGGGTAACTATATACAGTACTTTGTTTATGCTACTTCCTTCAGTAGCGGTATCCTCTCCTTGTCTCCTCCTGAGGGTAGTCTTCAGACCCGTCCGGGTCCTCTTGGCTTTCCTCATATTGTATCTCCTCCTCAGTCAGCCGGTGTACGTGAAGGGCGTACGGTCCTTTAGCACACTGATGCCGGGTGAAGGTGACCTCATCACCCGGGTAGAGGTCACGTCCGCGATGTCCCTCCGGCAGGTGGCTCTCGACATCCCTGCGGGTGACAAAGACGTCGCCGGGGGTTCGGTGATCCCGGATAAAGCCCCAGCCATGCTCCAGCTGGAACTTTATTACGGTCCCGGTGGCGCGGGGACCGTGGGCAGCACGGGGGTTTCGTCGGGCTCGGCGTTTCTGCTCCGCGCTCCGGACCTGCAGCTGTTCTTCGCGGATCCGCCTCTCTCGTCGTTCTCTCCCGAAGACCTCTAGCTGCTGACGGCAGCACTCCTCACGCCGGGCTGCGTCCGCCCGGGTCTCCTGGGTAAACCCCATTAGGTTCTCACCGGTGGGGTCCCATGCAAACTGGGCTTCCTCCAACGGGAGCGGGACAATTTTGGTGGGCGCCGGAGCCGGGATTAGAGGCTCACACAGGGGCCGTTCCCTCCGGAGTCGGGGATTGATGTACTCCGGTGGCCAAACGAAGGGCAGCCCGTCCGGGCTAGTATGCTGTGCAAACAGATCTTCACCCAGGGGTGGCACGGTGGAGGTAGAGGGCGCTGTAGGGGCAGCGGCGCCCGGGAGTGCTCGGCCTTGCGTCCAGGCCGTAGGCATCCTGTCTGGATTCAAGTATGGCGCCTTCCGGGAGGAGGGCGCTGTTGAGACCGCGGCTCCCGAGGGTACTCGGCCTTGCGACCAGGCCGGTGGCACTTCCTCTTTTGCCGCGCTCAGGGTCAAGGGGCGTGGCGCAGAAGGGGGCATGACCGCGGCTCCGGCCGCTTGAGGCCTAGTTGGGAGCAGTGGCGGTGCGGCAACGGGCGCGATGAGGGTGACTTCGGGCTCTGCGACGGGGAGCTGGGGCAGGCTTACGGCTACTGTGCTCGGGGTGATGACGTCCCCATTACCTGCTTCCATCCCTGCGGCTCCCTCCGCGGCGTCGTCTCCGGCCTTCGTCCCTCCTGCACCATCCTCAGGGGCAGACATGCTCCACGTTGCGGGTGGCGTCCTCTGCTGGCGGGTTCCAGCCTGCTGGGCCATCTCCCTCCTCCATTCGGCCAGTGCTTCTTGTTGTACTCGGGCCATCTTCCGGGCCAAGGCCTCCAGCGCAGTCTGTGCACGCTCCCGATCTCTGGGGAGCTGTGCCAGGATCTCCACCAGGCCTTCTGGGGTGGCGGCCTGCAGCAGGCCCCGGACCACGGGGTCGGTACCGCTTGTCTCTTCCTCCATCCCCGGGTGCGATCTGTCCAGACTCCTCCATGCCGCACCCATCTTCTCCGTTTTGTTCTCTATCCGCCCCCCTTGGGAGTGGTCCCGGGGCAACTTGGTGAAAGTCAGTTTCAGGGGCAGACCCCCCACTTTGATGGACATTTCCATGGTGGTAGTCTCGGCTAGTGGGGGCGGTCTCCGCTTTTGGCGCCCTTCTGGGACCACGCCCACGATGGGAGGTGGTCTCTTGCCACTCTCCGGCATGCCCACAATGGCGCCCGCTCTGCCAGGGCGGGAAACTGTCCAAGATGGCGGGAATCGTCTACTGATGGCGGGAAACTTCGTGGATGGCGGGCAAAGGCTGCAGATGGCGGGCAAACGGCGGGAAATGACTCCGGACGGCGTCCGATGGCGGGAACCCTCTGGAATTGGCGGGAGACTCCTTTTTGCGGTATATATGCACTTTTCTTCAGGCACGCAGTACCCGGTGGTTGCGGGCACGTAATCCTGCCGACTACGCCAAAGTTGACGCGCCCCCTGGGCCATGTTTGTGTAGCGTTGCGCACGCGGGGAATACCCGGAGCCGGATCAGATAGGGGTAGTAGTCCTCGTGGCGGTGACCCGGTCCGTGCCCAGGGTGGTCAAACTAAGTGGCGCTATTGATTTGATGGTATTAGTGTCCGACTGCGCCACCCGTTGAATGCGGCTATGAAGCCGCCGCTGCGGGGCAGTCCGCTGAGGCCGGTGGTACGGATGTGCAGCGTGGATGGTATAACCCCCAACGGGAGGGGTATGGCCTCAGGGCAGCTATGTTAGAGATGACAATGGGAGTGATGGTGCGGGTGTCCCAGTACTGATGGTGCAGGTGCGACGACGAAACACGGAGGCTTGAAGTGCAGTTTCAAAAGCTTTACTCACAGTTCTTTACCAGGTCGCCCGTGCACAGTAGGACCACCCGAGTCGTGCTGCGTCCACCAGGTCAGGGACTCGGCCAACTCCCAGGCAGTTCCAGAGCGTGGTCCTGAGCTCCCCTCTCTTCCTTCCTACTGGCCGTCCCCACCAGGGATCCACCTTTGTCCAGCTCCCTCGGGCCTTCTGGTGGTGAAACCTTTCCCGGCTTCCCTGACCCTATACGTGGTATGCCTTCCTGGTGGATATGGCGAGGGGTCGCGCCAAAACTTGTCCACGACCTCCGGTTCCTGGCTAAGGATAATTGGCCTCCACCAGTTTGGGATCCGGTACCCTGCTCTGCCAACCCTTCACCCGTTTCCGTTCTCTCGTGGGATCTCAGGGTTCCCTCTATGCTTTCGTCTCTGGGCCTTTCCTTGCGTCTCTCTTCTTCCTCCTTTTTCCTTCTCTCTCTCTCTGCTTCAGGCCTGGCTCTGGAGCTGGGCCCAGATGGAGCCACAGCTCCCTGTCAGCCCTCTCTGACTGAGCTCCTCTCTGCACAGAGCAGACCAAAAAGACCTTGTCCTAAGATGGTGCCCACCTTATATACTCCCTCTGACACCCGAGCCCAGGTGACAAGCAACCAATGGGCTCCTACCTATGCCCAGAGTCCCTCCCCTGTCTGCTCCTACACCACTGGGATGTTCCTCCCCCCTCCCCACTCCAGCCAGGGACAGAAGCTGTCGCACCTGCACATCTATCTGGTGGGAGTACCGTTGATCTGTCCCCCGGAAATGGGGTGAGTGTAGTGCATGCAGCTAACTGAGCCCAGTTCCACATTCCATCCTTACCCGGGAGTGGAATACCACACCTCTGGTCTGAGGTGCAATACCCCTGTAGCAGCCGAGTCCTCGGGGTGCTACAGATACTCACCCTCCCCAGGTCCAGACCCCTTTCCATACCCCATTCCTATCCCTAAATGTGCCTCTGTGGTCTAATATCGCAATATCATAGTGCCACATACAGAAAACAGAGAGTGCCTGGAAGATTTGCCAACTCTCACAGGAGTCCACAAGGTGAGGTATACAGGTCATATAGAAACAAAATATTAGGTCATTTACGTATTTAGAGTGGAACGGTGTTTCCATTCACGTCTGTGTGGTTTTCTTAGATGATGATGGCGCTCACTAACTATTACTATGTTGATTGAGTAAGGTTAGATGCATGTCTTCTGTCCTGATAATGGGAAATTAAAAATTGCTGTCATTTTTTGCCTCCTGCTCTGCACAATGTGTAATCCTTGCTGATCACTATATGCTTGCATTTAATTTTATATTAAAAGGAAAGGGGAAAGGAAGGGAATCGAATGTGAATAAAAGTTTCCTTCATTTTTATTCAGTGTTTGTGCATACATTAAAAATAAGTCTCTTCTTTTTCTTGCACAATGTCCTGGCAGTTTATGTACATGACATAATATTAGTCTTGCTAAGGCCTGACATAATTTAAGGACATATACAGAAAGATTATTCAATTACCTACTGCCTGAATTTTAGGGTCAGTCTTCTACAACCAATACTGTGTAGTTCAGTTGCGTATTCAGAGGCCTTCATATATAAGTGCACACTACGATCTCTATATAACTAACATATGGAACGCTGAATATAGCTGAATGAAGATTGGATGAAGCATTTCTATGCGAAAAGTGCGTCGGGTGCGGTGTACCCATGATATCTTACCCTGCTCCTGATTCACACTTTCCAGCAGATGGGTATTGCATATACCTATTCACTGCCTCTCTATCCAGAATGGTTTCTTCTCTGTGTACTTACTAGTGAATTCTTCACTGGCATGCATGTGTGGTATTTTTCTTGCGTGGCATACTTGTATTAGCCATGACTATTTATTTTGTGCCATATTTCCTGATCAAAATATTCACATAAAGTATGTGCATGTACAAGGTATATGTCTATTTTAATACTTAAATTTATACATTTTTAATATACCCAGGTTATCTGTTTATCTAACAGAAGAAATAGGTTATAATTTGTGTATTGTTATATACACTGCTCAAAAAAATAAAGGGACCACTTAAACAACAGAATATAACTCCAAGTAAATCAAACTTCTGTGAAATCAAACTGTCCACTTAGGAAGCAACACTGATTGACAATCAATTTCACATGCTGTTGTGCAAATGGAATAGACAATAGATGGAAATTATTGGCAATTATCAAGACACCCTCAATAAAGGAGTGGTTCTGCAGGTGGGGACCACAGACCACATCTCAGTACCAATGCTTTCTGGCTGATGTTTTGGTCACTTTTGAATGCTGGTTGTGCTTTCACACTCGTGGTAGCATGAGACGGACTCTACAACCCACAGAAGTTGCTCAGGTAGTGCAGCTCATCCAGGATGGCACATCCATGCGAGCTGTGGCAAGAAGGTTTGCTGTGTCTGTCAGCGTAGTGTCCAGAGGCTGGAGACGCTACTAGTAGACAGGCCAGTACACCAGGAGACGTGGAGGGGGCCGTAGGAGGGAAACAACCCAGCAGCAGGACCCCTACCTCCGCCTTTGTGCAAGGAGGAACAGGAGGAGCACTGCCAGAGCCCTGCAAAACAAACTTCAGCAGACCACAAATGTGCATGTGTGCACAAACGGTTAGAAACCAACTCCATGAGGGTGGTATGAGGGCCCGATGTCCACACATGGGGGTTGTGCTCACAGCCCAACACCGTGCAGGACGCTTGGCATTTGCCATAGAACACCAGGATTGGCAAAGTCCTGTGCTCTTCAAAGATGAAAGTAGGTTCACACTGAGCACATGTGACAGACGTGACAGAGTCTGGAGACGCCGTGGAGAGCGATCTGCTGCCTGCAACATCCTTCAGCATGACCCGTTTGGCAGTGGGTCAGTAATGGTGTGGGGTGGCATTTCTTTGGAGGGCCGCACAGCCCTCCATGTGCTCGCCAGAGATAGCCTGACTGCCATTAGGTACCGAGATGAGATCCTCAGACCCCTTGTGAGCCCATATGCTGGTGCGGTTGGCCCTGGGTTCCCCCTAATGCAGGATAATGCCAGACCTCATGTGGCTGGAGTGAGTCAGCAGTTCCTGCAAGATGAAGGCATTGAAGCTATGGACTGGCCCGTCCGTTCCCCAGACCTGAATCCGATTGAGCACATCTGGGACATCATGTCTAGCTCCATCCACCAACGTCACGTTGCACCACAGACTGTCCAGGAGGAGTTGGCGGATGCTTTAGTCCAGGTCTGGGAGGAGATCCCACAGGAGACCATCCGCAACCTCATCAGGAGCATGCCCAGGCGTTGTAGGGAGGTCATACAGGCACGTGGAGGCCACTCACAATACTGAGCCTCATTTTGACTTGTTTTAAGGACATTACATCAAAGTTGGATCAGCCTGTAGTGTGTTTTTCCACTTTAATTTTTGGGGTGACTCCAAATCCAGGCCTCCATTGGTTAATAAATTTGATTTCCATTGATGATTTTTGTGTGATTTTGTTGTCAGCACATTCAACTTTGTACAGAACAAAGTATTCAATGAGAATATTTCATTCATTCAGATCTAGGATGTGTTATTTGAGTGTTCCCTTTATTTTTTTGAGCAGTGTACAGTGCTGGCCAAAAGTATTGGCACCCCTGCAATTCTGTCAGATAATACTCAGTTTCTTCCTGAAAATGATTGCAATCACAAATTCTTTGGTATTATTCTCTTCATTTAATTTGTCTTCAATGAAAAAAACACAGAAAGAATTGTCCTAAAGCCAAATTGGATATAATTCCACACCAAACCTAAAAAAGGGGGTGGACAAAAGTATTGGCACCATTTGAAAAATCATGTGATGCTTCTCTAATTCGTGTAATTAACAGCACCTGTAAATTACCTGTGGCACCTAACACGTGTTGGCAATAACTAAATCACACTTGCAGCCAGTTAACATGGATTAAAGTTGACTCAACCTCTGTCCTGTGTCCTTGTGAGTATCACATTGAGCATGGAGAAAAGAAAGAAGACCAAAGAACTGTCTGAGGACTTGAGAAACCAAATTGTGAGGAAGCATGAGCAATCTCAAGGCTACAAGTCCATCTCCAAAGACCTGAATGTTCCTGTGTCTTCCGTGCGCAGTGTCATCAAGAAGTTTAAAGCCCATGGCACTGTGGCTAACCTCACTAGATGTGGATGTAGCACCCCGAGGACTCGGCTGCTACAGGGGTATTGCACCTCAGACCAGAGGTGTGGTATTCCACTCCCGGGTAAGGATGGAGTGTGGAACTGGCCTCAGTTAGCTGCATGCACTACACTCACCCCATTTCCGGGGGACAGATCAACGGTACTCCCACCAGATAGATGTGCAGGTACGACAGCTTCTGTCCCTGGCTGGAGTGGGGAGGGGGGGAGGAACATCCCAGTGGTGTAGGAGCAGACAGGGGAGGGACTCTGGGCATAGGTAGGAGCCCATTGGGTGCTTGTCACCTAGGCTCGGGTGTCAGAGGGAGTATATAAGGTGGGCACCATCTTAGGACAGGGTCTTTTTGGTCTGCTCTGTGCAGAGAGGAGCTCAGCCAGAGAGGGCTGACAGGGAGCTGTGGCTCAGTCTGGGCCCAGCTCCAGAGCCAGGCCTGGAGAGGAGGCCTGAAGCAGAGAGAGAGAGAAAGGAGAAGAAGGAGGAACAGAAACACCAGGAGAGGCCCAGAGACGCAAGAGAAGAGGGAACCCTGAGATCCCACGAGTTAACGGGTGAAGGGTTGGCAGAACAGGGTACCGGATCCCAAACTGGTGGAGGCCAATTATCCTCAGCCAGGAACCGGAGGCCGTGGATAAGTTTTGGCGTGACCCCTCGCCATATCCACCAGGAAGGCATACCACGTATAGGGTCAGGGAAGCCGGGAAAGGTTTCACCACCAGAAGGCCCGAGGGAGCTGGACAAAGGTGGATCCCTGGTGGGGACGGCCAGTAAGAAGGAAGAGAGGGGAGCTCAGGACCACGCTCTGGAACTGCCTGGGAGTTGGCCGAGTCCCGCACCTGGTGGACGCAGCACGGCTCGGGTGGTCACTCTTGGCCGAAGTGATCTGAACACCAACTGTGAGTAAAGCTGTGAAAACTGCAATGCACGTCTCTGAGCTTCCTTGTCACACTACTACCACTATCATCATTCCCTGCTTCACCAGCTGCCCTGAGGCTATACCTCTCCCGTTGGGGGTTATGCCATCCACGCTGCACAACCACACCATCGGCCTCAGCGGTCTGCCCTGCAGCGGCGGCTTCATAGCCGCATTCAACGGGTGGCGTAGTCGGACACTAATACCATCATATCAATAACTGCCACTTAGTTTGACCACCCTGGGCACGGACCGGGTCACCGCCACGAGGACTACTACCCCCATCGGATCCGGCTCCGGATATTCCCCGCGCGCGCACGCGCGCAACGCTACGCAACATGGCCCAGGGGGCGCGTCAACTTTGGCGTAGTCGGCAGGATTACGTGCCCGCAACCACCGGGTACTGCGTGCCTGAAGAAAAGTTCACATTTACCTCAAAAAGGAGTCTCCCGCCAATTCCAGAGGGTGCCCGCCATCGGACGCCGTCCGGGGTCGTTTCCCGCCGTTTGCCCGCCATCTGCAGCCTTTGCCCGCCATCAGCGAAGTTTCCCGCCATCAGGAGACGATTCCCGCCATCTGAGACGGTTTCCCGCCCTGGCAGAGCGGACGCCATTATGGGCGTGCCAGAGGGTGGCAAGAGACCACCTCCCATCGTGGGCGCGGCCCCAGAAGGGCGCCAAAAGCGGAGACCGCCCCCACCAGCCGAGACTACCACCATGGAAATGTCCATCAAAGTGGGGGGTCTGCCCCTGAAACTGACTGTCACCAAGTTGCCCCGGGACCACTCCCAAGGGGGGTGGATAGAGAACAAAATGGAGAAGATGGGTGCAGCCTGGAGGAGTCTGGACAGATCGCACCCGGGGATGGAGGAAGAGACAAGCGGTACCGACCCCGTGGTCCGGGGCCTGCTGCAGGCCTCCACCCCAGAAGGCCTGGTGGAGATCCTGGCACAGCTCCCCAGAGATCGGGAGCGTGCACAGACTGCGCTGGAGGCCTTGGCCCGGAAGATGGCCCGAGTACAACAAGAAGCACTGGCCGAATGGAGGAGGGAGATGGCCCAGCAGGCTGGAACCCGCCAGCAGAGGACGCCACCCGCAACGTGGGGCATGTCTGCCCCTGAGGATGGTGCAGGAGGGACGAAGGCCGGAGACGACGCCGCGGAGGGAGCCGCAGGGATGGAAGCAGGTAATGGGGACGTCACCACCCCGAGCCCAGTAGCCGAAAGCCTGCCCCAGCTCCCCGTCGCAGAGCCCGAAGTCCCACTCACCGCGCCCGTTGCCGCACCGCCACTGCTCCCAACTAGGCCTCAAGCGGCCGGAGCCGCGGTCACGCCCCCTTCCGCGCCACGCCCCTTGACCCTGAGCGCGGCAAAAGAGGAAGTGCCCCCTGCCTGGTCGCAAGGCCGAGTACCCCCGGGCGCCGCGGTCTCAACAGCGCCCTCCTCCCGGAAGGCGCCATACTTGAATCCAGACAGGATGCCTACGGCCTGGACACAAGGTCGAGCACCCCCGGGCGCCGCTGCCCCTACAGCGCCCTCTACCTCCACCGTGCCACCCCTGGGTGAAGATCTGTTTGCACAGCATACTAGCCCGGACGGGCTGCCCTTCGTTTGGCCACCGGAGTACATCAATCCCCGACTCCGGAGGGAACGGCCCCTGTGTGAGCCTCTAATCCCGGCTCCGGCGCCCGCCAAAATTGTCCCGCTCCCGTTGGAGGAAGCCCAGTTTGCATGGGACCCCACCGGTGAGAACCTAATGGGGTTTACCCAGGAGACCCGGGCGGACGCAGCCCGGCGTGAGGAGTGCTGCCGTCAGCAGCTAGAGGTCTTCGGGAGAGAACGACGAGAGAGGCGGATCCGCGAAGAACAGCTGCAGGTCCGGAGCGCGGAGCAGAAACGCCGAGCCCGACGAAACCCCCGTGCGGCCCACTGTCCCCGCGCCACCGGGACCGTAATAAAGTTCCAGCTGGAGCATTGCTGGGGCTTTATCCGGGATCACCGAACCCCCGGTGACGTCTTTGTCACCCGCAGGGATGTCGAGAGCCACCTGCCGGAGGGACATCGCGGACGTGACCTCTACCCGGGTGATGAGGTCACCTTCACCCGGCATCAGTGTGCTAAAGGACCGTACGCCCTTCACGTACACCGGCTGACTGAGGAGGAGATACAATATGAGGAAAGCCAAGAGGACCCGGACGGGTCTGAAGACTACCCTCAGGAGGAGACAAGGAGAGGATACAGCTACTGAAGGAAGTAGCATAAACAAAGTACTGTATATAGTTACCCGTCAGGGTATGAGAACTGTTGCTGAAACTGTTGCTGAGTGAAGTGTGGTCCCCGTTGGGACTAGTGTGGGACTGTTAAAGAACTGTTTCCTGTGTGCCCCTATCCATTACCAGGCTGAGGACTGTGAGCAGCCATTCCCCTATTCCCACTGGCCGAGGACTGAGAGCGGCCATACCCTGTAAATAGTTGCGCTTCCTAAGGCGCCCCCTACTGGTTTTATAGAAGAACTGTTTTCCTACTACAGAATTAGTGACTGTTGCACTTTACCTGGTCACAAGTTGCACGGTGACCAGAGATCAAGAACGTGTTGATCAAGAATGTTTTATATGAAAAAGTTTTTATGATGCTAAAAGAGTTAATGGCATTTTCTGATAATGTTTTCGTAATGTTTTATACCTGTAAAGTTAGAAGAGAAAAGTACCTCCCATAAAGGGATGAGTTCATAAGTTAATAACTTATATATGAGTGCACTTTAAAATTTTGTATGTTGTAATTTGCTTTTGCTCTATTCCAGCCCGAGGACGTGCTGTGGTTTACCGGGGGGGAATGTAGCACCCCGAGGACTCGGCTGCTACAGGGGTATTGCACCTCAGACCAGAGGTGTGGTATTCCACTCCCGGGTAAGGATGGAGTGTGGGACAGAGCTCAGATAGCTGCATGCACTACACTCACCCCATTTCCGGGGAACAGATCAACGGTACTCCCACCAGATAGATGTGCAGGTACGACAGCTTCTGTCCCTGGCTGGAGTGGGGAGGGGGGGAGGAACATCCCAGTGGTGTAGGAACAGACAGGGGAGGGACTCTGGGCATAGGTAGGAGCCCATTGGGTGCTTGTCACCTGGGCTCGGGTGTCAGAGGGAGTATATAAGGTGGGCACCATCTTAGGACAGGGTCTTTTTGGTCTGCTCTGTGCAGAGAGGAGCTCAGCCAGAGAGGGCTGACAGGGAGCTGTGGCTCAGTCTGGGCCCAGCTCCAGAGCCAGGCCTGGAGAGGAGGCCTGAATCAGAGAGAGAGAGAAAGGAGAAGAAGGAGGAACAGAAACACCAAGAGAGGCCCAGAGACGCAAGAGAAGAGGGAACCCTGAGATCCCACGAGTTAATGGGTGAAGGGTTGGCAGAACAGGGTACCGGATCCCAAACTGGTGGAGGCCAATTATCCTCAGCCAGGAACCGGAGGTCGTGGATAAGTTTTGGCGCGACCCCTCGCCATATCCACCAGGAAGGCATACCACGTATAGGGTCAGGGAAGCCGGGAAAGGTTTCACCACCAGAAGGCCCGAGGGAGCTGGACAAAGGTGGATCCCTGGTGGGGACGGCCAGTAGGAAGGAAGAGAGGGGAGCTCAGGACCACGCTCTGGAACTGCCTGGGAGTTGGCCGAGTCCCGCACCTGGTGGATGCAGCACGGCTCGGGTGGTCACTCTTGGCCGAAGTGATCTGAACACCAACTGTGAGTAAAGCTGTGAAAACTGCAATGCACGTCTCTGAGCTTCCTTGTCACACTACTACCACTATCATCATTCCCTGCTTCACCAGCTTCCCTGAGGCTATACCTCTCCCGTCGGGGGTTATACCATCCACGCTGCACAACCACACCATCGGCCTCAGCGGTCTACCCTGCAGCGGCGGCTTCATAGCCGCATTCAACGGGTGGCGTAGTCGGACACTAATACCATCATATCAATAACTGCCACTTAGTTTGACCACCCTGGGCACGGACCGGGTCACCGCCACGAGGACTACTACCCCCATCGGATCCGGCTCCGGGTATTCCCCGCGCGCGCACGCGCGCAACGCTACGCAACATGGCCCAGGGGGCGCGTCATGGACAGAAAAGAAAAATTGACAAGAGATTTCAACGCAAGATTGTGCGGATGGTGGATAAAGAAACTCGACTAACATCCAAACAAGTTCAAGCTGCCCTGCAGTCTGAGGGTACAACAGTGTCAACCCGTACTATCCGTCGGCGTCTGAATGAAAAGGGACTGTATGGTAGGATACCCAGGAAGACCCCACTTCTTACCCCGAGACATAAAAAAGCCAGGCTGGAGTTTGCCAAAACTTACCTGAGAAAGCCTAAAACGTTTTGGAAGAATGTTCTCTGGTCAGATGAGACAAAAGTAGAGCTTTTTGGGAAAAAGCATCAACATAGAGTGTACAGGAAAAAAAAGAGGCATTCAAAGAAAAGAACACGGTCCCTACAGTCAAACATGGCGTAAGTTCCCTGATGTTTTGGGGTTGCTTTGCTGCCTCTGGCACTGGACTGCTTGACCGTGTGCATGGCATTATGAAGTCTGAAGACTACCAACAAATTTTGCAGCATAATGTAGGGCCCAGTGTGAGAAAGCTGGGTCTCCCTCAGAGGTCATGGGTCTTCCAGCAGGACAATGACCCAAACCCACTTCCAAAAGCACTATAAAATGGTTTGAGAGAAAGCACTGGAGACTTCTAAGGTGGCCAGCAATGAGTCCAGACCTAAATCCCATAGAACACCTGTGGAGAGATCTCAAAATGGCAGTTTGGAGAAGGCACCCTTCAAATATCAGGGACTTGGAGCAGTTTGCCAAAGAAGAATGGTCTACAATTCCAGCAGAGCATTGTAAGAAACTCATTGATGGTTACCGGAAGCGGTTGTTCGCAGTTATTTTGGCTAAAGGTTGTGCAACCAAGTATTAGGCTGAGGGTGCCAATACTTTTGTCTGGCCCTTTTTTGGAGTTTTGTGTGAAATGATTAATGATTTGATTTTTGCTTCATTCTTTTTTGAGTTTTTTCCTTGCAAGCAAATTAAATGAAGAGAATAATACCAAAGAATTTGTGATTGCAATCATTTTCAGGAAGAAACTGAGTATTATCTGACAGAATTGCAGGGGTGCCAATACTTTTGGCCAGCACTGTATATACCAGATGTACTTGTTTTTGTACTGTACCTTGAATGTGACGTCTCAATTCCATTTTGTGGGCATTTTTTTTTCTGTTTCATAATTGAATAAAAATTACCTTTTTTATTATTTTACGCCTTGCATTTTTTTTGGGGGGGTTATTATTAATAGTGCATAAGAGCCTTTCATAAGGATTGTGGCTTTAGGTATTTAATTATAACTGAATAATATAGCAACAATATCCAAGCATTCAACAATGAATGAAAAAAATGTGAAAGTATGCTCATAGTACACTTTATAATTTTTCATTTGCATACCTCACATTAAAACTCTGAGTGGCTTAAAGGGGTTGTTTGGTCTGCTTGTCACATTCTATATGACTACAGACTTCTGAATCCTTACAGAGTGTTCACCGCGATTTGTATACATGCAGTCACATGCCAACTAGACATTCTCAGCTTCACTCAATTCATTTGTATTGAGAACGTCTAGTTGGAATGTTGACAGAAGTATGCAAATTGCATACTTCTGGTGACTTGCCCACCTGCTCTCAGCCACAACACCGGGGAATCCTAACAGTGTGCTTTGCGCACGCTGAAAGGATTCAAAAATCTCCAGTCACACCGAGTGATTTCAGACTTCTACCAGAAGACCGATAACTCCTTTAATGTTGTTGTTTTCTATTCTAATTTATTTGACCAAAGCAGACTTAAATAGGGAATAAAACCTATGTTCTCCCCCTTCTCTTATTACATTTAATTTATATTGGTAGCAAATTACAATATCTAAGAGGGGACATTGGCCACTATACCTAGTGGCAGCAAAATTATTTTACCTGCCACATCATGTCAGGACTTAGTGTGGAATTATAGCTGTCTTCATGATTATAATTGCTATAATGCAAGATAGTGGTTCAACTAATATTATGCCCTGTGCATAAACTGCAGGGACATAGTGCAAAAAAGAGACTTATTTTAAATGTATACACATACATTATGGTTTTAACATTGAATAGTATTAAAGTATAATTGAATTGACATTCTATTCCCTTCTTCCCTTTTCTCTTTAATCTATTATTACTTTAAGTGGTGTACACTAATGTGAATTCAAGTAAACTTAGTAGAATTTCATATTTTAAGTGAACATTTCTCCTATTTTAACAATGTATTTTTTTCCAAACTTTTAGGTTTTCAAAATCATAATCCTGCCATTGGTGTCATTGCCATATTTCCTTTTTTGGCAATTGCAGTGTACTGTGTGTGCAGAAGAAAGAAACAAAAATGTATGTATATATTAAGGTGTAATTCTCAAAAAAGTCATAAAAAACATACATGTGCAATGTATTGATTTCTGTTGCAAGGGAGAAGAAGCTACCTGGTCTATCCTAGAAGAAGCTATCTATTTCCTGGTCTATCGTAGAAGAAACTAGCTATTTCCTAGTTATTTTTTCATTACATAGAAGAAGCTATTTCCTAATCTATCCTAGAAGCTATTTCCTGGTCTACCCTAGAAGAAGCTATCTATTTCCTAGTTATTTTTTCATTACATAGGAAATGAAATTAGCTATTTTCTGTTCTATCATAGAAGATACTAGCTATATCCTAGTTATTTTTTTATTACATAGGAGAAGAAGCTAGCTATTTCCTATTCTATCCTGAAAGAAGCAAGCTATTTCCTAGCTATTTTTTCATTACATAGAAGAAGCTAGCTAATTCCTCCTCCAGTCCTGTTCACTGTATCATTTCAGCACTTCCTGCTTTTGAACATATTGAAAAAATTAATAATGTAAGGAGACGGACCTGAGTGAACATGTGACAGAAGAAACCAACCTCATAAAACCCAAAGGGCTTTGGAAAATCAATTTTTTTTTTCGCAACCTCTCATTTGCACAAAAAAAATGCGACTTTTGATGTGTTTACGCCATAGCCGTACCAGTTCTGACAAAGTGGGTGGAGCTGGAGTAGGACGGCGGCCACTACACACCTCGCCTGATTCATTAAGAGGGGCGCAACTCTTAATAAATTAGGAGTATTAGCTCCAAAATGTCCCCTAATCAAGTCCAGCAAGAGAATCACCCCCAAAGTGTTGAATATTCTGTACTGTTTTTTTACTTGTATAAACTGTCAAATCTCATTAGAAGCTGTGCCTAAATCCTGACAGAAATTTGTGACCATGGCACAACTGTACTGTAACAATAATGAGCAATTCAATTTGTGCTTCCCTGTTCTGGCATCCAGTTCCATCCTCCATGGCGGTGTGTCTTCATCTTTGCGCCTGGTATCCTCACCCGGAATCCTGGGGCACTTTTGGCACTTACTAGGGTTAACACGATGTATTAACTTGTGTCGCGCCATCATGACTTTACAAGCCTAGTAAGTGTCAGAGGTGCTAGGCAGTATCGACCTGGGGTGTGAAGGGCCGACCTCTAATATTGACTCCTGATATCCACTAGTCAGCGACATCAAATATTACATTACCCCCATTCATAAATGTACTTCTGCTTCTATATTATAGTAAACTGAGTAAAAAAATTATTAGATGCTACCATTGTCTGTATTGTGACAGAGTCACTGGTGTTTTACGTGAGGGGAGGTATGTGTCACTATGGCTGCTAGCCTGTGTGAACTGAACCTACAAGTTTTCCCCAGCATGTTTTGTGTTGGGACTGTAATCACCATTTTGAAGGGAGTGGTTTTGTGTGAATGGCATGGAGATCGGGTGGGAAGTCATCCACCCTACCACCCCTCATGGTGTGGCTGAGCAAGGTTAAATGCTCAGTCACTATTTTTTTTGCTGTAGTCTGGTCTGGAGAGTGAAGTCTCTAGGCTGTGTGTGGTGAAGCCAGATAGCAACACCGAAGGACTGGTGTTTGGTGGGACTTCACTGTGCTACCAGGAGCGGGCGAAGCCTCGCTCGCTTATGGACTTTTATCTTTATACTTTATCTTTTGCTTTCCCATTATCCCAGAGAGGACTTGTTTATTTTTGTGGAAACGCTGCTGGAGTTTATGCCATATAATAAACTAGCAGGGAGTTAACCCGAGACGTGTGTCCTTTGTCTGCCTCTGTGAGAGCCGAGCAAGTCGCTTTACCAGAGCGTATACAGAACCAAGTGTATTGTGCCAACTAATACTCATATTTAGGAGGTGCAGAGCCCACTCTGGCCTAGGGGCCAATTGGGGATTCAACTGATTCCCTATGGCACAGTCGGAGCCTACTGCTGGGTGCAGTGAAGCTTGGCTGCCATGGAGGACAGGACTGGATGCCAGACCAGGGTAGCACAAATAAAATTACTCATCTCTACTAATGATCTATCTACTATATTTCTAGTACAGATTTTTTTTACCCAAAGTTTTTTTTATTATACAATGTTAATACATTTTTTATTTTGAAATTGAAATGCTCTCCTAAAGGTGTATTCCTATTTTGGCAACCCAATCTAATTTGATAGCTGAAAATATATTTTTTGCTAAAAAAATATTTTTTTTATTAACTGCATTGTTTATCAGTTTTACTTCCTCTGCCTCCAGAGTTGCCTTTATTGGTTTGCAGCCATTGTCCTTGGTTATGGCCACCTTCACAGTCCAGCAGCAATGGCAGTACTTTGCTTCATTGTATCTCTTCATTAGACAATGAGGATCTCAGGAGTGCACATAATTACTCAATATTTCTAATTATTTATATTTGAAGCTGAAAAAATCCCCCAGAAAAGAAGGCAAGAGCACGTGGAGCTTAACCAAATACACCAAGATGCAGCTGAAAGTGAAGAAGAAGAAGACAGTTCTGCAAACTCTGTCCAATGGGTAATTATTATACCTTACAATGTTTTTTTGTCAGTTTGTTTACAGCCATTAAAGGGAACCTGTCAGAACAATTTTACTACTAAAACTAATGGTACGGCTGAACAGGTCCTAGTACAACAATAAAAATGATACCTGTCTTGAAGTAATATGATGTGCCATAGCTGAGAAATTGAGCTTTGAAGCCACACGCAAATTAGCCTGGACACTGACACCCCCCCAATGCACTTCTAGGCTAATTTGCATGTGGGTTCAAAGCTCGAAAACTCAGCACTGCCACATCGGATTACAAGATAAGGGTCATATTTATTGTTATACCATGAATTATACCACCATTCCTCTAGCTTCAATAGCAAAAGGATCCTGATGGGTTCACTTTTAATCTCAAAAGTGATCAAAACTTTTTTGGCACTTTCCTGTGATATATGGGTTATTTATTATTTATTTTAAGTAAAATGTTAAAGTACATAAATAAGTAAAATTTGTATATTTTTGGGTGATTATGGAAGGTAATTGGTACTTGCTCTGTTTTCTGTTTTTAATGTAACTTTATCTTCACAAATTTTTGAATATTCATTTGTTTTGCTTAATATGACTTGAGGGGTCATAGAAGAAATCTGGAAACATTAATCTTTCCATAGTACATAATATCTGTAGAAGCTAGAGTTTCCAGTGAGAAAGAAAACCTTCTATACTTGGGGTGCTTTCACATTACGCTGTTCTCCACGTTTACACGCTTACTGCAGGCGGCCCTCAGACGGGAGTAGACGGGAGTGCCCTGTCTGCGCCTATATCCCAATCCTGTTTTGCAGGGGAATTCGGACACAAGACCCGATGGGAGCCACCAATTTGGAGAAAAGCGCAATGTGAAAGCAGTAGCAGCCTTATAGGCAAAGCTACTTGACTAGATAAGTGGTAAATGTATAATTATGGGGCTCCAACTGCTGCAAGTGGAGCAAAAGTGTGAATGTGTGACCACTGCTCCATTTATTACCTATAGGAGCTCTACCAATCCCATAGAAGTGAATGCAATGGTGGTCAATTTTATAGCTAGATACTTCCATCTACTTCCATCTATACATCTGTATAATAGATTATTAAGAAATAAACCCTAGTGACAAGTGATTGCTCCAAGATTACCCCAAATGGGGTTGTCTTCTGCTGGATCATTCATTCTTCTGTCATAGCTAAGTTCCACCAGATCCTATGGTACTGTCGTGGGCCAATCCATCCCTAACCTACAGCTCATAACGTTATAGTCTGTGGAAAAAGGAAAGATGACCAAAAAGCAAAACTGATCATGGAGGTCAGTCCACAGGAAACTCATCACCTGACTGTAACTCATCATCTGACTGTATTATAATATTTAGGTAATACTGTTATTACGAAGTCTACTGAGTGTTTTCTTTTATATTTTAGGCCGAGTCATCGCTCTATGAGTCTTTTGATTATTTTGCTATAAGGAATCCGGATGATAAAGCTGCCGCTTCTTCCACAGCCAATTTAGCCAAGCCAAAGCCATTAGAGGAGTTTTCTCTCAATGCTGTGTGATACTTTACTCCATTTGGACACTCATTGTGGTGAAGAGATCATTAGTAACGTCAGTGCATTATAAAGAAGTGGGTCAATTGGTAGCATGGGGCTGTAAAGGTTCCAGATTAGTGGTGTGATTAAGACCACCATAAGCGTAACAATTCATCCTCCGTGGGATATCCTTTACATTTCAGGTTTAATAGACTGGAGTGGATCAGGGACGTACCGGAACCCCTTTACAAGAACAGTATATGGGTCTGATGCTGTTGGGTAGCTCAGCACAAAGCACTAGCCGAGCACCTTACGTGTAATCCAAAGCTGTCAGTGACAATGGCTCCTTACCTACTGTTCCCCGATGCACCTGCACAGGTGGCACGTACAATATGCCCGCCCCTGGAGTGTATCAAATGACCTTCATATGGTTACTACCAAAATTAATTCACATGGACAATATCCTTATGGACAATTTTTGAAGGCATGTATTAAAACCAAATTACTTTAATGTATTAAGAATGTGAATATAATTCTTACCATTCCGGAAAATTCAGAATTCTATATAGTTATGAAAAATTTCACCAGCAGACAATGATTCAGGAGCCACAATGATCCTTGGAGATTTATAGTGATGCTTGCAAGGCCCTTTTACTGAACAGTATATTAAGCTATCCCAATCCCAGAAGCAATCCCAATTACATTGAACCATCACTATGGTACATCAAAATGTCACATAAAAGTATATACATCGTATAATAGCCTAACAAATCAGTCTTCGTCTGTTGGACTTCCATCAATACATAGACGGACTACTGTGATCTACCTCATATGACTTCTTGTTCTTCTGCCTAAAGTGAATTACCAATTTAAGACTATTTAAAGAGGATAAAATGTTAAAAAAGAAAATCAACTTCTAAAAGCAATAAAAGAAGGAGAAGAAAAAGACGGGGAGTATTTGAGGGATCAGATGGCGGTATGATGTTTGGTGTTTATTTTCTATAAATTTTCAATCCATTTTTTATATTTTTTATATTATATAGTTATATTATTTTTATTTAAAGGAAATAAATAAATGAAAAAATAGATTACAGCACCTATGAATATGCTTTGTTTGTATGTGATTAGAAAAAAAAGCAATTTTTGAATGTTCTACTTGTTATTACAGCTCATCACCATTTAATTAAGAACATTCATGTATACATGTATATACAGTAGCTGTAATATATTTTACATTTGCCTGATGAAAAGTGCAGAGAGTGTTTTGAAATCAAGTGATTTAGATGGCAGCTACTTAGGAGTGTTGTATTTTCAGGACAGAAAATTATTTCAAATTATTTTTGCCATACTTTACTTCCCAGTTTTTGTATGGCAGGAAACAATTGAACAATAATGTCTACCATTTAACCATTTTTGATCCTACATTTTATGCTGCTAATTTCTTAATATATCTCTATAGTAATCGGAGGTCCATTTTCCTGATAAAGAGTTGTAAATTCTTTACAGATCTACACCATTACAAAATATTGTTGGAGTCAATATTTGAACTTTGAAGCCTATGCTGAAGGGGCTGTCCGGTGAAACAAGTTATCACTAGATTTGGATGGGTAATTTAAAATTGTAATTTGCTGTGTTTGACAAAATTTCTCCAAAAACTGATTTGTGGTGAATAAATTCACTGTGAATTGCAACACTGAAAAGCTTCCAATTGCCTTGAAAACACATGTATTTTTCACTCTGAGGTTTCCTAAGTGTGTATTCAACCCATTTCGAGTTCTTTAGTGCAAACACAGCTTTTATACTATTCAATTGACCTCAACCTAACTGGCAAGCTGTAGACAGATGACAAGTGGTAGTAACAAGCAGCCTATTTAACCACACACTGCAGTTTCAGACCTGTTAAGCTATTGGAGGCAGATGCCTGCCTTGCTGGTATCTATATACAGGCTGTGAAAATGGAAGAAGCTGTGGCTTTTTCACACGGGAAGTGCAAACATTTTCTGTTTGTTCTTTGCTAAAAGAAGATGGATTTGTGAAGATTGCTGAATAGTCTAATGGTCAGAAAGGCAGACGACAGGCTTCCAATAAGCAAAAACTTCGCAGGCAAGGTAACACAGTTTACTGTGTTAGTAAGTTAGTAAAAACATTTTGCTTAGTCAGCCCTTTGATTGGAGTTAACAATGTGTCTGCCATCTCAATAGCATTCCAGCATACAATTTGCAAAGATTGTCAGCATGACCGAGGGCCCCCTTGTTTAATTTTCATCACCCTATTGCATGGTTGGTTGTCTAGGCCAGGATTGTTATCATCATCAATTTAACTCTGACTGTCAACCTCACCCCCCTGCTGGTGCCAAGTCTATTTCCCAGTCCATTTCCACCTGCTGCTCCTCCTCCTTCTCCACCTCCTCTTTCAAGTCCTGCAGCATGTAAGATGGACCTTGAGGGTACCCAGCATACACAGAGTTGCGGAGGAGTGATACAGCAGCAATGAGTAAGAAGATACCTCTATTTTAAGTTTTCCAAACACAAACCAGTTTTTGGTTTTGGACTGGACCCTTTGTTAGCAGACTCCAAGCAACATTAAACAGGGGCAAATTTATGTTCTTCCCCCATCACCTCTTGCATTCTAGTGAGTGTTTTTTCCAGGATAAATATGAAGGGGGAACATTGATTCCACAAGTGTCCATACTGACAAAATTTGTTGCCTCTTCAAAGGGCTTCAGTAGGCGACATGCATCCCTCATCAGTTGCCAATGATATTGGTAAGAAAAAATAAAAATAGTATAAAAATAACAAAAAATTAGGTCACGTGTCACAAAAAGATACATAAATTATTTGAATATCCAAATGAAATAAATTTTTACAGTTC